>NC_140590.1:52349136-53549136 GCF_964204655.1 Triturus cristatus | reverse complement strand
CCAGATCATTGCCTTGGGAAATGGTATCTGTGGCTCTAGTATGTGCTTTACATTTTAGGATAGCTATGGCTGTTGGTAAATGTATTGCTTCCAGTAGGGCTTGAATATGGGGGCCATGCTGTATCTTGGCCCCATGAGAGGTCAAGAAACCTCTTTCTCGCCAGAGAATCGGTGTAAATGTTTACTCTCAGGTGCTTAGCTCTTATGCACGCTTGTGTCAGGGCGATGAGCTCTGCTGCTTGTGCTGACAATATGTCTATTCTTTTAGTCTCTATTATTACAGTATCAGTAGTCACTGCATATGCTGCCACTAATTCTCCCGCCCCTGTCCTCATGCATGAGCCGTCAACTTATAGTGTTAGGTCGGGGTCTGGGAGTGCAACGTCTGTCAAGTCTTGTCTTGGTTTAGTCACGGTATGTATTACTTCAACACAGTCGTGTGGTGAAACGCTTTCTGTACTGGAGGGCAAAAGGGTAGCAGGATTCAGTATGTTGCATCCTCTGATCTCTATGTGTGGTTGAAATAACGTTGGCTCATAGCCTGTCAGTCTAGCTACAGTCAGGTGTTGTGTTTGTGTCCGGTTCAAGAGAACCTCTACTGCGTGTGGTACTTGTACTGTCAGAGGGTGGCCCAGCACTATCAAGTCACTGTGTCTTATGGCTAAGGCCGTTGCTGCAACTGATTTTAGGCACGCAGGCAAAGCCTGTGCTACTGGGTCTAATGTACTAGAAAAATAAGCACAGGGCTCGTGTTTTCCTGCATGATCTTGTGTTAGGACAGATAGTGCTGTTCCATCCCGCTCTGTCACAAAAAGCATAAACGATTTGTTGTAATCAGGGTTTGCTAAAACTGGTGCTTGACATAAAGCTCTCTTTAATTCTTCAAATACCACAGTGTGTTCTTGAGGACTTTAGTCTTTTTGTGTCTAGGGCTGGGAAAAACCAGAAATCAATTGAATACGTTCCGGTGCCCACAACTAATTCCCCTGAAAGATCACAATAAAACATGAGAAAAAGGGGAAAGCACCATACCTATTTCCTCGACTTAATTTCTAAGGGGGCTAATTTCTAAGGGGCTTAATTTCTTAAGGGGCTAGCGGGAAGCGAACCTCCTCAGGGGCCAGCAGAAAGCCAATATTCTCCTCCTTCCCCCCCCTTTTTGACAGGAGGAAATCTGAAACAGATTTCACTGCTGTCAAACACTATCAAACCCTGTGTCTTGTCAACACTATTAATCCCTGTGTGTAGCTACTGGGCGTAAGCAAAATTATAGGAGATACACAGCGTATTTGAAACGGCGAGAAATCCTTCAAATTAATGTACAAACCTCATTGTGTTAGCTCATAAGCTAGCCAAATGACATCTCATATGCAAATGTCCCTATTACATGAACCTACACCAACCTGAAGTCAATATTAATGCTAGTAGGCCCTAATAGGAATGCTAAATTACCTAAATATTCGGAAAACCAAGTTTAAGAACAGTTGTTAATGTTGATAATTAATAATTTATCTGCTAAAGAAATCAGTCATTTTGCAATAATTTCCACCTATACAATAAATAGCCTAATTTAAAAACAAGTCAACTTTTGGGGCCACCACTTACAAGAATGAGCTTACTAAAGCAAACTTTAAAAAGGAAATCCTGTCAGATATTTTCTCATTACCCTAAATACCGAGCCTCATTTGTCACTCTGTGGTGGCAGTCCTTATTTAAAACAGGCCTTTCAAGAGTTAAGATGCGAGTGTACAGATCATAATTGTTCCTTAATGTCCAATCTGGAAACATATGACCGAGGCTGCCTGTCTATAAGAGAAAGGCAGTCATGTGAAAAATATTTTAGTCTTGCATAACTTTTTCTTTTATTTCATTCATCTCCAACACCAATTAGACATACACTGATAACGTGTTGTCTGCTATTTTGACAGCATGATAAAGGTAATATCACGTCTGTGAAATTTAGTAATTGTGAACAAGTTCCAGCCAAGCGCTGTGCAAAGATCGCCGTCGTCACGACTATCTCTGTACTTGCACAGGAGAACTTGGTATTAAACGCTAAACAGACTGGTCAATACAACACAAAAACAAAACATATATAAAATACATATGCCAAGCCATCAGTATACCAAGCACAGAAAGCATAGACAATTGCACTAACATATATAAATGAGCAGCGATGCGCAATTACAGTACCTACAGCTCAGAGGCGAACATTCTGGCCTGCTTAATTTGTCAGGCTTATAATCAATAACTTATTTACCTGCCCTATACACCCCCATCTGAAATCACCGTGTCAAGTCTGACACACAGAATCAGCAATAATAATCAAAAACGCAGAACACACGAACCTGTTTGTTTTCTTTTATAAAAACAGAATCAGCAATAATAATCAAAAACGAAGAACACACGAACCTGTTTGTTTTCTTTTATAAAAATGAGCTATGCATCTTCGTCAACACAATGTACCCTAATGTCCCAGACGAAGACGCACCTCTCATCTCTCCTCACAGACTTTTAACCACTGGATCATTTATCCAATGCAACTGGTGGCAGCTTGTGGCCACAATTCAAAAATGTCTGAATTTGAAAATCGTTTTTATATAGGCACATAGCCCTTAAAATTCCAAGCAAGAGCAACATTTTACTTTCTGGCCAGAAGCAATATAGCATTTTCTAAAAAATAAAACAAATCTTCTCCATAGACATTTCCTCGGGGCACTCGTTTTGCACAGAATAGAACAAGGGAATCTTTCTCGACTTACATTTCTCAGCTGCCCTGTCTTATCAGAGAAGTTAAAAATAGCCCCTCAGCGCGGCCTGAGCCTGGGCTGCCAGCCAACTTTTTTTCGTTGTTCCGGCTGCAGGCATTACACAGATGCGATGTCAGAGAAGCTTTCTAAGCAGTGCCTCTGTTCTGCTCCTCTCACCGGCCCCCACCTACACTGGCTACAAGGTCAGAATCTGTCTCCGATTTCTGTATCACATATTGCTCTACACAGCCCCCACCTTCTCCTCACTCTGAAGCTGTCAAAGACAAAAAGACTACTCAATTCCATAAAAACTGCAATAATTCGCTCAATTGAAAAATTATTTTTACATACAATTTGCACTCAGGGGGTCATAATCTCACCGACTTGACCCAGCACATTGGCTCACTGGACCACCAAGAACACAAACCTGTATTCTTGAACAATTTGCAAATTCGAAATACCCACAATTCTTTTTTTTTTTTTTTTTTTTTTTTTTTTTTTTTCTCAAGCTAAACTTTTCAAAAATTACTTTTTCGTTAGCACTTTGTACATTAGGGGTGTCATCAAATCACAGGTGTTGCTCCTTCTCTAGCTACACCCCTCTCAATTTCCTATTGACAACGTAGTCAAATGTTGGACCATGTAAACACCAGCTATGCGCTGTTCAATTGGTGGGTGGTTCAAGAACCTTCGGGCTACTATACCTACTCCAATTACTCCTGTAACATCTGTTCCTTGGCTTTTCCAGACTCCAGTCTACTCCTCTCTGCTTCGTGAAACACTTACTCTGACCTACTATGTGACTCCTTGCGCCAAAACTCAATGGCATCCTTCCAAGCTGGTCTACATTTTCTCTTTCATAAGAGTGTTTCGTTGTCCATCTACTTGTTCTGCTTTTACTCGGATACCTTCCTCAACTAACACATTTTCTCGAACTTTATTTGAATTCTTCTTACTCTTCTCTTCCTGTCTACGTGCTTTTTCCGTACGTCTATACGATTCTTTTCGCCATAATTCAATGGCGTCTTTCTGTTAATTGTCTAGCTTTCCTTTTCCATAATTCTTCCTCTACTTTCACGATGCAATCTGCATCCCAGGTCCCAGCTGCGGGCCACCTGTGACTTTCTGATAATTCCTTGGTGTAGTCTACCCATAAATCAAGAAATAATATGGCGTCTAGGCCATGTTTATGATACATAAAGTACCCTGGAGTGTCCCTAGGAGGAATGGGAACAGCTTCTTCGAGTAGCCCTTTTCTAGTTTTGATCTGTCTTAATTTTGAAAAGAGCGGCATTTTGAGAACTGATCTGATACCTGATTTTTGAACACACTTAATACAATAAAACACGATAATGAACAGTCATTCATACCACAATATGTAGGACGTATTAACACATTTAACATTTAACATTTAATGAGCAACAATGATGATGATGATCTAAGAAACTAGTCACTAAACATAATACTCGGCATTAACTGGATTATTCTGAATTTATATACTTGATATACTAGATATACTGCTAAACAGTACAGATACACTGCTAAAACAGTGCAGACCGGATTTGTGTACCCAAACCCGTCTGGACCGGCACAACTTATGTGCACGCCAGAACGCCTCCCCGGCAATGGTACTCACCGGGTAGCTCGGAACGGAAGGCCTCGGAACTGAACTGGACTGGACTGGACCGGACTGGACTGGACTGGACTCTACTCGTGACCTGGATACTTCGGAACTTCGGAATCTGGTGGGCCTCTGCATACCTCGGACACAGCTCTCTCGCAGGTGGGCTCTGGGTAGGACAATCTGCGTTCCTCACCGCCTCGTATGGATGCCTGGTCGCAGTCTGTCCCCTTCGTTGGCCTGAGGGAGTTGGCGGGAAGACCCGCGACGTGCGCGCTTGAAGTCCATCACGGCTGTGGAAGGGGGCAAAACTGGACCTTCATCTCCGGCGTGTGGGGAAAGAGATTAAACTGTTCGGGCGCCATTATGTGGTAAATAAAATATCACGCTCTCATAATTTCATAATATCAATAAGATCATGCATAAAGCAAGAGGCTGAGTCTGTGGTATCAGGTTCTAAAAGGGCTTTATTCCAATAACTCGAGTCAAAGGGAGAATATTTCCATCACCAAAAAAGGATCTGGAAGGGACTGAAAAGTATTCTCAATATTCTCAAAACATTATTCACAGAGTACAGTATATATACATTTCTCAATTGTACGTAAGCAAAAGAGCAAGAGAGAATGAGATAAGAGCATGTGGGCGTGTAAGTAGGCGTGAAGGTGGGCGTCCATGTGGGCGTCCACTTGATGATAATGGGTAATTTGTCATGTGTGGGTGGATACCTGGAGAATCCTGCAATGTCAGCAGAAATATTTGGCAGAGATGCGTGCGCAGTCGCATGACGTGTGATAGACGTGCAACTAGAGGGAGAAAGGGACTTGACATTTAGCTCTACATGTGGAGACAAAAGTCTGGGGTTATGTCAACCTAATCCCAAATCATATCTAATTTCCTATGTTTAAAGAACTCTGTTATCCAAAAAGAAAGGTCTCTCGAACAAAATCTATTCTATACTGACTGTGAGTGCGTGTACAAGCGTCTAAGTGTCTACACTAAATGCGAGGGGGTAGGAATATTCCATGGTAACAGGGCTATGAATTACTTGCATGAGGACAGAGAAGCCGGGCCTTTTGCTCGGTAGCTGGAAGAATGTTTACTTAAACTACTAGACAGGAATGCATTGGATAGGGACGGAGCAGATAATTTCCGAAGGTGAAATACAGTTCTTGGCAGGCAGCAAGCTGATGTCGGGCATCGTGAGCCGCGCAGAGGATGAGACAAAGTTCATGGTCACAGATGCAGGCTCGGACTGGAGCTTCAGAGACAGAAAGCAAGAAAAGCTTGATGACAGAATCAGGGCCTACTTGCCTGGACTGTAAAATGGCATAAGTGAACCATATAAAGGCGGTGGCCTTTCGTACTTAGGAATGGAATATCCGGTCCATTCATGGCGGATCAACAGAGGACATGTTAACGGTGGACGCACATGTATTTGCGTCTTCATAACTGGAACTGGAGGGAACATACATGTACTTGTAACATGCACATAGAACCGTTGGGGTCCAAGATAGGGGACATAACTGACCAGAAAAATCCATATTTCCACAATTCCACAATTTTTTTTTAGGGGGATTAAAGTACAGTTCTCCCAGATGTGGTGAGATGGAGAAAACCTTATCCTATCTGTAATGCTGAGGTGGAGAGAGGAACAGTCATACCAGCAGCGTGGAGGTAGGGTGAGGTGCAGCTCTACCAGCAGCGGGGAGGTAGGGCAAGGTGCAGTTATACCAGCAGTGTGTAGGTAGGGCAAGGTATAGCTCTACCAGTAGTGGGGAGGTAGGGAGAGGTGCAGTTCTACCAGCAACGGGGAGGTAGGGCGAGGTTTAGTTCTACCAGCAGTGGTGAGGTATGGTAAGGTGCAGTTCTGCCAGCAGCAGGGAGGCAGGGTGAGGTGTATTTTTGCCAACAGCGGTGAGGTAGGGTGAGGTGTAGTTCTGCTAGCAGCTGGGAGGCAGGGCGAGGTGCAGTTCTACCAGCAGCGGTGAGGTAGGGCGAGGTGCAGTTCTACCTGCAGCAGGAGGTAGGATGAGGTACAGTTCTGCCAGCGGTTGGGAGGTAGGGCGAGGTGTAGTTCTACCAGCAGCAGGGAAGGAGGTGGAGGCGTAGTTCTACCAGCAGCGGGGAGGTAGGGAGAGGTGTAGTTCTACCAGCAGTGGTGAGGAAGGGTGAGGGGCAGTTCTACCAGCAGGGGGGAGGTAGGGCAAGGTGTAGTTCTAACAGCAGCGGGGAGGTAGGGAGAGGTGTAGTTCTACCAGAAGTGGTGAGTTAGGGTGAGGTGCAGTTCTACCTGCAGCGGGGAGGTAGGGCGTGGTGTAGTTCTACCAGCAGTGGTGCGGTAGGGCGAGGTGCAGTTCTACTAACAGGGGGGAGGTAGGGCGAGGTGCAGTTCTACCAGCAGCAGGGAAGTTAAGCGAGGTTTAGTTCTACCAGCAGCGGTGAGGTACAGTTGGGTGCAGCTCTACCAGCAGCGGTGAGGTAGGGCGAGGTGTAGTTCTACCTGCAACAATGAGGTAGGGTGAGGTGCAGTTCTACCAGCAGCGGTATGGTAGGACGGGGTGCAGTTCTACCAGCAGCAGTGAGGTAGTACGGGGTGCAGTTCTATCAGCAGCGGTGAGGTAGGTTGAGGTGCAGTTCTACCAGCAGTTGGGAAGTAGTGGGAGGTGCAGTTCTACCAACAGCGAGGAGGTAGGGAGAGGTGCAGTTCTACCAGCAGTGGGGAGGTAGGGAGTGGTGCAGTTCTGCCAGCAGCAGAGAGGTAGGGAGAGGTGCAGTTCTACCAACAGTGGGGGGGGAGGGAGCAGTGCAGTTCTACCTGCAGCGGGGAGATAGGGTGAGGTGCAGTTCTACCAGCAGCAGGGAGGTAGGGAGAGGTGCAGTTCTACCAGCAGCGGGAGGCAGGGCGAGGTGCAGTTTTACCAGCAGTGGGGAAGTAGTGCGAGTTGCAGTTCTACCAACAGCGAGGAGGTAGGGAGAGGTGCAGTTCTACCAGCAGTGGGGAGGTAGGGAGAGGTGCAGTTCTGCCAGCAGCAGAGAGGTAAGGAGAGGTGCAGTTCTACCAACAGTGGGGGGGAGGGAGCAGTGCAGTTCTACCTGCATCGGGGAGATAGGGCGAGGTGCAGTTCTACCAGCAACAGGGAGGTAGGGAGAGGTGCAGTTCTACCAGCAGTGGTGAGGTAGGGAGAGGTGCAGTTCTACCAGCAGTGGTGAGGTTGGGAGAGGTGCAGTTCTACCAGCAGTGGTGAGGTAGGGAGAAGTGCAGTTCTACCAGCAGCGGGAGGTAGGGAGGGGCGCAGTTCTGCCAGCAGTCGGGAGGTAGGGCAAGGGGCAGTTCTGCCAGCAGCAGGGAGGCAGGGTGAGGTGTAGTTTTGCCAACAGCGGTGAGGTAGGGTGAGGTGTAGTTCTACTAGCAGCTGGGAGGCAGGGCGAGGTGCAGTTCTACCAGCAGCGGTGAGGTAGGGCGAGGTGCAGTTCTACCTGCAGCAGGAGGTAGGATGAGGTACAGTTCTGCCAGCGGTTGGGAGGTAGGGCGAGGTGTAGTTCTACCAGCAGCAGGGAAGGAGGTGGAGGCGTAGTTCTACCAGCAGCGGGGAGGTAGGGAGAGGTGTAGTTCTACCAGCAGTGGTGAGGTAGGGTGAGGGGCAGTTCTACCAGCAGCAGGGAGGTAGGGCAAGGTGTAGTTCTACCAGCAGCAGGAGGTAGGGAGAGGTGTAGTTCTACCAGAAGTGGTGAGTTAGGGTGAGGTGCAGTTCTACCTGCAGCGGGGAGGTAGGGCGTGGTGTAGTTCTACCAGCAGTGGTGTGGTAGGACGAGGTGCAGTTCAACCAGCAGCGGGGAAGTTAAGCGAGGTGTAGTTCTACCAGCAGCGGTGAGGTACGATTGGGTGCTGCTCTACCAGCAGCGGTGAGGTAGGGCGAGGTGTAGTTCTACCTGCAACAATGAGGTAGGGTGAGGTGCAGTTCTACCAGCAGCGGTATGGTAGGACGGGGTGCAGTTCTACCAGCAGCATTGAGGTAGTACGGGGTGCAGTTCTATCAGCAGCGGTGAGGTAGGTTGAGGTGCAGTTCTACCAGCAGCGGGAGGCAGGGCGAGGTGCAGTTCTACCAGCAGTGGGGAAGTAGTGTGAGGTGCAGTTCTGCCAACAGCGAGGAGGTAGGGAGAGGTGCAGTTCTACCAGCAGTGGGGAGGTAGGGAGAGGTGCAGTTCTGCCAACAGCAGAGAGGTAGGGAGAGGTGCAGTTCTACCAACAGTGGGGGGGGAGGGAGCAGTGCAGTTCTACCTGCAGCGGGGAGATAGGGTGAGGTGCAGTTCTACCAGCAGCAGGGAGGTAGGGAGAGGTGCAGTTCTACCAGCAGTGGTGAGGTAGGGAGAGGTGCAGTTCTACCAGCAGTGGTGAGGTAGGGAGAAGTGCAGTTCTACCAGCAGCGGGAGGTAGGGAGAGGTGCAGTTCTGCCAGCAGTCAGGAGGTAGGGAGAGGTGCAGTTCTGCCAGCAGCGGGAGGTAGGGAGAGGTGCAGTTCTGCCAGCAGTCAGGAGGTAGGGAGAGGTGCAGTTCTGCCAGCAGTCAGGAGGTAGGGCAAGGGGCAGTTTTACCAGCAGTGGTGAGGTAGGGTGAGGTGCAGTTCTTCCAGCAGCGAGAGGTAGGGCGAGATGCAGTTCTACCAGTAGTGGTGAGATGTGGTGAAGTGTAGTGAGGTGTGGTGACGTGTGGCGAGGTGTAGTGGAGTGTGGTGACATGTGGTGAGGTGAGGTATATTATTACAAAATCGAATAGTAATGGAAAGAAGAACGGCCGCCAGTTGTAGCATCACTTTTAGAACAAAGAAATTCTCTGTAATTTAGCTTGATAAGCACGTGGGACAAAAGCACCCAGTGGGGCAGCCCTTGACGTCACTGGAGTAGGGTACCACTGGGAGACTAATGGCACCAAAAGCCTATGTTCAGCTCTGGGGCCAGGCATGAGGGCTCAGAGGCACTGACACTTTCATACAGGAGAGGCCCGAGGCACCCCACTGAGTACCAATCCAATCCAAAAGACTTTATTCAGATAGCAACTTATCCATAAAAGTAAAACATGTATAGGATAAAAACACATTAGAAAAATAAATAGATAGCAATGTAAAATCCATAATGGGGCAAAATACAGTAAACGTAGGTAAAGTGCATATTTTGTAGAGAGTAAAATACGAAAGACTTCATAGATCGCACTTGGATTTCCGTGCACCCGTAGCTACTCTTAAAAAAGTACCAATGCGCAAGATCAATTCAACATTGTCCAATTTAAGTATGCAGTCAAGAGCGTCTGTTAAATTAATAGGTGACAATTTTTTAAAATACGGAATTAACAACCATTGTGCATATTTCATATAATATTTGCGTAAAAATAAAAAGTGTAAAAGTGTTTGACTGATGTGACCATCACAGGGACATGTGAGGAAGTCAAGTTTTGTGTTATACCCATGGGGAAAACAAAGCAAATATCTCACAGTCCCAGCTCTTAGACGGAAGAGGAGCCCTCTCTCCCATTGGGACATCGGTCGTGCGATATAACTTGGTAGACAATACTCAGGGTACTCAATGGATATCAATTTTGCGACGGTTTGTTTCTTCGATTCCCTTTCTAGTATTTCCGTGCTATAAAGTGCATACAGTGCTGTCTTTAAAACGTTTGTGTCCATTGTTACAGCTGTGCTCAAATTGGCAAACAGTCTACCAATATTGATGCTTTTCAGACTCTTGACAACCTCAGCAAGCCATGGAATATCCATCCCTTTCTCGTAGCGAAGACAATTATCTATGATGTCCCTTGTGAGAGAAGCCTCAGGATTCTTCATTCTGGCTAGCCAAAAGAGTGCGGGGTGTGCCCTTATGATGCCTTCAATGTACTCTAATTTCAGTTCGCTGTGACATATGTACAGGGGAGTGGAGATTGGAGTGCCCAAGAGTTTTCTACAAAATCTATTTTCCTCTGATTTGACTCAAGAGCATTTAGCAATACCCCATACCTCTGCCCCATAGGTAGCTATTGGTACACACTGTGTCTTAAAAATATTTAAAATGGCTGGAATCGTCCCCGATCTTTTTGGGCGGGGGAGACTGAGGATTGAGTTAAAGGCCCTCAAGAACTTATTTTTGCAATATGCCATATGTTCACACCAGGTGCCGTTCACAGGAAAGACCATCCCCAAATAAGGGAAAATAACAGTGCAAGTTCATTTTTGCTCGCCCACAGAGATAAAATTTAAAGGACATTTCCTTAGCCCACAAGACATTATAAAAGATTTCTTAAAATGTGTGCCTAAGTCTAGGCTGGACATAAAATCTGTGAAACCTCGAACTAAAGTGTGTAGTGTATTTGGTGTGCGACCAATTAAAACCGCATCATCTGCGTATAAAAGCACCAAGAGAGATTTGCCTTGAATTCTGGGAACATCATTAGTTAGTGTGATCAGTGATTTATGTAAATTGTTTATATATATGATAAATAGGAGGGGGGCCAGAGCACATCCTTGTCTGATTCCTCTACCTACACTAATGTCATTAGAAACTTCTCCCCCGCCACCAATCCTGACCCGCGCTGTCAGGTCCCTATGGAGATAGGCCAAAAAGTGAACAAGGGCATCGTCCAAACCATATTCTAAAAGGATGGACCATAGACGGAACCTGTTAACAAATTCAAAAGCTGAGGACAGGTACATAAAATCTAAGTAAAGTGGCGAGTGCTGTGCAATAGTGTACTTCCCTATGATCAAATTAAGATTAAGACATTGCTCCTTCATGCCAACTTTACCCCTGAAGTCTGGTTGGCATTGTTCTAAAATCTGATTGTCCTCTGTCCAGGTAAAAAAGTTTGTATATAAAACTCTGTCTAAAATCTTAAGGGCGTTATCTATGAGGGAGATCGGTCTATAGCAACTCGGTGTGTGCGATCGCCCTTTTTAAAAATGCAAACGATCGTGCTAGTAGACCATGTCTTTGGCAGTGGGGTGTTGGTTAGATTATAAAAAATATTTAACAACAGTGGGGCCCAAAAATCTGGATTATATTTAATAAGATCGATGGGCAACCCATCAGGGCCTGGGGCTTTATTGCCCGCACTCTGACAAATAGCCTCCTCAACCTCGTTTATTGATAGTGAGACTCCAGGTGGCACCCTATTAATAAGAGGGTCGAATTCAAAAGCAGGCGCTTGGTAAATAGTGGAAAAGTGACTTTCCCAGGTAGCGCTCATTATGTTGCTGCTGATGCGAGTTAAAGGTTGTCCCATTGATCTTAGCTCTTTAATGGCAGTCCAAAATATATTCCCATTATTTAGGCTGGCAACATTAATGAGCGCATCCCAGTGCTCAATTAATAACTGTTCCTTCCTATTAGCAATAGCCCACTTATATATCAACTTTAAGGACTTGACCAGTTCATTACACCTAGGGTTTCGAGATAGGGCCTTGCGGAGCTTCCTATTGGCAATTGAGCACTCCTGGTTGAACCATCTAGGTTCACGCTGTACTAAAGAAATGGGTTCACAGCAAGGATTTAATGGCTCCACAGAGTTCGGTGAAGGCGCTGATAGCCTCAGGGTGTGGATCCAGGGCCTCTAAGCAGATGTTAATAAGATTCATGTTTTCCCTAACAATAGAACTGGATAGGTCTGCATTATTAACACCTCACCATACCAGTCTATGGTTATCTGTGGATGGTAACAGGTCCCTAGCACCACACTCTGTCTGGGGCGTTGCGACTGGAGACATTCGTAACACTATTTGTATTGGATTATGGTCCCCTAAGGTTGTGGCCATGATTTCGGCTTTAAGCAAGCTAGCTTCTAAAACGGGGGAGACAAAAACATAATCAATTGTGGATGAACAACCGCTCCCTCTGAATGTCAGTTCAGGGGGAGCATTATCTTTTGTAATTACAGCAATTTCCATAACATTAATTAAGTTGTGGGTGTTCAAGAGGTCTATTAGCTCTCTGCCCTGTTGCGTATTTGTCTGCTGGTCTGTGAAGATTCACTTGACCATAAGTGGGATAGCTTAGCATTAAAATCACCCCTCCAGACAGATTCCTATGGACTTAAAAGAGTCTTTGGATTTTCAGATAGATGCAATAAAATTAAACAAATTTATAAAATGCATATTTGGAACGGAATGAAAATCATTATTATAAAAATTAATTATCCAAGAGGAAATTCCCCTGTTAAATAATATGCCTTTGAAATTATTGTTGTCTGTATGTACAGTTTTTATGCTCCCCCCTGTCTTAATATTAACCCAGATTGATAAACCCGCAAATGGTCGACCCTGTTGGGGGTTGTTGCTAAGATATTATGGCATTCAAACCCCTTAATATGCAATTCTTGGGTGGCCCATGTTTCCTGGAATAAAGGAATATCTTGGTCTTTAATAAGTTGTATCTAATCTGGTTGGTAAAGTTTAGAGTACATCCCTGCAACATTCCAGCTTAAAATACGGAGGTCTGAACGAGCCGAAACCTTCGTTTGCATGGGGGGGGTAAGCGGATTGTGGGGAATAGTACACTCGGTTACTGGCTGAGCTTGAGGTAACCTAATAACGGGATCAGTAATTTCCCCAGAAGTTGATAGTCAGTCTTGGGTATCTATACCAGACAGGGCCTGGAACATGTTAGAGGTAATAATTAAAGAGCACTTTTTGGTGAAAGGGGCATAACTTGGTTTGTAAAATAACCAAGGGGTAGTGTGCATATGTTAGTGCTATTGGGTGTTATGAATTTGCAACCCCTTAGTAGGCGTCTCACCAAAGAAGGTCTGCGAAAGTTAATTACAATACAGTACCCTTCAATATTTTTTGTAGATGCACCGACCCACCCAACCCTGCATGCCATAATAATATCCTTTATTTCGGATACATTAAACCTTCTATGCCTTGATAACCAGTCCGCACATTTATTGCATAGCTGGTCCCATGACTCATGCTGATCCCGCTTTAAGGTTGGTACTCCTGCCAGTACTAGCACATAAGGGCAAGCAGTGGGTGGCACTCAGGACATCCTGATTAGCCATTGGGCAGTTGATACTTGGGGCGGCAGTAACATTACGACTCAAGGTACTAAACAATCTGTTCTGGTTCGAGCCACTGGGCCTGTTTAACATGTTAGCACCATCCCTAGTGGAGTTGGTATTTGAAACTGTTATTGATATCGGGGGGTGCGGAGCCATGTCTATCTGTAGGCAATTGAGGACAACCCCTGGATTGATCTTATGTCGAGTGAAGGGTGATTGCGGGAGCAGTAGCTCTGACAGTTTGCGACACAATTTCGGTATCTGAAATACTTGTTCCAACGCCTTTGCTATCAATGGCCCTGCTCCCATCAAGCTGGTTAGCAACCATTATTTGTATATTTCCCTTCAGTTGACCAGCCCAACCCCTATGAGTGTGGCCAGATTTTCTAGGCGGCTCTGTAATAAAACAAACTTTTTATCAATAAGTTCAGTGATTTGTTTGGTCACCAACTTCGCGGCAACATTGGCGACAATGTCCCCATAGTTCTCAAGGCTAGGTACTGCTTCACTCTGTGTACTAGTAGAGCAACTCGATTTCAGTCTGTATAGACACAGAAGAGTCAAGGGCTTCAGCTGTACCAATACCTGATGATGGCTGTATCCAGGTAGAGAGGCGTGTTTGGGTACGGGCAGGGGCGCTGCAAGTGGACTGCTTCCTTTTACTACAGATTGATTTCCCATGCCCAGTCTTTCTTTTCTGTTTAACAGCAGGAATTCCCACCTATGTAACAATATTGGTATCAGGTTGTGGGTCTGCTTCCTCAGTTATATCTTGCTCACTTGTGCTCCCACAAACAGTTGGGGATTGATAAATCCCAGTACCCTCCAGCTGCGGTTTGGGCAGGTCTTCAGTATGCTCTGATAATGTGCCTCTAAAAATTGTAAGGTCAGTCCGTCTCTCAATACTCATAGACAGAAGCCGCTCTGTAAGCTCAATTTCACTTGAGACGATGCTAACGGCCCTTTCAAGCATCATGTCAATACTGGCAGTTATAGGACGTGCTGGTTGTGGTGTAGTACGCTTCCCCATAGTAACAGTAACAGTTTAACGGCAACAACAGTAACAGCGCGTGGTCAAAGCAGCCTTTGTCAGGATTGATAGAGCACTCACCCATGTTCTTTCACCGTTTTCCAATACTATTTAAAAGGGTGGTGGCCCAGCCCAGCCTCGTCCAGTCTCGGATGGGCGCAGACCGGGTGTGGGCCGGGCACGCCCACGCGCGTCCCGTGCTGCGGGAGAAGCTGGCGATTTAAATAAGCGCCTCCGGGTACGTGAGCAAACAATGGCGGCAGTGCACGGCCACAGGGCAAGCTGGGACTCGCAGTCCCCTGGGCCCGCTGTGCTGTGGAGGCTCCCTCACTGCCGGAGAAGCTGGCGATTTAAATAAGCGCCTCTGGGCGCGTGAGCAAACAATGGCCGCAGTGCTCGGCCGCAGGGCAAGCTGGGACTCACAATCCCCTGGTCCCGCTGTGCTGTGGAGGCTCCTGCGCTGCGGGAGAAGCTGGTGATTTAAATAAGCGCCTCCAGGCGCGTGAGCAATGATGGCGGCAGTGCTCGGCCGCAGGGCAAGCTGGGACTCGCGGTTACCTGGACCCGCTGTGCCGTGGAGTCTCCCCACTGAGTACCACAGAGTACTGTACAGTTGTCCAACAACAAACATCTGTTATTCAGTGTCCAGGTTCCCTAAGGAGGGAGCGTGCACTCTACAAGTACAAGTTATGTTAGTATTTACCAGACGCTCAGGAGGTGCACGTGGTCAGAAAATGACATTTTATCTAGTGCTTCAAAGCTCCCACCTCTGTTCAGGAGGAGCTAGGACAAAGGATCTGGAAACCCATGCTGGGACAAGTACAGCAAACACCTTGTCTCCTCCTTTTTAGAAGCAGCTAATAAACTCATTTCTTCTACGACCACCTCATCCATAAATAGTTACAACCACATCTCCACCCTCTCATCAACACCGATGACACCCAATGGGCACCCACTCTCCTGACACAAGCCTCTCCACTCCAGTACATCACCCCACTGTAGGAGAGTAGGATCTGCTTCACATGGGTACCCCCACTTTTTGCTGGTGTTTCACTGTTTTTCGACCTTAGTCTGGCTGTGGCCCTGCTAATCAGGACCACAGCCTAGCTGCTTCCTCTCTAAAATGGTTTCCATGTACATTAGGTACATATTTAATTGGATTCTGGAGTGCCTTATAAGCCCCTAGTATATGGTGTACTATGTACCTAGGGCATAGGTACCTCAGAGGCCTACCAGGGGCTGAAGCATGTATTATGCCACCCCTGGGAAGCACTCCAAAATGGCACCACATGTCTGCTACTGCAGCCTGGGTAAGGGTGTGCTTGCACCCCTTACAGTGGTATAGGCTACCTATATCCACATATACAGACACATATAAACCTATAAGCCACTCCTATGGCAGGCCTTGACAATCTTGAAGGCAGAGTGCTTGGTTTTGTGTGAGAGGGTGCCCAAGCATGAGCTGAGCCCCTCTTTAGCTTTCGGAAATACTTCCTTATGGCTGTTCTGTGATACAGCCATACCATATACTCTTAAGTGCATTATAAATTCGCGGTAAATGCTAACTTTGGGATGTCTGCATCAAAATATGTCATGTTTGGTGTCAAATACTTTGGAATACTAGCCCCCCCGCCAATTCTGGCGGCAGGGGTAGCATTCCACCCTTCTAGAGGGAGAGACATGTTCACACTGGCTAAACCCGGTAGGACTTTCCTGAGCCCTGGCATCTCAAAATGGATGCCTCTGCCACAGACACAGGTCTGGCTTCCTGCTGCTGACCGAAACTCCGGCAGGGGTGGCCTGAACAATAGGTTTCCTGTTGAGGGGAGGTGTCCCTGCTGCAGATCGGCGCATATAAATTCTCCCTGCTTCCACGGACAGAGTAAACCCACAGTCACGCGCACATACACTCATCATACACTAGGGCCCATCACACTAAAATTCACACTATTACTCTATCCACACTGAATATAGGAGAGAAACCTAAACCAATCTGCATCTAAACAAGGTCAATGCGACCATAAATTTATTGTCCTGAGTCATGATTTTAAACATAGGTAAAACATTAGAAAATTCCCTAAATGACAAAGAAATAACCACCCGACACTGGAATTCAAACAAATGATTTGTTTATCTAAATTAGTTCAAAATGAAAATCAATCAATAGCAAAATCATTATTCTCATAGTTACCTATTCTAGCTAAATGGGTCAGGACAGGTCTCTCAGTAAAGTCTCTCGAGCTGCCGTCCTCAGCATAGGTTCAGAAAGAAGTCCAAACGCAATGACCGCAAAGAACACGATGAATGCAATGAACACGGACCCTCTCTAGTCTAGCATATTTATAACAAAAATGACAAAATAAAAGTTACAAACAAACTTTGAATATCCGTTGAGCCGCTGAGCAGAGCGAGCAGGAAAGGATGTCCCTTGGTAACATCTAGGAAACCTTTGCTCAGGAAAAATCACAAAAATAAAAAACACGGAAGAAGGAAACTCGAGTTTGCAAGTGTTACTTTTATGAATGCTCTTCCTCAGTACCATAGCAGAGCCACCGCAGATTTGTCATTGTTCATTGTGGCTTAATCCTTCTCCAAGGACAATTGGATTCATGCCCAGAGCTGCTGTCCTCACAGAAACTTTTAATTCAGGCAGAGGCTGTGGTCAGGTGACTTTCAACCATGTTCAGCAAGGTCTCTCGTCAAAAATTCAATCACTCGAGCGCAGGCTGTAAATAGCAGCCATCTTTGTTTAGGCCAAAACGGGCCATCCTAATTAAAAGAAACACAAAACAACGTTACCACATCATAATGATTATACAGTGTTAATTCCCACTAATACCCTTATGTGTATGTAATTACCTAGCCGTCTACAACACAAAGAAGCATTAGTACACGTTATTTAAAAGCGCAAACTCGAAACAAATAGCACTCTTGCGACACCCATTTAATAAAACTGCACATTATTATTTAGCAACATATATGCATCCCACGTGTAGTTTCTCTCATTAGTAATGTTGATTAATTTAGACATTTAACAAAACTAATGTTTAGTGATTACAAATTAGTAATTTTAATCATAACATATGAACAAAACTGGAGCTTAAAACTCGATACATTTTCAACAGAAAACTCTGCTCCAGCAATCCCCCCTTTGGTGATATCTTATCACCACAAAAACCAACCCAAAAAAATAAAGTTTTAGTCCCAATTTTTAGGAGAAATTGAAAATGTCTTTTATGACACAACATTAAACACCAGACTCCCTCACATCATCCCTCTTTGACTCCAAGTAAACACTCTCCCTCAATTCTTCTAATTCTATTTCTTGGGGGTCTCTCCTTGACCTCTTTTGTTTCTTTTCAGCATTTCCTCTAATTATTCTCTTTTTCCCTCCCCTGTTTTTACAACACAAACACCCCAATCTTAGCATCAGTAAAGCAACAATTACACATGTCAATGGAAATAATATTCTACCAATAATGGTACTACCTATCTTAGCAATAAAACTCTTAACAGCAACTATCTTATTAGCTATTTTAGTCCAGATACTCTCAGCTTCCAGTGGTACTAATTCTTCATGCAAATCAGTAATATTTTTGATATAGACCTTCAGATCTTTGCTTTCGTCAGGAAGGTAAGTGCAACAATTTTAAACTTTCAGCATTCCACAAACTCCACCCTCCTTGGCCAATAGAATATCAAGGGCAAGTCGATTTTGCATAGACATGGCACGTACGGCAATCACCTCCGTATTTACCAAAAGAAACCCTCCAGCGGTACTTATCGATAAGCGATCCACCACTGTTGACAGTTTCCGAATTCCATATGCATTTAAAGAAATTCCCACTGCTGGAATTAAAGCTCCAAAAATATCACCTACGATTTCTGACCAAGTTTCTCTCTTAAAACGTGTTAGTAAATTAATATGTTCTACATCTTCTATCCTATCTATATGGAAAATCTTTGGAAAGACCAGGCCCACATAACACGTGCCATACCAATGGTCAGGCAACTTGTAATAAGCCTTGTTCCCACAAACATAATACACTCCTGGGAAAACTGGATCTTCTCCACCTTTAAAACCCCATCCTGTTGCAATAAAGCATGTATCATGACACTCACTAGTCCCAACAAAATACCTATCATATTGTGATTTCTTTCTGGTAATGCATAATTTACCCTTCTGTGGTGCATCTAAAGCCAAAGTTGGACTGGCCCCGTTCCTCAATTCCTTCCCCATCTCAATATCCCAAATTGTCTCACTCACTTTATATTTCCCTGCCTTTTCTTGCATGCTCACTCTCCTTTCCTCTACCATGTTTAGGAAAGCCTTCTCTTCTTCTTTCAAACTGCAAGTTAAATTGTTTCTAAAAATGTAATCTAATGTTAATTCTTCTTTCTCAATAAAAATCTCACCAAAAATGTTAGCTTCTTTAGCTGGATTCAGCTTTTTGTTCATAGGCAATTGTCCAAAAATGTTATCTTTGTTAGACATCTCATAATCTATTTTCCCTAACAAATAAAAAACACTACTTAGTACACTACATGAAATTCCATATGTAGCTGGTAAATGGTGATAAGTAACACCTTCAGAAACGGATGCAGGTAATTGCATGCAGACGTAGCAATCCCTAACTTCCATTGTCTTTACGTATTCATACAACAACTTTGAAAAAACATTGCTAGAAAAATCATTAATTGACCTATCTTTATGTATGTAAATGTTACTAATTCTAGTTGGAACTATTTTCTGTGAACTCCTCTCTACATTAGTCTCATTTTCAGTATGTATTCCAAAAGTGTCTATTGAAACTCTAAAAGTAACTAGTAAAGCTAGTACACCCCATGATAGCATTAATAATCCAGTACAGCAGCAGCACATTCTACACCATCTTTTCAAGAAGGCACATCTACTTTGATTATTTTCTGTGTTAGCCATTTTACTACTTTGGCAGTGTCTTTTGACTTAGCCTCTTCTACTCCACTACTGAAATTTAGAACTCTAGATTATTTCAAACAGCTAATTTTCAGACTTTCTTCTTTTCACTTTTCTCCAAATGACTCCTTTAGTTCACTCAATTTGGATTTTCATCACTTTTCACTTCTTCTTCAGCAACATCAAATTGTATCAGATCTTCAACAACATCCTGTGCATCCGACTCTTCTCCAATGTCAGTCAGGATAACTTTCAGGATTCCAACAGTTTTCTCCTCAACCACTTCACGTACGGTCCCCTCTGGATTTCCTTGACTCTCTGCCTCTTCACCTTCAGACAGTGCCACATACGTCCATTCCGGTGACCTATAATTCTGGTTAGGTTTTCTGATTCTCTTGATCTCCTCCGGTTCTTTTGTGACCTTCTGTTTTTCACCTTTTGCTTGATTCTGACTCGACACCTCGTTCACCTGTTCAGCTTTCGATGAATTTGCTCGTGTCAGTCTGTACCTCAATCTCTTTATTCTGTTAGGCCAAAGATCTCCTCTTACACACCTCTTTGGTCTCACCTCTTTATTATTTCTTTCTCCGATCCAAGTTCTCTTTCTCAGAACTCGACCTTCTGATTTCTCATTTTCACTCTCATCTGATTCTGTTTCATTTGCCTCTTGTTCTTCAACAATTTTCTTTCGCTCCACAGTCTTTTCCACCACTGATTGAGATTTTCCTATTTCTGTCCCTCCTCGGGTCTCCAACACGCAATCTTCTTGCTGTCTACTTGTCCCTTCACCTAACTTATCAGGAATGTTCCCTACACCTCCTCGGGGGTCTTCCGCAATCTGTCCCTCTCTTTCTTCTTCTGACCCTACTTCTTCAGGTGTAATCTCAAGTGGATTTTCAACCTTCTCGTCTGGTTCAGATGTAGTCTCTGTGGAATTGCTCCTTACACCTCTTTCTTCACCACTGCTTGTTGGAACTTCAGGCACTCTTACAGAATCCAATCTTTCCTCTGAAACTCTCAGGGCCCGATTCACAGAACAAACTTAAGACTAAATCCTAAACTTAGTACCAATCTGGTATTCACAGAATGCACCTAGTACTTCTGGTATTCACAGAATGAACTTACTACTTTTGCGATTCACAAAATGAACTTAGGACTTTTGCTATTCACAGAATCCATTTACGACCACTAAACTTACGTCCGCACTCGGGCCGGAATTTCCTCCCCCGGAGCAAAAATTCCGGGCCCGGAGTGGAAAGTCCGCACGCGGGCCGGAAAGTCCGCTCCGGGCGCGGAATATCCGCTCCCGGGCCGGAAACTCCGGCCTCGGGCCGGAAATCACGCTTCCGAGCCGGAACATCAGAATTGGGACCAGACTACATTAACTGTTGCCATTGATCATTTGAGCCAAGGGGAAACACCTGTTCAAGTCCCTACCATCCCCCACCATGCATCAGCTGACGCACTCCAGCCAATCCCAGCCAACAGCTCCAGTTAGCCATCATGTTGCTAGTGCCTACCATCCCCCACCATGATCCAGCTGAAGCCAATTAACACAGATTGACCAGCAGCAAAAAACATTTAAAAGCAGCACACAGTGAAGGAACCGGTTTGGCCACACGCAGTTTGTATTTCCAAGCAGAGACCGGCCAAGAAAATGGAGCTCCTGAAGAGAAAGAGGAACTATACAGCAGAGGAGACCACCATGCTTGTGGAGTTCATTGTCAGGCACCACAAACGCCTCTATGGACTCCCACCCTACTGCACCAGTGGGACCCAGAAGGCAGCCCTGTGGCAGCAATTAGCCACTGCTGTCACAGCATTGGGGGAGGAGAGGCGCACTGTCCAGGACATTAAAAAAAAATGGCAGGATGAGCGGCTGAGGGTAAAGGAGAAATACTCCAGGATGGAATTACAACGGATCCTCCCAGCCGCACACTCTGGACCACGCATCCGCCTCACCACACAGGAGGAGGACATCCTGACAACCATACACCCCCACTTGGTCCATGGGCTGCCTGTCAGTGACGTCCGCTACGTGGTACCAGGTAAGTGGGATGAAAAGTTAAAGTGCATGAATAGAATGTCTGTGTTGCACTGTCAGTGTGAATAAGGAAGTAGTCCAAAGTGTATAAATTAATCCGTCAGTCAGAGACTCCTGTGTCACCCTCTGTATGTAGCACTACAAGTCCCACAATCCTTAGCGATGGAAATGGCAAATCCCTCCTCCACTTCTGAAAACATGGCCACTGTCCAGTTGCATTAATACACCAGCCCGCTAAGTAGCAATTGACAAATAACAGCAGAGATGCGCCAGTAACAATGCCACACCCAATCCAACTCTTGTGCAACCGCGGATGCGTCACATTGACAATGCGGTGCACTGTGGCGCTGGGATAGACAGATGGGTGTCTCAACTGATGGCATTAGGGGGATGCTCTGCTGGAGTAGTGTTGCAAGTGTGACGCAACTCCAACTATGTCCATGGACCGCCTACACCCAACGTTCAGGGCAACTCATTACAGGTGCCTCAAGCTGGTTTAAGTTTGCATGGCAACACCCTATGAAAAGTGACTACGTGAAATGCCGGCGATTACAATGCATCACTTGTACGAGGCATAAGCAAATAAACACACACCCTGCCTACATCACAGCTGATGCATGTTTAATGTTGCGCAGGACCGCACACCGTGAGGCATCCCCATAGATGCATAACATTGGGAATAAGTCTAAATGTGTCACCTGTATTACCCCACCGCTGTGTCACAGAAGTGACGCAACTGCGGTGTAAATGTATTACAAGGGGCGTGGAAACATGCCACTAAATCTCTAAGAAGTAAATCACCCCGTGCAAGCTGAAAGCACAAAGCAGAAGGTGAGAGAACCATCTGGTCCAAAAGTCAGACACCTATTCTGTTGTACATTTCCCACCCTGCCACGCCACTACGACCCCAATGCACCACTGCTCCTACCTGCCCAGTCAGCAGCAGTACTGCATAACACTGTTAGCATGCAGAAGAAATGGGGAAATCACAGAAATGTTCCACAAGCACATATTCCAGATGTTTAGTTTTCTCTCTTCTCACCCATTGACACATTCAGCCAGAGCACAGACAACTGCCGTAGCAGAGGTCCCTGCATCTACTGGGAGGCATCGCCACCGTACACCCTCACCGACTGGTAAGTCAAAGTGGCCAGGAGATGGTCAAAATGCATACATTGCCAGGAGTGACCGAGGGACATGTAGTGCCCACATATGAAAGTCAACCAGAGATGTACAAATAGCTGCATTACTATTGGAGTAGTCAATGGACATCCACCTTTAGCTAATTATAATTGTGAACAGCTGAAGACAATATATTACATGTCTTGGCTCATCAAACCTTCGTAATTGCGGAACATGACATGTTTTACAGCAACAGGCCCAGACCTGGCAATCCAATCCTGTTATCGAGTGCCACAACTACTCAAAAGGGTGCCCCCACTATGTTGTAATGGTGTCTGTAGACGTAATCAATCAAAGTAATTGACTGAAATATGGCAATGATGAACAAGTGAGATCCCAGGGTCATTAGTATTGACAATGCATACACTGTCCAACTTTGAATGTTTCCAATATAGATCAAATGCCCAGTCCACACAGCTGGTCATGTACCACTTACATTGTCTGGCTTCTGTGTTGCCCATCAACAAAACACGATAGTGGACCGCACATCAGGATCCGTAGACATGTCATTGTGATATAGGTTGCATCCAGGTAGTGGGCCCATTCGAAGTAATGTGGGAGCAATCATGATATTACGTATAACACACTTCAGCAACGCTGGTGCCCACAACTGCTTGTGCTCATCCTTTGTGCCAGAAATCTAGTGCATCACATGTGGCTGCCGGAATGTTAAGTAGCAAAACACACTTATCATTGTAGGTACAACGAGGTCCTCCCAGAATCAAAGACACACACTGACTTCTGCTACAAGGTTGGCTGTGACATCTGTTCAGGGCCCACACACTGTTCCCGTGCTGGGCCAAGGAAGGGGAACCCAAGAATATATCAGGCTGACTGCTCAAGAAATGTGCCTTTCACGTCCGCCGTATGTTGCATGTGTATTACAACACTGTTGTCCTGCATCACAATATGCTCACATATGGCATTTGAACACATGCAAGATCAGACCCTGGTGGCTAATGAAAGGATGACACAAAATGTATGCCAAGTGAGTGCAGAATGGACATTCAATAGTACCATGAGTCATATGAAGTGACCAAAACACAACCGGCTTGCAATTCAATGATAGGAAACACCATGATGAAAATAGCATGGCTGAGGCCAACACTGATGCCAGTAGTGCACCTTTGAGATGAATGTAGGAGCTGCTAAGGTGAATCTTCATGCAGTTACACCTGCTAAATGACTAGGCAGAAGTGCAACACGCTAATCCAGTGCAGGCTGAAGGCATCAAAGCCTCTCAGCCTATCCGCAATGTGTGAGTATAAACCAAATGTTACATTCCGCTTGCCTCCTCTCCTACTGTATTCACATGTATAGGTTAGTGTTTGACAAAAGAGGTTTGGATGTCTGCTGTACAAGACACCAATCGTCGTCAGCTAAGTAGTACCATGATCTGGGAAATAGAGTACGCAAAGAGAGGACACTCAAAGGACGGACGTAAGACATCTGTGTTCTCTCATACAAATATGTGTGACTTCATGCGTGGGGAAGCACAAATGAGCAACATCATGTCCCTGACTATTGTAAATCTCACACATGAAACCCTTTCTGACTTGACAACAAACAACATGAGACTCTGGAAATATGTAAGTCTGAATGGCAAAGGTGATAGCAGTTTAATGGGGAGGAATCCGGGTCATTTATCCCTTCCTATCAGTAATCTTCTCATACATGTGTGTCTGTTGATGTGTCATCTGATTGATGTCACTGCTGTGTGGAGGGAACGGCTGGCAACTGCTGCATGTGAGCAGGTGCCCAAATGTAAAGTTCAGGAGCTAAACATGCTGCACATAGTTCTGGATTACCCACAAATGGTCATTGAGAATGACATGTTGGCTCAGAGCTACCATCTCTTCTTGCAAAATATAGACCTGTATGTCTTATCACAGCTGCTGACCGGATTACACCCCAGCAGCGTGCACCATCCCGGGCACTCAATGACATCCTGGCTGCAGCTGTTCACCCCTCGCGCAGCCGTCCTTCAGGTAATTCTAGCATGAGGTGTCTGTTGATGTGTCATCTGATTGATGTGGAGGGAACGGCTGGCAACTGCTGCATGTGAGCAGGTGCCCAAATGTAAAGTTCAGGAGCTAAACATGCTGCACATAGTTCTGGATTACCCACAAATGGTCATTGAGAATGACATGTTGGCTCAGAGCTACCATCTCTTCTTGCAAAATATAGACCTGTATGTCTTATCACAGCTGCTGACCGGATTACACCCCAGCAGCATGCACCATCCCGGGGACTGTATGACATCCAACCCTCGCGCAGCCGTCCTTCAGGTAATTCTAGCATGAGGTGTGTCACTGGCTTCGACTCCAAAGCCATGTCAGAGATCCTGATTCCCCTCTGCATGTAATCAGCAGTTGTTGTGTACAAAGTGAAATACAAATCAGGAGTGTCATGTGCCTGTCTGACAATTGGTGATGCAGATAATTGAGAATGTTGTCACTTCCCTCTACAGCTGATGGTTCAGGGACTGCTAGGCTCGTGAGGAGACAGGTCCAGCAGGTGACACTAGGGGGGAACACCAAGGGACAGAGAGTTGTGGCTGGAGCTGGTGAGTTTGCCTGTATCTGTGTAACACCTCAGTGCTATGGTGTGAGCTGTCATTTGTGGTGGTACCCTACACAGGTCACATGATCCTCATCTGTTGATGCAAAGTACAGTTGATACAAACCCTTGTGTTGCACCACATGTCATACCAGGTCAATCCCTAATACGGTTGCAACCTCTGTTCCAGGGGATGCTGATGATGAGGATGACAGGCCTATGACCAGTGCGGGCCGACGTGGAATCAGAGGGGAGAATCCCCTGATCCTCCAAGCTGTGATGTCGGCTGCAAGCACTGCTCAGGAGGAGGAGGAAGAATTTCCTGAGGACCTCTACTTGGTGGATGATGAGGACTACATGTCTGACGATGAAGATGCCAATGCGCGATATCGTGCCAGATTGGCTAAATCGGTCAGGGCATCAACTCCTCTGCCAAGCAACGTCCCTCCGCCTCCTCCCAGGCATACCATGGCCTGTCCCCAGACTCGAGCAAACCAGCCACAGCACACACGCATCACAACACAGACATCACTCCCTCACAGTCCTCACGTCCAGGAGCAACATGGTGGTTCCCCTACCCACTGTTCCCTAGACAGTGTATCCCTGCCATCCTCTCCACCATCTGGGGGTAGTACCAGCCCTGTTGTGCTGCTGGAATCCCCTGGGCACCATTCACCTGCCCACAGGCTCCCACCTCCCACCCCACCCCCTGCCGTAGGACCTGCACATCCCATCCATGGCAGACAGCTGCAGAGAGGGCCTGCACCTGGCTGTGATGACCAGTGGGAGCAGGACTTCTTCCAACAGCAGAGCGATGTGAGGCAGGACATTAGTGCCATAGGGGCTACCCTGTCCACCATGTCGGACTCCCTGCAGGACATGGTCCACTTCCCTCAGGCGGTGGAGAGGCTGAGCCAAGTGTTGGATAGGATGGATAGGACTTGGCAGGACATGTCCAGAAATATGCGAGACATGCTATCCATCCAGAGGGAAGAGAGTGCAAGACACCATGCCTTGGCCATGAAGATGATGGAGGGCATATTGAGAGTGAGCCAACCTTTCCCTTCACGGTCAACGCAGGGAGGGGAGCCATCATATCTGCCCACAGGACAGCACATCCCCACACCTGTACCAACTGCACACCAACACAGCAAAGGGAGACATCCACACCAGCGGGCTGAACTGGCACTCCCAACACCACCCCCTGTACAGTCACTCCTGCCACCTGCACAACCACCACCACCTGTACAGTCACTCCCGCCACCTGCACAACCACCACCACCTGTACAGTCACTCCCGCCACCTGCACAACCACCACCACCTGTACAGTCACTCCCGCCACCTGCACAACCACCACCACCTGTACAGTCACTCCCGCCACCTGCACAACCACCACCACCTGTACAGTCACTCCCGCCACCTGCACAACCACCACCACCTGTACAGTCACTCCCGCCACCTGCACAACCATCACCACCACCTGTACAGTCACTCCCGCCACCTGCACAACCACCACCACCACCTGTACAGCCATCAAGTGTGCATACACCATCTGCCCCAGCACATGTGGATGACCCTGGACAGTCCCTTGGACAGTACCCACCTCCACGTAGGCGGCGAGCCAGACCTGATCACTCGGAGCGGTCATCCCTCCCCAAATTGCGGCGTCGCACTCACCAGTGACAGGAACCCGGGACAATGTGATCACGTGTTTGTGTGTGCACCAAATAAACACCTACCAAAAATAATAATCTGTTGTGTATCATGTCCTGTGTAACGTTGCAGGTGGCCTCGAGATGTGAGAAGGTATGTGTGTGTGTGACACAGTTACAAGTGTAACCCATCGTTGCAACCAGCCATTATGTGCATAGCAGATGACTCACCAAATATGTGTCCATATTCAGAACCAGACATTCAGAATGAAGTAAAACAAGTGGAAGTTATTAGTATTCCGAATTGTATTTTAAGAAGGTACAAAAGAACAACCGTCCGTTTGGAAGGGAGAAAGGAAAACAAATGATGATCTTAATGCAGAGGGAGATGGGAACCTGGATTGGGGTGGGGCAAAAAAAATATAACACGTCAGGGAGCGTCAGGGAAAACAGTCTATTTACAAGGGTAAAATGAAATAATTGTTCACGTCAAAAGTCAAGTGTCCTTCTGGTCATCCTCTAGGACCACAATGTCCAGATCCTCAGAGTCCGATGCAGGCACACGTATGGCGGGTGCAGGAACAGGCACCACTTGGGTTCGTGCCACACGAGGAGTATGGGGGGAAACAGTGTGGGGCAACGGACAGGGGGAGACATTGACAGTGGTATGGGAAGGGATTGGGGAGACAACAGACGAGATGGCTGCGGACAGTGAATTGATGCTGGTGGTGAGGGTGGCCATTGTTCGGAGCATGTCCTCTCGCATCATGCGTACCTCCATACACACTTGTAGCTGGATGCGAGCGGACATGTCTGGCTGACCCTCACACATCCACATCAAGTCCACTGGCACAGCCACAGGAGGAACAACACCGGGAGGGGCATGGGTGGAAAAGGAGGGATGTGGTGCCTGAGGTCCGGAGCCAATGATGTTGGGGAGCTGGCGGCTACGATGAGGGGGACTGGTTGCAGGGGATGCAGCTGGGTCCCCCTATGGAATGGGGAACTCTAGAGGTAGGGAGGGGCTGATGGCAGGCCCAGATTGTTTGTTGGCCTGCCCCGAGGACACCTTTTCAGGGACCACAGGTGAAGATTCCTGAGGAGAGTAGCTCTCCAACACCTCATGGTCCGAGGTGTCGTGTTCACCCCCCCCACCGATTCAATGTCTGCAGCCTCCACCCGGGATGTGGCACCAGCATCAGGGTGTCCCTTGTCAGTCCGGGTGGGCGCAATCCCCTTGCCTCTTGATGTTGAGGGTCCCTCCTCATCCTCCTCTTCCTCGCTGGTGGAAAGAGGGTGTAGCCGCCGCCGCACTGGTGGCCTCTTGCTCCGGACCTGGTCCTGCTGCCCTTCTGTTTCGCCAGCTGTGCCTGCTGAAATGTAAGCAAAATCCGAATGTTATGTTTGTGTCATGCAGGACGAGACACATTCATAGGAGCCAAGGTCAGACTTATTTTCCTCTGATCACACTCAATAGTTGTCAGTGTCTATGAGCTGACATTACGTGTATGTTCACCGTCAGTTCCTGGATTGAGTCTGACATGGCCATCTCACGTGGATGTGTGTGGCTTACACGACTGTATTGGCCAACCCTCAACCTGGCATTCTGGGGATCTGTGTGTCCTGCCACAGCTACATGTGCAGGTTCCAAAAGCAGTCCACCAATGGAGAACATGAAGTCCCGAATCTCAGATTATGGCCATTCATAGGGAGTCGCAGCTATTGAAGGTCTGGACAAGTGTCATCTGCTTTGTAGCATTGTATGGGACACGACAAGTGGCGAATGTGGGTCACACATGCACTGAGGCTCTGGCCTATTTCTGTAGCTAAATTGTGAGTCTAGCCTTTGGCTGTCCCCACACATGTACTGACAATCCAGTGGCACATATTGGCTTTGGTGACTGATATGGTAATGCAGTACACCGCTGAACACTGGGGGAATTTTGTGACAGCTACCTGTACATGTGAAATGTGAAACAGGCCACTGAGGCTGAGACGTCTGTCAGTGGACACCCCTTGTAAATTTAGAAGCGCTTAAGAGTGATGCAAGGATGTCAAAGTCTGTCTTGACTCCATGGCACATGATGTTTTGTCACAATTGGAACCCAAACTCTAAAAATGCAATGCAAGTCATAGCATCCAATACCCTTTGGCCTGCCATGCGCACACAGGACAGTGTCTGTACCATTGCTCATCCAATGCACACATGATTTCCTAGTGCCAATTTTAGTGGTGCGTGAAGAGCTGATTTCAGTACAAATGCACAAATATGGCTCATTTAGCCAGTTGTCATGACGAGACTCCAACTCCCAAAATGCACTCTGCCCTGTACAGTCCATATGCCACAGTGTGCCTTTTTAAGCTTGGTTACTGCTGCATGGACACGGAATCTGTGAATGGAGGCATCGGACACACAATGGTACAGCACTGTTTCACTCACATCATACTCCCAGACACATTTAGCATATGATGCACTTACCATGTCCCTGCTGCTCATGCTCCTCCAGCTGAGCATGGAGGGTCGGCCAAGCTAATCGCAGGACCCTCCTGTAGAGTGGGGATAGGCGAGGACGATGCACATGGTGCTGGGAAGACTGGCCCACCAGCTCCTCAGCCTTGTGCCGGGCCCACCGTTTTAGGTCCTCCCAGCGCTTGCGGCATGCCCTCGCACTCCTGGTGTGGACTCCCACTGCACTGCAGCGCTCGGCGATGTTGGCCCACAGCCTGGCCCGGGCTGCATTGCTCAGCTGGTGTTCAGGGTCCCCATATAGCTGAGAAAATTTGGCCAGCACCCCCTCAGCCAAGATGTCCAACTCACTTTCAGTGAAAGGGGGTGCCTTCTCTTCGTAACCCTCAGCCATTATGGGGATAATAAGAAGGATGAGAGCAGCAGGATGTCAGAGGATCTGTCTGTGATAGAGGATGACTCAGAATGAACACAAAATGGCTGCTAACTATTTCCTGTGATGTATTTCCTGCCTCCCACTTCCTGTAAAACATTTCCTGAATGAAATTATGTGTTCCGGGTCATTTTCGGAGTTTACGGCCCGTAAGCGCAGTTTCCGGTTCCGGAGCGGGAGGTCCGCACACGGGCCATACGCTCCGTAATCGGAGCTTCCGCACACGGGCCGTACGCTCCGTAATCGGAGCTTCCGCTTTTTGGCCGCAAATTCCGAAAATGACCCGGAACATATAATTCCATACAGGAAATGTTTGACAGGGAGTGGGAGGCAGCAAATACATCACAGGAAGTAGTTGCCTGCCATTTTGTAGTCATCCAGATCCATCCACAATCTGGAATCACATCTACTGCCATCCTGCTGTTCTGTTGTGGATAAAAAAGAAAAGACAGTGCATGTGAGAATTATTTAAATGTGACAAGAGGGTGAAGTGACCATTTCAAGACATTTCTGCAGTTTCTGTTTCAGTTTCTCATGCTTTGCATTATGGTACATGTAGTCCATATTAGGTGCTCATTTGCAGAGTTGTGTGATGTGTTCCGGAACATTGTGTTTGAGAAGTGTGGATATATCACAGACACAGGGGGGCAGATTTACGGCTTCTGGCGCATCTCTGCTAATCAGCAGAGATGCGTCAGAAGAGTTGCGATGCATCTGCCCACCCGTGCACCAACACAGATGCGCCGCATTGACATTTCGGTGCACCGTGCTGCTCGGATGTGCAGATGCGTGACGCATCCCCCGTTGGAAAGGCGGCGCATTGCTGGAGTTGCGTCGCATGCACAACGCAGCTCCAGCAAGGCTCGGGGGTGCCCTATCCCTATGATGCTGCGTCAATCCTTACGCCTGCTTCAAGCAGGCGCAGGGTTTTGACGCAGCATGGCCTTAAAAGTGACTGAGTGAAATATTGTAGATTTTTAGGAGGCGTTTCTGCGCCCGGAAGGCCCCCCCCCTGCGCCAGAACGCCTACATGTGGCGCAGGCCTTTACAACGTGACGCATCTCCCAGATGCGTCATATAGTACATACCCCGCAGCATGGGGCTGGCTTTGCACCGCCGCAGCGTCACAAAAGTAACGCAACGGCAGCGTGAAAGGGCCGCAAGTCCCACATTAATCTGCCCCATGGTGTCTGATTAACCCATTGCATCACTCATGTCGTGGGCGCATCATTTGGGGGGAGTCACATCTGTTGATGGCACAGGGCCGACAATACTATGGTTATGGCCTTTTCTGATTAAGAGACCCATCCTCATGAGGTCCGGCTGTGTCTCTCAGTACATGTATCATCTTGCATCTGCGGCTATAGATTCTTTCGGGACATCCACTACACTGATCGCTGACATGGGCACATGTGCTGATGCAGGCTCAACCTTTTGACTACTGTCAAGAGCTGTGATTAACATGCAGTTAGTGTGGCTTGCAAAGTTGCCTCAGGAAGGAATTTATTGACACAGTCGTGTATATCCAAGTTTCATCATTGGCAACAGACAGCAATCCACATTTGGTCCATTCCACTACAGGTTGCTCATGTGAAGAACGTGGCAACAAGCTGCTCACGGACTTGCATGCCCTGACCTCGGTTATGTGCCATGGCCCGGTTTCCCAGATTCAAAGGTAGCCGAGGTTCCAGCGGTATCTGTAAGCCATGCGTTAAGGCAATGTTGTGCAAGACACAACAGGCTAAAATGATCTTGCACACTACTTCTGGGGAGTACTGCAGCGCCCCCCCCTGTACGGTCGAGACATCTGAATCGCGACTTCAACAGACCAAAAGTGCGCTCTATGATGGCTCGAGTCCGTATGTGTGCCCTATTGTACCTACGCTGTGGTACAGTGTCTGCACGCCTGTAAGGGGTGTGGAGATGTGGGGTGAGTGCATACCCAGCGTCACCTGAGTAGAGGGGAAAGGGCAGTTGGTTAGATTTCCCTCTTTGACTTGCACAGGACATGATCTATACTGTATTACATGCATTGTCAGGTGGGCCCTGTATCTAGCTTTATGATTCTTAAAGTACAATGGTTAATTTTGGGGGGCATTCAGACATTTCAAAAACACATATTCCTCCTTTCTAACGCTTGGTACTTACCCAGTAGCCACATGTTGCCAAATTCTTCCGCAGCTATCCGCCGGGCAAGAGGTGACATGCGGAATATGAAGCTGTCATGGGTACTGCCGGGGAACACCGCATGCACATCAATGAACCTCCCTCTGGCATCATAGACAGCTTGCACGTTGATGGAATGCCATCAGTGTCTATTGCAGAAGATGTGTGCAATGTGGCGGGGTGGCTGAAGGGCCACATGGGTACAGTCAACAGCACCCAGCACACGTGGAAATTGTGCAATGCGAAAGAAATCTCGTGCTGCCCTTTGTCTCAGGGCCAGTGTCGGTGGCATATGTATGTGGTGGTGGGATCTTGCAGTGATGCATCGCAGTACCTGATGCAGGCACCGCGACTGGCTCGCCTGGGATATGCCCACATGGTCACTGGAGACCCTTTGGAATGAGCCAGTGGCGAAGAAATGGAGTGCTGATAGAATCTTGAGGTATGCTGGTATTGCATGTGAGCAGCAGGTCACGGAGTCAAGTTCCTGCTCCCACTCACATACCATATCCAAGATGATTTCTGGAGGGAAACGGTACCTGGCCCTTATATCTTGACTGGACATTCCAAATAAGTTGATCCTCTGTCTGAAGATCCTCTCTGCTCTGGCTCTCCTCCTCCTCCTCCTCAAGTGGTTTTGCTGCATGGCAAGGGGCAGTGCAACAAACACATTCAGTGACATGTTGAAAGGGTTTGTGTGTGTCTGCTCTGCAGTTATACGTGCTGCCGAGCTAGGATTGGCTGGAGTGTGTCAGCTGATGCATGGTGGGGGATGGTAGGGACTTGGACAGGTTCACCCTTGGCTCACATGATCAATGTCCACCAAACCGGATTTTCCGGCCCGTAATCGGAACTTCCGGCCCGGAAGCGGATATTCCGCGCCCGGAGCGGACTTTCCGGCCCGCGTGCGGACTTTCCGCTCCGGGCCCGGAATTTCCGCTCCGGGGGCGGAAATTCCGGCCCAAGTGCGGACGTAAGTTTAGTGGTCGGAAATGGATTCTGTGAATAGCAAAAGTCCTAAGTTCATTTTGTGAATCGCAAAAGTAGTAAGTTCATTCTGTGAATACCAGAAGTACTAGGTGCATTCTGTGAATACCAGATTGGTACTAAGTTTAGGATTTAGTCTTAAGTTTGTTCTGTGAATCGGGCCCTCAATGTTTCTCTTGAAGCCTCTCTTGGAAAAATGAAAGAATCACCTGACTCTCTTTCTCCTTCACCCCTTTCAGGATTCTTTCTTCTTCTCACTGGTTCAGTTTCTGCATCATCACTGGAATCTGACTCTTCAAAATACTCCCTACCAGTCCCATCTTTTGGATTTGGAACTCTCAGAGTATGACTTGCATGCACCCAGTTTTTCACACCAGCACACTTTACTGCAGTCGTTGTAGTCAGAATAACTTGTCTTGGCCTTCCCCAACTTGGAACCAGGTAATTTCTTCTTCTGTGCACCTTAATCCTCACCCAGTCCCCTGGACTCAGATCATGGGCTTGCTTCTTCTCAAGTGTGGTAGCGTCTTCTCCAACCTGGTGAAACACAGAATGAACTGCGTCAGCCAGGCCTTTACAGTAATCCAAAATCATGTCATCAGTTATTGTCATCAACTTGTTGACAGGCACGAAAGCATGTCTCATCGCACGTCCCATTAAGATTTCGTGCGGACTCAAACCTGTGGTTCTATCTGGAGTAGACCTAATAGTCATCAGCACAAGAGGCAAGACATCAGGCCATTTCATTCCAGTGGGTAAACACATCTCACCAATTCGGTTTTTTATTGTGCCGTTCATCTGTTCAACGACGCCAGAAGCCTCTGGTCTGTATGCACAATGTAGCTTCTGCTGTATGCTCAATGCTTCACAAATTAAACCCATGAGCTCATTGTAGAAGTGTCCACCTCTATCAGACTCAATTGTCACTGGGAACCCGTACCTAGGAATCAACTCTCTTAACAGTAACTTTGCAACTGTTATTCCATCATTCCTCCTAGTCGGATAGGCCTCCACCCATCTTGAGAACAAACAGACTAACACTAGAACATACCTCAATCTGTTCACTTGGGGCATTTCAATGAAATCAATTTGCATTCTGGTAAAAGGACCTCCTTCTCTGCCTATTGTTCCTAGACTCACCACTGTCTTTTTCCCAGTATTGAACTGCTGACAAATCAAACATCTCTGACAGATGCTCTCTGCAATTAACCTGAACTTGGCATTGTACCAGGTTTGCTTGAAGGACCTAATCATAGCGTCCCTCCCCAGATGTCCCTGGCCATGATACATTCTTGCCATTGTCGACAGCATGGAATTGGGCATGACTGGTCTACCATCTCTATAGATCCAAACATGATCTGTCTCTCTTGGGGCACAACCTGCCTTAATCCAATCTCTCATTTCCTCATCTCCTGCCTCATCCTGAAACTGTTTCACTTCATCCCACGTTTCTAGGACATTAGTAAACATCACAGAACAAAAAGACATTTCCCTTTCTCGTGCCCTATTAATCGAATGATTGTTCTTTGCACAATACTGTGCTATATCATTGGCAAAACGATTACCAAGAGTAACAAAATCATCTCCTTGTCCATGAGCAGCACACTTCACAACTGCTAACTCTTTAGGCAGCTGTATCGCCTCAAGCAACTTTCCAATCACTTCAGCATTCTTTATTGGAGTCCCACTCGACGTCAAGAAACCTCTCTGTAGCCAAAGTTGGCCAAAGTCATGAACGACTCCAAATCCGTACTGACTATCAGTCATCACAGTCACTCTCAGATTCTTCTCAATTTTGCAAGCTTTCGTCAATGCCACCAATTCAGCCACTTGAGCAGATCTTACTCCTTTCAAAGGTGAAGCTTCCATAACTTCTGAAACCTTGCACACCGCATATGCTGCACTCAGCACACCATCATCAGTCCTTAGACATGATCCATCCACAAACAGCACATGATCACTCTCAGGCAATGTCTGGTCTTGGTTTTGTGCAGTAGTCAAGCACATCCAAACAATCATGATCAACATCATCTCCCACATTCACATTTTCAGCATCTGGTAACAACGTTGCTGGATTCACATTTACACATCTCTCAAGAGTCACATTTGATGCTCCCAGAATTATTTTCTCATATTTAGTCAGTCGACTATGTGACATGTACTGAGTCCTGCTTCTTGTCAAAAGAATTGCCACATCATGAGGTACGAATACCCGTACAGGATATCCCATTATTATGCCCTCACTCTGTTCCAGGCTTCTGCATGTAGCAGCTACTGCTTTCAGGCAACCTGGCAAACCCACAGCTACGGGGTCAAGTGTTGATGAGAAGTACGCAATCGGCCTTCTCAGTTGTCCATGTTTCTGAATTAACACTGAAAGTGCACAACCATTTCTCTCACTGCAGTACAACTCAAACTCTTTCTCATAGTCTGGCAATCCTAAAGCAGGGGCTTCACACATTCTGCTCTTCAACTCTTCAAATGCTGCCATTTGTTCTCCATCCAGTTCCAATGGGTCTCTCACTTCACTTTTGGTCAATTTAATCAGTGGCTTTGCTATCAGGGAGAAATTACTTATCCACTGACGGCAATAACCCACCATCCCCAGAAACATCCTCACTTCTCTCTGGGTCATTGGGGCTCTCATTCCTCTGATAATTTTGATCCTGTCATCGGTCACCTTTCTCAGACCCTTTTCAATATTGTGTCCAAGATAATGCACCTCTTTCTTGCAAAACTGCAATTTGGCTGGAGATATCTTTAACCCTCCATCTGCCAGATGATTCAGTAAAGCTATGGTATCTACTTCACATGCTTCACGTGTCTTCGATGCCACAAGTAAGTCATCGATGTACTGCACTAGTACTGAGCTTTCGGGCATGATCAAACTCTCCAATGATTTCTTCAATAACTGATTGAATATCGAAGGACTCTCTGTATACCCCTGTGGGATACGACACCATGCTAAAATACGCTGTCCAAACCGAAATGCAAAAATCGGCAGGCTGTCATGATGCAATGGAATTGAAAAGAAAGCATGACACAAATCAATTACCGTGTACCACTCAGCATCATGAGGAATCTGATACAAAATCACTGAAGGATTTGGCACAATGGGACAACATGCCACCACAATTTTGTTAACTTTTCTCAAATCTTGTACAATCCTGAATTTTCCATTAGGTTTCTTCAACCCCATTATTGGTGAATTACACGGGCTACTCAGTAACTCTCTCAAAACACCCTGTTGAATCATCTTGTCAATTATAGGAGTTATTCCCTCAATTATCTCTGGTGTGAATCTGTACTGAGGAATATTAGGATAAACAATCCCCTCTTTCACTGAAATCTTCACTGGATCTACATTATTCACCAATCCCACATCTTCTCCAGTAAAATCCCAAACTGCTGTTTTCACTGTGTGTCTCAACTCCTGAGGCAAATCATCTGGATTAAACACTGCATATGTACCAACAATCTCACTCTCTCTATTATCTAGAGTCATCCAGTACAAAACATCCTCATCTGGTGTCTCAAAAGCTATTCCATCCGGAGTACAGAAAATTGTACAATTCATCTTGCACAATAGGTCCCTACCTAACAAGTTCACTGGACTAGTGTCACAGACTACAAACCTGTGCATGTCTGAAAATGTCCCTACTCTTACCCTTACTGGTTCGGTAAGACGTGTCTTAATCTGTGTATTGGCTACACCAACCACTTGGATTGCTTCGTCCAAGAGAGGAAGATTTCTAATATCTGCTGACCTGACAGTTGATCTCGTCGCTCCTGTGTCTACCAAAAAAGTAAAACTCTCCCCATTTATTTTCCCATCTACAAATGGTCCTGCCTGGTCTATTTCTAGAGTTGCACCAAGTATGCACTCTTCCGCCTCTCTTCGGCACCGTCAATAGTCCCCTTCAGACTCACTCCCCTCATTCTTTAACCAGTACTGCGGTACCGGGTTAGAATGTCTCGGTTTGTTTACCTGCTCATCATTGTAGAATCCTGAGTCCTGGTTATACTTTTGGGACCCTCTATTCTGCGGCAAGGGCGGTTTTGGCTCTTGACTCTGCTGTCTGACAACCTTCTGCTGTTGCTGCTGATGATTACACCCCTCGTTCTGCACCTGTTGATTTAAGGTTTTATTCTCATTACTCACTAATGGCGGATTGGTACACTCGGATCTCCAATGCCCCAATTGTCCACAGTTGTGACAAGGGAACTTTTTCTTTGCCTCCTCTAAATTCCCCTTTCCTTTCCCCGCATATCTGGGTCTGTTTCCTGGATTATTCGCCTGTTCCACCAACTGTGCTTCTTGTCTCTCAGCAACTTTCACCTGTGCCCACATTGCCTTTTCTTTCAGCTTTCTCTGTTTTGCTTCAATCTCATCACTGAAGTACTTTGCATGTCTCAAGATTTCATCAATCTTTTTTTACTCTGCCAATCAACTGTATGCTCACGTATTCTTTCACTGATTTCAGGTCTCAGGCCATATACAAATCTGTATACAAAATGACTCAAATCATTGTCACCCAGGTGTTCATCTCCACTAAACTATTTAAAAGCCAGTATCAGCCTTTCGTAAAAAGCATGAACTGATTCTTTCGCTTCCTGATGTGTTCGATCTATCTTAACCCAGTCTGTCTCTTTCGGGGGTACTTTATTTTTCAGGAACACAATAACCTGATCGTATTTCTTCATTACCTCTGGATCTGGTGCTCCTGTTTTCGGGTCTCTTGGATACTCCTTAGCAGGCCAATCTACAACTATTTTACACTCTGCCCACAAGTCTGCTGGAACAATTATATCAAACAGACTATTCAGGTCAATCCACAGCACTTTTGACAATTTCACAAACCTGTCTACCTGCCTATACCACTCGACGGGCTTTTCTCTCAGTCGAGGGAAATCATTCGTAAATGATAAAATATCCTGTCTAGTCCATGGGACATGTACATATCCTCCTCCAGGAATCTCTCTCATAGGATAAGCATCCACTGTTTTCTCTTTTTCTCTCATGGGAAAAGCTGAATAAGTCCTGTCCACTGAATCTTCCCTTTTCTTGTACCACCTATCCTTCCACTTTTCCACATCACCCCATTTTCGCAATAAGGCAATCATTTCCTTAATCTGTCCTGTTCTGCCAGCACCATTTAGATTCTCAATATCTTTATCCGTAAAATCCATCCTGTAAGACTTCTGCAAAGCTTTCACCTTATCCATGTCAACCCCTTGTTCACTCGCTATTGCTCTCAACCTGTCATGTGTACTCTTAGCCCTCCAGGTGATACTTTTGCACATAAATAACAACTCTCCATCATGACGGTTTTTCAGTATATCTGTAGGAATTGTTCCCGCAATAAGCTCCTCCAATTCTATGCGCAACCTAGCTACATCAATTGCCTGTGAATCTTTATCCTTCTTCTGAAGAACTTTCAACCAATCATTCAAATCCTCAGCTGTTATTTCTGTAGACATTTTCACTGCACCCACTTGTTCTGCCATCCTCTGTGGTTCCAAAATCGTTCCTCCCAAACAACCAGTATTCAATCCTAAACTAGGATGTACATCTAATCCTCCACTACAGGTGTCATGTCTCGACTGCTTCAAATTATTTCCTCCTGTTCTCATTCCCGATTCCTCCAAAGTACAAGTACCAACCAAACCATTTCCAACATAGGGAACTGTCAAACTATTTTCACCCATTCTTTGTTTATCAAAAATAGGCACAACCGGACCTATGGTTACAGGCACTGTAACAGCTTCCAGATTTTTCGTCAGCTCTCTAATTTTCTCAGTCAGCTCAGATGTGGTTCTGGCTAATTCCCTTGTTTTCTCGTCACTGACTCGATTCTCTCTCTCCCGCTCTCTCTCTCTTTCTCTTTCCGTGAAAGAGCTACCACTTTTCAGATCAGGTGTCACAACCTCAGTTTTCACAATTCGCAAAGTATCTCTTATTGGAGTAGCAACTGGCGTGCTCTCTTCTGGTTCTGGTCTATATGGAGGTGGTCTCTTGTAAATCATGTCATCCAAGACCTCATCTTCATAATCATTAGGCCCATACCTTCTCACTTCTGTATCAGGCACCCTTTCTGTAGCCTTCCTCTCTTCCTTCTCATCAACTGTCCTCATAGGATATAATCCCTCTGACATACTAGCATCTCGCCATCTCCTCATTCGATCATGATGAGTTTCACGATCATATTTCCTCCCGAACATGTACCTATAGTTGCCTCCACTCCTCTGCTTTTCTCGCTCATGCACCTCATCTTCCCATTCCACCAACGCCTCGAACTGTGTCGGCCTTGGTCTAGGCTCTAGACACATCATCTTTTCCCGTAAATTTCTCAACACGGCCAAATTAAATGAACCATGTTCCGGGAACGCTAAGACACCATTGTCCTTAGTATACTTAGCCCAATTATCTAACCAAATACAGGTATGATACCCATATTTCGCAACCATGAAGGATGCAGGAGTTCTCGTTGGAGGTAGCAATTCACCTTCTCTAGTTATTCTGTTTTTATCCTTGTTGAACCACCTTTTAATTTTACCGAACAAGGATTTCTTCTTCTTTTCCTCCTGTTGGTAATACATTTTATCGTTTACCAATATTCTCTAGTCCCTTCCGCAACTGTACGATCTTTTGTCCAATAACAGCGCGACTCACACCAACGCACCAATCCTGGAGCGTCTACGTCACCCTGTACTACTTCCAATCCCTGCGCGGCTCACACTAACGCACCAATCCCAGCGCGAGTACTGTTCTGATCCACTACCCAATCAGAGCGCGGTCTGTATGACGTCAGCAGTCGCTGACTGCAGCTTCTGCTCCTGTCTCCTGTCACTCGTCTACCCCTCCTTTACAAAGTCTTCTCAGTAGACTTCGTCTCAGACTCTACAAAATCTATTAGTTACAACATATAAACATCTCCATTGTCTGCTTCGCTAACCACAGAATAGTAAAGTAAATTCTTTCTCGCAAGAATCCCGCTTCTCTCTAGAACAGCGCTTACCTCTGCTCCACTACGGAATAATTACTTTCGTTGACACAGTAGCACATCCCTCTACTCTGCCCTTCTAACATGCATCCATTAACTGTTTCCTCTAGGACTGCTCCAAGAGTCTTACAATCAACTAAATGCTCATACATTCACGCACTTTCACACCAGAAAATGTAGCACAACCACACAGAATCCTGCCTTTCCCGAGAACAGCGAACAGTCTGTCCCACTACAGAATTATAACACACGTTAACCAAGCAGCGCTTACCTCTGCACAGTCCTTCAGACACGCTCAGTGAATACCTATTACTTCTCCCGCGATAAGCTTTAACGGCAAACCTTACGGATCCCTGGGACTTAAGACCAGAGTTTCACAGATAATCTTCGCTACCATACGCACTCCTTTTATACCGAAAAAATGTCCCTAATAGTAACACACGACGATGTCACTGATTCCGAACCCAGACAATGTGACGCGCAACTTCAATTGTCACACGTTTTTTTTTTCCTGCATACATACAGGTAATTCCAACAATCCCGTTTTTCCTGAGAGCAGCACTCACTTCCCTCTGCCCTACTACGGAACCGTCACCAGCTCCCAAGTTCCAGAAGCCGTACACACTACATAGAACTCAACACGACGACTTCAACATATAGTATTAGTACATATACCAACATCAATCAATAAATCAATGAATCAAAAAGCCTATGTACAAGCAATCTATCAGATCAAGACAATAATCTTAACCATCATACTGCTACCAGGAAACTGCTGCAGATCGGCGCATATAAATTCTCCCTGCTTCCACGGACAGAATAAACCCACAGTCACGCGCACATACACTCATCATACACTAGGGCCCATCACACTAAAATTCACACTATTACTCTATCCACACTGAATATAGGAGAGAAACCTAAACCAATCTGCATCTAAACAAGGTCAATGCGACCATAAAGTTATTGTCCTGAGTCATGATTTTAAACATAGGTAAAACATTAGAAAATTCCCTAAATGACAAAGAAATAACCACCCGACACTGGAATTCAAACAAATAATTTGTTTATCTAAATTAGTTCAAAATGAAAATCAATCAATAGCAAAATCATTATTCTCATAGTTACCTATTCTAGCTAAATGGGTCAGGACAGGTCTCTCAGTAAAGTCTCTCGAGCTGCCGTCCTCAGCATAGGTTCAGAAAGAAGTCCAAACGCAATGACCGCAAAGAACACGATGAATGCAATGAACACGGACCCTCTCTAGTCTAGCATATTTATAACAAAAATGACAAAATAAAAGTTACAAACAAACTTTGAATATCCGTTGAGCCGCTGAGCAGAGCGAGCAGGAAAGGATGTCCCTTGGTAACATCTAGGAAACCTTTGCTCAGGAAAAATCACAAAAATAAAAAACACGGAAGAAGGAAACTCGAGTTTGCAAGTGTTACTTTCATGAATGCTCTTCCTCAGTACCATAGCAGAGCCACCGCAGATTTGTCATTGTTCATTGTGGCTTAATCCTTCTCCAAGGACAATTGGATTCATGCCCAGAGCTGCTGTCCTCACGGAAACTTTTAATTCAGGCAGAGGCTGTGGTCAGGTGACTTTCCACCATGTTCAGCAAGGTCTCTCGTCAAAAATTCAATCACTCGAGCGCAGGCTGTAAATAGCAGCCATCTTTGTTTAGGCCAAAACGGACCATCTTAATTAAAAGAAACACAAAACAACGTTACCACATCATAATGATTATACAGTGTTAATCCCCACTAATACCCTTATGTGTATGTAATTACCTAGCCGTCTGCAACACAAAGAAGCATTAGTACACGTTATTTTTAAAGCGTAAACTCGAAACAAATAGCACTCTTGCAACACCCATTTAATAAAACTGCACATTATTATTTAGCAACATATATGCATCCCACGTGTAGTTTCTCCCATTAGTAATGTTGATTAATTTAGACATTTAACAAAACTAATGTTTAGTGATTACAAATTAGTAATTTTAATCATAACATATGAACAAAACTGGAGCTTAAAACTCGATAAATTTTCAACAGAAAACTCTGCTCCAGCATCCCCACCTCCCCAGACAGGCTGATGTGTATTGGGGCTGGGCGGGAGCACTCTCTGGTGCTTTGAAGTCCTCCACTGGGGGCACACTTGGTGTCTCTGTGCATACTCCAGTTCAAACCGGTTGCAGGGTCTACCTGCCCCTGCTCTGGTGCAAAACTGGACAAAGGAAATGGGTGTATCCACCCCTCTTTCCTGGCCCACCCATAGGTGGGGCCTTATAGTTAGTCCATCCCCTAAACTTACTATAAGTATAGGAATCCAGTCCCTAGGACTTTAGATTACCCTGGACAAAACTCTGCAACATATATCCTGGACCTTCGATGTTCTACTTTAACTAGAAGACTGAAGAAATCTCCCTTGGGGTCAAGGAGGGACTCCCCTGCTTGGCAGGCACCAAAGAAGCAACTGACCGGGCTGCAATTCTGAAGCTCCCGCCGGATGCCGAATTCTCTGCATCCCAAGGGGTAGATTTCCAGACTTCCCCGAGGCTATCCTGAGTCCACAGCAAAGCTGAGGCCCATGGCTATCGTGGGTGACATGGAACCGTGACCCCTGGACACCGTGAACTTTTGTAGAAACACTATCTTACTGGTCCTCCTCAAAGTTGTGCTTTGGGCTCTGAGTAGCCCCAGCCTTGAGCACCACCTGCACCAAAGATTGTTGGCCTCTACTCCACGAGTGACCCGTGGGCCAGCTTCAAGTGCGACCACTCGAGGCTCCTTCGCGATCACTAGCCCATTGGCTAGCAGGTTCCCACGAAGGCGACTCCTTTTCTGATTGGGCTTACCTGGTTGTTCCAGATGTGCCCCAACTTACCCTTGCTGGGTGAGTCCCTCAGACCTTGCTGGTCTGCACCGCAGTCCTTTCTCTGAATTCTAGTGACTTGCCGTTGCCAAGGCTTGTTGGGTCCATTCTGGTCACCGACACCGCAGCGCTCGACAGACTTTGTGGGACAGCTTGAAACCGGCTCGTGGACTTTGTCGATGCCTGCTGGACCTCGTGGCTGAAGAGTCAAGACACCCATCAACTCACCTGAAGCACCCGACATCTGTGGGCATTGGTCCATCCTGCCCTTGGTCACTGGCTAGTGACCCAGACTCTGTCCCCTCTGCTTTCAGGTTCCTTCCATCCTAGATCCAGGCTTGGATCTCTTCGGACACTTCTCCTCTTCACGGCAGCAGCAGTTCTTTGCAGGCTTCCATTGAAATCGACGACGCGACCCGACACCAAAAGACACCTATGCACCCGGCTTCCCTGGGTGAGGTAACTCGAGTACTCCGGTGCTCTCGTGGGTGCTAGCCCTAGAACTTCTTAAGTCCAAAAGGGTTTGTTCCAGACTCGATTAGAAGTGTCCCTAATCTTTAAATTTCCAACCACAACATTGCCCATAGAAGGTAATAGGAACCCACGGTTGTGTGTACGCACTGCATACAGTCCCCGTGGGTCCCCTGTGTCACTACCTTGGGTGGATCCTTGGGGTCCCAGCGATTCTAGAGGCAATAGGCCTAGTGCCTGTTCCAGTCGTGGTTCTTATACCACTTTTTTGGTATATGGTTTGGTACGCCCCTAGGGCCCAAACGTGTATTTGTGATTTTACTGATGATTGCTATCTTGTAACTTAAGTACTTCGAACTCCAGTCTCATAAAGAGACTAGAGGGGTGTGTGTTAACCTAAATACATATATTTTAAATATATACCTGGTGTGGTTGTCCTTTCATTTGATCATTCAAGAGATTAGAGACTGGTAAAACAAGCTGCTTTACATTCCTTCAAGACTTAGCCTGAAGGCTGCTCTCCATAGCTACCACTAGGATAGCTTTCAATAAAGGTTGTCTTTAACCTATCACCATAAGGGGTTGTTTGGACTGATACAAGGTGCCCACTATAACTAGTGGACAGCATATCTCAGGCCACCTTCTCACACCCACCACCAGCTCTGGTACAGGGCTCTGTTGCTTGACCCCCAGTGGTGCACTTTAAAAACTGCCATTCTTTCTCAGAGTCATGCACTGGCAAAGCAAATCCTCTTATGTCCATGAGGAAATGACTTTTTATGGACTGAAACTGCATTCTGCTTGTTTGCAAGAACGGAAACTGCATTCTGCTTGTTTGTATGGACTGCAGCTATATTGTTTCTTGCATGGACTGGAGCTACATTCTACTACTTTATATGAATGGAAACTGCAATCTGCTACTTTCTATGAGCTGCAGCTGCATTCTCCTACTTTGTGCGAACTGCAGCTGCATTCTGCTACAATGTGTGAGCTGCAGATGCATTCTGCTACTTTGTATGGACTGCAGCTCCATTCTGCTACAATGTATGAGCTGCAGATGCATTCTGCTACTTTCTATGAGCTGTAGCTGCATCCTGCTACTTTGTGTGAACTTCAGCTGCATTCTGCTACTTTGTACGAACTGCAGCTGCATTCTGCTACAATATGTGAGCTGCAGATGCATTCTGCTACTTTGTATGAGCTGCAGTGGCATTTTGCTACAATGTATGAGCTGCAGATGCATTCTGCTACTTTGTATGGACTGCAGCTCCATTCTGCTACAATGTATGAGCTGCAGATGCATTCTGCTACTTTGTATGAGCTGCAGCTGTAATTTGCTACTTTATGGACTGCAGCTGTATTCTTCTACTTTGTATGGACTGAAGCGCCATTCTCCTACTTTGGATGGACTGAAGCTGCTTTCTCCTACTTTGTATGGACTGAAGCTGCATTCTGCTAGTTTGCATGAATGGAAACTGCATTCTGCTTCTTTGTATTTACTGCAGCTGCATTCTGCTACATTATATGAGCTGTAGCTGCATTCTGCTACTTTGTATGAGCAGCATTCTTCTACTTTGTATGGACTGTATCTGCATTCTGCTACTTTTTATCGACTGCAGGTGCACTTTGCTAGTTTGTCTCATCGGCAGCTGCATAGTGTTACTTTGTATGGACTGTATCTGCATTCTGCTACTTTTTATCGACTGCAGGTGCACTTTGCTAGTTTGTCTCATCGGCAGCTGCATAGTGTTACTTTGTATGGACTGTATCTGCATTCTGCTACTTTTTATGGACTGCAGGTGCACTTTGCTAGTTTGTATTGACTGCAACTACATTCTGCTACTTGGTATGAGCTACAGCTGCATTCTGCTACTTGAAATGGACTGCAGCGGTGTTGGAAAGTGGGTTATTAGTAGGACAAATGTAGGTCTGCCACTGGCAATAAGGCAGCTAATACATGGTTGGACTCAGAATAGGTCTTAGAAATGTATTCCTATGCCCAACCCTTGGTAACGTGGCTTTAAGCAGACAGGCTTAACTTCAAAGACAGGTATGCAAAAGCATTTAAAAACACAATTTCAGTAAATAATTAAGACACAACACTTAATAAAAATCCAACACCAATTTATCAAAATAGGAAATATTTTTATCTTTAAAATGACACCAAAACGACAAAAATCCAATGTTGGGAACCGGAGATTTTAATTTTCAAAGATTTAATAAAATATAGCACTTAGAAGATTATAGCACCATATTGTGATACCTGCTCGTGATAGACCGGACCAAAGTCAAAGTTTCAGGCCAGGCGCGATGGAGCCCTGAGCGGCTGCAGCTCCCGGCAGGTCCCGGTCTCAGTTTCTACCTTCACAGTTAGAAACCTTTCTGGAGCTTTTCTTCCCGAGGGTCCTCAAAGCTCCAGCCAGTCCGGATCCGGTGAGGGTTCGCTGGCTTGACTTGTGACGAGGTCCCGGTCAACTTCCCTGGAGCGGACTTAGAAAATATTTCAAGATTGCTTCAGCGGGACAAACCAGAAATCCAGGCCGACGCGCAATTGAAGGCAGGGGGCTTGGCTCTCGCGGTTGCTCCCGGTCACCTTTTCTACGAGCGGACTTAGAAACTTTTCTGGAGCTTTTCTCATGGGGTCTCTTGATGCTCCTCATGTAGCCGGATCCGGTGAGGGTTTGCCGGCTTCAGAATTTCTCTAGTCCCGGTCAAACTCTGGAAGTTGGACCCATGGGGCTTTTAGCGGGACGCACCTGGTTGGCTTAACCAGCTTGTGGTTGAAGGCAGGAGGCCTGGCTGGCCAGGTTGAGTCGGTCCCTTTATGAAGCTTTTTTTCAAAGTTGCTACAAAGTTCTCCAAACTTCTTGAACTTCTTACTGAAGTTCCTCAAGCGGTTCCAAAGTGTCTCAAACTTACTCCAAGGGTCTGGAAGCTCCAAGATGGGCCTTGAAAGTTGAGGACGTCAGTTCCCACAATCCACTGGTTCAAAAATCTTACAAATCCACTGATCATTCTCCAAAGTGTAGATTTAGTTGGTGATGTTCCAGTTGATCTCTTTTAACCTGTAGCTTTCAGGGAGTCCACTCTTTAGTTCTTTTTCAGCAAAATAATCCACAGGGCTGTAGTTTCAGACGGTGCAGTTTTCAGAGGTCAGGCCTTAGAAATCATTGTACAGCAAAACTTCTCAGCAGGGCGCTTCTTGCTTCAGTAAGTTTCAAGCAGCAGAACTGGAGGGCTCTGCCCCTCTCAGATACTTATTCCAAGTTCTCTGGGTCATGCAGGAGGTCACTTCTGACCAATGGGAGCAGGGTAACTCCTCAAAGCTATGACCAAATCCTGTAGAGTGTGGCATTATTTTGTCCCAGAGTGCATCAAATCTACCAAATCCGTAATGGCTGATTTTCCAGCAAGGAGGTAAGAGCTGGCTAAACAAACCCCCTAGGATGGCTTATTTCCATAGACTCTCCCCCTACCATCTGCACATACCTTCCCTAATGCTGGGTCTGGTGGGGGTCAAAAGTGTAAAGTGGAAACTGACACTGTGGCCATCCCTCTGCCTTTGAAGACCATGGTTTACGACTCCTCCCCTGGCCTGGCAGTCCTATGGAACAGCACACTGCCCTCCAGCAGAGCTGGTTAACCTCAGGGGCTCTTTATCGCCTCTTCAAGGCAGCCTGGCTAATCCACGTAACTCTGACCAATCAAGACAGACCACTGGAATGCTGAATTTGGACTTACAAACAAGAAAGTCTTATAACTTCTTGTATGTACCCTTTAGGAGAAATTCAACAATATGATATTGTTGGATTTATTAATACCATTCTGGGAAGTCTTTGAATGGCATGCCTAGTCCTCTCCTATCAATAGTTATTAATCAATAACTTCCTACCATGTTAACCTATGTAACAAGGGATTTGCATTGGGAAAAATGACAATTTTTCCAGCACCAGGACTTACAAAAGCATATTTTTTAAGTACTTGCTTTATATCTACAGGAACCCCACCCCCTGTGCAACTAGGGGAGACTTTAGGGGTTTTGAATCTGTGGAAATATTGCAGATCCTCCCTCCACAGTGCTTCTAGCATCAAAGTTGAATTTGAGCAGCACTTTACCACAATGTGGGGAGTGAAGTGTGAAATTTCACTTTACCCAGGCATATAAAACTCATTTTATAAGGATGTACCTTAGAAATAACTGACCTCCACTCCTGCGATACCTAGGGGAGACCCTGGGGATCCCTAATATGCCAAAACATTATAGGTTATCCATTTTGAGTGCCCCAAATACCAAAGTCGAGTTTGGGCACAATTGACTTTTTAAAAACAGTCCTGGCACCCAGGGCTGATTTTAAACTGACCCCAGGCCTCAGCAGTGCACCCAGGCAAGTGCAAAAAGAGCTGCTGGCCTCTAAACTGCCAGGCCCCAGGGTACTAGAGACTTCTAGGCAGTTTCAATCCTCCTGCCCTATTATATACTAGGGGCTTATAGGGTAGGTCATGTCAATCACAGGGGTGCCCCACCATACCAATGTATAGCCTAGTGTATGTAGGTGTTTTAACTGTATTCTAATGTGTTTCTTTCAGCATAGTACTGGCCCTGGGCCTGGTTAGGCAGAGCACAAAGTCAGTCAGAGTCAGTTACCACCAACATCAGTCAGAAAAATGTTGCGAGGTGCCCAGGGCACAGGATGACTTTGCAACAATGCCCCCCCCCCCCAAACGAAAGGTGATGGGTTACTAACCTACACCCTGGTAGTCCTCATCAGCTAAGTGGAAAAACCTGGAAAGTCCATCCGCATTTGCATGGGCAACCCCAGGTCTGTGTTCCACTGTAAAGCCCATCCACTGTAGGGAAATGGACCACCCTAACAGCTTGGGATTCTCCCCTCTCATCTGCATGAGCCACCTGAGAGGTCTGTGGTCAGTTTGAACACGAAAGTGAGTCCCAAACAAATAGGGTCTGAACTTTTTCAGTGACCACACCACAGCAAAAGCCTCTCTCTCAATGGCAGCCCACCTCTGCTCTCTGGGTAGAAGCCTCCTGCTGATCAAGGCAACTGGCTGATCAAGGCCCCCTTCATTTAGCTGTGACAACACTGCCCCAATCCCTTGCTCTGAAGAATCTGTCTGAACCACAATTTATTTTGTGTAGTCAGGGGCCAGTAGCACTGGTGCTGAACACATAGGAGCTTTCAGAGTGTCACAATCCTTCTGACACCCTGGGGTCCAAATCACCTTCTTGGGCCTCTTTTTAGAAGTGAGTTCTGTTAGGGGCCCCACAATGGTCCCATCATTTTGAACGTAGATTTTGTATGTTTAGGAAGTCTGTGTAAAGGGACAGAAGTCACAGAGCGTATTAATATTTATTTGCAATTTAAAAATTTTAAGTTAAAAAAAGTTACATTTTATTTTAAATATAAGTTTTACTTACTTGGTCAGGTAGTTGTTGAGATGTATATATTTGTTCTTCGATGGTCTGGTGAGAGAATCTTGCAGTTTCCTCATCTTGTAGTGTTTGTCTTATTTTAATTATTTAGTTGTTTAAATTAGTGTGCCTTTTATATTGTTGATTTAATTTTTTTTAAATATTATTTGTTAGATTTGCTTATAGTTTTATTTTATTGGTTGGTTTGGTTTAGTTTGACTTCAAGTGAGTCCTTAATTGGTGAATGCTAATTTAGGTGTTATATTTGATGTATGATATATAGTTTATTACTTTTGGATATACAATTTATAGCGGCCCACAACCAATCATTTTAAGGCAGGACATTTAAAATCTACGATGGCACCTGCACCTCCTGATACACTCCTGGCGCTGAAGAAGGCTAACTAATGCCGAAATGCATTCGCCTTGCTGTATACTTGCTGAATAAAGAAGCCTCCTTGTTACCCCTACTGCGGCCTCTGCTCTTTCTTTGCAGGAGTTTCTGTGATATATATATATATATGTATATATATATTCACTTAAAAAACCATAGGTTTCAGGGGCGTTATAGTTAGCTGGACATTTCCCTCGTACAAAACCCTAGAAATTCCCCTGTTATAGTTAGTTCAGCTAACTATAACTTGCACCCCCGCAATGCACTGCTGATGACGTCACATATTACATCACTCATGACATGGTCAGTTACATCACTCATGACATCACCTGGTGACGGGACCAATCCCAGAAGGACCCGCATTTTGTTTGTCATATATATATGTATATATACAGTGATCAAGGCCCACCGGGGCTGAAACGCGTAATGGCTGTTCCATCGCTTTGCTGAGGAAACAATAAATTATTTTAACCGCTAAAGCTTTGTGGTCTGCGCTCCTTCTGTCACAGGATTGGACAACTTTAAGAGGAGTTCGAGTCATACATATACATATATAATTGTTGGGTTAGTGTTTAAATTAATGTTAATTTCTTTGGGGGGTTGTATTGCTAATATTTTGGGGGAATAACTTTTGGGTGTGATTGGTAACTATTTTGTTGATGTAATACATTTTTGGGTAATGTAACTGTGTTTAACAGGTTTTGGGCTTATTTGAAGTAATTGTTTAATGTAAAAAGTGTTATTTGTATCTATTGTTAATAATTATTGAATTATTTTGGTGATAATTTGTAGTCGCTATTGTTTGAATCAATATTTTTGATATATTATGTTTATTTAAAGATAACATTATTTTGGTTTTCGATATAGGTAAAAATGTATATTTTTGACAATTATATTTGTTTTTTGATATTTGTGCTTTTTATAGTAAAGTATAGGAAGTTGATATTTTTGTAATCGATATTTAATTCCCGATAATTTTGTGTTTTGATATATGCATCGATAGTATCTCAGTGATCCACGGAAGCACAAGTGGACAGGAGTTACTGGAGTTGGAGTGAATCACGGCCAATTTGCAGAAGAGCCGTTTCTGTGCTAGAACCCCCTCTGAATTCAGTCTTGAGCAAATCAAGGAGGTAATTTGCTTGGATGTGGAGAGATACTGGAGAGGCAAAATGTCTAGTAACTTGCCTAAGAAACAAAATTCTAAGATGGGGTGGAAGTTGTTTAGGTCATTGGTATCAGCATTGGGCTTTTTTGCTTCGATGAAGAACTCATCAGAGCGGTCCAACGTGGCAGTAGCAGTTTGGCTTTTCCCTGCTCACTATACCTTGCAATGCATTAGAGAAGTGATTGGATGGTTTGATATAGTTTTAGTTCCAAGCAACTGTGCCTCTGAGACCACGTTAAGATGCAACCAAGACTATTGGAGTTTTAGTTCTGTGTGCAGTTATCAGGGGTGATTGAACTTGGTGAAATAAATTGATCAATAGTCTTTACATTCTCTGAAAAGAAGAGGGCACATTCATCACATTTTGTTGCCAGCACGAACTGGTGGAGGGTGGGTAGTCACATTGTTTAATGAAAGTGAAAAAGAGTCTTTGGACATGCATGGATTTAATGTGAACTGATTTTGCTTTGCAAATGTTTGATTTATATTTCCTTCTGGCAGGATGCAAATAGAAAGACTAGAGTGAGAAGGTGTTTGTCTCAAGTTTTTTTCAAGGTGTATCAGATATTTTCTTTGGGTCTGTGGATCCCTACAGAACCAGAGGAGAGAAGGTTTTGGTATTTTCTTGTTTTTCAGGGGGGGCATGTTCATTAGCCAGGGTCTTCAAGTATTTATTGTATTCCTCAGTTGTGGCATTTATTTTGCACTTGGGCCCACTTGGGTGGGGGGGTTATCTCGGGTCTTGACAGCAAGACAGCAAGACTGTTGATGTCACTGTTTTTCATATCCTAGAACCATCATTTTTCTCTTTTAAATCCTCTGCTATTTTCTGGTGGGCAAATGATAGCTTGAAAGGAATTTGCAGATGATTCCAGCAATCCCCAGTACTGGGGTCCTCAGAAGTCTGGAGATAACGCGGTCTAGAGTTGACGTTTTGCTGTCAGTCAGCTTCTGACAGTGCTAAAGGAGGTCCCTGTCATGAAGAAAAGAAAAGAGTCAATCGACAAATGTATTGTCTTCACCCCTAGTGAAGTTTGAAGTTTTCAAGGAAGACAAGGCCTTCGAGAGAATCTGCTGGGATGCAATAAATTCCATACGTTCCTCAATTAATGTTAATATTATTATGACAGACAGGCATTTGAAGACGTCTGTATAGAAGTGCGCTCCTGTGAATTTTAGCTACGCCATGCCTGTCTGGATTCTTGGTTGCAGTGGAGGATGGAAAAGTATGGGGGGCGAAGAAGGTCTATGACATTGTTAGAGATGTCCTTCAGTTGGGCTTCTGTAAGGAATAGAATGTCACTTTGAGGTCCATAATCATTTCCACAAGCTCCTTGCGATGTTTAGCGACAAATCAGCAAAGGGGCAGGCATCGCAGAGGTGAGTGAGTGTGGTTAGAGACAGGGCGTTTAGGGTATAGAGTGGGGAGCTGAACCAGGTTATAAGGCATCCTAGGTGAATGGTCTGGACAAGGAGGTCTGTGGTTGTGGAAGTTGGAGATGGAGGACACACCTTAGACTCGGTAGTGGGGGAGTTTAAATACTATATTTAAATTCTCATTACTTTCAACTGGTTCACCGAGCTCATTATCTTCTAGTGCTGGATTCGTTCCATTGAGTCTACGTTTATGGATGCTCCTTGGTAGGTTTACACCCCAGGGATCATTCTTTGGAGAGGGAGTACTCATTTGAGGTGAGGATCACGGTGTGAATGGCATATGATTATGGACAAAGAGGAAGAGTGTTGGGGTACACCTGGAAAGAGAATGTCAATTTTCTTAGACGAGTCAGATAGGATAAGAGCTCAGCAGAAGGCGGACAGGGATGCAGCAGGGGGAGGTGATTTGGGATGGTTCCTCGGAGTGGGCGAGATGCTAGTGCGTTCATTTACCCCAAAATGATGAGGAGAGCTTGGTGATGGAAAAGAAAGGTTGGCCGGTAGTAGATCTGTCATGGTGAGATAGGAGAGATTACGAGGTGAGCTGAGAGGAGGGGGGAAGGCTGGGGTGAGTTAGCTGAGGTAGTTGTCACTGCAAAAGGATGCAAGAGAGCAAGAGAGAAGACATTAACACATGTGTGGTGGGGGTTGAGATTGGGTGGAGTGGAGAAGGTGGATGGGGTGGACGTGTTGATAGTAGCCAGGGTGGAGTAGATATGTCGTGTGTACCAGGATATTTGTGCGAAGGTTGTTGGGTAGAGCGATAGATGGTTCAGAGATAATACTGGGTGCGATGCGGGCTAGGACACAGAACAGGGGAAAGAGAATTAGAGGGACTCGGGAAGATTGAATCGAATGAGGAATGTAGGTAAGGGAAGAGGGTCGAAGGGGAAGCTGAAGGATGCATGAATGAGGGAGTGAGCGAGAGAGAGTTAAGATGAGCAGCTGAATGGGGGAAGAGCAGGGCTTATGGAGAGTAGACAATGGGACGGTTATGGGATGGGTGTGTGTTGGAGCGAATCATATACTTTGTCGATGTTGATGTATTAGGAAGTAACCTCGGCTTCACTGTAATGCGTGTCTACAGTCGAAAACACATTGTACGCAGGGCTGCATTATGATGAACTTTTAATGTCTAGTATTTTCGGCTGCGCTCTGAGAAGTATGCATGACATGTTGATAGGGCGGCCATAGTCTGTTAGAAAGTAATGACTCACATATGACGGCTGGTACTAATGTGGTACTCAGACCACATGAGCTCCTCGTTTCTGAAGCTGTATGGATGCTTTTGTTTGTGCATTGTGCATTCACCTCTGCTTTGATTAAATGTTTCGACAACGAACAGAGCGCAGGACCGCAGTATGTTTAATATTGAAAGGTATTTTGTCGGCAGACTTGAGATGCACTTATGACATATGGACATGGCCGCCTAAGTCTGCGAGTCTGTTATGACTCATTTTTGATGGTTAGCACTGATGTGTCACTATGAAGATGAGTTCCTTGTTTCTGAAGCCTCATATATGCATCAATTGATTTCTATTTAGAAGTAACAGGCCAGGACAATATCCTATAGATGAGATTTGAACAACAACACATTATATCAATGAGGTGTTTTGATTGGTTACTTCTATATAATGTCAAGTCACTATGGCCTCTCTATACCATCCTTTGCCTCCAAGCATGCCTTGTAGCATTTACTAAATCAATTCTGCTCAAAGTACCAATCTACTCCATAAAACAATGGCCCCCCACCATCAATAAATCCGCCCCCCTCTTTTCCCTTCTTCCACCTCTTCCCCTCCCCTCTTCGTCGCTCCTTCTTAATTTCTTCGGTCATCCTGCCTCCACTTTTTTCCGCTTTCGTGTTTCCTCCTTCACCATTGCTCACGACCACGCCCTCAACTCTTCTGCTTATCAATCTAAAATTCAACATGTTATTTGCTAGCACCTACTAATTGAATAAACACCTACCCCCCCACCCTTTTATAACAAATGACTGCTGCGTGGACCTTGGTAGCCCTACTGCCACATGATGGATATACGTTTTTGGACACTTCGAGGAGAGGAAGTCTTCACTTCCGCACATGATCTCATGGCTGCTCCCTCACTCCTCCCAGTGGCGATGGTCTCTGTGGAATGTATGATGATACTTAGCATGCCATTACTACGCATGCATTTAGTGCGATTTTTTTACATCGCCAACGGCATTCTTACGCATTATATTACTACGCTGACCGTAACTTCGTAAAAGCATGAATAATACTTCGCATTCCACTACTATGTATACATGCCCCTACACTACACATACATGATGACACTACACAGAAACCTTTAACACTACACACCACTACTCTTCCCTAAACCCTAAATCACTACCCCCAGCACAACTTCCTACACTACAAAAACACAACACTACCCTGAACCCTGATACGCCACTCCCAGCACAACCCCCTACGCTACATATACACCAAAACACTACCCTAAACCATACCATACGACCCACCTACACTACCCTTAACCTTAAAATACTAACCTAAACTACACATACACTGCAAAACTACCCTAAACCCTAAAACACTACCCCAGCACGACCCCCTACTCTACACATACACCACAACACTACCCTAAACCCTACACTCAAACCTTAAACACTACACATACCCCTTAACACTACCCTCAGCCCTTAAACTGTACCCCCAGCACGACCCCCTACTCTACAAAAACACACTACACCCCCCTTACCTCACTCTCCTCGTGGGTCCTCTCTCCTCCTGGGACCTTCCTCACGTCGTCTCCGAGGGGCGGTGCACGTCGTTGTGAGGAAACAGCCTCAGTTTCCTTACAATGACATGGATCGATTTCTTTTCAAGCATACCATCACAACGCATGCGTATTAACAACGTTTGCGATATAACAACTAGCATACTAATGGTACGCGTTGTAACATCGCAAGCGTAGTAACGCTTGCGAAGTAATGGTATGCGCAGTAGCAGCCGCGCACTAAAGGCTGTTTACCGTCTCTTTGAAATACAGAGTTTCTATCATTGACTGCCACTTGTTCTTCCATCTGGTTTTTACAGCCTTGAGAAATCCCCAGGCTCAATAGCCACAGGGGGTGAATCATGGGTCTGCTGTTTGTATATCAAGTGGCACACTTCATTATTGTTGGAATATTGAATAATCCATCGGAAAATAAAGGAACACATGAAAAACAACAAAAGAAATGCACTTTGATGTATTTTGAAAGCGAGGCCACTCCTAATCCTTTTTCTGTATGTCGAAACTATGCAGGCAATAACCACACCTGCCTTAACAACGCGGTCCGAACCACAGATGTGTCTTTACAACGCATTCCTTTACCACGCCAGTCGTTACTATGAATTGCCTTAGGGAAAGCGCTGGACTTTGGAATAGTATCATTTACTATTCCAACTCCAGCTTGCGCAACAGTAGGGAAAGTGTTGGACTTTAAGTGCAACATCAGTCAACACTTTTCTTAAGGCAAGTCATTGTAACGACTTACGTGGTAAAGGAATGCCTTGTGAATTAGCATTCGTGGTTCAGACCTCGTCGTTAAGGCACAGTGTGGTTTGAGCCGTGATGTAGAGGCTGTTCCCCATTGGGGATAGGTTTTCACATTGCTTGGATTATTGTACAGGTAGAAAATGGGGGTGATGGGAGACAATCCTTGGGTGATAGATGGTTTATTGAGATCATATCGGGAATGTATAGATTGGGACCAGGGAGGCTGGGGGTGGTAGTATAGGGAAGGTAGAATTTAAGTTACGAGATTGGATAAGGTGATCTTTCAAGGCAAGATCTGTGTTGGTTGATTGAAACATAATCTATACATTGTCGACAATGAAAATAGAAACGTTATCATTGAAGAGTGTGCGGTGTAGGACCGTATACTTTTTTACCCAGGGGATGACAGTAAATGAAGAGAGAACTTGGGTTCTGTGTAGAAAGTTAAACCACCAGCCTGCGTAGTGGTTTGAGTAGAAAATCAGTTTTAAATGGACCTCTTCTGACACAGTGATGCTGGTCAGTAATTAGAGTTTCTGTGAATCCCCTTAAAATCGATTGTTTGAAGTTTTTCATAGCATCTTTCAATATGTTTGAAGGATAGGAGATTGTGAAGGATTTGAGTCTTGTTTTGGAGAGATGTTTAAAGAGAGGGGAGGAATTTACAGAATGGGTCAACAGGACAGAAAATGATTTCAAGAAAACATCCATGTAAGTGGCCCAAGACAGGGTTTTCTAGGATACAGAGGCTGGAGCTGACTGAGTAATGTGACTTCTAATCGTGCCAGAATCGGGCATACTAATTGGTGATACAGCTTTCAACTGAGACAAAGCACAAGAGAAGCTGATTAAAACAAGATGCAGGATTGGGCAGATTACTGAGAGGTCAGTGCCTTAAGACCCTCGAGGGTGAGTAGTCGTGCTTAACAAATACTGATTGATTGATAAACATCAGACTGAATTCAAATACAGAAAGTGAATGTGGAAGATTAAGAGGTCGATTACTATGTCGTTCTGAAACCTTTCCAACCAAATCGTTTTTTGAATGATTTCTGACCGAATCAGATTCGGGGAGTCCATCGACCGATTACGATGGTTCTGAACACTGTTCGGTCTGACTCCCATTGACTTCAATGGGAGCCTGTGTTCCAACCGAATACACAGGGTCCCATTGAAGAAAAGGGTGGTTGGGGGAAATCGTTCACCCTGTGGCAGGGACCCCAGGGTGCCTGCCACACTGTGCATGGTTGAAAAGCGAGGACCCATGGGTACCTCCATGGGCCCGATTCAGAGGGCCCGGGTGAAGGGGGGCCTGATACGGGCCCCCAAAGTCAGCTTCTGACAGCCGATCTGTGTTGGAACAACCGATTCAGAAAAGTTGTCCGAATCTAACATCCTAATCACGTGTTCAGTCCGTAGACCTGTACGAGTGAACAACTTGGTTACTCCAAAAGTCGTAGGGAACCGAGTTGGACAGTCTCAGCGGTTTCCGAACATTATGATCGGTCGTTCAGAAAGGTATCCGAATTGTTCGGAAACAAGGCTTCCGAATCGGATTCAATCTAATCGAATGCTTTTTGGAGCCTGTCCGATCAACATAGTAATCGACCCCTAAGTGTGCCACCCTCTTTAGTACTAAGGGTGATGGGTGCAGAAGAGGGGTAGAGGATATACAATTTAGAAATGTTCAAGGAGATTGGCTCCCCTAGCAGCCTAATGGGGGAATTGAAAGGGGTTATCTTGTGTAGTCAAGAACACTTTTGGACCCTCGAAGAGAAGCTGCCCACAGTGGGAGAGGAGGAATCAAACAAAGCACCAATCTTGGTGGCCATCGAGAAATGTTTTATAGATCCTTAGCTCATCAAAGGAGCACGCCCGAGTCTTTTTAATGTACTAACCATTTCTAGACAATAATATCAATAATAGTATTGATATTGATAATATTAAAAGTCCTGTCTTTGTTTTCTTTACTAATAGGCATTGTAATTTAGACCTACATTCTAGTCCGATTTCTCTGTCTCTATGTAAATAAGGCAAAACCAAAGGGGATGATGGACGGAATGTTGAATATTGCAAGCACTCACCCCAGTCAACTGATCTGGGTTTAATCCATCATCATTCTTTAGCTCACTCCGCCACATGGCCATATGCAAATCAGTCTGACCCTGTGCCTCATGGGAACAGTCCAGCCTGAACTGCCAAACCATGTCTTCCCTGGACCGGAAACAAGCATCCTGGGACCGGTTTCTGGCTTATCAGCCGTCATCAGCCAGGCTAACTTCAATCCTGCAGCAAAGAACCTTTGGTTTTGCATATGTAAATAAGGACAAGATGGCTGCCCAGAGGGATATTAGAGCCTTATTTCAGTTACGATAAGCATCTTAGGTAGAATATCTTGAAGCAGTGTCCCTTGTTTTCCAGAATCGATGTCCATGGTTAGAAGTGATCTAAGGTGGTCGACCTTCAGTGAAATGAATGAGGGCACGAAGTTAGCACAAGGGCCACCTAGCATCCCTCAACATATTTACACAAAAAACAGTTGGGTTTAGAACGCTGAAGCAGCACCAATATGGAAAATGATACCAACAATATTTGAACACAAATATCTAAAATGTGTGCAGGTTCCGAAAACACCCTCTGTCCGAAGGTGCTACCTTAAATAGGAAACAAACAGTTTTTTGCTAAATCAGAACCGCACCACCCTTCCTTGTAACTTCACTTAAGTGTCCATAATATTCTCATCAAAAAGTAGTTGATGCAAGAGAGGCCACTTAATCCAATTGATGATTAAACAATTTTCTTTTATTTTCCAAAAAATGCTCCAGCCAACGCGTTTCGTCCTACACTGCTAGGACTTCTTCAGGGCAATAAATGATGATCTGTGCACCAGGTATCAGCAATAATAATACCAATCCTAATAGTGTAGGACGAAACGCGTTGGCTGGAGGATTTTTTGGGAAATAAAAGAAAATTGTTTATCATCAATTGGATTAAGTGGCCTCTCTTGCATCAACTACTTTTTGATGAGAATATTATGGACACTTAAGTGAAGTTACAAGGAAGGGTGATGCGGTTCTGATTTAGCAAAAAACATCCCTCAACATAACTCAAAGAAGTAAAGGGTTTGATGGAGCAGCCCCACGTTGACTAAGGGGACCATGGGAGGAAAAGCAGCAGACTGAGTAGGGCCTGAAAACTCAAAGCTACAGCTGTACATTCCTCAGTTGTTCCGCACAGGCCACCATAGCAGTGATGAGGAAGTGGCCATGTGAGAAGTTGGCCTGGTATATGCTGTCCACTAATTAAAGTGGGCACCTTGCACCAGTACAAACAACCCTTATGGTGATTAGGTTAAAGATAACCTTTATAGAATGCTATCCTAGTGGTAGCTATGGAGAGCCTTGAAGGAATCTTAAGCAGCTTGTTTTACCAGAATGCAACCTTATAGTATTGGTTAAATGAAAGGGAAACCACACAGTAGTTATAAAAATATGTATTTATTATATATACCACTCTCTAGTATCCGCTACATGAGGATAGAACACAAATAATACAGTTGAAAAGAATCAAGCGTAAGTAGCACAATACATAGTGCGCTCCAGGGGGAGACCAAACCATATACTAAATAAGTGATATAAGAACCATGACTTGGAACTAGACCTAGTCTAGAAGGTGTAGAATTGCTGGGACCACCAAGGACAGGTGCAGAGTGAGTACACGACCGCGTGCTCCGTACAATTCAATGGGAAAGTCGCGGTAGGAAATTTTGAGATTAAGGACCCTTCGCAGCAGATCATGAAGACAACCTTTGGAACTTAGGAGGTTGGAGAGCCACCCCACCCGTGGATACCTTTGTCCCAGAGTTACCTATCCCAGAGGAGCCGAGTGCATAGGCACGATGTGGCATTGGAAACCCTTGTCGTTCTCTATGGATGTCGACAAAGAAATGCTGCTGCTGGACACTTAAGTGAAGTTACAAGGAAGGGTGGTGCGGTTCTGATTTAGCAAAAAACATCCCTCAACATAACTCAAAGAAGTAAAGGGTTTGATGGAGCAGCCCCACGTTGACTAAGGGGACCATGGGAGGAAAAGCAGCAGACTGAGTAGGGCCTGAAAACTCAAAGCTACAGCTGTACATTCCTCAGTTGTTCCGCACAGGCCACCATAGCAGTGATGAGGAAGTGGCCATGTGAGAAGTTGGCCTGGTATATGCTGTCCACTAATTAAAGTGGGCACCTTGCACCAGTACAAACAACCCTTATGGTGATTAGGTTAAAGATAACCTTTATAGAATGCTATCCTAGTGGTAGCTATGGAGAGCCTTGAAGGAATCTTAAGCAGCTTGTTTTACCAGAATGCAACCATATAGTATTGGTAAAATGAAAGGGAAACCACACAGTAGTTATAAAAATATGTGTTTATTATACATACCACTCTCTAGTATCCGCTACATGAGGATAGAACACAAATAATACAGTTGCAAAGAATCAAGCGTATGTAGCACAATACATAGTGCGCTCCAGGGGGAGACCAAACCATATACTAAATAAGTGATATAAGAACCATGACTTGGAACTAGACCTAGTCTAGAAGGTGTAGAATTGCTGGGACCACCAAGGACAGGTGCAGAGTGAGTACACGACCGCGTGCTCCGTACAATTCAATGGGAAAGTCGCGGTAGGAAATTTTGAGATTAAGGACCCTTCACAGCAGATCATGAAGACAACCTTTGGAACTTAGGAGGTTGGAGAGCCTCCCCTTCCGTGGATACCTTTGTCCCAGAGTTACCTATCCCAGAGGAGCCGAGTGCATAGGCACGATGTGGCATTGGAAACACTTGTCGTTCTCTATGGATGTTGACAAAGAAATGCTGCTGCTGAAAGTAAGAAAAGTGCCCGGTGGAATCCAAATGTGGATTCTAGCAGAGATGAGCCTGAAAGCAGAGGGGACAGAGTCTGGGTCACTTTGGAGTGAACAGGGGCTCGGGAGACAAAAGCCCACCTATGACGGATGCTTCAGGTGTGTTGACGGTGATCTTGACTCTTCAGCTATGCAGACCAGGAGGCATCTAGGATGACCAGGAGACAGATACGAGCTGTCCCACGAAGGATGTAGAGTGTTGAGGGGTCAGTGTTCGGTGGGAGCACCAACAAGACTTGTCAGCGCCAGTGCCAAGCAACGCAGATGGCCAAATAAGGTGTCGATCTGGCCCAGCAAGGACCAGGAGACTCACCACAGCAAGGGGAGTCAGGGCAGGCCTGGAGCAACCAGGGGAACCCAAATAATGCAAAGTTGACCCTCAAATGGACCCATTGTCCAAAGGCACAGGAGTCGCTAGGGGACCTCAGGCAGTTTCACAGGATACCAACTAGCATGGCACAGAGTGCGAGGATGCCAGAGTCCTTCTCAGAAAAGTTGTGCTGGGGTCAGGGCTAAAAATAGCCCAATGCACGGAATTGTTGCATGACAACAAGCATATGGAGCTGCAAGTGAATGCGGTGCACAGAGGTACAAGTTAAGCGGTCCCCACGAGGGATATCCACCTCAAACTCAGTAAGAGGGCAGCTCAATCTCGGAGACCTTCAGAAACCTACCTCCTGTGTTGCTGGAGCCTTCAGAGTCCACAGGAGCTCAGGATCAGCAAACCAGTCAGATGCATTATGGTGACTGTGTCACTCCAAGGGAGATTCTTCAGTTGTCTTAGATGTCTACAGGATTCTGCACAGAGCCTGTATGGATCACGGACACTGGCGAGACTGGGGATGGCAAGGGAAGACGAAGTCGAGCCCAAGGGAGGTCCAACAAAGTCCAGCATGTCCAGACGGGCGAAGTGTAGTGGTATCTTCTTGCTGAATCTTGTCCAAGTAAAATCTAATGTCCTGTAGCCAGGTAACCCATTTTATACCCACGGGAGAGGGTTGGACAAATTCAGGGGACCCTCCTAGGGGAGGGTCAGGACAGGGGGGCGGCTACACCCATGTCCTTTGTCCAGTTTCGCACCAGAGCAGGTGCAAATGGCTTCCAGAACTGGTTTGAGCTGGAATATGCATAGGAACACCAAGTGTGCTCCTCGTGGAAACTTTCTGGCACTGTGACAGTGCACCCACCAAGCCCCAATACACTAAATCTTGTCTGGGAGGTGGTAACACCTCCCTGTGACAGGATGCCTATTGTGCTGTCTTCCCCTGCTCGAGCTTGGCTCAGCAGCAGGAGGGCAGACTCGTGTCTGTGGCTGGCAGCATCAATTTTCTGCTGTAAGGCTCGAGAAAGTTTGTACCGTAGTCTTAGGTACCCCCAGAACCTTGGTTCTGAGGGAAGGAATCATACCTCCCACACCAGTTACTGGTGTGGAGGTATGATTCTAAGGTGTTTGACACCAAACACGACATACCTCGTCGCAGTCGTTTTCGAGATAGCATTTACCTCAAGGTTATAATGCATCTCTGGTTATCTGTCTGGTAGTATCACATACAGCCCGGGAGAATGGTCTCTGAAGACTGCAGAGGTGCCCTGCTCATGCAGGAGCACCCTCTCATGTAAAACACAGCACCCTGTCTTCAGGATTGTTAAGGCCTGCTATAGGGGTGGCTTACAAAGTTGTAAGTGTAGTGATATATATAGATATAGTGAACCTATATCTAAGGTGAGTGGTACAAGTATCATCTTACACAGGCTGCAGTAGCAGACCTAGGGTTCTATTTTGCATGGCCTCTCAGGGGTGGTATAATACATGCTTCAGCCCATGAGAGGCCTCTGGGGTACCTATGCCCTGGGTACATGTGTACCATGTACTAGGGACTGATATAGGTACACCAGTATCCGATCTGGAGTTGTACCAAAGTACATACATATCAATTTAAGAGAGAAAGAAGATAGGCTGGGGTCCTGAACAGCAGGATCCCAGCCAGACTAGTCAAAACAGTGGGTGCAAAAGCAAAAAGTGGGGGTAACCATAAGAAGCAGATCCTACTTTCCTACAGGCCACAATATAGATTTGTTTCTGCACTCACTGGTGCACATTTGGGTTCAGCATGGGGTCTCCGAAGGTCTTTGGGTAACTGTGGTGTGTAGGCAATATAGGGACTAGCATATCATGGGGAGGATCTTGTCTTCAAGCCATCTATCACTCCATTCAAAGTTTAAACCCTGGAGGGCCAAGGGAAGTGATGCAGCAGAAAGAGAGGGAAAGGTAAGTAAGTAAAGAAGAAGAAAGTTAGATCCACTAGAAAAGAACGATGGATGGCTCTTAAATTGAAATCATCTTCACAGATTTTGATCCTGGGCAGCGGGAGTCTCACAGAGAGGCTTCCATCAAGGTGGCCATTTCCCTCATGGATTAGCAGGTTGCAGGGCAAACCTACCACTTGGGAGTGGTAAGCTGAAAGGGAGTAGGTGTACAGTCTGGGAGTGGTAAGTCAGAGGGAATGCTTACCTTTTGCTGACTGTATCATTGGGGACAGGTCTAAATTAGTGATAGACCACACCAGGGTGTGCACATGTGCGGTGCATGATCAGGTCCGGTGGTGGCTCGAGTCAGGATGCATCAAATTTTCTTGCCATTCTCTATCTCTCACATTGGCCTTCTGTATCCTCTGCCAGTAAGTACCTCTGTGTCTCCTGAAGTTACCGCTGTCTGCCATTTTGATACCCTGCACTAATATGATGTCCTCTGAAGTTACATCTGTGCAGACCTTCCGGCACCCTGCTGCTGAAAGAAACTCTGTATCTTCCAAACAATCTTCAGTATAGACATGTCAGTACCCGGCTAGCAGTACTTCCCATCCCTGTCAAGTAGCATGCTTCAAGGGTTAGACTAATGTATTCTAGTGTGGTTTTCGCATCACAGCACTAAAATTCATTAGTCCCACATTTATAGCCCCATGACTACCCAGTGAGAGGCGTGCTGAATGAGCCTAAAGCGGTATTTAACCAGTGATCGTGCAGCCAGTGAGTGCACTCTGCCCTGTCTTAGAACCAGGCCTGATGTGTCAAATAAACACTTTGGCCTTAACTGTACGGTAGATTGGGGCTGTGCGCATCGGCCCGGGGCTTCAGTCAACTAGCCGAGCCAGCCTCTCGCTCCAGCATACCACGTATTCTGTCAGCGCCACCAGTGGTATAAAATAAAATTAGGAGGATCTGGCAATGCCATTGTATGTATACAGGGGTGGCGCCTTGCCGCTTTATTTTTCAGCAAGGCCAACCCCACTGTGACCTCCATTCACCCCTGGAGACGCTGAGGTGCCCAGCGCAGCTTTCTTTTACCTTTGACAGACCAGCAACCAGTGAAGTCTCTGATAGGTAGATCATTATGATATTGCAGGGCAGGGCCGTGGGAGGGGCAAGCGGCAAGAGAAAAGATGTGGAGATGTGGTATTTGGACAAAATATTGAGTTTTTAACCTCTTCAATGCCCGTGACGAGCTGGTCTCGTCATGGGCCGCGGTCGCGCTGTGCCCATGACGAGACCAGCTCGTCATAAACCCCGCCCGCTAATACAACGGCCGGCACAGGGCGGGGAAAGGGGCGGGCACTGAAGGGGTTAATGTTGGACACAGATATATCAGGAATTGTGATACAAAAATATTGTGATGCTGAAATGTCATTGTCAAGAATACAATTTATTTCAGGAAAGTAATATAATTGCTGTTAATATCGTTTTCAATAATATAGTTGTAAAGAATAGAGCTTTTGAATTATTTTTTTTAATGTGTTTTAGTTCATATAATAGTTTTATGTTTTATTATTGTTTACATAATTGTTATTAATTTTTTTTAATGTAGTTTGTAATTTTAAGTGATTTAGAATTTTAATGTAATTGTCGTTAGTAATTCATAGTGTTGTAGTGGGTTGTTGGGTTTGTAGGTGGATACGGTGCAAAGATAATTAGGGAATAATTAATTCATATTTCTAAGTATGTGATTGATATTAACTATATATATTATGTAATACTGATTTAATTAATTATATTTTAGGTACAGGTTGCCATGTTTGTTAGAGCAGGAAGCTAATTAGGTAATAATGAATAAACAATTAATTTTGAATGTATTAATAATTATTTAACTGATCATTAATTATGTACATTGTGCATTCTTCATAATTTTAGTTACATTTTAGGTGTGGGCTGCTGGGTTTGCAGCGGTTGCAAGGGTTTTGGGTGTGAAGTTGATTAAGCAATATTTAAATAGCCATTATTTTTAAATTGAAAATGAAGTATTACATTGCAAATTGGTTAATTGCTTTATATCTAAAAAGATATATATATATTTTAATGTTAAGTAATAATGTTTATCTTAAGAGTTTTTTCAAATATTTTTTCTATATTAATACGTTTATGCAAAATGTAATGTGTTTGATGTGAAGCAATTTACCTACTGTTGTTTAGTATGGAGTGAGAATAGTAAAACTTACCCCTCCAAAGTCCAACGCTTTCCCTATTTTTGCACTCACTAGAGTGGAAATGGTAAATCTCAACCATATGAAGTCCAACGCTTTCCCTACTGTTGCAGAGGCTGGAGTGGTAATAGTAAATGTCACCCCTCTGAAATGTAACGCTTTCCCTACTGTTGCACAAACTGGTGTGGGAATAGTGTATATTTTATTCCCAGACTCCTAATATTGTTTATATGGTAATGTATATAATGTTTTGGAATTGAATTGCACATATTTTGTACGTTTCATGTAAAACAAAATATATGTGTGTGTGGGCTCCAGAAACGGAAAATTGTTTTGGATGTTAAGTGAGGAGCCTGACTCATTCACGCCCCCAACCTACAAAGGACATGCTAATGAGCAAAAAAATGGGATGCGTGTGGAAGGGATTCGAGCAGGATGATTCCTGCTTCGATCGTGCTGCAACAGATGCTTTCTGCTGGTCGCACGCAGAATGGAAACACTGCGGCATTTCACCTGACTGCTTTTTTACTTAAACCACTTGAACATCAGTGCAGGTATTGAGCATCTATGTCCAACAAGGCTCAAATATAAGGACTTCCAGTTTAAACATCTCTAATTGCACTGCACTATGGGAGTTGATGTTTTCAAGTCGTCACGTGATTAAAAAATCTTTTAAATAGCACGCCCAAGCGCACGTTGGTGTCTCCTTCCTCCTGTGATCAAGGCTATACAGCCGAAACGTTAGGAAACGGGAAGTAGGTGCTGCTGGACTGTGCGGAAGCTTGAGCTGCAGTATTGGGCCTCATATCTTTGTTTTGCATGGCGAGTGCTTTTTTGGGATGTTCCGTGCCCATGATGAGGCCGCCCTGAAGAGTCCTGGGCTCCAGAAATGGAAAATTGTTTTGGATGTTAAGTGAGGAGCCTGACTCACTCACGCCCCCAACCTACGAAGGACGTGCTAATGAGCAAAAAAATGGGATGCGTGTGGAAGGGATTCGAGCAGGATGATTCCTGCTACGATCGTGCTGCAACAGATGGTTTCTGCTGGTCGCACGCAGAATGGAAACACTGCGGCATTTCACCTGACTGCTTTTTTACTTAAACCACTTGAACATCAGTGCAGGTATTGAGCATCTATGTCCAACAAGGCTCAAATATAAGGACTTCCAGTTTAAACATCTCTAATTGCACTGCACTATGGGAGTTGATGTTTTCAAGTCGTCACGTGATTAAAAAATCTTTTAAATAGCACGCCCAAGCACACGTTGGTGTCTCCTTCCTCCTGTGATCAAGGCTATACAGCCGAAACGTTAGGAAACGGGAAGTAGGCGCTGCTGGACTGTGCGGAAGCTTGAGCTGCAGTATTGGGCCTCATATCTTTGTTCTTTGTTTTGCATGGCGAGTGCTTTTTTGGGATGTTCCGTGCCCATGATGAGGCCGCCCTGAAGATATATATATATATATATATATATATATATATATATATATATATATATTAACTACTGGCGGTTGCCAGTAGGTAGTTATAGTTAGATCCTAATTTCCATAGGAAAAGCGTTTTTTGTTTTGCCAATAACTTTGGCGTTGTTTGACAAATCTTTGCGAGATTCTCAAAACTAATGGGGTGCTCCGGTCAGCTCCTGTATTGAAAGTTTGGGGGTTATTCGTCAAGCGGGGGCCGAGAAAAAAGGGGGTCCCAAAATGCGTTTTCCCCATGTTAGTTTCCATAGTAAAAATTGGAACAGGCTACAGCCCGAACTGCTGAAAGGAATTACACCAAATGTTGCAAAAAGGTAGCTCTTGGTTCAGAATGTGACCTTTTTTTTAAAATGGTGCAATCCGTTCAGTAGTTCCAGAGAAATTAAAAAAGAAAACTTTCAATATTTGAGCACCGAGGAGGATTCGCAAACCCTCCCGGGCACAAGCTTCACTCTGATTGGCTGCCAACACTCCAAACCAGGAAGTGTTAGCTGCCATCTTGTGACTCGGTAACTGAGTCACAAGAAAAAGAGTGGCGAAAAGGTTGAAAAACAAGAAAAGGGGGCAGGGTAGAAACACCCTGGCCCCCTAGGCCTGCTCCAGGCCCAAACAAAGCATTTTTTAAAAATAAAAAATGGCAGCATTGACACTTGGTGCGCGATTCCTGCCGAGAAAATTTTAAAAAAAGAAGCAGGGACTCTGCTGTGCGGTCCCCCTCCTGGTGCCATCGATGGCCCTGGGGACCGCCACCCCCCTGGGCCGGCTCCTGCAATGTCCCGGGGTGCCCACCCCCAGGACATTGCTGTTTGCTATGACAGGGTAGGAGTACGGCTCCCACCCTGTCATAGCAAACACTGCTTTTCTTTGTTGAAGCGAGAACAGAATTGCTTTTGAGCAAGGGGAGCTGCATGTAATAAAAAAAGAAAAGGCCATGCCCCAGGGGATGGGTCCCCGGTGCCGAAATTTGCCTCGAGAGGGAGGCCGCGCAGCCCCCTTCCTGTTTTTTTCTTTTTATTAAACAAAAAAAGAGGTCAGGCCTTGGGGGCCCAAAATTAATAAAAGAAGGGGGGATGCACACAGCCCCCCTTCAAAAAAAGAAAAGAAAAACAAAGCCGGTTTCACGCCAGAGAACTCCCCCCTCTCCCTGCACTACTCTATAAAAGCGCCCCCCTGGCACGTTGTAAGATGGGAAATTAAGTCCCTATGAATACTGAGGGTCCCTGGGGGCCAACTAGCCCACCAGGTACCTCCAGTAAGCCCCACACACCTGGACTGCAGAGAGGTGGTAGGAGGCCACGCCACTTTTTACACCACTCTGCAATCGCGCCTCTTGGCGCACTGCTGGTTGGGCAATGAGGTCCTCTTGTGTCCTGAGGACTACATCCCCCAAGCAGCAGTGTGCCAGGAGCTGTGTTTGCAGAGTGGTGTAAAAAGGGGGCATAGCCTCGGACCACTCTCAGCAATCCAGGTGTGTGGGGCTTACTGGAGGTACCTGGTGGGCTAGTTGGTCCCCAGGGACCCTCAGGAATGAAGGGGACTTAATTCCCCTTTTGGAAAGTGGGTTATTGGTAGGGGCAAATGTAGGTCTGACACTGGCAATAAGACCACAAAAACATGTCAGGACTCAGCATAGGTCTTAGAAAATTATTCCTATGCTCAACCCTTGGTAACATGGCTGCGAGCAGACAGGCTTAAATTCAAAGACAGGTATGTAAAGCATTTGAATACACAATTTCAGTGAATAATTAAGACACAACACATAATAAAAATCCAACACCAATTTATAAAAATAGGAAATATTTTTATATTTATAATGGCAGCAAAATGACAAAAATCCAATGTGGGGAAACGGAGATATGAATTTGCAAAGATTTAATAAAATATAGCACTTAGAAGATTATAGCACCATATTGTGATACCTGCCCGCAATAGACCGGGCCAAAGTAAAAGTTTCAGGCCGGGCGCGATGGAGCCCTGAACGGCTACAGCTCGCGGCAGGTCCCGGTCTCAGTTTCTACCTTAACACTTAGAAACGTTTTTTGAGCTTTTCTTCCCGAGGGCCCTCAAAGCTCCCAGCCAGTCCAAATCCGGTGAGGTTCGCCGACTTGACTAGTGACAAGGTCCCGGTCAACTTCCCTGGAGCCGACGTAGAAAATTTCTGAAGATTGCTTCAGTGAGGCAACCCAGGAATCCAGGCCAGCACGTGATGGAAGGCAGGCGGCTTGGCTCTCGCGATTGCTCCCGGTCACCTTTTCTACGAGCGAATGTAGAAACTTTTCTGGAGCTTTTTCTCGTGGGGTTTCTCGATGCTCCTCATGTAGCCGGATCCGGTGAGGGTTCGTCTGCTTCAGTTTTGTTCTAGTACCGGTCAAACTCTGGAAGTTGGACCCATGGAGCTTTTAGCGGGACGAACCTGGTTGGCTTAACCAGCTCGCGGTTGAAGGCAGGAGGCCTGGCTGGCCAGGTTGAGTCGTCCCTTTATGAAGCTTTTTTTCAAAGTTGCTACAAAGTTCTCCAAACTTCTTGAACTTCTTACTGAAGTTCCTCAAGCGGTCCCAAAGTGTCTCAAACTTACTCCAAGGGTCTGGAAGCTCCAAGATGGTCCTTGAAAGTTGAGGACGTCAGTTTCCACAATCCAGTGGTACAAAACCCTTACAAATCCACTGATTGTTCTCCAAGGTGTAGATTTAGTTGGTGATGTTCAAGATGAGCTCTTTTAACCTGTAGCTTTCAGGGAGTCCACTCTTTAGTTCTTTTTCCGCAAACTAATCCACAGGGCTGTAGTTTCAGATGGTGCTGTCTTCAGAGGTCAGGCCTTAGAAATCTTTGCACAGCAACACTTCTCAACAGGGCACTTCTTGCTTCAGTAAGTTTCAAGCAGCAGATCTGGAGGGTTCTGCCCCTCTCAGATACTTATTCTAAGTTCTCTGGGTCAAGCAGGAGGTCACTTCTGACCAATGGGAGCAGGGTAACTCCTCCAAGATATGACCACATCCTGTAGAGTGTGCCATTATTTTGTCCCAGACTGCATCAACTCTTCCAAATCCATAATGGCTGATTTTCCAGCAAGGAGGCAAGAGCTGGCTAAACACACCCCTAGGATGGCTAATTTACTTAGACTCTCCCCCCTGCATCTGCTCATACCTTCCTTAATCCTACCATCTGCTTAAGGTGGGAAGTTCAGGGTTGTAAATTACACTCTTCTCTGCTCTCCTCTTTGAAGATCATAGTTTACGACTCCTCCCCCTGGCCTGGCATTCCTATGGAACAGCACTCTGCCCTGCCAGCAGAGCTGGTTAACCCAGGGGCTCTTTATCACCTCTACAAGGCAGCCTGGCTAATCCACTTAACTCTGACCAATCAGGGCAGACCACTGGAAGGCTGAATTTGGACCAACAAACAAGAAAGTCTTATAACTTCTTGTATGTACACTTTAGGAGAAATTCAACAATATGATATTGTTGGATTTATTGATACCATTCTGGGAAGTCTTTGAATGGCATTTCTAGCCCTCTCCTATCAAGAGTTATTAAGCAAAACTTCCTACCATGTTAACCTATGTAACAGGGGATTTGCAACGGGAAACATGACTTGGGCCATTTTTCCAGCACCAGGACTTTCAAAAACATATTTTATAAGCACTTGTCTTATATCTACAGGAACCCCACCCCATGTGCAACTAGGGGAGACTTTAGGGGTTCTGATTCTGTAGAAATATTGCAGATCCTCCCTCCACAGTGCTCCTAGCATCAAAGTCGAATTTGAGCAGCACTTTACTGCAATGTGGGGAGTGAAATGTGAAATGTCACTTAACCCACGGACGAATTTCTCTGGTTTTGTACGAGTGAAATGTCAAACTAACTATAACGTCCCTGAAACCTGTGGTTTTTCAGTGAATATCTATCTATCTATCTATCTATCTATCTATCTATCTATCTATCTATCTATCTATCTATCTATCTATCTATCTATCTATCTATCTATCTATCTATCTATCTATCTATTTATATATATATATATATATATATATATATATATATAATGCACTCATTATAGTAGTACATTATAATAATAAAAACATAATATAATGTCAAATTAATATTTTTGATATTTGTGACATATATTTGTATACATATGTGTGTTTGTGTATATATATTTATAGATATATATATACATACACATATATGTATATGTTTAGATAAGTATATATTTATATATAGTACTAAATATTAGTGAGATTTATTCAACTAACAATGGTGTATATTAAAATATTTAAGATTTACTACTTCAAACTATATCTATATCAGAGAAACAATATTTTTGTATGTTTTAATAATATTATTGTGAAACGATATTTTTTTTCCAATATTTTTGTACTTACCATTATATGGCTAAGAAAACAATATTTTTGACACAATATTTTTGTTACACAATATTGTTGGCTCTGATAATATGTCAGTGATCCGGAGACGTGCTATGCTGGTTAACTCTCCACGTGTGTTACACTAGCGGGGTTTCTCTCCTTTTTATTAACTCACCTCGTGACCTCCAACGTGGTTTTGGGGCATGCGTGCAGGTCAGAGTCATCTCACAGGGCATGGCCATGAGCTGTACTACATTACTTCAAAACCCTCAACAACTAAAACAAATACACCCACACAGTATCATCAACTTTCAAAAGCCCTGCTCGGCGCAGCTACACTTATTTACAGATATACTCCTGAAGTCTCTTGGGCTTCACATTGTTGGTTGGGATTTCCTCTCTGTGGCACTGATGTAACATTGTGTTCAGTTGTCTGAGGCTGGCTATGTTCAGGAGTGCCACGGAGACCACTGGTGTAGCCATGCCACATTGTTGTCCTTTCTATTGGAACCCCATCCCTCTCCACTGAGGGTGGGGACATCAATGGTGTTTTCGACATGCCAGGCGCCTGCGGGCACCACTCTTTCCTCCTCTTGTACTTTTATGTTCAAGTGGTATTTTTGGAGTTGAAGAATACACTTCTCAATGCGGGGAGGAGGGTGTGGAGCTGTGCCAGTGAATAGTGATATACGCGGTTTGTGATCAGTAATGACCTTGCAAGGCCGACTGTAGAGGTGAAAGTGGAGGAAATCCCTCTTGATTGCGAGTGCCTCCTTTTCTATGTGCGCACATAGTTTCTCCATTTCCGTGAGGCTTTACTGGCAAATGCAACTGGTGCCCAGTGGTCATCACCAGCATGCTGCATAAGGATGGCCCTGAGGCCCATATGGCTGGTGTCAACGACCAGTCAACTCTTTATCTGGGTCGAAGTATGCCATGACTGTGTCTCGAAGAAGGGCATATTTGATGACTTTGAACACGCCGTCCTCTGCTTGACCTCATGCCCAAAGGGTGGACACTTTTGTGGAGTGTCTTAGCGGGCCTGCTAGCATCACTAGTTTGGGAATAAATTTCCTACAGTAGGTTGTGAGACCAAGGAAGGTCCGTACCTCAGCAGCAGATGGTAGTGTGGGTGCTGCTTTGATTTTGACGCATTTGGCAGTGTCATCTTTTATTCCTGAGTGGGAGAAGATATATCTGAAGAACTCCATCTCTTGAAGAAAGAACTGGCAGTGAGTCCTGTTGAGTTTGAGGCCGGCTGACTTGAGCCTTCTGAGAGTAGCTCGCAGGTGGCAGTGGTGGCTCTTGAGAGTGGAAGCGTGGATGAGGATGTCATCACTGACATTGATGACTCCTTCAAGACCTTCAAGACCTTCACTAATAACATTCTGGAAAATCGCTGCCGCCAAGGAAATTCCAAAGTTGAGCCTGCGGTAGCAGTGGAGGCTGACACAGGTGGAAAACATTGTGATGTATCTGCTGTCTTCATAGAGGTCAAGCTGATGATATCCCGAGCTCAAGTGAAGCTTTGAAAACCAATTTGCGATATGGAGTTCTCAATTTATGGCCCTGTTTGGAAGGCGCATGTCAATGCAGATGCGGATGACCCTGGGTTGGTTGGGCTTGGCTGTAACCTCCATGCAGACACCCAAAGATTTGCTCCGGATACTTTATCAATCTGGCATTCTCAAGTTTTTAGAGTTGTGCCTCAATGGCAGGGTGAAGGTGGAACAAAACCTTGTGGTGTCTCAGTGCGACAGAACGGACTGTGGGATCAATGTGGAGTGATACTGGGGGCCTCCTCAGGCACCCTAGACCGGTGAACAATCATGTGAATTTGAGGACAACACAGTCGGTATCGCTGGCAGGATACTCACCGGCAGCAGTGAACTGGACAAGCTGCAGGCGCTCAGGGGTGCCACAGCTGAGTATTGTTTTAGAGTCTGTAGATGTACTTTGGAACCTAGTTCAGTGAGAGTGGGGTCTGTGAGAAATGGAGCAAGTGAACAGTGCAGCTAGTGGGATGGTCAGTGAAGTGCATTATGCAAAAAGTCTGGTGGTATTTGGAAGGAAGGAGGGGCACGGGTGAAGTGCTTTGATTTGCCTCAGGTTGGTTATATTGAGGGACGTGCCAGTATTGATCAGGGACATGAGAGGTGCGTCATTCATTGTTACTCAAACAAGTGGGGCGAGCCCTTGTTAACGGACGTGATATATTCAAAAGAGTTCAACATCCTCTTTGCTTTGGGCGTGGGTGTCGCCTATGGGCGCAGTGTTGCTCCTTGTGTCTTGAGGCTGGTCTTGGGTGACTGCTCTTACACTTTGGCGTCCATGTGTGCCTCACTGTATGTAAGCTGGATACCTACACCTACCTCGGCTGACCTTTGCAGAGTGACAGGAGGAACAGGTCTTGCCCCTGGCTGGGCACTCATGGAGCAGATACGGAAGGAGAACCTACAGTCACCACAGGAGTCCTTGGAGGATGAGTTTGGGAGAACTCTTCCTGGCAGGATCCTTCAAGATGCGGCAGCAGTTTCTACTATGATGGGAACACTGGGAGTCCTGGTGTGGTGGTGAGCTTTTGAAAAGCCAGTTCACTCTGGTCCGCATAATTATTAGACAGTTGGCACCAGCGGGCCAGCATTAGAATCTCATCCAGTGGCATGTCCCGGCTGCCAAAGATGTGGTGATGCAGCTTAGCTTACCAGAAGCCCAGAATAATTTGGGCACGCACCTCCTTTCTGCGGGTCGTCTGCAGTGCAGGTGCTGGCAAGTTCCCGCAGGCGGGTGCAGAGGTGGTCAATGGATTCTCCTTCACTGTAGGTGCGCCTGGTGCAGTTTAAATCTTTCAAAATCAGGGTTCATCGGAGGGTCAAAGTATGAGGTGAGGGCCCTATCATAGTCTTCATCTGCACCACTGTCACATACATTGCAAACTCGTTTGAATAACTCTTCCCCTCTATAGTGCAGTAACAAGATAGTTTCATGTCTCCATAAGTCTCTTTTTTGGCCATACAACACTTGTCAGGTGCGCCCCTGTGGGGCTGCCATCGCCGGGTCGCTGAGCTCACTGAAGGGTGGGAGCGGGTTGGGTGCTCCCCCCCCCCCCCCCTTCATGGCGTGTGCCAGCAGGAGGTATTGTGGATGAGTTTCACCATTGTGAAGTGGGGGGGCGTCTTGCAGGAGGGGTGTGCTCTGCGTGTAGAGACAGGCTGGAGCAGTGGAATGGAGGGAGGCCGTGTAGCACTCACCGCTAAGGCAGGCAGCTAGACATTATCCCCATGACCGGTGGTAGGGCAGGGCAGTGTGAGGCTGAGGTAAGACACCCACAAGGGGTGGGCAGAGTCTCTGTTGAGGGATGGCTCCCTCCTTTGTGTTGGGCCGCGTGGGAGCTGCCCGCCAGGTAGCTGGTGTGCAACTGAACGGGGGACCACTCTGGACAGCTGAGCGGTGTGCGCATGCTCCCCTGATGGATGCTGGGGCCGGCAATATGGGTGCAGCGGAGCCGGCCCACCGTGTCGCCACCTTGGCTTTACAGTGCAGGGATGCGGGAGCAGCAGGTGGCAAGAGAAACGACGCGTGGGCGTGCCATGATGCTTAACTCTCGCGTGTGCTATATGGGCGGCGTTTTATTAACTTGCCTGCAACCTCCAACGTGGAGTTGGGGCGTTCTTGTGGGCCAGAGTCCTCTCACAGGGCATGCCTGTACCATACTACAGATCATGCGACAGGCCAGTGTATGGGCTGTTTTGGGCGCGGTGCTCTGGGTTTTACTCTTCATTTCCCTGATTTTATCAAAATACTGCCACCAGCATGAGAAAGGCGCGGCATTGCAAGACACTCTACAGTCTGCCTTGACCTGATTTGCTAAATGTGGGCCACTTTAGGTTCTTTGCCAGGGTTTATTTTCTGCGCAGACCTGCCCCTGGCATGGGGCATTTTTGTTCTTTGGTGTGACCGCCGGACACAGTTGACTTCTGGACAGTTCTTCATCCTACATGGATCAGCACTGCCTGCTGCGGGCACCTTGTGCTCCCGCCCCCACCCATCCCATCCCAGACCTGGAGAACCTCTGGGCAAGCGCTGGTCCTGGCAGACACTCCCTATGCACTTCCGGTGGCACAGTCTAGTCAGGTGAGCCTTGCACTCTCTGCCCTGAACTTCACTCATCTCTGCAGCATGCACATTAACCTACCAGGCCACCCTTCCATTTAGGGTATATTGTACAGACCGCCAGAGGCATCCTTGCCTTAATTCCTGTATATGTTCAGACACACTGACCTCTGAGACCTACTGTGTGCCAGTTGCCAGTGTCGATCCACGATTGAGGTCTTGCCAGGCTGAGCACGTGACGCCTCAGCCCCCTGCGACCGTCCTCATAGTGCCCTAATGACTGGGCCACCACCCAATGGTCTTCTAGAAAGAGGCTGAAGGCTAGTGACCTTTCATCTCAGGAGCTTTGCATTGGTTTCAAGATATGTTTGGAGCTTCTCATTGGTCAATATGTTGGACTTCCTGATATTTAGGTCAATGAACGCACCTCATTGCTTGCTTTGACTGTCAAGGAAGTGTAAATCGAAGTGTCACACATTGGGCTGAATGTCACTCATAGCTGCATTGAAACCATGGAAATGTCACACATAAGCAACCTCAACCCTTGCCAGATGTTGCCTCTGACCCTTCTGAACTTCCAGCAGTACAGGAAGCTCCGTACCCTGTGCCAGGGAGTACCTCTGAACCTCTGAATTTGCAGCTCTACAGGCCTTCTGGTACACTGCGCCAGTAAGTACCTTTCAAATGTACGACTCTGCAGGCCTTCTTGTACCCTGCGTCGGTAAGTACCTTCCAAACTTACGGCTCTGCAGGCCTTCTGGTACACTGCGCCAGTAAGGACCTTCCAAACTGACGGCTCTGCAGGCCTTCTGGTACACTGCGCCGGTAAGTGCCATCCATATCTACAGTTCTACAGGTCTTCTGATACCCTGCGCTGGTAAGTACCTTCCAAACTTACAGCTCTACAGACTTTCTGGTACCCTGCACCGGTAAGTACCTTCCAAACTTACAGCTCTACAGACTTTCTGGTACCCGGCACCAGTAAGTACCTTCCAAACTTACGGCTCTGCAGGCCTTATGGGACCCTGCACCGCTAAGTATCTTTCAAACTTACAGCTCTACAGACTTTCTGGTACCCTCTGCCTGTAAGTACCTCCCAAATGTATGGCTCTGCAGGCCTTCTGGCACCAGTGCCGGTAAGTACCTTCCAAACTTACAGCTCTGCTTGCCTTCCAGTACCCTGTGCCGATAAGTACCTTCCAAACTTACAGTTCTATAGACTTTCTGGTACCCTGCACCGGTAAGTGCCTTCCAAACGTACGGCTCTACAGACTTTCTGGTACCCTGTGCCGGTCAGTAACTTCTTATCTTACAACTCTGCCAGACTCCTGGTACCCTGCACTGGTAAGTACCTTTCAAACTTACAGCCCTACGGACTTTCTGGTACCCTGTGGCGGAAAGTACCTTCCAAATGTACGGCACTGCAGGCCTTCTGGTACCATGTGCCGGTAAGTACCTTCCAAACTTATGGCTCTGCAGGCCTTCTAGTACCCTGTGCCGGTAAGTACCTTCCAAACTTACAGTTCTATAGACTTTCTGGTTACATGCGCCGGTAAGTATCTTCCAAACTTACAGCTCTGAAGTCCTTCTGATACCCTGCACCGGCAAGTACCTTCCAAACTTACAGCTCTGCAGGTCTTCGTGTACCCTGTGCCGGTAAGTACCTTCCACACTTACAGTTTATAGACTTTCTGGTACACTGCGCCGGTAAGTACCTTCCAAACTTACGGCTCTACAGACTTTCTGATACCCTGCACCGAAAAGTACCTTTCAAACTTACAGCTCTGCCGGCCTTTTGTACCTTGCACTGGTAAGCACCTTTCAAACCTACAGCTGTACAGACTTTCTGGTACCCTGCACCGGTAAGTACCTTCCAAACTTCCCGCTCTGCAGGCCTTCTGGTACCCTGTGCTGGTAAGTACCTTCCAAACGTACGGCTCTGCCGGACTTCTGGTACCCTGTGGCGGTAAGTACCGTTGTACCATCGGAGACTACAGCCCTGCATGGCTTTCAGTACCCTGCTCTAGTAAGTCCCTTCGTATCTTCTGAACTTACGGTTGTGCAAACCTTCCAATACCCTGTGCCGGTAAGTACGTCAGTACCTTATGAATCGCAGCTCTGCAGACCTTCCGTACCCTGCGCTGGTAAGTACCTCAGTACCCTATGAACTCACAGCTCTGCACACCTTCCGGTACCCTGCGCTGGTAAGTACCACAGTACGGTATGAACTCACAGCTCTGCAGACCTTCCGGTACCCTGCGCTGGTAAGTACCACAGTACGGTATGAACTCACAGCTCTGCAGACCTTCCGGTACCCTGCGCAGGTAAGTACCCTGAATTCACAGCTCTGCAGACCTTCCGTACGCTGCACCGGTTAGTACCTCACTCCCTTATGGGCTTCCTCCTGAGCCTTATTTCTGTTCGAGATCCGCAGAAAACAAACAGATACAAAACCAATGCCAGTGGACCCGCCCGGGCATCTGCCGACCGGGCATCTGCGCCGCAGCCTGGGGGCACCGAGGCCTGTCTGCTGCAGTTAGTTGTGGAAGAGTGTCCGAGCCTCGTGCTGCGGCCCCGGGCCTCTCAGCCCATCTGCAGCTCGCTCCCATCCAGGGGCCCCGGGGCATCAGGCGCCTCTGGCCCCAGGAGCAGCGTCAGTGCAAGGGAGACGGGCGGGGCAGACGTCTGAGCTGAGGGTGGTAAAATGGAGCTGGTGCACCTGTGCACATCTATGCAGCTGTGCCTGCCAGTGCACATGTGTCTGCCTGCACCTATCTCTGACAGCGCACCTGTGTCTGCTTGTGCACCTGGGTATGCCTGTACACCTGTGTCTGCCTGTGCACCTGTGCTCCTGTGTCTGCCAGTGCACATGTGTCTGCCTGCACCTATCTCTGACAGCGCACCTGTGTCTGCTTGTGCAACTGGGTATGCCTGTACACCTGTGTCTGCCTGTACATCTGTTTCTGCTTTTGCACCTGTGTCTGCCTGTGCACCGGTTTGTGTGCTCCAGTGCCGACGTGTACATCTGTACTCAACTGTATCTGCCATTACCAGTACAACTACGCCTGTCGTCACATGGGTCTGCACAATTGTTCGTGCCTGTACACTTGTTCGTGCCTGTACACTTGTTCCTCCCTGTACACCTGTTTGTGTGCTCTTGTGCCTACGTATACACCTCCACACAACTGTATCTGTCACTGCCAGTACAGCTCCTTCTGTCTTTACATGTGCTTGCATCCTTGCCTGTTCTTGCCTATAGGGCGCTCTGACTGTAAAGCTGCCCTTGCATCTCTTTCCGCTGCACACCTGCTGTCTTGGCATCTTCATGCATGCTTGGTCGCCTTTGGTGACTTGTCTGTACTCCAGAATGTTGCGCGAAACCTTGCAGCCGCTGGCGGCGCTAAAGGCCAAATGGGAGCTGGACATACAAATGGAGATCCCTGACACCACGTGGGCGGGGTTAGTGAGGAGGCCCAGGAAAAGTACCAGAAACGCACGCTTCCAGCTGATACACTTTTATATCCTCCACAGGGCCTACCTCACACCGGGTAAACTCGGGAGGCATTTCGGGGTGGCAGATGCGGCGTGCCCTAGATGCGGCGTTATGGGAGCGGAGCTAGGACATATGTTATGGGACTGCCCTCACCTGCGCGAATACTGGAGGGAGGTGGGCGAAACGCTGGCTGAGGTAACGGACAGGGAATTGCAATACACTAAGGCGGTTTGTGTCCTGCACTGGTTTCCTCATACACCCAAGAACAAGACCACAAGTAAATTCATAGATATGGGCCTCCTCTTGGCAAAGAGAGAAGTGACGAGACTCTGGAAGTCAAAGGTGGGCCCCACACATGGGAGGTGGATTAAGGAACTGCAGAAGTGGGCGGCAAGTGAAAGTACACTTAGATACCAACTGGCGATCCGCAGGGCTGATGATAGGGCACTGGCGGCGGCCACAGCGTGGGAAGTGTTGGTACAGGCCCTGCGCAGCAGTGTGGCGGAGGAGGACGAGGCGCCCTCTGAGCCTGATGTTGCTCCCCGGAGCATCCCAACCACACACACACAGTAGATGGTTATTTACTTCTGATATGTACCCCAGACTACACAGTCGTGAGCGTGGGCACTGGAGGGTGGAGGGGGAGGGGGCTGGGGGATAGGGACTGGGGAGGGGCAGTGACGGGGTGGGGGAGAAGGGGGAGGAAACTTTAAAGCGGAACACAGACACCCTATTATGTTCGTAGCAAAGGTACAGGTTGAACTATGATTCGGTGCAATGGCCTACTTGTCACCGCTGCCCGGCCTCTGGGATGTGGGCTAACAAGCTGTGTGCGAAAGCCTAATGGCCACGCAAGGAATGGCACTGGCACTGGCGGTGCAGGATCATTATGTATGTAAGCTGCTTATCATATTGTTCTGCAATAAAAACGGTTTAAAAAAAAAAAATGCTTGGTCGCCTTTCCCTTTTGTGCATTTCCCTGCACATCTAACTTTGTGTAAATGTATTGCCACACGTGCCTGCCTTCACACCTGCTTCTGGTCACACATATCTCTGTTCGCCTGTGCTGCTGTATATATAGGTGCATCTGTTCTCGTGGCTTGTAAGTCTGTCTGCCTGCATATCTGGCGGAGTGTGGATTTGTCTGGACATTTGCCTGCTGTAAGAGGGTCTGCGCACCTCCCTGCCTGTACATGTTTACCTAGAAGTGTCTGCTTGTACGTCTGCCTGCCTACATATCAGGCGGACTGTGGATTTGTCTGGACATCTGCCTGCTGTAAGAGGGTCTGCGCACCTCCCTGCCTGTACATGTTTACCTAGAAGTCTCTGCAGGTACACACGCCTGCCTCTGGGGTTACTGAACGCCTGCTGGAGTGTCCACCTTCTTAGATATGCAATTCTGACTGTGTCTGTATGCCTGCTTGTACATCCTCGTCCCAGCGCGTGCCTGCCGCTGCACACAGTTTGCAGGTGAATAAAGCTGCTATCTGCCAATCCTGCCCCTGGAAAACTTTACTAAGTTTACAAGTTTTAGACTTTCCCCATATGTGCGTGAAATGATAGTCGGGACGATTGCAACACGTCATGTCGCAAAAGCTAAACTTCAGAGGAAAAAAATCTTTTAACATATTCACTGTATATAAATAGACTCTTAGAAAAAATGGGGTCTGACTGCCCGGAACCCCCAGTGTTTCGCTGTTTGACTTCTCTTTGGACCTGTGCTGTGGAGTCAGCCTGCCTGATGGAGTCTCCCTTCTCTAAGCTCAGTTCAAATACAGCTACGATCTACAGTCTGCACTGCTCGCCTTTTACTGCAAGGCCAGGTGCACATGGACCCCTAAGTCAGGGGGAACTGGGGTTCAGGGCACCTGTATATGGAGTGCATGTCCCATGGTGGTCCTTCTGTGCTTGACTCTATCAGGACAGAGCCCTAGTTTGCATCTCCTGTGTGCATGACAAGTGAGAATGAGGTCACACACTATTTAACGTATATATGAGCCCCCAAGCTGAGATTGTCCGTCCTTTCGGCATAAAAATCATCACTTATGCTGACGGCACTCAGCTAGTGGTGGCCCTTAACCAGCCAAATACCTCCCCTAACAACCTGAGTGGATGCCTGGAGGAGGTGGCCAAATGGATGACACTCTCCTGTTTAAAGTTGAACGGGGAAAAACTGAGCTCATGGTCTTAGGTAATACCCCCAAGCTCAATATGAACTCACTGTGGCCCATCTGCCTCGGTCCTGCCCCAGCGCCAAAGGACACAATCAAGAGCCTGGGCATCTGGCTGGATATCTCCCTCAACTTTAACCATCAAGCAGCTAAACTCTCAGCCACCTGCTATGGTCTACTTAGGCTACTTCGAAAAATTCTTCCCCTACTTCCATTCCAGGCGAAACAGATCATGGTCCAGGGTCTCATTCTATCGCGCCTGGACTTTGGGAACGCCCTCTATCTAGGGGCCCCTCAATCCACCTTGCGCAAACTCCAGGTCATCCAAAATTGCGCAGCCCGAACACTCCTTCAGATCCCCTGTCGACTCCCAATCAATCCTGGATTAAAGAGCCTCCATCGGCTCCCGGTTAGGGAAAGAATTGAATTCAAGGCCCTGTGCATTGCCCATAGGGCCTTCTGGAAGACGGGCCCTGCCATTAGCCAATTGCTGATTACCCCCTACCACCCGAATAGACAGCTTAGATCAGCATCTACCTTCCTCACCCTAGTTCCCAGGATCAAAAGAACTAGATGTGGTGGCTGCTCCTTTGCTTATAACTCGTCCAAACTCTGGAACTCTCTCCCCCTCCACTTGCGGGCAGAGCCCAATCTGCTCCCATTCCGTAAGCTTTTAAAAACTCTGCTCTTCAACAAACCTGTATAGTTCCTAACTATATTCCTGCACGCGTTTGTCTGCAGCGCTAGGACGCCTTAGAGTAGCTATCGTGCTTAACAAATGGTCTTTTCATTTCATTTCATTCATTTCAAAGGCAGCCTGACAGACAGGGGTGTGGATGGCAGGGGCGAGACATTGACCGAGGTCCCTTGAAGTGTCAGGCTCATGGGATAAAAGGAAGTTGATAAAAGCCCCTCCCCCTTCCCACGTCATTCTTTTCACCGGAGCCAGAGTTGTACAGTAGCTGAGTGACGTGCCCTCCCCCTGTTTTGCACCTCTGTGTTATATTCTTCGGACATGTAAGTGTTGTATTGTTTGTTTATTTGTTTTTGGATTCTTAACGTATTTGTTTTATTTAATGTTAATAATTTTGTAATTTTTTTTGTGTATGTTTAAAATGTTTGGAATATGTTATTTTATTATATTACTGAAAATAGTTTATTTAAATGTTATTTTCGGTATAGTTTTTATGTATTTTATTGATGTTTGTGTTGTCGATATTATTTATATCGATGTTTTTGTTGTATTTTATTTTAATGTTATCGATATTTTTGTGTTCTTTATTTTTGTTGTCAATATTTTTGTAATTGAGATTTTTTTTTAATTATTTTTTTTATCGATGTTTGTGTTATTTCTGTTTTGTGTATTGGGTGTCGATATTTATGTGCGCGATATTGTTGACTCAATATTTTTGTAGTTCGATGTTACAGGAGTCGATATTGTATCAGTGATCCGCTGGGAGTAACCTGTCCGAAGAATACAAAACAGAGGTGCAAAACAGGGGGAGGGCAAGTCACTCAGCTACTGTGCAACTCCGGCTCCAGTGAGACACCAGGTAGCCCAATGTTATCCTAGGGGAGAAGCAGGTCTTGCATTAGGGAAAACAAATGCAAAAGCTTTTCACTACCAGGACATGTAAAAGTTAAAAGTGCATGTCCCACTTTTCAAAAACAATGCGGGCATATGAGCAAGGGCTGGAGATAACATTATTGCCGCTTTAGCATCCGTTTTCGGGCGAAAAGCGGCGATAATTTTATCGCAATATCATCAAGGAGATGCTAGCGCGTGTTTCCTTGACTTAGCGCCCGTTTCCAGCACGCCTAACTTCGCATCTCTAATGAGATGCAAAGTGGGCATTACTGGGCATACCCTTGATGGACTACCTTGTAAAATATCGCAAAATGTACATAGCGATATTTACAAGGATGCCCACGCATTTTTGCAGATGTTAGTTTATGGCGAAAACCATGGTTTTTGACAAAAACTAACGTCTGCAAAAATGCAGACTTAACTATACCTAACAATGGGAGTGGATTATGCTGATACGACCACAGGGTCGTATCAGCAAGGTTATCACCGTTTCCCATGGAACATCGCTAGAAAACCAGCGGTGTTCCATGGAAGACACTACTATCGGTGGGAAATTATCGCCATTGCGCCATGCGTTGTTAATACAGCGATAGCATGGCGATAATTGCCAGCGATAGCCGGCGATAAAAAAAATCTCACTAAGAGCGGCCAGCGATAATTATCGCTGCCGCTTGATAATATGCCCCACTGTTCTCTGCCATACGGCTGTTTAGGGCCTACCATAGGAGTGACATATTTGAGTTCTATGTATTAAAAAGGAAGGTTTAGGCCTAGCTAAAATGTATCTTGCCAAGTCGAAATGGCAGATTAAAACTGCGCACATGGGCCGCAGTGGCAGGCCTGAGGCATGATAAAATGACAACTTAAGTGGGTGGCACAAGCAGCGCGGAAGACCCACGAGTAGCATTTAATTTGCAAGTCCTGGGTACAGGCTGTGACACTTTACTATGGACTTACAGGTAAATGAAATGTGCCAGTTGGGTGTAATCCAATATCTGTGGGGCCGATTCACAGAACTAACTTAAGACAAAATCCTAAACTTACTACTTTTGGTATTCACAGAAGTTAGGATTTTGTCTTAAGTTTGTCTTAAGACAGACTTAAGACAGACTTAAGACAAACTTAAGACAAACTTAAGACAAACTTAAGACAGACTTAAGACAGACTTAAGACAGACTTAAGACAAACTTAAGACAAAATCCTAACTTAAGTCCGTCTTAAGTCTGTCTTAAGTCTGTCTTAAGTCTGTCTTAAGTTTGTCTTAAGTCTGTCTTAAGTCTGTCTTAAGTTTGTCTTAAGTCTGTCTTAAGTCTGTCTTAAGTTTGTCTTAAGTCTGTCTTAAGTTTGTCTTAAGACAAACTTAAGACAAAATCCTAACTTCTGTGAATACCAAAAGTAGTAAGTTTAGGATTTTGTCTTAAGTTAGTTCTGTGAATCGGGCCCATCATGTTTAAAAGAGAGCGTGCACATGCGTTAGCACTGGTTAGCAGTGGTAAAAGTCAGCAAAACAGGTTCAGAATGCAGGAGCGTGAAGGTTAGAAGTTTGAGGATGCCCCTGCCGAGAGTGCCAGGTCCCACAGTCTTCTGAAGGTGGCGTTAAGTCTTTTTAGGCAGAGGCCTTATGGTAATGTTTCAACCGTTTTAAAGTCTTGTTTCCTAAATGTCAATGCATTGTCAAAGGCAGCAGGTTTTTCTTATTGACTTACATTGACCAGTTCTGTAGCCCCAGGTAGGAATACTGAGGTTTTCTGTTAGGGGAACAATTTGTCACTAAGTACATTGCATATTATGCAAACACAAGGAGATGATGGACGGAGCGCTGGAACTTTTCAGACACTCACCCCCAGTCACAGATCTGGGTTGAATCTATCATTGTTCTTTATCTCATTTTTCCACCTCAGTTCAGACCCAGCTATATGCAAATCAGTCTGACCCTGTGCCTCATGGGAACAGTCCAGCCGGAACTGCCAAGCCATGTCTTCTCTGGACCGGAAACAAGCCTCCTGGGTCCATTTTCGGGCTAGCAGCCCTCATCAGCAAGGCTAGCTTGAATCCAGTGGCACAGGGTCAAGACTGATTTGCATATAGCTGGGGCTGAACTGAGGTGGCGAAGAGAGCTAAAGAATGATGATGGATTCAACCCATCTCTTTGTGTTTACATTGCATATACTGTCAGCAGAGTACATGTGTGGTATTTATCATCTCTGATACATTTTTAGAGTCAATGATTTGTACCCTTGTCATCTGAGAGGCCACCTTTAGGAAAGATTTTAAATTTTTATTCCCACCATGAACCTGAGTGCTATTTGGTATACTTTGGTCAATTGTTTATTCTGTATGTATACTTGTAGATTTATGAGTAACATTGAGTTGTACATTAATTAAAATACCATTTACATTTTTAAATGTAAAAGTTCTGACAGCACCATCATTTACGGAATCTTCAGGCATGCGTGTTGCTGAGTTTTGAATTCCGGTGCACATCACTTCCCTGAGGGAGCCTTGGACTACACTCCTGTCGTTTTTTTGAGACTCAAGTGCTGAAGCTGTTGTGACTAAAGTGAAAATTACCTTGCTATATAGAAAACGTTATACCCCAATAATGAGATAAACTTTGCATGGATGAAAGCAATGTTAAAATGGAAAAAAAGAATAAATTGTGATAATGAGGTATTTATCAAAACTTAACGATCTTAAACAAAATGTTACAGCCCCAGAGGTGGCTCACAGGTTCCCTTGGCCAAAGCTCCCATGAGTCTCAAGGCACTTTAATCTCACAGGGCCATTAGCTGTCTACACCTCAGCCATAAGAAGGAGCTGCTGCTGAAACTGGGTCTAGCTTATTTAAAAAAAAATGAAGGCAGAGCCCCACAGTTTTCCTCAGGAGCCCCTGGCAGTGATGAATGCAGAAGTTGCTACCTAGTCTTCATTTCACCTCATCCCTCCTTCTCCTTCTCCACCACCCTGTGTCTTCATCGCACTCTTGCAGGTTATTTTTCATCCATACTTTCTCACTTTGTTGCTGTGTTTATATCTTTCTCTTTTTTGGCACCTGCCACCAGTCCCCCACTTGCACAAAGAAATCACTACCCCTTTCTTCGTCTTTCCCTTTCCTACACTCTTAGCTCTTACCCTGGGCTCCTTCCTCAGTTGGTATGACAAGTTGGCACTCCAGAGTTTTACTCGCAACATTTACTTCACTAGAAAATCCAACAAATCATGTGTGAAGACAAGGCTGTGGAAAGAAGTAAAATATGCTCGCAAAGTGTGCACACACTTGTGTGCCTCATGTTATAATCCATCCTGAACTTCTCGACTTGTAAATACAGAGAGCTTATTTATGAGACCCGGCATAACTTTTGCACCAAGTAAAGTGGTACGTGCATGACACACGGCTCTCAATCCGATTTATGAAGCCAAACAAAGTCACCCTGTGGGGATTTCAGTGGCCTCATAAATCTTGAGTAAGGCAACACAGCACAAACTGGGCCGGACTGGCCATAGCAAAAACAACAGTTGATGGACAGAATGCAGAACAATGTCATACATTCACCCCAGTACAGAGATCTGGGCCTAAATCCATCGTTTTTTGCTCACCATGCCATTCCAGTTTGGACCCAGCCATATGCAAATCAGTCTTGACCCTGTGCCTCATGGGAATAGTCCAGCCTGAACTGCCAAGCCAGGTCCTCCCTGGACTGGAAACATGCATCCTAGGACCGGTTTCCGAGTTTCACCCCTCTTCAGACAGGATAGCTTGATTCCAGTGGCATGGAGAGCACGGGACTCACGTCTGAGCATGCCCGTCCCACTTGGGGTGACAAATGCAAAAACAACAGTTGATGGACAGAATGCAGAACAATGTCATACATTCCCCCCAGTACAGAGATCTGGGACTAAATCCATCGTTTTTTGCTCACCATGCCATTCCAGTTTGGACCCAGCCATATGCAAATCAGTCTTGACCCTGTGCCTCATGGGAACAGTCCAGCCTGAACTGCCAAGCCAGGTCCTCTCTGAGCTGGAAACAAGGATCTTAGGACCGGTTTCAGGATTTCACCCTTCTTCAGCCAGGATAGCTTGATTCCAGTGCCATTGCGGGCAACGTGCATTTCCCCGGTGTGCCGGTTTTGTGGCCACGGGAGCACTTTCTAACTGGGGGGCAGTTTTACAGCAGTGCTGTAATATTGCCCCCCTGTAAGAAAACGAACTACCCTCCACTCCCAACCTGCCAGGGCACAAATCGCTGCGTCGTCTTACTCTGCAGCTTGGAGGAATTCCATGGGCGTTGCGGTTGGTTTCTCTATGCAACACTCATGGATTTCGCGCTGCCCCAGATTTCCAAAATCACGTAAACCTGCGGAAGTGCCAAATCTGGACACCTCTCAAGGTGAGGTGTAACGAGGAGCAATGTGTCTATTTCTCCTTGTTTATTCCTCTTTCTATGTGTGCTGCAGCAAAAAGAGAAAAACATCACTTAGTATTGTTTTGGTGCAGGAAGGTGTCCCGTCCTGCATAAAAACTATCCTGCATGCAACGGAGGCACTCTTGCACCAGATGCCTTGGACCCAAATGGAAGCAAGAAAAAGGCTCCCCTACCTCTTGCTTATGTAGTGATACCCAAGCCCCTCAGGGTCGGGCTTGCCTATATGCGCTGAGCCGGTCTGAAAGGTCAGTGAGTGGGCTGGGTTTTTGGCTATTCATCGGCCTGTTTTATGGTCTGCTGCATGGGCTGTTACTTTTAATTGCCCTGATATTAAAACAAACATTGCATGCCGCAAGCTCACATCGATGCAGTCTCCCATACTTTGCAAACACTTTCTCTCTACTTGTACAAAGCTGCACCAATTTGCAAACACTGACCATTTTATTACAACTATCTCATTCTCTGATGGGAGACATTTTTATTTCTGTCCCAGTCTGACCCTGCTCATGCTCCCAAACATCATTGCCATATGCTTCTTCAGTCTAGCACTGCTGAACCTGCTGCTGTATTCATGGCTAAGCCCATAGCAAAGTTTCACACAGATTGCTCACTGGCTGCCAGTTAAAGTCCCAATAATGTTTAGGGTTCAGGCCTTACCCCGCTAGCTCTTCTCATCTAGTGATACGGGTCTCTCCACACTGCAGATGATGATTTTGCCCACTACCACAGTGTCTGAAAAGTTTCAGCACTCTGTCCATCATCTCCTTGTGTTTGCTTTATTCGCCCTAAGTTGGCAGGGTATGCTCAGACGTGGGCCCCTTGCTCACTTTGCCATTGGATTCAAGCTAGCCTGGCTGATAAGGGGTTTTACCCCAAAATCGGTCCCAGGATGCTTGTTTCCGGTCCAGGGAAGACTTGGCTTGGCAGTTCAGGATCAGCTGTTCCCATGAGGCACAGGGTCAAGACTGATTTGCATATGGCTGGGTCTGAACTGGGGTGGCAACATGAGATAAAGAACAAATATGGATTCAACCCAGATCTGTGATTGGGGGTGAGTGTCTCAAAAGTTTCAGCACTTCATCCATCATCTCCTTTTGGTTGCTTTGTTTGCCCTAAGTTGGCAGGGTATGCCCAGACGTGGGTCCCCTGCTCACTTTTCCACTGGCTTCAAGCTAGCCTGGCTGATGAGGGGTGTGACCCCGAAACCGGTCCCAGGTGGCTTGTTTTCTTTCCAGGGAAGACTTGGCTTGGCAATTCGTGCTGGACTGTTCCAATGAGGTACAGGGTCAAGACTGATTTGCATATGGCTGGGTCTGGACTGGGTTGGCGAAGTGAGCTAAAGAATGATGATGGATTCAACTCAGATCTGTGACTGTGGGTAAGTGTCTGAAAAGTATCAGCACTCCATGCTTCATCTTCTTGTGTTTGCTTTTCTTTATCTACTCCAGGTCAGAAGCAAGCAATGGGTGTGGGGGGTTGTTCTCTGGTTATTATTTCATACGTGAGAGTATGTTTTGCAATTGTATCTGTGGTCAATCAATGGTTTCTATGGTCAAGCAGTGGTATCTGTGGGCAATCAATGGAATCTGTGGTAAAGCAGAGGAACCTGTGGTCAAACTGTGGTAGCTGTGTTCAAGCAGTGGTAAAACAGTGGTATGTGTGGTCAAAGAGTAGTACCTGTGGTCAAGCAGTGGGATGAGACTGTAGTGTAGTTCTTATTTCCCTAATAGGCTCTGCGCATTGGAATGATATAACCTATAGATTTGGCATGGGACTGAAGTCAGTATGCCCCTATAGAGCATATTAAACTTAATTAATTTGTGCCGGGTAACTCAGAGGCTACTAGAAGCTTCATGTAAACAAGAAGGGAGTAGTTTCTGGCAACCGCATAAACATGACAACTTTGTTTCCTTTTAGAATCGGAACACTCTCAGAATCGTGGAAACAACAGATAACAGTTTCACTGAACATTGTAAAAGATCCCAAAGCAGTTCTATCGATCCCCAAAAATGAGCTAAAAAGGGTTCTTCTGGACTTTGCAGAGAGAAAGAGGGCAGCTGCCGCCGGAACTCTGTCCACTGTCATGTTCGACAACAAATACCTATCTACGGAAGGATTTCCTGTCTACTTAACCTTGGTTACAAGGCCCTCGCATAAATTTGTGTTAACAAGACTCAGATTTGGAATGGTGCACCATTTGGTGGCCCATCCGACAGTGAAAATACATCCATCTGGGCCTTGTAGATGTGATGGGACTTCCACGCAAAGCACACTGCACTTTATCTTGTTTTGCAAATTGTACTCTAATTTCCGTATTGCCTTCCTCAAACCAATATTTGTTAAATATGGAATACGGACAGCTGAGAATGCAATGAAATTAATATTTAATTTGCAATCTGCGGATATTTGTTTTTACACTGCAACTTTTTTAAACAAATGCATCAATTCCAGGAAAAGCATGTGTTTTTAACAAAGTGTGTAAATGTCTCTGTATTTTAACCAGTTTTTAATTTATTTATTGTGATTCTTAATGTATCGTTATGTTTACTATAACTTGCCCTTTGTATTTTTTCTTATTATGTCTGTCCATTGTGCTTTTATGGTCATTAATTTGCACCGAATAAAGCTTAATTGAATTGAATTGAACAGTTTCACTCAGCTGATCGTGCATGCTTAGTTTCTTCAGAGTTACACAGAAAGAATAGACGGGCGTTTCAATAAAAGGATTTATTGAATAGTCTTGTTTCTCGTATAAGAGATATGAGCTGTTACAATCCTAAGACAGTATGCAAGATATATTATGTACAGCGTAAGCAATAGAAAGAAATAATACTGCGGTAGCATAATCTTTTTGCTATGACACATATATTCATATACATAAATAACATAAGCTAAAAATGTGAGTACTCTTGAGATGCTTCTCTAACTAGTTCTACCCCAATGTACCTAACCGAAGTGTAGTGCAATGTAAGTAGTAGCTGATGTATTCTATAGTATGGTAGGCTATAGTATGGTATGCCAAGTCTGGTATGCCTAGAGTCCCTCTAGGTTCTAGTCAGCTCCATACCTTGAAAATAAGAGAGGTGGGAATCTCTTTCCCGGTCTCGAATTCTAAAACCCCGTGAACGGAGTCAGAACACTGGAAGCTGGATTCTCTGCGAGCAGGGATGACAGCGTCTCTTGAAGATTCATAAGAAAAAAAGAGGGAAGGTGCACTCTATCAATGGTCGTAAGCAACCCACACTTGTATTTCAGAAAGTTTTTTTTCTTCCTTTTATTTGAAGATGCTTGATACAACAACGGCACACAGCCAACGCGTTTCGTTCCCTTGTGCCTTGGGAACTTCGTCAGGGCTGTAATAATCATAAAACCACACATAAATATACAATACAAATACAATTATACAACACAATATATATCAAATAATAAAATATGCATACAAGAAACAAAAAACATTGGAAGGAAAAGTCACAGATGGTCAGACAAAATCATCAATAAGACAAAAATAACGACAATTATATAAATAAAAGACCCAGAATCAGTACAAACAACACAAAATAGTCTAAACATATTGACAAAAAAGACAGTCTTATTACGGTCAAAATATATATATTTAAGGTACCACATATAACAACAAACACAATTATATTCCTTTGCGTAGTAAACATGTAGCATTATTGCCACAGTATAAAATATCTTAAAATTACAAAAAGCATTTCCTTTAAAGAGGATTGAAACAAGGATGAGAAAAGAGAGAGCGAAAAGAGAACAAGAGACAAAAAAAGGGAGAAAAAGTGAAAATCATTCATTTAAATTTAATAGGAATAACACAAGAAAGTCGAGATGCCAAAAGTTATCACCAGGACACGAACAACACCAAAAACCACCAAAGTAAAGATAAGATAACGTCTACCAAAAGTAAGATAGACCACAGTTTTCTAAATGAAGGGAGAGTTAGGAGTGAAAAACAGTAAAAGTAGCCAACTCATAATCTCCCCTAACCGACCTAATTAAAGTTTTATTAATATAAAACTTAGAAGTGAACACCGCCAAAAACCAAAGAATAAAAGTCAAAAGAGGGGCTCACCAATAAGGTTTCAACTGTTATTTGTAGAGAAAACCCTGCATAACATTTAATACAAATCCTTATATTCCAATAGTTCTTGGGTACAATTTGAACCCTCAATCAAGACCTGTAGACAAGAAGCAAAAGGAGTGTCCAGTTGTCTACCGTAAAACAACTCAAAATAAATGCTATCACAGAAAAGCAATCAACGTCAGCAGTTCACATTGTCCGATGATGGGATACAGATATCAGCCAAAGATCTCACCTTGGTAAGTACATAACAATCATCCAATGTAAAAAACACTTCGGTGATTCGGTAGTCCCGAGTGTATGGGAAACGTCCCCAAAAAGTTATCTGTCAATGAGAAAACGGCAACGTTATGAGCATCCCAAACGCACATTTATGAAAGTGCGCTTGAGAAATTATACAATTTCATTCCCCTTAAAATAGAAAAAAATTACAAAAGAAGTTCTATGCCAACTTTTTAGTCACCTACATTAGCCCAAAGAACCTAAATAATCTATTATCCAAAAAAGAGATATATGACCCATCTATAAAAAAAGCTGAAAAGAATGATGGTCACCCGAAAATATTATTACATGCGATCGGACATATTGAGGTACATACCGGCATATAGAAAAGAAAGAAAAGGGGGGGCTAAGTTTGTATCATAATGATCAGTATATAGGAATAGGGGATCACATTCTTACGTAGTCAAACGAAAGAGATTCCACACGAGTATGCCCTTCTACCGCGCGGCAACAAGTAACATTAGGAGAGAATCCCGTTATTAGCGGTATATAATGGCCAGAGGCGGCGCCATCAAAAGTCGACCCGACGTCGCTTACCTGTGTTAGGACAAGTGTCACAATCGTTGTTTTCAGACTTGACTATCGATAAACAGAGGCAAGAAAACTTACCAACATTTAAACAGCGCGCCGGTCAGTCACATGACCACGTAGACGTTGTGTACGCAAAAAACAGAGAAGGGACCATCGCTGCAAGGAAATGTCCCGAATTGTCGGCCATATTGGAGTGCCCACCTACAACATCAGAAAAACTGCTTATTCACTGTATATATCGCTGTGATGAACTATTCTACAGGTCATTGGCTAAAGATCCGGAAATTGCGGAAAAACTGCCGTATGTGAATAACGTTATATATAAATAATAAACACAAGAATACTGTATTCCATACCGCGAACGGCAAAAAAACGAGGGAAGACAGCAATCACTATCAGAACTTATTTATAAATAAAGAAGCGGCCATATCTAAATGCCTGCCACCCACAACAAACACATGAGTAGACAGGTATTGACAAGATAATCCAAAGAACATATTTGTAAAGGACATCATAAATCAAGCGGGCTATGCATTAACATAGTCCCAACCTAGATGTTTGGCGTCTAAATGACCCACATTCTAAATTCTCCACAACTCAATATATCAAAAAGTTGTCAAGGTTGGATTGCTACCCAAGAGATAGCGTCTCTTGTCAGTGCGTCAGGCCGGGACACAATGGCTCCTCTAAAGTCGAGGTCTCCTCTCACTTGCTTGAGCAAGGGAAGGTATATTTATACCTGGTAGGTGCCTTGGAATGTTAGCATTGACGTAAAGTCGGGCAGAGGAAGACGTCAGGAATGAACCCTTAACTAATAAAGGTTCATGCGTAATAAATGAGTACTTGGAGAAATCAACAATCCTGTGCTAGGGGAACTTCCAAGAGCTTAAGGGTCTGGTTTCTAAGAACTCGTTGTGACATTGGGGTGGACGGATGTTGGTGACCATGCCTGTATTTGGATAGCATGGCAAATGCCTAAATAAGGACTGGGATCTTATGCCTATATCAGGGCAATGCGAATTGAATATATTCAAGGTTTTCCACCCAAACTGTCTCTGCCTAATTCTGCATAAGATTTTTCTATTATTCTGGGTAGTTCATGTTGATGTTCTGTTACATCAAATTCCCTTAAGCGTTGGTGGATCGCCACTGATGCTGCCTCCCCTTTAATATTCGATAATATTATTGTTGAGACCTGGTCAAAATTTTTCAGTAATTTCATACCTAAATTCAGAGTAGGCTCTGCCCCGTATTCATTTTGAATTTGTTTTAGGACATCTGGTATTACTGCAATCGACGGAACACCATGTGTTTTAGTATAGATGTCAGTAAAGACTGCCCCAAGTGGTGCAGTCTTCCAGTTGTGGTGTGATCCCCATTGGTAAACACATTGTTAGGATTCTGTGTTTCTCATAAGGGCTAGTATTAGGAAATACTGCTTCGATTTGAGTAATTTTTTTCGCTATCCAGAATGGTATTTGTTCACATTTTGGGGGCATTTTACCCATGACTGCGTGTAAAGTCTGTGGAGTAATTTTTAGTTTATACCCTTGTTGAGGGGTTTGATTTGGAATGGTTATTGGTGGTTGGACTGTGAAAGTCCGCATGACATATTGGACTAATTGTCTATAGATTTTTATTAACTCTTGTAGTTGAGTAAGTAATTCCTCGTTTGACATCTCTTCGATGTCAGGATGAGGTGTGTAGCCAGCTAGAATAGGCAATGTTGCTCCTGGTCTACCTAGTGGACCGAGCCTGGTAATGTTTTTGTGATGTTTTAGGGTGCCTTTAAACCAGAGATTATGCTCTTGTTATGTGAGTGGAATTTCAATATCCTCGAAAGGAATATATTCCTCAGGTGGTTCATCTTCTTTAAAGATGTAAAATATTGTTGTTACTGGATTTGATTCTGGGAATACATTCCATGAATAGAATACCTCTGTCTGAAAGGGTGTGTGTGCCTCTATCACAAAAACTACTCTACCACCTCTTGGTGTTAGGCCGGGTTTTATACGTTTTAGATTGATGGCTCTCCTTAAGTTTGGAGGGATGTTTATAACACCCTCATCGGTTTCATTTAAACCTGTAAAATTAAAAGCTGTTATGACTGGGTCAGCCGCAGCTACACTGTTCTCGGTGTTAGTAACCCCGTTCAGGGACATTGTTTTTGAAAAATGTAGAACAAGTTTCAAGGAAACAAAGATAAGGTGCACAATATTTTTGGAACACTGTATCCTTCGACGTTGAACAAACCAAACAGCTAATATATAGGATTTTTGTCCTATTCAGCGTTGGCGGATACTTAACCCTACCCACTCCAGACGTCTTATGGAGTATGTGAGTAAGGGTCTCTGAGAAAAGCAAGACTGAGTTACTCAGTATCCAGAATTAAATTAGTGCCTTACCAAACGTTGGGCGCCATGTAGTGTATTTCCTATTTCCCTAATAGGCTCTGCGCATTGGAATAATATCACCTATAGATTTGGCATAGGACTGAGGTCAGTATGCCCCTATCGAGCGTATTAAACTTAATTAATTTGTGCCAGCTAACTCAGAGGCCACTAGAAACTCCTTGTAAACGAGAAGGGAGTAGTTTCTGGCAACCGCGTAAACATGACAACTTTGTTTCCCTTTAGAATCGGAATACTCTCAGAATCGTGGAAACAACAGATAACAGTTTCACTCAACTAATCGTGCATGCTTAGTTTCTTCAGAGTTACACAGAAAGAATAGACGGGCGTGTCAATAAAAAGATTTATTGAACAGTATTGTTTCTCGTGTAAGAGACATGAGCTGTTACAATCATAAGACAGTATGCGAGATATATTATGTACAGCGTAAGCAGAACAAAGAAATAATAATGCACTAGCATTATCTTTTAGCTATGACACATATATACATAAATAACATAAGCTAAAAATGCGAATACTCATGAGATGCTTCTCTAACTAGTTCTACCCCAGTGTACCTAACCTAAGTGTAGTACAATGTAAGAAGTAGGTGGTGTATTCTACAGAATGGTAGGCTATAGTATGGTATGCTAAGTCTGGTATGCCAAGTCTGGTATGCCAAGAGTCCCTCTAGGTTCTAGTCAGCTCCATACCTTGAGAATGAGAGAGGTGGGAATCTCTTTCCGGGTCTCGAACTCTAACACCCCACGAAGGGAGTCAGAACATTGGAAGCTGGATTCTCTGCGAGCAGGTATGACAGCGTCTCTTGTCAATGCGTCAGGCCGGGACACGGGCTCCTCTAAAGTCGAGGTCTCCTCTCACTTGCTTGGGCAAGGGAAGGTATATTTATACCTGGTAGGTGCCTTGGAATGTTAGCATTGACGTAAAGTCGGGCAGAGGAAGATGTCAGGAATGAACCCTTAAGGGACAGCGGTTCATGCATAATGAATGAGTTCTTGGAGAAATCAATGATCCTGTGCTAGGAGAACTCCCAAGAGCTTAATGGCCTGGTTTCTAAGAACTCGTTGTGACGTTGGGGTGGACGAATGTAGGTGACCATGTCTGTATTTGGCTAGCATGGCTAACGCCTAAATAAGGACTGGGATCTTATGCCTATATAAGGGCAATGCAAATTGTGCCTATATAAGGACATGCTTCAGGAAAACCGATATACGGACACCTAAAGCGGAATACAACAAGACCTTTGTGGTGTTGTCAAGTAGCGTGGTTTTGACTCTCAAAATATTCCACTTCCTTGGGGTCCCAGGATCACCTAGTGTTCGCATTTTTCAGGGAATGGAGAGACTCTGAGATCGTTGCTAAGTTTAGAATGAAGCGGCCATGATAAGTGGGCAAGCCTAGGAAGCTGTGCACCTTTGTAGCATTTGTTTGAGTAGAAGCTTGGTGTATTTGCTTGAGACTTTTGAGGATCAACTTGAGTGGTGTCCTTTTCAACAGTGCATGCTTGCGGGGGTGGAGTGTTAGCTCGTGGTCACTGGGGCATTTCAATACCACCCTGAGTTGGTGATGGTGTTCTTCTATGGTCATGGAGTAGATGAGGATGTCATTGGTTATGTTCATTACTCCTTGTTGACCAGACAGGGTCTCCCGTATAGCACTTTGGAATACTTTGGCCGCGGAGGGAAATACGAAGTTCAAATGCTTCGACCTCCTCAGGCCCAAGTGGTGGAGAATGTGGTGATTTCCTGCTGTAGTCAGCTATCTGTAGTTGGTGTAACCCAGCATTGAGGCCGAGTTTGTAGAACCACTGTGCTCCGTTGAGGTCCATAATTATTTTATTCATTGTGGACAAGATGTGTCTCTCCCTTCTGATTTATTTATTGGGCAGGCTCATGTCTGTGCACTGTCTGATCTTGCCTGGTTGCTTTGGTTTTTTTGCAATGACCATCTGGGATACCCATGGAGTGGGTCCTGACACCTTCTCTATTACATCGAGCTGCTCAAGTTTGTCCAGTTCTGCCTCAACTTGAGGTTGTAGGTGGAAGGGTATTCTGCAATGACGCAAGGCCACTGGTTTCATGTGATGCTGTACGGGAGCCCCTTTTAGGCATCCAAACCCTCAAAACATGTGGGGAAAATCACGCAGTATGTCTACTTGGTGTGCTTGGACAGTTTAGGTGAAAAACACAAGATCAAGATCTTCAGTTGTGTGACATCCCACAAGGGTTTCGCCTACCCTCGAACAATTTGGAATATTGCTGGTGTTTTCTTGTCATTGCTTTTCACTGACACTTTAATGGTGCCAGTAGCAGGAGCGGGGCCTGTCCTCCATAGATATATTTTTTTTTGGATGAGGGTGACAGAGGTGGCTTGGGTCGCAGTTGAGCGTTTTAGTGGCTGCTCATCACATTGATGAATGCCCCTGTATCAATGAGGGCCTTCACCACTGTTCTCCCCACTATTATTCTGCATAGTGTTTGTGGTCTGTGGCGCTTCTTCATGTGCACTGCGAAGGATACCAGGAAGATTTCTTCGCCGTCTCAGACTGAGTGTCATCTTGGGGGCTCACTATCCATGATCGCTGCGAGGTGTGGTACTGTTGTTCGGTCTCGTCTAGCATAAGGCATCTGACTGCTTTTGTAGGTGGTGTTCCTCCTCTGAGTCTGCGTGTTTGTGGCCCCCTCCTGCCTACTTTGGCAAAGTGGTTGTATTTCCCGCAGGTGGTGCATGTCTTGCCTTGTGCAGGGCAGATGTCCAGCAGGTGTTACTCCCATATGCAGTTCCAGCAGGGGGCACTGGGTGTCTGGCCAGCTGGTCGCACTGTCCCACTTTTTGGCCATGTCTTGATGGCATCTACTGTCTCCATTTTTATGGTTCCCAGACGATGGGGTTGAGGGCCGCTGTGGGTGCAGGAAAGCCTGAGTCCATTTCAGCAGCCCTGTGTAGCATAGAGGTCATGAGCCCTGGTGAAGATGAGTATGTCTTCCAAGGAGATGGCTTGTTGTTGTAGGATCAGACTCCCTAGCCTCTTTGACCAGCACCCCTGGGTGAGCTGCAAGTGCACGTCCTTTGGTTGATCTTCATCTATACAGGTGCAGGCCCGCTCGCGGAGGCATGTATAGAAAGTGTTGATGGACTATCCCTCCCGTTGGCATGCTTGCCATAGCTTGACGCATTAGAAATTGGGGTTGATCTGGGGGTCAAGGTGGGCATTAGGAGCTCTTACTACTATTTCATACTTGCCATCTGTACCGGTCACTGGAAGGTGTTCAAATAGTTTTTTAATTTCCTCCTCTGTGTAGTGAGCAGCAGGGATTGTATCGCAGCCTTGTCTGTTGTGCAAGTGGCCCTGAAATAGTCGTTCAGGTGACCCACCCATATTTTCTAATGGGGCACAGCCGTGGCAGGGTCAGTAAGTTCACTAAATGGTGGCATGCCTCTGACTGAGGCGAGAAGGTGGGCCCGGGGCATCTGGGCCACAAGAGGGGTAGGTGCAGCAGGCTGTGCTTCCTCAGCCATGGTGGATGTGTGGCAAGGTCCTCAAAGATAGGTCTGGAGAGGTGGTGGGTCCAGTGCCCCAAGAAGATTCAAAGCAATGCGTGTTATGCACAGGAGGTGCGGTCCACTCCCGCATGAGGTGCTGGAGGTATGGGTGTGAGGCTAGAAGAGCTGTGATGCTGTAGGCCCACTTGAGCTATGTCCTGGAGGTCGATGCCAAGAGAAGCGCTGCTGGCAGGACCAGTGAAAGCCATTGTAGATGATGGAGGTGTTGCAGGTGTGAGATCACTGCAGGTGGGTCCACCAAGTGGGGCGTTGTGGGGATCCACAGAGTCAGTAAGTGCCTGAGCGGGAGGAGTCCGCGGGGATGGTCCAGTCAATTTGTTGTGTTAGGAGGTGGTCACACCATGGGCCCCCACCCTGGTTTCCAGTGTAGTGTGAGGCCGGAGCACACAGGCTGCACAGGAGGTTAAATTACAATGGGTAGGAACAGACATCCCTGAGCCCTGCCTGCGGCATCCTGACTGCAGCGACAGTCCCGGGGAAGTGGCTGGGAGTGTGAACTCCTCTGACAGAAGGTTCAGTAAACTTCCAGGCCTGTTGCATGTCAAACGCAGGAACTGGGGAACTCTATCCAACGCCTCTTTATTGTGTAACCAGCCGCAGACTTCCTATAACATGGTAAAATTGCTTACCCCTATTTGTCACATTTATATTACTTGTAAGTCCCTAGTAATGGTATTACATGTCCCTAGGGCGTGTAAATTAAATGCTATTAGTGTGCCTGCAGCACCCATTGTGCCACCCAGTAAAGTGGCACTTTAAAACATTATCACGCCTGCCACTGCGGCCCATAGTGTGGTTTTAAACTGCCATTCTGACCTAGTAAAATAAACCTTTTGCCAGGCCTCAACCTTCCTTTAAATATTTATAAGCCACCCCTAGGGTAGGCCCTGACAGCGCCTAGGGCAGGGTGTATGGCACTTAAAAAGTAGGACATGTGTCCTGGCAGTAAAAAACACCTACATTTGTTTCTCACTGTGGCAAGGCCTATTTCTCCCATTGACAAACACTGGGATACCTTATTATATTTAATTAGTGCTAATTTGGGATTGGGAACAGATAGAGATATGCTGTTTAGACTCAAATGGCTTTGTCACCAGCACACACAAAGGAACTTGACACTAACCTTTTGTCACCACAGACAGTTTGGAGCCTTGACAGGGGATGGAAAGAACTTTCCAGAACAAGAGAGGGTAGGACAGGGAGACCCCCCACACACAATGGTTGGCAACAGGTATCAATTTTGGACACCTAAAACCACTCATCAGATCACTTCTGGAGCTCTGGAAGACGAAGAAGAAGTACTGCTCGCCTGCTCTACTGCTCTGCTGCCCTGCTGCTGGAAGGACGTCCCTTCTACCCTGCTACTGGAAGAACTTCCCAGCTGCCCTGTTACCTGAGGAAGGAAGACTGTACCTGCTCCTTGAACCCAGGGACACCAGAGTGGCTTCTAGGATAGCTGGTCTTCCTCCTGTGTGAGGTAAAGGGACACAGCAAGCTCCAGAGACCCTATAACTTATCTGCCTGCAGCTGCTGGTCCCTGCTGGAGTGAGTCTTAGCCCCCAGGTGGTGCTCCCCTAGGCTTTAGACTTTTAATGTGATGTTAAAGTGGCCTCCTCCTACCAGAATCCAAAACCTGGGACTTAGAACATTTTTCAGCAAAAACTTTTCTGAGAACCAACAGGAGACCGGGACCTACAGGAACCTACCTGCAAGTCAATCTGACAAAGGTGCATCACCTGTGGGATTGACTTCACCGCAGCCCCTGCTATGCTCTTCTGCACAGCAATATGTCCTCTTCAGCAGGACTTCCTGGCAACTGTATCTGGCCTTGTGGAGCCATCTTTGGCTACAACTTGCAGCCTCGTCCTGCTGGGTGAATCTGAATTCCAGATAAACTTCTAAGTCCGAAGGTTGAAATCTTAACCTGGCTCAGTGACGACGAGCACCCTATCGACAACCTCCTTCGCATAAGAACTCATACAGCTTCACCAAGACCTTGTCCATTGGCTCCTCATTGTCAATGACTCGTCCTAGGATACAGTCTGGCATCAATGACTCGTCCTCGGACAGCCTGGTGCCTTGCCCCGCTGAAATGTCTTCTTTGTTTGAAAATAAGCTGAGACCAGGCCCGACCTGCTCTTGTATCCGACTCGAGTTCCATCCCGGTTGGCCTTAACTGGTCTCATGCGACCAGATACCTGTGGTTGCCTCTTGATCTTTTAGGCACTATTTTTGACTTAAAATATTAATAACTCTAGTTCTACTGATCATATTTAATGTCTTTATTTTATTTAAATTAAGTTATTAAATATTACTCTTATTTATTTATTAAAATTTACTGTATTACTTCTAAGTTGGTGTGGGATTTTTCTTGTGTTTTGTTTTCACTTTTTTTTGTAATACGTAAATACTTTGCACATGGCCTGTAAATTCAGTCTGACTGCGAATGCGCCAAGCTACCAGAGGGTTAAGCACAGGTTAATTTAGTGACATTTTGAGGTTCACCCTGTCAAGGATTGTGTTTATTATTCGAGTGGAGCCTACCCTCTCTGAGCGAATAACCCAATTACTTACAGCATCCCTTTGCTACAGTCTAACACAGAGCATGAGCACACGCTTCCCAGAGCGATGCAGGGCGCATTTCCATCCCAAAACACACTTTTTCTATGCCGCCAAGTAGTGAGCCACTGGGCTAGCACTGGAATGGGGAGATCTAAAGCGGCATACAGTGACCACGTCCCACAAATGTACCACCGACCGAACTTCCCTTCATTTGAAGTTGGTTCTAAATATGTACAGGACTCCGCCCAACTTGCCCTGGCCACTGTCCCATGGGTTCACCAGACCAGAATCGTAGAAAGATCCTTCTCTTACCTCACCGCCAAGACCTGGAACTCCCTGCCCCTCCACCTCAGGTAATCCCCGTTGCTGGCACAATTCAGGGAGGACCTCAAGACCTGGCTCTTCGACTGAACCTCCAAGCCCAGACGGATCAGCAGCTCCTTGTGTTTTCTTTGTTCGCCCTAATTTGGCAGAGTATGCCCAGACGTGGGTCCCTTGTTCACTTTGCCACTGGACTCAAGCTAGCCTGGCTGATGAGGGCTGCTAGCCCGAAACTGGCCCCAGAATTCTTGTTTCCGGTCCAGGGAAGACACGGCTTGGCAGTTCGGGCTGGACTGCTCCCATGAGGCACAGGGTCAAGACTGATTTGAATATGACTGTGTCTGAACTTGGGTGGCGAAGTGAGCTAAAGAACGATGATGGATTCAACCCAGATCTGTGACTGGGGGTGACTGTCTGAAAAGTTTCAGTGCTCTGTCCATCATCTCCTTGTGTTTCCTTTGTTCGCCCTAAGTTGGCAGAGTATGCCCAGACGTGGGTCCCTTGCTCGCTTTGCCAATGGATTCAAGCTAGCCTGGCTGATGATGATGCAGTTTTTGGTGTGATTTCTTTCAAGACTCTTTTTACATGTGTTTGATTTCTTGTACCTGTAGTTAAACGACACAGGCTGTTATGCAGCAATGAAACACAGGCTGTTATGCAGCAATGAAACACAGGCTGTTATGCAGCAATGAAACACAGGTCGTTATGCAGCAGTGAAACACAGGCTGTTATGCAGCAATGGAACACAGGCTGTTATGCAGCAATGGAACACAGGCTGTTATGCAGCAGTGAAACACAGGCTGTTATGCAGCAATGGAACACAGGCTGTTATGCAGCAATGGAACACAGGCTGTTATGCAGCAATGGAACACAGGCTGTTATGCAGCAATGGAACACAGGCTGTTATGCAGCAATGGAACACAGGCTGTTATGCAGCAGTGGAACACAGGCTGTTATGCAGCAATGGAACACAGGCTGTTATGCAGCAGTGGAACACAGGCTGTTATGCAGCAATGGATTTTCTCATAGGCACAGAGAAGATGTATTTAGCCCACAGAAAAACTAACCAAAATAAAGCACCTTTTCTAGAAGAACGACATTGGTGCGATTGGATTCACAAACCAGTAGAAGGGAAATTATTTTTTAAAATCTGAGAAAGCGGTTTGACAAGCAGGTTTTGTCCGAACCAGTCTGTAGTAATGTAGTCCAGGCTGGTAGATGTAGTTTAAGTAGGTTTATTCAAGTAGATAACAAGTAGTAGTTAAGCTCTGTAGAGCAGCCTCACCAGGAGCAGCCCGCTAGCTGTTCAGCCCTACCACTAACTGTCACCACTCACACCAGTCACTCAAGCATTCCACCCATGGCCAACACACCAGCATTCCACACCGAACACTCGCACTGGCTGAGCAGCTAGGAACAAGATAACATGGTACATAATAACACAACATGAAGATATTACAAGTCTCTCACAATTACCTCTCACAATATGCTCTCACAATTATGTCTCACAATAAGCTCTCACAATAAGCTCTCACAATAAGCTCTCACAATTACCTCTCACAATAAGCTCTCACAATAAGCTCTCACAATTACCTCTCACAATAAGTTCTCACAATTACCTCTCAAATAGCTCTCACAATAAGCTCTCATAAGCTCTCATAATTACCTCTCACAAGAAGTTCTCACAATAAGCTCTCACAATTACCTCTCACAATAAGCTCTCACAATTACCTCTCACAATAAGCTCTCACAATTACCTCTCACAGTAAGCTCTCACAATAAGCTCTCACAATTACCTCTCACAATAAGCTCTCATAAGCTCTCACAATTACCTCTTACAATAAGCTCTCACAATTACCTCTCACAATAAGCTCTCACAATAAGCTCTCACAATTACCTCTCACAATAAGCTCTCACAATTACCTCTCACAATAAGCTCTCACAATTACCTCTCACAGTAAGCTCTCACAATAAGCTCTCACAATTATCTCTCACAATGGGCTCTCACAATAAGCTCTCACAATTATCTCTCACAATTAACTCTCACAATAAGCAGGCTGGGTCAGGATTTTCTGAGGTGGGCTTCTCTGAGCAGGTGACTCCACTGAGGCCCATCTGCCAGCTGCTGTTGTTTTTGTCCTGGGGGGCTTACCCACCCTGCACAAGTGATCCCCCTTCATCAGTGGACGTGCCCTGACGAAAGAGCAGACCCTCGCGACCAGCCCACCGACACCTTGTAACTGGTCTGATGTTCTGTCCTCTGATTGCCGTCGGTCCGGGCGGCAGGAGATTTATTTTTCATCACGCCTGCTGCTTTTTATTGTATTTCTCGTGTTCCAATGGCTGCCCCTGTGATTGTCTGTCGCTTGGAACCACGAGCCGGGGACTTCAGCGCTTTATTCGTTTTATAGCTAGATAGGGCTACAGGCTGAGGAGGGCAGAGGGGAGCGGGAATGAGATACCAGGGGAGGCAACAGGCAGACTTCCATCACAGACGCACACAGGCACATGTATGACAGGCACATGCGAGGCAGCCCTCCGGCACCGGGGCATATTTACGGCGAAGCATCATTTCCATGTTTGGTGACTACATCCGTTAGACAACAATGACTCACACTGGATGCACCCAGGTGAACCCCAGGCCCTCGGCGCCCGTAACTTTGCGCCCAGCAGATTGCTTCATCTGGTTAACTGTCCTGGGGGTGAAGCCAAAGAGGCCCATCGATTTCCTGTTGGAACTTTGCTCATTTGTGGCAGAGAAACGCCAGCACTGATCCGTGGCACATCTCACAGCAGCCGGTTCAGGCGGTGTCAAAGGGCCGCTTGATTTAACGGTGTCAAAGCGGCAGCTGCGTTTGACGAAACAATCTCTTAAGAACTGGCAAAGGCGCACGTGTCCGCTTCTGGTTTTTTCATTACTGCCGCTTTATTGAGTTTTAGTATTTAGTTGAATTTACTGCACTTCTGGGTTTGTCGGAAAAGGTGCCTGGAAACAATATTTCCATCAGTGGTGGGATACAGCTAATGCATCAGTTTTTTTCTTTTCTTTTTTTTGTTTAAATTTTTTTTATTGATTTTAAAAACAAAATAACATTACAGATCATTAACTTGTCCCGCCCCCTCCCCCCACCCCCTAAACAAGGAGAGAGATGTGAGTCACACCGTGCGCGAATAAATATAAAGGCATACATAGCACCGGCTCACTTAAACAGCATAATGGGTACCATGGTTTCAAATGCATCTAAAATAAACTATTCTCGCGAGATCTTTACAGAAAGCAACACATAAAACGTGTCGTCACCTCTCGAATTGCACGTTTACTAAGGGCCTCTTTCTGTCAATAAATGAACATTTGGTGGGAATCGATTGAAAACTGAATTAAATTTGATACCAGAGTCAACACATCTGTGAAAGGGAGAATTGATTTCAGAGGGCTGGAGTTTCTATTCATAGACATTTCTGTCACCATCAATTTCGGACACATAAGGTTTCATTTTAGAAGTAGATGTGTACTCGTGGCCCTGTTCTATGGAGTTTGTAGAGTTCTGGAGGGAGATATTGACGAGGCTGACGAATTAAAATATGGAAGAAAAATGACCTGAAATGGTGCAGTTTGGTAAAAAGATCAATAAGTTAACACTGCTTGCTTTTGATGAACAAACTACAAAGCTAAGCGAGTTAAAAATAATGAAAGTTGATTTAAAGAACAATACAAAGTAATAGTGAGGGACGTGCAATACAGAAAGTGCACATCACAAGTGTGGAAAGTATTTCACTTGCTTTACACGCCCCCTTCAGGCCTTCGACATTCAATCAATCAATCATAAACTTTATTCGATTTGGCAAGCAAATCATAAAAGCAAATCAAAAACAACTCATTCATATAATGTTAATTCTGCGTTACTACAAACATTGCTCTTTTGGACAATGCACTGGGGCCGGGCTCTCAGAGGTGCAGCAGGTACAGTGGCACCGGGTCACAGAGGGGGGTGCCGCCTGTCCTGCACTAGCTGCAGGTAATTTAAAGGCCACCAGCTCTGACTTGCTTTATACACAGCGCCTGCTTGGTCCCCCCTCTATCTTACTCTTCAGGGAGGGTGGGCGAATGGGATTGGGGTGGTAGAGATTCAGGGAGAGATGGCGGGGAGGGAGAAAAAAGATGGAAGAAAAGTAGAGGGCAATAGACAGAAAAGAGAGGAGGTGAGGAAACCGTGATAGAATGGGACAAGGAGACAAAGATGAGAGGAGGAGGAAGGAGAAAACATGAGCAAAAGGGCAGTGGAACACAAAGAGAACGGGGCAAGAAACAAGGATATCATGGAGACAAAGGAGAACTCAGATAAGAGCACGTGTGATCCAGAAGAAGGTGTAGGGAGGAAAGAGTGAATGAAAGGAAAGGAAGCCAGTGAGAGAAGAGAGGGAGATGAAAGAAAGGAGTGATGGGAAGAGAGATAAAACGAGGAGCGTGAGGACCAATAAGCAGGCCCGTAGCAAGAAGTATATTTTGGGGGTGCACGGCCCTCAGCTATGACCAAACATTAAAGCTCTGCTCTGTAGGTGCATTCCTTCCCCAATACTGGTTGTGTAACTAAATATCGACCCCCAGAATCGTAGTACAAGAATATCGGCTACAGATCATTGAAAGGTAGGGATCGATTTACCATTCCTAACTCTTCATACCTCGAAGATGTATGTATCGTGTAGGTACATATATGTGGAGGTAGGCGTAGAAAAAACAATATTACCTTTCGGCATTTTAGATTTGTTGTGCTGTCCTCGATATTGTGTCCCTTCAATATTCAGGTGCACACCATGTGATGATGTGTGAAGGAATACGTGGCTTTTTGTAAGTTACGTATTGAAGCACGCTCAATCAACTTTTCATAATCCAACTTTAAGTTGTATCAATTAGAAGGGTGTAAAGTTGTAAGGTCGGCTGACTAGCGGCTTTGTATATTTTCTAAACAGTTCAAGCTTTGTGCAATGCAGAGCTTATCAGGTTCTTTAAAAAAAACAAATCAAGTTGGCCGCAGCTCAGAGCCCTCCCTCCCACTCTGCTGTGGTAGATGTCCATCCTCCACACTCACAACTGTTTTGCTGGAGGATGTCCTACCAGGGATATTCAACCTCAGGAAACCATCATACCTGGAACTCCCAAAAGGATAAACCTTAAATGTCATCTGATTCGTAAAGAGTGGAGTTTCCTAGTTCTGATGAAGTTCTGTGGTGACGTTTTAATATAACTTGTCACTAATTTAAACTAACTTTGCAGAGAGCTTAGAGCATATCCATCCAGAACGTTCTGGGAAACTAGTCGTGAACAGTGTGTTTTAAACATTTTAGGGTTGCAACAATGGTGGAAACTAAATAGAATATAAATGTAATTTTACAGGTGATGTTCGGAAGGTCCAATCGTGAATTTCACTATAAGGTTGTGACAAAAGATGGATAGTTCAATTATATTTGATCAAAAGCCCAAGTCAAAACTATATGGACTTGTAGCAGGCTCTGGCACTGGCATACACCTCTCATAGTTGCAGGCAGGTTGTGGGAAAGATGTTGTACAAAAGGAGACCTTCGTTAGACGTCCACGAGCGAGATAGGTGGGCACGGTAAAGGATGGATCACTGCGTGAGCCTGAGATGGGTCCATTTGTGGCCATCTGAGGACACTAGTTCCATCTTCAATTAGAGGAGCCATAGATTAGCGGGCAGCAGCATAATTATGGACATTATCTACTCATGCAGATGACGTCTTGCATAGAATCCTCAAGTAAGTTGCTAACATTGCTTGGAGGAGCATGCACTTTTTTGAGTGGTGAATGTAGAAAGCATGGGAGCCTGACATTTCTACTATAAATTGAAAATATTTCCTTGCAAAAATGTTGTTCTGCATTACTACAGGTGCAGATAAAGGTCCAACTCCATGCTGTGAAACTGAGATTTTTAAATGTACACTAGAAAGCCTTCTCCTTAAGAGAACCTGAACTTCTGAGCAAGTGGGCTGTCCTTCCCAGTGTCTAGAGCTGCAAATGTAGACGTGGCAGATTTGCATTAAAAGCGAAAGTGGCAACACTCCTCATCAAGAGCATATGGTAGCAAATAACAAAGGGGTGCCATTGTTAATCAATTCAAAAAAGAAATGCGGATCAAATAACAATGATTAGGCCTTATTAATATTTGAAAGACCAACAGACAAAGCGGTTCTTTGGATCTTACACTAAGATCCCTTCCAGAAAATAAAATGCAGAGGTGTGCTTTGAAATCACATTGGGCCAGGTGAATTGACCAACGCATGATAAACTATAAACTCCACTTACTATTTCTCTATGTGCACCTAGCTCGCCTTCGGCTCCTTTAGGCTCTCTTACTTTCTCTATTGTGTCCCAATCTCTGTCCCCATTGCCTCTCTCAACCTTTTCCGCACTATATCATTCTGATTGCGGCTTCATCTATCCTTCCATTCGCGTCTCTCATTCTCTCTCTTTTCTATTTACTCTCCTTTCTTTCCCTCAATCTTCTCTCCTTTTCTAGAACTTCGTCTCACTATCTTTTCTTCAATCTTCTTTGTACTTCTCAATATTTGTTAATCTCTCTCTTGCCCTCTTTTCCCTGGACCATGTATGTCAATTGAACTTTCTCTTTGCTGCTCATGGCTATTATCAGCACCTGCCACCTTTCTTTGACAACTGTGCTTTTCACTGTACCCCAATCCCAGAAGCCTACCATGTAGGCCTCCTGGAGCTGGGTAAGTTCCCCTGCAATCATGGAACAAATAAGTTAATGAAATGTTGCCATAATATTCCTGCAGCTGCAGCTGGTTGTCAATTCTTGCATGGATTTGTTCCATTTTAACTGCTTCAGGGCAGACAACGACCCGTTGATGTTCACCACACTACCTTCACAGTGCAGTGGACTTCATCAGGTCATCCACAGAACTGGGAAAGAAAATGCTTCTAGTAAAAACAGAAACATTTACTTTTCCAAAATCAAAGTCAGGATGCGAGAGAAATCCTTCCCTCAAGTCCTGAGTTTGATATATTGTTTTGCTGTATTGCATAGCACAGTCAAACAGCAATACAAAAATCAAAGCTGACTGCACTAATGGAGTCTGTGGGGATTTACAAATGCCCTACCACACAGCGTTCCTACACTTCTCCCAAAAACAATGGTACCCCACTTGTGTGACTGAGCTATCACCCGTGAAAGGAGAGGCTCTCAAAGGCCCCTAAAACACAAGGAAACCTAAAGATTCTGCTCTTAATATTGACCAATTTTGGTGATGTGGCTAGCTGCAGAATTTAGGCCAGGGCTCATGCTCCATCCAGGAAAACCCTCCAGGCCCAGACATTTCTGAAATCAAGGTGCCTAGGGGAGGTGTAGCTTGCATAGAGTCCACTACATTTTCTTACACAGAATGCCTTGCAAACACCAAACTTCAGCTAAATCTTAGACATTCCTATTACCCAGCATTCCACACTTCTCTCATTACAAATGCCACCCCAAATATTCACCAAATATTGTGCATGTAGTACATTACTTTTATAGGACTTCAAAACAACAATTTATTGGCTATGATCATGAATTAGATAAAGGTAAAGCAGACTTTCAAAGGATGAAATACATTCCAAAAAGCAGATCTCAAATTACAATATACAAAACTCACAAACTTTAGTCACTGTCCTGTAGAGATGTGCGGAGAAGTAAATTATAATACAAATGCTTTAGCCTCAAATGCCCTGATTATGGTTTCCACAATATTTGTTTCAAAGAGATAAATCCTCAGCATATTGACCCTGGCAGGCTATCTAGATATGAAACTATTTTCGAAAAATAGTCTGTTATAGCAGCTTATGTGACATGATAGGGTGTATTGGGTCAATTCAGATTCACTCTACTGCTAGTTAGGGTATTTCCCGTTTGCAGCAGGCACATTACCCTGAAAAACAATCGGGCTCCTGCAAACAAAATAATGATCTCTGGAGCAGATACATTATCTCACCAGGCTTTATTTAAATACAGCAAACACAAGAGGAAGATGAATGGAGTGTTGAAACTTTTCAGACACTCACCCCAGTCATAGATCTGGGTTGAATCCATCATCATTCTTTAGATCACATCGCCACCCCAGTTCAGACACAGCTATATGCAAATCAGTCTTGACACTGTGCCTCATGGGAACAGTCCAGCCTGGACTGCCAAGTCATGTCTTCCCTGGACCAGAAACAAGCATCCTGGGACCGGTTTTGGGTTAGCAGCCCACATAAGCCAGGCTAGCTTGAATCCATTGGCAAAGCGAGAAAGGGAGCCACGTCTGGGCATACTCTGCCCACTTAGGGCGAACAAAGCAAACACAAGGAGATGATGGACGGAGCGCTGAAATATTTTCAGACACTCACCCCCAGTCACAGATCTGGGTTGAATCCATCATAGTTCTTTAGCTCACTTTGAAACCCCCGTTCAGACAAAGCTATATGCAAATCAGTCTTGAGCCTGTGCCTCATGGGAACAGTCCAGCCCGAACTGCCAAGCCATCTTTTCCCTGGACAGGAAATAAGCATCCTGGGACCAAATTCAGGCTAGCAGCCCTCATCAGCAAGGCTAGCTTGAATCCAGTGGCAAAGAGAGCAAGGGACTCATGTCTGGGAATACTCTGCCAACTTAGGGCGAACAAAGCAAACACAAGGAGATGATGGACGGAGCGCTGAAACCTTTCAGACACTCACCCCCAGTCACAGATCTGGGTTGAATCCATCATCGTTCTTTAGCTCACTTCGGCACCCCAGTTCAGACATAGCTATATGCAACTCAGTCTTGACCCTGTGCCTCATGGGAACAGTCCAGCCCGAACTGCCAAGCTAAGTCTTCCCTGGACTGGAAACAAGCATCCTGGGACCGGTTTTGGCTAGCAGCCCTCATCTACCAGGCTAGCTTGGATCCAGTGTCAAAGCGAGCAAGGGACCCATGTCTGGGCATACTCTGCCAACTTAGGGCGAACAAAGCAAACACAAGGAGATGATGGACGGAGCGCTGAAACTTTTTCAGACCCTCACCCGAGTGACAGATCTGGGTTGAATCCATCATAGTTCTTTAGCTCACTTTGACACAACCGTTCAGACACAGCTAAATGCAAATCAGTCTTGATCCTGTGCCTCATGGGAACAGTCCAGCCCGAACTGCCAAGCCATGTCTTCCCTGGACTGGAAACAAGCATCCTGGGACTAGTTTCGGGCTAGCAGCCCTCATCAGCCAGGCTAGCTTGAATCCAGTGGCAAAGCGAGCAAGAGACCCATGTCTGGGCATACCCTGCAAACTTAGGGCGAACAAAGCAAAGACAAGGAGCTGATGGACGGAGCACTGACATTTTTCAGAGACTCACCCCCAGTCACAGACCTGGGTTGAATCCATCATCGTTCTTTAGCTCACTTCACCCTCCCAGTTCTGACATAGCTATATGCAAATCAGTCTTGACAATGTGCCTCATGGGAACAGTCCAGCCCGGACTGCCAAGTCATGTCTTCCCTGGACCGGAAACAAGCATCCTGGGACCGGTTTTGGGCTAGCAGCCCTCATCAGCCAGGCTAGCTTGAATCCATTGGCAAAGCGAGCAAGGGACCCACGTCTGGGCATACTCTGCTAACTTAGGGCGAACAAAGCAAACACAAGGAGATGGAGGACAGAGCACTGAAACTTTTCAGACAGTCACCCCCAGTCACAGATCTGGGTTGATTCCATCATCGTTCTTTAGCTCACTTCGCCACCCTAGTTCAGACACAGCCATATCCAAATCAGTCTTGACCCTGTGCCTCATGGGAGCAGTCCAGCCTGAACTCCATGTCTTCCCTGGACCCGAAACAAGAATCCTGGGACCAGTTTTGGGCTAGCAGCCCTCATCAGCCAGGCTAGCTTAAGTCCTGTGGCAAAGTGAACAAGGGACCCACGTCTGGGCATACTCTGCCAATTTAGGGCGAACAAAGCAAACACAAGGAGATGATGGATGGAGCGCTGAAACTTTTCAGACACTCACCCCCAGTCACAGATCTGAGTTGAATCCATCATCGTTCTTTAGCTCACTTTGCCACTCCAGTTCAGACACAGCTATGTGCAAATCAGTCTTGACCCTTTGCCTCATGGGAACAGTGCAGCCCGAACTGCCAAGCCATGTCTTCCCAGGACCAGAAACAATCATCCTGGGACCAGTTTCAGGTTAGCAGCCCTCATCAGCCAGGCTAGCTTGAATCCAGTGGCAAAAGTGAGCAAGGGACCCATGTCTGGGAATACTCAGCCAACTTAGGACGAACAAAGCAAACACAAGGAGATGATGGACGGAGCGCTGAAACCTTTCAGACACTCACCCCCAGTCACAGATCTGGGTTGAATCCATCATCGTTCTTTAGCTCATTTCACCACCCCAGTTCAGACATAGCTATATGGAAATCAGTATTGACCCTGTGCCTCATGGGAACAGTCCAGCCCAAACTGCCAAGTCATATCTTCCCTGGACTGAAAACAAGCATCCTGGGACCTGTTTTGACTAGCAGCCCTCATCTACCAGGCTAGCTTGGATAAAGTGTCAAAGCGAGCAAGGGACCCACGTCTGGGCATACTCTGCCAACTTAGGGCGAACAAAAACAAAGCAAACACAAGGAGATGATGGACGGAGCGCTGAAACTTTCTCAGACACTCACCCCCAGTCACAGATCTGGGTTGAATCCGTCATAGTTCTTTAGCTCACTTCGCGACCCCCGTTCAAACACAGCCATATGCAAATCAGTCTTGAGCCTGTGCCTCATGGGAACAGTGCAGCCCAAACTGCCAAGCCATGTCTTCCCTGGACTGGAAACAAGCATCCTGGGACCAGTTTCGGGCTAGCAGCCCTCATCAGCCAGGCTAGCTTGAATCCAGTGGCAAAGCGAGCAAGGGACCCACGTCTGGGCATACCCTGCCAACTTAGGGCGAACAAAGCAAACACAAGGAGATGATGGACGGAGTGCTGACATTTTTCATACACTCGCCCCCAGTCACAGATCTGTGTTGACTCCATCATCATTCTTTAGCTCACTTCACCTCCCCAGTTCAGACATAGCTATGTGCACATCAGTCTTGACACTGTGCCTCATGGGAACAGTCCAGCCCGGACTGCCAAGTCATGTCTTCCCTGGACCGGAAAAAAGCATCCTGGGACCGGTTTCGGGCTAGCAGCCCACTTCAGCCAGGCTAGCTTGAATCCATTGGCAAAGCGAGCAAGGGACCCACGTCTGGGCATACTCTGCCCACTTAGGGCGAACAAAGCAAACACAAGGAGATGACGGACGGAGCGCTGAAACTTTTCAGACAGTCACCCCCAGTCACAGATCTAGGTTAAGTCCATCATCGTTCTTTAGCTCCCTTTGCCACCCTTGAGACACAGCTACATGCAAATCAGTCTTGACCCTGTGCCTCATGGGAACAGTCCAGCCCAAACTGCCAATCCATGTCTTCCCTGAACTGGAAACAAGCATCCTGGGAACGGTTTTGGGCTAGCCGCCCCCATCAGCAGGCTAGCTTGAATCCAGTGGCAAAGTGAGCAAGGGACCCATGTCTGGGAATACTCTGCCAACTTAGGGCGAACAAAGCAAACACAAGGAGATGATGGATGGAGCGCTGAAACCTTTCAGACACTCAACCCCAGTCACAGATCTGGGTTGACTCCATCATCGTTCTTTAGTTCACTTCGCCACCCCAGTTCAGACATAGTTATATGCAACTCAGTCTTGGCCCTGTGCCTCATGAAAACAGTCCAGCCCGAACTCCCAAGCCATGTCTTCCCTGGACTGAAAACAAGCATCTGGGACCGGCTTTTGGCTAGCAGCCCTCATCAGCCAGGCTAGCTTTAATCCAGTGGCAAAGCGATCAAGGGACCCACGTCTGGTCATACTCTGCCAACTTAGGGCGAACAAAGCAAACACAAAGAGATGATGGACGGAGGACTGAAACTTTTCAGACACTCACCCCCAGTCGCAGATCTGGGTTTAATCCATCATCGTTCTTTAGCTCACTTCACCCCCCCCCCCCAGTTCAGACATAGCTATATGCAAATCAGTCTTGACACTGTGCCTCATGAGAACAGTCCAGCCCGAACTGCCAAGCCATGTCTTCCCCAGACTGGAAACAAGCATCCTGCGACCAGTTTCGGGCTAGCAGCCCTCATCAGCCAGGCTAGCTTGAATCCAGTGGCAAAGCGAGCAAGGGACCCACGTCTGGGCATACCCTGCCAACTTAGGGCGAACAAAGCAAACACAAGGAGATGATGGACGGAGTGCTGACATTTTTCATACACTCGCCCCCAGTCACAGATCTGTGTTGACTCCATCATCATTCTTTAGCTCACTTCACCTCCCCAGTTCAGACATAGCTATATGCACATCAGTCTTGACACTGTGCCTCATGGGAACAGTCCAGCCCGGACTGCCAAGTCATGTCTTCCCTGGACCGGAAAAAAGCATCCTGGGACCGGTTTCGGGCTAGCAGCCCACTTCAGCCAGGCTAGCTTGAATCCATTGGCAAAGCGAGCAAGGGACCCACGTCTGGGCATACTCTGCCCACTTAGGGCGAACAAAGCAAACACAAGGAGATGACGGACGGAGCGCTGAAACTTTTCAGACAGTCACCCCCAGTCACAGATCTAGGTTAAATCCATCATCGTTCTTTAGCTCCCTTTGCCACCCTTGAGACACAGCTACATGCAAATCAGTCTTGACCCTGTGCCTCATGGGAACAGTCCAGCCCAAACTGCCAATCCATGTCTTCCCTGAACTGGAAACAAGCATCCTGGGAACGGTTTTGGGCTAGCCGCCCCCATCAGCAGGCTAGCTTGAATCCAGTGGCAAAGTGAGCAAGGGACCCATGTCTGGGAATACTCTGCCAACTTAGGGCGAACAAAGCAAACACAAGGAGATGATGGATGGAGCGCTGAAACCTTTCAGACACTCAACCCCAGTCACAGATCTGGGTTGACTCCATCATCGTTCTTTAGCTCACTTCGCCACCCCAGTTCAGACATAGTTATATGCAACTCAGTCTTGGCCCTGTGCCTCATGGAAACAGTCCAGCCCGAACTCCCAAGCCATATCTTCCCTGGACTGAAAACAAGCATCTGGGACCGGCTTTTGGCTAGCAGCCCTCATCAGCCAGGCTAGCTTTAATCCAGTGGCAAAGCGATCAAGGGACCCACGTCTGGTCATACTCTGCCAACTTAGGGCGAACAAAGCAAACACAAAGAGATGATGGACGGAGGACTGAAACTTTTCAGACACTCACCCCCAGTCGCAGATCTGGGTTTAATCCATCATCGTTCTTTAGCTCACTTCACCCCCCCCCCAGTTCAGACATAGCTATATGCAAATCAGTCTTGACACTGTGCCTCATGAGAACAGTCCAGCCCGAACTGCCAAGCCATGTCTTCCCCAGACTGGAAACAAGCATCCTGCGACCAGTTTCGGGCTAGCAGCCCTCATCAGCCAGGCTAGCTTGAATCCAGTGGCAAAGCGAGCAAGGGACCCACGTCTGGGCATACCCTGCCAACTTAGGGTGAACAAAGGAAACACAAGGAGATGATGGACGTAGCGCTGACATTTTTCAGACACTCACCCCCAGTCACAGATCTGGGTTCAATCCATCATCGTTCTTTAGCTCACTTCACCCCCCCCCCCAGTTGAGACATAGCTAAATGCAAATCAGTCTTGACACTGTGCCTCATGAGAACAGTCCAGCTTGGACTGCCAAGTCATGTCTTCCCTGGACCGCAAAACAAGCATCCTGGGACCGGCTTCAGACTAGCAGCCCTCATCAGCCAGGCTAGCTTGAATCCATTGGCAAAGCGAGAAAGGGACCCACGTCTGGGCATACTCTGCCAACTTAGGGCAAACAAAGCAAACACAAGGAGATGATGGACGGAATGCTGAAACTTTTCAGACAGTCACCCCCAGTCACAGATCTGGGTTGAATCCATCATCATTCTTTCGCTCACTTCGCCACCCCAGTTCGGACACAGCTATATGCAAGTCAGTCTTGACCCTGTGCCTCATGGGAACAGTCCAGCCCGAACTGCCAAGCCATGTCTTCCCTGAACCGGAGACAAGCATCCTGGGACCAGTTTCAGGCTAGCAGCACTCATGAGCCAGGCTAGCTTGAATCCAGTGGCAATGTGAGCAAGGGACCCATGTCTGGCCATACTCTGCCAACTTAGGGCGAAAAAAGCAAACACAAGGAGATGATGGACGGAGCGCTGAAACGTTTCAGACATTCACCCCCAGTCACAGATCTGGGTTGAATCCATAATCTTTCTTTAGCTGACTTCGCCGCCCCAGTTCAGACATAGCTATATGCAACTCAGTCTTGACCCTTTATCTCATGGGAACAGTCCAGCTCAAACTGCCAAGCCATGTCTTCCCTGGACTCAAAACAAGCATCCTGGGACCGGTTTTGGGCTAGCAGCCCTCATCAGCCAGGCTAGCTTGGATCCAGTGGCAAAGCGAGCAAGGGACCCACGTCTGGGCATACTCTGCCAACTTAGGGCGAACAAAGCAAACACAAGGAGATGATGGAGAGAGCTCTGAAACTTTTCAGACACTCACCCCCAGTCACAGATCTGTGTTGAATCCATCATCGTTCTTTAGCGCACTTCGCCACCCCAGTTCAGACACAGCCATATGTAAATCAGTCTTGACCCTGTGCCTCATGGGAACAGTCCAGCCTGAACTGCCAAGCCATGTCTTCCCTGGCCCGGAAACAAGAATCCTGGGACCAGTTTCGGGCTAGCAGCCCTTATCAGCCAGGGTAGCTTGAATCCAGTGGCAAAGTGAGCAAGGGACCCACACCTGGGCATAACCAGCCAAATTAGGGCGAACAAAGCAAACACAAGGAGATGATGGATGGAGCACTGAAACCTTTCAGACACTCACCCCCAGTCACAGATCTGGGTTGAATCCATCATCATTCTTTCGCTCACTTCGCCACCCCAGTTCGGACACAGCTATATGCAAGTCAGTCTTGACCCTGTGCCTCATGGGAATAGATCAGCCCAAACTGCAAAGCCATGTCTTCCCTGGACCGGAAACAAGCATCCTGGGACCGGTTTTGGGCTTGCAGCCCTTATCAGCCAGGCTAGCTTGAATCCAGTGGCAAAGTGAGCAAGGGACCCACATATGGGCATACCCTGCCAACTTAGGACGAACAAATCAAACACAAGGAGATGAGGGACGGAGCGCTGAAACTTTTCAGACACTCACCCCCAGTCACAGATCTGGGTTGAATCCATCATCGTTCTTTAGCTCACTTCACCACCTCCGTTCAGACACAGCTACATGCAAATCAGTCTTGACCCTGTGCTTCATGGGAGCAGTCCAGCCCGAGCTGCCAAGCCATGTCTTCCCTGGACCGGAAAAAAGCATCCTGGGACCGGTTTTGGGCTTGCAGCCCTTATCAGCCACGCTAGCTTTAATCCAGTGGCATAGTGTGCAAGGGACCCACATCTGGGCATACCCTGCCAACTTAGGGCGAACAAAGTAAATACAAGGAGATGATGGATGGATCACTGAAACTTTTCAGACACTCACCTCCAATCACAGATCTGGGTTGAATCCTTCATCGTTCTGCAGCTCACTTCGCCACCCCAGTTCAGACACAGCTATATGCAACTCAGTCTTGACCCTGTGCCTCATGTTAACAGTCCAGCCCGAACAATCAAGCCATGTCTTCCCTGGACTGAAAACAACCATCCTGGGACCGGTTTTGGGCTAGCAGCCCTCATCAGCCAGGCTAGCTTGGATCAAGTGGCAAAGCGAGCAGAGGACCCACGTCTGGGCATACTCTGCCAACTTAGGGTAAACAAAGCAAACACAAGGAGATGATGGACGGAGCGCTGAACCTTTTCAGACACTCACCCCCAGTCACAGATCTGGGTTGAATCCATCATAGTTCTTTAGCTTACTTCGCCACCCCCATTCAGACACAGCTATATGCAAATCAATCTTGAGCCTGTGCCTCAGGGGAACAGTCCAGCCCGAACTGCCAAGCCATGTCTTCCCTGGACTGAAAACAATCATCCTGGGACCGGTTTTGGGCTAGCAGCCCTCTTCAGCCAGGCTAGCTTGGATCAAGTAGCAAAGCGTGCAGGGGACCCACGTCTGGGCATACTCTGCCAACTTAGGGCAAACAAAGCAAACCCAAGGAGATGATGGACGGAGCGCTGAAACTTTTCAGACACTCACCCCCAGTCACAGATCTGGGTTGAATCCATCATCGTTCTTTAGCTCACTTTGCCACCCCAGTTCAGACACAGCCATATGTAAATCAGTCTTGACCCTGTGCCTCATGGGAACAGTCCAGCCCGAACTGCCAAGCCAGGTCGTCTCTGAACCGGAAACAAGCATCCTGGGACCATTTTGGGGATAGCAGCCCTCATCAGCCAGGCTAGCTTGAATCCAGTGGCACAGGGTCAATACTAATTGCATATAGCTGGGGCTGAACTGTAGTGGCGAAGTGAGCTAAAGAATGATGATGGATTCAACCCAGATCGGTGACTGGGGGTGAGTGTCCATGCAACAGAACACATGACTCCAGTCTTGCAATCACTCCACTGGCTATCTATAACTAGAAGCGCAATATTCCAGGCTCTTTGCTTTGCTCACAGAGTCTCCAATAAAAAGGACCGCTGTACCTAGAAGCTAAATTCAAGCAATTTAAACAAATCAGGATATTGCGCTCCAGGCTTGCACCACTTATCATCATTCCACAAGATATCCGTAGGAGGCACTGCATTCTCAGAACAAGCTGCCAACCTTTGGAGCTCACTTCCAGCCAGCAGTAGAAACATCCAGGAGCCTATAAACTTCAGAAGACAGTTGAAAACAAGGATATTTCCAAGACAACAACACCATCCACATCCCAGCCACAGAATCTGAAAAGACAGGAACACTCTCAAGCTCAATCTTTTGGTTACAACCCTCAGGCTGGAAAAAATCCAACCAGCAAACTACTTTCAATAAGCAGGTAAGTTAAGAAGAGCTGACCAAAGCGGTAACCAGCAGGCAGACTATCATCATATACTACCATAGAGCTGTTCGTAGCTGGCAGTGTACTCAAAAAACGTAAACTGTGTGTCATCATCCACCACACTGCTACAAGCTGTGCCCTATAACACAATACCCGCACCTTGGAGGCCATCATGCATAGCATGGAATCACTTCCCACACAGGATCACAAAACAAAGACACCACCCTTCCAACCACACACCACCCTATGAGATGTAGCTTGCTGCCCATGTAGGTAAGCGCTTCACAGCCACATGAAGGGATATTAAGCACTGTATAAATAAAATACATTATTTATCTTTTGTGCATCACCACTATTTGTTTTGAGCCTATTAAAATATTTGTTTCCATAACACTTCAGAATTGTAAAACAAAATGTGCTTGAGTTGTGCATTCATAACTGCTGGTATATGTTGAAATACTTGTATAGTTAATTTGCAGGTGTTTTACAATTTTTGTGAGTTAGAAACAAAATGACAGCCTACAGTACTTTCTTTTGCACTCCATGTACAAAAAGTGACTAGAATTATGTGATTCTGTGGCATTTTACGCATAATTATGAATTTGCTGCATTTTCCACGTTACATCATCTGCTGTATAATCTGCAGATTTTAACGAAAGCAAGTTTTTTTCTAATTCAAACAGATCAAAAATGACTGACAACGCTATAACATGTGCTGCCTTCCCAAGAGTGTTGACTGGGCACCTTTTCATTATTTATAGCTGTATTTGGATGTGGAATTGCTATTAATGAAGTGAAATATGGGCCCAGACAGTGCTAACATTTGTAAAAATTCCAAAATAGTGAAACGAAACTATCCCAAAATGTATTGCGGTAAGCTGCATATTTTGTGTTTTCTTGCCACACAATTTAATAATTGCCGCATTATTTAGCCCCTTCCGCCATATAATTCCATTGGTCATGTCTGGGCCCCAGCAAGATTGTCACATAGTTCACTCTACAAAATCCTGTCAATTTGCTTAGGGAAAGAAAAGTAAACATCTCCACTTAACAGAATGGAAAGCAATTTTTCAGAAGACATGGGCTGACATTTAACCTATCTTGGAACATGCAGGACATGTAAAGGCAGCTTTATTGCTCAAACACCTTCTGAACTCCTGCACCTCTATACTGTGCCGCCTGCCTCAGTCGTTGGGGGGGGGGGGGCAAAGCTTAAATTGGTCCGGCCCAGTCCTCAAATGCCCCCCGTGGCAGGAGCACCGCTATCATTAGTGCAGCAGGTGCAGTGTCAGTAGAGTCCAGGGTGTCAGGGGGGCACTGCACATTGATTATGCCTGGATTTCAATACTGACCCAGTGGGGCGGGAGATTTTCCGTGCTAGCAGGGAGGGCTGAAGATGTGACAGCCCTGAGGGAGTGACCTCATGAGCCTGGCATGGCCCTGTGAGGTCCTCACCCTCTTAACGATGGGGAGTGTCATTGATAGAATCAGACCTGGAAGATTCAGGTTCAAGCCCTGAAGAGCCCAGGGCTGAGTGTCTATCAATGACACCTTGGCACAGAGTGGGGTCAGCTGGTCTCACTGACCACTCTCTATCCTGTGAGGAGTTAGGGAAGGTTCTCTCATTGGCTGACCCATGACAAAGCCAGCCAATGAGAGGAGGTGGCGGGGTCTTCCGCCTGCCCCTTCCTTCCCTGAAGCCTCCAGGAACCAGCCAGGCCTTTCTGCTTCTCCCTGTTGCCACACAGATTCGCTCCTGCAGTCCAGGAAGTGTTTGTTGTGAATCTGCAGTGTGTGCTGGGAATGGGTGTGTGCATGTGTATGTGCTTGTGAATGGTGGGTGTATGTGTGTATGTATGAATGTATGTGGATCTGCAGTGTGTGCTGGGAATGGGTGTGTGCATGTGTATGTGCTTGTGAATGGTGGGTTTATGTGTGTATGTATGAATGTATGTGAATCTGCAGTGTGTGCTGGGAATGGGTGTGTGCACATGTATGTGCTTGTGAATGGTAGGTGTATGTGTGTATGTATGAATGTATGTGGATCTGCAGTGTGTGCTGGGAATGGGTGTGTGCATGTGTATGTGCTTGTGAATGGTGGGTGTATGTGTGTATGTTTGAATGTATGTGAATCTTCAAGTGTGTGCTGGGAATGGGTGTGTGCATGTGTATGTGCTTGTGAATGGTGGGTGTATGTGTGTATGTATGAATGTATGTGAATCTGCAGTGTGTGCTGGGAATGGGTGTGTGCATGTGTATGTGCTTGTGAATGTTGGGTGTATGTGTGTATGTATGAATGTATGTGAATCTGCAAGTGTGTACTGGGAATAGGTGTGTGCATGTGTATGTGATTGTGAATGGTGGGTGTATGTGTGTATGTATGAATGTATGGGAATGGGTGTGTGCATGTGTATATGATTGTGAATGGTGGGTGTATGTGTGTATGTATGAATGTATGTGAATCTGCAATGTGTGCTGGGAATGGGTGTGTGCATGTGTATGTGATTGTGAATGGTGGGTGTATGTGTGTATGTATGAATGTATGGGAATGGGTGTGTGTATGTGTATATGATTGTGAATGGTGGGTGTATGTGTGTATGTATGAATGTATGTGAATCTGCAGTGTGTGCTGGGAATGGGTGTGTGCACGTGTATGTGCTTGTGAATGGTGGGTGTCTGTGTGCATGCTTGTAAACGGATGGGTGTGAGTGAGTGAGTGTGCATGTGGATGCGTGTAAGTATGAGTGTGCTTTTGTGAGTGGATGGCTGCAAGAGGGCATGCATGTGTGGGCCTGCCCCACTACTCATGCACATTGCGGCCCGCGACTGAATGGCCAGAGTCGCAGACAAGGCTTCTGAGTGGATTGCGGTTTCCTCTACGTCTCACCAGAACCGTTTCCATCAGCGAGACAGAATCAAACATCAGACTCTCGTGTGGGAGCCCAAGGCACCCGCCCTGCTCTGCTCTTCCTGCAGCCCCTGGTCCAATGTTGAGTTGGGGGTCCACACCCTCAAGCTCCCAGTGGGATGAAGGACCTGCCTGCTGGTGCCTGGGGGTGGCATGGCCCTCCTGCTGGGCTCCCACAGGAAAGGATAAGGTCTACCGCACGCACAACAAGTATTGATTGTTGCTTTTTGTATGTGTCTGAGTGTATGTGTGTGTACAAGTGTTAGCACAAGAGTGTGTGTTTGTGTGAGCATATATGCATATGAGAATGCGCACAAGTGTGTTTGACTGTGGATGTGAGTGGAAGTCTATTGGTGCTCCTAAGCGTATTTGTGCACACATGAAAGAGTGTGCGCAGGTGAGTGTGCACTTGAGTGAGTGTGCATCTCATTGTCCATATGAGTGTGCACATAGGTATGTGTGTGCAGGATTGTGGTACGTGTGCACATGAGTGTATGTGAGTGTTCGAGTTGTATTCGAATCTCGACAGCTCCACTCAGACTTCCATCCTTCTAAGTTGGGTAAGAGTAAAGATATGTGAGCAGATTCCCCAAAGTGCAAGTGTGTGCTTTTGCAAATACACGATGTGTGTGGGGGAAAAGAGTGTGTGGGTTTCAGTGCATGCATGTGTGTGTGTGGGAGCAGGTGTGTAAGTTCCTGTATCTGTTCCAATGGCTGGTGCAGCACTCAATAGTTCAGAACGGTGCACTGCCAAAACTGTTAGTTTGCAAGGTATGAGTGGCTACTCCACATAGGGAGCTAAGAGCATTGGCACCTGTGTGCCTGCATGGACTTGAACAGTATCAGACGCTGAATAGCAAAGCTCCTGGTAAGTCACTGAGACATGAGATGCAGCCCTACCCACAAGGCCTGCTTGTCTGATTGCAGGGTCCACATCATGAGTCACAAGTGATGAGTCCAGGGACTCCTGCCCAACGCACCTTACACTGTGGAAACCTCCAATGCTGCGTGAGTGAAGGAAAGCTATGGTGTGGAGCTGATCCAATGGTCCAAGTGACTGCATTAAGAAGGCACAGCCTGGCCCTGCCTGACATACTTACCTGCTGCCAAGGTCTTTTGACCAGGTTTGGCCCTTTCGGACCACACTTCCGATGTCAGGGCATCAGTCCAGTGGTGCACTAGACTGATGCCCCTTGCCCGCGCCTCTTCCTCCTCACTTTCCTCTCTTTGAGTCCTTTCGTCCTGCCTTCTTGGCCCTTTACCCTTTCCTTTTGTGCTCTCTTTTGGGACCTTTTACATGTTTGAGCCTTTGTTTTTATTTGTTGCACCTTCAGTCTCTTGCACACTTTCCTCTTGCACTGCCCACGTTTCCCTCACACTCTTCGCTCAAACCTCACTCCTCCCCTCCTTCCTTTAAACTTCTCTGACTCGGCTTACTCCTTCCCTCTCACTTTTTGCCCTGCTTCCTCCAGGGCTTTGCCTTTTCACCACTTTTTTCCTCCTTCTTGCCTCTTTCTGACTCCGCCTCTTTTGCTGCTTTCTTTCTCGTTTTTGCGTCTCTTGTGCAGTGTCGGACGCCACATACAAAAAGTGGTGAGTCGGGGGAGGGGACGAGGGACTTTAATATTAATAGATACATTTCAAAAAAGTTAAACGTACCTGTGCCGGCCGCCACCCGTGTCGCGCCTCGGTGCTGGGTCCTCCTTGTCCCAGCAGACAGTGAGACTACGTCACAGACTCCCTGTCCAATCCCTGTGCTGCAGAGCAGCGCGGAATTGGCCTGAGCGGGCTGAAAAGACGCTCTACACAGGTCAAGAAGTCTGTGGGGTTTCTCTAACCTGGCTGTTCAATACAGCCGGGTTAGAGAAACCTAAGTGAACATGTGTATTTAGCCGGCCTAACACACATCTGCACTTAGAGAATGCACATAACACTTCTCCTCTCCCCCTCCCATGCCGCATTCCTACCCCTCCCTGCACACGCTGGCTGAGCCAGCTGCTCAAAAATAAAACTATGATGAAGTATCATTTTATTTTCCTGCTGCTGGCCATTGCGGAGGAGCCGTCCCTGCTTTTGTGAGTCCTTTTGCATTTTGCCGGGTTTTCTTCTTTGTCTCTTTTTACCATCTTTTTACCCCTAGTGTCATGCACTCACATGCTGCTTCCCACTTACTGCATTCTTATCACGCTGCCCAATTTTGTCACACCCAGTCAAGGCCCACCCATCATCCCCAGCATGTCCTGGCCCCTCCTGGACCTTCATACCAATGGCTGCAGCATGGTTGCCCACAGCGGGTGCACTGCTGCAACACTGAAAGTGGAAGTCTCTGTGCCCACCCGTCCACTGCTCATGTCAAACGCTGGTGCTCTGCTCACCCACCCACCACAATCCCAGAAGCTATTTGGCCACTGACCTCCTTGCCCTGAATGTCGGACAATCTCCAGAGGCTGCACCCAAGCATCCTTGATTTGTACTGATGGAGCATTCTCCTGCACCACCTGCTACTTCTCCTGCACTCCCTTTGGGCCGCAGCCCCACTCCCACACCTCCTCACGTGTGCATGCGACCACATCTCCCACAACACCCCCACACACAACCCACCCCAAGCATGTAACCCCACCCCACACAGCACCTCTGCACACAACACGCATTCCACCCTGACTTGCTTCCTCCTCAACACTCGCTTCCTTGTCAGACACATCATCTAAACCTGGGACCTCCTGCATAAGTTCTCCCTGGACCTCCTCTTCCTGACCGAAACCTGGATCACACTGACCTCTCCCTCATAGGCTTGAACTTGCACCTTCACCAGCAAATCTGAACCCCACCCACTGAAACCACCTGATGCAACTGGATCCCCAAGGAAACCTGGACCACAAACCTTCAATCCCGCCACCAACTGCATCAAGATGACCTCTCCTGATTTATTACCAACATCAGTACCTGGATCACCTCCTGTGCAGACTCCCTGATCAAAATCATCACCACCCTGGGGCCCAGACCTCAAGCTAGCTGGTACAGAGAAGATCTGCGACTCTCCAAACCCCACTGCAAGCAGCTAGGGTGCCAGTGGAGATGCACCCACGTCAAAAATGACAGAAGCATCTACAGATCAGCCACCCAGATCTCCTACCAGAAACTCAGATCCCCCAAATGCGCAGCTCTAAATGAATGGACTGAGAACTGTTGCAATGATCGCCAACATTTTTTGATATAGTAAAAGACTTTGTCTCTCCCGCAGCTAGCTCCACTACCATCCCCCCATCACAGGATATCTGCACGCAGCTCTGCCACTACTTCAGCAACAAAATCAGCACCATATACTACAACTTTGATCCAGAACAGGGCCTATACACTCTCATCGCCATCCAACACATCCAATCTGATATGATTTGAAATTTATAAAGTGCCACAATTACCCTAAGGCATCAAGGCTCTAGAGACAGGCTGTCAAAAAATGGGAAGGAAAGGGAAAAGAGAGTGCAGATAGAAGCTAGACGGAGAGAAGCCAGGTCTTAAGAGCTTTTCTGAAGGGGAGCAGGAGGGGAATAGACCTAAGGGCAGGGGGTAGGGAGTGCCAAAGCTTGCTTGCTGCCACCGAGAATGCTCTGTCTCTGCACTTACTCTTCTTGGTTCTTGGTAACCAGTTGCATTTGGAGCGAAGAACGCAGGGTTCTGCTGGGGGAATACCAATTGAACATTGTCTTAAACCTTGATGGATATGGAGCATGCAGTGATTTATGAACCATACAGAGTGATTTAAAATTAATACATTTTTCAATGGGGAGCCAGTGCAGGAGCTCCAGTCCCTTCCTGGTGGATTGTTTCCTAGGAATGTCCAGAACCAGTCTTGCCAGTGCGTTCTGCAGCACCTGGAGTTTGCACTGCATACTCTTATTGGCAGCCAGATATAATGCGTTGCAGTCATCGAGTCTGGACATTACCAGGGCCAGTGCGGCCTGTATACGGGCTGGTCGTTGGATAAGAGTAAAGATTTTTTTTAACATCCTTATGAGCCAGGAGCATGTTGACGTGCGGTTCATTTGGATATTAAAGTTGAGTTCAATATCCATCAGAACTCCAAGGTTCTCAGCCTTTTTGCTCGGGGCAGGACAGCATCCTAAGGATTGAGGCCAGCAGTTACTGTTCCACTTAGAGGACCCTGATCCAAATATCATCACTTCGGTTTTCTCCCCATTGAGTTCAAGAAGTTGGTAGACCTCCATCCTGCCACTTAAGTCATGCATCCAGAAATATTTTCTGACGCTGAGCATGGCCCTTTAGGGATATTGAGTGTGACCATGATCTGTGTATCTTTTTTTTTTGCAGACTCTTATATAGCGCGAACTTGACCCGAATTGGGTATCAGAGCACTTTACATAGCACCAGTTACGTTACATGAGGACACACATTCATTTTTGTGAGGCGTGGGTAGATTAAGTGATTTGCCCAGAATCACAGGATGTTCAGCGTCATTGCCGAGACTCGAACCCAGTTCCCCAGACTCGAGGTCGACCACCCTTGCCGTTAGGCCAACTCCTCTCCCCAAATGCATCATCATATGCATCATCTGCATGTGACACCACCTCCAGTCCAAATGAGTGGATCACAGCTGCTAAGGCTGCCACATGCAGATTCAAAAGAGTAGCGCACAGAGACGATCCCCGTGGGACTCCACAGGGCAGAACATAGGAGTCTGAGTGAAAAGATTTTAGATTCACCCTTTAGGAACTCCCAGTCAGAAATGAGGACAGGAGGGCTAGTGCTCAATGAGAGATACCGAGACTCCGGAGTCTGTCCTGCAGCAGACTAGGTGAGATGGTATCAAATGCTGCTGACAGATGCAAGAGAATCAGCACTACCCCCTGCCCTTCATCCACAGTACGCCTAATATGGTCAGTGGCTGATATTAGAGCCGTTTCTGTTCCATGATGCCTCCTAAATCCAAACTGAGAATCATTGAGCCATAATTGTTGCTCTGCCGGAATCCAAGAAAAGGCCCTGGACTGGACCACCTCCTTCCTCTCTGGCAGAACACAGAGCATCCGCCTCCCCCGCTTCAGCTCCGAAGCCACCAAGATCATCTGCGGCGTACCCCAAGGCTCACCCCTCAGCCCAACGTTGTTCAACGTCTACATGGCACCGCTCGCCCACGTCGCACGATGGCACATCCTCAACATCATCTCCTACGCTGACGACACCCAGCTGATCCTCTCCCTCACCAAAGACCCCCACACCACCAAAACCAACCTCCACGAAGGAATGAAGGCTGTCGCCAACTGGATGAGAAACAGCTGACTGAAGCTGAACTCGGACAAGACGGAGGTCCTCATCCTCGGATCCACCCCCTCGGCCTGGGACAACTCCTGGTGGCCAACTGCACTAGGAGCACCTCCTACACCCACCGACCACGCACGCAACCTAGGAGTCTTCCTCGACTCCACCCTTTCCATGACGAAGCAGGTCAATGCCATCTCCTCCTCCTGCTTCAACACCCTCCGCATACTTCGCAGGATCTTCAAGTAGATCCCCACAGAAACAAGGACGGTCACCAAGGCCCTCGTCAGCAGTGGACTGGACTACGGAAACGCACTCTACGCAGGAGCCCCGGCCAAACTCCTGAAATGGCTCCAACGCATCCAGAACGCCTCTGCACGACTGATCCTCGACATCCCTCTCTGCAGCCACATCACACCCCACCTGAGAGCTCTGCACTGGCTCCCTATCAACAAGAGGATAACCTTCAAACTCCTCACCCACGCACACAAGGCACTCCACAATACCGGACCAGCGTACCTCAACAGCCGACTCAGCCTCTACACCCCCACCCACTAGCTCCGCTCCGCAGACCGTGCCCTCACCACCGTCACCCGCATCCGAAGAGTGACTGCCGGCGGCAGATCATTCTCCCACCTCGCCGCCAAGACATGAACACCCTCCCCATCTGCCTGCGGCAGACCGAAGACTAGGCCTGGGCAGTAAATTCCGTTCCGCTCGTGAAATTTGCGGAATCTGCGTAATTTCGTGTTCCACGGAGAACGCGAAATTGCCCAAAATTCTGCGTTCTGCGAAATTTTTTGCTTGTTTGAGTTCTAAAAATGCGTGTTCGCGAGATATTTCTCCCCGAGCATGCAAACAGCAATTGAGAACAGGAAAAAAGCATCGCGAACAAGCAATTCCGCGTGTTCGCGGAATTTCTGCGTGTTCGCGGAGATTTTTTACCGTTTCGCTGAGATTTGCGTAACGCGATTACGCAAATTCCGCCCACCCCTACCGAAGACCTTTTAACCTTCAGGAGACTTCTCAAGACCGGGCTCTTCGAACAGTAGCAGCTTCCCCCCCCAGTGCCTTGAGACCCTCTCGGGTATGTAGTGCGCTCTATAAATGCTATGATGGATTGATTGATTGATTGCAGTTTCCATGAGCTGCTTGTTAAGGTGGAGCTGCAGGATTTTTGCTGGGGCTGGAAGCAACAATATGGGACGGTAGTTCTTGCAGTCCCTTGGATCTAAGTTAGGTTTTTTTAGAAGTGGTCTAATGATGGCCTTTTTCCAACTCTGGGGATAGATTCCAGATAGAATGATATTATTTGTTAGTTTACAGAAGGGTTCTGCTATGATGTTAGCAGCCATATGAAGAATTGCTGGTGGACATACCTCCATGGGAGAACCCGCGTGCATTCTCAAAAGATATTGTACAACAAGAAGCGGCGTGAGATCTGAGAATTTCGAAAGACCTCTATTCTCGCTACAGGGCTCCAAAGGTGCCTCCTCGATAAGGCTGCTAAATACCGGTGTTATAATGGACACTCCAGGGTGTGGATCGAAGCCGGTATATATATCCATGATTTTAGTTTGAAAGAAAATGGCCAATTGGTCGCAGAATGCTTGTGAGGGTTCTGGTGCTATGACCTGGTGGTCCACTATTCCTGCAACAGAAATCACCACTACCATGGACTCCATCCACTCAGGAACCCCATTGCTCCCATTTTCACACCTCGTCTTCACCAAAGGACACTACATTCCGGCCCGGAGGCGGAGCTTCTGGCCCGGAGGCGGAGCTTCCGGCCCGGAGGTGGAGATTTCGACCATGGCTAAATCTCCGCCACCGGCCGGAATCCCCACCTCTGGCCCGGAAGCTCCGCCTCCGGGCCGGAAGACCCGCCTCCGGGCCGGAATTTCCGGCCCGAGTACGGACGTTAAGTTAGTAGTCGTAAATCCATTCTGTGAATACCAAAAGTAGTAAGTGCAGTCTGTGAATACCAAAAGTAGTAAGTGCATTCTGTGAATACCACAAAGTAGTAAGTTTAGGATTTGGTCTCAAGTTAATTCTGTGAATCGGGCCCTATGGGATTATCGTGTGACGAATCCTGCCCTGCAATGTATAATAATGAGGGGCGGATTTGGTTTTTGTAAGCCATTTGGATAATCCATGTAGATACTGAAAATATCGGAATTGCTTGTTACTCTGTTTGAACTGCTTACATAATGACAATAACTGTCCATACACCTTTCCTAGCTTTCCACCTTTCTTTGATTCTGCGTGTATCTTTTCTTTCATTACAAACTCGATACGATATAATGTGACAATACTCATCTCTGACACTACGTTAGGGGCACGTGAAACTCTAATGAGGGCACAGGATAATTCGGGTTGATGTTCTAGTTCCTGGCAAAATGTGTTACTAAATAGAACTTGTGGGTTGACAGTTACCGCTTCCGGTTCCCTTTCACTTGGGATACACTTCGGGACGTGCAGGCACACTCGTGTCGGTAAGTTGCTGGATATACCTAATGGACTTTTTAGCTTGGGACGGTTTTTGTTTTAATGGATATTAACGCAATAGAACATTTTGTGGTTATTAATGGGTTTTATCCCTCACCTTTTTTATTATAGTGACTTGAATAATTACCAGAAGGCTATTCGACCATTCTGTTTGACCTCGGGCACTCGGACTGTGAGCGCTTGGAGGATTAGAGAATCGGATCATAGAAACGCAGACCAGATATCTGTCTTAGTCGGAGGTAAGAGCGACCGCCTAAATGTAGAGGTGACTGCGGCACGTGGTTTTAAGACGACGTGAGCATTAGATACGTTTGAATAAACCTGTGATACTTACGATTGCCTAATAGGGTGGGATTTGTCTCTTTTTATATTTCAGACTGGAGAAAAAATGGTTATTCAATTAGAAAACAACTGCATACCCAGCCGGGTTGGAATTATCACCAGTGGAGAGGCGAGCAGTTGCTTTTGCAATAACTGTGTTTAGTGGATCAAGACTTATATATGAAAGTTGATCTTGAACATTCACTTCCCCTAACCGGTATTTTTATTAATTGTGGTTTTAGATTGGGAGTTTTTGATGTGGATACATATAAGGTAGGCAAGATAATAACATATCTTTAGGGAACTAGACCCGCTTTTAGTGTAGAGAATTAAAGTATAGAATTGTGAATGTATAGATTCTTGGTGATAGCACGGACAGCACTGGGGCCCATGTTCTGTTTGGATGTGCTATTATTATCGATACTATTCAGGACGACACTTTGGACGACATGTCACACAACACAGCTTCTGAAGATTCGTTTCCTGTTTAATCACGGGTGTTATGACTGCACGTTTCTTATAAAAGCACGGAGCAGGTTTGACCTGCCTTGAATACTGTCCGGTCACAGTATTCTGGATTATACGAGGAATAACCGCAAACAATTTGTGCCCTCTCCAAGATATTAAGTTTTAAGTCTTGAAATATCAATGATGTGATATTGTTGAATGGGTTTTCCTTTCTGTGGGTTTGGCTGTTTCTTTATATCACTATCGTCCTTCTGTTTTCATACTCTATGTTCACCAAATCACTATTGTCAATAGGAAAATGGGTTACACATCTGTGAGTGTAACTTTACAAGGGTGTATTTAAGATGCTATATACCCATAAGATTTTGTGTACAACAAGGTGATTTGCTTTATTTTCTGTATTGTTTCCCAGCCCTGAAGAAGTCAAGGGGTTATTGCCCACTGACGAAACGTGCGTTGGCTGGTCTCGCAAGGAAATCCATATTAAACAAACCACAAGACTTCCAAGACTAGTTTCTCATTTCTGAAACACAAGAACAGAGTCATAAATCTGCTTCACTGATTGCGTGTGCATAGGAATTTTATATATATATATATATACAATTGCAGGGAGTTGCGATGGGGGCATGCTTCTCCCCCAGCTACGCGTGTTTACACGTGGGCTGGTGGGAGGAGCATGTCCTACAGCAAGAACACAGGTCCGTGTGGAACAAACATGTCATTAGGTGGTGGCGTTATATCGATGACATTTTTGTCATTTGGCATGGTACACACGATGAGGCTGAGGATTTTGTTAACAAAATCAACTTGAACACCATCAATCTACAATTCACAGCCAACATAGACAATTCAGTCTGCAACTTTCTAGACATCAAAGTGTACATTGAGAACGATCACATAGAAACATGTTTGTATCGTAAACCATCAGCAGGTAACAGCATTTTACATGCCAAAAGTTTCCATCCGGCCCACACCATCACTAGTCTCCCATACGGCGAATATCTCCGTATTCGCCGAGCATGCAGCGACCCCAATGAGTTGAACCGACATCAACATGAGGCTACACAGAGGTTCTTAGAGAGAGGATATAATCCCCACAAACTCAAATCAGCCAGAGACAAGGCTAACAGCACAGACAGATTATCATTACTCAGCAACACATCGCATACATCCAACACATCCTCAGCAAATCCTACAGACGATTCCCAGTGCAATCAAGTGACATGCAGGCTCATCACCACATACAGCAGACAGGCTAAACAAATCAAGTCCATTATTAACAAACAATGGCCTATTGTTTTGACAGATTCCACGCTCAAACAAGTACTCCCGATGAGGCCTACCATTACTTTCCGGAAGGCATATTCTATGCACAACGACTTAGTGAGATCTAGTCCTGAAGTAACATCCAAAGCCAGTTGGTTATCTCCCAAGTCTGGATTTTACAGGTGCAGTTCCTGCCGTGCTTGCAAATTTGGAATAAATACAAACAGCTACACCTCGGCTTTTTCGTCGGAAAGTATTCCCATCAAAGGGCACTACTCCTGTAGAACGGAGTATGCCGTCTACATGTTACAATGCACTTGCGGACTGAAATATATCGGCAGCACCAAGTTACCGGTGCATGCTCGCATTCTCCAACATTTGCGAGCAATTGTCAATTCAGACCCCGCATATCCAGTGGCCAGACACTTTAAAATGACACATGCCAACAATCTCAATTGTCTACAATATTGCGTTCTAGACTCCGTACCCATTCTAAAAAGAGGAGGTAATCGTGAAAAGCAATTGCGACAATTGGAGTCTCGCTACATCATCGAGCTTGACACCAAAAGCCCCCATGGTCTCAATATTGGGGAGGACATGCACCATTTTCTGTAAGCTATGCCTGGCCAATCCATGAGATTCGGGCACCAGTTAGTTTTTGGGCTATTCCATCCCAGCTGTTCAATCCAGGTCCCAGAGTGTCAATTACTGTTAACTACTGATGCATTCCTTTTACATGCCCATGGTGAATCCGTCACTACCATACATGCCAATAACCTCCGACGATGTGTTTGGGTATTAATCTATGACCATACAATCCTCTACTTTGACAATGTCTAATCATTTAAATAGTTGTGCACTTCCATTTGGAGTTCCAATTGATCCACACAACATACAGGGTTGTTTTTTAAGGGGGATCCCTTTTGTCAGCATCAGGTATTCTTACCTTCTATATTAACACAGTGCCCGTTAATCCCTCTCCACTTTGGAGTCTGTGATTTTTCGGCTGTACTTAACCCAATTTTTTAACCACTAGCACTTTACACTTTATTACATTGGCACTTTAGCACTGAGCACTGGTTATTACTTTAGCATACTAACTGTGGCACTTTTGTGCACATACCTTAAAATTTGGATTTGACCACTTATATCAAAGGTTCCAAGGATGTTATCTTTGATGACCATCTTCAGTTTATCAGCATACCTACTCTCAAATACCATATGATTATTTAACCTGTGGAGTTACAAGACCTGTTTACATTTGAGTATTTGTACTCAGTAACAACAACTGCCAATTATATACAACAAATAGCATTGAATTGTTATGTATATTTCATGCATTTTTTTAAGTTTGGTAGTTTTTCAGGTTTACAGACTAACTGCCTATAAAAATAACTCCTTTTCCTGACAGATTGAATCTTTGCGTACAGCTGACAATGCTTATCATATATATGGTCCACACAGATAACGTGTCAGCAGAAACTCATTCATATTTTGTTGACAGTGTTTAAGTTCAAATTTACTACGTTGCAGAAGTATTTGTTGTGACCTTTTTAATCAATGTGACATCGTGTCGTCAATTCAATGAATTTACACGCAATAGTGTTTTTTCTATTTCCTTAGTTATGCTTTCAGATTGTTCACAGGTGCTAGTGGGTGATTTCACTTTAAATGTACTGTGATGCACGTAACGCGGTCATGTGAGCAAGGGCCGAGTGGCTCGAAACGCGTCATGGACTAGGCACGTAACTTTTTGAATAAACACCATTTTTTGAGCACTGGCGATTGAAGTTGTCCGTTCCTTTCGTTGTGCGAGACTGCACATCAGGGAAGTTTCTTTGATATATATATATATATATATATATATATATATATATATATATACATATAGACACCGTTCAATTCTTCTTTCCAAAAGATTGCGCCGAGCCCCAATTTGCTTTTTTAAGCGTGCTTTATTACATCAAGTTATGGCAAACAACTCCCGACACGTTTCGAAACCTGAAGGTTCCTTGGTCACGGGTCAATCCTGTGACCAAGGATTGACCCGTGACCAAGGAACCTCCAGGTTTCGAAACGCATATATATATATATATATATATATATATATATATATATATATATATATATATATATATATATATATATATATATATATATATATATATATATATATATATATATATATTCACTGAAAAAACCATAGGTTTCAGACATGTTATAGTTAGCGGAAATTTTACTGATAAAAAACCAATGAAATTCCCCCGTTATAGTTAGTGCAGGCAACTATAACTCACGCGACCGCAATCCTCTGCTGATGCTAATACTGTATTTAGACACTTATTTGCCCATGTCTTCTTCCATAAATTTTTAGCTATACATATATTAGAAATATTTTTTTTCCATAAAGACACATATGTCATCAGCAGAAGATTGCGGTCGCGTGAGTTATAGTTGCCTGCACTAACTATAACGGGGGAATTTCATTGGTTTTTTATCAGTAAAATTTCCGCTAACTATAACATGTCTGAAACCTATGGTTTTTTCAGTGAATTTGCAAGGTTTTTTAAATGCTAATTCCTAACTATAACGTGTGTGAAACCTATGGTTTTTTCAGTGAATTTGTACGGTTTTGTAAATGCTAAGTTACTTTACGCCATTCGTGGCGTGCACGCCCACTTAACGCAGTTCGTTCCGTGCGCGCACGGTGCGCTTCGCGCACCGTGCGCCCACTTTACGCAGTTAGTGCCGTACACGCAAGGTGGGCACGCAGTGCGCTACGCGCACCGCGTGCCCACGTTACGCACCGTGCGCACATGGAGGACATATTATGCGCTTCCTTGTGATAGGTAATCTGTTAAATTTTTTTGTAAGTGATGACAATAATATGCCATGCACAGAGAGTTTTTTTTTTTTATTAAAATTTTTAGCGTAAGCGCACCGTACGCGTACGGTAAGCGTAATCGGCGAAATTTTCAAAAAATAAAAATTTACCGTTTTTGGCCTTTGAGGACTCAACTAACATGGCTATGTGCATGGGCGCTGTCTAAACAGCCCCTTTATATGTTTTTCGCCTTTATTTACAGCCCCCCCCTCAGAGTGCGAGAGAGAAAATGGCGGCCGCCGCTTCCTGGTTTCGACCGATTCGAATGTTTACTTAGATGTAACAGCCAATCAGAATCGCGCTCGCGCACGCCACCGTACGCGTACGGTAAGCTTACGGTAAGCGTACCGTAAGCTGGCTCAGATATCTATATTGATTTAAAGGCTATTTTCTCAGAATCTACTGAACAGATTTACACCAAACCTACAAAAGGCACTTCCTTGACCTGAGGACTACCTCTCTGCCAAATTTCTAGTAATTCTGTTCAGCCGTTCGGGCTGTAGCCCTGTCTAAAGGTCCTATGGAAAAATGCATGGGAAAAACGCGTTTTGGGACCCCCCTTTTATCTCAGCCCCTGCTTGACGAATCCCCCCGAGACTTTCAGGGTAGGAGCGGAGCGTAGCGCCCCACCTATTTTGAGAAATTCGCGAGGATTCGTCGACCGGCGCCAAAGTTATTCAAAATAGAATGTTGCGGATTTCCTATGGAAAAGGGGTCCTAACTATAACTACCTACTGGCGACCGCCAGTAGGTAATATATATATATATATATTGTATTCACTAAAAAAACAAAGTGCACAGAGTTATTATCAATGTTGTAGCTTCAGATGCCACTGGGGATGGTACAAGCAATGCATGGCGAGGGTGCGAGTTATAGTTAATTAAGAGCATGAGTTACAGTTGCTTGAAATAACTAGTGGTTCTGCTAGTTTAAAGCATTATGTTTTAACTGACATTTTCACCTAACTATAATGTCCTTTTAACCTTTGGTAACTTCAGTGATTTGCTAAGGTTTTGTTTTAATGCATCCAACTCCCCACTGGCACCCAATCCCTCTGACGCACACAGCCTTTCACTGCACACATCTTAGGGTTGGATCAAGGGCCTGCACCCAACTCCCCACTGGCGCCCAACCCTCTGCCACATACAGCCTTTAACTGCACACAACTTAGGGTTGGATGAAGGGCCTGCACCCAACTCCCCCCTGGTGCCAACCCTCTGCAATACACATCCTTTGACTGTACTTAGCATCGGGTTGGGTGCTGGGCCAGGCCTGTGGGCAGGACCTGTGCATAAACCCCCATGGGCACCCAACCCTTTTATTTTATGTTTTTGTGGTGCCACAGAGTCACCACAATTCCCCAGACCGTCACCCTGGGAAATGTGGTGAAGCCGCATATCCCTGGAATTGCAAACAAAAATTAACATTTATATTGACCAAAGGATTTTTAATATAAATTAAGATATTACAATTCCTAACTACATTTGAATTTTTCATTGAATTTTTACTTTTTTTTTTAACATAAAGTACGAGGCCTGTCACTGTGCACAAGCAACTCCCCTCTAGGGCCTATCACATCAGCCCAGTAGTGCACGATTGGCCACTCGATGCGCCAGATTTCAGTGTGATGGCGCAGTCAGCAGCATGTTTTCAGCAACGTTGTACCCATTGTCCGGCCTGTTAAATGGTAGCGGCAGTTTCAGTCGGTATCCTTTCAAGTATTTGCCCGGCGGTAATCGCCTCTCATACCACTCGATAATTTACCAATAAAAGAGGCAGGCGCCGGAGACTGGAAGGCAGGAAACAAAGTTTTATTCCGTCGGAGCAGAACACATCAGATCAGACAGCAAGGTATCGTCACGAGGTGCTCTAACTGCATCTCTGAGACCTGGTCTCTTATACACTGGTTTATTGCTTTATTATACATAGTACATTCTTGAGATTCCCTTGATGTGCGGGGGAAATATCCCCTGAAGCCCCGGTTCAGATCCGATCCCACACATAGATACAGTAGAAGTTCCCACCCCACCCACAGCAGGAGATGGCTATTGCGCAGCAGGGTATTCCGCCAATTCCTGGGGGGGGTGTGACCGGTCGGGTCTCAGGGAGTAGGGGCTTTGATCTACTGTAATCTCTTTGATGTGGGGTGTTTCCCTTACAGTAGGGGCAATAAACTGCATCCGCAGGGCTAGGTGATGGCCCGGGACCAGTTCAGACAATGGGGCGCAGAGGAAGGGGGTTATCTAAGGAGAGGCATGACCATGTATGGGTTGTCGGTCGGAAGTGGTTCCGTAGCAGGGTCGCGCAGAAAGAGAGGGTTTATGGCCTGTATGAGAGAGCGGGGGTGGCCAGCGCGCGGGGGATGCTCGCAGCGCCAAGGGGACCGCGCTGGCGATTGACAATGAGTGGGGAGAGAGTGGGGTGCCTAAAATGGCGGCCGTGCATTCGCTGTGCGTGGCGCTGGGGAGAGGCAAGATGGCGCAGATAATGTTCAGTTTGCAAGCTAAATTTCCACAGTCCTCCCTTTTAACATATCTCGCCAGCTTGTCCGGCCAATATTCACCTTTGTTAGCCTTTCAGTTACAGTATCGTCAATGTTCGTCATACATTTAAAGATACAGAGTCTTTAGGGTAGGCAGGAGTAATCTGACACATTTGTACATTGTCTCATACAGTTTGATAAAGTAGGCGAGGAGGAAGTACATTCAAAGTTGCAGTATAGTCGTGTACATGGCTGGTGTTGTATGAATGTTACTATACAAAGTTACATTTTCTTAACTTCTCAGTGTACAGTCGGAAGTGATTGATGCAACATCATGAAAACTTGATAAGAAGATAGTTAATATAATAAGGTGGTTGGGAGAGGATTTTCAACTTTGACATGGGTTCTTCTTTCCAGTGTCCTTGTTTTATAAAGAGCTATCACTGGTAAGCTCTCATTGTTGTTCTTCTTTCGTTGGCACTGTTGAGCACCGGCGGTGGAGCTAAGGTCCAGCTCAAATCCGATTTCTCACGTGGCAGGGTGTGACCATTCACTGTTCTTTGATCACAGTCCTGTTCCTTAACACAGTTCACCACAGGTACTTTGAGACAGAGTGCCGGCCTTTTGTTCCTCGGTAGTAGGTCAAAGTCATAGTCCAAATGAAAGAGGAAGAGAGAATGGGGTGGCGTGGGATCGGATCAAAAATGCGGACCAAGGAGAGCAGAATCTTTCAGCACTGGGCCCATCAATCGGGCCCGACGGGTTGAGACTTCAGGCACGCTGGTCAGTGAGCAGGGGCCTCGATGTAGCCCTTCGCGCTTATCGTTCTGATAATGGTGTCTCGTCTCACACCCTTTTTGCTTCGTCGCTTCCCCCTTGGTCGATGTCATAGATGCTTTATGATCCGCAGCCAGACTGTGCGTCACGTCCGACCCCTCTCTTCCGATGGCTGCAGGTTATCCTTGAATAGGTTTTAAAAAACGAAAGTCTTAGAGATTTTGGCAGGGAAGACATTTACATACTTCATTCTCTCTCCCAACCACTGAGTAGTTGCGGAAATGCTCTTATCTGTTACTATATGATTGGTGTCTATTAACTCTGATGTTAATGTGCGTGTTACTAATCTATTAATTACTGCTGTGGTGCAGGGTTCTGTGGGTGTCCCTGTCCATCGTCTGGCCTTCTAGGTGTCAGTTTCTGCGCCCTATAATACAAGGTTTGGTAATACCCGTAAGTGCGAGGTGCTACGGTCATGCGTTCACGAGTATCCTTTTCATGCAGTAGGTGACCCTTTATCAGTTTAAAACAGGGCCATCAGCTGTTTCGTTCGGGATACTCTGAGACGGCTAGTATAGGGCTGGAGTTATCTTTGGGAGAACAGGGTGCTTTAGACATTCTATTTCGGGCTAATTGGTCAGGGGTAATTCTGGGCGGTGGAGATGGTGTCCTTTAAGAACAAAAACCACTGACATATAGTCCCCGTGTTGAGGGTCAGATTGGGAGACATCAGTCGTCTTACCTGTCCTTTCCTTCTCAGCCGATTAGGTTTAACGTTCGCAAAAAGGAGAGGTAGTAACGTGGTAAAGTATGGTCGTTTTTGTTTCTGTCAATTTGTTCGAACACCACCGTGTTCAGGCCAATTATACACTTACCAAAGAGGTGTATGTCGTTAATTTATTCAAGAAGAAAGAGGGCAAGAAAGAGCCTTTTGCGAGGGAGGGGGAGAGAGAGTGAGAGAGAGAGAGAGAGAGAGAGAGAGAGAGAGAGAGATGGGTAAGATAATAGGCCACTTGGTGCACACACAACATGGAGTAGCATGGGTCTGTTCCATGTAAGAAAACACAAGCGGGGAAAAGACATAAATTCGGTGATCACGTACACACAAATGCCGGATAGGGTGTAACAGTACATGCATCAAGACGGAGACTCAGGGCTGCGTTGAGCACGGGGACCTCTCCTTTCCTGTCCTCTATTCCTATGCATGCTGCGTACCTTTAGTATTTTGTAGTTTATCTTATGGGTTGTCTGACCCTTTATTCTCCTCCCTTTGATCGGTGGACGAGCACTTCAATCATACAATGACGCTCTCTTCAAGTGACCCAAACATGAAATGCATACACATTCATATCGTATAATCGTAGTACACACGCACAATCATATCATACAGTTTTTCATGTTCCCAATGATGGTCTGTAATTTTACGCACTATCTCACAACGTTTGTCTATGTTTTCCCTGATATTGAACTTGGTGCGGTCCATGTCCACTCCACTTTTCAGTCGGAACTTCGTCGTGACCTATAGAGGGGAAAATAAGAGGGAAGGGGAGGTGCAGTATTCAAAATACCCCAGCGCGCGCAGACACGAAAGGTTCTACCTACCATGTACCAGGCTAGCCGCAGGGGTGGGTAATACCACGGACCTATTATTCTTTAGTTCGAGGCAAAGATGCTCTAGTTCATTCATCTCCTAAATTCGGGTTCCCTGGTCGTGCATGTATTTCTCAATTGGTCGTGTATTATGGTGCAGGATACCATACCTTGCGTGCGACATATACCTTAAGTTATAGTTCATTATTGATTTGACAATTCTTGGAAAAAGGGGCAGGCGTGATGGGTACAAATTCCGTTAAACAAAAATATTTTAGGCAAATTGAGTCCGTATTATCTGTATGCTTTCGCTTAGGAGTGACAATCTTTTATTTAAAAGAGAAACCTTCAACAACCCAGATGATTAGTCATGACACTGATTCCGTAATTCCTTTTTAAGAAGCCCTTTATTTAAAACAATGTCAGTGTAGAAATACGGGCCTACAGCCGCTATAGGCCGGCCACGGTGCGAGAGGCGTCGAGCAACATGAGCAACACTAGATTAACATAAAAATCGGTTCCCCCCCTCTCCCCCACCATCATGTGTGAAAGCATCGTATACATATATATATATATCTCTTTTTAACACAAATGTCACGTGACTGGAACGCCACAAGGAGTTGTAGGCCACTCCTACATCAGCGCCATCTTAGGGCGGGGTCGGGCCAGTGCACAGTCTAAGTCTTTCCATGAATTAGCAGTTGAACCAGAATTCCTTTCGGTAGTTCGAGAACTTTCGTTGGCGTCAACTTTGCGTCAGCATGGCGTCACTGCAACCTTGTAGCAATGCCATGGTTCGTTCTTAGGGCGGGGCGGCAGGCGGGTTCTTCCGCCGACGTTTTACTTTTTCACTGCACCAAGCAGAGGCAAGGTGGCCGTCGCCCGGGGGGGCAAAAGAGCAATGGCGGTGGTTTTGTCCTTACCGGAAGTCCGCAGGAGTCGAATGTCAAATGACTCCAACCAATTCTGCAAGGCTGAGGGGAGCGTTCTGTCAAGGGTGGGGCCCATGCCCTAGCAAACAAGCTTTCGAGTCCAGAATTGTCTCACGGTGGGCCAGGCCTGGAACCGGAGGGGTCAACCGCCGGAGTTCAAGGGCAGCAGTAGCAGCAGCTCTTCGGTACGGCTATCGGAGAGGGGCCAACAGCAGCTACAGCGGCAGTTCAGATGGTATTGCCACCGGAGTGGTTCCAGTAGCAGCGACAACAGCAGTTCGGATGGTATCACCACCGGAGTGGGCACCTGCTTACTTGGCTGCGGGGGCCCACTCCCCGCGTCGGGTGCTAGCGGCAGTCCTTGTGAACCCTGTGCTTGGGTGGTTTGCCTGGCGGCCGCGTGCAGGGGTGCCGGCTCAGCCGAACGGCGAATGAAGTGGCAGGGCGCAACTCAGCTGGCTGACGTGTGAAAGATGCGGTTGGGGTGCCCTCATCTGCTGGCGAGCCTCCACCTGGGGAGGTGGGGGAGGCCCGTCCGCGTCGCCTTCCCCCGCCAGGGCACCCTCCGTTATTGAAGGAAGAAGTGAATGGGAAGATCCGCACAGCGTGCCAGGGTGAAATTCAGCAGGCCGATGAAAAAGATGGCTGGGTGCAGCTTAGCTGGCCGGCGAGTCAAAGACGGTTGGGTGCAGCTTAGCTGGCCGGTGAGTCAAAGACGGTTGGGGTGCCCGGCGAGCCTCCACCTGGGGAGGTGGGGGAGGTCCGTCCGCGTCGCCTCCCCCCGCCAGGGCATCAGCCCTTATTGAAGAAAGAAGAAAGAAGGCGGGTAGGCCCATACAGCATGGCGGGCTCCGCCTTGGTGTTGCCCGAACTTCGGCGCTTCGTATAGCCTCCGGCCTATTCGCACAGTCGCCCGCCACTGTTGTCAAGGGATTTTTGCATGGCTTTTATAGCCCAAAGTCAACTAAAAGGGACCGCCCAAAACAGGCCAATGTTGCAACTTCGAGGAAGGAGAGGCGAGGACGGTGTCACGTGGACGTAAATGCTTTGGGATGCAGGTCGCAGCAGACTGTCATGTAAATAGTTGTTTAAAACATGTTCTAACCTGTTCATTTTGCCGGAATGTTGTTATACTTATAAGTTATTAAAAAAGTTTGACCATACTACTTTGCTGGAGCGTTGTACGTATCAGCGATCTAGTTAGCGTATTCGGAAAATGGCGTTGTTCGATTGCACGTGATCCTAATCAAGTGTGGTGACGTTGATGGTGGGTATCAACAAACTTCCTGTTGTGCCCATTGGGGTCCTTATTTTTGTTCAGTTCCAAAAGGACCGGGCACTGGGATTTCCAGTGTCCGAACCCTCTACAGAACGCACATTGATTCCCATCTAAGTCTCTTCGTCCGTTGTAGGGTGTAGGTGTATGGTCTCTAGGGGGTGGCTTTCTAGGGGCGGTTGGTTGGTAATTCTCTTTCGGGGGTTCCCTTCCCATGGTCACCCCTTGCAACTGTGCTATCATTACCCTCTCCTTTAATTCCTTTTTCTTCTTCTCTGACGCCCTATCATTCTCGTTCTTCTGGTTTTCGTAGTATTGGGCCATCTGGAGAATTGCTGCGGGTTTGGAGGCTGCCCAACTACTCTCGCTGGTCTGTAGTTTCTGGGAAACTTCTGGCGACAGACCCTTTACATAATTCTGGACAAAAAGGTGATGTCCGGTTGCGGTGGTCATGTCTTGGCCACTGTAATCGGAGAACACAGTCTCGAATCGGGAGAAATATTCAGACACATCCTCCTGGGGTTTCTGGCGGCAAGCCGTCACTATCGACCAGTCTACCTTTCTTTCTGGGATTAGAGTCTTCAGCTTTTGTACAATCTTGTCTGGGAGCTCTAAGATGGCCTTCGGGGGTTTCTGTCCTGGTTCTCGCTGTTTATCTATGGTATCGAGTTGTACCCAGGTATATCCGAACGGCTCAGCGTGGTCGACTTTCCGGATTTGTTTCCACACATCAGCCGGCAGGCATAGCCCAAAGAACAAGTCGATATCTGCTAACGTCATTATCGTTGAGCCTAAGGCTGTACCCAATTCAGTGTAGAAGGCAGTCGGGTTCTTTCTCAAGTCGGGTAGAGTCTTTCTAAAGGTCAAAATATCTTGCCGGTCCCACGGCTGGTAGACCCAGTTATATACAACCCTTCCCTTCGCATCTTGGTGGTTGATGTCGTCGTGTGTTCCCTGACCCCGTGGGGGGACCCAGTAGGGGGCAGCTTCTTTAATGGGCATCATGGCATCGGACCTTCCTCCCTGGGGCTTAGTTGCTATGGGGGTTTCTGTTTTGGTGGTCTGTCCATGTTCTTTAAGGTGTCGGTAGACCTCGAGTGTACGAGTGAAGAGGTTCGCTACATCGCCCTCTCTTTCTTCCCCAATGTCTACCTTCCTATATAGGGCCGCTAAGCCTTCGGGATCTTTATCGTGGTACCTATCCTCATATGCATTCAGGGCGTGATAACAGAGCCGTACGACGAAGTGTCGTCTGTGGCTGTCGGCATACGAGTTATACACGTCTGTTATATACTCCTCACTTTCTTTTCGCTCCACCAGCGTCCCTACTATCTTGTCAATTCCTGCTCGTTCATCCTTAGTTAATCGATTCATTCTGGTGGACTCTTTCTTTCCTATCTCATGGTCGTCTGGCGTTGTAGTCGACGTTGGGTTCGGCACAAGAGGCTCAGCCGGCGCGGAGGCCGTGAGGGCCGAGGCCCCTGTACTGCTTTCGCTCGTGTTCGGGGGTTGTGGGTGTTGCACTATTGATTGGGAGGGTGCATACGGAGGGGGCATGTAAATGATCGGGGGACCTAACAGTAATTCGTCATTCGTTCGCTGCTTGGAGGACAACTCAGGGTAGAGCAAAGAAGGGGTCCTAACAGCGTACTGGCCTGAGGTTTCGGGCTCCTGTCTTAGTTTAGTTTCCCTTCTCTCCTTTATGTCTTCTTCTAACTTTCTAGCGGCAAGGTGAGCTGCCTTTCGTAATTCCTTTTCTGCTTTTACTTCTTCCCTCTTTTTCCGTTGCGTCGCTTCTTTGCGCCACATGCCGATACTGTCAAGCATAGTAGGCGTCGTCTTATTGCTACGCAGAGCTATTTCTAGCGCTTCTATCTTATGGTCGTCGAAGGATCCCATCAGTGGCCACTGACTTTCGGGGTCCTTCTTGGTATATTTATGCCACAGCTTGCTATAGGCTACGGCGACTAGTCCATATTTAGTGAACATGTCCTTATTAGGGGTGCCTTCCAGTGGAGCCGGGTGGTTCACCTCTAATAAGCGGTCCGGGCAGAACCAACTACCAATCAGTGGGGAGAAGATAGGCATGACGGGTTTCAACGGGGACAAAAGTCAGCACTACCTATCTTTTCACTGCTTGCAAAGACTAGACAGAATATCTCTATTCTTCGTTATTTGTAAGCAGAGAATACCTCCAAAGAACCAATATCGAACAACTAGTGTTTGGACAATCAATCAATCAATCAATGGGGAGATAAAGATAGGCACGACGGGTTTCAACGGGGACAAAAGTCTGCGTTACCTACCCTTCACTATTTGCAAAGACTAGACAGAATATTCCTATTCTACGTTATTTGCAAACAGAGAATATCTCAAAAAGCACTATTCTTCAAAACAATCAATGTTCGGACAATCAATCAATGGGGAGATAAAGATAGGCACGACGGGTTTCAACGGGGACAAAAGTCTGCGTTACCTACCCTTCACTATCTGCAAAGGGAGAGAGAGAGAGAGAGTATTTCTACTCCTCCCCGTTTGTAGACAGCGAATATCTCAAAAAGAACAATCAATGAGCAATACTAGAATTTCCAAAGCTTCAAACAATCAATCAATTATTTCTCAATTTGTCGTGTATCACGACCTTACCCGGACCGCGTGGACAGTTTCTCGTCTTCCGCCTCCAGCGCCCGATCGTCCTCTACTCTCCGTATTTGCCGCGGCACTCCTGATGGTTCCCAGTCAGGACCGTAGATCACTCGAGAGAGGTCTGCTCGGAACCAGTGAAGTTCGGATGATCGGCTGCCAGACGAGGGTCTATTGGGCAGGAGCTCTCCCGATCGTTGCAGTCGTTCACTCTGTCGTCGGGACCTCTCTCACTGGATCCACGTGTCGCTGATGGGCCCCACGTTTGGGACGCCAATTGTTAAATGGTAGCGGCAGTTTCAGTCGGTATCCTTTCAAGTATTTGCCCGGCGGTAATCGCCTCTCATACCACTCGATAATTTACCAATAAAAGAGGCAGGCGCCGGAGACTGGAAGGCAGGAAACAAAGTTTTATTCCGTCGGAGCAGAACACATCAGATCAGACAGCAAGGTATCGTCACAAGGTGCTCTAACTGCATCTCTGAGACCTGGTCTCTTATACACTGGTTTATTGCTTTATTACACATAGTACATTCTTGAGATTCCCTTGATGCACGGGGGAATATCCCCTGAAGCCCCGGTTCAGATCCGATCCCACACATAGATACAGTAGAAGTTCCCACCCCACCCACAGCAGGAGATGGCTATTGCGCAGCAGGGTATTCCGCCAATTCCTGGGGGGTGTGTGACCGGTCGGGTCTCAGGGAGTAGGGGCTTTGATCTACTGTAATCTCTTTGATGTGGGGTGTTTCCCTTACAGTAGGGGCAATAAACTGCATCCGCAGGGCTAGGTGATGGCCCGGGACCAGTTCAGACAATGGGGCGCAGAGGAAGGGGGTTATCAAAGGAGAGGCATGACCATGTATGGGTTGTCGGTCGGAAGTGGTTCCGTAGCAGGGTCGCGCAGAAAGAGAGGGTTTATGGCCTGTATGAGAGAGCGGGGGTGGCCAGCGCGCGGGGGATGCTCGCAGCGCCAAGGGGACCGCGCTGGCGATTGACAATGAGTGGGGAGAGAGTGGGGTGCCTAAAATGGCGGCCGTGCATTCGCTGTGCGTGGCGCTGGGGAGAGGCAAGATGGCGCAGATAATGTTCAGTTTGCAAGCTAAATTTCCACAGGCCTGCTGCCAGCATGTGGGAGAAGTGGCGCTACATGTAACATACACACGCCACCAGGATTTGCGGGCCCCGGGCCAAAAGGGAATGAGCGAGACTCCTCTAATTTACATAGGGTGACACAGCTCAGGAACCTGCTTTGTGAAGACTCCTCCTGGGCCATAGCTCCTCCTCCCAGCCTCCTACTATAACCTCTTTTACAGCTCCTATGGGGCTGAAGGTGTGAGAATTGCGTGTGGGCTGAAAGTTAAAACCGTGGGTGCGCTAAAATGCTGGACAATGGGCGTCCCACAGTGTCTCTGAATGGTCTCCTTGCAATTGGGACAAGAGGAAGTGTCTCCCTCCCCTAGGCTTCCTGACAAGGCCCGTAGAGAGAGGGGGCCCTCCCATGGACCCTAAATGCAAGGAGACACCTTTCTTTCAGTTGGACCTGCAGGGAAACAAGAGGACACTCCACCGTGTGGGGCCCCATGCCAGTGGGCTGAGTGCGAAGCCCTGGGTAGCTGCCAACACTGCCCATGCCTAATGCCGGTCCTGCATGCCACCACCTCCTCCCCATCAAAAATATAGTAAGGAAGTCACTCCCTGCAGGTGTACAGTGTCACTCCATCAGGAGTGCGTCTTTGTCTGCCTTTGCCATGACTTGTGGGTGCAGGGTGGCAAAGGAAAACAAAAAAGTAGACAGGCAAGCAAGCAAATAAAAAATAAAAACAAAGGCATGGAAACAAGGCACAAAGTAAAAATAAAGTAAACAAGCATTGGCATAGCTAATAGGCCTCCCTTTTGGGACCTTATAAGTATCTAGTTTTGCAGCACAATATCCTTGGTGCAACAACATCAGCTGTTACATGGCTAAACCTTGTACCTTATAAGTGTTTAGCCATGCAACAGTTGATGTTGTTGCACCAAGGATATTGTGCTGCATAACTAAATACTTATAAGGTCCCAAAAGCAAGACCTATTGGCAATGCTAATGCTTGTTTTAAATGGATTGTCTCTCTGCAGGTTTATGTTATGTAGGCCTGTATAATGCTCTCTTGTAGCCTTAACTGATGGAATGAGCTTTGCATGTGGTGGTTAAACTGTTGCACTTTCAAACATTTTGATACGTGTGGGATAATGGGCTGCAGATCGCTCAATTAATTTTAAGATATTTTAATTTATATACCATTTTATATTTGTTTTAGGTTGGTGTTCTGTGTTTGCTGTATTGATTTAATTATTTGCTATTTATTGTAGATTTTTATGACATTTGTACTTGCTTATGTCAATGAATTGAATAATGTGCAATATTTCTGTAAGAATGCATTTCTTGGAAATAAAGAGTCCGATCTGATTATACATGTGTGCATTCATATATAGCAAACATATATTCCTGTTCTGCTGAGGCCACCCTCTTGACTGACTATAAAGATGGTTCTATATATTGAATGAGGCCATACAAATTGCACAGAAAGGTATACTTTGCAAAAGTCTATGAAATTTGTTGCAGCTTCACAAAAGCTTGCAATCTTTGTTACGTCACTATGAAAATCATGAAATGTGGGGAAATATATGTCATCAGCAAGTCCCGTAGTGGTTGCAGGCAGCAAAGAAGACACGGGCACAGACCAGGCTACGTGCAAGTAGCAGCTTTTTAGGCAGGTAACTGAGTTGCATTGCATTAGGCGTCACGAGATGCGTGTGTTTTACGGTGAACGTGAAATATAATGACAGTGCAAACTGATTAACTGTAATTTTACTGCAGAGCATGACATGCACAATCACAACAATGCCCCAAATCGTGGATAGATATCCGATGCCGAAACGGGAGAGGTTCCGAGGACAGTGAAAGGAGTAAAGAAATTAGAGTGGCGGCACAGTGGGGGAATAAAAATATGAAGGAGATGCGTGAACTAGCCTACGTTCGCATTAAAGTCTGACAAGCGTGGGAGCTAAACGCCATAAAGACGGTGAGATGGGAGTGCGATCTCAATGAAAGATAGGGCTTATAGCCTAATCACAGTTCAGTGACTGTTAGGGGAATCCCATAGGTAAAGCACAGTGGCTTGCATGGACAGGCTGACGCGCAATGTAACCCCACAAACTCGTCCCAACTGTATGTAGTCCAAACAGAAACCCCAACAGTAGACGGGGCAACTAGTGTGAAAACAGCTACGCAGGGGTGGAGGAAGTTAATACAACTGGATGCTAATTGTAACAAATTAAACAATTAAACAATGAACTCAAAAACGGGCACTGTGCAACAAGTTTCCGTATAGTGAAAAAGATCTAAGAGTGCTTAATGGTGTAACGTTATATACAGTTATCATTAGGGGTGGGCGGAATTTGCGTAATCGCGTTACGCAAGTCTCCGCGAAACAGTAAAAAATCTCCGCGAACATGCAGAAATTCCGCGAACACGCGGAATTGCTTGTTCACGATGATTTTTTCCTGTTCACAGTTGCTGTTTGCGTGCTCGGGGAGAAATATCTCGTGAACACGAATTTTGAGTACGCGAACAAGAAAAAATTTCGCGAAGTCGCGGAAAGCAGAATTTTGGGCAATTTCGCGTTCTCCGCGGAACGCGAAAATACCGAAATTCCGCAAATTCCACGAGCGGAACGGAATTTACCGCCCAGGCCTAGTTATCATATGCCAAATGCGACTTAAAGAAACACACAACAAGCACTAGTAAATGTCTACTGTCTGAGGCGGCATTGGCTTAGTCGGAAGTGAATTGCTCCTTGAAGAATTCACATCAGATGCTTCCGAAGTTAAGAATAACACGCTAACGAGAAGGGAGGGGGAGAAAGGAGGGGGGAGAAGGGAGAGGGGTAGTGAGAGCAGACAGCAAGGGGGTGGAGGAGGCTTAATGAGTCATGACAGAAAGGCAGATGGCGGCTGCGGGCATGCACGCTCACGTGCACTCAAGCTTTAGGCCACCAAAAGCCTCTGGTGGCACTTTTAAAAGCCACTTACTAAATGTCTCGAAGAGACAGCATGCGCTGTCTCAGGCGAGACCTAAAAAGGAGACAGGAGAATAGGAGAAGGGTTGAACTGGACTGGAAACGATAGAGATGAGGCAGGCGTGAGCAGGGTCTGCACACCCGTCCAAAAGGTCGCTCCCTTTAGCGTCATCGCGTGTGCTTTCCCCCTAGTTTTAGTGCAAAATGCAGTCTCTTGCCCATTTTGGACGTAAGGTGCCAAAATGGCATGTATGTAATAATAATGCATAATTTTCACATTTTGTTTTATCATTTTGCTTAATTTCCGACATTACACGACTTTCACGCGGGCTTTATAGGAACTGAGAGAGGAAGGTAGAGAAAAAAAGAGAAAGAAATAGGGAGGAAAGAAAAGCAGAGAGTGAGAGTGAATTGGTAAACAACTGAGGTGTATATTCACAAGAACGTGTGATAACTACCGCAAGAGTAGCTTAACGCAACTCCCAACATCGCAGCCCATCATGGGAAAATAACCTGGTGACAACGTGGAATTCACAACAAGGCGGTAGCATACGATCGTCCGCCGAAAACGCAGCCAATGTCCACGATACAACCACCCCGATGGAGATAAAAACACAAACCACAACACCAGAAAACTTGCGATGAACCCATCCGCGATGAGGAAAGCAGGGATAAGCACCGCCAGGACTGCGAAACACACAGCAGGCGGGAATAAGCACAACAAAAGCCTGAAAAACTAAAACAGACCAAACAGAAAAAAACAGCCAACCACAATGGAGGCAACCCGAGCCAGCAGACAACCCCACCAAACCCATTGGCAACAAAACATTGTAGATGGCAGGCTAACTTGGACAAGATGAATGCAGCCTGAGAGCGGAGGAGGACAATGGCAGAAAAGTAGAACAGAAATACGCAGAAACACGCTACCAACCAGAAGGCAGCAATGCACACCGGAGGTGGGAGTCCAGCGCCACACCAGGAGCTGGATGACATGGAGGAAATGGTCTCCACCACATCAGTCTGGAGATGGTGGCAGGACTCGGGGAGCGGAAACTGCACCAAACAACAGACACAACAGCAACAGGGAGAGGAACCAGCAGGGACGGGGGACGGGGGAGAGGGGCACAATGGCACACATGCACAATTAAGCACAGCACAACTGCAGACAAGCCATGCCCAAGAGTAACAACACCAACCAGGAGCACAAGTCACACAACCCGGCAATGTCACACCACTGAACAAGCACAGAAGTGAAGGCAACACCACCTGAAAGGGAGAAGGGTGAGCCAAATCAGAGCTGAAGGGACATCTCACACACAATGCAGCACACACACATAGGAAGCGGAGCATCCCAACTTCCAACACAATGTGGTACAAACTCCAACTTGTGCACAACCAAACACAGGACACAAGTGCACCCGCCTGTGGCTGGTAAATGGCCAAACGCATCTGGCATCATACAAAACAGGGACATGATAATGCACAAGTACAAACACACAGTCCTGATGGGGTAGTAATGCACGGATGGCAGGGAGCCAGGGAGTCCGTGACACACACATTGGCATACAAATCAAGACACAACACAGTTGGAGACAAGTGAAAGTGCGGAAACTTTATCAACAAGTGCGAGTAATTACGGCCAAGCGAAGTGTCACGATATGCAGACAAATGCAGCAACATGTCTGAATGAGGAACGTAGGAAAGCGCCCATGTCCACCTCGGGGGAGTCCCTCACCAACACAAGTCAGTGCCAACCCGCGTTGGTTGTTCGCGCATGGAACATGAGTCCTGGCCAATGCAGCCATATCCACTGTCGTCTCAGGACCTGTGACCATATCCACAACATGCAACCATGTGTCGTGACAAGTGCAATGGCTCACATCCATTTGTGGCTGCAGGTTCCTTGTCACTTGTCTATGAACACAAGTGCAGCTGCGTAGGCCAACATCTTCAATGAGCGATCGTCGTCCACCACATCTGACATGTCGTCGACGTAATCCATCAGCTGACCCAGACAGATGTGCTGACTTCACCCACTGGACCCAATGTGTACCAAAGCCCAATCGGATAGTGGCTCAATGTGCTCACTGCACACTACGACTCGTGCATTCTCCCAGGTCCAGTTTCCAGCCTGCATGCCAAACATCCATGCGGTCATCCTGGTGACACTCCTGGTCGTGGACTGACAGGGGGCACACACACACACGTTGAATTCCAGGTCAGCTACCGTTATGTTGGAGAGGCAGACACCCATGGACCACTTGAATATGCACGAGCGACAATGCCACACAGGCTGCACGCAGGTGACGTGCGCAAGGCGGAAGCTCAGCCGGTAACTGATCTGCAGCACTGCCAACGGTAGTGCCCCCAGTAAATGCAGCAGACGTGCATGATACAGCTCCACTTGACTGGAGTAGACCATGTGTCCGGTATGGTCTTCCATTGCTTCAGTGGCTCTGCTTGAAGCGGCACTGGCTTGCCCTGAGACAGTCCTGTGGATGAAATGGCACAGCTCGGTGCAATGAGCAGTGTCCGTGTGCAACGGTTGCAGGCCTTGGGTGGGGTGGGAGTACATGTGAAGGCCATATCATGCATGCCAACTACGACCAAGGACTACTGCGTGTGGGATGTGTACATGTTGGTCTCAGGCCGGGCGGTGCGTAGAGTGGGAGTCGCAAGCAAATGCTATCTTATCTGTCAGGGGGTGCTGGGCACATGCAAGTACCTGCTCAGAGCTGATAGCACAGACAAAGGACCTTTCATCCCTACAGTAACTTCACCAGCTGCATAAATACAGGAGATGTACAGAGGTCGGGCGTGGGTGTGGTGGGACGTCTGCGACCCTGGGAATCATGGATGTTATGCCGAGCACGATGCACATGAGCGGACTCAGTGTGTGTCACGTTGCCACACAGCTGCTCATCCCTGCCACGGGCACCCACACTTGTGTGCTATGCACGGTTGCATCATGTACACTCCTACGGGACACCATTCTAATGCATGTCCACGCATGTCCAGCTCCATGCCAACAACACCGCGACGCTGGCCTTCGAAGGTGTGCGTCCACTTGGGTGTAGGTTAATGGTTCGGACAGGGCGGACACAGGTGTCCAGCCCATGGCTGGCTGGGATCGCGCTAAGAATGAGGCCAGGCAACAGACTCATGCATCCGCAAGACTGATACACATCACACCTGGCATGCATGTGCCAAGACCCCGAGCGTCCTTGCGCTCCTACATGTCCCCGTACCGGCAGGCCCGCCCTCCTGGTACATGCCACATTGCAACATTGTGTACTGTGGCCCTGGTGAAGACAACACCCCAAAACAGAGACAGATTTACCTCACTTCCTGCACAGTGCCAGGTCCGGACCATGCCCTGCCCCCCCTGCCGAACCAGCACACGCAGCCTGTGCATACAGAAGGCCAGGTGCAGGGCTATATGTCCAGGGTCACTGCCAACGCTGAGGTGACATTCAACGTCCGCAGAAGACAGCACACTGTGATGTTGCAGGGCCCGTGCCCATCAAGCTAACACAATGAACACACGGACACACTTGCTCAGATGGTGTGAATGGGTACGGGCACGTGCGCACGGCCACATTTATTATCAGGCACACTTACCGAGTGACGTCTGTGTTGGATGTGTGTGCACACCTTCCGGCAAGGGCTGCCTGATGCAGTCAGAAATCAACAACAGTGTACATCGTAAAGGACACAACTATACAACCATAAAGGCCCCATGATCTGTGCTGCACAGAGTTAGTAGCCCCGGATGCACAGCATCCTGCACGGGCCTGCTGCCACGGGCCGCTGACTTGCGGTGCACTGGGGCAGGGTCACGGGTGCAGCGCAGGTTCAAGGGATGACAAAGGGCCTTGTGGTGGAGTGTCTTTATAGACAGTGGAAGGTGTACCCCCAGGGCAGGATGCAGAGGGCAGGCCCATGCTGATACAGTCACTATGGTGGAGATAAATGGAACAGACACATGTCAGACACCAAGTCCGGTCCAGCTAGAAAAAGATGTAGAAAACCACCAGGCCATAGGCTCTGACACCACCAAGGTCCAACCAGATAGTGCCCATGACTCATTGCGCACAGAGTTAGTGGCATCAGTGCCATTAGGGGATGCTGCCTGTGATGAGGCATGTCCAATGGTGTGGATTCCTCCACATCTTACCCAAAACACAGTTCCACATGTGTGACCTACTGGACCGCAGTGTAGGCCTGAGTTAGCAGTCAGCACGGGCCATTCACAGAGTGTTGCCGGCATAGGTGGGATGGCCCCACCGGCCTGCGTAGTTCAGGTTCAGTGGCACCACGGGACGCAGACTTGCGATGAACAGGGTTGATGGCACCAGGTCAGTTGTTGATAGTGTTCGGTCACCTTTGTGACTGTGACCCGGCTTTCATTCGGACTGAGCCGCATCTTCCTCTTACTCATCTCCGTGCGACCACTGGTGTGGACTCTGCCATTCGTGATTCGCGACTAGGTGCTGGATGTGGGACCTACTGGTCCACAGGGTAGTCCAGGTCCCTCATCCATGTGTTGCCGGTTGGCGTTGAACAGGGTTAGTGGCACCACGTGTCGCCAGCTTGCGTTGAACTGGGTTAGTGGCACCACATGTCGCAAGAGGCCCATATGGAACTATGCCTCACTGATTGGGGGGGTCTGGTGCTGTGGCCGCTGCCCCGGCTTTGGGGTTACTGCCATTCAGGACTCAGGACACAGTTTCACATATGGGCACCTACTGGGCCGAAGAGGACGCCGGTGTGGTATGTGAATGAGGAAGGAGTAATGTGGGCCAGTGTCGGGGGTCCAGCGATGGTCTGCGGAGGCTGCAGAGGCCACAAAACTGGTGTTTAGAGCTTGCACAGGCACGTGGTGGACCCTCCTTGACACACGCCGGTCTCGGAAGGTGATCAGTGTGGCCTGGCTGCGAGGGGCTGGCCTGACTGGCTCGGGGTCCAGCGGACCGGGGTACGGCAGGCGCGCAGGATCACAGGCAACTCCGCTCACGAGGACGGCGTCAGCCTCGTGGCGTGGTGAGAGGCGCTTCCCTGGAAAAGATCTTGGGCTTTCCGGAAGAGGGCCACACCCAGGGCTACATGCTTTTTATTCACACCCCTACGCTGGCCTGGCGTATGCTGGGCCATCCCACTCCGCTGACGCTTACGGGGGGGGGTGACAGGCAACATTTCCGCGAACTCCTCCACTGGCCGGGGTGACATGATTGCGTCCACTGTCCACTACACTGCATACACCAGAGGTATATGTCGCCATGAATATGGGTGTGTTTGGCATACTGCGGTCTGTCCAGCACATCTCCGCCACTCTTGACATTGTGTGCTTTCCCAGTCATGGTTCTCCTGCCTCCTTCACACATGCCTGGTTGCCACCTCTCCCCACATTGGGCTAGTGTATTGCTGAGGTGCCATGCTGTTGATGGCTCATGTTCACGGCTTGCCCAGGTTACCATTGTGAGTTGTTCTGTCGTGTCTGGTGGGTGGGCATGTTGTTTAGCATGTTGGTTTTGATTTTGTGGCGTGTGCATTGCCAGAGTTGTGAGTTGCATGTTTGTGGAGTTGAGGTGAGTGGGGTGTTCATTTGGAACTGGCCAAGGGGCTGTGCACCCTTGTTGCCATCCTGGGGACGCTGGTTGCTGATGGCCTGTCGGAGGATGGAGGAATCGTGGACAGTGGCTGGGTATTTGGAGGCGAGATTGGTGGAGGTTCCATGGTGTTCGGTTGTTGCCTGCACATTGATGTGAGACGTGTGCTTTCTGTTGCAGTGATTGTGTTCTGTGTCGGCAGGGGATACGGGTATGACATGTGTGCTGTGGATTGCCCCCGACACGTGCGTACATCCAGCTATGGAGTATGGGACTTGCTTGGTGTCCAGCGGATCCTGCACATTGTGTTATACATATAGGGACTGGAGTAACAGTCTGATGGTGATGTCCAGGACAGGAGTGAGGGACTTGGATGTGGCTGGCTGTGGTACTCCTCCGACTGTGGTGGGTGTTGGTTGGGGGGGTACCAGGGGCCAACAGGTGCAGCACAGCCAGCAGCTTTGTGTGGGGTGGGATGTTGGTTGTCCGCTGTGATGGGCCATCGGCTTGTTGGGCGTTTTTGGTCAGGATGCGTACGATGGTTGTCCTTTTGAGCCTGTAGTGGGCAATGACATTGTCAGGTGTTGGATCTGTGTGGCTGGTGCGTTTCCTGGGGGTCCTCTGTCTTTGTCTGCGCTGCCTCTGTGGTGGTCCGGGGGGGGGGGGTTCTGGGTGGGGGTTGGGGTCCTGGGGTGCTGGCGGTAGGTGTTGTGGCCCTCTTGTGTGTCCGAGCTGCATGACCAGTGGCTCCATGGCATCTGTTGCTCTTCCGATGTAGCTGTGGGCTCTGCTCCCTTTTGTGTTGCAGGCTGTGGTCTGACTTTGCACCAGGTCAGAGAAGGTGTTATTTTCCTGCTGCTAACGCACCTTATCACCTGTTTTGTGTTCTTATCGCAGTTCTGGCTGGTCGCTGTGAATGTTGTGGAGTGGTGTTGTCGCGGGTTTGGGCACGGGAACGCCTACTCTGCATCTCATTAGCGATAGTTGCGGGGGTCTTCTGTGGCGATGATGTTTGCGGCTGCTATCGCGGGTAAGCTGGTGCTGTGGGCTGTTAACACCAGCTTGTGAATGGGGCGATCAATTTATCGCAACTTTGGCTGCGATAAAGTGCCGTTAACTCGGCGATAGCTCCTTGTGAATATCCCCCTGAGAGTGCAAGAAAAAGGGAAGGAGAAAGGAGGACTGGAAGTGTGAAATAGGCAAAAAGAAAGAGATAAAGCGATAGAAAGGATGAAAGTATTTTCATTACATATATTTTTATTTAAATAAAAAAATTCTACCAGAAACGCTGCAAACTGTGACAAGGCCGCACGGTGCTAATGCTACATACATGCATAGGCGCTTTGAAGGTTACACAGAGAGCGTGAGAGAGACATGAATAAACCGAGAGAGTGAGACAGACAGAGAGGAGAAAGAGACGGGGGAGCAGAGACAAACACGGAAGCAGGGGCAGGGAGTCACAGAGAGGTAATGGGGAGAGGGGGCTGCGGAGACGGATTTGAGGCGATGGATGGGGACAGGCAGATATGTTTCCAGTAGCCGCCGTCAGCCAATCTCCCGGATCACCCTAAACAGCGCAGAGAAGTGAGATGAAAAGAAAATGTGAAAAAAGCATCGCAGATATTGCTGCGAGAGGTGTACGTGAGCAGAAGTGACAGCTCGCGTCCGGGGGGCATCTCATACCTGGGATCTCAGAAAAGCCATTTCACGGCGGGTCCCTTCGGAGAGCAGACGGCGCGGCCGCGCAACCTGCGCGCCGTCCCGGGGTCACGCGCATCGAGTGCGCAAGACACCAGCAGCGTGCAAACCTCTTTCGACAAGCAGGGATGAAACAACTAAATATGCACGCAACATGTATTCAGGTATAATTGTTTCTGTTTGGTGCAGCGCGAGGCTGGCTCCCAGAATCAGCGAGGCACTTGGATAACGCACAGCGCGCCCTGTACACAGCTCTTCCTTTAATAACATCTGAAGCATGACTGCTGATAACCCCACGCTCAATGCTCCTTGTTTTGTTGTCCTTGGAAGGATGATGGTCCAAGGTTGGCCCTGCCCATATTCATCATTGAGACCCGCAGGTCGCACACAGGCCTCTGCAGTCAGCAGTGACGAGCCTCAGTATTTTGGATATGGGATTGCACAGCGCCTTGCAAACCTTTTAAAAGAAGTTGGCACTTGAGTGTCAGTCTTGAGCATATTTACTGAGTGTGCTCCAAATAACAGTGACCTACTGGGTAGTGGCTGCTCCTCGATGCCGGAAAACCAAAGAATTGCCACAGACTCCAGGCCTCCGAGTACCAGCAGCAGGGCTCTCAGGATGCCGATGACGGGCATCACCTATGTGAGAAATCTTGCACCCGCCTATATATTCCACCCAGTGATTTACACTCTCTCCAGAGATCTGTCTGTAACCTACGTCACTCAACTGTTTATCTTTTGTAGGGGATGAAAGCTTGTTCCAGTCTGCCCTGCTGAATCTGATCTGTGGGTGACAGAGGCTTGCACTGCTCGGCCGTGCTGAATCTGATCTGTGGGTGACGGAAGCTTGCACTGTTGGGCCCTGATGAATCAGATCTGTGGGTGATGGAAGCTTGCACTGCCCAGACCCTGCTGAATCAGATCTGTGAGTGACAAAAGCTTGCACTGCTCGGCCCTGCTGAATCTGATCTGTGGGTGATGGAAGCTTACACTGCTCGGCCCTGCTGAATCTGATCTGTGGGTGATGGAAGTTTGCACTGCTCGGCCCTGCTGAATCTGATCTGTGGGTGACGGAAGCTTGCACGGCTCAGCCCTGCTGAATCTGATCTGTGGGTGACGGAAACCTGCACTGCTCGGCCCTGCTGAATCTGATCTGTGGGTGACAGAAGCTTGCACGGCTCAGCCCTGCTGAATCTGATCTGTGGGTGACGGAAGCTTGCACAGCTCAGCCCTGATGAATCTAATCTCTGGGTGACGGAAGCTTGCACTGCTGGGCCCTGCTGAATCAGATCTGTGAGTGACAGAAGCTTGCACTGCTGGGCCCTGCTGAATCTCATCTGTGGGTGACGGAAGCTTGCACAGCTCAGCCCTGCTGAATCTGATCAGTGGGTGATGGAAGCTTGCACGGCTCGGCCCTGCTGAATCAGATCTGTGACTGACAGAAGCTTACAGTGCTTGGCCCTGCTGTATCAGATCTGTGAGTGACAGAAGCTTGCACAGCTCAGCCCTGATGAATCTAATCTCTGGGTGACGGAAGCTTGCACTGCTGGGCCCTGCTGAATCAGATCTGTGAGTGACAGAAGCTTGCACTGCTGGGCCCTGCTGAATCAGATCTCTGGGTGATGGAAACTTGCACTGCTCAACCCTGCTGAATCTGGTCTGTGGGTGACGGAAGCTTGCACTGCTCGGCCCTGCTGAATCTGATCTGTGGGTGACGGAAGATTGCACTGCTCGGCCCTGCTGAATCTGATCTGTGGGTGACGGAAGCTTGCACGCGCATTGAGTGCACAAGACACCAGCAGCGTGCAAACCTCTTTCGACAAGCAGGGATGAAACAACTAAATATACACGCAACATGAATTCAGGTATAATTGTTTCTGTTTGGTGCAGCGCGAGACTGGCTCCCAGAATCAGCGAGGCACTTGGATAACGCACAGCGCGCCCTGTACACAGCTCTTCCTTTAATAACATCTGAAGCATGACTGCTGATAACACCACGCTCAATGCTCCTTGTTTTGTTGTCCTTGGAAGGATGATGGTCCAAGTTTGGCCCTGTCCATATTCATCATTGAGACCCGCAGGTCGCACACAGGCCTCTGCAGTCAGCATTGACGAGCCTCAGTATTTTGGATATGGGATTGCACAGCGCCTTGCAAACCTTTTAAAAGAAGTTGGCACTTGAGTGTCAGTCTTGAGCATATCTACAGAGTGTGCTCCAAATAACAGTGACCTACTGGGTAGTGGCTGCTCCTTGATGCCGGAAAACCAAAGAATTGCCACAGACTCCAGGCCTCCGAGTACCAGCAGCAGGGCTCTCAGGATGCCGATGACGGGTATCACCTATGTGAGAAATCTTGCACCCGCCTATATATTCCACCCAGTGATTTATACTCTTTCCAGAGATCTGTCTGTAACCTACGTCACTCAAGTGTTTATCTTTTGTTGTGGATGAAAGTTTGTTCCAGTCTGCCCTGCTGAATCAGATCTGTGGGTGACAGAGGCTTGCACTGCTCGGCCATGCTGAATCTGATCTGTGGCTGACGGAAGCTTACACTGCTGGGCCCTGATTAATCAGATCTGTGGGTGATGGAAGCTTGCACTGCTCAGCCCTGCTGAATAAGATCTGTGAGTGACAGAAGCATGCACTGCTCAGCCCTGCTGAATCTGATCTGTGGGAGCCGGAAGCTTGCACGGCTCAGCCCTGCTGAATCAGATCTGTGAGTGACAGAAGCTTGCACTGCTCGGCCCTGCTGAATCTGATCTGTGGGTGACGGAAGTTTGCACTGCTCAGCCCTGCTGAATCTGATCTGTGGGTGACGGAAGCTTGCACAGCTCAGCCCTGATGAATCTGATCTGTGGGTGACGGAAGCTTGCACAGCTCAGCCCTGCTAAAACTGATCTGTGGGTGACAGAAGCTTGCACAGCTCAGCCCCGATGAATCGGATCTGTGGGTGACGGAAGCTTGCACGGCTCAGCCCTGCTGAATCTGATCTGTGGGAGCCGGAAGCTTGCACTGCTCAGCCCTGCTGAATCTGATCTGTGGACGATGGAAGCTTGCACTGCTCGGCCCTGCTGAATCTGATCTGTGGGCGACGGAAGCTTGCACTGCTCAGCCCTGCTAAATTTGATCTGTGTGTGACAGAAGCTTGCACTGCTCAGCCCTGCTGAATGTGATCTGTGGGTGATGGAAGCTTGCACTGCTCAGCGCTGATGAATCTGGTCTGTGGGCGATGGAAGCTTGCACTGCTCAGCCCTGCTAAATCTGATCTGTGGGTGACGGAAGCTTGCACTGCTCGGCCCTGCTGAATCTGGTCTGTGGACGATGGAAGCTTGCACTGCTCGGCCCTGCTGAATCTGATCTGTGGGCGACGGAAGCTTGCACTGCTCAGCCCTGCTAAATTTGATCTGTGGGTGACAGAAGCTTGCACTGCTCAGCCCTGCTGAATGTGATCTGTGGGTGATGGAAGCTTGCACTGCTCAGCCCTGATGAATCTGATCTGTGGGCGATGGAAGCTTGCACTGCTCAGCCCTGCTAAATCTGATCTGTGGGTGACGGAAGCTTGCACTGCTCAGCCCTGCTGAATGTGATCTGTGGGTAATGGAAGCTTGCACTGCTCGGACCTGCTGAATCCGATCTGTGGGTGAAGGAAGCTTACACGGCTCAGCCCTGCTAAATCTGATCTTAGGGTGACGGAAGCTTGCACTGCTCAGCTCTGATTAAACTGATCTGTGGGCGATGGAAGCTTGCACTGCTCAGCTCTGATGAATGTGATCTGTGGGTGATGGAAGCTTGCACTGCTCAGCTCTGCTGAATGTGATCTGTGAGTGATGGAAGCTTGCACTGCTCGGCCCTGCTGAATCTGATCTGTGGGAGCCGGAAGCTTGCACTGCTCGGCCCTGCTAAATCTGATCTCTGGGTGACGGAAGCTTGCACTGCTCGGCCCTGCTGAATCTGACCTGTGGGTGACAGAAGCTTGCACAGCTCAGCCCTGATGAATCTAATCTGTGGGAGACGGAAGCTTGCACGGCTCAGCCCTGCTGAATCAGATCTGTGAGTGACAGAGGCTTGCACTGCTCGGCCCTGCTGAATCTGATCTGTGGGTGACGGAAGCTTTCACTGCTCGGCCCTGCTGAATCAGATCTGTGAGTGACAGAAGCTTGCACTGCTGGGCCCTGCTAAATCTGATCTGTGGGAGACGGAAGCTTGCACTGCTCAGCCCTGATGAATGTGATCTGTGGGCAATGGAAGCTTGCACTGCTCAGCCCTGCTAAATCCTTTCTGCGGTCGATGGAAGCTTGCACGGCTCAGTCCTGCTGAATGTGATCTGTGGGTGATGGAAGCTTGCACTGCTCGGCCCTGCTAAATCCTTTCAGTGGTCAATGGAAGCTTGCACAGATCAGCCCTGCTGAATGTGATCTGTGGGTGATGGAAGCTTGCACGGCTCAGCCCTGCTGAATCTGATCTGTGGGTGACAGAAGCTTGCATTGCTTGGCCCTGCTGAATCGGATCTGTGGGTGATTGAAGCTTGCACTGCTGAGCCCTGCTAAATCCTTTCAGTGGGTGATGGAAGCTTGCACTGCTCATCCTTGCTAAATGTGATCTGTGGGTGATGGACGCTTGCACTGCTCGACCCTGTTGAATCTGATCTGTGGGTGATGGAAGCTTGCACTGCTCAGCCCTGCTGAATGTGATCTGTAGGTGATGGAAGCTTGCACTGCTCAGCCCCACTGAATCTGTTCTGTGGGTGACTTTTTAAGCAGTGATACAGAGTCCTTCAGCGAGACTTGCTTTAAGTGATTGTGTTACAAATATTGGTGTTGTGTTTTCCGGCCTTCTCCTCCCCTCAGACTATCTTTCTCACACACAGCTCGGTGTCTGCCTCCTCCCTCCCCCATCACTCCTGTTAAGCAGTCATGTGCACTCCCTCAGCGAGGCCTGATGTTAAGAGATTGTGTTACAGATATTGTTGGTGTGTGTGCAGGCCACCTCTTCCTCTCACACTCAGTGGCGGCTTCTCCACTCTGGCGGAGGAACATCTCCCACTGCTTTCAAGCCATGCGAGAAGCAAAAACATGAAAATATAATAACTTTCAGTTATTATCATTTTATGTTTGTGCTGCTTTGCGGGCTGGCGGGTGGGTGGGGCTGCTCTGCTATCACAGCAGGGCAGGGGAGTAGTAGTTTGCCCGCTCCTAAGTGTGAAATAACTGTTTGGTCAGGCCCCTCAGGAGGCGCAAACCACCCTGCACACTTTCCCCGTTCTCCATGCGGGCTGCATCACAGCCTGCATGCAGAACATGACCCCCCCCTCCAGCCCCTGGCTGAGCACTGTCTGTGTCACGGTGCCCAGGCCAATCACAATGCTGCATTGCTGCCTTGTGATTGGCTTAGGGGAAGGAGCCTGGCTGCCTGCTTCCTGTTCCTGAAGTCGGAGGCAGGAGAGCAGGAGCGGAGATGTGTGACCCGGCGGCAAGGTAACTTATTTATTTGTTTATTTATTTTCTATTTTGCCCCCTTTCACAATCGTGACTCCCCCAGACCCCCAACGCACCCCCCCACAACCCCCTTCACCCGCGAGCCATGACGGCCTCCACTACTCACACGGTGCTAACACACAGCTCAGTTTCTGCCCACTCTCTCTCCTCTCACTCTAGTTAAGCAGTGATACACGCTCCCTCAGCGAGGCCTGTTGTTAAGTGATCGTGTTACAGATATTGTTGTTGTGTGTTCCGCCCTCCTCCCCCTCCCTTCTCACACTGTCCTGACAGCTCGGTGTCTCCTTCCTCCCTCCCCCTCACCCTTGTTAAGCAGTGATGCACACTCCCTCAACAAGGCCTGTTGTTAAGTGATTGTGTTACAGATATTGTTGTTGTGTGTTCTGACCTCATCCTCCCCTCGCACTGACCCCACATAGCAGCTCAGTGTCTGCCTCCCCCTCACACTTGTAAAGCAGTGATGCACACTCCCTCTGGGAGGTCTGATGTTGAGTGATTGTGTTACAGATATAGGTGGTGTGTGTGCAGACCTCCTCCTCCCCTCACACTGTCCTCCTCACACACAGCTCAGTGTCTGCCTCCTCTCTCTCCCCTCACAATTGTTAGGGAGTGATACACACTCCCCAGCGAGGCCTGCTGTTGGAGTGATTGTGTTACAGATATTGTTGGTATGTGTGTAGGCCTCCTCCTCTCTGTACCCTCACACTGTGCTCCTCTCACACAGCTCGGTGTCTCCCACCTCCCTCACACTTGTTAAGCAGTGATACACACTCCCCAGCGAGGCCTGTTGTTAAGTGATTGTGTTACAGATATTGTTGTGTGTTCCGGCCTCCTCCTCCCCTCGCACTGTCCTCACATAGCAGCTCAGTGTCTGCCTCCCCCTCACATTTGTAAAGCAGTGATTCACACACCCTCTGGGAGGTCTGATGTTGAGTGATTGTGTTACAGATGTTGCTGGTGTGTGTGCAGGCCTCCTCCTCCCCTCACACTGTCCTCCTCACACACAGCTCAGTGTCTGCCTCCTCTCTCTCCCCTCACAATTGTTAGGGAGTGATACACGCTTCCCAGCAAGGCCTGTTGTTAAGTGATCGTGTTACAGATATTGTTGTTGTGTGTTCCGCCCTCCTCCCCCTCCCTTCTCACACTGTCCTGACAGCTCGGTGTCTCCTTCCTCCCTCCCCCTCACCCTTGTTAAGCAGTGATGCACACTCCCTCAACAAGGCCTGTTGTTAAGTGATTGTGTTACAGATATTGTTGTTGTGTGTTCTGACCTCATCCTCCCCTCGCACTGTCCCCACATAGCAGCTCAGTGTCTGCCTCCCCCTCACACTTGTAAAGCAGTGATGCACACTCCCTCTGGGAGGTCTGATGTTGAGTGATTGTGTTACAGATATAGGTGGTGTGTGTGCAGACCTCCTCCTCCCCTCACACTGTCCTCCTCACACACAGCTCAGTGTCTGCCTCCTCTCTCTCCCCTCACAATTGTTAGGGAGTGATACACACTCCCCAGCGAGGCCTGCTGTTGGAGTGATTGTGTTACAGATATTGTTTGTATGTGTGTAGGCCTCCTCCTCTCTGTACCCTCACACTGTGCTCCTCACACACAGCTCGGTGTCTCCCTCCTCCCTCTCCCTCACACTTGTTAAGCAGTGATACACACTCCCCAGCGAGGCCTGTTGTTAAGTGCTTGTGTTACAGATATTGTTGTGTGTTCCGGCCTCCTCCTCCCCTCGCACTGTCCTCACATAGCAGCTCAGTGTCTGCCTCCCCCTCACACTTGTAAAGCAGTGATGCACACTCCCTCTGGGAGGTCTGATGTTGAGTGATTGTGTTACAGATATTGTTGTGTGTTCCGGCCTCCTCCTCCTCCCCTCGCACTGTCCTCACATAGCAGCTCAGTGTCTGCCTCCCCCTCACATTTGTAAAGCAGTGACTCACACACCCTCTGGGAGGTCTGATGTTGAGTGATTGTGTTACGGATGTTGGTGGTGTGTGTGCAGGCCTCCTCTTCCCCTCATTCTGTCCTCCTCACACACAACTCAGTGTCTGCCTCCCCCTCACACTTGTAAAGCAGTGACTCACACTCCCTCTGGGAGGTCTGATGTTGAGTGATTGTGTTACAGATGTTGGTGGTGTGTGTGCAGACCTCCACCTCCCCTCACACTGTGCTCCTCACACACAGCTCAGCGTCTCCCTCCTCCCTCACCCTTGTTAATCAGTGATACACACTCCCCAGCGAGGCCTGCGGTTAAGTGATTGTGTTACAGATGTTGTTTGTGTGTAGGTCTCCTCTCTGTCCCCTCACACTGTCCACCTCATACACAGCTCAGCGTCTCCCTCCTCCCTCACCCTTGTTAATCAGTGATACACACTCCTCAGGCAGGATCTGATGTGAAGTGCTTGTGTTACAGATATTGTTTGTGTGTGTGCAGGCCTCCTCCTCCTCCCCTCACACTGTGCTCCTCACACACAGCTCAGCGTCTCCCTCCTCCCTCACCCTTGTTAATCAGTGATACACACGCCTCAGGCAGGATCTGATGTGAAGTGCTTGTGTTACAGATATTGTTTGTGTGTGTGCAGGCCTCCTCCTCCTCCCCTCACACTGTGCTCCTCACACACAGCTCAGCGTCTCCCTCCTCCCTCACCCTTGTTAATCAGTGATACACACTCCTCAGGCAGGATCTGATGTGAAGTGCTTGTGTTACAGATATTGTTTGTGTGTGTGCAGGCCTCCTCCTCCTCCCCTCACACTGTGCTCCTCACACACAGCTCAGCGTCTCCCTCCTCCCTCACCCTTGTTAATCAGTGATACACACGCCTCAGGCAGGATCTGATGTGAAGTGCTTGTGTTACAGATATTGTTTGTGTGTGTGCAGGCCTCCTCCTCCTCCCCTCACACTGTGCTCCTCACACACAGCTCAGCGTCTCCCTCCTCCCTCACCCTTGTTAATCAGTGATACACACTCCTCAGGCAGGATCTGATGTGAAGTGATTGTGTTCCAGACACCGATGCTGTGTACACAGCCGCTCGCTCCATCACTCTTCCTATACCCACCCCCTGCCTCCCTCCTGAGCTCTCCCAGTAAACGCCCAATTAGAGCTTGTCTATAACTCGGTAATAGCCCTCGATTTATCCTCGTGGGCGCAGAGAGCGCGTGCCAGGCCCCGCGCGGGGTGGGAACTCGAGGCAGCTGCTCACCTGTGCTAACGAGGGCTGGGGACATCTGCTTTGGAGCACAGACCTGTGCTCTGCCCGGGGGGTGGGAAAACGGGCTCCAGCAGAAAAAGCTGCTGTTCTGGCGGAATAAAGCACCTTCTCTGTGAAGCCCCGTGCGTTTATTCAGTGACTCTAATTTTGGATGTTAGGTGTGATCCGAGACACAAAAATAGAGCGAGATGCCAAGATCACACAGTGTGTCGAGAGGGGTAGCCAGGATGATGTCCTATGCCATGGGGTGTGGATACCCCATATCAGGTTTCCATTCAATCTTTGCCTGTAAATCAAACCGACATCACAATAATAATATCACACAGGTGTTGGACTGGGTCCTTTTCTGCAGGGGCATCCCTGAAACCTTTGCCTTCCTCCTAGTCTTTTTTTCTGACCTGGTGTTGGTGGTTTTAGGACTCTGGGCACTTTAGCACTGCTGTCTAGTGTAAAGTGTGTGTCCTCTGTTTGGTAAACATTGTAAGATTGGTCTACACCTGTTTGACGTATTTAATTTACCTATCAGTCCCCAGTAATGTGGTATCTCCCATACCCGGGGCCAGTAAATTAAATGCTACTGGTGGGCTTGCAGGGCTGATTGCGCCATCCAACGAAGTAGCCGTTCAAACCTGTCTCAGGCCTCTGCCATTGCAGGGCCTCTGCGCGCAGTTTACTGCCGCTGTGACATGGCACATAAGTTGGGTGCCACGTCTGGGACTCCCCTTTTACTACTTATCAGTCACCCCTAATGTAGGCCCTAGCTAGCCCTATGGGCAGGGTGCATTGTAGGTAAAAGGTAGGACATGTGCCTTAACTGTGTGGCATGTCCTGGTAGTGACAAACAGCCATTTTGGTTTCTCACTGCTGTGAGGCTGCCCTCCCATAGGAATGCACTGGGGATTCCCTGATAAGTGTTTCAGTGGTAATTCCTGATATGAGAGGGGCAGCGTGCTCAAGTTTGGTATGTTTGGAATTGTGATAATAAATACTGCATAATGGTGTCTGCAGATTTATTGTCACTATTTTAGAAATGACACTTTTAGAAGTTGGGATTTCTGTGTGCTATGTGTCTTTGTGCCTGCCTGATGTGTATTGCATGTCTGGCTCTGGAGTGACAGGGGCTGGGGAGATGCCGTGGCTCCAGATGTGCTGGATGAGTCGGCGCTAGGCTGAATAGTCAGATCTGCATTTGGAGTAGTGGGAGGAGTAGCCCCTGACCCTGAATATGTCTGTGCCTGTCTTGTACAATGCTGGCTCCACCCCCCTGTGGTGTGTCTGGGGCCAGGACCTGCAATGTCAAAGGGGATTGTTGTGCACTGTAAATAAAATATTGCGTGCCCCTCAGAACTGGTTTTGACTGGATCCCCAAGCCCTGTGCCAGGGCAGAACAAAGACATGGCTAGTTTAAATATTGGGGCTGTGACCCCATGTAAAAGTACCTGTTTGGGATCGGAACGACTGCTGGGTGCCAGGAGGAACCACTGTGGGACCCAGTTGCTGTCTCCTGGGGGTCCCTACATGCTGACCTGCCTGTGCCCAGCTCTGCCCTATGGAACCTCTAACCCAGCGTGAGGTGCTTACTGGTTTCATCCCACTGCATTGAGAGGGCTAGGCACCATTGCATTGAGAGGAGCATTCTGGCCTGGCTGTGCCCCTCAGCGCTGTGCACAAGCATCAGGAGCGCGTGATGGGCACTTTTTTATTTGCTTGATTCAGGCCAAGAGAAGGGCTTGTGGGGCAGGATTGCTCGACCGGCGCAGAACAAAGAGTCACATCATCTTCGCCGAAAACTCCACTGAGGAAGCAGGCGGAAGTTAGGTAGAGTCTGACTGTGGGCGGGGCTGGAGGAAACGTGAGGCAGAGACCGCAAGGGAGCCAGGGTCGACAGATGCTTCGCTCCGTGTGTGCTCCAGACGAGGCAGCCAGGTCAGAGCTGTGCCTCGGGGTGGGCGGGAGCCACCCCGTGTCCTTGTGTGTCCAGGGCCCCCAACTGCCAAGCCAGGTCCTCCCTGGACTGGAAACAAGCATCCTAAGACCCGTCCATCATTTGTGTGTCTTTTGCTTTCTCGCCCTAAGTGACCCAGGTATGCCCAGACGTGGGTCCTGGGCTCACTGTGCCACTGGAATCAAGCTATCCTGGCTGAAGAGGGGTGAAACCCCGAAACCGGTCCTAGGATGCTTGTTTCCGGTCCAGGTAGGACCTGGCTTGGCAGTTCAGGCTGGACTGTTCCCATGAGGCACAGGGTCAAGACTGATTTGCATATGGTCAGGTCTAAACTGGGGTGGCATGGTGAGCAAAAGAATGATGGATTTAACCCAGATCTCTTGATTGGGGGTGAATGTTTTGGTTTGTTCTGCATTCCGTCCATCACTTGTGTGTCTTTTGCTTTCTCGCCCCAAGTGCGCCAGGTATGCCCAGACGTTGGTCCTGGGCTCACTGTGCCACTGGAATCAAGCTATCCTGGCTGAAGAGGGGTGAAACCCCAAAACTGGTCCTAGGATGCTTGTTTCCGGTCCAGGGAGGACCTGGCTTGGCAGTTCGGGCTGGACTGTTCCCATGAGGCACCGGGTCAAGTTTGATTTGCATATGGCCAGGTCTAAACTGGGGTGGCTTGGTGAGCAAAAGAATGATGGATTTAACCCAGATCTCTTGACTGGGGGTGAATGTTTTGATTTGTTCTGCATTCCATCCATCACTTGTGTGTCTTTTGCTATTCAAGCCCGGCATCAAATCTGGTTGTGCCACTGGGATGCGGAGGCTGCCCAAAAAGCGTTGCTGATGAAGATCCTATTCTCAGGGACAAAGCTGTTCGGGTTATCTTTGGAGGACATGGTGAAGAAGTTAACTGAGGACTGGAAGCTGCTGGCTCCCATCAGGTCTTCCAAGGGCCGCTTCCCTGGCCCCAAGAGGGGATTTTCCACCTTGTCTACGACTAGGTGCAGTGGGCCCTTTCGAGGTAGGGGTTGTGGCCGGGGCTTCCCTTTCTTCGCAAAATTCCCGGTCTCAGCCAGCAGCTTCCACCTCCACTCCCAAATCTTGACTATATGCTGGTCCAGCCCGGGGGTGTCCCGGTGGGCGGGCGCCTCCGCCACTTCCTTCCGGTGTGGGAATCCTCTGTCTCGGAGCTTTGGGCCCTAAGGATCATGAGAGAAGGTCTGTCCATCACCTTCAGCTCCCCTCCTCCACATGCCTTCCTCGTTACCCCACTGCCTTCCTCTCCGGTCAAAAGGGTTGCCTTGCTAGCCGGCATCCAGGATCTACTCGTCAAGGGGGCCATCCAGCCTGTTCCACCGTAGCAGAGAGGATGCGGTGTCTATTCCATCCTGTTCCTGTTAAGGAAGGTGTCTGGGTATTTTCGGCCTGTCTTGGACACGAAGCGGGTGAATTCTTTCATTCCCCATACTAAGTTCAGGATGCTTTCTCTGCAGGAGATTCTGCCACTGCTGGTCCAGGGGTAGGTGATTGCTTCTCTGGACCTGCTGGATGCCTACGTCCATGTGCCTGTTCATCTGGCTTCCCAGCGTTTCCTATGGTTCTGCGTGGAGGAGAACCACTACCAGTTCTAGGTACTTCTTTTTGGTTTATCATCTGCCCCGAGGGTGTTCACCAAGATCCTGGCCCCCTTGGTGGGCATTCTCTACCGGGAAGGGACCAGGGTGTTTCCATACCTGGATGACTGGCTAATATCTGCCTCTTCTTTTCAAAGGGGATGCTGCACATCAGGAGGGTCTGCAAGGTTCTCTCTGCCCATGGCTTCCTGATCAACCTGAGGAAGTCCCACCTGTCACCCACCCAGGACTTGGTCTTCATTGGGGGTCATTTGGACAAGGTCCTGGGGAAGGTGTTCTTGCCCCTGGCATGCCAGAACGTCTTGTGGTGGGATCTGGGGGCTCTTCTGGGTCAGGATTCCGCTCCTGTGAGTCTGTGAGTCTGTGGTTGAGGGTTCGGGGTTAATGTCAGCCACCGTCAATGTTTCACCCTGGGCTCGCCTCCACCTGTACCCGTTGGTCAATCACCTTCTGTCTCTCTGGGATCACTGCTCGGGGGACTACAAGGCCCCGGGCCTGGTGTCCCCTCAGATTCGGTCCAACCTGGGCTGGTGGTTGGTGGAGCACCACCTCTCAGAGGGTCTTCCATTCCTGGTCTCACCATCCCGGATGGTCATGACCGATGCCAGTCGCCTCGGCTGGGAGGCAACCGTGGGGTCTTGGCCGGTTCAGGGTCATTGGGACCCTCTTCTGTCACAGTGCTCCTCCAACTTCCGCGAAATGAAGGCCATCCTTCTGGCTTGCCAGGAGTTTGCTCCCTCTCTCCAAGGTCAGCATGTCTTGGTTCGGACAGACAACCAGGTGGTGAGGGGTAAGATCAACCACCAGGGGTGTTGCCGGGTGCGCTCCCTTTGGGTGTTGTCCCGGAAACTGTTGTCCTGGGCAGAGGCGAAGGTCTTGTCTCTCAGGGCGGTTTATATCCCGGGGCCGGAGAATGTGCTGGCGGACCATCTCAGTCGGGTGTTTCCTCCATTGTCTGCCCTCTCCCTGACGCCTTCTGTCTTTTGGTGCCTGGTGGATCTCTTTGGCCTTCCCTGGGTGGACCTGTTCGCGGAGATGGGCAATGGTCTCCTGCCTTGCTTCTGTGCTCTCCATCCATGTCCGGGGGTTTGGAGGGGTGGGTGCTCTATCTTTCGCTTGGGCTGGGGTCTCCTGTATGCCTTTCCCCCCTTTCCCTTGACTTCTTGCATCCTCTGCAAAATATGTCTGGACAATGCCTTGGTGCTCTTGGTGGTTCCCGATTGGGTTCGCCGCTCCTGGTATCCTCTACTGTGCGAGCTGGTGGTTCGGGACTGTTGACTGATTCCAGATCACCCGTTCCCATTGCGGGGCCCTCCGCTCCCCAGGTCGCTGTTGCGCCGGCTCCATCTGCAGGCTTGGCTGGTGAGCGGGTGACCTTGGTGGCCCAGGGGTGTTCTCCGGGGGTGGTGGATTTGCTACAGGGTTTCCGGAGGTCTTCAACCTTGCTGTCTTATTCCCGCCACTGGTCCTCTTTTTCCCGTTGATGCGGGCTGCAGGGTTTTTACCCTGTGTCGGTGGATACCATGAGGGTTCTGGATTTCCTGGTGGAATGTTTTTCCCTGGAATTAGCCCCCTCCACATTGAGGGCGCAATGGGCTGCCCTACGGGTTTTCCGCAGTCCGGACCTGAATAGGTTAGATTCCTTGGTGGCTCACTTGCTGCAGAGCTATTTCCTGCGGCGGCCTTGTGCTGTTTGCCTGGCTTCGCCTTGGGATCTGCCTTTGGTCTTGCACTCCCTGCAGGGTCCCCCCTTTGAGCCCCTACAACTGTGGATCTTAAGTTCCTCACCTTCAAGGTGGTTTTCTTGGTGGCCAGTGTCTCTGCTGGCAGGATGGGCGAGCTGGGGTCTTTTCTTTGGTCTCCTCCCTTCTTGCGGGTTCTGCCGGACCGTCTGGTCCTGCGGCATGACCCTCGTTTTCTGCCCAAGATCCCCTCCCTTGTTAAACATTCTTAGGAGGTGTCCTTGCCTTCTTTTTCCCCCTGAGGTGGATGCCTCTCTGTCCTTGCTGGATGTCCGTCATGCGGTGGAGGTTTACCTGGCCCGCACGTCCTCTTTTAGTCACTGTGACAGTTTGTTCATGACCTTTGGGCTGGTTTGTTCTGAGCACAAGCCCTCTGTGTCCACTTTGAGTCGGTGGCTGAAGCAGGCAATCCTGCGGCTCCCAAGTCCCTGGCTTCTGAGCTACCGGGGGATGTTCAGGGTCGTTCCACTCGGAGGGTGTCAGTGTCGTGGGCCTCTTTTAAGGGTCTGTCCACTGAAGAGATCTGCAAGGCTGCGACTTGGTCGTCTCCGTACATGTTCATGGAGCACTACCGGCTGGTCCTGGGTGGCTCTCCTCCTGGGGGTTTCGCAGAGGCTGTTTTGGGTGCGGGGTCTGCCATCCCTTGATTAGTCCCTTGGCTGGGCTGTGTTTTATTCTGTTGTTCTTGTACACTGAATTAAAGCTGTGTTTTGTTATCATGGTCCTCCTTGCTGGTGGTTTCTTGTGTTACATGAAGCCTATTGGCTTGGGCATTTGTTCACTTTGTTGGTCATGTGGGGAGGAAGACTTATGAGGAGGTAATGTCGCGGTTACTTACTGGTAATCTTCATTACTCCAAGAATAGTCTTCCTCGCCACATGAGTTCCCATCTCTCCCTCCCTGTCTGGTTATTGGCTTCATGTTTAGGCATGGTAGTTTCAGGCTGAAGAGGTGGGCCGACCCGCCTCTTATAGATGTCATGAGTGATAAGGGTCGGCCATATTGGGAAGGTTTGGGAGGCGAGGAAGACTATACTCGGAGTAATGAAGATTACCGGTAAGTAACCCGGGCATGTATGCCGGACAGGTTCAAGGATTGCACACTGTGCAAATAGTTTCCATTTGTAGTTGTTCTATCTGGCCTGTTTTGTTTCAGGTTCAAGGTAACTCAGAACTAGTTTTATTTTATTTTCTGTCATACGTCTTGTGTTAAGTTTTACATTTTACTTTCTTTTTTTGTGAGCTTCTGACGTCTTCCTTATTTTGTTTCAGGTTCAAGTTAACTCATAACAAATGTTATTTTATTTCCTATCATAAATGTTGTGATATGTTTTAAACTTTACTTTCTTTTTTGTGTTTGTGACATCTTCATTGTTACTTTTGTTTCAAATTCAAGTTGTCATAACTATTTTTTTTTACATTTTCTGTTATAAGTGTTGTGTTAATTTACACTTTACTTTCTTTTTTCTTTTTTTGTGTTTCTGACAGTTTCCTTGTTTTGTTTCAGGTTCAAGTTATTTCATAACTAGTTTTATTTTCTTTGCTGTCATATATGTTGTACAAGTTTTACACTTTACTTTCTTTTTGCTTTTTGTGTGTCAGACATCTTCTTCAAGTTAGAGATGTGTATTGTCCTAGAATGCTTGCTTGTGGAGCGTTTCTGCAAGTTCTCTATGCTGGAGTGTGGTCTGGAGAGTCCAAGGGATGTAGTCCCTAATGCGGTGAAGGAGGTGGTGTTTGTGTCTCTGTGGAGCTTGAAATCATATGACCTGTTTCCATGGTTGTGGCTTGGACTTTATACCTGCCCTGTATGTAGAAAATAAGCTGGCCTTACCCTGCCTGTTCTTTGTGTGTGGGGCGTCTTAAGTGCTACTGTGTGTGAAAGGCTTGTTTTGTGTGGCACCCACACTTACCCTCCTACCAGCTATGTTGAAGCGTTCTGTGTGTGGGGAGCATGCACAGTTGTGATGCAGGCTGTATGTATTGTGCACAGGACGGATTGTCACAGGCCTCCTGTTAACAATTCTTTCAGTTTGTGTAGGCTTCTGCAGAAGTCGTGCCATCCTCATCTTACCCCGAGGTTCTGCTTTGTGCTGTTTGTGCCAGGCTGGCAGAGGCCTGGGTAAGCCCCCCAGCTCTGAATGGCTGACAGTGTCTGAGGGCACTGGCAGCCAGCAGTGTTTGTTCTGTTTGTTAAGCTTCACTCAGTGGTGATTGGCACAGCATGTGGTTCCTTGTGGGTTTATCTTAGTGGGTTTCATGTCAGGATATCGATTACAGAAATATCATCCGACAAGAGTATTGTAGCAAACATATCGACAACCCAAGTATTGAGAAGGTAAGTATGTATTTGAAACAATAGTTTTGCTTTTCCTAATTCCGCACCTACACACCTTGAGTTTATGTAAATTATCAAGGCACATATAAGTCAGGCCCACTGAAATTATGTGGCATACAGTGACACACTTTGTACCAATATTATTTTGTTATTTTGTAATTTTACACTTGTTAATGCTGTCTGGGCAAACATTTCACCTCATTAGTACCAGTTTAATTCACAAATATAGCAATAAGAACGATAAGGGTGACCAGCTAGCCTTTGTAAAGGACCTTTGGTGGACATGGCCCTTTTTAGGGGAATTTACCTCACAACGTTTCACTTCTTCCTCTTAGTCTTTGCCGACTCTCTCAGCCTGACCTTAGGAATCAGGGCACATTCCCATCGGGGCGCATTCCCCTCCCACTGTACTGCCAACCTCGCCTGCATTGAACAGGGGGTGCGCAGTTATGCACTTGATAAGTTTAGGTGTCGTACCTCTGAGTACCCCTGCTGGAAGTGGCACTTTCGGGTTGGCTGAAGGGATGCCCCCAGTCAGGCAGAACCTACCACTCCCGTCAAGGGTGCGTGATTTCACTCGCCGTATAACCTATGCTCACCCTAGGGTAGCTTGGCACTGAGCAGTCAGGCTTTCCTCGGAGGCAATGTGGAAAGCAAAGACACAGCAATCACACACTATAAATACACTGAACGTCACAAAAGATAGTTCACACAGGATGGGCCCGATTCACAAAAGTAATCTGAGACAAAATCCTAACTTGACGACTTTCGGTATTCACAAAAAGCATTTAGAAGTAGTAACGTTAGGATTCCTAACTTTTCTTCTCCTAAACTGAGAAAAATCCTAACTTTACGACTTTCGGTATTCACAAAAGGCATTTAGGAGTAATAAATGTAGAAATCCTAGAGTGCTCCATACGGACTGCGCTGGCACTTGTTGCATCTTGTAGTGGTGTGGAGTGAGTGTGTGAGTGGGAGTGATAGTCAGCGGGTCTTTGTGATTTAGGACACTGAACGGTGGTGCCAATTTGTATGTTGATTTTATGCCAAAAGAACAATACATTTGACATTGGGTTTACCCGCATTTGTACGGCCTGCGGGGCTGCTAAAAAGTATTCTAATTTCATGTATATACATATCTTTGATATTGTTGTGACCTGGGGTGTACCCTATAACTGTGCGGGACAGTATTATCATGATTGCTTGGGTGGTCCTGGGGTGGACAGCGTGTCGCACAGCATAAGGGTGCTCTCTCTCTCTCTTTCTCTCTCTCTCCCTCTCTCTCTCTCTCTCTCTCTCTTGCTCTCTCTCTCTGTGAGGGGGATTAGATTAGTAATTGTCCACACTGTGTATATTATTGATTTCAAAACAATACGAGTGGGCCTAGTACTGCTAGTAACATTTTCACAAGTGATTTATGCACAAAAGTATATGATATTCAAGTTATAAGGTTTGAATATGTGTGTTGAACATAAACGTTATTTGCATCCATCCGGTGTGAAGTCTCTTTTGTGATGCTTAGTGCATTTATCGTAAGTGATTGCTGTCCCTTTGCTTTACACTTTTTCCTCTGAGGAAAGCCTGACTGCTCAGTGCTAACCTACCCAAGGGTGAGCACAGGTGCTAGAACCAGCAGTTTCTGGTTGGCTGAAGGGAGCCCCCAGCCAGGTAGATCTACTGCTCCTGTTAAAGGCAGGTGCTTGCGCTCGCTGTATAACCCGTGTTCACCTTTTGGTATCTTGGCTCTGAGCAGTCAGCCGCACCACAGAGGCAATATGTAAAGCAAAGACACAGCAGCCATTTGTGATAAATACACTGAGAGTCACAAACGGGACTTGACACCGGATGTATGTCTAAACCTTTATGTTTAACATATATTCAGTCATTACAACAAGACCATTATATGCTTTTTGTGCAAAACGCACATTCGGAAATATTACTAGCTGTATTAGGCCAACTTGTATTGTTATGATATCACTATTATGCACACTATGGAGAATTCCTAATGTAACCCCCCCTACAATTGAGAGAGTGTGGCACACAATATCAACATTATACACATACACGAAAACTGAACACGTTTTAGCAGCACCGCGAGACGGTCAAACCCAATGTCAAAAGTTAGTGTTTTTTTGGGAACAATCAAAATATAATGCGCCACTGCCGGCCAGTATCGTGAATCAGAGTTGGCTCACACAAGATCGCTCCCACCCGCACACACTCACTCCGCACGACTACGCTGTGCAATGGTTATCATCAACCAGTCTGTACAGCACGCTCTTCCACACACACATATGTACTGAGCAACCTAATGCAGTACCACTTGCACCCAGTGGGCCAACGGGTCACACTCTGCAGACTCTGTGGCCCAAGCCTCCCTCCACCCTCTAGCTCACCCTGATTGTCCTATACCCCCGGATTGAAGATAGCCAACCCCACCCCCAGGACACTGGGCTACACGCGGATGAAGCCACACTGTCTGGGTCTTCGGGATGCAGGTGGGAATATGTAACAGCTTTAATTAGGAGGTAGACGTAAAAAAGGAAGATGTTAGAAGCCACTCGGGAAGTTCACCCGCTGATCTCAAAACACAAAGGAGTAACGCATTCTCTTGAACCGCTTTCAAACTGTCTCAGAAGCATTTCTTCAACCCAGTCAATCTCTCTCGCTACTACCTGGTGCAAAGATGTGTTTGGGGGGGGCCAGGTGTGGGGAGGGCAGTTGCTCCACCGCGATGAGGGTCACAAGTGAACAACCGATGAAAGGGGTGTAACACAAGAGAGCCTCTTGAAAGGATGAGGAACCCCGATTGGTACACGATGATCTAGGGAGTGCCCAGGTAATCTGGACACAGCACTTCATGCGTATTGGGATGAGTCGCACCAAGCACTTCAGATTTCAAGCACAATGAATTACAAATTCCACTCTTCCCGGGAAAGGAAGCACAATGACCGGTGCACATTGAGATGGATTGCACCAGGCAATTCCAGTCAGACACAATAAAGAGATGCAATTTAGTACCTCCCTGGAAAGGAGGCACCACGTCCAGTGCAAGATGATACAGCTGCACCACCCTAGTCCAGTCACAAAGGTTTAGCAGAGCCACATGAGGTAGAAAGAGGATTTACTCCAGGTACACCCCCACCTCTGAGGGTCACACCCTATGAATCAGGCATCGCCACGCAATAAGCATGCAGTCGGTGTGTCGCATGAGAGAGATGCAGCACGATCGATGAAAAGGGCTACGTGGGGTCCCTCAACCGGTGAATCTGCTCACCATCAACTAGAGTTGGGTCCCTGCTTTACCGGAACCACCGGTTTTAGCTGCGGGCACGATTTCTGGGGCTCCTCAGTAGGCATTTAGGTCTCCAGACAAAAGTCTTAGTTTCACGCTGTCACCACACTACCAGTTGAGATTCAGTAGCCTAGGTCACAGGTAGATGGTGTAGGTCCGTCATGGTAGATCTTTTATGTCCCGGAGATTTCCGAGAGACCAGGAAGCCCACAGTTGAGCCCTTGGACAGCACACATCAGACCGCCACACTTCCGCACGTCCTCCACCTAGGCCATCCTCTATTTGGACAGTTATCCTTCATGTGCACAACTGAGTCTTCTGACAATGTGCACCACACAGTCCGGGTTCTCCGGTCCCACGTCCCCACAAGCGTATATCACCTCTTGCTGAAGGATGGCAACCGTAGTTATACTGCTGTGTGTCTTTGAAGTTCGGGTGGTTTAGGGTTTTCCCTTTGAACCACAGATGTTGCCCCTAAATTGTAGGCCTGTCTGCTTTGGGGCCATGAAATGCAAACCTTAATGTTTAATGGGGCCATAATCCAGCCCTTAGAGGCCAAGCTCATTGAGGCACCAGTGTATCACCTTTATTGATGCACCGACATCACAATAGGCTACCCTTATATTTACAAGGCCATGTTTTTTGTGGAGTTTTATATAGAGCTACTAGACCCGCAGGTATCAGAGTGCTTTACATGAGCTCCAGTTCCGTTACATTTGGTCACATTTATTTTTTTTAGGCACGGGGAGATTACGTGATTTGCCCAGAATCACAGAATGCTGAACGCCCTGCCGAGACTCGAACCTGGTTCCCCAGCTCCGAGGTCGACCGCCCTAGCCGCTAACTCACCCTGCTTCGCTTTTCATGGCCTTGTAAATATGTTTCTTTTTCATGCATAACTCAGCATGAAAGGGGCGTTTCATGGGTGTTGCTGTGGGTGTTCCCATGCAACATCCATGGAACGTGATGTATTCCCAGATTTGCAAAATTTTGTAAACTTGGGAATGTGTGAGAATCTTACGCCTCCCTACGGAAGGCATAAGGAGGTGCAAGAAGGAAAAGTACTTATATTTCTCCTCGTTTTTTCTGCGGTCTAAGCACGCTTCATTCTTGCAGCACGCATTGAAAGAGGAAAATGCCTTGAATGATAGTTGTTGTGTAGGAAGGCGTCCCTTCCTGCATAAAAACAATCATCCCCTCAGCGCAGATACTCTTGCAAATGACGCAAGGGTGTCTGATCTGGCCCACAGATGCTGTTGTGCACCGGCACAGTGGAGAAGGACAGGAACGCGTCATATCTTGTAGATAAGCCTCATTCCTGCCCTTTTATTTTGAAACACGGAAGTGCAGAAGGAAGGCTTACAGTTCTGCTCTGGTCAAATATTGCAAATGAGGCCCTTCGTGTCGCAACCTCTAGCTTCAATCTATCCCACTCGTTCTCTAATGGCAGAGGTCTGCCGTTCCCGTGGGACACCCATAGCTCATTGCTGTCATGGGGAATGCACAGATGTGCTCCCCCGACCCCTGGTGTCCACTGGAGCCAGACACCATGGTCATCGAGACTCTCAGAGCATAGAAATGTCCGTATTCTATAAGTAGCATTTCTAAGCGAGTTATGCCAAACCCCCCTTTACCAATGGAAAGGGTTTGGAACAGTGAAGCCATCAATATGAAACACCATGAGGCTTCTCGACTGCAGTCCACGATTGAAGTCCCAAGTAATGTCAACCCCTCACCCATGTAAATCTATGGGAATAGCAGGACTCATAGGTAGGGAAAACACACACAGGTATTCATCATTATCTGTACGCACATGCGCTATTGTGCACACTGACCTGCGATGGCAGCAGTGGTGGCATGGTTCGCTGGTGGCGGGGCAGGTGCAGGTGTGCGGAGGTGTGTAGAGAGGTTGTGGGGGGGAAACGGTGCGCACTAAAATAAATTATATTAACATAAACATTTATCTTGCCGCGCCGGGTCCAGCATCTCTGCTCTCCTCGTCAGACACGCACAGGAAGTACAGCCAGGCTCCTCTGACCAATCACAGCGCTGTAATGCAGCGTTTTGTTTGGTAAGCACCCAGACTCCCAGGTTCGAAGCTCAACCAGGGAATGAGGGCCTTGGCTTGTTTTCCACACAGGCTGTAATCCAGCCTGGATGGAGAACAGGGAAAGTGCTCAAAACTGGTTTGGGTGGCCCAAGAGGGCAGACCAAACAGTCATTGTGACCTTAGGAGTGGGCAAACACTCCTCCCCTGACCTGCTCTGAGAGCAAAGCAGCCCCGCCCACATGCCCGACCGCAAAGAGGCTGGAAACATAACATAATAATAACTCTAAGTTATTATCATTCATGTTTCTTCTTCTCAATGCTTAAACGCAGTGGGGCGAAGCTCCTCCACCCTAGTGGAGGAGCAGCCCCTGGATGGCAGGAGGAACACATAGTTCCCAGCACCAGTGGTGCAAGTGCGCCCTCCTGAGTCTGCAAAGAAGAATGGGCACAGGTTTAACTAATGTATGTGTCTGTGCGCATGCACAAGCCTTTGTTGGCAGGTGGCACAGGCAATCATGGGCACCAAAGGTGTGGGTGCATACTCACAGCAGCCTACAATGGCATACTACCCATAAGTTTACTCACGATAGATACCAGTGCGCACCCACCGGTCTTCAATGACAGATCAGCCTGTGTTTCAGGACATGGAATCAGCGCCTCTTCCCAACACTGATAGGAAGGGCGCAAATGCTTACATGTGGCAAGGAAACGCCGGGCATAGGGTTTACACAGGTCATAGCACATTCGGTACAAGTGTGCATACTCCACCCTGCTCGGACCAGCCAGACATGATTTGAACCCCTTAAGGGTGCAATTGCACACTCCCAGCAAGCAACGGTGGACCGGGCACCTTGCAGTTAGCACCATGGATGCAAACGTGCAGACCCAGGCAGGCCTGACCCACAGGTTAAAACACCCGGATGAAGGTATACACTCATCAGCCCACAATGGCAGGCTGGGATCCTATCCAAAATATGCGCCAGGTGGATGCCTGGCGTCCCTCTGGTGCACACCTGAATTGATCCGTGAAGGAGTAAAATAAGGTAATCCGATTTTAGTTGCATTGTTTCTCCAAAATGTTTTACACAAAGCTGCTTGATGCGTGGTCAAAAGTACTTTTTATTCAATTGTAACATCAAAGTAAATTCCACTCTTTAGTAGAAACGAAGAGTATAATCGATTAGATGAAGTAGCAAATATAATGATCCCAATGCATTTCGAGTCATTCAGACTCTTCATCAGGGGATAAGGTCCTAGAAATAAAAAAGGTAATCACTACCAAGACATGAGACCACACGGATCCATTCAGGTGTGCACCAGAGGGACACCCATGTTCCGGAACAGCGTGTCAACATCCCTTTCTAATCTGTAGACGAAGACAAACGCACTTCCATACAGCCTTGTCAGTGAGGATGTGTTCTAGGCCCTGAGGCCACTCCAGAGAATTGGCAACACCCCAGGAGTATCCATGGATAGAGCCGAACTCTGAGGTAAGGAAAACCCCCTTTGGCATGTTCCTCACTACCTGGACGGGGCACATCCATTTGTGCCCACCGAACCTATAGCCTACCACCCCCTTGGTGCCCGTCAGTGCTTCCCTTATAGGGGTGCCCTCGTGGTATGGGATGACCCACTCAGAGATGGCTGAGGCCTAAGCGATGCCAACCTAAGCAGGGGTGCAATATCACTCCACAGACCTGTAATGGCACCCTCAGTGCAATTTCCCACTGCTAGCCAGTGCCATACCTGCCCCAGGTATGTGGTTTGCCTGTTTACGGGGCACTCAGTGGTACAGCACCTAAACCCCATCATATATGCACCCCCAGGCCAATGTAGGCATACAGGGGGAAGGTGCCCAGTTTCCCAAGGTTACGCAGAGAAAGTCAGCAAAGACTAGGAGGAAAAAGGAAAAGATTTTAGGGAACTTTCCCAGAAGGATGCCATGTCCAACAACAGGTATTACGGTGAGTGTAATCACCCGCCCTTGACAGGTGCTTTAGGTTCTGCCTGGCTTGGAGGATCCCTTCAGCCAAGCAGAAGTGCCGGTTCCAACAGCCTTTCACTCCGCAGCAACACATCTTGCGACATTTTTTGTTACTTTTGTTCTGTTTGACATAGAAACAACGATTTTTTGTTATAATCTGCAGATTCTGCAGCAGATGGTGACTTATGTGGCAAATGAGGCAAATTCATAATAATGCGAAAAACACCAGAGCTGCTAAATTGCATGATTCCAGTCGCCCTCAGTTAAGTATAGGATGCCGGTTAACGTCAGCACCCACATTATTGGAGGTGTTGCAGGTGACTCTCTTTGTGGACACTGGACAGTACCTGGGGTTCCAGATAGATAACTTCTTGTTATTACTTTGGGAAAGAATGAGCCACATTGACCAATTTGCCTTGCAGCACAACAGCCAACGCTGCTGCACTGGGTGAAAGGGGGAGAGCAGGAAAGCGTCTTAGTTACTGAGATGTGGCACCGTATTCTCTCCTCCTGCACTGGTGCGCATTGGGCACAAGTAAAGCTGGTAAAGTTTGGAGAAAATAAAATGTTCCCTAATGCTATACTTGCCTTGAGGAGGCTTACATTTTTGGGAAAATGCCCGTCTGCCTTTTTTAGTAGATAGGGTAAAATCTCTTGGTGGTTGCAGGGGACCAACCGTGTACCACCCCTAGAATTCACCCTTGGCACAAAGTAGTGCAAACTAGCGCGTAGCACTACTTTGTGATACTTTAAGGCTACTTTCCACACATTACAAGTTTTGAGAAGGAAAGTAAATCCCAATTCTACACGTTACACTGTAAATAAGGCAGGAAGTGTTAGTATATCTGGGCCGATGTATCTTAAATGTACCTAAATTATAAAAACAGTCAAAAGGAGGAACAGCAGCGAAAAGCAATAGTATCTTGAAAAACACAAAGTTATAATACAATAACTGTGTTAAGGCTAGATTTAGAGCTTGCCAGATAAGTTACCATGGTGCAAGGGTGCCTGCGATGCAGGAAGGATTGTTTTGTGCAGGAATGGACACCTTCCTGCACAAAAACAATCGTCAGTGGCATATTCCTCTTTCTACGTGTGCCGCAGAATGCTTCACATGTTGAAAGAGGACAAAATGAGGAGAAGTAAAGATATTTATTCCAGGTCTACCACTAAATGGTAAATCAGGGAATGGGCCAAGATCCATGGGTGGGAGCCCTCATGCCCCACCCGTGCAACGCTTCCCTGGGGCAGTGCAACGCAAGGCAGTGATTTGCGCTGCCTGGCGGTACTCCAGGTTTATTAAGCTATATAGGGCCAGGCACGGTGGCCGTGCGTGGATTGATAAATCTCACTTACGTTTTGCATCGCCCTTGCGCCCCCTTGCATGGCACAAGGGCAATGCCAAACCCTAATAAATCTGGCCCTAAGAGTCTACAATATAAAATCATCATATTATTTTGAAGACTGCCTTGACTGCCGCTCTTCCCTACCCTGCCCTCAGCCGTGACAGCGGCATCAGGACTGGACCACGGGTAAGCTCCACCAGGGTCGAAAGCTTACAAATCTCAGGGGCAGATTTACAAGCCCCTTGCGCCACATTTGCGTCACTTTTCCCATGTTAAAAGTGACGTAAAAGTGGCGCAGGGGGGCTTGTAAATCTGCCCCTCAGTTTCTAACGTTCGCAGTCATTCTTTTCTGGTACCTCTGGGGTCTCTCTGGAGCTGCTGTCCTTGTGCTTGCGGTGGGGGTGATCAAACACAGAAACTGACCCATATCTCTTAGGGTCCCTCTTTTGGGAAGCATTACTTTTGTTTCATTTCTTTGGGATTAAGTTTTATTTTGTAGATTGCTCATTGGTCTATTCTCTCTCTGAGTCGTAAACAACTAAGGTGTGTCGTTCCATTGATCCATCAACACTACACTGATGTCACTGGAGTCCTGCGCAGTAAAAAGGGCATTCTGCATAGGTTGCACTGATACTCACCCACTGAAGTGGCATGCTTCATCATCGGGATGTGACCCTTGCTGGGTGGGCCCCACAATTTCCAATGGGCCACTCTTGGGGGCTCTTTGCTGGAGATTTTTTATTCACTCTGACTGCTGTTGGCCAGACAGCTGAGTGATGCCCTTCGTTAAATTCAGGAGGGAGTGGGCTAGATCGGGAAGGTGATTGGACTAAATTTTGCTATGGTTTGCCTAAAATGCCAAATTTGTGATGTCAAAGGTAACTCATGACAAGATTAAAATGACCCGCGCAATGATCTGTGAACCAGTAGGGGAATGATGAACCCTACCTTTAGTGAACCGGTCAACATGTTTCTTGCCTGATGCTTCCCAATGTAGCCGCATCTCTTCCTGCAGAAGCATCGGGCACTCACCTACCCGCCCCCATGGCCTCCAGAGACCAGTGGTCAGTGTAGGAGGACGTGTGCCGCACCGCCCAATCTGCCCTCCATCCCCTCCTGTATTTGCGGACTCATTTTTTGGGGACCAGCAATTATTTTCCCTCAACAGACATTGGTCCAGAGCAAGAGAGAGAACATAGAAAAGGAGGAAGTGAAAGATGGAAAAAAAGGGACAAATGCAGAAAGCAAAGAAGGAAAAGAACCTGAAAGAGTGAGATAAAAAGCAGGGGGTGTCTGGTGAGGTACTAAGGAGGCATGAGGTGGGATCAGAACTGCTCAGCTTGTTATTCGGCACCCCAAATATGATAGCACCGGCCATGAGCCTCTGAGCAAAGCTTTGGAATGAACCCCTCTGGTGGAATGAACCCCCCTGGTGGAATGAACCCCCCTGGTGGAATGAACCCCCCTGGTGGAATGAATCCCCCTGGTGGAATGAATCCCCCTGGTGGAATGAACCCCCCGGTGGAATGAACCCCCCTGGTGGAATGAATCCCCCTGGTGGAATGAACCCCCCCCCGTGGAATGAATCCCCCTGGTGGAATGAATCCCCCCGGTGGAATGAACCCCCCTGGTGGAATGAATCTCCCATGTGGAATGAACCCCCCGGTGGAATGAACCCCCCCCCCCTGGTGGAATGAACCCCCCTGGTGGAATGAATCCCCCTGGTGGAATGAACCCCCCGGTGGAATGAACCCCCCTGGTGGAATGAATCCCCCTGGTGGAATGAAACCCCCCCCCCCCCGTGGAATGAATCCCCCTGGTGGAATGAATCCCCCTGGTGGAATGAACCCCCCGGTGGAATGAACCCCCCTGGTGGAATGAATCCCCCTGGTGGAATGAACCCCCCCTGGTGGAATGAATCCCCCTGATGGAATGAATCCCCCTGGTGGAATGAATCCCCCGGTGGAATGAATCTCCCATGTGGAATGAACCCTCCCGGTGGAATGAACCCCCCGGTGGAATGAATCCTCCTGATGGAATGAATCCCCCTGGTGGAATGAACCCCCCCCCGTGGAATGAATCCCCCTGGTGGAATGAATCCCCCTGGTGGAATGAACCCCCCTGGTGGAATGAACCCCCCCCGTGGAATGAATCCCCCTGGTGGAATGAACCCCCCCTGGTGGAATGAATCCCCCTGATGGAATGAATCCCCCTGGTGGAATGAATCCCCCGGTGGAATGAATCTCCCATGTGGAATGAACCCTCCCGGTGGAATGAACCCCCCGGTGGAATGAATCCCCCTGATGGAATGAATCCCCCTGGTGGAATGAATCCCCCGGTGGAATGAATCCCCCTGGTGGAATGAATCCCCCTGGTGGAATGAATCCCCCGGTGGAATGAATCCCCCTGGTGGAATGAACCCCCCTGGTGGAATGAATCCCCCTGGTGGAATGAATCCCCCGGTGGAATGAATCCCCCTGGTGGAATGAACCCCCCTGGTGGAATGAACCCCCCTGGTGGAATGAATCTCCCTGGTGGAATGAATCCCCCGGTGGAATGAATCCCCCGGTGGAATGAACCCCCCCTGGTGGAATGAATCCCCCTGGTGGAATGAACCCCCCGGTGGAATGAACCCCCCTGGTGGAATGAACCCCCGGTGGAATGAACCCCCCTGGTGGAATGAATCCACCTGGTGGAATGAATCCCCCTGGTGGAATGAACCCCCCTGGTGGAATGAATCCCCCTGCTGGAATGAACCCCCCTGGTGGAATGAACCCCCCGGTGGAATGAACCCCCCTGGTGGAATGAATCCACCTGGTGGAATGAATCCCCCTGGTGGAATGAACCCCCCTGGTGGAATGAACCCCCCCCCCCCGGTGGAATGAGCCCCCCTGGTGGAATGAACCCCCCCGGTGGAATGAACCCCCCCTGGTGGAACGAACCCCCCCCCCCCCCCCCGGTGGAATGAATCTCCCTGGTGGAATGAATCTCCCTGGTGGAATGAATCCCCCTGGTGGAATGAATCCCCCCGGTGGAATGAATCCCCCCTGGTGGAACGAACCCCCCCCCCCCCCCGGTGGAATGAATCTCCCTGGTGGAATGAATCCCCCTGGTGGAATTCACCCCCCTGGTGGAGGTCCAGACGTGCCGGGGGCCCTCACAGGTTAGAATGTTTTAGGCAGTAACCTGTGCAAACCCAGGAGCCAGCGTAGAGGAGGGGGGGATGTGGGGGGGCACTGGACTGCAGACCTGACAAGCGAGAAGGGAGGGGGTCTGAGGTGCTGTATCAAATGTAAATCAATAACTAGCCAACGGCAACGAAAACAATAATGATTCGGAGAACATAATGCACAGATCCACCTTTCATTACAGCGTATCTCAGGAGAAGTCAAGCAATGTCTCTATCAAAGAGAAGTGGGGTGGAAAAAAGGTACAAGGAGGTCGAAGGAAGGGAACCCCTGAGCCTGCTTGGAGCCTGGACACATTTACTCTTAAAACAAGAAAAGTGCGGCACTTCTACGCAAAGTGTCAAAGATTCCGCGAGTGTCAGGCGAGCCCTCAATGCTGCCCGCACCCCGCGCCTTAGATGGGATTTTATAGACAATTTCCACTAAAGAGTCAAAAGGAAACACACATAAAAGCTGCCAAAACTTAGAGAGAATCACGGGTCACAGGTTTCTCATCTGAAGAGCACAAAACCGACCCTGAGAAAAAGATACAAGAGCAGTCACTTCTGGACGCTGAGGTAAGACATCTAAACCTTGGCTTTGATGCAAAGTATGAAAATGAGGCTGAACACCAGAGGCGAGGAAGCTTGAGCACCAGAGTTTAGCCCATGTGCCCCAGGGCACACATGGCGTCAGCTGCGGCGGTGTCTTTCAAGCAGTTGTGTGTGACTTTATAAGTCTTCTCTGTGGAGCAAGTTTGCCATGTCAATCCAGTGGTCACATGCTTTGCATCGTCATCTTCACGGCACTTTTCAATATCATATCCATAACTGCGACCCGTGCTCTCATTGGCTGGATCCAGCTAGGGCTGAACCTTTGTTATTGTTGAGACGATGAACAGCACACAAAAAAGCATATGAATATGGGGATAAGATTAAAATTATGAGTATAATTTCAGTTATCTTCAGCCATCACCCTCCAAAAATTCCCTTCAACCATGGCCAAATTCATTCCCATCTACGCTAAAAACTTTGGGGCAGATTTACAAGCCCCTTACGCCACTTTTACGTCACTTTTAACATGGGAAAAGTGACGCAAAAGTGGCGCAAGGGGCTTGTAAATAAGCCCCTTCATTGATTGCATGCAATGCTTTGATTCTCTCTCTAATGTGCTCTATTTACTGATGAACTCTCAGAAAAACATTTGGGGAATCATTTATGAGGTTTTGACGTAGGGCAGCGGCGCAAGGAATCTTGCTGCACTGCCCAGCGTCAAAAGGAAAGTGCAGGAATGCGCGTATCTATGCGATGCAGAGCATTCCTGTCCCTTTCCCCTGTGCACAATTGTGCAAGGGGGGCTGCGTTGTAGGGGTGATTGCTTTCTTGCAGGAAGGGACAACTTCCTGCACAAAAAAATGAAGAGAGGCGTTTTCCTCTTTCTATGTGTGCTTCAGAATGAGAAAAACATGGAGACATAAGGATATTTCGCGACGTTGCGCCTCCTTCACTCCACCCCTGAGGTAGGATCTGACGCATTTCTAGGTTTACGATTCCTCGTAAGTCTGGAATGCTTCTGTTTCCATGGGTGTTTCGTGGGAACATCCAGAGCGACACCCATGGAACGTCCCTTTAATGCAGGGTTCTGTGTGGAAGGGGCATATATATACAAGCCCATGAAACGCCACGTAAAGTGGCTGTGCATTGCCTTGTAAATATGCTGTGGCCCGTTGCGCCAACGGAGCATCAAAAAAGTGCCACTCTGGCGGTGCAAAAGTGCCATCTAGTTTACTTTGAGCATACAGTCCAGCAGATACTAATTAGTAGTAAACAAAGACTGATGTGTTGAAGTCAAGAAAGGCTCTGACATGGGACAAACAATCACTTGGTCGTAGGGAGGCCCTTCCATTGTGTCAGTCTCAGCTCAAACATTGGACAGAGCAGGCAAGATGTCCAGGTTCAGGGATAATGCTCTGATTGGGATAGCAGACTTTTGCGTCTACATTCCTCGGTGAAGAGCCCATGTACAACTAAATGCATAATTCCTCCCAATCCTCCAAAACTGCAATCCAGGGAACACCTCAGTCTGCATCAGTGGGGGAATGAAAGCAAATCAAGCAGATGAAAGATCCAGATCTTGGTAGTGTCACCCCAGCAGCTTCAGGAACATGTGCTCACTGTAGATTGGATGTTGATTCTGCAAGTGGGCACTACTGGTGCCCACCGCACTCTCCCTCAACATAGCATCATACTAAGCTGAAAAGAACAAGGGTGAAAATGAACTCTGTAGGCCAGACCCACTGAGGGATGGTGGGCCAGAAAGATGCCACGGCTGGAGGTGGTCGCGTTGAGGTGGGGTGGTCGCGTGATGTGGGCTCCGCAGCAGTAGCCCTCCCTGTAGGTACGACGTGTCCTGGTTTATTGAAGAAGAGATTGAAACAGTAGGTGGAGCAGAGCGATTCGCAGGTGCAGGAGGGATGAGGTTCAGAGACTCAGTTGTTTTACAATGAGAAGAATGTACCAAATAAGCAGTGGCCACTGCCAGCAGGGAAAAGTGGGGGGGGCAGTGCGGGGGACAATAATACATTAAAATGAAAACGTACCTGCCGCCTCGCTGTCTTGGTTCTTTTCTGCTCCCAATCACAGGCTCCCAGACATCCCTGTGCCAATCCAGACGCTGCTCTCATGCAGGTAATAGTATTACCCAGCATGAGATCACCTCTGGGATTGGGCGGAGCAGGCTGGATTTATGCTCCCAGAGGGACTGTGTGCCCAAGCCTGCGTTCTCCATGCAATAGCCTGGCGATATCTAAGTGCGCATGATGGTTTGGCCACTCGCAGACATCCGGCAGTGATCATTACTCCTCCTCCATGCTGCTGTCAGATGGCCCCACCCTGAAGACACTGCTCCGGCTCCCTCCTGAAAAATAAAATGATAATAAAACTGCTTTATTATCATTATATTTGACATGTTTGTCTCTGCTGGCTGATGCAGTGGGGCAATGCTCCTCCACCATAATGAAGGAACCGCCACTGCAAATAAGGGTCCCTCGGCACTTCACAGCAGGGTTCACAGGGCCTGGTTCACAAAGTGCCTCTGCTCTTGTGACGAACACCCCACAGTCATGGGGGATTCTCTGCACTTGAACCAGAATCTCCACCATGAGAATTCCCATGGTGGAGATTACACCTCGAGTGCAGAGACCCTCTGGCAGACGCTCCACAGTCGTGGTGGATTCTCCACACTCCAGGTGGAATCTCCACCTTCAGAATTCTCATGGCGGAGATTGCACCCTGAGTGCTGGGACCCCCCGCCCTCCACGACATGCACACCTTCTCCATGAGTGCAGAGGCCCTTTGTAAATCAGGCCCATCATGAGCAGAACACGGCTGAGACTCTTCTACGTGGGATACGGAGCAGAGCTTTACAGATGCACTTGGACATGGACTCAATTGTGTCAGGCTTCAGATAGTAGAATTCTAACTTTTTATTTACTCCGTCGGTGCTTGTAATCTTATATATCTGTTTCTGTCTAATGATTGTCGCAGCAAATATGTTTTATACTAGAATGACGCTGGTTTCAATAATGTTGTCAAAATGCGCAGATCCTATGTATTATTAGGAACTACATGACAGAATGTGCAGATGCCAGAGGGAGGGAGAATATGTGGCTTAGCCATCCTGGAGGTTGGTTTAGTCAGCTCTAGCCTCTCTGCTGGGACCTCAGCCATATTGAATTTTGGAGAAATAGTGCTTTCTTGGACATCATTGTGCCACACTTTGGAGGAAATGGTCATGCTCTGGGGTGTTGTCCTGCACCTCATTGGACAGGAGAACCCTCTTGTGTGACCTCAGAGAACACTGAGTAAGTATCTGAGAGGGGAAGTGCATCTCAGATCTGCTGCTTGAAACTACAGAAGAAGGAGAAGGGTCCATGCTGGAAGTTTGATTTGCACCAACCAGGCTCTGCACTCGGACTCACTGCGCCTGCTGCACAATCTGGAACTACAGCCCATATGGATCAAACCTGCTTCAAAAGGACTAAAGATTGGACTCCCTGCAAGCTACAGGCTAGCAGAGCTCTCCTGGGCCATCACCACCAAGAAACCCCAACCTGGAGTACCACCAGTGGATTTGTAAGGGTTGTGCCTGGTTGGATTGTGGGAATTGAAGTCTCAAACTTTCAAGTACCATCTTGGAGCTTCCAGACCCTTGGAGTAAGTTTTGGACACCTTGGGACCCTCAAAGGAACTTCAGGAAGAAGCTCCAGAAGTTGGAAGAAGTTTGGAACAACTTTGGAGAAAAATTCCATAAATGGACAGACTCAACCTGGCCAGTCAATCCGGCGACCCTCAACCACAAGCCAGTCTGCCGTCCAGGTTTGTCCTGCTGAAAAGCTTCAGAGGTCCAACTTCCAGAGTTTGACCAGGAGTTAGTGGAAACCTAAGCCAGCAAACCCTAACCAAATCTGGCCTGGTGAAGAGCAATAAGGGACCCCGGGAGAAATAGCTCCATAAAAGTTTCTATGTCTGAATGTAGAAATGGTGACCAGGACCAACTGCGAGAGTCAAGGCACCCACCTTCAACCGTGAGCCTGCCTGGATCTCTGAAATGTCCTGCTGGAAAGCTCCACAGGTCTGACTTCCATAAGTTTGACCGGGAGCTTGTCGCAAGGTAAGCCGGTGAACCCTCACCTAATAAGGACTGGCTGAGAACTTTGAGGGAAGCTGGAAAGAAAAGTTTAGAAACGGTTTTAAGTTAGAAGGTAAAAACTTTGACCGAGACCTACTGTGAGGGGTAGCCACGCAAGGCTACATTGTGGTTGGCCTGAAACTTTGACTGTGTACTGGTCTAGCGCGAACAGATGTCCCAATAGGCGCAATATGTTTCTATGTGCTATACAGTGCTAAATCTTTAAAAAATCATATCTCCGGTTCCCTACATTGGATTTTTTTTTTGTTTTGATGTCATTTTAAAAATAAAATATTTCCTATTTGTATAAATTGGTGTTGGATTTTTATTGTGAGTTGTGTCTTAATTATTCACTGAATTGGTGTTTTTAAATGCTTTACATACCTCTCTTTGAAATTCAGACTGCCTGCTCACAGCCAAGCTACCAAGGATTGAGCCTGGGAATAATTTTTTAAGATCTATTCTGAGCCCTATACTGTGGTAGTGACCTTATTGCCAGTGGCAGATGCGTATTTTCTACTACTAATATCCCACTATACAACACACCCCAACAGCATATCCAACCCATTCATGGAAATACAGAGTAAAAGCCTTAGTAAGTCAACGTGTGCTTCACTCGTGGTAAATCCTTCTCTGCCTGAGTCCACTGCAAAGACTCTGGGCTATTCCTTTTAGCATAAATGTGTAGGGCTCTTACCATGAAAGAAAGTCCCATTATACACTGCCCCACAGTAACCCTATTTAACAGAAACTTTGCAGATCTGGGAGACTTTGCCTGGGCGAGATAACTTACTGGTGTCTTTGATTCAGTCTGCAGACAAATAGTGCTCTCCAGAGGAGATGTCATGCTCTAGATATCAAAAACACGGAAAGCAAAATTTTAATCTCTCTCTCGAAGCCTCTTGCCCTTTCTTATCTAGTTCAGTGAGCAAATACATTGAGCCTATCTTGTATTCGTCTTGATTGGAAGAAGCAAATAACAAATCACATACATATTGCGAAAAGACTAGAGCATCAAGAGCTCTCTTTAAAGTTTTGGAAAAGATGTAAGGAAACTCTGTGAAATCCCCTGTGGAAGTCTCCACCATGTCATCTGGCCTCCCCAATACTGGAAAGTAAAGAGAAATTGCCCATCCTTGTGCATGTGAATAGAAAAGAAGGTGGAAGATAAATCTACAACTGTAAAACCCTTAGCAGTAGCTGGTATGTCAGAAAGTATGGAAGCAGATTGGGCTCCGCTGGGAAAATAGTAAAATGACAATATTCATCGCATGGAGGTCTTGAATGAAGTGATACCCGTTCTTTTATGCTTTTTTCATACGAAAAATAGGGAAATTGCAGACGCTAATGGTAGGTACCACAACACTTTGCTTTAACAAATCGGTGATGACAGGTCAAATTCCAGCCTTGGTTGCGAAATATGAGGTAGTTTTGATTATGAGGTTAATTTTGATCTTGAGAGGCTCGATACAACAAACATTATTTGCTTGCTCAGACTACAGAGTAGAGGGAAATTGTTTCAGTAATTTATCAGAAGATTCAATCACTTGATGCCAAGGGTTAGCATTCTTTTTATTGGATTCACAAAAACAGCTACAACTTAATTTTCATTATTCATAAGTCACACCCCATCAGTTGTACAATAGTTGTACAACTTTCAAGTACCATCTTGGAGCTTCCAGACCCTTGGAGTAAGTTTTGGACACCTTGGGACCCTCAAAGGAACTTCAGGAAGAAGCTCCAGAAGTTGGAAGACGTTTGGAACAACTTTGGAGAAAAATTCCATAAATGGACAGACTCAACCTGGCCAGTCAATCCGGCCACCCTCAACCACAAGCCAGTCTGCTGTCCAGGTTTGTCCTGCTGAAAAGCTTCAGAGGTCCGACTTCCAGAGTTTGACCAGGAGTTAGTGGAAACCTAAGCCAGCAAACCCTAACCAAGTCTGGCCTGGTGAAGAGCAATAAGGGACCCCGGGAGAAATAGCTCCATAAAAGTTTCTATGTCTGAATGTAGAAATGGTGACCAGGACCAACTGCGAGAGTCAAGGCACCCACCTTCAACCGTGAGCCTGCCTGGATCTCTGAAATGTCCTGCTGGAAAGCTCCACAGGTCTGACTTCCATAAGTTTGACCGGGAGCTTGTCGCAAGGTAAGCCGGTGAACCCTCACCTAATAAGGACTGGCTGAGAACTTGGAGGGACACTGGAAAGAAAAGTTTAGAAACGTTTTTAAGTTAGAAGGTAAAAACTTTGACCGAGACCTACTGTGAGGGGTAGCCACGCAAGGCTACATCGTGGTTGGCCTGAAACTTTGACTGTGTACTGGTCTAGCGCGAACAGATGTCCCAATAGGCGCAATATGTTTCTATGTGCTATACAGTGCTAAATCCTTAAAAAATCATATCTCCGGTTCCCTACATTGGATTTTTTTTTTGTTTTGATGTCATTTTAAAAATAAAATATTTCCTATTTTTATAAATTGGTGTTGGATTTTTATTGTGAGTTGTGTCTTAATTATTCACTGAATTGGTGTTTTTAAATGCTTTACATACCTCTCTTTGAAATTCAGACTGCCTGCTCACAGCCAAGCTACCAAGGATTGAGCCTGGGAATAATTTTTTAAGATCTATTCTGAGCCCTAGAATAGGATCTATGTCTATGCTCAGACTACAGAGTACAGGGAAATTGTTTCAGTAATTTATCAGAAGATTCAATCACTTGATGCCAAGGGTTAGCATTCTTTTTATTGGATTCACAAAAACAGCTAAAACTTAATTTTCATTATTCATAAGTCACACCCCATCAGTTGTACAATAGACTCTGCACAAGCTGAAACAACACATCTCCTGCAAAGAAACGGGCAGGTGAAGTGAGGCTCAACAAGAAGTCACGCAGGTCAGATAAAGGACCTGTGTTGATAGAAACAGGGTTAGTGATGTAATGAGGATCTTTTGACATTGGAATGCTGACTACATCAAAGGGTGAGCCTGACAGAGGTACGGGTGGAAATTTGCGTGCTTTCAGATCAGATCGCTAGCCCCAGTATCAATAAGACAAGACCTAGGTTTACCGTTAACCATGCACTGCACACATGGACCATTTGATAACTTATATTAAAGTATTACCTCATAGTGGTCTCTCTTTGGTTCTCCTACTATTTTGGATACCTATTCTGTGAGATTTGGGTGAATTCGGAAGGACTGTCATGCTTTGTATAGCAGATGTTAAATTTGGACAGTCACCCTTCCAGTGTCTTAAATGTCCACAATTCAGCTGGGATTCACCTGGAAGGATTGTTCGTTCTTTCACCTCTTTTGGTTTTGACCTGCCCACCTTCCCCCAGTCCACCCCTGTTTCCCGTCCGACTCATCCCTCACGCCCCCCTCCCTTTTACTGTTTTTGGGATGGTTGCATTTACAAGGCCATCTGCTTAGTTTCATTGAATTCCTTTTTCAGTTCTGACACCACCACCCAGTGGTAAGTGACTGTGACGAGTTTAGCTAAACTTCTAATCTGCCAACCAATGCAATAGCGTGCAATTGTTCCTCCATTTTAGGTACCGGTCCTTGGGCAAAACACAGCACCACAGTCTCCTGAGTCTGCTCCACAGACTGAGAGATATCTGAATAGCTCTAACTCATCCTGGGGTTCTCCTTTATTTTGAGTACACTTCTAAACTTTTGTCCAAATCCATATTGACTGGACTTCCTTTCACTATTGCATTTAACAATTCACCCTTAGCCGATCCCAAAGCAGCAGCATCTGCAGGGGCAAGTCACGGCCAACCACTTGCACTTCACTTGGCACCACCAATCTCAAGAACTGTCTGCCCTACTCAGTTTATAACATTCACTGTTGGCAATAGAAAAACCTCACGAAATCTCAAAAGTAGGCCTGTGCGAAATTTTAATTATGCCAGAGTAATCGGAGAAATTTGCATTACCCCTTTGATGCAAAATTACTGAAAAGTAGATGATTACAGTAGCTCGTAAAATTATGAGTAATTTTGCACAAAGATCTTATAGCACAAGCACAGAAACAACGAATTTAGCGAGCGCGAGCGGCAGCTGCTGCTGCTATTCATGTTGTTTTTGCACAGGAACAGTGAACTTAGCGAGCGCGAGCGGCTTCTGCTTCTGCTATTCATGTTGTTTTTGCACAGGAACAGTGAACTTAGCGAGCGCGAGCGGCTTCTGCTTCTGCTATTCATGTTGTTTTTGCACAGGAACAGTGAACTTAGCGAGCGTGAGCGGCTGCTGCTCCTGCTATTCATGTTGTTTTTGCACAGGAAAAGTGAACTTAGCGAGCGTGAGCGGCAGCTGCTGCTGCTATTCATGTTGTTTTTGCACAGGAACAGTGAACTTAGCGAGCGCGAGCGGCTTCTGCTATTCATTTTGTTTTTGCACAGGAACAGTGAACTTAGCGAGCGCGAGCGGCTGCTGCTCCTGCTATTCATGTTGTTTTTGCATAGGAAAAGTGAACTTAGCGAGCATGAGCGGCTGCAGGCTCCTGCTATTCATATTGTTTTTGCACAGAAACAGTGAACTTAGCGAGCGCGAGCGGCTTCTGCTTCTGCTATTCATATTGTTTTTGCACAGGAACAGTGAACTTAGCGAGCGGGAGCGGCTTCTGCTTCTTCTATTCATGTTGTTTTTGCACAGGAACAGTGAACTTAGCGAGCGCAAGCGGCTTCTGCTCCTGCTATTCATGTTGTTTTTGCACAGCAACAGTGAACTTAGCGAGCGCGAGCGGCTGCTGCTGCTGCTATTCATGTTGTTTTTGCACAGGAAAAGTTAACTTAGTGAGCGCGAGCGGCTGCTGCTATTCATGTTGTTTTTGCACAGTAACAGTGAACTTAGCGAGCGCGAGCGGCTGCTGCTCCTGCTATTCATGTTGTTTTTGCACAGGAACAGTGAACTTAGCGAGCACGAGCGTCTACTGTACCTGCTATTCATGTTGTTTTTGCACAGGAATAGTGAACTTAGCGAGCGCGAGCGGCTGCTGCTCCTGCTATTCATGTTGTTTTTGCATCCTCAGGTTCATCTTGGACACAAGAGTGTATTTTGTGCCGCAAAAATAGCACTGAATGCTGGCTATGCTCCTCGTGTAATTCTACGTAATTTTGTACAATTTTGCGTAATTATGTCAAAGCAAATTAAACAAGTTATGTCCACCCCTACTCAAAAGTTTTTAAGGAATATTGGGGAATTGTTTCTTACTATTGTCTAAATCATTTTTGATATTGAAGGCTTTTGTGGGCCTGCTCCATCCCGCAGACTTGTGCCTTATGTTTCCATTTGATTGCTTTCTCCTACCAATGGAAAAATGCTGGTTGTCTTATTTTTAGGGTTTTACTGCTGCCTTCTCAAACTAGGTAAACACTCCTGATCAACGTACCTTCCTCCAGAAAGGACTTCTTTCCATTTTGGTTAGTGAGTCATACTTACAACACATACATGTGGCTGCCAGTCTTGTGCTGCAGCTCATCCCCGAGATAGAGGGGTAGAAACGGAAAATGAGGATTGGGAGGGTCCTTACAGTAATTCCTGTAACTGGTCTTGCAGAGTGAAGCAGGAAAGTACCTTCCGCTTACTCACACTGACCCCCTTGATTTTGAACTTTCTCCAGGCAGAGCAGTGAAGCTAGTGGCGAATCTGGAGCAGCGGGATCTTTGAGCCTCTTTCGTACGCACATTCATCCTCAGAGAATCTGTGTTTGGGTCCAGGCACTCTCGGCTCTCTTAAGAGAATCTATGCTTCGGTCCCGGCACTTTCGGCTCTCTTCAGAGAATCTGTGCTTGGGTCCCGGCACTCCTGCCGCTCTTCAGAGAACTGTGCTTGGGCCCCGGCACTACAGACTCTCTTAGGAGAATCTGTACTAAGGTTGTGACACTCCCTTCCCTCTCTTCATAGAATCTGTGCTTGGGTCCCGGCACTCCTGCCGCTCTTCAGAGAACTGTGCTTGTGTCCAGGCACTCCTGCTGCTCTTCAGAGAATCTGTGCTTGGGTCCCAGCACTCCGGCCGCTCTTCAGAGAACTGTGCTTGAGTCCAGGCACTCCGGCCTCTAGACTGAGAATCTGTACATGGGAACAGGACCTCCTGCAGATCTTCAGAGAATCTGTGCTTGGGTTCGAGCCCTCCTTCCTCTCTTCAGAGAATCTGTGCTTGGGTCCCGACATTACCGCCTCTCTTCAGAAAATCTGTGCTTGGGTCCTGGCACTCTCGGCTCTCTTCAGAGAATCTGTGCTTGGGGCCTGGCATTTCGGCCTCTTTACCGAGAATCTGTGCTCGGGTCCCGGCACTCCTGCCTCTCTTCAGAGAATCTGTGCTTGGGTCCCGACATTTCCGCCTCTCTTCAGAAAATCTGTGCTTTTGTCCTGGCACTCTCTGCTCTCTTCAGAGAATCTGTGCTTGGGTCCTGGTACTCCTGCCTCTCTTCAGAGAATCTGTGCTTGGGTCCCGGAACTCCTGCCTCTCTTCAGAGAATCTGTGCTTGAGTCCTGATATTCCTGGCTCTCTAAATAGAATCTTAGCTTAGGTCCCAGCACTCCCGCCTCTCTTCAGAGAATCCGTGCTTGGGGCCCGGCACTTGACGCCTCTCTTCAGAAAATCTGTACTTGGATCCCGGCACTCCTGCCTCTCTTCAGAGACTCTGTGTTTGAAGCCTGGCACTCCTTCCTCTCTTCAGAGGATCTGTACTTGGGTTCCGGTGCTACCGATCCTCTTAGGAGAATCTGTACTGGGGTTGTAGCACTCCCCACCCTCTCTTCAGAGAATCTGTGCTTGGGTCCCAGCACTCCTGCCTCTTCAGAGAATCTGTGCTTATTTTCTGGCACTCCTGCCTATCTCTTCACAGAATCCGTGTTTGAGTCCCAGCACTCCTGCCTCTCTTCAGAGAATCTGTGCTGGGCCCTGGCACTCCTGCCTCTCTTCACAGAATCTGTGTTTGAGTCCCAGCACTCCTGCCTCTCTTCTGAGAATCTGTGCTTCGATCCCGGAACTCCTGCCTCTCTTCAGAGAATCTGTACTTCCGGCCCAGCACTCCTGCCTCTCTTCAAAGAATATGTGCTTGAGTCCTGGCACTCTTGCCTCTCTTCAGAGAATCTGTGCTTGGGGCCCGGCACTCCTGCCTCTCTTCAGAGAATCTGTGCCTTGGTCCCAGCACTCCTTCCTGTCTTCAGAGAATCTGTGCTTGGGTTCTGACACTTCTGCCTCTCTTCTGAGAATCTGTGCTTGATTCCTGGCACTCCTGCCTCTCTTCAGAGAATCTGTGCTTGGGTCCCTGAACTCCTGCCTCTCTTCAGAGAATCTGTACCTGGGTCCCGGCACTCTTGCCTCTTTCAGAGAATCTGTACTTCCGGCCCAGCACTCCTGCCTCTCTTCAGAGAATCTGTGCTTGAGTCCTGGCACTCTTGCCTCTCTTAAGAGAATCTGTGCTTGGGGCCCGGCACTCCTGCCTCTCTTCAGAGAATCTGTGCTTGGGTTCTGACACTTCTGCCTCTCTTCTGAGAATCTGTGCTTGATTCCTGGCACTCCTGCCTCTCTTCAGAGAATCTGTGCTTCGATCCCGGAACTCCTGCCTCTCTTCAGTGAATCTGTGCTTCGATCCCGGAACTCCTGCCTCTCTTCAGAGAATCTGTACCTGGGTCCCGGCACTCTTGCCTCTTTCAGAGAATCTGTACTTGGGGCCCCGCACTCTTGCTTCTTCAGAGAATCTGTGCTTATGTTCTGGCACTCCTGCCTCTCTCTTCACAGAATCCGTGTTTGTGTCCCAGTACTCCTGCCTCTCTTCAGAGAATCTGTGCTTTGATCCCAGAACTCCTGCCTCTCTTCAGAGAATCTGTACTTCCGGCCCGGCACTCCTGCCTCTCTTCAGAGAATCTGTACTTGGGTTCTGACACTTCTGCCTCTCTTCTGAGAATCTTTGCTTGGATCCCAGATCTCTGCCTCTCTTCAGAGGATCTGCGCTTGAGTCCCAGCACTCCTGCCTCTCTTCAGAGAATCTGTACTTGAGTCCCGGCTCTCCTGTCTCTCTTCAGAGAATCTGTACGTGGGTTCTGACACTTCTGCCTCTCTTCTGAGAATCTGTGCTTGAATCCCAAAATTCCTGCCTCTCTTCAGAGAATCCGTGCTTGGGTCCCGACATTCCTGCCTCTCTTAAGAGAATCTTAGCTTGGGTCCCAGCACTCACGCCTTTCTTCAGCGAATCCGTGCTTGGGGACCGGCACTTGTCGCCTCTCTTCAGAAAATCTGTACTTGGATCCCAGCACTCCTACCTCTCTTCAGAGAATCTGTGCTTCCCTTCGGTCCCAGCACTCCTGCCTCTCTTCAGAGAATCTGTGCTTTGGTCCCGGCACTCCTGTCTCTCTTCAGAGAATCTGTGCTTGGGGCCCGGCACTTCTGCCTCTCTTCAGAGACTCTCTGCTTCAGTCCCGGCACTCCTCCCTCTCTTCAGAGACTCTGTGCCTTGGTCCCAGCACTCCGTCCTGTCTTCAGAGAATCTGTGCTTGGGTTCTGACACTTCTGCCTCTCTTCAGAGAATCTGTGCTTGAGTCCTGGCACTCTCGCCTCTCTGCAGAGAATCTTTGCTTGGATCCCAGAATTCCTGCCTCTCTTCAGAGGATCTGCGCTTGAGTACCAGCACTCCTGCCTCTCTTCAGAGAATCTGTACTTGGGTTCTAACACTTCTGCCTCTCTTCTGAGAATCTGTGCTTGGATCCCAGAGTTCTTGCCTCTCTTCAAAGAATCTGTGCTTGAGTTCCGGCACTGCTGCCTCTCTTCAGAGAATCTGTACTTGGGGCCCCGCACTCTTGCCTCTTCAGAGAATCTGTGCTTATGTTCTGGCACTCCTGCCTCTCTCTTCACAGAATCCATGTTTGTGTCCCAGTACTCCTGCTTTTCTTCAGAGAATCTGTGCTTGGGTCCCGACATTTCCGCCTCTCTTCAGAAAATCTGTGCTTGGGTCCTGGCACTCTCGCCTCTCTGCAGAGAATCTGTGCTTGGGTCCCGGCACTCCTGCCTCTCTTCACAGAATCTGTGTTTGAGTACCAGTACTCCTGCCTCTCTTCAGAGAATCTGTGCTTCAATCCCGGAACTCCTGCCTCTCTCCAGAGAATCTGTACTTCCGGCCCAGCACTCCTGCCTCTCTTCAGGGAATCTGTGCTTGGGTCCTGGCACTCCTGCCTCTCTTCAGGGAATCTGTACTTGGGTTCTGACACTTCTGCCTCTCTGCTGAGAATCTGTGCTTGGATCCCAGAATTCCTGCCTCTCTTCAGAGACTCTGTGCTTGGGGCCCGGCACTCCTGCTTCTCTTCAGAGACTCTCTGCTTCTGTCCCAGCACTCCTTCCTCTCTTCAGAGACTCTGTGCTGTGGTCCCAGCACTCCTGCTTCTCTTCAGAGTCTCTGTGCTTGGGGCCCGGCACTCCTGCCTCTCTTCAGAGACTCTGTGCTTCGGTCCCGGCACTCCTGCCTCTCTTCAGAGACTCTGTGCTTCTGTCCCAGCACTCCTTCCTCTCTTCAGAGACTCTGTGCTTCTGTCCCAGCACTCTTTCCTCTCTTCAGAGACTCTGTGCTTCGGTCCCAGCACTCCTGCTTCTCTTCAGAGACTCTGTGCTTCTGTCCCAGCACTCCTTCCTCTCTTCAGAGACTCTGTGCTTCGGTCCCAGGACTCCTTCCTCTCTTCAGAGACTCTGTGCTTCGGTCCCAGCACTCCTGCTTCTCTTCAGAGACTCTGTGCTTCTGTCCCGGCACTCCTGCCTCTCTTCAGAGACTCTGTGCTTCGGTCCCGGCACTCCTGCCTCTCTTCAGAGACTCTGTGCTTCAGTCCCAGCACTCCTGCCTCTCTTCAGAGACTCTGTGCTTCAGTCCCAGCACTCCTGCCTCTCTTCAGAGACTCTGTGCTTTGGTCCCGGCACTCCTTCCTCTCTTCAGAGACTCTGTGCTTCGGTCCCGGCACTCCTGCTTCTCTTCAGAGTCTCTGTGCTTGGGGCCCGGCACTCCTGCCTCTCTTCAGAGAATCTGTGCTTCCCTTCGGTCCCAACACTCCTGCCTCTCTTCAGAGACTCTGTGCTTTGGTCCCGGCACTCCTCCTCTCTTCAGAGAATCTGTGCTTCAGTCCCAGCACTCCTTCCTCTCTTCAGAGACTCTGTGCTTCTGTCCCAGCACTCCTGCCTCTCTTCAGAAACTCTGTGCTTCGGTCCCAGCACTCCTACCTCTATTCAGAGACTCTGTGCTTCAGTCCCGGCACTCCTGCCTCTCTTCAGAGACTCTGTGCTTTGGTCCCAGCACTCCTTCCTCTCTTCAGAGACTCTGTGCTTCGGTCCTGGCACTCCTCCTCACTTCAGAGAATCTGTGCTTCAGTCCCAGCACTCCTGCCTCTCTTCAGAGACTCTGTGCTTTGGTCCCGGCACTCCTCCTCTCTTCAGAGAATCTGTGCTTCAGTCCCAGCACTCCTTCCTCTCTTCAGAGACTCTGTGCTTCTGTCCCAGCACTCCTTCCTCTCTTCAGAGACTCTGTGCTTCGGTCCCAGGACTCCTTCCTCTCTTCAGAGACTCTGTGCTTCGGTCCCAGCACTCCTGCTTCTCTTCAGAGACTCTGTGCTTCTGTCCTAGCACTCCTTCCTCTCTTCAGAGACTCTGTGCTTCGGTCCCGGCACTCCTGCTTCTCTTCAGAGTCTCTGTGCTTGGGGCCCGGCACTCCTGCCTCTCTTCAGAGAACCTGTGCTTCCCTTCGGTCCCAACACTCCTGCCTCTCTTCAGAGACTCTGTGCTTTGGTCCCGGCACTCCTCCTCTCTTCAGAGAATCTGTGCTTCAGTCCCAGCACTCCTTCCTCTCTTCAGAGACTCTGTGCTTCTGTCCCAGCACTCCTGCCTCTCTTCAGAAACTCTGTGCTTCGGTCCCAGCACTCCTACCTCTATTCAGAGACTCTGTGCTTCAGTCCCGGCACTCCTGCCTCTCTTCAGAGACTCTGTGCTTTGGTCCCAGCACTCCTTCCTCTCTTCAGAGACTCTGTGCTTCGGTCCTGGCACTCCTCCTCACTTCAGAGAATCTGTGCTTCAGTCCCAGCACTCCTGCCTCTCTTCAGAGACTCTGTGCTTTGGTCCCGGCACTCCTCCTCTCTTCAGAGAATCTGTGCTTCAGTCCCAGCACTCCTTCCTCTCTTCAGAGACTCTGTGCTTCTGTCCCAGCACTCCTGCCTCTCTTCAGAAACTCTGTGCTTCGGTCCCAGCACTCCTTCCTCTCTTCAGAGACTCTGTGCTTCGGTCCCAGCACTCCTGCCTCTCTCCAGAGACTCTGTGCTTCGGTCCCAGCACTCCTGCCTCTCTTCAGAGAATCTGTACTTCATTCCCGGCACTCCTTCCTCTCTTCAGAGACTCCGTGCTTCGGTCCCGGCACTCCTGCCTCTCTTCAGAGACTCTGTACTTCGGTCCCCGCACCCCTGCCTCTCTCCAGAGACTCTGTGCTTCGGTCCCAGCACTCCTGCCTCTCTCCAGAGACTCTGTGCTTCGGTCCCAGCACTGCTACCTCTCTTCAGAGACACTGTGCTTCGGTCCCGGCACTCCTGCCTCTCTTCAGAGACTCTGTGCTTTGGTCCCAGCACTCCTTCCTCTCTTCAGAGACTCTGTGCTTCGGTCCCGGCACTCCTCCTCACTTCAGAGAATCTGTGCTTCGGTCCCAGTACTCCTGCCTCTCCCCAGAGACTCTGTGCTTCGGTCCCAGCACTGCTACCTGTCTTCAGAGACACTGTGCTTCGGTCCCAGCACTCCTGCCTCTCTTCAAAGACTCTGTGCTTTGGTCCCAGCACTCCTTCCTCTCTTCAGAGACTCTGTGCTTCGGTCCCGGCACTCCTCCTCTCTTCAAAGAATCTGTGCTTCAGTCCCAGCACTCCTTCCTCTCTTCAGAGACTCTGTGCTTCTGTCCCAGCACTCCTGCCTCTCTTCAGAGAATCTGTGCTTCCCTTCGGTCCCAACACTCCTGCCTCTCTTCAGAAACTCTGTGCTTCGGTCCCAGCACTCCTGCCTCTCTCCAGAGACTCTGTGCTTCGGTCCCAGCACTCCTGCCTCTCTCCAGAGACTCTGTGCTTCGGTCCCAGCACTCCTGCCTCTCTTCAGAGACTCTGTGCTTCGGTCACAGCACTCCTGCCTCTCTTCAGAGACTCTGTGCTTCGGTCACAGCACTCCTTCCTCTCTTCAGAGACTCTGTGCTTCGGTCCCAACACTCCTGCCTCTCTTCAGAGACTCTGTGCTTCGGTCCCAGCACTCAATCCTCTCTTCAGAGACTCTGTGCTTGGGGCCCGGCACTCCTGCCTCTCTTCAGAGAGTCTGTGCTTGGGGCCCGGGACTCCTTCCTCTCTTCAGAGACTCTGTGCTTCAGTCCCAGCACTCCTGCCTCTCTTCAGAGACTCTGTGCTTCAGTCCCAGCACTCCTGCCTCTCTTCAGAGACTCTGTGCTTTGGTCCCGGCACTCCTTCCTCTCTTCAGAGACTCTGTGCTTCGGTCCCGGCACTCCTGCTTCTCTTCAGAGTCTCTGTGCTTGGGGCCCGGCACTCCTGCCTCTCTTCAGAGAATCTGTGCTTCCCTTCGGTCCCAACATTCCTGCCTCTCTTCAGAGACTCTGTGCTTTGGTCCCGGCACTCCTCCTCTCTTCAGAGAATCTGTGCTTCAGTCCCAGCACTCCTTCCTCTCTTCAGAGACTCTGTGCTTCTGTCCCAGCACTCCTGCCTCTCTTCAGAAACTCTGTGCTTCGGTCCCAGCACTCCTACCTCTATTCAGAGACTCTGTGCTTCAGTCCCGGCACTCCTGCCTCTCTTCAGAGACTCTGTGCTTTGGTCCCAGCACTCCTTCCTCTCTTCAGAGACTCTGTGCTTCGGTCCTGGCACTCCTCCTCACTTCAGAGAATCTGTGCTTCAGTCCCAGCACTCTTGCCTCTCTTCAGAGACTCTGTGCTTTGGTCCCGGCACTCCTCCTCTCTTCAGAGAATCTGTGCTTCAGTCCCAGCACTCCTTCCTCTCTTCAGAGACTCTGTGCTTCTGTCCCAGCACTCCTTCCTCTCTTCAGAGACTCTGTGCTTCGGTCCCAGGACTCCTTCCTCTCTTCAGAGACTCTGTGCTTCGGTCCCAGCACTCCTGCTTCTCTTCAGAGACTCTGTGCTTCTGTCCTAGCACTCCTTCCTCTCTTCAGAGACTCTGTGCTTCGGTCCCGGCACTCCTGCTTCTCTTCAGAGTCTCTGTGCTTGGGGCCCGGCACTCCTGCCTCTCTTCAGAGAACCTGTGCTTCCCTTCGGTCCCAACACTCCTGCCTCTCTTCAGAGACTCTGTGCTTTGGTCCCGGCACTCCTCCTCTCTTCAGAGAATCTGTGCTTCAGTCCCAGCACTCCTTCCTCTCTTCAGAGACTCTGTGCTTCTGTCCCAGCACTCCTGCCTCTCTTCAGAAACTCTGTGCTTCGGTCCCAGCACTCCTACCTCTATTCAGAGACTCTGTGCTTCAGTCCCGGCACTCCTGCCTCTCTTCAGAGACTCTGTGCTTTGGTCCCAGCACTCCTTCCTCTCTTCAGAGACTCTGTGCTTCGGTCCTGGCACTCCTCCTCACTTCAGAGAATCTGTGCTTCAGTCCCAGCACTCCTGCCTCTCTTCAGAGACTCTGTGCTTTGGTCCCGGCACTCCTCCTCTCTTCAGAGAATCTGTGCTTCAGTCCCAGCACTCCTTCCTCTCTTCAGAGACTCTGTGCTTCTGTCCCAGCACTCCTGCCTCTCTTCAGAAACTCTGTGCTTCGGTCCCAGCACTCCTTCCTCTCTTCAGAGACTCTGTGCTTCGGTCCCAGCACTCCTGCCTCTCTCCAGAGACTCTGTGCTTCGGTCCCAGCACTCCTGCCTCTCTTCAGAGAATCTGTACTTCATTCCCGGCACTCCTTCCTCTCTTCAGAGACTCCGTGCTTCGGTCCCGGCACTCCTGCCTCTCTTCAGAGACTCTGTACTTCAGTCCCCGCACCCCTGCCTCTCTCCAGAGACTCTGTGCTTCGGTCCCAGCACTCCTGCCTCTCTCCAGAGACTCTGTGCTTCGGTCCCAGCACTGCTACCTCTCTTCAGAGACACTGTGCTTCGGTCCCGGCACTCCTGCCTCTCTTCAGAGACTCTGTGCTTTGGTCCCAGCACTCCTTCCTCTCTTCAGAGACTCTGTGCTTCGGTCCCGGCACTCCTCCTCACTTCAGAGAATCTGTGCTTCGGTCCCAGTACTCCTGCCTCTCCCCAGAGACTCTGTGCTTCGGTCCCAGCACTGCTACCTGTCTTCAGAGACACTGTGCTTCGGTCCCAGCACTCCTGCCTCTCTTCAGAGACTCTGTGCTTTGGTCCCAGCACTCCTTCCTCTCTTCAGAGACTCTGTGCTTCGGTCCCGGCACTCCTCCTCTCTTCAAAGAATCTGTGCTTCAGTCCCAGCACTCCTTCCTCTCTTCAGAGACTCTGTGCTTCTGTCCCAGCACTCCTGCCTCTCTTCAGAGAATCTGTGCTTCCCTTCGGTCCCAACACTCCTGCCTCTCTTCAGAAACTCTGTGCTTCGGTCCCAGCACTCCTGCCTCTCTCCAGAGACTCTGTGCTTCGGTCCCAGCACTCCTGCCTCTCTCCAGAGACTCTGTGCTTCGGTCCCAGCACTCCTGCCTCTCTTCAGAGACTCTGTGCTTCGGTCACAGCACTCCTGCCTCTCTTCAGAGACTCTGTGCTTCGGTCACAGCACTCCTTCCTCTCTTCAGAGACTCTGTGCTTCGGTCCCAACACTCCTGCCTCTCTTCAGAGACTCTGTGCTTCGGTCCCAGCACTCAATCCTCTCTTCAGAGACTCTGTGCTTGGGGCCCGGCACTCCCGCCTCTCTTCAGAGAGTCTGTGCTTGGGGCCCGGGACTCCTTCCTCTCTTCAGAGACTCTGTGCTTCTGTCCCAGCACTCCTGCCTCTCTTCAGAAACTCTGTGCTTCGGTCCCAGCACTCCTTCCTCTCTTCAGAGACTCTGTGCTTGGGGCCCGGCACTCCTGCCTCTCTTCAGAGAATCTGTGCTTGGGGTCCGGCACTCCTGCCTCTCTTCAGAGACTCTGTGCTTCGGTCCCAACACTCCTGCCTCTCTTCAGAGACTCTGTGCTTTGGTCCCGGCACTCCTCCTCTCTTCAGAGACTCTGTGCTTGGGGCCCGGCACTCCTGCCTCTCTTCAGAGAATCTGTGCTTCGGTCCCAACACTCCTGCCTCTCTTCAGAGACTCTGTGCTTCGGTCCCAACACTCCTGCCTCTCTTCAGAGACTCTGTGCTTTGGTCCTGGCACTCCTCCTCTCTTCAGAGACTCTGTGCTTGGGGCCCGGCACTCCTGCCTCTCTTCAGAGAATCTGTGCTTCGGTCCCAACACTCCTGCCTCTCTTCAGAGACTCTGTGCTTCGGTCCCAACACTCCTGCCTCTCTTCAGAGACTCTGTGCTTTGGTCCCGGCACTCCTCCTCTCTTCAGAGACTCTGTGCTTGGGGCCCGGCACTACTGCCTCTCTTCAGAGAATCTGTGCTTCGGTCCCAGCACTCCTGCCTCTCTTCAGAGACTCTGTGCTTCGGTCCCAACACTCCTGCCTCTCTTCAGAGACTCTGTACTTGGGGCCCGGCACTCCTGCCTCTCTTCAGAGACTCTGTGCTTGGGGCCCGGCACTCCTGCCTCTCTTCAGAGACTCTGTGCTTCGGTCACAGCACTCCTGCCTCTCTTCAGAGACTCTGTGCTTCGGTCCCAGCACTCCTTCCTCTCTTCAGAGACTCTGTGCTTGGTGCCCGGCACTCCTGCCTCTCTTCAGAGACTCTGTGCTTCGGTCCCAGCACTGCTACCTCTCTTCAGAGACACTGTGCTTCGGTCCCGGCACTCCTGCCTCTCTTCAGAGACTCTGTGCTTTGGTCCCAGCACTCCTTCCTCTCTTCAGAGACTCTGTGCTTCGGTCCCGGCACTCCTCCTCTCTTCAGAGAATCTGTGCTTCAGTCCCAGCACTCCTTCCTCTCTTCAGAGACTCTGTGCTTCTGTCCCAGCACTCCTGCCTCTCTTCAGAGAATCTGTGCTTCCCTTCGGTCCCAACACTCCTGCCTCTCTTCAGAAACTCTGTGCTTCGGTCCCAGCACTCCTGCCTCTCTCCAGAGACTCTGTGCTTCGGTCCCAGCACTCCTGCCTCTCTCCAGAGACTCTGTGCTTCGGTCCCAGCACTCCTGCCTCTCTTCAGAGACTCTGTGCTTCGGTCACAGCACTCCTGCCTCTCTTCAGAGACTCTGTGCTTCGGTCACAGCACTCCTTCCTCTCTTCAGAGACTCTGTGCTTCGGTCCCAACACTCCTGCCTCTCTTCAGAGACTCTGTGCTTCGGTCCCAGCACTCAATCCTCTCTTCAGAGACTCTGTGCTTGGGGCCCGGCACTCCTGCCTCTCTTCAGAGAGTCTGTGCTTGGGGCCGGGACTCCTTCCTCTCTTCAGAGACTCTGTGCTTCTGTCCCAGCACTCCTGCCTCTCTTCAGAAACTCTGTGCTTCGGTCCCAGCACTCCTTCCTCTCTTCAGAGACTCTGTGCTTGGGGCCCGGCACTCCTGCCTCTCTTCAGAGAATCTGTGCTTGGGGTCCGGCACTCCTGCCTCTCTTCAGAGACTCTGTGCTTCGGTCCCAACACTCCTGCCTCTCTTCAGAGACTCTGTGCTTTGATCCCGGCACTCCTCCTCTCTTCAGAGACTCTGTGCTTGGGGCCCGGCACTCCTGCCTCTCTTCAGAGAATCTGTGCTTCGGTCCCAACACTCCTGCCTCTCTTCAGAGACTCTGTGCTTCGGTCCCAACACTCCTGCCTCTCTTCAGAGTCTCTGTGCTTTGGTCCCGGCACTCCTCCTCTCTTCAGAGACTCTGTGCTTGGGGCCCGGCACTCCTGCCTCTCTTCAGAGAATCTGTGCTTCGGTCCCAACACTCCTGCCTCTCTTCAGAGACTCTGTGCTTCGGTCCCAACACTCCTGCCTCTCTTCAGAGACTCTGTGCTTTGGTCCCGGCACTCCTCCTCTCTTCAGAGACTCTGTGCTTGGGGCCCGGCACTACTGCCTCTCTTCAGAGAATCTGTGCTTCGGTCCCAGCACTCCTGCCTCTCTTCAGAGACTCTGTGCTTCGGTCCCAACACTCCTGCCTCTCTTCAGAGACTCTGTACTTGGGGCCCGGCACTCCTGCCTCTCTTCAGAGACTCTGTGCTTCGGTCACAGCACTCCTGCCTCTCTTCAGAGACTCTGTGCTTCGGTCCCAGCACTCCTTCCTCTCTTCAGAGACTCTGTGCTTGGTGCCCGGCACTCCTGCCTCTCTTCAGAGACTCTGTGCTTCGGTCCCAGCACTCCTTCCTCTCTTCAGAGACTCTGTGCTTCGGTCCCAACACTCCTGCCTCTCTTCAGAGAATCTGTGCTTGGGTCCCGGCACTCCTGCCTCTCTTCAGAGAATCTGTGCTTCGGTCCCGGCACTCCTTCCTCTCTTCAGCGACTCTGTGCTTCGGTCCCGGCACTCCTGCCTCTCTTCAGAGAATCTGTGCTTGGGTCCCGGCACTCCTGCCTCTCTTCAGAGAATCTGTGCTTGGGGCCCGGCACTTTTGCCGCTCTTCCACTTTTGCACTTATTCAATGGTCCCTTCCGGCCTGATGAGCGTGAATATCTGTCAGATATTGGAGTCACAGGAACCCCTCGACGCTTTCTGCAACCATTGGGAAGTGTCATTTTACTTTACACCACTCCCCGCCGGCAGGCAGTGACTCGACCCTAAAAAAGGCCCTCCGAAACCAGGGGTTTATATGAGAAATCGAGATGGCAATGAGTTAACACATGTGCTCTTTATTTATGACAAGCTCATACCTATCAATAAAAAGAGCATACATGAAAGGGTTAAAAGGAATATCTCATTTCACCGCAGGCCCGGTTCTAGCAGGAGGGCGGGGTGGGCCAGTGCCACCCAAACATGACCTTTGTCCCACCCAATCATGGCAGAAGAGGCCATGGAGAAGGAACCAGTTAAGTGCTTCCTCCATCTCAACGTTGGAAAGTTGTAAAATTTTTTCACTGTCTTCAAAACTGAAATTGGGCGGTTTGTTTTGGGGGGTAGAGCTGGGCGAGCCAACAAGTTCACAGGGAGAGCCCCAGGGCCGAGCTAAGGCTCTGGCTTGACTCTTAGAGCCCATGCACAAGCCGAGCCCTGAAAATGTTTGCTATGTAAAACATAAAACAAACATCACATATAATATGGTACAGTCTCCTCAAAATCCAAAAAAGTGTATTTCTTTACACACATGGACGCTTTGACATTAATATGTCACAATATAGAAGTGCAATGGGAAGTATTTATTAAAAGTGATAGGGGCAAATTATCAAGGGCAATATCGCCGCTTTAGCGGCACTTTTTGCCGCTAAAGCGGCGATATTTTTATCCCCCTATTAGCAAGCTGTCGGTTTACTGGCAATAGCGCCCGTTTTTTTGCCGCTTTGCATGTCAGAGATGAATATCGCGAATGACATGCAAAGTAGGCGTTCCCTTACATCTCTCCGTGGAAATCCGCGTTGACACGGCAGCGCAATATTAGCAAGTCTCGAGCAAACCTGCGAAGCAATAAAAGAAACCGCGCTAATGGTGGTTATCGCGGGTTTGCAACACCTGCTTTGAAACTGACTTAGCCATACTTATCATGGCAGGTGGATTGCACAGCTGAGACAACGGGGCATATTATTAAGGAAACACGATAAATATCGCATTTCCCAATTCGCACGATTCTGTTTGACACCACTATCACAGGATTTCATCGCCGTGGAGATATGCGTTGATAATAATGCAATATCTTGGCGATTGAATCCTGCAATACACTGCGTTAAACAGAATCGCACAAAGCAGGAAATGCAATATTTATCGCGTTTCCTTGATAATATGCACCATAATTTTTAAGCATGAGCCTAGAGTCCTTCCTGCCCCTGGCCTCACACTGGCGACTGCGCCATTTGTGAACCTACAAGAAAGACAGTTTTCTCGTGGCCCCTGTATGCGGCCCAGGTTATTATAGAGCAACATTAGCCTATTAAATCAAACACAATCGGTTTTTCTATAGTTTTTTTTCTGATTCATGTATTTGAACACGCCTTCAAATATGAAGAAAGACGAGTTTTAGTGAATTACAATACGTGCCCAAGATCACAGAATTTAAGTGGGGAAGCTGCAATTTTTCCAAGTTTTATGTTTCCACTTTGTACAAATCAGCCACTAAAAGGCTATCTGTTTGTTTCTCTTTTTTATGTTCTGCAGTTTTCTACAGTTTTTATTTAGTGGGAACTCAACCTAGAGGTATTGAAGTGCTTTATATGAACACCAGTTACATTACACAGGGTCATATCTATTATTTGAGGCACTGGAAATTTACCCAGAATCACAGGATGTTGAGCCAACACCGAGACTCAGACTTAGCTTGCTCAGTTCCATAATTGAAAGCACTCTCTGTAATTCCACATCCTGGGTAGATTGAGGGTGGCAGGTAGAAAGTCCACGAAAGCTCGGCTTGTTCTGGGCTCGAAGTTCCAAGAGCACCTCGAGCTGAGCCAGAGCCAGGCTTCAGGCACAGGCACGGATCAGGCTTTCAGTGGGTCCCACATCTCTAGTTGGAAAGGCTTTCCTGCCAATGATGCAGCAGGTACAGTGACACCAGGGCCAAGGCCTGTGAATGGCCTTCTGCACTTCAATTTTGGTCTGTCTGGCGGTTCTGAGAGTGTTTATGTATTTTAGCTTTTGTAAGATGCATGCAGTAATATACTGTAGGATGGGACATGCATTATACTAATCAGGTAGTAGCAGTGCGTGCCTCATTGGATGAGCAGCCACCAGGGCGAGGGAATCATAAATGTACCCCAAGAATGAATGTGGAATTACAATTTCTAATAGAGAAAGGACCTGATTCACAAGGTAAATGTACACTCTTGTGTAAGAGTACTAGCTTTTTATATTCACGAACTATGGGCCCGATTCACAGAACTAATCTCAGCCAAAATCCTAAACTTACTACTTTTGGTATTCACAGAAGGCACTTACTACTTTTGGTTAAACAACTACTTTTGGTATTCACAGAAGGCATTTAGTAGTAGTAACTTAGGACTCCTAACTTTACTACTACTAAATGCCTTCTGTGAATACCAAAAGTAGTAGGTTTAGGATTCGGTCTCAGATTAGTTCTGTGAATCGGGCCCAATGAGTTTATTTTTGCTAACATTAATTTTCAGACTCCAGGGAGGCTGCAGTCGGGGTGGAGAGCTCCACACATAAAAAGATAGGACAGGCCTAACTTTTTATGTGTGGAATATCTGCCACAAGTGCGCCATCTCCACAGTCGTAAAATTACTATTCGTAAAATTAAACTTGTAGTTTATGAACATCAAAAAATTGTAAACTTCCTCAAAAGTTTAAATTTACCTTTTGAATCAGGTGCTAAGCGTGTCTGTCTGTTTTCTGCCAGATGCTGAAGTGAAGTAAATAACTGTTATCTCAAGTAAGATATTGTGTTGGGCTGAATTTATTCTCACCAGTATGGCAGAGTTAAATATATGAGCATTTCATATTCTGATATCTTGTTACAGTACATTACACATTCGCAGGCAATTTTATGGCTGTGGTGTTTTCCACAAAATTATAGATTTGTTGCATTTGCCACATAATCTATCATCTGCTGCATAATCTGTTGAGTTAAATAATAATCCTAGCTCAAAGAGATCAAGACTTTAAAAACAATGCTGCAATGTGTGTTGTAGCGCAGTTGAAGACCCTTTGCAAAGGTTGACTGTTCACCTTTCAGTTGCTTATTGTTTTACTGCGTTGTTAAACTTGTAATAAAGAGGTGCAACCTAGGCCCAGACAGTGTTAACAAAAAGAACAAAAAAATTACGTAATACTGTCGCAAAATGTTCTTGCTCCATAAATTAGTCAACTCTGCTGCATAATTTGGTCCGCCCCTCCCACTTAAATTCAGTGTCCCTGGTGATACTCTCTCTAACCACAGCTACTCGCAGTGGGACTGATCATAATTCATTTCAATAAAGGACTACAACAGGTTATGCAATGTGAGATGATAGACACACAGCGACATCAATGCTAATTATCGAGATGTACCTCAGAACTAAATAACCCAAGCCAAGAAGCTTCGGATCATCCTTGACTGCAAACTCAACATCACCGCCCAAGTCAACGCCATCAGTGCCTTCTGCTTCCACAGACAGAAGATGCTGAGCAAGGTTTTCAAATGGCTCCCAGTAAACATGCAGAAAATCATCACGCACACCCTTGCCACCAGCAACCTCGACTTCAAGAACACTCTCTACACCGGGATAAACACGCATCTCATCGGGAGGCTGCAGAACATCCAGAACTCGGCAGCCAGAATCACTCCCAGCATCCCACGACACTCACACCTCTCACCTCACCTCAAAGAGCTGCACTGGCTACTCGTACCAAAATAATCACATTTCAAAGGCCTCAGCGAAATCTAAGGCACTCTGCTCCAGCAACTTCCCAGACACCTCAACTCGGGAAGACTGCTCCTTGCTCACAACCAGCTCATGTGGAAAACCAGATCCGCCGGTTCAGCCTTCTCCTACATCACTCCTGAGGCATGAAGTGATGTGCCGTTTCAATCCAAGCCGCCTCTTCATTTCTTGAATTCTAGAAGAAGCTGAAGACCTGGCTTTTCGAGTAACCTCATTAGGCCCCAGGTTTGGATAATCTCACCCCTGCTAAGCACCAGGATACCCTCCTGGGTGAGAGTGCGCTTTACAAACTAACATGACAGGACATGACCCAAGAGAAGCAAATGCACTTTATGGACCATTCGGCTCAAACTGGTACAAAACCTCACCATGGCGGAGTATTCTGTTAGTCTGGATGATTGCTTTTGTTTCCCACAATTTGTGCCTGTTTGCCTCTGCGCCTGTGTCCATAATATGGATGGGCTAAGAGGCAAAACGATTCTCTAGTTTGCGTGGGGCCATGCACCAAGCAAATGAGGAAACACCCTCTGAAGAAAGCACTGGCTGTACACGCATGCCAGCGCCTGTTGCCCCTTCTGTAACCGGGTCACTCTGTTTAATATGGCCCCAGAAGGTTACCTGTTTGACTGCAATTAATGATTTTACACTTCTCAGGCATGAAAACTGCTCTTAGTTGTCAACAATACTGCTTTCATTTTTCCCAAATGTGTTGCTGTTTTTTAAACTTTTTTATCAATGAAAGTACAGCACAAAAGAATGACATGAAAATTAAACAGTCACAAAGTTCACAGTATGCGCAGAAACAGATGTGGTGCAAATTGCAAGGCGTAGATAGCCAGTGTTCTTGGTGCGAAATGTCAAGGCCTAGGTGTGGTAACAGGGACCTCCTTAACCTTGAACCGCTCTTAGAATCTGCTTTGAATCCAGGTGCTTCTGTTGAGGTCTGGTCTGCTGGAAATGATAAGGGCGGGGCTCCTGACTATAGACATCGGCTCTAACTCATTTAACTCCCTAGATGCACTGTATGTACAATATGATGCAATCTTGGGCTTGTAGACTACCTTCACAATTGACAAAGATTGAGTCCACACTGGCCCACCCAAAAGTACCCTTGGCCCATACAGGTGAACATTCCTGGAACCCGACCTGTTTCAGAGCGAAACAGAAATTGATGAACTAAGGGGCATATATGCGAGCCCCTATCGCCACCACAAGGTCACTTTTACAGATGCCCCTTTTCACGCTATGCTTAGTGTGAAAGGGTGGGGAGTGGGGGTTGTGGTGGGTGTTCCACTGCAACACTCATTGATTTTGACGCTGCCCCCTATGTACAAGGGTGGTGTACATAGGAGGCAGTGCCAAAATTAAGACCAGGGAAAGCCTGGTCTTAAGTAGGTGAAATGAAGAGTAATGCATTATTTCTCCTCGTTTTTGCATTTCCATGTGTGCTGCCTTGTGCACCACACATGGAAAAAGTCAAATGCCATGGAGTGGTTTATGTACAGGAAGTTGTCCCTTCCTGTACATAAACAATCCTTTTTAAAATAAATGCCATTTTGTGACTTTCATGTGTGCTGAAGGAAGCAGCACACATGACAGTGGCAAAATGGCATTTTAGGGTTGTTGTCCCTTCCTACACATAAAACAATCCTCGCCTGCATGCAGACCTGCATTGGCACTACGCTGCTAAGTATAGTGCCATCGTAGGGGGAAACGCAAGGCTGTACCACATTCTTGTAAATATGGTGCAGCCTTGACTTTCAGAAGTGGAGGAGACAGGCGTTAAGCCTGGAAGGCTAACACCTCACTCCGCCACTTCCTTGTACATATCCCCCTAAGAATCTAAGCCATGCATCTGATGAAATTAATAATATCTTTGCTGCAGCGCCAGGAGGGCCTAGAGTACCACTAGAGCCCCCCGGCGCCAAAACATGGACCGGCTGAGAACATTCTGAGATTAAAGTGTGAACATCAGGAACTTGTACAAATGAACAATCTCCCGCTTACAATATCAGCGCATTCATCTTACAATCTATGCATTGATCAATCCATCACTGATGGCCCACATCCCGTGAATGATTTATGTCTTCACTTACTTAAAACACCGGTGTCAATCCATCCAACCCTAGCAGGGCAAGAAGCGGCAAACGAGACGCAGGCAGAGCTGGAGTGCCCAGAAGCCGGAGAGTCCAAGAATGGCGCTACGGCATATGGGTGCACTGTTAGGTTGTGTCGTTGTCAACATGCACACGCAGTGACGCTTCCGTTTATGGTGAAGTCATGTACTATTGTCGCTGTAGGGTGTGTGCAGCAGTGAAATGGTTATAGTGATGTTACTACTAGTTTAGCGTGACCAGACGTCCTGGTTTTCCCCGGACGGTCCCGGTTTTCGCAGCAGTTTCCCGGTGTCCCGACAGTTTGCTTCAAATTACAGAAATGTCCCAGTTTTTGTGCAGTGCCCAGGTTAAACAGAGAAATGCCCCGGTTTTTGTGCAGTGCCCAGGTTAAACAGAGAAATGTCCCAGTTTTTGTGCAGTGCCCAGGTTAAACAGAGAAATGCCCCGGTTTTCGAGACACTATTTAAAAACTGGGACATTTCTCTGCTTACTTCTTACTGGTGCGGAGACGGGTCTCTATTGGGCTTTCCATTTTTGCCCTCAGGATGAAAAAAAAATCTCACCGCTGCAGCAATACCACCCTTCACTGCCTTCAAAGAGACCCGTTATAGTGCTTACACAGTCTCATCATTCCTGAACTGAAACATTTCAATGTTATGTACAACTAATCCAAAGTTGTTGCTTATTTATCTTATGCAACTAACAATAACTGACAAAGCTAATAGTCCTGACTTGTTGTGGCTGTAATGTTACATGTTTACATTATTATGTTAACATTTTTCGGGAAGGACACTATAGTAAGCATAGTTTTTTTAGCTCATGTGTTTTAAGCCACGCCCTTAATTATATCGGCCACGCCCCTTTGAGAGACCCCCACCCAGTTTTTTCATCCCACTTAAAGCCTGGGTACTTCTGTCATGTCACCTGGTCTTTGTAGAGCGATGCAGACTTCAGCACGCTGCCTTGTTTGCGAGTGCTGGGAGGGTACAGGGTGCATGAGTGGTTGAAGGAAGTGTGGGGGGAATCGTCGGGTGTCGTGCGCGAATGGTTATGTGGTTAAGTTACTGCAGCCTCCAAGCCTGCTACATCTGAAGGCCCTGTGAGACGTAGAAGCGCTGAGACGTCTGCGGGTGCAGTTGTCTCATGGGACATGGTTGGGTGAGATACACAGGGTCAGAGGCAAGCTCTGCTTGCTGTGACCTACAACACGTCTGTGCTATAGTACCCTTCTCCGCACTACTCAGACCACCTACCTGAGAGGAAGCTGGGATCTGGACGCTTCTACCAGACGACCAGAAATGCTGGCTAGTAAATGGACAGTAACTGCGCCCTGAAGAAAGGCACCCTCCAAAATGCACTCTGGGAAATGTTTTTGAGCACTACGATGTCATGGGTTTTATCAAAGCAAGGAATGGATGCGTACACAGTGCATAGAGGTGTTTTTAAAGCTGCTCAACAGGAGACACTTATGTATGACAGCAGCGTACACAGAGCGGACATCACCAGTAACATACTGTATCTATTTTAGAGTTAGCCTTGTACCTGAGAAATGCCACAGTCCCCGTCCCACCCTCATCTCAGAGGCACAGACAGTCCTATAGTCACAGCTCATCCCACACCTCAGAAGCACAGACAGGCCTTCTCTCAGCTCTTGTCTCATCTCTGAGGTACAGACAGGCCTTTTCTCATCCCTCATCTCATCTCCGAGACACAGACAGGCCTACCTCCTCAGCCTTTTCCGCATCATATTACCTTTTGTTTCCCTTTCTCTTTCTTCTTTCCCTTCCCCTTCTCAACTTCAGGCTTGGGGCAAGCTTTTTAGCCATTTTTGCAAGTTAGTTGCTTGGAAGCAGTTCTTGGCATTGTTAAAGCAAAATCCCAACATCCTATTATGCACATGCTGATAGCTTAAAAATCAATTTCTGTCTGTGTCACACATCTGATTTGTTGTCTGTAACTCTTCATCTGTGTCTGTGGAGGCTGCTGTCATTGTAGTCCCTTTTCTATGTCTATGACAGCTGTCAAATAGTCCTACTTTTATGTCAACGGTTACTGCAAACTGTAGTCCTACTTCTATGTCTATGAACTGTCCCTGTTTTTTGTTTGGAGAATCTGGTCACCCTATACTAGTTTCATTGTATGGCGTGTGCAGTTGTTCACCTGTGAATTGTTTATGTGATGTTACTACTAGTATCACAGGATATCGTGAGCACCAGTGACTTGTTTATGGTGATGTTACTACTAGTTTCACAGTGCAGCATGTGTAGATGTGCACCAGTGAATTGTTTATTGTGATTCTACAGGTTTCACAGCATTGGATGTGCAGTTGTACACCAGTGAATTGTTTATGATGATGTTGCAACTAATGTTAGGATATGATGTGTACAGTAGTGCACCAGTGAATTATTTACAGTGATGTTACTATGAATATCACAGTATGGTGTATGCAACAATTGTTTTCTGGTGGTTGCTTTCAAAATCCTTACCCTGTGTCCTGATGATGACCTTATAAATTGATACGGTCGAAACGCATTTGACATTCCCTTTGGCAACTAGCAGGACACAATCATTGTATTATTGATCTTGTGATATATCGGACATTTTGAGTATTATTCCTCTGCCATTGTGTTTATTTCTTGGTTTAAACTGTAATATGATTTTTGTTTGTTTGTTGTGTGTAACTTCATAGGCACCACTTTTATAAGTTTGTATTATTGTATATACTTTATCTTTTAGAACAAGTTAACTCAATAACAAAAAGCTTTTTCAAGAAGGTTTTTCTGTGGGTACCTTTCCATATTTATTCTCACTTTTTCAAGTGTTATTCCATTTTGCAGGGTGATTAGATACACTCTTTTAATGCAAATGTCCCCCTGAACCATTGTAACTGTTTTATTGTTACTACTCATGTCACTGTACGACATGTACAGTTGTACACTAGTGAATTGCTTATGGTGACTTTACGTAGTAGTGTCACAGGAAGGTATGTGCAAAAGTGAATTATTTATGGTGATGTTACTACTCGTGTCACTGTATGGCATGTGCAGTTGTGCACCAGTGAATTGTTTAAGGTAGTGTTACTACTCGTGTCACTGTATGGCATGTGCAGTTGTGCACCAGTGAATTGTTTAAGGTAGTGTTACTACTCGTGTCACAGTATGGCATGTGCAGCTGTGCAACAGTAAATTGCTTATGATGGCGTTACGCAGTAGTGTGCCGGTTGTGACATATGCACCAGTGAATTGTTAATGGTGATGTTGCTACAAGTGTCCTAGTACAGCATGTGCTGTTGTGCACAAGAGAATATTTTAATGTAATGTTGCTACTAGTATCCCAGCAGAGTGTGTGCAGCTGTGCATTGCTAATGGTGATGTTGCTACTAGTATCGCAGTGGAGTGTGCGCAGCTGTGGATTGCTAATGGTGATGTTGCTACTAGTATCCCAGCGGAGTGTGCGCAGCTGTGCATTGCTAATGGTGATGTTGCTACTAGTATCCCAGCGGAGTGTGTGTAGCTGTGCATTGCTAATGGTGATGTTGCTACTAGTATCCCAGCGGAGTGTGCGCAGCTGTGCATTGCTAATGGTGATGTTGCTACTAGTATCCCAGCGGAGTGTGCGCAGCTGTGCATTGCTAATGGTGATGTTGCTACTAGTATCCCAGCGGAGTGTGTGCAGCTGTGCATTGCTAATGGTGATGTTGCTACTAGTATCCCAGCAGAGTGTGTGCAGCTGTGCATTGCTAATGGTGATGTTGCTACTAGTATCCCAGCGGAGTGTGCGCAGCTGTGGATTGCTAATGGTGATGCTGCTACTAGTATCCCAGCGGAGTGTGCGCAGCTGTGGATTGCTAATGGTGATGTTGCTACTAGTATCGCAGTGGAGTGTGCGCAGCTGTGGATTGCCAATGGTGATGTTGCTACTAGTATCGCAGTGGAGTGTGCGCAGCTGTGGATTGCTACTGGTGATGTTGCTCCTAGCATCACAGTATAGTGTGAGCTCCAGTGAATTGCTAATGGTGATGGTATCTGGGTTTGAGCAAACAGTATCTTACATTCACCATAGAGTCTGCCACCACGCAGGTCCTACTGCGTGTGTGTTGGCGTCACAGTATTGGCACTAGTGAATCTTTCACCATGGTCATGTTCTATGTTGCTCGGTAGTTTCACTGTAGGTGTGTTTGTGTTGGTATTTAGTGCCACTGTCAGTGTGTCAGTCGCTGCCAGTCTCTACTGGTGCCCTCGCATCTTTGTGTGAAATGCAGCGTTTCTGATCCAGGTGTGGGCGTGGCTGTGACGACACTGCTGCAGTAATCCATACAACACCCACCACGGCGCGTGCGACTGTGGGCTGGGCCTCTTCTTCTATGTGGGGCATAAACTGGTACAAAAAAGAACTGTTCCAAGAAAAACCATAAATGTGTTACCCTTCTTGGCATGGTGGCCAACTACAAACAAGTCCTCCTCAGAGAGAGCATGGCAGCCTAACAAGTCCCCCTCAGAGAGAGCATGGCAGCCTAACAAGTCCCCCTCAGAGAGAGCATGGCAGCCTAACAAGTCCCCCTCAGAGAGAGCCTGGCAGCCTAACAAGTCCCCCTCAGAGAGAGCATGGCAGCCTAACAAGTCCCCCTCAGAGAGAGCATGGCCGCCTAACAAGTCCCCCTCAGAGAGAGCCTGGCAGCCTAACAAGTCCCCCTCAGATTTAGCATGCAGCCTAACAAGTCCCCCTCAGAGCGAGCAGAGAGAGCATGGCAGCCTAACAAGTGCCCCTCAGAGAGAGCATGGCAGCCTAACATGTCCCCCTCAGAGAGAGCATGCAGCCTAACAAGTCCCCCTCAGAGAGAGCATGGCAGCCTAACAAGTGCCCCTCAGAGCGAGCATGGCAGCCTAACAGGTTCCCCTCAGAGCGAGCAGAGAGAGCATGGCAGCCTAACAAGTGCCCCTCAGAGCGAGCATGGCAGCCTAACAAGTCCCCCTCAGAGAGAGCCTGGCAGCCTAACAAGTCCCCCTCAGAGAGAGCATGGCAGCCTAACAAGTCCCCCTCAGAGAGAGCATGGCAGCTTAACAAGTCCCCCTCAGAGAGAGCATGGCAGCCTAACAAGTCCCCCTCAGAGAGAGCATGGCAGCCTAACATGTCCCCCTCAGAGAGAGCATGGCAGCCTAACATGTTCCCCTCAGAGAGAGCATGGCAGCCTAACAAGTGCCCCTCAGAGAGAGCAGAGAGAGCATGGCAGCCTAACAAGTCCCCCTCAGAGAGAGCCTGGCAGCCTAACAAGTCCCCCTCAGAGAGAGCATGGCAGCCTAACAAGTCCCCCTCAGAGAGAGCATGGCAACCTAACAAGTCCCCCTCCGAGAGAGCCTGGCAGCCTAACAAGTCCCCCTCAGATTTAGCATGCAGCCTAACAAGTCCCCTCAGAGAGAGCATGGCAGCCTGGAAGCCTAACAAGTCCCCCTCAGAGAGAGCAGAGAGAGCATAGCAGCCGAACAAGTGCCCCTCAGAGAGAGCAGAGAGAGCATAGCAGCCTAACAAGTCCCCCTCAGAGCGAGCATGGCAGCCTAACAAGTCCCCCTCAGAGAGAGCATGGCAGCCTAACATGTCCCCCTCAGAGAGAGCATGGCAGCCTAACATGTCTCCCTCAGAGTGAGCATGGCAGCCTAACAAGTCCCCCTCAGAGAGAGCATGGCAGCCTAACATGTCCCCCTCAGAGAGAGCATGGCAGCCTAAGAAGTCCCCCTCAGAGAGAGCATGGCAGCCTAACAAGTCCTCTTCAGAGAGAGCATGGCAGCCTAACAAGTCCCCCTCAGAGCGAGCATGGCAGCCTAACAAGTGCCCCTCAGAGAGAGCATGGCAGCCTAACAAGTCCTCTTCAGAGAGAGCATGGCAGCCTAACAAGTCCCCCTCAGAGAGAGCATGGCAGCCTAACAAGTCCTCTTCAGAGAGAGCATGGCAGCCTAACAAGTCCCCCCTCAGAGAGAGCATGGCAGCCTAACAAGTCCTCTTCAGAGAGAGCATGGCAGCCTAACAAGTTCCCCTCAGAGAGAGCATGGCAGCTTAACAAGTCCCCCTCAGAGAGAGCATGGCAGCCTAACAAGTCCCCCTCAGAGAGAGCATGGCAGCCTAACAAGTCCCCTCAGAGAGAGCATGGCAGCCTAACAAGTCCCCCTCAGAGAGAGCATGGCAGCCTAACAAGTCCCCTCAGAGAGAGCATGGCAGCCTAACAAGTCACCCTCAGAAAGAGCAGAGAGAGCATGGCAGCCTAACAAGTCCCCCTCAGAGAGAGCATGGCAGCCGAACAAGTCCCCCTCAGAGAGAGCATGGCAGCCTAACAAGTCCCCCTCAGAGAGAGCAGAGAGAGCATAACAGCCAAACAAGTCCCCCTCAGAGAGAGCATGGCAGCCTAACCTTTGTGTGAAACAGCCCCTGCTCTCTAGAGCACTGTAGGACTTTGGTGTAAATGTGTGGGAGTTAAAAGGCCAGTTCACTGGTGGCTTCTGCCCATTCCGGATCATGTTAATCATATTTATAGTGGTGCAGCTCCACGTGAGATCAGTCTTTACAGTTCATTTCTGCTCAATGCACACTCAATGCACGCTCAATGCACGGTCTAGGCATATTCAATGCACATTTAATGCACACTCAATGCAAGCTCAATGCACGCTCAATGCTCACTCAATACATGCTCAGGGCACACTCAATGCATGTCTGGTGCATGCTCAATTCACACTCAATGCGCGCTCATTGCATGCTCGGTGCACGCTCAATGCATGTTCAATGCGTGCTCAATGTATGCTCAATGCGTACTCAAGGCCAGTACATAAGGAAGAACTGGAACTTTTTATTACTCCCAATGATATTCACCCAGTTGACATTAAGCTATTTTCTTTCCATTCTCTTCTCTTTCTGTCTAGTTACCACTTTGCTATGACAATCTTTGTGTTGTCGTTAACCCTTTGTCTCTTTATTTGTGCTTGCCCTTGTCCGGCCCTGGGCATTCTGTTTTTAAAGCTGCACATTTGGGGCACACGTTCCTGTTGGTAGACTATCCTCCTGTTGGAAGCATTGTTCACCCAGTGGTGAGTGCCTGCTTCCTGTGTGCAAGTCCCTTGTGGGTACACACATTGTGCCTTTTTAGTCATTTCTGTCGCCCCCTGAAGCAGAGTGGAGAGACAGGGCGGTAAAGTGTGCAGGCTCCCTTGTTTCTGCCACACGGCCTGCCCTGTATCGTGTACGTAGAAGTCCCTGCACACCTGTTTGTGTTACACATGAAGCCATGAAACCTCTTCTCTGTGATGGCACTGGTAGTTGGAAGAGACTATACTCTGAAATGGAGGTTCTTTGAGAGGCACTGCACGGTGGGGGGGTGTTTCCGCCACTTTGCTCTGAGACAGCATCATCCGGGTACTAAAGGGAGAGAGAAGGGGGACCTTTTCAGGGCCATTCTTCACTCTGTCCCTTTCCACCCAGCCCACCGAGTCCTCTCTGAGCTAAGAGTGACCATTCCATGGATGAACGATTCATTGTGACCCTGACTCTGTGGATGGATGGATGGATGGATGGATGAAGGGTTCATTCAGACCCTGACTCTCTGGATGGATGGATGAAGGGTTCATTCAGACCTTGACTCTCTGGATGGATGGATGGATGGATGAAGGGTTCATTCAGACCCTGACTCTCTGGATGGATGGATGGATGGATGGATGGATGGATGGATGGATGAAGGGTTCATTCAGACCCTGACTCTCTGGATGGATGGATGGATGTCATAATATCGCTTGACAGTATATCGTCGAGCAGGAACACTCAGGGCCTGACTCACAAAGGTAAACTCACACTTTTGCGATTGCGTCTAATCACAAAGGTGTACTCCAAGTAGTATCTTTACGAATGTGTAGTCTCCACAATGAAAAGATAGGACAGTACTATCTTTTTGTGTGCGTACACTCTGTAGTAGTAAAGATACTACAAACAATTGTAAACGTACACAAACGTGTACGGTCACCTTTGTGGATCAGGCCCTGTGTGTAGACTATAGACCACCACTATCTTATCAAGGAAAATATTAGTAGGGAAGTGTAGATGTACGATTCACATATGTGTACCCCGAACATATCTGTATTGTCATGATACATGTATGTGGAGTTAAGTGCAGTACATTTATACGTACCTAGTTATATTTACATTGACGATATGGTGATAGCTGACATTCTACAACACACTGCTGCGGGAGGATGTTAAACATTCAGTATTGAAGTACCACGCGTAGGCTGAGCTGTGTTATTGTTATATCTGCTTGCTTGTGGGCCTTGCAGTGCAGGGGTGCATCTCTGTGGATTGATCAGTTTCTTGATTGGTAGGACTGTGTGAGCATTGGTGAGTCACCCGCTGTGGGCTTCACCTCTGCTGTGTATGTTACTGCCATTGTGCGAGCATTAGTGAACATACGGTTTCAGTGAACTTATCACTGCACTGTATGTGTCTTACTGTCACAGTGTCCTTTCGTGACTGTCTCATCGCTTGTCTCTCCTCTTTCTGAAGGAAGTGCTAATCCAGCTGATACCCCTGGCAGTGAGATTCCTGAGCACTAAAAAGTATTGTGCAGGACATTTCAGGTGTGGGCTGGGCTCCAGGTTCAGACCCCCAGGGAGAGCCGAGCCTTGTCTGAGCCAGGAGTCGGGTCAACCCAAGAGCCGAAGCGTGAGCCATCAACAGGCCCATGTAAACTGTGCAATGGCATGTACAATTATGGTGAGACTCTCTATTGAACTATATATTAACTCAGTTACTTATGCTGTGAACTCTAGACTGATTCACTTCTTTGTGGAGAAAAGTGATGTGCAGTGTCTGCCAGGGGCAAAAAGAGCAGATGGTGGACAGAATGCTGAACAAATTAAACATTCACCCCCAGTCACAGATCTGGGTTAACTCCATCCTTTTTTTGCTCTCCATGCCATTCCAGTTATGTTATGTTATATATTTATACAGCACACGAATACCAGCAGTGTCTTGGCGCTAGCAGAACGAGTAGAAGCGAGCCGGAGCACTATTCAACGAACAGCCAGGTCTTAATGGCCTTCCTGAACAATGTCAAGCAGGAAAGATTTCTGATGGTAAGGGGGAGGGAGTTCCAGAGCCTTGTAGCTCCCACCACAAAGCCTCTACCACCCCAGTTTGATTTAAAACATCTCTGAGAAAGTATCACTTTTGCCCCTTGTGATATAAGGCATCTGTTTGGAGAGTACCAGTAGAGTGACTGTTTCAAGAACTGAGGATCGGTCCCGTGAAGTGCCTTGTATGTGATAAATAGGGTTTTAAACTTGATACGACTTTCCATTGGCAGCCAATGCAGACTCTGGAGGTGTTTTCCCACGGACTGAAATTTGGGAGTCCCCAGGAGTCATCTTGCAGCCGCATTTTGGATCATCTGGAGCCTTCGTAATTGCTTTATGGGTATACCAAGATATGACCTGTTACAATAATCCAGTTTGGAAAGGACTAAGGATGTAACTACAGTTTTCCTGCTTTCTGTTGGAATCAGAGGTAGGATGTTCTTGATTGCTTTAAGAATGAAGAAACTTGATGATGAAACTGTCTTGACTTGGGCTTCAAAGTTCAGTCTCTGATTTATCATCACACCCAGAGTTTTTGCTTTGGGGACTGGGATTGATGCTGTTCCCAGGTCATCTGGCCACCAGATCTGAGACCAGGAGGGGAAATAGTTGCCGAACAGAATCACCTCAGTTTTCCCGGAATTTAGCCTAAGCCAGTGCAAACTAATCCATGAGCTGACTGCTGTCATACAGTCCCTAAATCTTTTTACTGGTGATTGGGTATTTTTACTGACGGTTACCACAATTTGGGTGTCATCTGCGTAGGATGTTAGTGCCATCCCAAAAGATCTCATTACTAATGCCAGCTCAGAAACATATTGTAGGACTTGGCCTTTTTGGCTAAATTTCCCTAAACTTTTTGTTTTCCCCCTAGACCATTTTTCTGACATATAGTTGCCAATTTAGATGCTTTGGGTACTTTGCCACTGCTGATCAGTGTCAAAGTACAAGTATTCCCTGTGTAAAGTGCAATGATAATTGGTTGGCCATGATTGGTATGTTGGCCTTACTAGTAAAGTCCCTAGTGATGTGCACTGTGTGTGCCAGGGCAAGTAGTGCAAAGGTGCGCAGAGGTGGGAACTCAGGCCTGCGGTGTGTGCTATGTCCTGACAGTGAAAAACACTCCATTTTGTTTTTGACTGGTGAAAGGCCATCCTGCCCATAGGACAGAATGGGGAGGCTGGGTATTGTGTTTGCTAGCCTAGTTTCCCATAAGTTTAAAATGGAGAGGTGAAGTTTAGTATGTATGAACTCACAGTATCATAACACATCTTTCTATGAAAGTGGTTTTGTCACTGTGTGTTCAGTAACCACTCTTTTAGAAAGTGGCTGAGTTTTGGGGATTGACTGTCTGGATCTGAGAGGTGAGAGGAGCTGGGGGAGGTCTTGACCCAGGGAGGGGTTGAGATGGCACCAGGCTGACCTGCATCTGGAGAGTGGTGGAGGAGAAGCCCCGGGAGGTGAAGAATCCTGGGTTGCTTCTATGAAACAATTGACCTATCTCCTGCTGAGTGATTAAGGATCCAGACCTTCAGTATCAAAGGGAGGAAGGTGACACTGGGAGGGAGACACCCAGATCTGATTTGCGCAGGGGTCAGAGGCCCCTGAGCACAACAAAATTCAAAGACATTTAGGGATATAATTATGAGAGCGGAGACCCCTGAACATTGGAATAGAAATAGATTGAGACTGAAAAGGCTTGGGCCCATTTTGTGATCAAGAGGAACCTCTGCTAAAGAAGGAACAACTGAAGAGACTGCTGGGAAGGACCGACCATTGCTTTGTGATCTGGGGCTGGTCTGCAGTTTGCTGTTTTAACCAAGGAAGAGGCTGTTGGGACTGTGCTTTGTGCGCTGTGTCCCACTGCTTGAAGAAGACTGTGCTTTGTGCTGTGTCTTGTTACCCCAAGGGCCCGAGGTGAGCTGGCTCCTTGTTTGGAAACACAGGAACATAAAAGTTTCCGGAGAAGTTTCAAGCGACGCGGTGGGCGTGTGTTGTGGCAGCTTGAGACCCTCGGAAGGTGTGCCCTGTGATCTTGGAAACACGGAGTAGAAGTGAGACTCGGATGCGCTGGGTGCGTGTTGTGGTGCACAGGAGGCGTTGGTGAAGAGCGCCTGGTTAGCGTGTGCATCAAAGGTGAAGTGAGTCTCGGACACGCTGGGTGTGTGTTATGGTGCACCACAGGCATTGGTGAAGAGTGCCTGGTGAGCGTGTGCATCGGAGGTGAAGTGAGACTCGGACACGCAGGGTGCGTGTTGTGGTGCACCGCAGGTGCTGGTGAAGAGCGCCTGGTCAACATGTGCATCGGAGGTGAAGGGAATCTCGGACACGCAGGGTGCGTGTCCGGGTGCACTGGAGGCACTGGTGAAGAGCTCCTGGTCATCGGGTGCACTGGAGGAGAAGTGAGGCTCGGACATGGTGAGTGTGTCGGGGTGCAGCCGAAGGCGTTGGAGAAGAGCGCCTGGATATCGGGGCACCGGAGTTGGAGTAAGTCTCAGTGAAGCAATGTGCGTGCTTTGGTGCAACCTGGGACTGTGGAGGTGATCGGCTGATCAGCGTGTGTATCGGAAAAAAGTGAGTCTCTGCAGCATGGTGTGCGTGTCTTGGTGCCAACTGAGACCGCCGTAAGGAGTGCCTGGTGAACGTGCACTTGGAGTCGACATGAAGTCCCATCAGCGTTGTGTGTGTGGCTTCATGCCAGAGGAGACCCGGAGGGTGCTGCGATGAATGTGCACCCGGAGTAACGTAATTTCAGAGGTGTGGGGTACGTGTGCCCTGCGGCCACCTGAGACCTTCTTAACAGTTGCAACCCAGCAGCCCCGGAGGAGCTGGGCTGCCAGGCCGAGTCTCTGAGGCCCATTGAGAAAGTTCTGTATGGAAGGCCCAGTTCGGTGAAGGCAGAGAGGAGAGTGGGGTCGCGCCCCCAGGTAACATGGATCAGGGTGCGGGCTCAGAGGGACACTCTCTCGGCCTCTCAGTCTTTCTGGCGACATGAGCCTTTGATTCGGCTCAGATTGGGGCCCGTACTGACCAAAGGAGTGGCAGTACTGGGGACAGAGTGAGAAGCTGTGCTTTATGTCATTGTTGATACGTGTGGGGGGCAACTGTTATCGAAGAGGCTGACTGTCATAATACACATTGCCAATATTGCTGCTAACGAACTGCCGGACTGTCTTATGACGCCTGACATTAATTCTGCATAACGAAGTACACGATTGTAGCGCTACGCATTGCATTAATTCTCTATTGCAAAGTACAGGATTGTAGCAGCTCGCAGTGCATTATTTCTTCATTGCAAATTCCTTGATTTTACCTACGCATTGCAACATTCCTTAATTGTAAAGTACATGATTGTAGCGGTGCGCATTGCATTATTTCTTCATTGAAAGTACGTGATTGGGGTGTGACGCATTGCATTATTCCTTCATTGCGCAGTGCATGATTGCAGCGGTACGCATTGCATTATTTCTCCCATTGCAAGGTACCGGGGTGTATCATTACACATTGTATTATCTCTCCTTTGCCCAGCACAGTATTGTATCATTACGCAGAACACTATTGTTTGTCCATTGCAATGTCTGATTCTAGCATTTGCGACCAGTATAGCACTGTGAAAGCGGTGGCTGGGATTTGAACCTACCAGCCAGCCGAAACGAATATTACCCTTTATTATATGTTGGCTTTTGTATTGTGTGGTCTGATCATACATCTTTTTATATGAAGTTTATACTTGTTTTATCAAACTCGTGTGGAGTCCATTTGTGGTGTCACCAGTGGGTTGTTGTGAGTGTGGTTGCACATACTGTACACTTGTGCCTTGGAGATAAGCCTGGCTGCTCGTGCCAAGCTACTAAGGGGGTGAGCAGGGCTATCTCAAACGGTGTCCTTACTTGGCCTAATGTTGAGTGAGGAGTCCCGGGTCTTGTATTGGGTGACAGTGGTGCGGGACTGGGACTCCGGCTTCTAACACATATACATTGAAGAGTGTAGGACTCAAAGAGGAACCCTGTGGAACTCCACATGGGAGTGTGAAGGTCGGGGAAGTGAAATTACTCAGGGCAACTGATTGTATCATATTGGCTAGAAAGGAGGAGACCAATGCCAGTGCCTTTTCAGAAATGCCAAGGTTAAGCAGGGTTTTATGGTCTACCGTGTTGAAGCCCGCTGACAGATCAAGCAGGACAAGAGCCGCAGCGCCCGCTGCGTCCATTACTGCTCTTATTTCCTCGGTGGCCTTTATTAGCGCTGTTTCGGTGCTATGCTCTGCCCTAAATCCAAATTAAGACTCATTTAGCAAGTTACGTTCATATAGATATGATGTGAGCTGGTTGTTCATAATCTTTTCTGCCAATTTAGCTGGAACTGGAAGTCACGAGATAGGCCTATAGTTGCCTGGGTCAAGTGCATCCAGGTTGGATTTTTTCAGAAAGGGTAGAATCGAGGCCCTCTTCAAATAGAGGGAAATACACCTTCTGTGAACATTGAGTTAAAATGGAGGTTAGCCTTAGTTTGTACCCAATCATATGCAAATCAGTCTTGATCCTGTTCCTCATGGGAACAGTCCAGTCCAAACAGCCAAGCCAGGCCCTCTCTGGACTGGAAAAAAGCATCCTGGGACGGGTGTCAGGGTAACACCCCTCATCAGCCAGGCTAGCTTGACTCTGGTGGCGTAGCGAGCACGGGACCCACATCTGGGCATATCCTTTCCAATTAGGGTGACACATGCAAAAAAGGCTGTGCAGTTTAGCACTGTCTGGAAGTTGGATTTCAGCCCAGGAGTCCGGTCACACCATTTGAAATGCTGTCACTACATTTACACGAAAGAACAATAGGTTTTTATTCAAGACCTAAATTTGTGAAATAAGCTCAACGTGTTCATTTAAATTGATTTAGAAATTATATAATAAACACACTTGGGACTAAATACGCAATCTTTCTAGAAACAAGTTGGACATATCGAGTGTGATGTAATTGCGAAAGATTATCTCTAAATTTGGTAAACATTACTCTATCAAACTATATAGAAATAAAATCGCGTCTAATGCAGATTACCAATGCATAAGGTCCTAGACGGTAGCATGGAGAGTGTTCTCAGATAACAGTGGACAATGCAAAGTTTGTGGCTGCAGTCTGTTAGATATCTTTGAAATCATTTCTCTGCATTTTTAAAACAGGTTTGCCCTCTTGTGTTTAGGAGAGACTGGAAGGTTCAGGCCGGTGGAGTTCAGTGCATGTCCCTGCACATCTTTCCTAATGGTATTGATAAGGAATTGAGGGTCAGGTTGTGGAAGGCTCTGAATGTTAAGCAACAGGGCTTGACTTGAGCTCTTTGTCGTTTCGGGAGCCAGTGAAGTTCTTTTAGGGCCAGAGAGCATGAGACCACCGTGGCATTACAACGAGACAAGCTCCCTCCTTTAAATGACAAGAAGCCTCTAGGAGGTGGTGACAGGCAGCCCTAAATAGACAGAATTTGCATAATCTAATCTTGGCTGGGTAGTGGCCACTGACACAGGTGTAAGGGATACTTGTGGTAGCAGAAGTGAGAATTTCCTGATGGAGTTGAAAAGGAAGGCTCAGCTCGAAGTAATGGCGCCCATCCGGGCTGCCAGGGTAAGATGGCTGTCCACCCCTACCCCCAGGATTTTGACTGAGGATTTGGGAGTAAGAGGCATACCCAATTTAGCAGGGCAGTAGGTGTAGTTTCTATGTGTGGTAGTGTAAGTGATGTGTATTTTTTTATGCTCATTGATGTACGTCTCTGTGTTATTGGGTCGCTCAGTGTTTCTGTGTCTGCCGATGTGGACACTTGTGCATATCAGTGTTTATTTTTTTCAATGTTGTATCTCTCACAGTGTTTCTGTGAATGCTTGTGTTGCATTGTTTGTTTATATTCACAGTTATATCTTTGTGTTTTACTGTGTCTCTCTGTGTTTCTGTGTGCGGTGGTTGGTAGTGTTGGTGGTGTGTGTTTTGATGTTCATTAATGTATCTCTCAGGTTTACTTTGTTTCTCAACGTTTCTGTGTGTGGTGGTGTTTTTTGATTGTTCGCTGGTGTATCTCTTAGTTTTACTCTGTTTCTCAGTGTTTTTGTGTTTGGTGGTGGTGCGTGTGTGTATTTTGATGTTCATTGATGTAACTTTCAGTTTTACTCTGTTTCACAGTGTTTCTGTGTGTGGTGGTGGTGGTGTGTGTGCAGTTTGATGTTCATTGATGTATCTCTCAGTTTCACTCTGTTTCACAGTGTTTCTGGGCCTGATTCACAGAACTAACTTAAGACAAAATCCTAAACTTACTACCATTTTGGTATTAACAGAAGGCACTTACTCATTTTGGTATTCACAGAAGGCACTTACTCATTTCGGTATTCACAGAAGTTAGGACTCCTAACTTTAGGACTCCTAAATGCCTTCTGTGAATACCGAAAGCCTTAAAATTAGGATTTTTCTCAGTTTAGTAGTAGTATAGTTAGGACTCCTAACTTTAGGACTCCTAAATGCCTTCTGTGAATACCGAAAGTCTTAAAATTAGGATTTTTCTCAATTTAGTAGTCCTAAGTTTAGATTTAGGACTACTAAATTGAGAAAAATCCTAATTTTAAGACTTTCGGTATTCACAGAAGGCATTTAGGAGTCCTAAAGTTAGGAGTTGACGTGCTTGACCGTGTGTCCTGCTATGTTGCTTGTTGCGGTGACTTGTTGCTTGCGTCTGATGTTGGGGTCCTTCCCCAGGAGGGGGTGGTGTTTTGGTCACTGGGGTTGTCCAGGTGGAACTTGAGTTCACTGATTAGGATGTCGTCAGTGGATGGCCCGGGGGTCCTGCACATGAGGGTGCCACAGAGGATGTGCTTGGGGTTGGCCTGGATCTGGTAGTTGAGGTGGTCCATGATTGCTTTTGGGTCATTAGAGTGCATGGTGAGTCGGAGTGTGCTTCTGTAGGTGATGGCAATGCCTCCTCCTTGACGGTCGGGGTGGTCCTTGTGGGTGATACTGCAGTCGTCAGTGATGGCGATGGCGATGCTCGGTCCGGAGCAGAGGTTGGTCCTGGCAGGCGAGGTGGCGTCCAGGGTTGATGGCTGGCATCGTAGCGGTGCAGTGTCCAAGAGGAAGAGTCCTTGGTGCTAAGTAATTCCGTCCATCAATTGTGTGTCTTTTGCTTGAGCGCGGTCCAGGGGAAGACGGACGCAGACGGGCTTGCCTATGGCTTGCCTTTGGCACGGGAGATGTCCATTACAATGCAGGCATTATATCGTTAACAACACAACTCTGACAACAGGTGCCTTCACATCACATTCGATTACATTGTATTGTGAGGTCAGTAATGGGGTAATTTTAAGTTTCTCGGTGGGTTTGGGTTTTGGATGTCAGGTTTGAAATTTGGGGTGTATTCTGGGGTAATATTTGAAAATTGGGGTGTGTTTTGGGGTCAGTTATGAAAATGCGCATGTGCATTTGGGTCAAATGTGATTTTTAGGGTGTTTTTTGGGGGCTCCAAAAGGAATTTAAAGGGTTCACAGTTTGGTTTGGGGTGCAAAGGTTAGTTTTCGGGTTGCACCCACTGAAGTGGGAATAGTAATTTTTACGTCTCCGCTATGCAACACCTTCCCTACTGTTGCAATATGCCTAGTATTAGTGTGCATTGGAATGGAATGCGATGTAATGGCATGCGTCATAACCACGTATGTACCTTTGGCACACAAGTGGTATGCCCGCTGCCCATGGGCTCACAGCAGCCACCATTGAGAAGTGCTGGAGTGGGGCTGGATAGCTGGGAGGTGGTAAACGCCGCAGAGGATACTGGATCGGGCGTGGACATGGGGGTGTGTGTGTGAGCGGGTGTTGTAAATATTTTAATGAGGGAAGTCTTACCTCGAAGCTGGGTCCCGTATCTTTGTTGCTCCTGCTCTCCTAAGTCTGCATCCAGGAACAGGAAGTAGGCAGCCAGGCTCCCTCCCCTGAGCCAATCACAATGCTGCGATGCGGTGGTGGGATTGGTAATTGATAACAGGACACGGCATTCAGCCAGGGGCTGGAGGGGTGGGCATGTTTTCCATGCAGGCTGTCTTGCAGCCTGCATTACGAACAGGGAAATGCTCATGACTGCTTTGGGCGGCCAGAGTGGGCCGTCCAAACAGTCATTGTACACTTGAGTGGGCATGCCAATCCGCCCATGCCCTGTTCCATTTTCGGAACAGTCCAAGCCACCCGCAAAGGAAACATGGCACGATTACATCAGTAAGTTATCATCATGTGATGATTGTTCCTCCTCTGCACTGCTTGAAAACAGTGGGAAGATACTCTTCTGCCATAGCGGATGAGCCGGCACTGGGGGTGCGTCATCTACGTGTGCTAGGCCTGGGCGACTCGACCCCCAGGCGCCCTGCGCTACGCTTCCCACCTTCTCCTTACCTAGACATTGTCACCGTGGTGCAATCCGCTGCACTCTCTCCGAATCTGTGACTCAGCCAGCAGGAGCCTCAGCCAGGTGGGATTTCACAAGTGTGGGTACAGCAGTCGCCGCCAAGTCTGCTTGTGAACCTCCCGATGCAGGTGATGCAGCAGCGCCCCCTTAGGCGTGAAGTTTCAGCGCTCCCACCACACAAGTTCGGCGCAGCTCAGGGGCCTCACCCTCCACAGTATCCAGCCAACCAAACATCACCTGGCCTATGATGCAGAGAGGCGGCACCCACTGTAGATAATCACCTCTGTGCACCCAGGTGTAGTGGTAGATTGTAGTATGCAATGCAGACCTCCCTATGTTGGTGCACAGGGGAACCTTTACCATTCACAGCTCCAAGGGGTGCAAGGCGGTCTTCTCACACAGGTCAGCAACATGTCTCTATGCGACCGGCCAGACAACACCACCAGGTACAGGCGATCGCCGCACCTCAATGTCTCCCACAACAGCTCATCTACTCCACAGCTCCTCCGCATCCCACTCTAGGCTCCAGATGCAGGTGCAGTGAGACATTCAGGCTCCAGATGTAGGTTCAGCGAGGCATCCAGGCTCCAGATGCAGGTGCAGTGAGGCATCCAGGCTCCAGACGCAGGTCCAGTGACGCATCCAGGCTCCAGACACAGGTCCAGCGATGCATCCAGGCTCCAGGCGCAGGTCCAGTGACGCATCCAGGCTCCAGACGCAGGTCCAGCGACGCATCCAGGCTCCAGACGCAGGTCCAGCAACTCATCCAGGCTCCCATCCTGGTCATCCTGGATGTTGGGTAGCTTGAAGGGGTTGTTGATGTTGTGAGAACTTGGCCTGATATATGCTGTCCACTAGTTCTAGTGGGCACCTTGTATCAGTCCAAACAACCCCTTATGGTGATAGGTTAAAGACAACCTTTAATGAAACTATCCTAGTGGTAGCTATGGAGAATAGCCTTCAGGCTAAGTCTTGAAGGAATGTAAAGCAGCTTGTCTTACCAGTCTATAATCTCTTGAATGATCAAATGAAAGGACAACCACACCAGGTATATATTCAAAATATATGTATTTAAGATAAAACACACCCCTCTAGTCTCTTTATGAGTCTAGCGTTCGAAGTACTAAGTTTACAAGTGAGCAAGCATCAGTAATAGCACAAATACACGTTTGGGCCCTAGGGGCGTACCAAAGCATATACCAAAAAAGTGGTATAAGAACCACGACTAAACTAGACACAAGGCCTAGAGCCTGTAGAATCGCTGGGACCCCAAGGAACCACCCAAGGTAGTGACACAGGGGACCCACGGGGACTGTTTGCAGTGTGTGAACACAATCGCGGGTTCCCGTTAGCTTCTATGGGCAATGCCGCGGTTGGAAATTTAAAGATTACGAGAGCACTGGAGTACTCGAGTTACCTCACCCAGGAAAGCCGGGTGCATAGGTGTCTTTTGGTGTCGGGTCGCGTTGTCCATTCCAATGGAAGCCTGTAAAGAACTGCTGCTGCCATGAAGAGAAGTGTCCGAAGAGGTCCAAGCCTGGATCTAGGATGTAAGGAACCTGAAAGCAGAGGGGACAGAGTCTGGGTCAGTAGCCAGTGACCGAGGGCAGGATGGACCAATGCCCACAGAGGTCGGGTGCTTCAGGTGAGTTGATGGGTGTCTTGACTCTTCAGACATGAGGTCCAGGAGATGTCGACAAAGTCCACGAGCCGGATTCGAGCTGTCCCACAAAGTCTGTCGAGTGCTGCAGTGTCGGCGACCAGATTGGACCCAACAAGCCTTGGCAACAGCAAGTCACTGGAATTCAGAGAAAGGACTGTGGTGCAGACCAGCAAGGTCTGAGCGACTCACCCAGCGAGGGTAAGTCGGGGCACATATGGAGCAACTAGGAAAGCCCAAGAAGAAGAGGAGTTGCCTTCTTGGGGACCTGCTAGCTAATGGGCTAGTGATCGCAAAGGAGCCTCAAGAGGTCGCACTTGAAACGGGCCCACGGGTCACTCGTGGAGTGGAGGCCCACAATCTTCGGTGCAGGAGATGCTCAAGGCTGGGGCTACTCGGAGTCCAAAGCACAACTTCGGGGAGGACCAGGAAGATAGTGTTGCTGCAAAAGTCCATGTTGTCCAGGGGTCACGGTTCCACGTCACCCACAAGAGCCACGGGACTCAGCTTTGCTGTGAACTCAGGGTAGCCTTGGGGAAGTCTGGAAGTCCTCCTCTGGTGATGCAAAGACTTCGGCGTCCGGCAGGAGCTTCAGCGATGCAGACCGGTCAGTTGCTTCTTTGGTGCCTGCCAAACAGGGGGGTCACTCCTTGACCCCAAGGGAGATTTCTGCAGTCTTCTAAATAAAGTAGAATGTCGAAGGTCCAGGACATATGTTGCAGAGTTTAGTCCAGGGTAATCTAAAGTCCTGGGGACTGGATTCCTATACTTATAGTAAGTTTAGGGGATGGACTAACTCTAAGGCCTCACCTATGGGTGGGCTTGGAAAGAGGGGTGGTTACACCCATTTCCTTTGTCCAGTTTCGCACCAGAGCAGGGGCAGGTAGCTCCTGTAACCGGTTTGAACTGGACTATGCACAGGGACACCAAATGTGCCCCCAGTGCAGGACTTCAAGCACCAGAGAGTGCTCCCGCCCAGCCCCCAATACACATCAGCCTGTCTGGAAAGTTGGTTACACCTCCCCTCGACAGGAAACCTATTGTCCAGGCCTCCTTTGCCGGAGTTTCTGTCAGCAGCAGGAGGCCAGACCCGTGTCTGTGGCAGAGGCATCCATTTTGTGATGCCAGGGCTCAGGAAAGTCCTACCGGGTTTGACCAGTGTGAACATGTCTCTCCCTCTAGAAGCGTGGAATGCTACCCCCGCCACCAGGACTGGCGGGGGGTGGGTAGTGTTCCAAGATGTTTGACACCAAACACGGCATGTTTTGATGCAGCCATTCCAAAGTTAGCATTTACCGTGAGGTTATAATGCACTTAAGTGTATATGGAATGGCTGTATCACAGAACAGCCATAAGGAAGTATTTCTGAAAGCTGCAGAGGGGCTCATCTCATGCTTGGGCACCCTCTCACACAAAACCAAGCACTCTGCCTTCAGCCTTGTCAAGGCCTGCCATAGGAGGGGCTTATAGGTTTATATGTGTCTGTATATAGGTGTGGATATAGGTAGCCTATACCACTGTAAGGGGTGCAAGCACACACTTACCCAGGCTGCAGTAGCAGACCTGTGGTGCCATTTTGGAGTGCTTCCCAGGGGTGGCATAATACATGGTGCAGCCCCTGGTAGGCCTCTGAGGTACCTATGCCCTAGGTACATAGTATACCATATACTAGGGGCGTATAAGGCACTCCAGAATCCAATTAGATATGTACCTAATGTACATGGAAACCATTTTAGAGAGGAAGCAGCTAGGCTGTGGTCCTGATTAGCAGGGCCACCACCAGACTAAGGTCGAAAAACAGTGAAACACCAGCAAAAAGTGGGGGTACCCATGTGAAGCAGATCCTACTCTCCTACAGATGTGTGCTGCACTTGGCCCTGGCCACTCCATTCTGCATTTCATTGTTTTTTTGCCTATTTTCTATTGGAGGTCGACTGGTATTTTTTCCATTAGAGACAAAAAACTCACGTTAGGTTGACTAACGTGCGCTTTTTTGCCACTAATGGGCCTATCGTTGGTTTTCACCTGCTAACGCTGGAATTTCTATTGCCATCACGCTAATGTTAGTGGTAGTTTCACCACTGATCCCTGAAACTATTGCCATGTAGCGACGTCTTGTACATACGTCGCTAACAAGGCAATAGTTTTCAGCGGTACACAGCAGTAAGAACACTGCCGCTAACTAGCGTTAGCAGTAGTTTTCACCAGTCCTTGTACATATGTCCCTCAGTGTTTTCATGTGTGTATTTGTGTCACTGTGCAGGTGTGTGTGATCATGTTCATTAGTGCGGCTCTCAGTAGTCTTGTGTCTTTCAGTGTTTCCATGTCAGTGTTTCAGTGTGTTTTTTGGTGTCCGTGGGTGCATGTTAATAATAAATGTTGTAGCTGCAAGTGTATCTGATTCTGTCAATCACTCTGTGTGTGTTAGTGTTTTGTGTGTTCATGTTAATTGAAGTGCTTGTACATTTTTCTGGGCAATGCATCAGAATTTTTCAGGTTTTTTTGTTTATCTTGGTGTGCCTGTGTTCACATTGATTGCTCTATCTGTTCGTTTTTCTTTTTGCTTCTATGTTTCAGTGTTACTGTGAAGGTTAACAGTGTGCGCCTTTCAGTGTTTCAATGTTTCTTGATGTTGTTGTGATGAATGCTCATATTGATTGCTGTACCTGGTAGTTTTTTTGTTTATTTGTATGTCTCAGTGTATAGTGTGTGTTAACATTGTGAGTCAGTCAGTGTTTCAATATTTGTTGTTTTTGTTGTGCCTGTGTTCATAGTGATAGATGTACCTGGTTGTTGTTCTGTTTGTTTGTAAGTCTAAATGTTTTTGTGCTTGTTAACGTTGTGCACTTCTCATGCTTCAGTGTTTGTTGTTGTTGTTGTGCCTGTGTTCCTATGGATTGCTGTACTTGTTTATTTTTCTGTTTGTTTGTATATCTGGGCTATTTTATGTGTTTGTTGATGTCCTTGTGCCTGTGTTCACATTGCTTGCGGTTACCTGTCTGGTAGCTTTTCTTTTTGTTTGTATGTCTTAGTGTTACTCTGTGTATTAATATCATGCACCTCTCAGTTTCTCCGTGTTTGTTGATGTTGTTGTGTGTTTATTCATATTTATTGCTGTTACTGCCTGATTGCTTTTCTCTTTCTTTGTATTTTTCAGTGTTATTTTATGTGTTAATGTTGTGTGCCTCTCAGTGTATCAGTGCTTGTTGATACTGTGATGCCTGTGTTCCTATTAATTGTTGTACCTTTTTTCTGTTTGTTTGCATGACTCAGTGTTATTTTGTGTGTTAATGTTGTGTGTCTGTCAGTTTCTCAGTGTTTGTTGATGCTGGGATGCCTGTGTTCATATTGATTGCTGTACCTGTTAGTTTTTCTGTTTCTTTGTACGTCTCAGTGTTATTGTGTGTGTTAACGCCGTAAGACTGTCAATGTCTGTGTTTGTGGATGTTATTGCACTTGTTTTTATATTGATTGCTCTGAAACATGTAAAAGGTGATGGGAGGCTGCTTGCTATAAGTATACCCACTGGCAATCGCTTAGGGTAGCAAGCCGACCCATCCTTCTTTTGCTTGCCATGCTACTTCAGTTTGGTCCCTGACATATGCAAATCAAATGTGACCCTGCTCCCCATGGCAACAGTCCAGCCCAAACTGCCAAGCCAGGTCCTCCCTGAACCGGTACACAAGCAACCCAGGACCGGTTTTGCCCTAGTCATGGGCTCATCAGCCAGGTACCGCTTGGTTGCAGTGACACAATGAGCATGGGACCTATGTCTTGGCATACCCTAATATGAAACACAAAACAGGTGCTGGGAGGCTGCTTGCAATAAGTCTAAACACAGGCAATAGCTCGGGGTAGCACTCAAACCCACCGGTCATTTCCTCACTGTGAGAAGTTGGCCTGATATGTAGTGCTCACTATTCTAGTGATCACTGTGTATCATTCCAAACGACCCTTATTGATGATTGGTTGTAAGTCAACCTTATAGACCAGCTATCCTAGTAGCATGGACAAGAGCAGTCTTTAGGCTAAACTCTAGAGGGCGTGTTAAGCCGGCTGTTTTACCTCCACATTTACCCCTTGAACACCACGTGAAAGGACACCACACAAGTTGTTATGAAAATAAAGGATATTTATTTATAACAAGACTACCCTGGCTCTTTATGAGTCAGGGAGCGAAGCACACTACAAAACTCTTAAGAAAATACTTCAAGTCGCACAATTTACACAAATGCCCGAGGGGCATGAAACACCATCTACACTAACAGTGGGATGCAAATGGTTAGAGTCTGGAGTTACTGATTCCGGAGTGATCCGATCAGTGGGACTAAACGAAAAAGGAGCTGGACACTTGGAGAGCGAACCTGCGATGGAGCACCGAAATGCTCGAGTTACCTAGCCCAGAGGCTGCGGCTGCGTGAGGTTCGGCAAGATGTCGGGAGTCCTCGTTGTAGTCTCAGGAGCCTGAAAGAAGAAGTTGCTGGCAGGCGACCAGTGTCGATATTCAGCGAGATCCAAGCCTGGATCGGTGATGAAGGAAACCTGAAAGCAGAGGGGACTCAGTTCTCACCCGCTAGCCAGCGATCGTGTGGGCACCAGGAGGGTACCGGATGAAGTCACCTCGACCAGGTGAGTGGGTGACGTCGGACTCGGCTGTTCCTCGGACCAGGAGGCGTGGCGGCGACCAGGATGGAGGGCGAGCTGTCCCACGCAGGTGTCTGCTGTCGATGATGCTGGGCCCAGGAGTGGGGCAGCAGGTCTTGGCAGTGGCAAGCCCACGCGGTGGAGTCAAGACGGCGTCTGAAGTGGACCAGGAGGGTCCGGGGTACTCCTCTGTTGGAGGGAAGCAAGAGCCAGTCTGGAGCAACCAGACCAGTGATGAAAAACTATTGTGGTGCGTCGTGAAGAGGGCCACAAGCCGGTCGGCGAGTGGCCGGACAACGCGGTGAACAGCAAGGAGCGGAAGGGCCCCCACGCAGATCTCGGGGATGCTGGGGAGGCAGACTTCGGTGCTGGAGCTGCTTAGGGTTAGGGCTTCTCAAACCCTAGGTGCACTCACTCGAGGGTCCCTCGGTGGGTGTGCTAGATAAGCGTCGTGCAGGTTCTGAAGATAGCCGGTCCCGCAGGTCTCGTCACACCTACGACTCTCAGCTGGGCTGACGATGTAGGTAGAGGTCAGAGATGGCAGGGAACTCGGGTCTCGTCGAGCTGGGCAGTCTTGATCCGTAGGAGAGACGTACAGCAAACCGCAAGCGCTTAGGTGGTGCCTGCTGGTGCAGGGTGGCTACTCCTTAGCCACAAGGGAGAGTCTTCAGAAACAGTCAAGAGTTCCTTTCGTGGAAAGTAGTTCAAGATTCAGAATTATCCAATTTGGGAAGGGGACTCGCTCCTACCTTTATTCTAAGAAAAGGGGCTGGCCCGTGACTAGGTCCTACCTATGGGTGGGGCCAGGAGGGGGGTGGTTACACCCCTATCCTTTGTCCGGCGTCGCCCCAGCTCAGGGGCAGGGTTGCCCCCGAAACTGGTTTGAGCCGGGCTATGCACAGTGAGCACCGGGGTGCCACTTGCAATCACCTTCCTTTCAGCCCTGCCTACCTGGGATACACAAACCCTGTCTGGGATGGTGCTAACACCGCCCTCGACAGGAAACCCTTTGTCCAAGCTCCCTCCGCTGGAAGGTCTCCCAGCAGCAGGAGGTCAGACTTGTGTCTGGTGGCAGCATCCATTTTGTGATGCTGAGGCTTGAGTCAACTTTTAACCGGGGTTCAAGGTTACTTCCATGTCGTGCCCCTCTAAAAGGGGGGAATGCTAACCCCGTCGCCAGAATTGGCGAGGGGTTCGTATTCCAATTCGTATGACACCTTACTCGACATGTGTAGGTGATGCGATGCCAAAGTTAGCAAATAACCGCAAGGATTATAATGCATTTTAAAGTAGTTGGCCCGCGTCACCATGGAACGGCTATTAGGACTTGGTTCCGCAAGCCGTCGACGGGCTCAGCTCGCGCCAGAGCACCATCCCACATGATTCCCTGCACTCTGCCTTCAGGATTGATAAGGCCTGCCATAGGAGTGACTGATAGGAATCCATGTGTCCATTTTAGGGTTAGGTGTAGGAATACTACACCTACAGCAACGGGTGATTACACCACCTTGCCCCAGCTGTCGTGCAGCCAGTTGTGTCAGATTTGGGCGGCCATCCAGGGGTGGCATAATACATGCTGCAGCCCCTGGTAGGCCCTGGGTACACCGATGCCCTGGATACCTGTGGTATGCTGAGACAGGGACTGACAAGGCGGCCCAGTTCCAATTAGTGGATGCACCTAATGTACATGTGTGTGTTCTGCTTGGGTTTTCGGATCAGATAGAACCCGCTCATCAGAGCCTCACTAACCCAGCCAGAACGTTACCCCCTCCCTAGGGCCTATTTACAATAGTGCAACCACATATATCTACCACCTAAGGACAGGGAATTCCTACTATACATACCAGGACCTCTTATAATCGGCGGCCTCACGATCCCATACGGATCCAGACCTCTCTGCCCATACGACAGTATCACAAGTGGCGGCCTCGCGATCCCATACGAATCCAGACCTCTCTGCCCATACGACAGTATCACAAGTGGCGGCCTCGCGATCCCATACGAATCCAGAACTCTCTGCCCATACGACAGTATCACAAGTGGCGGCCTCGCGATCCCATACGAATCCAGACCTCTCTGCCCATACGACAGTATCACAAGTGGCGGCCTCGCGATCCCATACGAATCCAGACCTCTCTACCCAGACGGCAGTCTCAGTACAATCGGCGGCCTCGCGATCCCATACGAATCCAGACCTCTCTGCCCATACGACAGTATCACAAGTGGCGGCCTCGCGATCCCATACGAATCCAGACCTCTCTACCCAGACGGCAGTCTCAGCACAATCGGCGGCCTCGCGATCCCATACGAATCCAGACCTCTCTGCCCATACGACAGTATCACAAGTGGCGGCCTCGCGATCCCATACGAATCCAGACCTCTCTGCCCATACGACAGTATCACAAGTGGCGGCCTCGCGATCCCATACGAATCCAGACCTCTCTACCCAGACGGCAGTCTCAGCACAATCGGCGGCCTCGCGATCCCATACGAATCCAGACCTCTCTGCCCATACGACAGTATCACAAGTGGCGGCCTCGCGATCCCATGCGAATCCAGACCTCTCTACCCAGACGGCAGTCTCAGACAGTTCATCCTATGATCACCATAACATACAAAAGGGAATCAGTCTCACTATTTATCAGATCACACAAGGACTGCCAGTTCGAGCATAGCCTGTTCTCCGGTTCGAGGGGCTCCTCTTTCCCTTATTCAGTTACCACTTACCTGATCAGGGTTAACATCTGTTCATGTAGCCGCAGCTGACTAGAAGAATAGGCTACCCTCTCATACAAGAACACGCAGCACATGTTGGTTCACTACAAACTGGGTACTTTATTACTCATTACATACGCAATCACATAACATTACAATATAACACATAACCTGCAAAGAAAAGTGAAAGATTAAGTTGTACACTCTAATAAGAAAGGGTCGACATCACCTTAGTAGTGTGTAGCCTGCACTCAGTGGTCATCTAGGTTCCCTTCTCGTCTGTGCCTCGGCTCGCCTGGAAGTCACACCTCCGCAGTCACCCTTCTCCGAGTCACCGGGACCTCTTCCTTATCGGCTACTCTCTCCTCTCTGGCTATTCTGCTAGGAGAGCATCTGTCTCTCGGTTCTTCTCCGCCTTCAAGATGGCGTCTGTCTTCCCTGGAATAAGTAGTAGCTTTACTGCTAACGGCTAGATGCCGCCTACGGACTGAACATGTAACTGCCTCAGACTTTCACTAATATAGAGGTGCGTTTCCTCATGGAAAAGTCCGGCCCGTAACCTGCCGCCCACCAAATTCTTGTACCTCCCCATACCAAGGACACTTTCCCAGCCGGCCGGCCTGATGTAGTGTCTTCGGCATGAAGAAAAATACAATCCTTCGATAAGGGCCGGCCTGAACCGGTTCTCTCCAAGCGAATAACACCTCATAACTAAAACATTACATTTGACCTAGAAGCATCCCAAGCTGCCGGAGCAGAAAGAAAGATGGAGTTTCTCCCGTTTGAGGCCTACCAGGCCTGAATTCAGCACGGCTCCATGAAATACCCTCACTACAGGACAGGTTATCCCTGATACTAACGAATCTATCCCCTAGGCTATGTGTGCAAGCCCTGATCTATGGGGAAGAGCACAGGATCATGTCGAAGTGCCTAGTAAATAGGCTCCATTCACTACTCTAACCCTTAGACTTGAATGGTAAGAGACTGAAGTCACATTCAATTACTTTTCAACACAAGAAGGCCGGGAAAATCGAGCAGAACATTTCACCCATGACTTCAGTCTATTATACATTCATTAAACAGAACTAATATCTGTGGAAGAATAATATGAAACAAGACTAACTGATCTATGTCTAGTACCAGGTGTGCAGAATTGAAATAGTGAAGGAATACACTGAATAAAGCAACAGATAGAAATCAAAATGCCGATAGTAATCAGAATACCTCCTAATATCTGACGTAACATATGCAAATCAGGTAACCAATTAAAGAGCCAGTCAAACCAGCCCTGGTCAATGTGTTTTCTAACTTCTTCTGTCAAGTCATGTAGTTTATCAATGTGAGCTTGAATGGATTTTGTATGATCCGACAAGTTAAAACAACAAAGACCCTCAAAATCAGAACAATCGTGTCCATGTTTAAGCAAAAGATAATCAATGGCCGCTCGATTTTGCAAGATAGCTCTACGTTCACCCTGGGCGTCTAATAGCATGTCAGACAGGACTGTAGAAGTATGATTAATGGATTTTACCATCCAGCAGGCCATTTTCCCAATAGATTTGGCATTATAAACTGCCAAAGCAGGAACACCAACAATTGAAATAGCCAGGCTAAGGTATTCAGACTTGGAATATAAATGCAAAGATGAATCACAATCCTCCTGTAACCTCACTGTATCTCGAATCACACGAGAGTTGGCATTCGGATGTGATGAAAACATCAACAAGCTCAGTCTAGTAATGGCACAAGGGCCTCCAGAAATATTTGCGGGGATATATGGCCAGGAAGTATTAACACATGAGAAAAGCCATCCGGCAGGTAGTAACATCGTGCGATAATGACTGGCGGTAACTGCCAAACTCTTGCAAGTCATGTTATTCTGAACAGAAGTACATGTTTTCGGTGTCCTTTGAAGGCACAAAGTACGTTCATGAGCGGTGAATGAAGTGGCACCTTTCAATCTTAAACGCATACATTCAGAAATCGCACTAGGATCACAAGTAAGGAAAAAACACAAATCACCCTGTGTGATATTATAGGTAACTATTTGGGACTGGATGGGGGGTATCGGGTCTGACAGTACAGTACACAAGGGGCAATACTCATGGGTAGCAAAATTGCCCAGAAGAACATTGGGGCGAGCATTCGATATATTAAAAATATGAGTCAAAGTCTCCAATGAAGCAGGGACAGCAACTAAACAAGTCGCTAGAATGTCAGTCACCGATCTCATCGGTGTCAAGCAGAAATGAGGGGCGTTAGTCACTCGTTTGGCTAACGTAATCCAAAAGTTCGACGACGAATCCCACGCAGCGACGGAACGCGACACTCGGGTTCTCAACTCAGCCCGGGTTGATGGGATCCCTCCTCTCTCGTCGTACCAGCCCAAAAGGAGTCCAACGCCGACACATCCTGCAGCAACAGTCCAAAGAATGATCTGAAAGAGAATCAAATACAGGCATTATTCATTCTCGTAAGTAACATTTGTCAGCCGGGACTGCTTCCCAGCTATCTTTCCCTGGTCTCATAACTAAAATGGTGTTGTCTTGACCGGTTGCAATGACTTCTGCTTGTTCAGGGGGATTCTTAGGCGACTGCACCCAAACTCTGGCCCCAGGATTATCTGTGGAGCCAAAACCTTTCTGGCCTCGTACAGTTAGCAACGTTGGGGCAGTGCCTTTTGTGATCTCACCACTGAAAACAGGCATTATTAGCAATTGAGCCACTCGGTCAGTTTGAAGTATCAGTAAGTCAACCTCACTGCTATTCAGCAGGAGCACCTTAATCTCTCCCTGATAATCACTATCAATGATTCCTCCAAGCACCTGAATGCCTTTTACAGCCAGCCCCGATCTAGGGGCGATTAATCCGAAATTCCCAGTTGGTATATGAACACCAACACCAGTTTCAATGATGACTCGATCCTTACTTTTTATAATGGTGTCATCCATGGCATGCAAGTCTAAACCTGCCGACCCTGGGGTCGCTCTACATGGAGCCAAAGCTCCGGGAGTAATCTCCCAGTACATCACAGTCTCTCTGATTTCATTGGGTTTAGCATCAACATTCGGAGGAAACAAACGCATAAGTGGGGATTCAGCATTTAGGAAAGGACGGTTATTCAAAATCAATAGCGCTTGAGGCAAAAAGTCTCGCCAATTCTTATACTTGTCATCTGTTAATTTACGTAACTGATCTTTCAACAGGCCATTCAACCTCTCCACAAGACCCGAGGCCTGTGGATAATATGGTATATGAAACACCCATTCAATATTGTTTTCCACACAGAATTCCTGTACCAATCTTCCACGAAAATGGGATGCATTATCAGATTGAATTTGGAATGGCACACCATAATACATCATAATCAATTCCACTGTTTTAATAGTATTCAATTGGGTAGCTTGCTTACAGGGAAGGGCCACCAACAGGCCACTGTATGTTTCAACAATAGTGCAAACATATTGACAATTCCTACTCATAGGAAGTGGACCGATGTAATCAATCTGCCAAATTTGAGCGGGCAATTTCCCGCGATGTAAATGACCTTTAACAATTTGGGGCACTTTGCGCTGCCTGATATGCTGACAAATGGGACAATGTAGAATAACATTTTTGATTAAATCTAGGGGAATATAAATTCCTCGATCAGCAGCCCACCTGCTAGTGGCTTTCTCTCCAAAGTGTCCTGCTTTCTGGTGGGCCCATTTCGCCAATCCCGCAATATCAGAATCTTGCCTGTCCACCACTGCCTCAGCAATTTTAGATTTCTCATCTGCAATGTTATGAAAGAATTTGTCAAGAGAGTCTATCGGGGTATGAGCATCCACATGGAAGATTGTAACAGTACTCTGTGGGAGCATTTCCCAAATCTCCTGCCATAATTCTTTTCCCCACAGTTCTTTTGAATGGATTTTCCAACTATGGGAATGCCAAGTCCGTAACCAAACTGCCAGTCCATTGGCAGTAGACCAAGAATCGGTGAAAATATGACATGTGCCAGGTAACTCTTGTTTCAGAACTTGATAAACAGCATAGAGTTCAGCAAATTGACTGCTCTTACCCTCACCAGTTGTGCTCAGCAATTTTTGTGTGATCGGATTATAGGACACCGCCTTCCAATGCCGTTTCGTCCCTATGAACCTTGCTGAACCATCCGTAAACCAGACATGGTTTCTGTCCTCCGTCGACAAATCATCAAAAGGTCTACCCCACTTAACAGGAGACTCCTGTACTAAAGGTACGGAACATTCACTCTCAGTCTCAGTCGATGGCGCCCGCGCCACCTGCTCATGCAAAGATGCAACTCCTTTTTGTCCCACACGTGCCCTGTCTTGTATATACCATTTCCATTTAATCACACTCGCCTCTTGAGCGTGTCCAATTCGGTGAGTTTTCGGCGAACTCATAACCCACTGCATGATAGGAATTTCAGGTCGCAAAACTATATCATGTCCCAAAGTCAATTGCTCGGTATCCACCAGAGCCCAATAACATGCAAGTAACTGTTTCTCAAAAGGTGTATAACGCTCACCAGCATCAGGTAACTTTTTGGTCCAGAAACCTAACGGTACTCTACTCTTGCCTTGTTTCTGCCACAAACTCCAATTCGCATAAAGGCCTTGTACAGACACATTCAAATCCACATCACCATCACATACAGGCCATAAATCCAGAGCATGCTGAATTGCTTCTTTTGCCAGACTGAACGCATCTTGTTGTAGTTTATCCCATTCAAATGCATTCTTTTTACGAGTGACATGGTACAAAGGGGCCAATATTTGACTCAAATGAGGAATATGCTGGCGCCAAAAACCAAACAAACCAATGAAGCTTTGGGCTTCTTTCCTATTCCTCGGAACTGCAAAATCAAGAATTTTCTGTTTAACCTGAGGGATCACTTCTCGGTGCCCCTCATGCCAATTAATACCCAAAAATTTCACAGCCTGGGACGGACCTTGTAATTTATCCGGGTTGATTTCCCAACCTTTCTCACGCAGGCACTCAATGACTCTGTCCAATTGGGTCTGAACTTCCTCTTGTGTTTCGCCTTGGATCAAAATATCATCAATATAGTGACATATCTGAATTTGCGGATGAACCGGTACCTCAGTCAAATGCTCTGCCACCAGCCGGTGACATATCGTAGGACTATGCACATAGCCCTGAGGAAGACTTCTAAACGTCATCTGATGCCCGTTCCACGTAAAACTGAATTGTTCCTGACACTCAGGGGCAATCGGAATTGAAAAGAAAGCATTAGCAATATCAATGGACGCATACCATGTACCTGGATGTTTTTGGATTCTTTCAATTAGGGTAATAATATACGGTACTGCAACAGTCAAAGAGGGTGTGTGTCTATTCAATTCTCGATAATCAACAGTCATGCGCCAAGAATTATCACTCTTACGTACAGGCCAAACAGGATTATTCCAAGCAGAAGTAACTGGGGTTATAACTCCTGCATCCACCAACTCCTGAATAGTGGTACTAATCTCTTCATGACCACCTGGAATACGATACTGCTTCTGACGAACCACTTTTGTCGCCTGGGGAACTTTTATGGGGGGCATTCTTAAACGACCAACCCGTACAGGCCTGGACGATATATAATGTTTAGTTCCAAATTGGTAACATCCATCATCTAAGTGCAAAGTCATTCCTTTCAAAATATCAATTCCAATTATGAATTCTAAGAGTGGTACCACTAATACAGAGTATTCTTTTCTAGGAATTCTACCTATTCTCATTTCAAGTAAAGTTTGAACTGCGGGAGTTTCCTTTCCACCTAATCCGGTAATTGTAAAAGGCTGACCTTTAAACTTCTTTGATTTTCCATGAATAAGAGTGGCCTCCGCTCCTGTATCTACCAATGCTCGGGCCCTTTGGACATTACGATGTCTCCAATAAATATCAATATCTACATAGGGTCTATTATCTCTGTGAGCCCATCTGTGTACTGGAGCTTGACCTATGTCCTAGTCATTTTTACTGCGTTCTGTGTACCAGGATAAATCAGGATAAAGACTCTCACGTTTCCCAGGTATCGATACCTCCTGTTCATATCCATCTCCATTACGAAATGGATTCCTGTTCTCTGCATTGTACTGCGGATTTCGATCGGCCAATCTGTGTCGATCCTCTCTCCTTCTCAACTCAGGGGATTGATCCCTATCATCTCTACGTCTGCTGTTAACATAATCCTCTCTCCCCCTTTCTCTTTCCCCCTCTCTCTCTCTGTCTCTCTCACGACGGGGGGACAAATCACGTACATAACGTCGATCATCACGACGATCAGAGCGCCCACGGCGGTCGTCATCACCGCTACCGTCAGAAAAACCACGATCACACTCAGTCGTCCGAACACGCCGGGCACCCTCCTTTCGATCCAAGCCACGTTTGCGAAACATTTCCCACAAACGAGAAGTAGTCTCACCGTCAATGTCCTCCTTCCGCACACCATCGGCCATAAGACCAAAAAACATATCACGTCTAGTAAGTTTATTGTCACCAGGAGTACGAGTGTCGGGCCGGGATTGCCGTTCAGGTTTAAACCATTCACCCAACTCACCGAGTTGGCGTACCGATTCCAGCACCATAGACAATATGTTACCAGTCTGATTAATCAATAAAGTCATCATGACCTGCTTATAAGCAACAGAGGAAGAACGAATAATACGATTCCGCACAGAGGATGTCAACAAACCATCAAGCAACCTGTCAGCAGCATTCAGAAAAATTGCCGTTTTCATCACCTCCTCTTTGAGACGTTGTGCAGCATCGCGCAAAGTATACCACAGTTTGTCATTCACAGGCCAGTCAGACTCAGTAGGATATTTTTGATTACAACCCTCAGTCGCCAATTGAAGCGAAGAAATTTGACCACCAACATTAAAGTTACGAAAATGATCCTGTACAGTAGAATCCGAACTCAAGGAACAAAACTTCAAACAATCGCCAGCATCCAACATAATGCCAGCAGCGCCCAGTTCATAAAGGCGCACCATCCATGTGAGTAAGGTCTCACCAGCTCGCTGCCGAAATCGCTGCAAAATATCACTCATTTCTTGTTGAGTAAAATCCTCCAAAGAGTCTAAAGCAATACCATTCGGAGCACCGGGAGCCTGCTGCAACTTCCGCCGAAAAACTGGATGCACCGAGACCGCGGGACGAGCATCACAAGGAGCTCGACCAGTACACGTAGAGGAACAATCAGTGTAAGAAGCATCGACCCCGCTCGAAGGACGAGCGCAATCACGGGGTGCACCATCAGAGGCGCAAGAAGCAGACTTACAATCACGGCCGGAGCGAGAGGACTCGCGCTTGGCAGACTCCTCACCCGAGGAAGGAGAATCACTCGAGTTCCAGATATTACCATCCCATTCATCAGGATTCCAATCCAGTCCGGCTTTCGCCACGACCAGACGCACCTTCCGCGTCGAAACCCGACCACGCCGATTCTTGTATTTATAACGAGCAATTCGCACAGCCGCCCTCTCGGCAATAGTTTGGTACGTCTCAAGTTTGTCAGCAAGCAACTTATTTTGACACCGCAACAAAGTATGAGCATTCTGAATCTCAACAAAGTTCGCTTCCACATCCTTATGCAATTTCTGTAACTTCAACAACCTCTCATGCAGAATCCTGTACGCAGACAGAACAATCCAACCTCTGCGCCCCAAAACGGGAAGCTCATCACCCTTAGATACCGGCGCCTTCTGTAAACAAGTAATCACATTAGCCGGCTCCGCCAGCTCCAAAAAAGAATTCCAATTCTCACTCAAACCAGTAGAATCAGCCCACTCACGGGCTAAGGCTTCATAAGGCGTTGAATCCCAGCCGGGAATATCAACGGGCAACTTAAAGGTAGATTTCGACTTTCTAGAAAACATCTCGGAAAAGAAAGAAAAAAGGAAAAAAAAAGAAAAGAGAGAAAGAGAAAAAAAACTACACACACAATTATAGACAAATAATATACAAACGAAACCACGCACGCGCCGAAAGCAAACACCATACAACCACAACGCACACAGGTTTCGTAAACGGTTCGTGACGCCAAATGTTCTGCTTGGGTTTTCGGATCAGATAGAACCCGCTCATCAGAGCCTCACTAACCCAGCCAGAACGATACCCCCTCCCTAGGGCCTATTTACAATAGTGCAACCACATATATCTACCACCTAAGGACAGGGAATTCCTACTATACATACCAGGACCTCTTATAATCGGCGGCCTCGCGATCCCATACGGATCCAGACCTCTCTGCCCATACGACAGTATCACAAGTGGCGGCCTCGCGATCCCATACGAATCCAGACCTCTCTGCCCATACGACAGTATCACAAGTGGCGGCCTCGCGATCCTATACGAATCCAGACCTCTCTGCCCATACGACAGTATCACAAGTGGCGGCCTCGCGATCCCATACGAATCCAGACCTCTCTGCCCATACGACAGTATCACAAGTGGCGGCCTCGCGATCCCATACGAATCCAGACCTCTCTACCCAGACGGCAGTCTCAGTACAATCGGCGGCCTCGCGATCCCATACGAATCCAGACCTCTCTGCCCATACGACAGTATCACAAGTGGCGGCCTCGCGATCCCATACGAATCCAGACCTCTCTACCCAGACGGCAGTCTCAGCACAATCGGCGGCCTCGCGATCCCATACGAATCCAGACCTCTCTGCCCATACGACAGTATCACAAGTGGCGGCCTCGCGATCCCATACGAATCCAGACCTCTCTGCCCATACGACAGTATCACAAGTGGCGTCCTCGCGATCCCATACGAATCCAGACCTCTCTACCCAGACGGCAGTCTCAGCACAATCGGCGGCCTCGCGATCCCATACGAATCCAGACCTCTCTGCCCATACGACAGTATCACAAGTGGCGGCCTCGCGATCCCATGCGAATCCAGACCTCTCTACCCAGACGGCAGTCTCAGACAGTTCATCCTATGATCACCATAACATACAAAAGGGAATCAGTCTCACTATTTATCAGATCACACAAGGACTGCCAGTTCGAGCATAGCCTGTTCTCCGGTTCGAGGGGCTCCTCTTTCCCTTATTCAGTTACCACTTACCTGATCAGGGTTAACATCTGTTCATGTAGCCGCAGCTGACTAGAAGAATAGGCTACCCTCTCATACAAGAACACGCAGCACATGTTGGTTCACTACAAACTGGGTACTTTATTACTCATTACATACGCAATCACATAACATTACAATATAACACATAACCTGCAAAGAAAAGTGAAAGATTAAGTTGTACACTCTAATAAGAAAGGGTCGACATCACCTTAGTAGTGTGTAGCCTGCACTCAGTGGTCATCTAGGTTCCCTTCTCGTCTGTGCCTCGGCTCGCCTGGAAGTCACACCTCCGCAGTCACCCTTCTCCGAGTCACCGGGACCTCTTCCTTATCGGCTACTCTCTCCTCTCTGGCTATTCTGCTAGGAGAGCATCTGTCTCTCGGTTCTTCTCCGCCTTCAAGATGGCGTCTGTCTTCCCTGGAATAAGTAGTAGCTTTACTGCTAACGGCTAGATGCCGCCTACGGACTGAACATGTAACTGCCTCAGACTTTCACTAATATAGAGGTGCGTTTCCTCATGGAAAATTCCGGCCCGTAACCTGCCGCCCACCAAATTCTTGTACCTCCCCGTACCAAGGACACTTTCCCAGCCGGCCGGCCTGATGTAGTGTCTTCGGCATGAAGAAAAATACAATCCTTCGATAAGGGCCGGCCTGAACCGGTTCTCTCCAAGCGAATAACACCTCATAACTAAAACATTACATTTGACCTAGAAGCATCCTAAGCTGCCGGAGCAGAAAGAAAGATGGAGTCTCTCCCGTTTGAGGCCTACCAGGCCTGAATTCAGCACGGCTCCATGAAATACCCTCACTACAGGACAGGTTATCCCTGATACTAACGAATCTATCCCCTAGGCTATGTGTGCAAGCCCTGATCTATGGGGAAGAGCACAGGATCATGTCGAAGTGCCTAGTAAATAGGCTCCATTCACTACTCTAACCCTTAGACTTGAATGGTAAGAGACTGAAGTCACATTCAATTACTTTTCAACACAAGAAGGCCGGGAAAATCGAGCAGAACAGTGTGTTAATTTCGAGAGAGAACAGCTAGGCTGTGGGTCTGATTGGCAGGCCCACAGCCAGGGGAAGTCGTAAACCAATGAAGCAAAAGCAAAAAATCTGGGTGATCATAGGATTGCAGACCCTACTCTCCTACATGACCCCCCCCCCAAACTTTGGGACAATAAGCTAACCTTGACCAGGTGAGTCTTCTTGCTCTAAGTGGAAATACCTGGAGAGCCCATCTGCATTGCCATGATCAGTGCCAGGTCTATGCTCCACTGTGAAGTCCATCCCCTGTAGGGAAATGGACCACCTAAGTAGTTTGGGGTTTTCACCCTTCATTTGATTTAGCCACAAGAGGGGCTTATGGTCGGTCTGAATCTTGAAGTGAGTGCCAAACAAGTATGGCCTCAACTTCTTCAGGGCCCAAACCACAGCAAAGGCCTCCCTCTCAATAGCTGACCAATTCTTCTCTCTGGGGGTCAGCCTCCTGCTAATAAAAGCTATGGGCTGGTCATGACCATCAAAATTCAGTTGAGATAGAACAGCTCCCACACCCAACTCAGAAGCGTCTGTTTGGACAATGAATGTTTTGGAGTAGTCTGGACTCTTTAGGAAAGGTGCTGTGCACATGGCCTGCTTTAGGTCATCGAATGCCTTCTGACAGCTCGCTGTCCACTGAACTTTTTTTGGCATCTTTTTACTTGTCCGATCGTTTAGCGGGGTCACAATGGATCCGTAATTTCTGACAAATTTCCGGTAATAACCAGTCAGGCCCAAGAAAGCTCGAACCTGAGTCTGGGTGGTTGGAGGAGCCCAGTCCTGGATGGCCTGTATTTTGCTCTCCAATGGCTGAACCTGGCCTCCACCTACAAGGTGGCCCAGGTATACAACCTGTGTCTGCCCTATCTGGCACTTAGTGGCCTTGATAGTGAGGCCTGCCTTTTGCAGGGCCTCTAACACTTTCCTCAGGTGGACCAGGTGATCCTCCCAGGTGGCGCTAAAGACAGCGATATCGTCCAGATACGCCGCACAGAAGTCGTCCAACCCAGTGAGAACTCGATTCACCAGCCTTTGGAAGGTGGCAGGTGCATTTTTCAAACCAAAGGGCATTACCACGAACTGATAATGCCCACCCGGGGTAGAAAATGCTGTTTTGGGCTTGGCCTCCTCAGCTAACCTGATTTGCCAATACCCAGCTGTCAGGTCAAATGTACTTAAGTAGTTGGCCGAAGCCAACCGGTCGATAAGTTTGTCTGCTCTTGGTATCGGGTGGGCGTCAGTCTTAGGGACTGCATTGAGACCTCTATAGTCCACGCAAAACCTCATCTCTTTCTTACCGCCCTGGGTGTGAGGTTTCGGCACGAGAACTACGGGACTAGCCCAGGGGCTGTCCGAGGGTTCAATGACTCCCAGCTCCAACATTTTCTGCACCTCTGTCTTGATGCAGTCTCTGACATGATCAGGCTGCCGATAGATTTTACTCTTTACGGGCAGACTGTCCCCAGTGTCGACCTCATGGGTACACCAATTGGTCTGACTGGGCGTCAGAGAGAACATATGTCGAAAGGATTGAAGAACCTGTTTACAATCCCTTTGTTGATGTCCAGAGAGGCTGCCACAAAAGACAACACCATCTACTGACCCATCGTCAGGGTTCTGAGAGAGCAGGTCCGGGAGAGGGTCACTCTCCTCCTCCTCCTGTCCCTCATCTGTGGCCATGAGCAAGCCCATGCCCTCCCTGTCGACATATGCCTTGAGCCTGTTTACATGGAGCACCCTGTGGGGGCTCCGGGGAGTTCCCAGGTCTACCAGGTAGGTGACCTCTCCCTTTTGCTCAATGATCGTGTGGGGCCCAGACCATTTGTCTTTGAGTGCTGCTGGGGCCACTGGCTCCAGCACCCACACCTTCTGTCCAGGCTGGTACACAGTCAGGACAGCCTTTTGGTCGTGCCAAGCTTTTTGTAATTCTTGGCTCGCCTCAAGGTTTTTAGATGCCTTTTCCATGTACTCCGCCATCCGCGAGCGGAGACCGAGCACATAGTCCACAATGTTTGATGCCGGCTTTCTGAGAGGTCTCTCCCATCCTTCCTTTACCAAACAAAGGGGTCCCCTTACAGGATGTCCGAACAGAAGCTCAAAAGGGCTATAGCCAACCCCCTTCTGCGGGACCTCTCTGTAGGCGAACAAGAGGCAGGGTATCAGGACATCCCATCTCCGCCGAAGCTTTTCAGGTAGTCCGTGAATCATCCCTTTTAGGGTCCTGTTGAATCTCTCAACAAGCCCATTGCATTGTGGGTGATAGGGTGTGGTGAACTTGTAGTTGACACCACACTCCTTCCACATTGCAGTCAGATATCCCGACATAAAGTTTGCACCTCTGTCTGAGACAACCTCCTTAGGGAAGCCCACTCTGGAGAACACTCCAACTAGGGCCCGTGCCACCACAGGTGCTGTAGTGGTCCTAAGGGGAATAGCTTCAGGATACCTGGTGGCGTGGTCCACCACCACCAGTATAAACTTGTGCCCTGATGCTGTCTGGGGTTCCATTGGTCCGACAATGTCGATCTCCACCCGTTCAAAGGGTACCCCCACCACCGGCAGTGGTATTAGGGGGGCCTTTGTCGTGCCACCTGACTTACCACTGGCTTGGCAAGTGACACAGGAGCGGCAAAACTCCTTCGTATCTTCGGACATGTGGGGCCAGTGAAAGTGTGGAACAATTCTGTCCCAAGTCTTATTCTGGCCTAAGTGACCTGCAAGGGGAATCTCGTGGGCCAAGGTAAGAAGGAAACCTCTCAGAGACAAGGGGATGACCAGCCTCCTGGTCGAGCCAGGTTTGGGGTCTCTTGCCTCGGAGTACAGGAGTCCATCGTCCCAGTACACTTTGTGGGTACCTGTGGCGTTCCCTGTAGCCTCAGCAGCAGCCTGCTGTCTGAGGGGTTCAAGTGAGGGGCAGTCTAACTGTGCCTTCCCCAGGTCTTCTCTGGAGGGTCCCCCTGAGCCCAGAAACTCAACCTGACCAGGTTCAAGCTCTTTCGGCTCAGTTTCCCTCAGTTCTTTAAGGTCAGCCTCCTCAGAGACTTGATCCACGACCTGGGGCAAGGGGGAAGGCGAAGCCTTACCCTTACTGCTCCTTTTCTTGGAAGGTGTCTGGTCCGTTCTTCCAGGATCCAGCACCGGTTCAGTGGGGCATCTTTTGGCCTGTGACCTGGTCACAGCAAGGACATGTGCTGGCAAGCCTAACATTTCCATGTGAGTCCTCTGCTCCACTTGTGACCATTGTGACGTTTCCAAATCATTGCCCAACAGACATTCTACGGGGAGGTCTGAACTAACCACAACCTTTTTCGGGCCACTTACCCCTCCCCAGGAGAAATCAACAACTGCCATACTGTGATTGGTAGTGACGTTGCTGGCATTGGTCACTAGGTAATCGGTACCTAGCATGATCTGTCCAGGGTCCACAAAGTTAGGCGTCACCATGGTGACACTGGCACAAGTGTCCCTGTAGGCCTGAGCCACTTTTCCATTGATCAAAGGTGTCTGTCTGTATTTGCCCAAAGTATTGGGACTGGCATCAGGGGACATATGCATATCCCCTGTACAGACAAGGACAGCCTGAGTGAGCGTGCTGACTAAGTCGTCACCCCCCTCGGTTCCCAAGGTTAACCCAACTAATGCCTTGGGAGGTGCACTACCACTGCTGACTGTACTAGGGGGTGCAGGTGCCTTAGGGGCTGCAGTGGCAGGAGTTTGCCCTCCTTTCTTGGTGCACTCACTAAACCAGTGAGTCTTACTTTTACAGTATTGGCACCACCTTTTTGACTGGCCTTCTTGGGTCTTCTTCTTCTGTGAAGCCTGACCCCCACCCTCTTTGGTTTGTTGGGGACCTGTCGAAGACTTCTGGTCATTTTGCTCGTTCTTGTTACTACCCTTTTGGTCTGCTTTCTTCTGACCACCCTGGTTCTGAGCCTGGTTCTGTTTGACCCTTGTTCTGACCCATCTGTCTGCCTTCTTTCCCAATTCTTGGGGAGAGGTCAGATCCGAGTCGACAAGGTGCTGATGCAACAATTGGTTCTGACAGTTGTTTAAAATCTGTTCTCGCATGATAAGATTGTACAATCCTGTGTAATCAGTAACCTTGCTACCCAGCAACCAGCCTTCCAAAGCCTTAGTGGCACAATCGACAAAGTCAGTCCAATCCTGAGACTGAATTTTCTGGGTGTCCCTGAACAGCAACCTGTACTGTTCCGTGGTTAAGCCAAACCCATCATTCAGTGTGTTCTTCAGGACTTGGTAGTTGTTTGCATCCTCAGCTCTAGTAGTGAGGAGCTTGTCTCGACCTTTACCTTCAAAGGAGAGCCACAGTATAGCTGCCCACTGACTCGGGGGGACGCACTGGACAGTGCAGGCCCTCTCCAAAGCAGTTATCCACTTGTGGATGTCGTCCCCTTGTTTAAAGGGGGGCACTATTTTACTCTGGTGTCTAGTGTCTATACCCCTGTCTTTCTCTCTAATGAGAATGCTGCCACCAGTGGGATCTAACCCACTTAATTTCTGCTCTCGGGCCAAGGCAAGTCTTTCTTTGGCGAGGGCAAGTTCTTCCCGCTCGATCCTCAGATTGACTTCCCTCATCTTCGCTTCATGCTCCCTTCTCTGAGGGGACGTCATTCCTCTCTGAGAAGATGCCTGAGAGACATGTGTATGAACAGATCTGTTAGAGCCTCTGGAGAGAGACCTAGCTCGTCCGTTCCCAAGGTTAGGCCTGCTTGAGCGTGGGCCCGGGGCTCCCCCAGTTCCATTCTCATGCCTGCTTAAGTTGGTCCTCGTAAGCCTGCCGACTACCACTGGACCTTTGTTTGCCTCATCTCCTGATAACCCCTCCTCGTCTTCCTCCTCTGTATGGAGGTCGAGGTCTGGGTCACCAGGGGTTCCCTCTATGGGAGGCATGTTCCCATCAGCATTGGGGGGACCTGTGTTAGAGGACCTCTTAGCATCGTACGCCTCTAAGAGACCTATCAGAACTGCGATGGTAGGGTTAGAACCCTGGTTTAGCTTTCCTGGAGGCACACAGTTGTCTCATCTCCTTGAAGCTAAGGGCTGCATATCGTGACACGACCTGTGGAGGGTCACTGACCACTAAGGGAGTCTCCGCAGACTCTCCGTGGACCGACATGCTTTCTAGTGAGGTGTAAGTGATGCACCTACCTACACTATGGGGCAGATTTATGAGCCCCTTGCGCCACTTTTGCGTCACTTTTAACATGGGAAAAGTGACGCAAAAGTGTCGCAAGGGGCTCATAAATCTGCCCCTATGTGTTTACCTACTGATCCCTTGCTAAGAGTTGTAGTCAGGGTGTGCTAAGCCCTGTTACACTGCAACAGCTGGTTCAGTAGAACTCAGAGTATTCTAAGTTAAGTTATATGTACCTGGGTACTTATGTGATCTTTCACTTCGATATTCTTAGGATACGTGTGTGGTAAAACAACAGCAAGCTCAAATCCCAACCGCTGCTCACCAATGTGAGAAGTTGGCCTGATATGTAGTGCTCACTATTCTAGTGATCACTGTGTATCATTCCAAACGACCCTTATTGATGATTGGTTGTAAGTCAACCTTATAGACCAGCTATCCTAGTAGCATGGACAAGAGCAGTCTTTAGGCTAAACTCTAGAGGGCGTGTTAAGCCGGCTGTTTTACCTCCACATTTACCCCTTGAACACCACGTGAAAGGACACCACACAAGTTGTTATGAAAATAAAGCATATTTATTTATAACAAGACTACCCTGGCTCTTTATGAGTCAGGGAGCGAAGCACACTACAAAACTCTTAAGAAAATACTTCAAGTCGCACAATTTACACAAATGCCCGAGGGGCATGAAACACCATCTACACTAACAGTGGGATGCAAATGGTTAGAGTCTGGAGTTACTGATTCCGGAGTGATCCGATCAGTGGGACTAAATGAAAAAGGAGCTGGACACTTGGAGAGCGAACCTGCGATGGAGCACCGAAATGCTCGAGTTACCTAGCCCAGAGGCTGCGGTTGCGTGAGGTTCGGCAAGATGTCGGGAGTCCTCATTGTAGTCTCAGGAGCCTGAAAGAAGAAGTTGCTGGCAGGCGACCAGTGTCGATATTCAGCGAGATCCAAGCCTGGATCGGTGATGAAGGAAACCTGAAAGCAGAGGGGACTCAGTTCTCAACCGCTAGCCAGCGATCGTGTGGGCACCAGGAGGGTACAGGATGAAGTCACCTCGGACCAGGAGGCGTGGCGGCGACCAGGATGGAGGGCGAGCTGTCCCACGCAGGTGTCTGCTGTCGATGATGCTGGGCCCAGGAGTGGGGCAGCAGGTCTTGGCAGTGGCAAGCCCACGCGGTGGAGTCAAGACGGCGTCTGAAGTGGACCAGGAGGGTCCGGGGTACTCCTCTGTTGGAGGAAAGCAAGAGCCAGTCTGGAGCAACCAGACCAGTGATGAAAAACTATCGTGGTGCGTCGTGAAGAAGGCCACAAGCCGGTCGGCGAGTGGCTGGACAACGCGGTGAACAGCAAGGAGCGGAAGGGCCCCCACGCAGATCTCGGGGATGCTGGGGAGGCAGACTTTGGTGCTGGAGCTGCTTAGGGTTAGGGCTTCTCAAACCCTAGGTGCACTCACTCGAGGGTCCCTCGGTGGGTGTGCTAGATAAGCGTCGTGCAGGTTCTGAAGATAGCCGGTCCCGCAGGTCTCGTCACACCTACGACTCTCAGCTGGGCTGACGATGTATGTAGAGGTCAGAGATGGCAGGGAACTCGGGTCTCGTCGAGCTGGGCAGTCTTGATCCGTAGGAGAGACGTACAGCAAACCGCAAGCGCTTAGGTGGTGCCTGCTGGTGCAGGGTGGCTACTCCTTAGCCACAAGGGAGAGTCTTCAGAAACAGTCAAGAGTTCCTTTCGTGGAACGTAGTTCAAGATTCAGAATTATCCAATTTGGGAAGGGGACTCGCTCCTACCTTTATTCTAAGAAAAGGGGCTGGCCCGTGACTAGGTCCTACCTATGGGTGGGGCCAGGAGGGGGGTGGTTACACCCCTATCCTTTGTCCGGCATCGCCCCAGCTCAGGGGCAGGGTTGCCCCCGAAACTGGTTTGAGCCGGGCTATGCACAGTGAGCACCGGGGTGCCACTTGCAATCACCTTCCTTTCAGCCCTGCCTACCTGGGATACACAAACCCTGTCTGGGATGGTGCTAACACCGCCCTCGACAGGAAACCCTTTGTCCAAGCTCCCTCCGCTGGAAGGTCTCCCAGCAGCAGGAGGTCAGACTTGTGTCTGGTGGCAGCATCCATTTTGTGATGCTGAGGCTTGAGTCAACTTTTAACCGGGGTTCAAGGTTACTTCCATGTCGTGCCCCTCTAAAAGGGGGGAATGCTAACCCCGTCGCCAGAATTGGCGAGGGGTTCGTATTCCAATTCGAATGACACCTTACTCGACATGTGTAGGTGATGCGATGCCAAAGTTAGCAAATAACCGCAAGGATTATAATGCATTTTAAAGTAATTGGCACGCGTCACCATGGAACGGCTATTAGGACTTGGTTCCGCAAGCCGTCGACGGGCTCAGCTCGCGCCAGAGCACCGTCCCACATGATTCCCTGCACTCTGCCTTCAGGATTGATAAGGCCTGCCATAGGAGTGACTGATAGGAATCCATGGGTCCATTTTAGGGTTAGGTGTAGGAATACTACACCTACAGCAACGGGTGATTACACCACCTTGCCCCAGCTGTCGTGCAGCCAGTTGTGTCAGATTTGGGCTGCCATCCAGGGGTGGCATAATACATGCTGCAGCCCCTGGTAGGCCCTGGGTACACCGATGCCCTGGATACCTGTGGTATGCTGAGACAGGGATTGACAAGGCGGCCCAGTTCCAATTAGTGGATGCACCTAATGTACATGTGTGTTAATTTCGAGAGAGAACAGCTAGGCTGTGGGTCTGATTGGCAGGCCCACAGCCAGGGGAAGTCGTAAACAAATGAAGCAAAAGCAAAAAATCTGGGTGATCATAGGATTGCAGACCCTACTCTCCTACACTCACCATGCCATCTCAGGTTCATATTGATTGCGGTACCTGTTTGTTTCATACGCCTGTCAGTGTCTCAGTGTTTTTTGATGCGGTGGTGCCTGTGTTCATATTGATTGCCCTACCTGTTTGCTTTTCTGTTTGTTTGCATATTTCAGTGTTATTGTGCGTGCTAACATTGTGCACCTGTCAGTGTTCTAATGTCAATTGATGTTGTTGCACCTGTGTTCATATTGATTTCTGTACGTGATATGTTTTCAGTTTGTTTGTATATCTCCATTTTATTGTATATGCAGCATTGTGAGCCTGTCAGTGTCTCGGTGTTTGTTGATGCCGTGGTGCCTGTGTTCCTATTGATTTCTCTGCCTGTTTGTTTTTCTGTTTGTTTGCATGTTTCAGTGTTCTTGTGTCTGCTAACGTTGTGCGCCTGGCAATGTTCCAGTGTCTATTGATGTTGTTGCACCTGTGTTCATATTGATTGCTGTACCTGATAGTTGTTATGCTTGTTTGCATGTTTCAGTGGCATTGTGTGTGCTAATGTTGTTTGTCTGTCGGTGTCTCAATGTTTTTGTTATGTTGTCTCACCTGTTCATATTGATTGCTGTCCCTGGTAGATTTTCTGCTTGCATGTTTCAGTGGAATTGTGTGTGGTAACATTGTTCGCCTGTCAGTGTGTCAGTGTTGTTGATGTTGTTGAACCGGTTTTCATATTGATTGCTGCTCCCAGTAGCGCCCGGTGTCAGAGGAGAAGGGAGTGGTAAGGGAACCGGGGGAGACGACAAATAACAAAAAAAAGGACTTAAAAAAAAAAAAAGAACTTACCTGCCGCCTGCAGCCCGCCGCATCGCCGTCTTCTGCTCCTCTCGTGGCTCCACTGCAGGCAGAAACTCATTGACTCCCCTGCAGCCAATCCCGAAGCTGCTTTCACTCATGAGAGCAGCTTCAGGATTGGCCCGAGTGCCAATGATTTGCACTCCCAGGAAGACTGTGAGCCTGTGCTGTGCTGTCTCCAACCCAGCAATGCATCTGGGTTGGAGAGAGCATTAATGCGCATGACCGTTTGGCCTGCCTGAAACGCCCAGCCAAACCGTTGTGCGCATTGATAACAGTGCATACCACTGGGTGCCTGTTATACCCTTGGCCCCGCCCCAAGACTCCTGTAAAGAAAAGAAAATTATAATAGATGCTGGGTTATTAACGTTCAATGCATTTCTTTTTGTGCTGTTGGAAGGGGGGCAACGCAGAGGAGCCGTCCCTGGCTGCACCTGGTATTTTTTCTGTTTGTTTGTATGTCTCAGTGGTATTGTGTGTACTAACATTGCATGCCTGTCAGTGTCTCAGTGTTTGTTGATGTTGTTGCATCTGTGTTCTTATTAATTGCAGAACTCCATAGTTTTTCTGTTAGTTTCCATGTCTCAATGGTATTGTGTGCGCTAATGTTGTTCACCTGTCTGTTTCTCAGTGTGTGTTGATGTTTTTGCGCTGGTGTTCACATTGATTGCTGTACCTTATAGATTTCTGTTAGTTTGCATGTGGTATTGTGCTTGCTAACATCACGTGCCGGTCAGTGTCTCAGTGTTTGATGACGTTGTTACACCTGTGTTCATATTGATTGTTGTACCTAGTAGTTGTTCTGTTTGTTTGCATGTCTCAGTGGTATTGTTGTGTGCTAAGGTTGTTCGCCTGTCGGTGTCTCAGTGTTTGTTGATGTTGTTGCACCTGTGTTTATATTGATTGCTGTACCTGGTAGATTTTCTGTTTGTTTGCATGTCTCAGTGGTATTGTGTGTGCCAACGTTGCGTGCCGGACAATGTTTCAGTGTTTTTTTATGTTGTTGCACCTGTGTTCATATTAATTGCTGTACCTTGTAGTTTTTCTGTTTGTTTGCATTTCTCAGTGGTATTGTGTGTTCTAGCATTGTTCACCTGCCAGTGTTTCAGTGTCTATTGATGTTGTTGCACCGGTGTTCATACTGATTGCTGTATCTGGTAAGTTTTCTGTTTGTTTGAATGTCTTGGTATTATTTTGCGTGCTAATGGTGTTCGCCTTGCAGTGTCTCAGTGTTTGTTAATGTTGTTGCACCTGTGTTCATATTGATTGCTGTACCCGATAGTTTTTTTTTTATTAGGAATGTCTCAGTGGTATTGTGTGTGCTAACGTTGCATGCCGGTCTGTGTCTCAGTGTTTGTTGATGTTGTTGCACCTGTATTTACATTCATTGATGTACCTTGTATTTTTTCTGTTTGCTTGCATGTCTCAGTGGTATTTTGAGTGCTAACGTTGCATGCCAGTCAGTGTCTCAGTGTTTGTTGATGTGGTTGCACCTGTATTCATATTGATTGATGTACCTTGTAGGTTTTTTGTTTGCTTGCATGTCTCAGTGGGGGAACAACCTTTACAACGCAACTTTTACAACGCACTACCTTTACAACGCATTTTTTACAACGCATAATCCATTACAACGCATGACATTACAACGCATGACACTACAACGCATTTTTAAAAACTACCTTTACAACGCATTCCATTACAACGCATACTACCATTACAACGCATACCATTACAACGCATAATATTACACTACACTATCCAACACTTACCCTACTGTTGCACCCCCTGGAGTTAGAATAGTAATTTTTACCCCTATACTATCCAACACTTACCCTACTGTTGCACCCCCTGGAGTTAGAATAGTAATTTTTACCCCTATTTTATCCAACACTTACCCTACTGTTGCACCCCCTGGAGTTAGAATAGTAATTTTTACCCCTATACTATCCAACACTTACCCTACTGTTGCACCCCCTGGAGTTAGAATAGTAATTTTTACCCCTATACTATCCAACACTTACCCTACTGTTGCACCCCCTGGAGTTAGAATAGTAATTTTTACCCCTATACTATCCAACACTTACCCTACTGTTGCACCCCCTGGAGTTAGAATAGTAATTTTTACCCCTATGCTATCCAACACTTACCCTACTGTTGCACCCCCTGGAGTTAGAATAGTAATTTTTACCCCTATACTATCTAATACTTACCTTAAATGCAATTTAATATTATGCGTTGTAATGGTATGCGTTGTAAAGGTATTATGCGTTGTAATGGAAATGCGTTGTAAAGGTAGTTTTTAAAAATGCGTTGTAGTGTCATGCGTTGTAATGTCATGCGTTGTAATGGATTATGCGTTGTAAAAAATGCGTTGTAAGTGCATGCGTTGTAAAAGTGTGCGTTGTAACGTCATGCATCCGTCTCAGTGGTATTGTGTGTTCTAGCGTTGTTCACCTGCCAGTGTTTCAGTGTCTATTGATGTTGTTGCACAGGTGTTCATATTGATTGCTTTATCTGGTAGTTTTTTTATTTGTTTGGATGTCTGAGTATTATTGTGTGTGATAACGGTGTTCGCCTTTCAGTGTCTCAGTGTTTGTTGATGTCATTGCACCTGTGTTCATATTGATTGCTGTACCTGGTAGTTGTTTTGTTTATTTACATGTCTCAGTGGTATTGTGTGTTCTAAACTTGTTTTCCTGTCAGTGTCTCGGTGATTGTTGATGTTGTTGCACCTGTGTTCATATTGATTGCTGTACCTGGTAGTTTTTCTGTTTGTTGGTATGTATCAGAGGTATTGTGTGTGCTAACGTTGCATTCCTGCCAGTGATTCAGTGTCCATTGATGTTCTTGCACCTGTGTTTATATTGACTGCTGTACCTTGTAGTTTTTCTGTTTGCTTGCATGTCTCAGTGGTGTTGTTTGTTCCAGCATTGCTCACCTGCCGGTGTTTCAGTGTCTATTGATGTTGTTGCACAGGTGTTCATATTGAATGCTGTACCTAGTAGTTTTTCTGTTTGTTTGCATGTCTCAGTGGTATTGCGTGTGCTAGCATTGTTCGCTTGTCCATGTCTCAGTGTTTGTTGGTGTTGTCGCACCTGTGTTCATATTGATTGCTGTACCTGGTAGATTTTCTGTTTGTTTGCATATCTCAGTGCTATTGTGTGTGCTAACATTGTGTACCGGTCAGTGTTTGTGTTTATTGATGTTATTGCACCTGTGTTCATGTTGATTGCTATACCTAGTAGTTTTTTTGTTTGTTTGCATGATTCAGTGCTATTGTGTGTGCTAACGTTCTTCGCCTGCCAGTGCTTCTCTGCTTGTTGATATGACTATGTGCTTTGCCACCAGTGTGTGTTAGTCACACTCTCTGCAGGAGGGCAGGCGGGTGCTGCGGTTTACTCTCTCTGCAGGAGGACAGGGGAGCAGGTGGGTGCTGCGGCTCACACTCTCTGCAGGAGGGTAGGTGGGTGCTGCAACTCACACTCTCTGCAGGAGGGCAGGTGGGTGCTGCAGCTCACTCTCTCTGCAGGAGGGCAGGTGGGTGCTGTGGCTCACACTCTGCGGGAGGGCAGGAGGGGATGTGGGTGCTGTGGTTCACACTCTCTGCAGGAGGGCAGGTGGGTGCTGTGGCTCACTCCCTGCTTGAGGGCAGGTGGTTGCTGCAGCTCTCACTCTTTGCAGGAGGGAAGGTGGGTGCTGCAGCTCACTTTCTCTGCAGGACGGGCAGGTGGGTGCTGTGGCTCACACTCTGCAGGAGGGCAGGTGGGTGCTGCAGCTCATGCTCTCAGCAGGAGGGCAGGTGGGTGAGGCAGCTCACCTGCAGGAGGGCAGGTGGGTGCCTCGACTCACACCCTGCTGGAGGGCAGGTGGGTGTTGTGGGTCACACTCTCTGTAGGAGGGCAGGTGGGTGCTGCAGCTCACTCGCCCTGCAGGTGGGCAGGTGGGTGCTGCGGCTCTCACTCCCTGCAGGAGGGCAGGTCGGTGCTGTGTGTCACACTCTCAACAGGAGGGCAGGTGGGTGCTGTGGCTCTCATTCTCTGCAGTAGGGCAGGTGGATGCTGTGGCTCACACTCTCTGCAGGTGGGTGCTGTGGGTCACACTCTCTGCAGGATGGTCAGGTGGGTGCTGCTGCTCACACTCTCTGCAGGAGGGCAGGTGGGTGCTGTGGGTCACACTCTCTGCAGGAGGGCATGTGGGTGCTGCTGCTCACACTCTCTGCAGGAGGGCAGGCGGGTGCCTCGGCTCACATTCTGCAGGGAGGCAGGTGGGTGCTGTGGCTTACTCAGCAGGAGGGCAGGTGGGTGCTGCGGCTCACACTTTCTGCAGGAGGGCAGGTGGGTGCTGTGGGTCACACTCTCTGCAGGAGGGCAGGTGGGTGCTGCAGCTCATACTCTCTGCGGGAGAGCAGATGGGTGCTGCTACTCCCACTCTACATGAGGGCATGTGGGTGTTGTGGTTTACTCTGCAGGAGGGCAGGTGGGTGCTGCGGCTCACACTTTCTGCAGGAGGGCAGGTGGGTGCCTCAGCTCACATTCTGCAGGAAGCCAGGTGGGTGCTGCAGCTCATACTCCCTGCAGGAGAGTAGATGGGTGCTGCTACTCACACTCTACAGGAGGGCAGGTGGGTGTTGTGGGTCACTATCTGCAAGAGGGCAGGTGGGTGCTCCAGCTCATTTGCCTTGTAGGAGGGCTGGTGGGTGCTGCGACTCACACTCTGTAGGAGGGGAGGTGGGTGCCTCAGATCACACTTTGCAGGACGGCAGGTGGGTACAGTGGGTCACACTGTCTGTAGGAGGGCAGGTGGGTGCTGCAGCTCACTCGCCCTGCAGGAGGGCAGGTGGGTGCTGTGGCTCACACTCCCTGCAGGAGGGCAGGTGGGTGCTGCTGCTCACACTCTCTGCAGGAGGGCAGGTGGGTGCTGCGGCTCACACTCTGCAGGAGGGCAGGTGGATGCTGTGGCTCACACTCCCTGCAGGAGGGCAGGTGGGTGCTGCTGCTCACACTCCCTGCAGGAGGGCAGGTGGGTGCTGCTGCTCACACTCTCTGCAGGAGGGCAGGTAGGTGCTCTGGCTCACCCTCTCTGTGGGAGGGCAGGAGGGCATGTGGGTACTGCAGCTCACACTCTGCAGGAGGGCAGGTGGATGCTGCGGCTCACACTCTCTCCAGGAGTGCAGGTGGGTGCTGCAGCTCACCTGCAGGAGTGCAGGTGGGTGCTGTCCTTTCTCTCCCTGCAGGAGGGCAGGTGGGTGCTGTGGGTCACACTCTCTTCAGGAGGGCAGTTGGGTGCTGTGGTTCACACCCTCTGCAGGAGGGCAGGTGGGTGCTGTGGTTCACATTCTCTGCAGGAGGGCAGGTGGGTGCTGCTGCTCAATCTCTCCGCAGGAGGGCAGGTGGGTGCTGCCAGTCACTCTCCCTGCAGGAGGGACGGTGGGTGCTGCCAGTCACTCTCCCTGCAGGAGGGTAGGTGGGTGCTGCCAGTCACTCTCTCTGCAGGAGGGACGGTGGGTGCTGCGGCGGGGTGCCCTCCCCGCCCCTACAAGAGGCAGGTTAGGGTTCTCCACTGGGCTGCAGTTTATCACCGCCACCCCAGCCCCATCCGGCCTGCGCCGGGAGTCCGCCGCAGCCTCCTCTCCTCTCCGAGCCCAGGAGTGCGTCGGTTTCTGATCAATATCCGATTTAGGTGCTAATTCTCGGCTTTTCTATAGCTGTCACCGGGTGATGTATGAGGCTTCACCCGGGGGTCGCCTGGAAAAAAATCAAACAAGAGACAACTTTTCAGTTAACAATAGACTAGATTGAATATTATTTGTGGGTCCAAATTTCACAGGTTGCAGGGGGTGGGGGAGGGGCAGAGAAGTGCTGTTGTCCGAGGAGGGCGAGTGCATCAGCTCATTTAACCAACTAAACGGGGACGGGTTGATTGGGGGAGGGGGGGGGGGGCAGACAGCCTGAATCTGTTCGATGGAGGATACGGTGACATCTGTATCGGGGTGGAATATTAAGACATTGAACAGAAGACTCCTGTCAAGCAACTCACTGGAGGAAAGGGGGGGCTTCAACAAATTTGAAGGGGGGTCGCGGATGGATGCTTCTAGAACACGACGTAAAGAGGGTAGGGGGCAGAAAGAAGAAGGGAGATAGAGGGTCTCCAAGGACGGAGGCTACAAATGCAGAAGGTGAGGTCGTGGGGTCAAAAGAGGGGGCTGTATACAGAGCAGCGGGGTGCCCGGGGGATTCTCGGGGAGCACGTGCTGATAGTGGGGGAGTGAGGGGTTCGAAGGACGGTGACTACAGAAAGGAACAGTGGCGAGCACGGGGGCTTAAAGCAGAGGGTCACAGACATGGTGAGTGGGTAGCCAAAGAGAGGCTTAGAGAAGCAAGAAGCCGACAAGATGGGGGCCAGGCTTCAAAGAAAGCCCCAGGCAGAGCGGGATGAGCTGAGCCCCCTCCCCCTGTTCCCCCAAAACACACACTGTAGGGTGCAACCACAGCCGCTGCCTGGAAGAGACATTGATGTCACAATGCGACCCCCAAAAGGTGCAGAATACGACGGTGAACTCATATAGACGGTTGTATGACGCAACCACGATATCCATAACCCTGCATGCCTAAACCACGCGGTCTGAATAAAGACCTCGTCTTTACCACACATTCCTTTATCATGCATGCCTTGTCACATTTTTTTGGTGTGGTATAGGCATGTAAGGTAAAGGGGCATGCATGGCTAAGGTAACACCCCCCACCCACCTCCCGTACTGAGGTTCAAATACCCCTACCCACACCCAACCCCCATGCTGTGCCCTCCCACTGCCTTGATGCCTAAAGCCCTGTCCCTTCACCTTGTCCCTAAACCTGACCCTGCCCATCCCTGACCCAGCCCTAAAAACTGCCCGACCCTCCCCTAGGCCCTAAAAACTACCCGACTACCCATTCCCCTTCCCGTGCCCTGAGGCCTAATACCCTAACCCCAAAATAAAAAAAACTACCCCAACACTCCCCCAGCCCTAAAAACTACTCTGACACCTCCAACCCTGAAAACTACCCCTGAACCCCCCCTAGCCCTGAAAGCTAGCCCCACCACAACCCCCAGCCCTGAACACTAACCCCACCAGCCGCGGTCAGTGCAGGTAACAGCAGTGGGTCAGTGGGCCGTGAAAGGGGGGATTTTGAGGGACGATGCAGAGGGAAATCTAATAAATAATTCATTTTCCCTCTGCATCGTCCCTCGAAATTCCTCCTTACACCTCCTCACCGCCCCACCGCTGTTACCTGCACCGACCGTACTGAACCCCAGCCCTGAAAAATAACCCATCCTCAAGCCCTGAAAACTAGCCCCAAACTCTTCCCAGGCCTGAAAATTACCTCAAACCCCCCACCCTGAAGACTAGCCCCTAACCCCCAGCCAAGAAAACTACCCCCAACCCATCCCCAGCCCAGAAAACTACTCCGACCCAACCCGGCCCACTCCACAAAACTGCCCGAATCATCCCTAACCCAGAAAACTACCTTGACCCTCCCAGCCTACAAAACTACCCCGACCCACCCCCAACCCACATACTACCCCTGACCCAGAAATCTACCCCGACCGACCCCCAGCCCACAAAACAATCCAGACTCACCCCAAGCCCAAAGAACAACCCGACCTACCCCCAGCCCACAAAACAACCCCAACCTACCCCCAGTCTGCAAAACTACCCCCAACCCCCAGCCTACAAAACTACCCCGACCTTCCCAGCCCACAAAACTACCCCGACTCACCCCCCCAGTCCATGTACCTCACCATAGATCTCCCTCTGCTTCCTGCTTCCCTCAAATGCAGCCTGCAGCCCACAAAACATCCCGACTCACCACCAGCCCACAAAACATCCTGACACACCCCAGCCCAAAAAAGATCCTCGACTCACCCCCAGTCCACAAAACATATCCCAAGCCCACCAGTCCACAAAAGTACCCTGACCCAGTCCACAAAACATTCCTGACCCAACCCCAGTACACAAAACAACCCAGACCCACCCCAGCCAACATAAGTGCCCGAGTCACTCCCCAACCCCACTTTCCTCACCTCTCCCTGCTTCCTGCTGCCATCGGTCCATTTCGCAGCTATACCACGCATATGCCTTAACCATGCACATGCGTGGTTAAGGCATATGCTTGTAAAGACATGCGTGGTAGGGCTTGCGGAGTCAGAACACACGTGGTTTAGACCGAGGTGTTCCGACTGTTTCCCCACAGAGACGACTGATCCACAAGGAGAAGACCTGAGACTCCAGTGTGGCATTTGGAGCATAAACAGAATGGCGGTGACCCCCAAATAAACCGGTGAATGGTAGACTGGTAATAGGAGACACCCATAATTAGGCTGTCCAGTTTTAGGTTTAAACCTATAATAACTGATAAAACCCCACCGGAAGGGAAATAGCCCTCGCCACTGTAAACATATAAACACTGAAAAAAAACCTGCACAACCACAAACTAAATGCCATTCAAAGAAAGGAAAAGGAGAGTGAAAGAGCCATTTTCATTTCTTCCTGAAGGGGCCAATACAATGTAACTTTGTTATATATGGTAGAAGTAAGAAAGACTGGGCTAACATTTTTCTGCTTGAGTTTTGTTGTTTCGGGATATCACTAAAATATTGTTTCTTCTTCCTTTTTTTCAGTTTTGTGGTCTTTGGTCTAAAGATTCAGAGGTTAGAAACATGTTTTAGGTGTTGTTTATTTTATAAACTGTAGAGAATCAGGAAATATCAAAATCATATTTGATTTTTTGGCTACGTTTGAGTCTTTCACTGATAGGAAAAATGTAGGTTTCATAAGAATCTTTCCCAATATGTACCATCACATTTACCCGCAGAGAATGGGTAAAAACCCTTGATACATCAGCCCCTTTTTCTAGTGAGTCAGTATTGATAGTAGGTGAATTGCCAAACACCCCAGGCTTTAACCTCTTCAGCGCTGCGCGGATTCCCGCGCAGTGCTGAAAGATCTGAGCGCGGGCGGGGCCATGACGGAACGGTTCCGTCATAAGCACAGCCCAACCGGCGTGCATGACGGAACCGTTCCGTCATCGGCATCGAAGAGGTTAAACATTCAATGCAAAGTATAGTGACAGGTATATGTGAAAAGAGTGCAGTCACAAAGCATCTGGGATACTGGTAAAAACATGACACCATGCTTTTGGAAAACACGAAACGTAGTGTCACTTGGAATGCTGCTGCAAAAAGTTCTTATCAAGTTCAACAAAGATTGGAGTGATTTTGTTTGTATTTGCAGTGATTCAGCTACGTATATGAAAAAGTTGTGTGATGACCTGCCAAAATCGATACCTGGGCTAAAGGGCTTCCCTGTAAGAGATCCTTGCCACTAGTTAGATGGTATGCTAAAAGCATCTTTACAATCTTCAGAGTTAATGAAGAATGCTATTGACTTTTTAGTCCATTTTGGTGCGCTGTTTTGTTATGCAAGGAAACTAAAACGCAAATATTTCTCATTTTCTGCTTTGTGGGGCATCCAGGAAAGAGTCATGCCAACTGTGTTACTTAGCTGGTGGCTCCCAGTCCTAGAGGCCATGAATGCTATATTATCCATGTGGCAACCGTTTACAGAACGTTTGCAGAGTCATGATGCCAAAGGCAAGAAATGTGAAGATCTTTGGTCACATATTGATAGTGATTTGAAACAAATACACTCTACTGCATTCTTAGATTTTTACAGGAAAGCATGACTGCTGTAGTGGACATAATAAAAAAACTAGAGTGTGAAAACACCCTTTTCTGCCAAGTGTGCAGCATAATTGGTGTAGATGCGAAACATCTCATTAAGAGTAGGCTGGGTGAAACTTTTAGTGACTTTGGCACTGCAACATATTCCATGTTAGAGTGCTTGCCACTTGGTAAGCAAAGAAATGTTGAGGAGCAATTCAGTAACTTTTATTTTACAATGTATGAGAAATAGCCCTTCACCAAACCATGGCATTTGAAGTCAATAAAGCCTCATTGTTGTACTCTGCACAAGTTATAGATCCCTTCCGTAATGGCAAATTTTCTCCAGAGTTTCAACAGTGTTGCATCATTTGTGACCGCTTCAATAACGCTGAGGGTATATGCACCCAGTTCAACGCATATGTTACAGAACCTGTCACAGAGAATCACAATCTTCAGGTGCACCAATATTGGCATAGAAAGCTATGTCAGTGGCCAGAGTTAGCAAATTGTATACTAGCTATTTTGGCGTTGCCTGTCTCAAGTGCCAATGTTGAGAGGGCCTTTTCATAGATAAAAGTTTACATGGGAAGGAAAGAGCGAGCGTGCATGACCAAAGACTCACTGAAGAAGTATTGTGTGGTATACGATGATAAGTTTGATTTTCAAAAATATATTTGTACCTCATTTACACTATATGTACGCTGTGAGACCGGCCTCGTGGCGTGGGCCCTCCCGACCAGCAAGCTACCCTGCAACCGCGCCGAACCTCGATGTCATAGACTTCCGGCACCCGTGGCCCAACATTCTGAGGGCCGGCCAGATCCCCAACACGCATGCCCGGCCGAGGGAGAGCGAAACCCCCCAAACCAGACCGAGAGGCGCCGACCCTGTCACACCTCTGGTCTCTTCCCCAAGGGAGGTTTCAATCGACCACCAGGCCCCCGGTGAGCGGCCGCCTCGCCTGCTGGGTGTCTGGAGTCCCTCCCGGACCCACCTGAACAGATCAAAGGGCCGAGCGACAGGAAATCCCGACACACCGCCCCCCAGGCACCAAGACCCCTCTCGGCGAGGACTCCGGACTTCAAAGAGGAGGGGGAGTATAACGAGGGGTGCTTAAGGGACGGGAGGTAGAGAAGACCTGGACTGACGAGAGCCTGCTGACCTGGTCACGGCTCGATTGCTCCCCGAACTGAAGAACTCTGAGCCGTCTGAGCCCTGCTGACGCTGTCGCGGCTCCCCGAACTCTGAACTATCTGAGCCCTGCTGATGCTGTCACGGCTCCCCGAACTCTGAACCATCTGAACCCTGCTGACGCTGTCGCGGCTCCCCGAACTCTGAACCATCTGAGCCCTGCTGACGCCGTCGCGGCTCCCCGAACTACGAACCTCCGGTGCCTGCTGAGTGACTCGCGGCCCGCTCCTCCAAGAGAATCAGCAGAGATTGCCGAGAGAAGCAACATCCCCTCAGCTCGAGGATTGAGAGCTATGCGCCGGATACTCCGCAGAGACACTGATTCAAAGACTCTCCCGCTACCCCTTACCCCTCATCACGAGATCGCTGCCGCTTGTGGCACTAATTCTGCACCTGCCTTCCGGATCATAAAGATCCCTGACAACTAACGATAAAGCCTATTGTCTTGCAAGAACTCCTGTGTGGTGTCCCTCTATCCGAAGAGAGTAGTGCAGCGTGTGCGATCCTAGGTACGAGACCCTTCTAGGAAGGGCCTCCCCGCTCTTGCTCGGCCTAAACTCTGGGAAAGGTGGCCCTCTGGGTGGTCGGGAACGTATTCCGCAGCCTCCCCGGGGAACGCCTTCCAACATACGCTCTCTATATACCATGCACTATCAGTGCATAAAGCAAGCAATGTTAAAAGCAAAACGTTCCATAAACACCAGAAAAACACTGTTTCTGTTGTTTTTAATGGCGCGAAAATGTGTAACCACTGATAACCACTGTTTTTTTTATGGTTGTGAAATCACTTGAAAACACTGAAAAAACCCCACCAGAATTTACCAAAAATAGAAACTGGAAACAGGAAAGCCTACCCATAATCAACCCCAAGGCTCAGGGTGACTGGGAAAACAAAGAGAGGGCCTGAAACCCCATTGAGAAGGGTCAGGCATGGCATTAGATGCTGGCACTCCCAATGAGACGGGTCAGGAATGGCAGAAAAAGCTGGAACTCCCAATGAGACAGGTCAGGCATGGCATCAAAGGCTGGCACTCCCAATGAGATGGGTCAGGCATGGCATCAGAGACTGGCACTCCCAATGAGACAGGTCAGGCATGGCAGCAAAATCTGGTGCTCCCAATGAGACAGGTCAGGCATTGCATCAAAGGCTGGAACTCCCAATGAGACAGGTCAGGCATGATACCAAAGGCTGGCACTCCTAATGAGACAGGTCAGGCATGGCATCAAAGGCTAGCACTCCCAATGGGACAGGTCAGGCATGGCATCAGTGGCTGGCACTCCCAATGAGATGGGTCAGGCATGGCAGCAAAATCTGGCACTCCCAATGAGACAGGTCAGGCATTGCATCAAAGGCTGGAACTCCCAATGAGACAGGTCAGGCATGGCATCAAAGGCTGGCACTCCCAATGAGACAGGTCAGTCATGGCATCAAAGGCTGGCACTCCCAACGAGACAGGTCAGGCAAGGCATGGCATCAAAGGCTGGCACTCTTAATGAGACAGGTCAGGCATGGCATCAAAGGCTGGCACTCCCAATGAGACAGGTCAGGCATGGCATGGCATGGCATCAAAGGCTAGAACTCCCAATAAAATAGATCAGGCATGACACCAGAGGCTGGCACTCCCAATGAGACAGGTCAGGCATGGTATTAGAGGCTGGCACTCCCAATGAGACAGGTCAGGCATGGCATCAAAGGCTGGCACTCCTAATGAGACAGGTCAGGCATGGCATCAGAGGCTGGCACTCCCTATGAGATAGATCAGGCACACAATCAGACACTTATCCTACCAAACAGACACCACAGGACAAAGAGAAAGTCTGAGATCCTATTGAGCCATGTCAGGCATGACATCAGAAGCTGACACTTCCAATGAGACTGGTCAGGCATGGCATCAAAGGCTGGCACTCCCAATGAGACAGGTCAGGCATGGCACCTAAGGCTAGCACTCCCAATGAGACATGTCAGGCATTGCATCAGAGGCTGGCACTCCCTATGAGATATATCAGCCACACAATCAGACACTTATCCTTCCAAACAGACACCAGAGGACAAAGAAAAAGTCTGAGACCCTATTGAGCCATGTCAGGCATGACATTAGAAGCTGACACTCCCAATGAGACACGTCAGGCATGGTATCAGCGGCTGGCACTCTCAATGGAGCAGGTCAGGCATGCCACCACCGGCTGGCACTCCCAAAGAGACAGGCAAGACATGGCACCAAAGGCTGGCACTCCAAATGAGACAGGCGAGGCATGGCACCAAAGGCCTGCTCTCCAAATGAGACAGGTCAGGCATGGCACTACCAATGGGACAGGCCAGGCATAGCACCAAAGGCTGGCACTCCCAATGAGTCAGGCATGCATGGTTAAGGCATATGTGTGGTTAAGACATTTGTGGAAGGGCTTGCGGAGTCAGAACACGTGTGGTTATGACCGCGGTGTTCCGACTGTTTCCCCACAGAGACCACTGAGCCACAAGAAGAAGACCTGAGACCCCAGTGTGTCATGCGGAGCATAAACAGAATGGCGGTGATCCCCAAATAAACCAGTGAAGGGTAGACTGGTAATAGGAGAGACCCATAATCAACCCCAAGGCTCCTGGTGGGTGGGAAAACAAGGAGAAGGCCTGAAACACCATTGAGAAAGGTCAGGCACGGCACCAAAGGCTGGCACTCCCAATGAGATAGGTCAGGCATGGCCCCAAATGCTGGCACTCCCAATGAGACAGGTCAGGCATGGCATCAGAGGCTGGCACTCCCTCTGAGATGGATCAGGCACACAATCAGACACTTATCCTACCAAAAAGACACCAGAGGACAAAGAGAAGGTCTGAGACGCATCAGGCATGACATCAGAAGCTGACACTCCCAATGACACAGGACAGGGGTGCCACCAGATGCATTCTCTACCAAAGAGACACTGGAAGACAAAGAGAAGGTCTGAGACCCATTGAGACGCGGGTATTCCATATGGGACAGGTCAGGCATGGCATCAGAGGATGGCACTCGTGTTGAGACGTGTCAGGCATGCCATCAGAGACAGGTATTCCCTTTTGGACAGGACAGGCACACCACCAGAGGTTGGCACTCCCATTGAGACGTGTCAGGCATGCCATCAGAGTCAGGTATTCCCTATTGGACAGGACAGGCATGCCACAGGAGGCTGACACTTCCATTGAGCCACGTCAGGCATGCCATCAGAAGCGGGTACTCCCTTTGAGACGCATCTGGCATGCCATCAGAGGCTGGCACTCCATATGGGATAGGTCAGGCATGGCATCAGAGGATGGCACTCGTGTTGAGACGTGTCAGGCATGCCATCAGAGACAGGTATTCCCTTTTTTACAGGACAGGCACGCCACCAGAGGCTGGCACTCCCATTGAGACGTGTCAGGCATGCCATCAGAGACAGGTATTCCCTTTTGGACAGGACAGGCACACCACCAGAGGCTGGCACTCCCATTGAGACGTGTCAGGCATGCCATCAGAGTCAGGTATTTGCTATTGGACAGGACAGGCACGCCACCAGAGGCTGGCACTCCCATTGAGACGCATTAGGCATGCCATCAGAGGCGGGTACTCCCTATAGGACAGGTCAGATACTCGCCCTACCAATCGAGACATCGGAGAAGAAAGAGAAAGAGTCCACAGACAAACTCTTTCACTGCACAATCAGGCTGACAATCTGAAAGCAACTCTCAGGGAGACGCCTAACAAGAGAAATGGGGGCTCTGACCCCCAAACAGAAAAAAACGATGGGAAGAGAACTGAAGCCGAGTGCTTTACTTTCCTGACGGACAACAAAAGGCTCGAAGTTGACAGAGCTTAAAGGAATCTATACAGCCCGGGGTGAAAGATCTGAGAAAGCCAAAGGCATTCAGCCCATCAATAGCATTAAAAAGTGGAAACCGCGTTCAATGTTCCTGAGCGAGATGAAGAGACGCACCTTCTCAGATAGACTTAGTCTACAGTCTGGGAAACTGCATCTCCTGCCCCCACGTCCTGCGTGTGCAGGTCAGTAGTCTGGGAAACTCTTTCAGCTGACCCCAAGTCCTGCATCTGCAGGTCAACAGTCTGGGAAACTGCATCGCCTGACCCCATGTCCCACGTCTGCAGGTCAACAGTCTGGGAAACTGAATTGCCTGAGCCCATGTCCTGCGTCTGCAGGTCAACAGTCTGGGAAACTGCATTGCCTGACCCCATGTCATGCATCTGCAAAGTCAACAGGCTGGGAAACTGCATCGCCTGAGCCAACATCCTGCGTCTGTAGGTCAACAGTCTGGGAAACTGCATCGCCTGACCCCACGTCCCACGTCTGCAGGTCAACAGTCTGGGAAACTGAATTGCCTGAGCCCATGTCCTGCGTCTGCAGGTCAACAGTCTGGGAAACTGCATTGCCTGACCCCATGTCATGCATCTGCAAAGTCAACAGGCTGGGAAGCTGCATCGCCTGAGCCAACATCCTGCGTCTGTAGGTCAACAGTCTGGGAAACTGCATTACCTGACCCCAATTCCTGGGCAGCAGGTCAGCAGTCTGGATAACTGCATTGCCTGAACCCACATCCTGCGTCTGCAGGTCAACAGCCTGGGAAGCTACATAGAAGGACCCCACACCCTGCGTCTGCAGGTCAACTGGTTGGGAAACTGCATTGCCTGACCCCACGTTCTGCGGCTGCAGGTCAAAAGTCTGGCAAACTGCATCACTTTACCCCACGTCCTCTGTCTGCAGGACAGAAGTCTGGAAAACTGTATAGAGTGACCCCACATCCTGCATCTGCAGGTCAACAGTGTGGGAAACTGCATTGTCTGACCCCATGTCCTGGGTCTGCAGATCAACAGTCTGGGAAACTGCATCCCCTGACCCCACGTCCTGCATCTGTAGGTCAACAGTCTGGGAAACTGCATCGTCTGACCCCACGTACTGCGTCTGCAGGTCAACTGTCTGGAAAACTGCTTAGGCTGACCCCACATCCTACATCTGCAGGTAAACAGTCTGTGAAACTGCATAGAGTGACCGCACGTCCTGTGTCTGCAGGTCAGCCGTCTAGGAAACTGCATCGCCTGACCCACGTCCTGCGTCTGCAGGTTAACAGGCTGAGCAACTGCATCGCCTGTGCCAACGTCCTGCGTCTGCAGGTCAACAGTCTAGGAAACTGCATCACCTGACCCCAGGTACTGTGTCTGCAGGTCAACTGTCTGGGAAACTGCTTAGGCTGGCCCCACGTCCTCCATCTGCAGGTAAACATTCTGAGAAACTGAATAGAGTGACCCCATGTCCTTTGTCTGCAGGTTAACCGTCTTGGAAACTGCATCGCCTGACCCCACATCCTGAATCTGCAGGTCAACAGTCCAGGAAACCTCATAGAGTGACCCCATGTCCTAAGTCTGCAGGTCAACATGCTGGAAAAACTGCATCGCCTAACCCCACGTCCTGCCTCTGCAGGTCAACAGTCTGGGAAACGGCTTAGGCTGACCCCACGTTCCGGGTCTGCAGGTCAACAGTTTGGGAAACTGCATAGAGTGACCCCACATCCTGCGTCTTCAGGTCAACAGTCTGGGAAACTGCATCACCTGACCCCATGCCCTGTGTCTCCAGGTCAACATTCTGAGAACCTACATCACCTGACCCCACGTCCTGCATCTGCAGGTCAACATTATGGGAAACTGCATATAATGACCTCACATTTTGTGTCTGCAGGTCAACAGTCTGAGAAAGTGCATCACCTGACCCCACGTCCTGGGTCTGCAGGTCAACATTCAGGGAAACTGCATTTCCTGACCCCCATATCCTGCATTTGCACGTCAACAATCTAGGGAACTGCATTGTTTGACCCCAAGGCCTGCATTTGCAGGTCAGCAGTCTGGGAAACTGCATTGCCTGACCTCACGTCCTGTGTCTACAGGTCAGCAGTCTGGGAAACTACATCACCTGACCTCACATCCTGCATCTGCAAGTCCGTTTGGGATACTGCATCGCTTGTCCCCACATCCTGGGTCTGCAGGTCATCAGTCTGGGAAACTCCATTGCCTGACTGTGCGTCCAGCATCTGCAGGTCAATAGTCTGGGAAATTGCGAAGAGTGACCCCAAGTCCTGCGTCTGCAGGTCAGCAGTCTATGAAACTGCACATAGTGACCCCACATCCTACATATGCTGGTCAACCAGCTGGGAAACTGCATCACCTGACCCCACGTCCTGGGTCTGCAGGTCAACATTCAGGGAAACTGCATTTCCTGACCCCATATCCTGCATTTGCACGTCAACAATCTAGGGAACTGCATTGTTTGACCCCAAGGCCTGCATTTGCAGGTCAGCAGTCTGGGAAACTGCATTGCCTGACCTCAAGTCCTGTGTCTACAGGTCAGCAGTCTGGGAAACTACATCACCTGACCTCACATCCTGCATCTGCAAGTCCGTTTGGGATACTGCATCGCTTGTCCCCCATCCTGGGTCTGCAGGTCATCAGGCTGGGAAACTGCATCTCCTGACTGTGCGTCCAGCATCTGCAGGTCAGTTTGGGATACTGCATCGCTTGTCCCCACATCCTGGGTCTGCAGGTCATCAGTCTGGGAAACTCCATTGCCTGACTGTGCGTCCAGCATCTGCAGGTCAATTGTCTGGGAAATTGTGAAGAGTGACCCCAAGTCCTGCATCTGCAGGTCAGCAGTCTATGAAACTGCACATAGTGATCCCACATCCTGCATATGCTGGTCATCCAGCTTGGAAACTGCATCCCCTGGGCCAACGTCCTGCATCTGCAAGTCAACAGTCTGGGAAACTGCATTGCCTGACCCCACGTCCTGCATCTGCTGGTCAACAGTCTGGAAAAATGCATCGCCTGACCCCACGTCCTGCGTCTGCAAGTCAACAGTCTGGGAAAATGCATCACCTGACCAAAGATCCTGGGTCTGTAGGTCAGCAGTCTGGGAAACTGCATTGCCTGACCCCATACCCTGCATCTGCAGGTCATGAGTCTCGGAAACTGCACATCGTGACCCCACATCATGCTTCTGGAGGCCATCAGTCTTGGAAACTGCAGAGAATGACCCACATCATTCATCTGCCGGTCAACAGTCTGAGAAACTGCATCGCCTGACCCCATGCCCTGCATCTGTAGTAGACTGAGGAAATCAGAGATTGCAGTCACCTGGCTTAGAGCCCAACTTGGGATGCAACCTGTGCTTCTCTTGCAACTGGACCACATGTGCCCTATTTTACTATAGCTTAGTGCAGGGGTTCTCAAATGGCTAGATGCAAACCAGCTCAAATGGCAGTAGTGACCAACTTACTCGTGTAAAAGCCAGCCGCAGCCGCTGCAGGTAACATCGGCGGGGCCAGGTGAGGGGGAATTGCGAGAGACAACCATGATGGGAGTTAATTATTTATTTAATTTTCCCTCATGGGCGTATTTCGAAATCCCCCCTCACAGGGCCCCACCGCCCTACCGCTCCCACCTGCAGCGACCACGGCTGGTAAAAAAGCCACTATGCACTGAAGATTGGTGCCAAAGACAGCATGCTTAGCAGGACCAAGCCCCTGCTAATTTATGCAGAGGGAGCATAGCAGGGCGGTACCCCTGCAAACTGCACTAGGATTTCACACAAAGCTAATCTGTTGCAATTGCATTCTCTGCCTTTGCGTGAAATCTTAACGCCGAGTGTTAGGTCTTGCGCTTCTTGAGCTATGCAAGAAGTGAGGAGGAGGCTTTTATGTGTTATTACATGGTGTAAGAGCAAAGTCAGAAAAGGCTCTGGTTTTCCGCATGCGTGGGATGAGCACAAGTAGGAGTCCGGATGAGCGGAGGTGTCTGGGAGGTTTATGAAAGCAGATGTGATTGTGAGTTACGCTGGACCAATGTTATGTAGAGCCTTGAAACTCTGGGGGTGGAGTTTGAATTGTGCTCATTTGTGTAAAGAGGGCCAGATGAACTCCTGTGAGTGCGGCGTGGCAGGTTGAGAGTGATTCTGCCCAATGAGCTCCGAGTGGCCTGCAGCCGTCTGGTGATTTTGTTGTTGATCCCAGTATAGAGGGTGCTCCCAAGGTACAGCTTGCTTGTGACAAGGGCATGCGCACTGGTTTTCCTGGCTGCTGATTGGAGTTATTTGAAAATCTTCCTCTGCATCCTGAGGGTTTGGAAGCATGAGGCGGTGATGAAGTTGACTTGGGCCGTCATGGCGAGTTTGCTGTTGCTGATGATCCCTAGGCTCCTGGTGTGGGCGGTGGGGGTGGTTGTTGGTCCTAGCTCTGTTGGCCACCAAGTGGAGTCCCACAGTGAAGCGCTCTTCCCGGAGACCATGATGTTTATCTTGTCTGTGATCAGCTTCGCACAGTTGGTCTTCACCCAGGGGGATAGTTCAGTAAAAGTGGGTGAATTTTTGATTTCGCCGGCGGAATTGGATGAATTTGGCAATTCTGTGTTACTCTTGTAACTTATTAGTAATTCCGTGTTAGAAGAGTAACGTGGAATTACTAATAGATTCCGCCACTCTGCCAGTGGAATTAATCTGCAGTATTTGGTTTTAAACAGGGCTGGATGAGAGAGCAGTCCCTCTATATTTAGAAACCACGGCAGATTAAACGTTAATCTGCAGTAGTTTTAGACATAGAGGCACTGCTCCCTCTTCCTGCCTTCTTTAGAAATCACTGCATACTTATATGTAAGAGCACCGAGAGGTATGCACAGCAGTGCCAAATACCAAATGCATTTACAGCGCATATCCCTCGGCGCCCTTACATACTCAGCAGCGATTCCTGCTGAGTATGTAACAGCGCTGAGAGGTATGCACAGCAGTGCCAAATACCAAATGCATTTACAGCGCATATCCCTCGACGCCCTTACATACTCTGCAGTGATTCCTGCTGAGTATGTAACAGCACTGAGAGGTATGCACAGCAGTGCCAAATACTAAATGCATTTACAGCGCATATCCCTCGACGCCCTTACATACTCAGCAGCGATTCCTGCTGAGTATGTAACAGCGCTGAGAGGTATGCACAGCAGTGCCAAATACTAAATGCATTTACAGCGCATATCTCTCGGCGCCCTTACATACTCAGCAGCGATTCCTGCTGAGTATGTAACAGCGCTGAGAGGTATGCACAGCAGTGCCAAATACTAAATGCATTTACAGCGCATATCCCTCGACGCCCTTACATACTCTGCAGTGATTCCTGCTGAGTTTGTAACAGCGCTGAGAGGTATGCACAGCAGTGCCAAATACCAAATGCATTTACAGCGCATATCCCTCGACGCCCTTACATACTCAGCAGTGATTCCTGCTGAGTTTGTAACAGCACTGAGAGGTATGCACAGCAGTGCCAAATACTAAATGCATTTACAGCGCATATCCCTTGGCGCCCTTACATACTCAGCAGCGATTCCTGCTGAGTATGTAACAGCACCGAGAGGTATGCACAGCAGTGCCAAATACTAAATGCATTTACAGCGCATATCCCTTGGCGCCCTTACATACTCAGCAGCGATTCCTGCTGAGTATGTAACAGCGCTGAGAGGTATGCACAGCAGTGCCAAATACCAAATGCATTTACAGCGCATATCCCTCGACGCCCTTACATACTCTGCAGTGATTCCTGCTGAGTATGTAACAGCACTGAGAGGTATGCACAGCAGTGCCAAATACTAAATGCATTTACAGCGCATATCCCTCGACGCCCTTACATACTCTGCAGTGATTCCTGCTGAGTTTGTAACAGCACTGAGAGGTATGCACAGCCGTGCCAAATACTAAATGCATTTACAGCGCATATCTCTCGGCGCCCTTACATACTCAGCAGCGATTCCTGCTGAGTATGTAACAGCGCTGAGAGGTATGCACAGCAGTGCCAAATACTAAATGCATTTACAGCGCATATCCCTCGACGCCCTTACATACTCTGCAGTGATTCCTGCTGAGTTTGTAACAGCACTGAGAGGTATGCACAGCCGTGCCAAATACTAAATGCATTTACAGCGCATATCCCTCGACGCCCTTACATACTCAGCAGCGATTCCTGCTGAGTATGTAACAGCACCGAGAGGTATGCACAGCAGTGCCAAATACTAAATGCATTTACAGCGCATATCCCTTGGCGCCCTTACATACTCAGCAGCGATTCCTGCTGAGTATGTAACAGCGCTGAGAGGTATGCACAGCAGTGCCAAATACCAAATGCATTTACAGCGCATATCCCTCGACGCCCTTACATACTCTGCAGTGATTCCTGCTGAGTATGTAACAGCACTGAGAGGTATGCACAGCAGTGCCAAATACTAAATGCATTTACAGCGCATATCCCTCGACGCCCTTACATACTCTGCAGTGATTCCTGCTGAGTTTGTAACAGCACTGAGAGGTATGCACAGCCGTGCCAAATACTAAATGCATTTACAGCGCATATCTCTCGGCGCCCTTACATACTCAGCAGCGATTCCTGCTGAGTATGTAACAGCGCTGAGAGGTATGCACAGCAGTGCCAAATACTAAATGCATTTACAGCGCATATCCCTCGACGCCCTTACATACTCTGCAGTGATTCCTGCTGAGTTTGTAACAGCACTGAGAGGTATGCACAGCCGTGCCAAATACTAAATGCATTTACAGCGCATATCTCTCGGCGCCCTTACATACTCAGCAGCGATTCCTGCTGAGTATGTAACAGCGCTGAGAGGTATGCACAGCAGTGCCAAATACCAAATGCATTTACAGCGCATATCCCTCGGCGCCCTCACATACTCAGCAGCGATTCCTGCTGAGTATGTAACAGCACTGAGAGGTATGCACAGCAGTGCCAAATACCAAATGCATTTACAGGGCATATCCCTCGGCGCCCTTACATACTCTGCAGTGATTCCTGCTGAGTATGTAACAGCGCCGAGGGGTATGCACAGCAGTGCCAAATACTAAATGCATTTACAGCGCATATCTCTCGGCGCCCTCACATACTCAGCAGCGATTCCTGCTGAGTATGTAACAGCACTGAGAGGTATGCACAGCAGTGCCAAATACCAAATGCATTTACAGGGCATATCCCTCGGCGCCCTTACATACTCTGCAGTGATTCCTGCTGAGTATGTAACAGCGCTGAGAGGTATGCACAGCAGTGCCAAATACCAAATGCATTTACAGGGCATATCCCTCGGCGCCCTTACATACTCTGCAGTGATTCCTGCTGAGTATGTAACAGCGCTGAGGGGTATGCACAGCAGTGCCAAATACCAAATGCACTTGCAGTGCACATCCCTCGGCGCCCTTACATACTCTGTAGTGATCACTGCAGACTATGTAAGGGCGCCGAGGAGTATGCATTACACTGCATTCGGCTATTTGGGAGTGCTATTTCATTTCACAAAATGCATCTTCACATTCATTTTTGGACGGGACGGTGCATTTTGCGCAAACAAAATAGTACCAAATAGCCACTCCGCCCAGTTCCTGAATCTTGCGGAATTTTAATGCGATTCTGTGGAATTCCTCTGGATCAAATTTGGCTTATTCTGCCCACCCCTCGATTTCAGCTGTGTGTCATTGGCCTAGGAGAGGATGTTGATGTCATGAGAATGGATGATGCTGTCAAGAGGGATCATGCATGCATTGAAGAGGGTCGGGCTCAGGGAGGATCCTTGCAGAACTCCGCAGATGAGGTCACGGGCATCCAAGGGTACTGTTCCAGGCTAAGTGACTGGGTCCTTCTAGTCAGGAAGGAGAAGGCCCATTGGAGTACGTGTTCTAAGATTCCTATATTGTGTAGTCATTGGATGAGGATGGGGTGGTAGACCATGTCATATGCAGCAGAGAGGTCCAGAAGGATAAGCCCCCCCCATGTCTCCTCTGTCCAGAGTCATGCAGATGTCATCCATGGGGATGATGAGGGCTGTTTCCAAGCTGTGGTTCCTCTTGGTGCTCTTCATGCTGGAAACACACTGAACCTTTCTTCCTCCACAGGCCAGGCACACTCCTCTCTCTCAGCAGACAGGCAGGCTTCTGGGTCTTTACAGCCTCTCAGTTCTCCATTTGAAAGTGTTGACTTCAGGAGATGTCTCTTCGCCTTTGAGAGGCAATGTCAAATAAAAAGAGATGTAAACAATAGGCAAGTGAAATATTGCATGTTATTCTCGTGTGTACACAAAGCCTCCAGTTCTCATTAGATACAACGTAGTACTCTGGTGTGCGCTTTGAGTACAAGTTCAGGATACTCACAAAGACAGAGGTATGCTACTTGCTGTTATGTCGGGCTGTCAGAATGCTTTTGGAGGTCCACAGGGCAGACAGGGGCTACTGAACCCCGACCTCGGTGGCTGAGGTCATTTGCCACTGGTGCCCTGTAGCCTGTCGCACTACGGCTTTGCTAAGCGGGTCTGGTACAACATTGTCTGCGCTTGACTCTCATGGTGGCGAGGGAGCGCAGTTCAAGACTCCTCATGGGGATAGCGCTGGGATTCAAGAGCTCAGAACTGAACAACCAACCAACAGACACAATGATGTAAAGTCCAGCCCAGCACTTATTGATTTCTTAATTTATAGCATTTGTAGAGCGCCAACAATCATCTGATGGGTATCACAGCGCTGATAACTACCATTTGCTACAACAGTTGGGCAGAGCTAGAGATCAAATACAGAGACGTATTAGTTAGGGAAGAGCCAAGTTTTCAATTTTTTTCTGAACACGAGATGATCCTCGGTGCAGCGAATATCCCGAGGGAGAGAATCACAGTGGGTAGCAGCCAGAAAAGTCACCCGCTCTGGCCTTCTGGATCCTTTTTACTTTGGCTAAGGCTTATCTTTTATGGAAAAACGAAAGTACTTTCATCTCATTGCAAAACGAATCACTACACAATCCAATGGATGTGGTATGGAGGGTTGTCTTAAGTTGATGCTGAGCAGTGGGGCCCTACACCCTCCTCCTTCCTGGTGACTGGTCTCCATCCAGCTGTGTTTGAGATCCCGCCATTGCGGTTCTCAGTCCATGATGGCCTTAGACAGGCCTTAGACTCAAGTGCGGATGGCTCAAGTGTTATCCACTGTTTAGGAGCAACTTAGTTCAAAGTCTCTTTGACTTCTTTTCACAAACAGTCTCACCCGGGCACACAGGAAACATCTGCCTGCCTCAGTCTCTCATCCACAGGTGAATGCTAAGCCCACACTTTGCCTGTGGGCCATTCCTGTCAGTCGGGCTGGGTGGAAGATTCAGGTTGTGCTGGCCTTGTGACGGTGGATTTTCTTGCGCAGGGACTGCAGCGGCCTCGCTCGGGATAAGGTTTGCAGGACGGACTCAGTCAGGCAGACCTGTGCATCAGTAGCAGTCCTTAGCAGTCGCCACTGCACACAGGTTCTCAGCAGTGGCAGTTTCACCCCACTTATTTCACACATGTTCCATGCAGACATGTGACTCAATTGTCGAAGACACGGGTTGGTTCACTTTGAAACGTGATTTCCTCGCTGCTCCCCTGACACAGCCTTTGTCCAAGGTGATGGCTCGCACAGCAGGTAGCAAAGGGGCTCGCCTCAAGCAGGAGCACTCTACACATGCGCACAATGAAATGTGAGTTCTCTGCACCTCTCTGTCACCAGCACTAATCAACGACAACCTATGGGGCAGGCCCTGCCTGGAAACATTCTAACCTTAAATGACAGAAGCTGCAGTACCACCCCTCATCCCTACAAACTGGCACTGCCCAGAAAGAACTAATCAGCAGCCTTTTGCTAACAAGGGCCCCGTGGACCTTCTAAAGGGAGTCCTGATTTAATGTCATGTCTGAGCTTTATTGGATTTACGTTAGGAGTTTTGTCTTAAAGCGTTCTGTTGTATGATAGTTTACAAAGTCCCCTGATAAAGAGGGCTGCACCATCCATACTGTCTGTGTGTGCTGAGTTTGATGTGGGTTCAATGGTATTTCTAAAGTATATTATTGGATATTCTGAATGTGGAATGTAGTTCCAGATGTGAATGGCGAGCATGGTGTGGTGACAGTAATAACATACACACTATACAGCACAGTGTCAGGTACTTTATTATATTTATACACGTTAATGCATACATTAATGACTTTATACTGACCATAGCAGACACTCTCATACTTACCAACCAGGTACTCTGCTCGGAGCCATACACAGAAACCAACATTTTATCTGAAAAAATAAATTCTCAAAAGTGAAAATAATGCGCATATACACACATGCCAATTTTGAATCTACATGAGAATTTTTCAGATCATATAACAGTTTTATAAGGTTTTCTGCCAATAAAACATTGAGTGTGAGCAAAGTATCCCTTTCTCCATGCTAGAAATGCAAAGATCAAACTTTAGGGTCTCTCAAAGCCATCGCCTTTGTCATTTATTTGGCCTGATATATTTGTCCCTCCTTCAGAACTAGTAGTTCAGTGTCTAATCGGGGTTGTTTCTGACTCCAACTGTACATTTAAGCCACAAGTACCAGTAATGACCAAGTCTACACACCACCATTTTTACAATTTGTAGGAGTTTGACCCTTCCTTACGTCCTGATGATGGCATCCTATTGATAAATGGTATGCTCACTTCTCACCCATTACACCTATCAGTGGTCTGTGTGAATCTTCCTCAGTGTTTGTGGAAAGAAACACGGGATGTACACAAAAGGGTCATCCAGGTAGTATTTTGTCCTGTAAAATAGGATCACTTTTCAGGGTTTGTGCAGTACCCTTGCTTAGCCGAGTGGTTTGTCTGGTATGGAAAAGCCAGTAAGGGTCAAGCTCCAGGATATCTGGCAAAGTGTTTTCAGCATCTAAAACCAACAAATATCCCTCAAAGTAGACCTTAAAATTGTTGTTTCTATGTGGCCTTGCTCTTAACCGTGTGGTCAGCCTCTCAATACACTGTGGAATCCATTCCCAGTGTATGATCGAACATTAACTTTATATAACTGTTTAAAACGTAAATTGTAGAGGCATTTACTTACCTCAGTGGTTATTATTGGAGTTTACCAGTATATTTGTGTGTTATTAAAGGTTTTGCCTGTTATTGTGGTTACTTTAATACTGTTTTATGGTTTTAAGTATTGTTATTGGTCTCTACGGTCTCGCCTTTTTTGGTCTCACCTAGACAGCACATGCCCTGTCTCTTCGAGAACTATTTTTTCCCAATAGTGGACCCAGAGCCATCCCATTTCTTACCATTGGTTGGCTTCACTGTCACTCTCATTTTCTTGTTTCTTATTGGTCAGCTGCCATAGGCTTCTTCCCTCTTTGTCCCTCCCCTGGAGCATGGACATGGTACTTGTGTCCTATCACTGCTCGTTTTTGCAAGCACTACTTTTTTCTACCAGAGTGTGTCCTCCCTCATGAACTTCTTCCCCCTTCATTGTCCATCCTCTTGCCCCTACTCACCTTCCCATCCCACAGTGTTGCTTGCCCCCACTGGCCCTTCATCCTATGTTGCTTATAACTTCCTCCGACCCACCCTCCCTCTTTCCTTCCAATATTGCATGCAACCAAACCATAGCAAAATAAAGCCCTATGAGTCGCACACCGCTGACTGCATCATAGCACTTTTTTCCAATCCACCTTGTGTGTTGACAACTGCCCCCTTTCAGTAGTTGCATGCTGACCAGCTCATAGCACTTTTTTTAAAACTTCAGCCATGCTGCATAGCATCCGCACTACTGTACAACACAGTTAAAACACTCACCAAGTCAATACTTTGCATTGGCCAGTTTTTTGGCCTTGCCAATGCTTATTGTTTACTTTTGGTATTTAAAAAAATAAAAACATATACAAATAAACACAAGCACACATAGAAAGAGGAAGAGGTGGGGCCCCGCGGCCAGGGCGACTGATGCTGGAATCTGGGGATCACGGTTCAATCCCCGGCGCTGGCGGCAGATTAGCCCAGCACCATGTGACTGTGGGCAATAGCTTGCTTAATCTTCCCGACGGGCCCCCAGCACCTAGAGACCCTTACGGGTGATTGCTCGCGCTTTACAAATGTGGATTATTATTAATATTATACACTGTTGCGGAGATTCTGCTTAAGCACATAACTATGCACAGGAAACCAGGACCTCAGTGAATTGTGGTGTACCAAAAAACTCACCTCAGTACCCAGAACCCCTATCTGACTAGCATCAGTGTCTCATTCATTCTCCGTATCATCTCAAAGCTACCAATGATTAGACAACCCAGAACAAGCGACTTAGAGTACTCTCAGGAATGGTGGGCCCGATTCACAGAACTAACTTTAGACAAAATCCTAAACTTACTACTTTTGGTATTCACAGAAGTTAAGACAAACTTAAGACAGACTTAAGACAGACTTAAGACAAACTTAAGACTGACTTAAGACAGACTTAAGACAGACTTAAGTTAGGATTTTGTCTTAAGTTTGTCTTAAGTCTGTCTTAAGTTTGTCTTAAGTCTGTCTTAAGTCTGTCTTAAGTTTGTCTTCTGTGAATACCAAAAGTAGTACGTTTAGGATTTTGTCTTAAGTTAGTTCTGTGAATCGGCCCCTTTATTTTTAACTATGTGCTCTAAGGTGCAGTACTTTGGCTAACATAAGCAGACAAATGATTAGAAATAAAACCATCAGCATTGTTGCAATTCCATAGAAAATGAAGGGAGAAATCATATTAAAAATGATAGCGGAAAACAGGTCCTATAATACCTTGTAAACCACCCTCCCTTCGCTAGTAAACCAGTTTTATAAACTAATAGAAGGTCTCTTGGTTTGAATGGGGAACCCCATACCTCAAAGATCAGCTTAGGTGAATCACATCACAGGATCAGCTCTGCTCTCTGTGCCTGGAAAGGTTTTCTCCAAGTTCCTGAATCATGCATGCAAATGCAATATTAAAGGCACCCGAGTTTCAGATATTTGCAGCTGTGTGCTTGTTGTGTCTAGAGCGTGGGCCGATCAACCTGAATTCAAAAGCATACATTTGACATTGACGGCTTCTGCACATAGTGTTCAGACTAAGGTCGCGGTGCACGTCTAGGGATGTGGACAACAGACCGTTCTCATGTGAAGAAAAAGCAAGCAAGCAGTTTTACTTGTAATAACAGCTACCTGCAGTGTTGTGTGCAAAAAGCTGCAAAGTGGCAAGATGCCGGTTAACTTCTAAAGCGCTTATTCTAACATAGCAATGTGTGCACAAAAAACCCTTTCTCCACTTCACCCTCCCTTGATCAGACCACGAACAGAATAGGGAAGCAATGTAGGAACGCAGAGTTCAAGTTCGAGTAAGACAGAACCAAGTCCAAATATTGCCAATCCATATAATTGGTAGTGAACGTTCGAAAAATTTGTTGGGACAAAGTAAAAAATTAAACCATCTCTCAGGGGTGGTGTACAGCCCATTGTGGAGTAAAAAAAGAAAAACTAAAAAATGTGGATTACGACGTGCGGAAGCTGGACAACCGCCAATTGAATCCATCAACGTGTAGGCACAATATGTTGCAATCACCTCTAAATGTAAATGTCAAGGTACTTATAGAGCGCACTGTCACCAGACGGCCATCTTGCGGAGTTGCCTTTGCGGTTTCCTGGCGCTGATACTCATACCGCTGTGGAACCCCTCCTGGCTTTCCCTGTGAAGTGTCCACTCCTGGGCACCCCCAGGGTGAAGCCAGGCATCCTTAGCGCTGTTGGGGCCAGTGTGGAGGCTAAGCAAGCTATTGCCCAGAGTTGCAGCGTGGGGCCCGTGATTAGAATAGGCACCGAGGCGAGAATAGACAGGTCCGAGGAAATTGAGCCCGAGCCCCGCCGAGGCGGGAATCGAACCCTGGTCCCTGGCCAGAACTCTGCTTCAGGGTCTGCCGCTCTAACCATTGAGCCACACTCCTCCACAAGTCATTGTAATGTTCAGTAATTGAGTCAGCCATCCAGTCAAGTAAAGTAAATGAACATACATGCTCTTCGACAGCCAGAGCCTCTAGCACCATCAGAGGACAACTTGCGTGTTCTTCAAGATAACTTTGCGTCAGGAAGTCATGGGCTGCAGCATATATCCCAATTCCCTAGGATTCCGTGCGCCGCTCCACAGGCCATAATCCCGATACCAGAACAGTCCAACTCATGAGCCACTAAGGGTCTCATTATTCGATCATAATCCTGGGCAGGAGACGCCGTGTTCGACAGACACAAATCCAGAGCCCATTCGAATGGACAATCTAGGCAATGGAAAACAGGTTGCACGCAAGTAAAGTATGAGAACCGGAAGGACAATCCATAGGCTACGCTCAAAGTGGCCAGTGGTAGTGTTCCATAGTATTCAAGCATCCGGTTGCGCAGCTGAAGCAGCTGGGGCAGACTGTCATGTGGCAAAGATCGTGCAGCCATTGCGGAGCAAACAAATCAACAGCAGCACACCAGCAGTCAAGGCGAGAATTAACAGAAGCCCGCCGAAGATGCTGGAAAAAATAGAATTAAAAAATGCCGGTATCACACTAAATATTGTTCGGAACGAGGTCACAGGGCTGGAGCCCACAACTTTGACGAGGCATTGAATATAGTGTGAATCAGAGCACCGAAATAAAGTGGGAGATCAGTATTTAAAAGCGCATGCACCTCGGTGCGGGTGTTTGCTACATGAAGGACAAATGTTTCACGGGAGGAAGTCAGGGCGACTTCTTTTTGAGATAATAGAGCCCTTATTCTGCTCATCTTGTTGAACTCTGCTTTCAAGGTTGGTATGGAAGGCCAGATGGATGCATCTAGTCTCGCATGCTGGGGTGGGTAAAGGACATTCTTACAACAGACTACTCGTTGTGAGACAGTTACAATGTACGGAATCCCTGCTAGCATCCCTTAGCACGCTTCATTATTTAAAAGCAAATAACTACCGTTAGCTAATAACGTGAAAGTGGGTGTGATCGCTGGAACAAGATTTCCCTTCAAAATGCAAGCTAAATTCGGGGCGTGAACGTTGCATTGGCCATGCAATTGGATGTTCCTACAGACTACTGAGTGATCAGGTGTGGAAGTGCATTCCTCTCCTTTTATATAAACCTCTTTACCCTCTCTCAGGCACCTGTATGTAAACGGGAGTGACCAAACTTCATGCAGGAAAGCGGTACCCAATGGTTCGTGTCTGCCTAAGGCATAGTGTTTCATACATGAACTGAACTTAAATAATGGAAATGGTAGAGGGATTAATCCATGGATACGCCACTCAGCTGAGTTCGATTCGGCCACAGAAAATGGTAAAGGTTCCAACTTTTCAATATGCAATAGTGAATATGTTGCATCCTTCATGGACATGAACTGTTGTTTATCAGTCAGATTGAACGGAAAGAATAAAGATGAAGTATTCATGTAGTCCCAGGGAACTTTCCCAACCTTCAATGTTTGTAAAGTCCATGCAAACTGTATTATAGAACACAATTGATTTTGACCATGGTATAAAACAGACATATCATCCTGTACAATATCCACAACAGATGAAACAATATTATCTAATGTGTAAATTCTGGAAGAAAGGATGTTAATGCTATTATCAATGACAGCAACCACTTTTTCCAAATTTACTTGATCAATCGCTCTTAATCTTGAAGCAGCTTCAATTTGACATAATTTCAAAACTTCGTTGTAAACAGCATACACCCATCTTTTGGACCTGCCACCCACAGGGCCCTTAACAAAATCATTCAAATCTACTTTATAATTTATTTTGGATAAATGAAGTTTAACAGATGCCAAGGTGGAGTGTTGCAGCCTGTTTTGACATAATTTACCACGGAATAGGTAGTGACCGAATGGGAAGATTCAAATCGGGTGTCCACCCTAACCTGTGTAAAACCGGGGTGCAGACCCAGAAAACGATGTTGACAGGAATCTGAACTTTTCTGCCATAATAACCATCCTTGAGGGTCCAGGGTAGAAATATTGAAGGATGTATTAGTAATGAATGACTGCGATTCATCAAGGGACAGATCTGTGTGATTATCCCATGTTGGATAAGCGCCCATATCAGGAATAGAAGGGGAATTCATCTTTTTAGAAGTAGCCAATCCAAAACAGGTGGTCTGAAAAATAGTAGAATTAAAAAACAACAGGTGGTTAGGTATAAGGCATGCATGATGCAGTGCTTCTGTGCCTTGTACATCATCTCAGTTTAGCTGACGAAGCAGCAAAAACAGCAGTGGCAACATATCTAGTAGCAGCAGTTACAAGGTCCAAAAGTAAGATTGATGATGACATCTTGCCAGCAATTGCTGCAACAGAGAAGGGTGATAATTACCCTTGTGTTTTCCCTTCTAAATACTCTTATCATTTAAGTCCTGATAAAGTTCCCTATGTGAGAATTAACGACGTTGGTGACAGATTGATTCCCAACGCGGACTGCAGGCTTTCCTTGATAACAGCAGCTCACGAAGGTATGGCTTCTGCCCATGCCGGCGTTTCAGTGACTGTTACTATCTTACAACAACGTTACTGGTGGCGCGGATTGTATAAACAGACTCGTGCTTATGTCCTTAATTGTGACATTTGCCACAAGATTAAACCTTCGACTGCTGCGCGTCCACCTCAAACACAGTTGTACATATCTAATAAACCACTTGGGTGTGTTTATTTAGATCACTGCGGTCCTTTCTCCTCTGATACTGCGTATCAGTACATCTTAATTGCAGTGGAGTCGTGCACACGTTTTCTATGGGTCAGGCCACAACAGAGTGCTGATGCTCGAACTGTCATCAGGGATTTGCCTGTCTTTGTGGGAATTTTTGCATGTGGTACCCTCCATTCAGACCAGGGTCCAGCGTTCGCCTCTAAGGTGTACAAGGATGCCATGAGATCTTTGGGGGTCCAAGTTAAATTTTCGTCTCCATACCGGCCTGAGGGCAATAGTGTTGTGGAGCGAATGAACTGTGACTTAAAGCAATCCCTGACAGCTAGGGTTTTAGGTACTGGCAGGAACTGGTTGGCCCATTTGTATAGAGTTCAATGTGCACTTAATAATCTCCCTAGAAGGTCTCTGGGTGGGCGGACCCCATACGAAATGCTCTTTGGCATAAAGATGTTTGTCCCGAACCTTGATGGTCTAGACATGGCGGCGTCAGCCACACCCTTTGACGTAGATGATCATTCTGCTGTACTACAGAATCTGCAAGAGACCCGAGACAGTCTTGCAAAGGAACACTTGCCCTCCACAGCTGATGCTGCACTTCAGATTCCGGTAGTTGGCTGGCTACCTTGAGTTGGTGACCTGGTCCCTGAGAAGGTGGAGAAAAAGAAGGAGTTCGGCCCCTCTTATCGTGCACCGGTTCCAGTGCTTGGCGTGCAGGGTACAAGAACAGTCATTTTACCTCCACTTCCTGGTCGCAAGGATAACAGGTACATCTCCATTGACAATGTCAAACTACAACGAGTGGCCGATTCTTCTTAGTATGACTCCAGCGGTCTCTTGTCCAGCAATGCTGAGAAATTCTGTTTTGGCTCTGGCAAATACCAACAGGCCTGACGTTGCCATCGAGATGCATAAAGGTACAAATCCTTTATTGCCTCCACCGGCTGGTGGTCCAGTTGAAGATACTGAGTATACTTATCCCACAGATGTGTCGTTGCCTGGTTTACAATCAAGTGCAGTTGACCAGACACGTTTTTCATTTGACACTAACTCTACAACATCGAATGCCCCATCGAAAATTTCTATTTTTGCTGTTTGGTTTAAAAGACATTTTTTAATTCCTTCTTGGACTTACATTTGGCTGGTGCTCATATCTATATTTTTGTTCATGTCCATTGGATGTGTGGTTATCCTTTTCGGTTAGGTGAATGGACACTATTTGACCGAAAGATTTGCAATTAGATTAATTGATAGAACTTTGGCACCCCACTCATCATCACACATCATGAAGATTGATCAGACTTTCGTTATTATTACTGGCTGGCCCGTGTTAGATTGGATTGTATGGGATGCTGTAAAATTTCAAATTCATGGTCCCAAAGAGGTGATTAATGTCCCCAATGTACTTCGTGTTTCTATGGGGGATGTTGTGAAACAAAACATACGCTCTGATGATTGGGATGTCCAAGCCGTTGAGGCTCTTTTTTCTGATTTGAAATATTATGCTGCTTTTGATGCTGAAGATTTGTATTTAGACATAGCAAATTATGGAGAATTGTTTTCTTACCAACACGATGGCAATCATTTCCTGCATAAAGCGAATACATTTAGAAATGTCGTTAATTATCCGCAAGGGGAACATTGTCCAGCACCAATTGAAGGCAGCTCCAAAACTCTAGTGAAAAAATTTACATATTTTTCTGATTTCAGTGTATCTAAGCCTGAAGCCTTTTATTATAAAATGGCTGTTGAGTCAGCTTCCAAAGTTAGACTGACCCACACTAAATTACTGTATTCGAAGTCCTTTATGGATGAATTAGCTGTAGGGGGCTATGAGCTGTGGAAAGATACCATTGTTCTTAAATCTGTTTGGGGTTCTAAAGCATGGCAGGTACAAGGCACAGAAGCACTGCATCGTGCTGCCAAGATGTCATCATCAATCTTACTTTTGGATCTTGTAACTGCTGCTACTAGATATGTTGCCACTGCTGTTTTTGCTGCTTCGTCAGCTAAACTGTTGTCAACAGCATGGACACCCACGAGCTGGTGACTAAGAGTATGAATTACATTCACGAGGGGCAGAAGTTGTTTAAGTTCTGCGACTCAAACCCAAAGAATTTTATGCTTGATTGTGCTACCTTTAGAATCACGATACTCATTCTGAGACCAAAAGAATAAATTATCGTTGTATGACTGAACAAGGTAAAAAGAGTCACTCACTATTAGAGTAGTCACTCGACGATCAGCAAACTCCATTGCAAGCACCAGAGCACAAAGCTCTGTCAAATGGGCGGTACAATCACCCAATGTCTGCGTGTGCACAACATCAGACTTGAATTCACCATTTACGAAAGTACCAGCCAATATTGCGCAGGCCGCTGAATAAGTATGCTTATATTCCGTCGCCGGTTGCGCCGAACCGTCAGTGTAAATGATACAATGGTAATCCTCAAACGGGCGCAAGGACAGAGGAGCTGGATGAACAAATTCATACTGCAAATACTCCTGAGTCTGCAATGAGGCATCAAAGATGTAAGTGACATCCAGAGACGTCAAAGAACTGACCCATTGTATCCAACGCGGATGCAAAGCTTTAGAATTTGGTACACTGGCTTTTGTCACTGCCTCTAGGGCAGGATACGGTGTGACAAGCAACCAACATGCGTTTCCCTTGCGACAGCGCTCTCTCTTACAGAATCGGCATCTGCACTGCAGTCAAAACCTTTTCGACAGTTGAAAAGCGCATTTCAGCCGAAGTGTACAAATGTGATTTGTAAGCAATAGGCACTGTGTCTCCCTCATTAAACGTTAAGTACATGAAACCCACTGCGCCAGGCACAATTCTTATTACCAGGTTTGTGTAGTTATCACGCGTCAGTAAGTATTTAGAAGCAAGACGATCAGCCTGCAAAGATTGCAGGATAGCTGAATGTTCTGGCAGCCAACTCGATTTGGATAAAGTCGGTTGTACCAAGGCATATAGCGGCTTGATACGCTGGGCATAATCGGGAATGTAAGTACGCCCAAAATTCAAAAAACCCAGCAAAGATTGTAGTTTTTTCAGAGTTGTTGGAGCGCGCAAACATGCGCATTTCTCTAGGCACTGAGGTGCAAAACCTCGACCTTCGTTGTTGAGTTCATAGCCCAAAAACAACACTGTAAACTCCGCAATGTGTGATTTTGCAAAGTTAAATTTGTAACCGAAGTCTGCGAACATAACAATGATACGGTCAACGTGACACAGATGCGGCCATAATTTGTCGTCTGTGAGATAGATATCATCAACATACGAATATGCATCAGGGTCAATGCTCTCCAACAGAGAGACTACACGAGCGTCAAAGACACCTGGCCTGTTTTTGTAGCCCATGGCTAATCTTTTAAACTGTTTCTGTTTGCCGCCAGAAGTAAAGGCTGTCCATTGACTACTAACAGAAGACAGGTTATGGCTGTAAAAGCCATTGGAGATGTCAAGTGTGGTTTTAAACCTTTTTCTCATGAGACTAACAACGAGGGCAGAACTGTAGGTATTCTGTACCGCGCACGTCCGACAATGAGAGTTCAAATGTCGATAATCCAAAACTAGGCGGTACGACCCATCAGGTTTGGTTACAGTGAAAAGAGGATTATTCATGGGTGACACATGTTTCAATTACACCTTGATATTCCAATTGATCAAGGATTTCCGCGACGTGAGATCTAACTTCGCGGCGCATGGGTTATTGGGGTTGTGGCTGTGGCATAGACCGTAACGGAATCTCATGGCTTGGTGATAATTTATCCCACCCAACCTGAGTACGGTACAACGCCAGAGCAAGCACCTGTGCCTACTCTTCTTCAAAGTTCTGAGCCTGCTCCTTCGGCACAGTGTGCGCGAAAGATGAGAGGATTACCTCCTCTCCTCTAGGAGCGGCCAAAACGAAAGCTGGGGGCCAGTCCGTCTCTGCTAGCAAAATGTCATATGTAGAGGTCAGATTTTCCCAAAAAATACCTTTTATGGTATGTTGTATGTCACCTTCTATTAAAAGGACTATGTCATATAGTCTGTCAGGGGGAGCCACTCTAGTGTCAGCAGTTTCTACAGTAATAAATGTATATGTTGCTGTCGCCTTCAGATATGGACGCAGTGCTTGCTGCACTATTGTAACCTCCGCTGCGCTGTCTAGCAGCGTTAGTGCCCATGTCAGGTTCCGAAGCTGTGTTCTCACTATCTGTGGCATACCTCATTGTTAGTGCAGCAACCTTCTTTTTCTGAAACTGGGGTCGTTGACATGCAAATTCTTCCTGCTTGCCTTTACCGTCAGCCGGGTGGGGCTGCTCTCGTCCTTGAGGGGCACCCCGATCTTTGCCACGTTCACCTCCACCGGACTTTGAGAACGATATTTCCCATGAAGAACGTTGTTCAGGAACCGGAAATCTATCAGGATACCTAATTCTAGTGCGATCGCGCAACTCATATGTGCGTTCAGTATTCACTTGTACCAGTGACGCAGGACGAGACCCCTGTTTCTGTTGCTGCTTCCCCTGTTTCTTAGTTTTTCAATTTTGTTTAGGAAGAGCTGGACGGTCGTCTTTAGTACACTTAACCGTCTGAGTTTGCGGTTGCGCTGCTGTTTTAGCAAAAGGCTTTACCCCCAAACTATTGCAGCCAATGGTCTTATAAGCTTCCGCAATGATTCTTGGTAACTGCTAGGGTTTATCGATGTCGGTGATGAGGCGCAGCTCATTCGACACTTGAAAGTTAACCGCATCTCCCTTGACGTTAGCAAGGATGAGATCAGCAACTACGTCGAACACGACAACAAACCTCATTCCTAACTCGACCGGCGCCTCCGGACCGTGCTCTTCCTGAACACGCTTGATCACGGAGGGCAGTACAGTCATAGACGGCGTGCTGAAGCACTTCGAGTAGACTGCTGCAAACACTTTACCCCAGTTCTCACATTCAGTTACCTCTGGGACTAAGTCTTTCTGCAAACTAATGGTAAGGATCCTGTGTTTTTCCACAGGAGTAGAATTTGGAAATACCGCCTCCAGCTGGTCAAATTTCTCAGCAAGCCAATAAGGCATATCGTCCTTACTCTGGGGGCGCTTGGCCATTACCGAATTAACCATGACGGAACTAGTAGTAATGTTGGCCGGGCCAGCTGGTTGCGACAACCCCAGGTGCCCCCACCTGGACATTGCGAGAGACGTATTGCACTAAAGCCCTATGCAACGCAATCAAGGTGGTGTGGAGTTGACGTAAGTCATCCAGCGGAGCTAGCAAATATCGTGGATGTGGTGTGAACTGGCCAAGTGGCCCCTGGAATAGACAAGGGACCTAACCAAACCGGTGTAATGGTATGGGGGAGGGCGCATTTGAACCAAATATGATGCTGCCAAGCAGAAATAGAAATCTCTTGCGTCCTATATGGCGTGTAATTAGCTGGAACAGCCGTAGGAGTGTATGCGTGAAACGTCTTATCATCCACATTCACCTCCGGAAAAGTAACCCAAGAGTAAAACAGCTCATAGGGGAACGATGCATCGACACTCACTACAAAGACAATAGACATTCAATCGTCTGGCACCCCGAACTGCGTCAAATGACACCGGAGAGATGCGCGACTATGCGCTGCAATAGCGACTTCAGCCATAAGGACGCAGAGAAGTAAAAACAATCTATATTGACCCGTAGCACAAAAAGGGTAGTAATTGAAAAAGAAAACCTTTTTAATTGTCAAGCTTGAATGAACCTATAAATCAACTATATAGGTAGGTTTAAACCGTCACTCCCGTCCAGCGGAAAAAAGAGTGAGGGTGTTGTGTACAAATATAGGCACAACTAAGGCGTCTCAATCATAAGACCAAAATGTTAGGTGCGCCATGTTGTGGGGATTCTGCTCATGCACATAACTATCCACAGGAAACCAGGACCTCAGTGAATTGTGGTGTACCAAAAAACTCACCTCAGTACCCAGAACCCCTAACCGACTAGCATCAGTGTCTCATTCGTTATCCGTATCATCTCGAAGCTACCAATGATTAGACAACCCAAAACAAGTGACTTAGAGTACTCTCAGGAATGGTGGGAATCAGAAACACCTTTTTGTTATTATTCTCATATCAGTCCACAACAAAAGTAATCAGAGACACGGAAAAGTTTAAAATGTTTATTTTTAACTACGTGCTCTAAGGTGCAGTACTTTGGCTAACATAAGAAGACAAATGATTAGAAATAAAACCATCAGCATTGTTGCAATTCCATAGAAAATGAAGGGAGAAATCATATTAAAAATGATAGTGGAAAACAGGTCCTATAATACCTTGTAAACCACCATCCCTTCGCTAGTAAACTAGTTTTATAAACTAATAGAAGGTCTCTAGGTTTGAATGCGGAACCCCATACCTCAAAGATCAGTTCAGGTGAATCACATCACAGGATCAGCTCTGCTCTCTGTGTCTGAAGAGGTTTTCTCCAAGTGCCTGAATCATGCATGCAAATGCAATATTAAAGGCACCTGAGTTTCAGATATTTGCAGCTGTATGCTTATTGTGTCTAGATCGTGGGCCGATCAACCTGAATTCAACAGCATACATTGTTATTTGACCTTGACGGCTTCTGCGCACAGTGTTCAGACTAAGGTCGAGGGGCACGTCTAGATATGTGAACAACAGACCGTTCTCATGAGAAGAAAAAGCAAGCAAGCAGTTTTACTTGTAATAACAGCTACCTGTAGTGTCGTGTGCAAAAAGCTGCAAAGTGGCAAGATGGCGGTTAACTTCTAAAGCGCTTATGCTAACATAGCAATGTGTGCACATAAAACCCTGTCTCCACTACAACACGTAAAGGCATATACACATATAGATAATGATATTAACATACACATACACACTATAACAGTAACAAACACACAAACATATACAAACACTCAGGAATACAAACACATACAAATACACATCCACATGAACGCAACCAGATAAAGGTACAGATATTATAGACAAAAAAATATACCCACAAACAAACAGAATGCTGTCAACACACAAGAAATTTGATTATTATTTGAAGTGGGTGACTACCCACCTCGAGGACTAATTGCAAATCCTTTCAGTGTGAGCTCTCAGAGTCACTGAATGATCCTGAGTTCTACCCCCAGATAGCTACGGCACAGAGCAGACAGACTTAACTTATGGAAATACGTAAAGTATATATGCAGTACCAAATCAGTAATTATAATTAGTAGATTTACATAGCGTGACTTATCACGGGTGAGGGTATCCAGGGGCTGTCCATGGGCACGGAGAGTTTACGTGATTTGCCCAGAATCACAGGATGTTGAGCCGTGAACCCAGATCCCCAGCTCCCGAGTCAGCAGCTCTGGCCACTGCTCCACATCCTCTCCCTAATAAAATCTAAACACAAAACAATAAAAATCTCATACTGGATTAGAAAATAGATTAAAATGTAATGAACAAAATTATACCAAGATGACAAAAATTAAATAAGAGGAATCAGAGCTATTTTTAAAGTTGTAAGTAGGAATAGTGCCAAGAGCAGAAAGTGACAATGATAGTCAATGATAGTCAATGACGTGGTAGACCAGGCCACAGGCACACATTGAGGCTCTCTGCGATGAAGCATGGGTCAGAAACATCAACCAGGTTCATCCTGGTCAAAGATTTTATCTTCTGACGTAGTTCTTAAAGTCACAATCCACCATGGGAATACATGTCTGAAACCAGTAAGAGCCTCAACGGATGCACTTAGAGGCTTACAGGGTACCAGTCAGAGTACAACAGCAGTTTCCTATCCAGTTTCAGTTGCCAATGGACAGCTGGCCGTTGCAGGCAATATATATGGTAGCTTGTATCCATGTAGTTTTGACATGAGGCCAGCCATATGACCTTTGAAGCCCACATCTTTATCCTGGGTACAAGAGGAAGCAGGTCCAGTCTTTCAGGGATCCACTCAGGTCACAGAGAGCAGGTCCAGTACTCTTCTGTTCTTATCCAGGTCCTGGAGTATTCCGAGATGGGTGTCTGACGGTAGCAGATTTATGACTGCTGCAAGATAGTGGATGGGAATGGCTCCTGGGCATGCCCTAACCAGTGAATAAAAATGCCTTGGCCAACTAACCAGCGCTGGCCATTTTCAAGATGGCAAAAATCTTTGGGTACAATAAACTTGGGGCACGAGGGCAGGGTGTGTGGGTACTATCATAATCCTAGTGCCCTCTGTGGAAGCTGGCTTTTTATGTGGTTGTTTAAATAGTTGGCTGTGCCTTCTTGATTAGTATATTGTAGGACAGAACATGTTCCTCAGACCGCAGAGACCGATACACTACACGTGTAAGGAATAGGATTACCAGTCACGACTTTCTGCCTTGAAAAAGCCCTCGCCGATGGGCCAAATGGGCAAAACACGTGTCGGCTGTCTTTTGTTCTATGCATAAAAATAAGAATAAACACAGTGTGTTTGAAACCTACTAATGAACTTTAGAAATTATTCCTCCTACAATATACTAATCAAGAAGGCACAGCCCTCCGCCAACTATTTAAACTTGTACCCTACAATGGCTCGTGGGTGTAGCCATTTGTGAGGCACGTGCCAACACTAAGATTGGGCCCTGACAACTGTAGCACAAAAGCTCTGGTTTCTCCACCCATCCCAGTAACCTTTTTAGGTGGTAGTTCCAATGTATGGGCACTCCATGCAAAAAGTCCAGCCGACCCTTATTGGTTTTCTGGGTTAACTTAAATAATCCCAAGTACCCTATTTGTGGAAGTGTGGTCGAGAAGCTTAGGTTTATCAGAGAGGAGTGTTATGCATTTGTTGTACACACAGAGTCAATAAATGAGACACACACTCAAGAAGAAATCAGAGACCAATGTCGAAAAATAACACAGATTTTTGTATAATTTCTGACACCAAGATCATTGGAATCAGGTAAGTATTTTGGGACTTATGGATTTTTGCACTAAAACAGTAAACTAACCAAATAACGTTTTTTGAGGTATAAGACTTGAATGTAGTAATGTTATCCTATGGGAGGAAACACATGTACTGCAAACATATACTCGAAGTTCTGAGGTGCCCTTTGGAACTTAATGTGCTGGGGGGCGAAGGTCCAAAGAACCACCAGCAGTTTTAGCTTATCTGCCCTGGCATGTCCGGGTGCAGCAGTGCTGGATGGATTGGTAGCCTCGAACACTACACAATTGAAAGCAATGGGCACCTGAAAACAAATGCTGCAAGGGGGGGCTTGGGGACAAGTCCAGCAAAACCTAAAGGGAGCTCGGCTTGCAAGGGTCTTTGGAAAAAAGAGGCAGTCGGCTGTTGTGAACCTGGGCTGTGGGGCTCGGGTGCAGAGGTGTTTAGCCAACTGGTCACTTGCGTTGGAGGCTTTCTCAGTTCACGGTTTGACCTGGAGAGGGGTGGAAAATAAGGCAGCAGTGCCCCTCTTAATATGAGCCTCATAGGTGCTGAGGTCCCTCATCATGCAGGTTGGCTTTGGCAGTTGTGGTGTCCGGACTGCACACTAAGAAGCCTTGTTTGCTGCAAATGCTCTGGTACCCAGGGTATTGGTGCATGGGGTCCCTGGAGGGTCTATCATCTCAAAACTCAGTGGAAAGTTGGCACAACCTCCTGGGACCACAAAGACCTCCACTCGCCATGATGCTCCCTTGGTGGGCCCGATGACCAGAAAAACGTTGTACCTGATAAGTGCAGTTGGTGCCTGCAGATGCAGGAGAATGGTTCCTCCACCCCAAGGGAGATGCTAAGTATTCGTAGACAGTCCTCCAAGGGTTTAGGGAAGAGGTGCCGCTTGTGGACAAGTCAGTCTTTATGATGGTCAAGATGCAAGCAGCCAGACAGGGTCTGGTGCCAATTTGGTGCAGGTCCTCTGTTTTCATGTTGTCATTCTTCTGTTCCTAGGTAGACACATATGTTGCTCTGGTGTTGGGGGGCCCTAAATACTCAATTTAGGGGTGTTTAGGTGAGTAAATGGTAGTTACCAATGAGCTACCTACCACTGGGGGGACTACACCCCCTATAGGACCACTTCCTGTGGTGAGCAGGCATAACCCTGACCCAGAATTCTCTATTTTCACCAAAGCCAAGACGGTGAAACCTTTCCTTGGCTGTCCACTTCAGGTAGCCCACCTTAGGGGTGTGTCTAGCCTGTAATTGAAACATGCCTCCTGAATATCTAATTTCCCACCTGCACTGGTGCCATATGGGCCTGAGGGCAGGGGGTGAAATTCCCCAGGACTGGGGGAAGTCAGGGTCACATATCAAAGATGGCAGAGGCGTGGAAGCCTCTGGCCTTGATATCCTTAATTCTCTAGCCATCCTGCTGGAGGAGGTGTGATCACCTTCCTCTGGGCAGGCATTGTTTCTGGCCTCTGACAGCAGGGCTTCTCACATGCAGGGCATCAGAAACTTGTCTGCAGTGGGAGGCTGGACGATGCCAGTCAGCCAGCACAGTAATAGACTAGTAGGGATACAGGGGGCACCTCTAAGGTGCCCTCTGTCTGCATGCCTTTATAAATCCGATACTGGCAACAGTACAAATGTATCATGAAAATGTGTTTGATACCAACCATCAGTATTTTCAGTGAAGCCATTATGTAGCTGGGTAACTCATTATGACCTGTGTCCAGTACATACATTTAAAATGGCTCCCTGATGACTTGCAATGACTAGTAATTGACCTAAGGATCACAGGGTCACATCTGCTCATGCAGATGTGCCCTCACGTGTAATATAATGCACACTACCTTAGGGCTCTAAAAGTGTGCTGTAGGGGGGACTTGCATATAATACATGCAGTGGGGTGCCATTGCACCCAGGCTGTGTGCAATGTCGTGTTTTGGGAATGGCTTGCGCAATTTCACATATCCTGCAATGACAGTCTACAAGTAGGCCGTGTGTGGATCCCTTAGGGTGGCATAATTTATGCTACAGCCCTTAGGGAACCTCTTTAGTGCCCATGCCCTGAGTACCAGGGGTACCATTTACCAGGGACGTACAGGGGTGCTAAAGTCCTTGCCAATTGGGTTACAATTAAACATGTGTACAGTTTTAGGGAGAAAAAACTGGCACTGAAACCTGATTATCAGGCTTCAGTGCACTTTCACAGTCAAAAACCAGCATCTATAGTTTAAACGGGGGAAAAAATGGGTAGGGCATCTACAAAGAGAAGTCCACCTTCCTACACCCACCCCTATCTAATACCAAAATCCACTTTGAGGCAGCCACTGTTCAAGTCTGGTAGAAAAAAACGAGTTTTTTTTTCAGCAACTGGACAGTGGATACACAAGAATTCTTTTGGCATCCTGTTTCCCTTCCTTCAAGTGCACCCCCGAGTTATATGTAAAACCCAGAGACAGAAGTCTATTGATGCAAAGCAGGTCCTTCAACAATTAGTCAGTAGTTGGCCTGGGCGGTGAAACTCTCCTCTGTTCGTGGAGTTTGTGGAGTTTTTTGCACTCCGCACTCAACGGAGCTCGCGGAGTGCAGAAAACTCTGCTTTGCGATGTGCATCAGAGTATTTTCCCGGCTCGCGATCGCGAACGGTAAGTTTGCGAGCGCAAGCTACCACTCGGGTAGAATTTCTACCCGAGCGGCAGGAATACCAGCACAAACTGCAGTCCGCACTGCACTCCGCTCACGTAACTTTGCGGAGATTTTTTGTAACATCGTGGAGTTCTGCGTAGCAAAACTCCGCAAACTATGCACAGGCCTAGTCAGTAGATACGCATGAATTATCTTGGCATTCCGTTCTCTGCCTTTAAAGTGTGCACCAAAGTGATATATTTAAACCCAGCATTCCTGCCAAGCAGACTTTGACACTGAAGCAGAATTTGACACTGTAATGTCAAAAAGGATGCTACCAGCCCCCACCCTGAGTATTGTGTGATTTTTAGAGGTCGCATTTCTCGTCATTCAGGTCAGCCTATTGTTTGCTCCTGGGAGAAATTCCTTAACATTTTCACACCTATTCAAATGCTAATTATGGCTGGCAGAAGTGGGAGAGCAAATGCAAATGTATCCTCCAGAAACTTCAGGTAGCGAAAATGTCACTTTCTAAATGTTATTTTTCCTTAATTTTTCATTACATCTGACTTCAACATCGAATTAGATTTCTAACAACTATTAAACATAGTTGTCAAAATAATTTTCTAGCTGGTGCCATTCCCAAGATACAGTATTAGGATTTATTTTAATCTGCACTCTGGTTTTCCACATAGGACAGGCAGGCCTGCCACGGTGATAATAGATTTTGGGCTCTAGTCAACGTAAGAGAATGTTAACATTAAGGCCCATATTTATCACGGGTTTGTGCAGGAAGCTGGCTCTCTAATAATGTACTAAAAAGAAGTACACTGTGCAGAGAGTCCAGTGAGTCCCCAATTTGCTGACAGAGGCAACAGTAGACAATACTAACACTTAATGCTACCCTCTGATCACATCTGAAGTTCTGGGTCAAGGGGTGCCACCTAAATGCTCAATTTAAGGGCACTAAGGGAAGTACCAGGTAGTAACCAATGGGTTACTTGCCTTAGGGGCACATAATAGGCTAAGTCTCTCCAGCACAAGATGTTGGATTTCGAAAATTGGGGTCCACAACAGCTTCCCCACCTTAGGGTGGTGCTGGCTAGGTGAGGACCCACCTCTGAATTGAACTAATTTTCCCATAAAAAAGTGGGGTCCGGACATGAAGGTTGGCATCTTCCACTCTCTGGAGAGACCTGGGTCGCATTTCAAAGGCAGCATGGCCTCTGAAGCTTCCCGTCCTGGAAGGCAGTTCCTGCTTCGATGTGGTGAGAACACCTCAGCCAAGACCAGGCTTTGTTTACGGCCTCTGAGAACGAAGTATCCTACCCCAAGAGGCCAGAAACATGTCTAGTGATGGCAGGCTGGCTGAGACCAGTCGGCAACCACACAAGTAGGTAGTTGGTAGGTTTTTAGGGGGCACTTCCAAGGGGCCCTCTGGGTGCATTTGTTAATAAATCTGACACTAGCATCAGTTTGGATTTAAGTTTAGATGTTTGGTAACAAACATCTTGAGGTTCAGTGAAGTCATCGTAGAGCTGGGGACTTTGGAATGTTTAGTGCCCATCCCATTTACTCGTTATGGCTTCTCTGTTCTCTTACAATGTCTCAGAATGTACTTAGGCATTGCAGGGTCATATCTGCTCAGGCGGATATGTCCACAGTGGGGATGCAATGCACCCTGCCTTCAGGCTGTGCGACCTGCCATAGGGGTGGCTTACCTACATCTCCTGTAGTGTCCGTGGGTATGGCACACAGAGCTGTGTGCCATATCGAATCTTTGGTTTTGACTGCACCAAGACATGCAGTCTGCAATGGTAGTTTGCACAGTCTTGGTGAGGGATCCCTAGGGTGGCACAATTCTTGCTGCAGCGCTAGTGAATCCTCATCAGTCCCAATGCCGTAGATACCAGGGATACCATTTACTAAGGACTTACAAGGGGGCTATAGTCATGCCAATTGTGGAACAATGGTAAATTTTAGAGAAAGATATCTGGCACTGGGGACCTGGCTACCAGGGACCCAGTCTACTTTCAATCAAAATCGCATCACGGATCAGGAAAAAAGTGGAGGCGATCATGTCAAAAAGGGGCACTTTCCAACAGTTTGCATCGCCCTTTCCCCATGCACTGAGGAGCAAGGGTGACGCAAAATCTTGAATTATCTTTACTAAGCCACGCAAGGCCACCTTCCGTGGTCCTACGTGGCTTGGAAATGGGGGATTGAAGCAACGCAGCGCAAATCGCTGCCTTGCGTAACTCTGCCCCAGGAAGGTGTTACATGGGTGGAGGGTGGGTCTTCTCACGCACCCATCCATGTATTTTGCTGCATTTCCAGATTTACCAAGACCTGGGAATGCGTCAAAATCCTAAGCCTCCCCAGGGTATGCGGAACGAGGAGAAATATGATTCTTTCTCCTAATTTTTTCCTCATTATGCAGCACACGTAGAAAGAGGAACAAGGCTCTGAGAATTGTCCTGCACAAATACAATCCTGCCTACAACGCAGGCACCCTTGCTTGGTGCTAGAGTGCCAGTGTTGGCGCTCGGCAGCCAAAAGTGTGCCGCTTAAGAAAAGGACAGGAGTGCATTATACAATGTTAAATACTGCACATTCCTGCCTTTTCATGCAGCGCAGCACAGCAAGGTGGCTTGCTGAGTTGCGTTGCGTGAATATTTCGTAAATATGGCCCTCAATTAATGTATGTCCTATTTTTAAATACCGTGCATACTGCCTGGTGAACTACAGGGCTACATAGGGGTGAGTTATTGATGTTTAAAAGGAGGTTTTGGCCTATTTTGAGAGGTCAAATTACAGTTTTTCACCCTGCTGCACTCAGGATAAGCTGGTAGGCCTGAAGCCATGTTTTACACTGTCACTGTAGTCGTTGGAACATTGGTGCGGCAGTCCAATAGTGACATTTAACATTCAGACCCAGGGTACACTTTGTACCATAAACTAGGGACCTAAAAGTAAGTTAAATATACTAATTAGGATTATGCCCATTAAATCATGTTTAAAGGAGGGCCACGGGCATTTTAACACTGGGTAACTGGTGCACGTAGTTCTAAAACCAGCAACAATAGAGGGTTCAGCAAAAGGCAAGAAATCCGGGGTGACCAGAGAGAAAAGCCAGATTTCCTACAACACACATATACAGACCTTGACATGAAACCTTACATGCATAAATATATGTACATGCACAGTCGCACAAGGGAACACACAGAGATCCCTATAATAACACAAAAGCTCACAAAATCCCTGTATAAAGAAACATAGTCATGGACACAAACAGAATGTGATGAACACACATATGCACTCACAAAACAAAAAAGGAACCCAAAAACATTTGCACCCACACATGTTCAGTGCCACATGCAGAGTGACGTGAAAAGACACACAGATACATACACAAGCACACACACACACAGATACCCAGTGGGATTAAAACAAACATGCACACAGACAGTGACAGGAACAAGCACACAGGCACATATGCACACACATAAACACAAGCGTACACACACAAACCCAAGAGCACACCAAAAGAATGACATGAATGAACACACTTTGTCTTAGCAGCGATAATTCTCCGACAATCAAATCCAATCAGGGGAAGTGTCTAAAACCCATTCTCTAGAACCAGATATCTTTGCATATCAACAGCCAATCTATCTGCTAATTTGTTTTAATTAGTTTAAAATCTGCTGTAATAACAAGCGATAGTTCTGTATTAGTTTTGTTCCAGACTATCAGCGCTAATGTCCCCGGTGCTGTCTCTGTTCTCAGTGAAGCGATACATGGGTGGAGGGGTCAGGTTCGACTCTCTCTCCTCCCTCTCCTTTGCAGGATTGGAGGGCAGATCTGTGCCTCGTGGCCAGTGCTCACACTGCTGGGGTGGGGTTGCCACCTGGTCTGTTTTTTACCAGCATGGCCGGTATTTTATTTTTAATGCTAAAGCCAGAAAAAAAAAAAAAAACCTGGAAGAAATGGTTAAAACCGATATTTTGCCCTTTAAAATAAAAACTTAAAGCAGTTCTAAAATAGTTTTGAGGTCATTTTTTCTTGTCTTTTTGTAACTATTATTTGATGGTTTTTAGAGCAAACATAGGAAGAATTGCAAAGTTAAAAGAATAAAGATGATTCAACATAGACTATTTTAAAGTACTGACGCCTAGTTTTGCAAACTCACAAAATGCACAGCAATGGATGGAATTTTTATCTGAGAAAGTTGGGGACCCCGTACTGGAGCAGACCGATGGCTTAATTTGAGCCGGTGGTTTCCGGTGCTCGGCACCAGCACTAAACTGTCAACCCCGGCGCTTGTGACAGTCTGCCACAATGTGGCGCTGTCTGGCTAATTTAGAAATGACCACAATAACAGTCCATTATTAATTCAATCTACATTGCTAAATTAACAAGCATTTGCAATGCAAATAGGTCTCGCATTTGTGAGTTAGAGCTATTGACGTTGTAAGGCAATTCCTTTTTTACCTACACGTTTTATTTTTGGAGTGAATGTATGTAGAATGCAAAGTCCCTTGGAAAGGTCCTACACTTCGTAATAAATATATTGAAAAAGACGCAGTGTGGATTGTGTCAATAATTGCTTGGCACGTACCTCATGGGTGAAGTGTCGCCACACATGCACACTGTGGTTCTTTAATAATGCAAAACTCATTAATAAAAGTAGTGCTTACAGACTAAACAACGCGATCGGGATCGGAGCATGTGAATCCGAATCCGGGCTTCTCTTTCATTTTCTGGACTATTTGACTCACTATCCTGCGTCTTGGTTATCGCCAAAACACTGGGAGGCAATGAAGTTTGCCAACGGGGCGGGGGGCAGGGAGGGGCTTTGGGGGTACATGAAAATGTATTCATTGCCTAGTTGTCAAAGGTCGCCCGGTGCTATTAGTTAAAAGAGTGCAGATTTCATTAAGATATTAAGAGTACTTTACTCACATCTATGAGGAAATCGACATTAACTAAACAAAATGCCAGAATGCGTGTCAGTTTTCACAGTGTTTTAGACAGTACTGGTTGCTTAGTTTCATTGCATTCATTTTTGTATTTATTCTTTTACACAGCATCCAAAGTAGGTTACCTAACCCCAAAGCCCTGAGTTGTTAAATGACCCATAGAAGGGAGTCTTTTACAGTTGAGCAAATGTGTCCAAATGTAGTTTTGGTAGTGCCATGGAATGATCAGCCAATGAGGTACTCGATGAGCAGTTATTTAACTACACGTTCAAGACGTACGGTATTGTGGCTGTTGTTTGTTTGTACCCAACCACCTCTTTGAATGTGTTTATTAACACAGAGGTTCATCTACCAGACAGTGATCACAGAGCGGCGACTAAAGCACAGACCAAAATGTATTCATTTATCCTGAGTGTGAAGGCACCCGGAAGGCTTAGGTGCCCGCCCAGAGAGGCTAGGGATCCTAGTGCTTCTATAGACTCTGCCGTGCTCCTCTGCACCAGCAGGGCACAGCTCAGAATCTGACGCTTCTGGTAAAAATAGGTGAGGGGGATGACGTTGGGGCATGCGGGAGTTGCCGGCAGATTTCCAGGTTATTGAAAGTGATGATTCTAACGTGAGGCAATGGAGACTGATTATGTATTAGATTGAGAAAATGCCTGGACCAGTGAAACTCTGTCCCATCTTGCTGTCTATATTGCCAAAGTACTCTTTCCTTTACAATTGTACCTGATGAAATGGTTGGTTTTTTGCGACAATGTATTGTATATTTTATGTGTTTTTTATGGTTAGCAAATAACCGAAATAAAGCTTTATGATGATGATGATGAGACTGACTTTGTCTGTTTGTCTGCACCAGTCTATTTTTCTACCATCTACCGGGCTCACTGTCATGTATCCATTCATCTCTCTTTGTTAGAGGTGCGCAAGCCAATATATTAATTAGCAGGAAGAGCCAGCCGGAGAAGAGCCGAGCGTATACGAGCCAGTGGGCGAGACGTGAAAATGATCGGCATGTTAATCATACAGTAAACATGATGTAAATGTGCGATAATGTCTCTTCAGAATTCACAAAAGTGCATTTCTTTAGCGCGTCACCTCAGTACACAAGATCATAGCACTGAATTAAGAGGAAGTTATTAAAAGTGCTTGTTTTAAGCATGAGTTAAAACACTGCCGCTCCTCCTGCCCGACAACAATGCCATTTGTGAACTAAGAGGTGTCAATTGCCATGCATACCCCGAATGTTGCCTAGAGTCTTATTATATTTAGTGTAACATTAAAATCTAGTTCATTAAACAAGAGAAGTTTTTGTACAGCACGCATCTTGAACGCGCATATTTCAAGGTGGCAATACTAAAGATGAAAATGGAAGTGCTGGCAGGCAAGAAAACACGAACAAGAGTGGGGGGGAGGGGCAGAGGAGGTTGAAAAGTCACAGACTGAGGGAGGGGGCGATGGGGTGGGGAGACAGGGAAGAAAATAGTGTTAGGAGTAAAGTGGCCAATAGCCATGGAAGGATACAAATGAAGAATGAGGAGTGACTAACAAGCCTCAAACCAATCGGAAGGCAGCATTTAAGACAAAAGCCAATGGGCAGAGAGTGGGAGGAGCTTCCACGAAGCTTTCACGCCACAGTATATACTGCATGCTTTGCAAAGCGATGGCAGCGCATGCGCGCTGCTGCGCTAGACGAGGCCTAAAAGAAAATAGTGCTAGGAGTAAAGGGGTCAATAGCCGTGGAGGGATACAAATGATGAATGAGGAGGGACTAGCAAGCCTCAAACCAATCGGAAGGCAGCATTTAAGACAAAAGCCAATGGGCAGGGAGTGGGTGGAGCTTCCACGAAGCTTCCACACTATAATATATACTGCATGCCTCGCAAAGCGATGGCAGCGCATTCGCGCTGCAACGCTAGGCAAGACCTAAAAATGACTATTACCTGTGGCCCAAGCCTTTCTTATAGCTTTGGAGGCCAGAAATAGTCTGAATTGTCACACTCGTGAGAGTGTAATGGTTAGTAGTTGCATTGTTACTATCATTGGCAGTATGGCGCCGGTAATGTGTGTTGCAAGCTGCAGTGGACTCCTGACGAGAGCCCTGGCACTTATTTTCTCACAAATTAAAAACTGAGCAGACCACGCTCCCTGGAACAGGAAGCAGCAGATGAGCTCTTTGTAACAGGGAGGAAGAGCTAGGGTGGCATGCCTTAGACATGGAAGTAGGACTACAATTGTGCAGCAACTCTGGGGGCACAGAATAATTTAAATGACATCACTGGGAACATAGAAATGGACCAGAAGAAAGAGCAAACCAAATTTAAAAAACAGTGTTATCTTTGTAAGTGACATTGTTAACTAGGGAATGCTGCTTAGTAAAGCTGCACAGGTGTGACAAGGAGAGGAGACCTGTGACCTGGCTAATCTCCCTGACCAAGGATCGAACTGGCCTATGGGGCAGTCTGGCTAAGCCAGAAGGGCTGGGCTGACAGGGTCAGTGTGTGGGCCGCATTTTGTGGCTGTTTGTGAGTTTTATGGTCTGCGGGTCCTGTTTTTCCTATTGTTTTCCCTGATATTACCACAAACATTGCCTGCAGCAAACACACATGCATGTTGTGCCCAGACCTTGCAAAACACCTCCAATTTCAAAATATGGGCCACTGTTTCAGCTTTCCAATTCACTCATGAGGGGCACTTTTATTTGGTGCCCGGGCCTATTATCTGTCACGTACCCTGGTGGTAAATGACCAGTGCACCTCCTTACTTTTCTCCTCATCCTTGTGAAATGGAGACATTTCTGAGGTGATCATCAGGGAACTCTCCCTACAGACTCAAACCCAGCCATGACAACCCCTCAGAGAACCTTCGGCCTCCTTCCTGCTGCACTGCTCTTCTCCCTGCTCCATGCTGTCCCTCCTGCTGCAGTGCTTTGCTTACTACTGCACTGCTTTCCTTCCTGCTGCAGTGCTTTGCTTCCTGTTGCACTGCCTCCCTTCCTGCGGCAGTGCTTTGCTTCCTGTGGCACTGCTTTCCTTCCTGCTGCAGGGCTTTGCTTCCTGTTGCACCGCCTTCCTTCCTGCTGCAGCGCTTTGCTTCCTGTGGCACTGCCTTCCTTCCTGCGGCAGTGCTTTGCTTCCTGTTGCACTGATTTCCTTCCTGCTGTCATCCTTGCTCCTTGCTGTCCCTCCTGCTGCAGTGGTTTCCTGCCCATTGCACTGCGTTCCTTCCTGCTGCACTGCCTTCCTTCCTGCTGCACTGCTTTCATTCCTGCTGGACTGCTTTCCTTCCTGCTGCACTGCCTTCCTTCCTGCTGCACTGATTTCCTTCCTGCTGTACTGCTTTGTTTCCTGTTGCACTGGTTTCCTTCCAGCTGTCATCATTGCTCCTTGCTGTCCTACCTGCTGCAGTGCTTTCCTGCCCGTTGCACTGCGTTCCTTCCTGCTGCAGCGCTTTGCTTCCTGTTGCACTGCCTTCCTTCCTATGGCAGTGCCTTGCTTCCTGTTTCACCGCTTTCCCTCCTGCAGCAGTTCTTTGCTTCCTGTTGCACTGATTTCCTTCCTGCTGCACTGCTTTCCTTCCTGCTGCACTGCCTTCCTTCCTGCTGCACTGATTTCCTTCCTGCTGTACTGCTTTGTTTCCTGTTGCACTGATTTCCTTCCTGCTGTCATCATTGCTCCTTGCTGCCCTTCCTGCTGCAGTGCTTTCCTGCCCGTTGCACTGCGTTCCTTCCTGCTGCAGCGCTTTGCTTCCTGTGGCACTGCTTTCCTTCCTGCTGCAGCGCTTTGCTTCCTGTGGCACCGCCTTCCTTCCTGCTGCAGTGCTTTGCTTCCTGTTGCACTGCCTTCCTTCCTGCTGCAGTGCTTTGCTTCCTGTGGCACTGCCTTCCTTCCTGCTGCAGTGCTTTGCTTCCTGTGGCACTGCTTTCCTTCCTGCTGCAGTGCTTTGCTTCCTGTTGCACTGCCTTCCTTCCTGCTGCAGCGCTTTGCTTCCTGTGGCACTGCTTTCCTTCCTGCTGCAGTGCTTTCCTTCCTGCTGCACTGCTTTCCTTCCTGCTGCAGTGCTTTCCTTCCTGCTGCAGTGCTTTCCTTCCTGCTGCAGTGCTTTCCTTCCTGCTGCACTGCTTTCCTTCCTGCTGCAGTGCTTTGCTTCCTGTTGCACTGCCTTCCTTCCTGCTGCAGTGCTTTGCTTCCTGTTGCACTGCCTTCCTTCCTGCTGCAGTGCTTTGCTTCCTGTGGCACTGCCTTCCTTCCTGCTGCAGTGCTTTGCTTCCTGTTGCACTGCCTTCCTTCCTGCTGCATTGCTTTCCTTCCTGCTGCAGTGCTTTGCTTCCTGTTGCACTGCCTTCCTTCCTGCTGCAGTGCTTTGCTTCCTGTTGCACTGCCTTCCTTCCTGCTGTAGTGCTTTCCTGCCCGTTGCACTGCGTTCCTTCCTGCTGCAGCGCTTTGCTTCCTGTTGCACTGCCTTCCTTCCTACGGCAGTGCTTTGCTTCCTGTGGCACTGCTTTCCTTCCTGCTGCAGTGCTTTGCTTCCTGTTGCACTGCCTTCCTTCCTGCTGCAGCGCTTTGCTTCCTGCTGCACTGCTTTCCTTCCTGCTGCAGTGCTTTCCTTCCTGCTGCAGTGCTTTCCTTCCTGCTGCACTGCTTTCCTTCCTGCTGCAGTGCTTTGCTTCCTGTTGCACTGCCTTCCTTCCTGCTGCAGCGCTTTGCTTCCTGTGGCACTGCTTTCCTTCCTGCTGCAGCGCTTTCCTTCCTGCTGCACTGCTTTCCTTCCTGCTGCAGTGCTTTCCTTCCTGCTGCAGTGCTTTCCTTCCTGCTGTACCGCTTTCCTTCCTGCTGCACTGCTTTCCTTCCTGCTGCAGCGCTTTCCTTCCTGCTGCACTGCTTTCCTTCCTGCTGCAGTGCTTTCCTTCCTGCTGCAGTGCTTTCCTTCCTGCTGTACCGCTTTCCTTCCTGCTGCACTGCTTTCCTTCCTGCTGCAGTGCCTTCCTTCCTGCTGCAGTGCTTTCCTTCCTGCTGTACCGCTTTACTTCCTGCAGTCATCCTTGCCCCCTGCTGACCTTCCTGCCGCACTGCAATGCTTCCTAAGCCGTGCTCTCCATCCTCCCAGGCAGGTGAAAATGACCTTCTCACAGCCTGCTTGCTTAGCCCATTCCTCCCAGTGACCGCTCCCTGCTGTCGTCCATTCGTCGGTAATTCTGCATAACTTTAGCAGCTCCTCCCACCGGAAGTGCCTGCTGTTTCCGGGGCAAAGGCCTGCTGCTCCCAGGAAACCACCGACACGTTGTGTGCCTTTGCCTGATATCAGACAGCTCGATTCACACCGCAATGTGCTTTACAGATTTGCACCAAGAGAAGTGGGGGAAAGACAATTACTTCAGATTCCAATGGGGAAATTACATTTCCCTCTTTCTATTTCAAAATCTCCCGCTTCCCAATCCTAACATGTTGGCATGTATGCTCTTAACCCCCTCCCTGGAGAGGGTAACACTCATTTCAAATTATGACGACACCCTGGAATTATGGAATGCGCTAGAATCCTAAAGTTTCAGGCATTATCGTGGCCCGATGTGGGAGGGGGATACACACCCCCTGCACGCGCCACTCAGAGACCCACTGCGGCACGTTCAGGGCTCTGGTGACAGGGAGGAGGGCCAATAGGAAATACCAGGGCACGTGCAAGCAGAGTTATTCAAATACTCGTCTATTGCGTGTATCCACCCAGCCGACCCTTCATCCATTCATCAATCCATCTATCTCTTCCTCCTTCCGTCCATCTATCCCTCCATCCGTCCGTCCGTCTTTCCTGCCACCCATCCATTCCTCCCTCGTCCGTTCGGCCGTCCATGAATGCATCTACCCATCCATCCGTCCGTCCGTCTTTCCTGCCATCGATCCATTCATCCATTCATCCATTCCTCCCCGTCCATTCATGCATCTCTCCATCCATCGCCCGTCCGTTCTGCGTCCGTCTCTGCGCCCTTCCATCCAAGCTGTAGTGGCGCGTGATGTTTCATTTGCATTATGAGCGCACTCAGCAATCGGCGTTGAATGCGCGTTCCAACTGTCAGGGAGCCCAATTTGCGCTACATCTTCGTCGGCGCCACTCATACACCATTTGTGCCCATTTTAGCAGAATCGTATGGGTCAGTGACCCCGTGTGGGATTTTCATGCACCCTATTGCTTTCTGTGTGGGCGCACCCACACTGCTTGAATTCTGCTGCACCGCCGTGCACTGCATTGCCAGTACAACATCACGTGGTGTTGCATCTTTGAAGGTAAAATTAAAAAGGGTGGTTCACTATATTCAAAATAAATTAACTTAATTGAATACTTTTTCTATAAATAACAGGGGAGATTGTGAGTATACCCCGTAGACTAAGTAATGCCCCTTGATGTAGTGACACTGACTAGAGGGACTTAAACTGTTTTTATATGGGGATTTACAGCTGTCTCTATTTAGCGATGTGTGCCTGTCTCTTTTTAGTGACCTTCGAATGTATCTATAAAGTGACTAACAGATGTCTCTATATAGTGACCTTTAAACGTCTTCATATAAAGTGACATACAACTGCCTTTACATAGTGACTTACAACTGTCTCTATATAGGGATTTATAGCTGTCTCTATATAGTAACCTTCAAATGTATCTACATAATGACTTCCAGCTGCTGTCTCTATATAGTGACTTACAGCTGTCTCTATATAATGTCCTTCAGTTGTCTCGATATAGTGACCTTTAGTTACCTCAATACAGAGGCATACATCTGTCTCTATTTGATAACTTGCACCTGTTTCTAAATAGTGACTTACAGCTGTCTCAATAGAGTGTCTTACAGCTATCTCTAAATAGTGACCTACACCTGTCTCTATAGAGTGTCCTTCAAATGTCTCTATATAGTGACGTACACATGTCTCTATATAGTGATCTTCAGTTGTCTCTATATAGTAACTTACAGATGTCCCTCTATAGTGACTTACAGCAGTCTCCTATAGTATCCTTCAGTAGTCTCGATAGAGAGACATACAACCAGCGTCATATTCAGTGGCGGCCCCTACGCTATGGTGGAGGAGCGTTGCCCTACTGCTTTTAAGCAGTGTGACGTGAAGGAAACATACATTGACAACAACTTTGAGTTGTTATCATTTTATGTTTCTGTGCTGCGTTGTAGGTGGGGCTGCTCTGCTCTCGGAGCAGGGCAGGGAAGGAGTGGTCCGCCCACTCTTAAGTGCACATGTCTCTTTGGCCGGCCCTCTCGGGCCACCCAAAACAGTCATGTGCACTTTCGCTGTTGTCCATGCAAGCTGCATTACAGCCTGCATGGAGAACATACCCAGGCCCCCATTCCCTGGCTGAGTGTAGAACCAAGACGCTCAGACCAATCACAACGCTGCATCGCAGCGCTCTGATTGGTCAAGGGAGCCTGGCTGTGCTTGCTGTACCTTGAGTCAAGATGAGGAGAGCTGGAGCAGAGACGCGGGACCCGGCAGTAAGGTGAGTGTTTCTTTTTCTTTTTATATAGTGCACAACCCCACCACGTGCCCACTACCCTCCCCCCCACCGCGCCCGACACCCACGAACCGTGCCGGCTGCCACTGGTTATATTGTGAAATACAGCCATTTTTCTACCATGCCAGACACCTGTCCCTGGGTCGTTGCCTGATTCATCTTCCGTTCCTCACTGTAGTCGCCTCCTCCCTCCGGGCCCCATTTAAACCACTGTAGGCATCCCAAAGTCTTGGGGTGCCGCTGGTCCTCGGTGATGCCTTAGAATACCTGGGATCTTTGGTAGATTCTCATCACTTCAGATCGTAGTAAGACAGAGAGCTGTCTCCTCTCTGGATAAAGAGAAGCCTTCCCCTCTTCAGTGACGGGGTGGGAGGGTGTCCTGGGGTGCCACTGGTCCTCGGTGATGCCTTAGAGTACCTAGGATCTTTGGTAGATTCTCATCACTTCAGATCTTGGTAAGGCAGAGAGATCTCTCCTCTCTGGATGAAGATAGCGTTCTCTTCTTCAGGGACAGAGTGGGAGGGTTTCCTGAGAGTGCTGCTGGTCCTTGGTGATGCCTCAGGGGTACCTAAGGATCTCTGGTAGATTCTCATCACTTCAGATCTTGGTAAGGCAGAGAGCTGTCCCCTCTCTGGATAAAGAGAGCCTTCCCCTCTTCAGGCGCGGGGTGGGAGGGTGTCCTGGGAGGACCGCTGGTCCTTGGTGATGCCTTAGGGTACCGAGGATCTTTGGTAGATTCTCATCACTGCAGATCTTGGTAGGGCAGAGAGATCTCTCCTCTCTGGATAAAGAGAGCCTTCCCTTCTTCAGGCGCGGGGTGGGAGGGTGTCCTGGGGTGCCGCTGGTCCTTGGTGATGCCTTAGGGTACCTAGGATCTTTGGTAGATTCTCATCACTTCAGATCTTGGTAAGGCAGAGAGATCTCTCCTTTTCTGGATGAAGAGAAGCCTTTTCTTCAGCACGGGGTGGGAGTGTGTCCTGGGTTGCCACTGGTCCTCGGTGATGCCTTAGAGGTACCTAAGGACCTCTGGTAGATTCTCATCAATGCAGGTCTTGGTAAGGCAGAGAGCTAACTCCTCTATCAAAGAAGAGAAGCCTTCTCTTCTTCAGCAGCAGGGTGAGAGGGTGTCCTGGGAGCGCCTCTGGTTGGCCCCCGGGGGCACCTGGGGATGTCCCTGCATGAATTGCCTTACTATAGACCTTGATAAGGTAGAAGGATCTCTCCTCTTCGGGTGAAGAGAGGGATGTCTCTTCATGGGCAGAGGTGGGAGGATGTTGCTGACCTTTGATGATGCCCTGGGGTACCTCAGGATGCTCTTGGCTGGATACCCCTCATTAAATCTCTTAGGAAGGTAAAGGGGTCTCACCTCTGTTGGTGAACATGAGCCTCCTTTTTCCCAGGGGTGTGGGCTAGAGGAAGTCTGCCCCCCCCCCAGGTGTCGCTGCCCCTTTTTGATACCTGGGGTCCTTGAGGACAGCTCCCTGCAGATATTAGTAAGGCCCATGGAGCTATTCTCCCTAGATGAGTACGAGCCTTCTCCTTAGAGGAGGGGAGGATGTCCTGAAACCCTTTGGGGTGCCGCTAGTGATACCTTGGGGTACCAAGGGATGCTCCTGTCGAATCACCTTGCTACAGATCTTGGTGGGGCAGATAGATTTCTTCTCTGTGGGTGGAGATGAGCCTTCTCCTTCTCAGAGGTGGGGGCGGGACGGTCGCTTGAGCAGCCAGAAGCAGAGATCAATACTCCATCTTATTGACCTTGGCTTTGGTCACCATGGAGACCCCCTTGACCCCCCTTCAAGATCCCATATATGTTCCTCCGATAGACGTGAATGTCACGGCTGCTTGAGCTGAGGTCAGTTTCCGCTTTCTGACCGTGCTGCTTTCCTTCACAGCTGGTTGAGCCTGCATCCGATGCCTGTGTCCTGCACTGGCTGTCCAGTCTGCTAGTGCTGACATCACTATCCCTGGCTCGCTTTCCTGGGGCCAGAGAGGTTGTGCCATTCCTGGCAGCCAAGTCTGTTAAAGATGCCACCTCCATGCCTGCTTGAGTGTCCATGAGTCAGATGCCTCCATCCCCGGTTCACTATCCTGGGTTGTATGACAGAATATCGGATAACAAGAATATTGTGTCAATAAAATCACCACTCCAACATAAACAAAAACATGGAAACATTGGAATTAGGAAGGGCTACTTATACCATTTTTATTCTTAATTATTGTTAATAAAATATTTAAATTAACTAAACAAAAATCTTAAAATTTGCTCCAAATAAAACACATATATTAAATAAATACATAAAATATAATTTCAATAAATAAATATTCACAATAAAAACTAATTTAAAAAATGAAAATAACCAAATAAATAAGCTTAAAAAACTTCCTTCCACCCTAGCCATCAATAACTGCAAACACCTTCTAAAAAAAAAGCATAAAACAATAATACCATTAAAATAGGAATAAAATAAAATAATAATAGTAAAATAAATACTAAATATAAAATGCATTTTACAAACTTATTATTTACATACACTTACCAGCAAATTAACAATTATTTAAAATACATCAAATACATCACATAAAAAATATTCCATAAACAATTTACATAAGTAATTGCCTAATATAAACTTAATTAACATAACATTGTTTAAAAAAATATTCAAATTAAATGTTTTCCTCCTTATTACCCTACAGACCCAAAAACCCACTATGAAAATATACATTTTTAATTAAACTAACATAAATTATAGGTCAAAAAATCATAAAATACTCATACATAGTTAGAATATCAATTTACATAATTAATTACTAAATAAATATTTTATTTACCTAAAAACTTAATGAAAAAGTATTATAATAAAAAAAAACTTCCCAACGTATTCCCCTGTATAAATACATCTGTGTACTAAATTATTAATTAAACTATATGGAAAAATAATTACATTAAAAATACACAAAATAAACTTAAATAATTTATATAACAATTAATTAATGAACTGATTTACATAAGTAGCAATTAAATATTTAACTAACATACAAATACATTCAAATGATACAAAGATATTTTATTAAAATGTAAACATTTTTTTAAGATATAGAATTATAGATTGGTAATGGTGTATTGCAGGGATGTTTTTTAGTGAGGTGTTCCGAGTGACATCAAATAGACAACAAGATTTGTCTTTGATGTCACTCTGCTGAGATGAAAAACATCCCTGTAATTAATTTTTTACCCATCTATACTTTTATGTTACACATGGTCCCCAAAATCATGTCCCCCTGTTTTCAGCTGTTCATCTGCTGTGCGCGGGCAGAGGAGTGATGGAGTAACCATACCTAACATGGCGGATTCCCAGGTGGTATTATCTAGTGAAAGATATGCACATGTATGCAAATTAACATTATTTAAAAAAAAAAAAAAAAACATGGCTGCTTCTCCCTGACCCAAATGTGAAAAGAATGCTTTACCTGCCATCCTTAATCAATGTCATAGCAGTAAGGTACCAGATTTAGAATCTGGTGTAGACGATGGAGGCGTCCTGCGGAAGCCATGCATAACAATACTAACACCTAAAATATTATAACTACTCATGTATAATAAATTAATTAAAACAATTTTTACTACAACTATATTAAAGTAAACAATAGCATACACATCAATGTTTTATACTATAGATATAAAAAACGATAGTCTTACCTTAGATATTCTGCTGCGCAATATTTTTGAGGCTGCGATATTTTTGAGACACTGGTTAGGTTGCGCGATATTTTTAAATCCATATGGGTATCATTCACCTGTCTGGGGTCTGATGCCTGGTGCCTGATGCCTGGTCTTGTGTGGGGTTCTTCAGTCTGGCTCATTGCTCTGAGCCTCAGAAGGCTTGTCTTCCACTGGGCCTCTCACACTTCTAACACTGCTGCCTCTATTTATGACTGCTTGGCCTGGAGTCTGAGGCCATTCCCTGCCCAGTATGCCTCCTGTCTCCCAAGGAACCTCGTTTTAAAACCAGCTCCTTCTTTTCATATATGAGGTATGAAAGAATATGTCATGTTATGTTGTCCTACGCTGTGTGGCCTCGTCTTAAGTCATCAGCATTTGAAATGCTTGTTTCTTCCATTCGGTGATCCCACAGCTCTTCAGTCTCCCACACACATGCTTCTCATAACACAACAGGTGTATTTGTAAAGCTCACGATTACCCGTAGGTGTCCTGGCGCTGAATAACAGATGTTTATTGTTACCCAACTCAATGGTACTCATTTTATCGACCTCAGATGGATGAAAGGCTGAGTGGACCCGCTGGGATTTGAACCTGTGACCCTGAGGTCGAACACAGGCCCCTGCAGTGGCTGCTTTAGTGCACTGAGCCACCAGACCCAGCTAATAGAAAACATGAACTTACATTTATTTGATGTCTTTTCAGTTATGTGTGTAGAAGTATTCCCCTGGAACTTTCTATAAATGTCTGGAAGGTCTAGGGGATAGTCAAGAGCTCCGCCCAGCAGCAGTATCTGAACCCTCTTTGAGAAGTGCTGTCCTGAAAGTCACCTAGTAATGGAGAGGTTTGGTCTCTCAGTGGTACACCTTGTGTCACCCAACGATTGAGGCCCTGAGTCGAGGGCTCATGGGGAGCTTAGTAGGACTGAGAGTAATCAGTCTGATCTGTTACTGACACATCTTATGTAATCAGAGCATTCATGGCCTGTAGACAGCATACCAGAACTGTCTCTGCTTGACTGGCCTCTCACTGACATGTCCTGTAACTAGAGGGTTGAGGGCTTGGAGAGAGTATTTCAAGCAATCTGAGGGCCTGCAGAGAGGTTAGCAGGACCGAGAGTGTCTAGCTGGCCTCTCACTGACACATCTCCTGTAACCAGAAGATTGAGGCACTGCAGAGAGCATCTTCTGCCACCAGAGAGTTGAGAGCCTGTGGACAGCATAACAGGACTGTGAGCGTCTGCCTCACTGGCACATCTTGAGTAAAAAAGAGACGCCTCTATTTATTTATTGAGATGTTTTTATGCTGCCTACCAAGCCCTGCAGAATTGGAGCGCTTTACGCATATGATCGTACAGGCAACATAACATGTATTTGCAAAGCACACGTTCACCCAAGGGTATCTTGCTGCTGCATAACAGATGTTTATTGTTACACAACTCAATGGTACTCATTTTATCAACATCAGAAGGATGAAAGGCTGAGTGGACCCACTGCAATTTGAACCTGTCACCATGAGGTCAAACACAGGCCCCTACAGAGGATGCATTATTTCACTATGCCCCCAAACCCACTTGTACATTGTTCTGTCCAATAGTGGGAAGAAAGGAAACAGATATTTAACAGCAACAATAGCAATTTCAAGAACTAAACTAAATGCTAGCCATACACTAATTTCCCATAATTGGTACCCAAAAATGGTGAAAATTACATCAACATATTAAAACAGATCTTGAGGAACAGGATCTCATGGAGCGCAACAGGCAGCGGGTAGTGCACAAATGTAGTTATCAATCTCTACAAGGAAGTTATCAGCAATTTGATAGTATGGCTACTGAAATAGATCCTTCTACCAATCGCTATCCACTAGGGAGCAATCATGTTTTAAGCAAGCAATGGTTCTAGCCAAGCATGAAGCACTGTGTGGCTGCTAAAAGCTCAGGACCTTCTGCAGGTGGGGTGGCGGATGGTGTACTAGGTGAAAGACACCGACCGAGACTCTTGGCCCAAGTGTGACTATAGATCTGGTTCCACCCCGTACTTCCTGCGATAAATACATATCCCTCTAGGGATGACCAATGTCTCTAATCCATGTATGTAACTTTGCATGATTGAGTGCATGTTTTTTTTGGTTAATTAACGTAGAATCATTAGTGGATTTTTACCATATTGTTTAGGGACTTCTGTGGTCCTGACAAAGGCCGAATGACTCAAAGGGGCCGATTCCGGTCCGGGTCGGAAAGCACTCCGACCGAGTCGGATCCGGAGTGTTTTCCGACCGAGCCGGACGCCTACAGTCCGACCGAGCGAGTATGATGCGCACGTACGTTGTCATACTCGGTTCGGTCGGACTCCCATAAAAGTCAATGGGAGCCAGTTGTACGACGCGTACATGCACTCCCATTGATTGATTGGGTATATCTCAAACAGATGTGCCCCCTACAGTGGGTACGCGTCGGTGCCATCCGCGCCGTACAGGCCTGTGTGGGGGAGACCCATGTGTCTCCCCCTGTGTGCAAGTCGTACGGCTGTGGGTGTCGGGGGGTCCGACGCGGACCCCCGAAGTCCGACGTTGGGAGCTTTTGCGAGCCGGACACTCCGGCTCGCACAGGCTGTCTGACGCGTGCATCGTACTGGCTCGGTCGTGAATTGCATTCATTGCACGCCATGGTTAGCTTACGACCAAGACGTACAGAGCGGTTCGGACCCGGAAATGACTCGGTCGGTGAATTTCATGTAGCTCGCATCCTACTTGTTTGCTCGTACAGCTGTACGAGTCCGGCAGAAAACACGCATACGGCTCATAGTTTTTCCAGCCGGATCGCGTTCGGTGCCCTTCCTACCCGGATCGGAATCTGCCCCAAAGTAGTAATACAGGCCGCAACACGTAGACTGCACGTAAGGAGGTGGAGACCATTATGATTCTCAGATGTCCATCTTTATTGCCATCAGAATATGACATGTTTTTAACCTTATCAGGGTGACCACTAAGAAAACCTATGGGTCACGCTCTAGATCATTTTACCCTATTTTGTCCCTACAGTTTCACAGAACTCCTGCTTCTTCTGGTTGAGCGGTCCACCCAGTACTATCTTCCAATGATGAAGCAAGCCAGAAGAACTTTGTGGGTGAGGATCCACTCAAAAACCTCAATAAATTGTTCCAAGCAAAGTTATCCAACAGGAATATTTTTTCTACTTGGGTTTCCTTACCCATTCTTTTGAACGATGAGTCTATGACTTTGGGAGAGGGTAAGGTCCCCTGACAAATGCTCCTTGTTCTTTAGTTTGACTGATATCACCATCAGAACCAGACAATGCAGAACCCTGCTGTTGTTCCCCGTGAGAGAGGCACAATCCAAGCACCTGGGGGAGCTACAGTGATTCCAGGTGGAAAAACAATTCTCCTCAAGTGCTTGTGCATTTACTACCAGGCTGTTCGCAAAATCTATTACTTCTTCCTTCACGGGCATCTCCAGTGATGTGTTCCTTCATGCTAGCTGAGCTCTGTGGATGTTTAGTTACCTGTCCTCACATTCCATAAAGCTGACTCAGGAGGCAAAACCTTGTCTTCTCCTACTCCTGAGACCGTGAATACCCTTCCACTACCTCTGCGCACCCACCATTGTCTGCCGTCCTTCCACACGTTACTCTAGATTTGGCCGTCCCGCTCCTTGGCTCCAAATTAGCTCTCCGTTCTTGTGTCACATAGGTTCAGTCCACCAGTGGTAGTATGTTTCTAGGGGTTGCGGGTGCCTGCCAATTTTATCCGAAGATCTCAGCGCTTATGAGTGACCCCAACAAATGGGCAGCAAAGTCCACATTAAGGGCCCGACTGTGACTTTGACGGTCCTCCTGCGGGCTGCCATGCCAGCACCCCGGGGGAGGACCGCCAAAGCCCTACTCACACCGCCCACTGGATTACGATTGTAATCCTTGGTGGGTGAGCGGTGCTGCAGTGGGGTCACGACGGTACCTGTGAGCCTCAGACAGGCACTGCCATGACACCACTGCAGCATGTTCCTGCATGGGTGCAAACCCCAGGACACAGAGAAAAGACCTGGACGTGTATTAACCGTGTTTTTCACGGTCACACGTAGACTGTTGTGGGCTAATGTCAGTGTGCGAAAGGGCGTGCATTGTCTTTTTTCTAAGATAGTTTTCCATTTGTTGTAGTTTTCATCATGCCGATTCAGTCCAGATTGCACGGCTATGCCTACAGATCCTTGGAGAAGAGTTATATTCCTCTTAGACCTACTCATGGAGGTATCTTTGGTGATGAGCCCTTGTGCTGTAATTGTTGATACTTGATTGAAATGTGCTGTATTCATCTTTATCATCTGCAAGGACTTTGTACGTATTTGTCTTTTTCAATTCCCTTAGGGGATCTGATTCCTTTTTCTAAATTTTGGAGTCCTTCACCTTTGGAACTGTGGGCCCGATCCACAAAGGTGAACTCACACTTAAGTGTAAATTTACTACTTTTTGGAATTCAGAAAGATAAGTTACCTCTAGTAACTTTACTACTGGTGATTTTACTAGTAGTAGCTTACCTTTGTTGATACCAAATGGTAATAAACTTAGATTTAAGTCCAAGTTTACTACTTTTTGGTATTCACAAAGGTAAGTTACTATTCAATTAATGATTTGTAGAGTGCTGCTTATTACCCGTGAGGGTATCCAGGCGCTGGGGAATGGAGCTGATGCTGGGAGCTGTCAGTCAAACATCCAGGTTTTTAGGCCATCTCTGCACTTCTGTAGGGTGGATGCAGGCCGGAGGTGGAGTGGGAGGAAATTCCAGGACTTAGCAGCCAGGTAGGAGAAGGTGCGGCTGCCGCTTCTGCTTTTGTGGAAGCAGGCGTGTGGCTGAGGGAGAGGGAGGCAGAGCTTAGTTGTCTGCCGGGTTGGTGGAAGTTCAGTCTGTGGTTGAGGTAGGCTGGTCCTGTGTTGTGCAGGGCCGTGTAGGTGAGGGTCAGCAGTTTGAACTATCACCTTTTTTGCACAGGGAGACAGTGGAGCGCTCTGAGGTGGGGGTTGATGTAGGCTCTTCTTAGGAGGTTGAGGATGAGCCTGGCTGCAGCATTTTGGATTGTTTGCGTCTGCTCAGTAATTGTGAGGTGATGCCTACATAGAGGGAGTTTCCATAGTCCAGGCAGCTGGTGATCAGGGCTTGGGTGAATGTTGCGTTTGGTGTTGATGGGGAGCCATTTCAATATTTTCCAGGAGCCTGCAGAGGGTGAGGAAGCAGGCTGAGGAGAAAGCATTTATCTGCCTCTTCATGGTGAGCTTCTTGCTGAGTATGATGCCGAGGTTTCTGGTGTGGTCTGTGGGTGTGGGCGAGGGGCCCAGTTCCACTGGACATCAGGAGTCGTCCCAAGGTGAGGTGTTGCTCCCAAAGATGAGTACCTCTGTTTTTTCAGTGTTGAGCTTGAGGAATTTGTTTTGCATCAAGCTAGCTACGCTGGTCATGCACCTGTGGAAATTGGTTTTGGTGTTAGTGAAGTTTGAGGACAGGGAGCGGATGATCTGAGTGTCATCAGCGTATGATATGATGTTCATACCATAGGATGTGACCAGCGTGACCAGGGGGGCCACGTATGTATTGAACAGGGTTGGACTCATTGAGGACCCTTAGGGAGCACTGCAGATTATGCTCTTTGGGTCTGAGGTGTAAAGTGGTGGGGCGGACGCTCTGGGTTCTTCCGGTGAGGAAGGAAGAGATCCATATAAGGGCATTTCATTGGATCCCCATCTGATGGAGTCCATGTAGGAAGGTGAAGTGTGACATGGTGTCGAGGGCTGCAGAGAGGTTCAGGAGGATCAGGGCTGTGGTCTCTCTCTGGTCTGGGAGAGATCGGATACCATATATGGCTTTGATTAGGGCAGTTTCTGTGCTGTGAGTAGCGCAGAATCACAGTTGGAATGGATCCGGGAAGTTGTTGGTTCTAGGTGGTTGGAGTGTTGTCTGTTTATTGCTTTCTCCAGGACTTTAGTCGGGAACGGAAGCAGGGACATAGGCCAGTAGTTCTTGAGTCCTTCTGGGTCAGCGGTACGTTTTTTAGCAGAGGTTTTACTTCTGCATGTTTCCATGCTTCTGGGCAGGCGGCAGAGGTGATGCATGAGTTGAGGGTGGTGGTGAGTTCCTTACTGATGGAGTTGCTCCCCAGGTTGAACATGTGGTGGGGGCAGGGGTCTCTGGGTGCTCCTGAGTGGATGGAGCTCATGATGGTAGCGGTGGTTAATGTTTTTAGTTGATCCCATGTAGTGATTATAGTGTTTGAGGTGGTGTTGCTGCTGTTGAGGAGTTCGGCATAGTTGTGGTTGGTTGGTTGCTGGTCGAAGTGGTTGTAGATGATGCTGATCTTGTTGTAGAAGAAGTCTGCGAGGGTGTCACAGAGCTTCTGTGAGGGGATCACAGTGTTCTCGGTTGCTGAGGGGTTGGTGAACTCTTAGATGATCCTGAAGAGTTCCTTGCTATAGTGGGAGCTGCCTTCGAGGCGGGTGGCTAGGGCTTCCTTTTTGGCACTTTTCAGACATATGTGATATTTATTGAGGGCCACTTTGAAGTTGGCTTGGTTGCAGGGTGTTTTTTTGGTGTGCCAGATTCTTTCTAGTCATTTGTAATTGCAATTGGAGGCTTTTAGCTCAGGAGTGAACCAGCTGGTGTGTTTGGAGGGTCTGCCTTGCATTGCCGGATTGAGGGGTGCGACGATGTCGGCGCATTCGGTGATCCGGGGGTTGAAATGTTGGACCGCCACCTTGGGGTCTGCGGCTGTGTGTGTGTGTGGGGGGGGGGAGGGGTGTTGAGGGTAGTGTTCCATAGATTTCTTTTTCACTCCTAGTACATTTACTAATAGTAAAGTTACTAGTAGTAAAGTTACTAGTATTAACTTACCTTTGTGGTTACCAAAAAGTAGTAAACTTACATTAAAGTCCAAGTTTACTCATTGTTGGTATTCACAAAGGCTAGTAACTATCAGTAATTGTGCTACTAGTTAACTTACTAGTAATAACTTTACTACTTGTAAGTTTACTATTAATAAGATTACTAGTAGTATAGTTATTATTAGTAACTTACATTTGTGAATACCAAAAAGTATTCAAACTTAGACTTAAGTCTTAGTTCACCTTGGTGGATCGGGCCGGTGTCTCTACCTGTTCTGGGGCGATCACACACTGGGTACCTCCCCGCTTTGTGCATGGTCGCTTCCCCGAATTCAGCTGCAGTCCAGACCTCCCCACCCCCCCCCGTGGCTGAGTCTTGATAATATTAATACTACTGACCACAACTGCGAGGTCTACACTGCCAAGGGGACTCTAGGCGCTAGATCAACCCCCAGGGCCTCTGAAGGCAAAAACGACTTCCACAACCATCTACATCGTGACAGCTCCAACGCCTTCATTTTTATTTTTTTCTTATTTGCAGATACTTTTTCTTTGTTAAATTCCATGTCCTGGAGCTAATCTTTATTCCAATTGTCTTATCCAAACGCAGTATTTGGCGTCAATCGCCCCTCTCTCTGTCTGGCATACATTGAAATCTTGTTTACATTTCATGTTCTCTCCGAATGTAGCCCACTTTGAGTGGCAGCTTTATGATTTTTTTCGTAGGTTCACCAGGTTTCTTTTTTGAAGCTTTGATTTTGTGCCGCAAAGTGCGGCGTCCTTCCTGCGCGTCCCCCGCTTCCCCCCCATACCTCTCCCAGGGGACCATTAACACAGATGTTCTTAGCTTGTCCAAATCTGCTTTTTTGAAATCAAACACTCGGTGGCTCTTCCTGCCCCCGGCGCCCCAGCTCTTCTGAAGCAGGGGTAATTAATGCACGCTGCACTGCCGCTGGGTTTCCTTTCACTTCTAAACCCTCTTCTTCCCTCTCGTGCGCAGGAGAAGTTTGAAATCCGCATCCTGCCTCCTAGCCCGACCTTCCTTCGGATGCAGAGCGTTGCCTTGCACTCGGCGAGGACTTGTAATGCGCCACATTTGTTTCCAGTAAATATTTGAATAATTCCAGCGGCACAAGTTTTTTTTTCCTTCTGGAAGTTCAATGCATGTGTTTTTCCTCCAAAGCGTCCTCCTTAATTGGTGGTCCAGGGTACACCCCATTGTTAAATCCCACCTACCTACCTCGTATTTTAATTAGTCCAAGTTCATTCAATGTCTCATTCTCAGATTTTCATTCCCTACGCCATAGTGTAAGGTTTCCTCTCCCTACGTCTACACTTTCATAGTGTCAGGTTTTCGCCCCCTATGCCCACCCTTTCATAGTACAGGGCTATCTCTCAGTACGCCTACACATTCATAGTACAAAGATTCCCAGAGTTTTTCCAACAATATCCACCTCTCATGCCTGCAGCTGGCATAAAGGGACTGCCTGTATAACCAGCAAAGCCTGGCACACCTCCACCCCAAGCTATCTGGCTAATAAACTCAAAATCTCAGGCGCCTCTAGACCTTCAAGCAAAGCTGAAAACTTACTGCTTGAACCTCCTACCTTCAAAAGGGAAAGATTTATGGCTCAATCCTTCTCTGGTAATGCGACCAGAATCTGGAACTCACTTCCTCCATCCCTCCGAACCACCACCTCTTTCCAGACGTACAAAACAGACCTTAAATCTTTCCTCCTGGAGTAACTCAACCCATTTCTTGACCACTACGACCATCAAACACTCACATGAGGTCAACTTTGTAAATATGCATTTCACTCCTGTTTCAACCTAACTCTGACACCTTTTACATTTTTTACAATATAAATATGCAACTTGTTAGCGTTGTAACTGCATATATGTAACTTTTTAGCGTGATTAGCCTTTCTTGTGTACCTGTAACTGTATATATGTACCTTATTAGCGTGTTTAGTCTATCTTGTGTACCTTTTGTTACTTACCTGGTTCTTTTGTAAAACGCTCTGACACCTTAGGGTAAAGTTTTCACTTTATAAAACTGCATTAAATAAATAAGGAATATATACATAAAGGGTGTAGGGAGACCAGCTAGGAGGTTTCTCCTATCGAAGGGAAGGTTGGAAGCACCAGAGCTGCTGTTCAGAAGGAGCTGCTTGAATTCCAGGCCCCTGAATTAGAGACACAAATCAAACAAGCATTTGCAATGCAATAGGTCTCGCATTTACGTAAGTTTGAGCTATTGGCATTTTAAATGACAATGTCTTTTATTTATGTTTTAAAAACCAAAACATAAATAAACGGCATTGTCATATACAATGCCAATAGCTCAAACTCGCGTAAATGCGAGACCTATTGCATTGCAAATGCTTGTTCCTTTCAGCTACCACTTGTAACAAAACCCCACTGCTGCTACACACAGGTGTGGGGAGGGGCCGCTGTGCTCAGAATCAGTGTTTAGGGTAAGGGATTCACTAGAAAAGTGTTGAGCTCGTTACACTCTACTGTGTAGTAGGGAGGGCTGTTGAATTCTGGAGGGGGGATTTAGCGGGCTGATGCCACTGCTATCAGGGCTTCTGTGCACTGTAGTTGGATTTCGATTCCAGCAAAGCTCTTTATCTTCACATGGTCGATAAGGAGGCCAGACAAGCTGGGTAATAAAGCAGCTATTCGTATAAACACAAGAGACATGTTTCCATTCCGCTGCATGGGTAAACTCTTCAAAAGTGGCCAGTGCCTGGCCCGATAGATGCTTTGATACTGCAAGTAGGAGCTGGGGAGGTCACAGCAGCGCCTAGACTCCCGTGGCTACTTTTGAACCAAGTGGTAGAACAGTGCACAGATTCCAGGGCATATTTACAAGCTCCTCGCGCCACCTGGGATTGGAAAGAAGCCCCTCAATTTTTTACGTAGCGGGTTGAGAGGTCACAAGACAGCAGTTGGAATCTGAGAACACCTTTCTCATCCAGAAATGGAAATGTTCTGTTACTGAAAGCACTTGGTTATGACACCTTTTCTCCCAAAAGAACAACATGCTTCAGCGGATGACACATGTTTCTGGATCTCTGAAAAACGTTATTATTGTAACTGACTTTGCATAGGTTTATCTAACTGTACACAGGTGAACTTGCAGAGTCCAAAATAATACGGGTTGACTTTTTTTTCCCGAATTTAACAAAAGACCCAAACGCAAAGTGAACTGCGCTGCCCATGAACAAAGCAGAGAATTACATTTTCTGTCTCTGACTGACGTCTAAAGTATTTTATTTCGTGGCTCAACCATGTCTGGCCCACTTATGGCATTTTTTAAAAAGTTGCAGGAACATGCGATAACGCAGTGTGTTCCGTTTCAAATACCAAATCGAAGCAGAATCCAAATTTGAGGTCTCCAAAACCAGCAATTCACCCACCAGGCCACAGCCAGTCCTTACGACTGCTCGCCGGTTATTCCTCCTCACGCCACAGTACCGCTTGCTGTCAAGACATCCTCAACCACGTCAGAGTACAGCATGCAAGGACGACGGAATGCTATTAACAAGCATTGGCCGCACACGCGCCTCGCGTTTAAAGTAAAAAAAACAAGAACTGCTATCGATGCAGCCATTAGCGCTACGAAGGGAGAGTTACGCCCCCAGGCAGTGCTTTACCAATTAAATAAATGCAAATACGTATCTAGATACACGCATAACAAGTTTAACCTATTGGCATTGTAAATTACTATGCCTTTTATTTATGTTTTTAAAACGAAAACAAAAATAAAAGGCATTGTTATTTGCAATGTCAATAGCTGAAACTCGCGTAAATGCGAGACCTATTGTATTGCAAATGCTTGTTTTTATTGTGACACTCGGGTCATGTTTGGCACATTTTAATTCCGTCAGTGAAACTCATTGCATTACTCATGACGGTTTGCTATATTTTTGTAAGCTTTTGTGATATTATTGTAGAAGGACCAAAACGTATGTAAAATCAAAGCAGAAAAGAGATCACCTCGACCCATTAAAAAAAAAAAGCTCTTAGGTTATAGTTGGGCCAAAAGTCTTATCAGACACACTTCAAATTAGATCGCACACATGTTCCTACACTAGTCCCTTTCGTCAGAAAACATTGAAGGACTACCAACATTCAGTCTGGATTATTCATCCCACACAATACGAGATCCTGCTAAACCTGTGAAGTAAAAAAAATAAACGCATCTGTGCTTTCAACGATTAGCTGAATAAAAAAGCTTCAGAGAAGTGCCTCTGATACCCAACTGAACACACTGAGGTCTCAGTGCCCCTGACACCAAACTGAACACACTGAGGCCTCAGTGCCTCTGACACCGAAGTGAACACACTAAGGTCTCAGTGCCTCTGACACCAAACTGAACACACTGAGGTCTCAGTGCTTCTGATACCGAACTGAACACACTGAGGCCTCAGTGCCCCTGACACCAAACTGAACACACTGAGGCCTCAGTGCCTTTGACACCGAAGTGAACACACTAAGGCCTCAGTGCCTCTGATACCCAACTGAACACACTGAGGCCTCAGTGCCTCTGACACCAAACTGAACACACTGAGGCCTCAGTGCCTCTGATACCAAACTGAACACACTGAGGCCTCAGTGCCCCTGATACCAAACTGAACACACCAAGTGTCTCAGTGAGTGCCTCTAAACACCGAACTGAACACACTGAGGCCTCAGTGCCCCTGACACCAAACTGAACACACTGAGGCCTCAGTGCCTTTGACACCGAAGTGAGCACACTAAGGCCTCAGTGCCTATGACACCGAAGTGAACACACTAAGGCCTCAGTGCCTCTGATACCCAACTGAACACACTGAGGCCTCAGTGCCTCTGACACCAAACTGAACACACTGAGGCCTCAGTGCCTCTGATACCAAACTGAACACACTGAGGCCTCAGTGCCTCTGACACCGAAGTGAACACACTAAGGTCTCAGTGCCTCTGACACCAAACTGAACACACTGAGGTCTCAGTGCTTCTGATACCGAACTGAACACACTGAGGCCTCAGTGCCCCTGACACCAAACTGAACACACTGAGGCCTCAGTGCCTCTGACACCGAAGTGAACACACTAAGGCCTCAGTGCCTATGACACCGAAGTGAACACACTAAGGCCTCAGTGCCTCTGACACCAAACTGAATACACTGAGGTCTCAGTGCCTCTGACACCAAACTGAACACACCAAGGCCTCAGTGCGTCTGATACCAAACTGAACACACTGAGGCCTCAGTGCCTCTGACACCAAACTGAACACACTAAGGCCTCAGTGCCTCTGACACCAAACTGAATACACTGAGGGCTCAGTGCCTCTGATACCAAACTGAACACATCAAGGCCTCAGTGCCTCTGACACCAAACTGAACACACCAAGGCCTCAGTGCCTCTGACACCAAACTGAACACACTGAGGCCTCAGTGCCTCTGACACCAAACTGAACACACTAAGGCCTCAGTGCCTCTGACACCAAACTGAATACACTGAGGTCTCAGTGCCTCTGATACCAAACTGAACACACTAAGGCCTCAGTGCCTCTGACACCAAACTGAACACACCAATGCCTCAGTGCCTCTGACACCAAACTGAACACACTGAGGCCTCAGTGCCTCTGACACCAAACTGAACACACTGAGGCCTCAGTGCCTCTGACACCAAACTGAACACACTAAGGCCTCAGTGCCTCTGACACCAAACTGAACACACTAAGGCCTCAGTGCCTCTGACACCAAACTGAACACACTGAGGCCTCAGTGCCTCTGACACCAAACTGAACACACTAAGGCCTCAGTGCCTCTGACACCAAACTGAATACACTAAGGCCTCAGTGCCTCTGACACCAAACTGAACACACTAAGGCCTCAGTGCCTCTGATACCGAAGTGAACACACTAAGGCCTCAGTACCTCTGACACCAAACTGAACACACTGAGGACTCAGTGCCTCTGATACCGAAGTGAACACACTAAGGTTTCAGTGCCTCTAACACCAAACTGAACACACTGAGGCCTCAGTGCCTCTGATACCAAACTGAACACACTGAGGCCTCAGTGCCCCTGACACCGAAGTGAACACACTAAGGCCTCAGTGCCTCTGACACCAAACTGAACACACTAAGGCCTCAGTGCCTCTGACACCAAACTGAATACACTGAGGTCTCAGTGCCACTGACACCAAACTGAACACACCAAGGCCTCAGTGCCTCTGACACCAAACTGAACACACTGAGGCCTCAGCGCCTCTGACACCAAACTGAACACACTGAGGCCTCAGTGCCTCTGACACCAAACTGAATACACTGAGGTCTCAGTGCCTCTGACACCAAACTGAACACACCAAGGCCTCAGTGCCTCTGACACCAAACTGAACATACTGAGGCCTCAATGCCTCTGACACCAAACTGAACACACTGAGGCCTCAGTGCCTCTGACACCAAACTGAACACACTAAGGCCTCAGTGCCTCTGACACCAAACTGAACACACTAAGGCCTCAGTGCCTCTGACACCAAATTGAACACACTGAGGCCTCAGTGCCTCTGATACCGAAGTGAACACACTAAGGCCTCAGTACCTCTGACACCAAACTGAACACACTGAGGCCTCAGTGCCTCTGATACCGAAGTGAAAACACTAAGGCCTCAGTGCCTCTGATACCGAAGTGAACACACTAAGGCCTCAGTGCCTCTGACACCAAACTGAACACACTGAGGCTGATGATCATTGACCTAGGCACACATAAATTGAGTATAACAGTATGTCAGTGTAAACATATACAATACAATATGCACGCCAACAGATATAACAAATATCTTCTGAAGAGTTGGAAAATATTCAGTCTTTTAATTTTCAAGCAAACCAGCCGACACGTGTTTCGCCGCATGTGGAACAATCTTTCCGCGACTTCCTCAGGGCTGTATAAGAAGTTTAATATTTTTGTGGTTGTCGCTCAGCCGGTGATAATTCCGACCCGGCCGGGCCCAAGACAATTAGGTGAGCTTCAGTCGTCTTAGAGAGTCAGACATGCGGTATCAAAGAGTTTGCAGCACGTGTGAGCCCCGGATTTCAAATGAAAACCCAAATGACATCACGAAAACAAACTAGTGGACCGTTCAGTGTAGCTGTAGCAGAATAAGGCTGTCTGTGTAGCTGGGCGCCGTAGGGGAAAAGAGCAAGAGGAACGGAGAACTCCTCAGACGAAGTTGATCTTAAAGCGAGTATGCCAGGCCACCTTCTCCACGGGCCACTGTGTTCCTTGTTATTGGGCCCGGCCGGGTCAGAATTATCACCGGCTGAGCGACAAGCACAAAAATAATAAACTTCTTATACAGCCCTGAGGAAGTCGTGGAAAGATTGTTCCACATGCGATGAAACACGTGTCGGCTGGTTTGCTTGAAAATTAAAAGCCTGAATATTTTTCAACTCTTCAGAAGATATTTCTTACATCTGTTGGCGTGCATATTGTATTGTATATGTTTACACTGCAATACGGTTATACTCAATTTATGTGTGCCTAGGTCAATGATCAATGCCGTACTGTGAGGGTTGTTCCCGCACTTAATAGAGGGTTTATAGGGCTTAGCCCCTCACCTAGTTGCACCATACCGATTTTGTTTTCCCTTCAAATTGCTGCGTTTATTAAGCTGAGCGCCTTGAAATTTCCCTGGTCACTAAAAAACCCTTCTCTGGATTGTGAACACACTGAGGCCTCAGTGCCTCTGATACCGAACTGAACACCCTGAAGTCTCAGTGCCTCTGATACCAAACTGAACACACTGAGGTCTCAGTGCCTCGGATACAGAACTAAACACCCTGAGGTCTCAGTGGCTCTGATACCAAACTGAACACACTGAGGTCTCAGCGCCTCTGATACCAAACTGAACACACCGAGGTCTCAGTGATTCTGATACCAAACCGAACACACTGAGGTCTCAGCGTCTCTGACACCAAACTGAACACACCGAGGTCTCAGTGCCTCTAGACACCCAACTGAACACACTGGGGTCTCAGTGCCTCAGATACCAAACTGAACACACTGGGGTCTCAGTGCCTCTGACACCAAACTGAACACACTGAGGTCTCAGTGCCTCTGATACCGAACTGAACACACTGTGGTCTCAGTGCCTCGGATACAGAACTGAACACCCTGAGGTCTCAGTGACTCTGATACCAAACTAAACACACCGAGGTCTCAGCGCCTCTGATACCAAACTGAACACACTGAGGTCTCAGTGCCTCTGATACCAAACCAAACACACTGAGGTCTCAGCGTCTCTGACACCAAACTGAACACACCGAGGTCTCAGTGCCTCTAAACACCGAACTGAACACACTGAGGTCTCAGTGCCTCTGATACCAAACTGAACACACTGAGGTCTCAGTGCCTCTGACCCCAAACTGAACACCCTGAGGTCTCAGTGCCTCTGATACCGAACTGAACACCCTGAGGTCTCAGTGCCTCAGATACCAAACTGAACACACTGAGGTCTCAGTGCCTCTGACACCAAACTGAACACACTGAGGTCTCAGTGCCTCTGATACCAAACTGAACACACTGAGGTCTCAGTGCTTCTGACACCAAACTGAACACACTGAGGTCTCAGTGCCTCTGATACCAAACTGAACACACTGAGGTCTCAGTGCCTCGGATACAGAACTGAACACCCTGAGGTCTCAGTGGCTCTGATACCAAACTAAACACACCGAGGTCTCAGCGCCTCTGATACCAAACTGAACACACCAAGGTCTCAGTGCCTCTGATACCAAACCAAACACACTGAGGTCTCAGCGTCTCTGACACCAAACTGAACACACCGAGGTCTCAGTGCCTCTAAACACCGAACTGAACACACTGAGGTCTCAGTGCCTCTGATACCAAACTGAACACACTGAGGTCTCAGTGCCTCTGACACCAAACTGAACACCCTGAGGTCTCAGTGCCTCTGATACCGAACTGAACACCCTGAGGACTCAGTGCCTCTGATATCAAACTGAACACACTGAGGTCTCAGTGCTTCTGATCCCAAACTGAACACACAAAGGTCTCAGCGGCTCCGATACCAAGTTGAACACACTGAGGTCTCAGTGCCTCTGATACCAAACTGAACACACCAAGGTCTCAGTGCCTCTGATACCAAACCAAACACACTGAGGTCTCAGCGTCTCTGACACCAAACTGAACACACCGAGGTCTCAGTGCCTCTAAACACCGAACTGAACACACTGAGGTCTCAGTGCCTCTGATACCAAACTGAACACAGTGAGGTCTCAGTGCTTCTGATCCCAAACTGAACACACCGAGGTCTCAGTGCCTCTAAACACCGAACTGAACACACTGAGGTCTCAGTGCCTCTGATACCAAACTGAACACAAAGAGGTCTCAGTGCCTCTGATGCCGAACTAAGCACACTGAGGTGTCTGTGTCTCTATCACCAAACTGAAATCTCAAATTTCTCAGTGCCTCTGATACCAAACTGAACACACTGAAGTCTCAGTACCTCTAATACCAAACTGAACACACCGAGGTCTAAGTGCGATTGATACCAAACTGAGCACACTGAGGTCTCAGCGCCCCTGTTACCAAGCTAAACACACTGATGTATCAGCGGTCCAGATACCAAACTGAACACACTGAGGTCTCAGCGCCCCTCATACGAAAGTGAACACACAGAGATCTCAGTGCCTCTGACAGCAAACTGAACACACCGAGGTCTCAGCACCTCTGATACCAAAATGAACACACCGAGGTAGTAGTGTCTCTGATACCCAACTGACACACTGAGGTCTCGGTGTCTCTGACATCAAACCAAACAGACTGAGGTCTCAGTGCCTCTGATCCCAAACTGAACACACAGAGGTCTCAGCGTCTCTGACACCAAACTGACAAACTGAGGTTTCCGTGCCTCTGATACTGAACTGAACACACCGAGGTCTCCGTACCTCTGATACCGAACTGACAAACTGAGGTTTCCGTGCCTCTGACACCAAACCGAACAGACTGAGGTCTCAGTGCCTCTGATACCGAACTGAACACCCTGAGGTCTCAGCGCCTCTCATACCGAACTGAACACACTGAGGTCTCAGCGCCTCTCATACCGAACTGAACACACTGAGGTCTCAGCGCCTCTGATACCGAACTGAACACACTGAGGTCTCAGCGCCTCTGATACCGAACTGAACACACTGAGGTCCCAGCGCCTCTGATACCGAACTGAACACACTGAGGTCTCAGTGCCTCTGATACCGAACTGAACACACTGAGGTCTCGGTGCCTCTTAGATCATACTGAACAAACCAATGTCTCAGTGGCTCTGATACCAAACTGAGCACACGGAGGTGTCACTGACTGGCTCGGGACAGACATACTGGGGTGTGTGGAGACGCTTTGGAAAATTTTCATCTTCATACAGAACATTCTTGCAAAAAATCTTCTTATGAGTTCCTCTTCTTTCTTGGTGACGTAAATATTTGTAAACTTTTTTTGCGTGATAGTTAAAAACAGTTTTGGGCAAATATGGAAACAAATATAGAAAGAAAGAAAGAAAGAAAGAAAGGGAGGGTGAGAGAGAGGAAGAAAGAAAGAAAGAAAGAAAGAAAGAAAGAAAGAAAGAAAGAAAGAAAGAAAGAAAGAAAGAAAGAAGGAAAGGGAGGGATGGAGAGAGAGGAAGAAAGAAAGAAAGAAAGAAAGAAAGAAAGAAAGAAAGAAAGAAAGAAAGAAAGAAAGAAAGAAAGAAAGAAATGGAGAGAGGAAGAAAGAAAGTAGGAATGAAAGAAAGAAAGATAGAAAGGAAGGGATGCAGAGAGGTAGAAAGAAAGAAAGAAAGAGAAACAAGAAGCTTGAAATGAAAGAATACAATTTGTTTTGTCCCTACAAAGTAGGGCATGATAAACTAAAACAGTGCTTGCCAATATGTCCGGAAGAAGCAGGGTTGCAAAAGAGAGGTACGGAGCAAACCGAAGGTGCGCGGAGCGGGCGTCACTCGGTTGCTGAAAAACACTCAAATAAATCAGAATCCAATGTAAAAAGAAACTCCCACCCCCTCACCTACAATCCATGCAGGTTCGTCCAAGCTAAACCGAATTTCCCCATAAAATCTTGTTTTAAAATCGATGGGAGGAGGGTGTATGTTCTCCTCTTTGGGGTGTCTCGCTGAGCTGAAACTGGGGCCCTTCTGCCCCCCACACCTTATGCTCTTGCTGTTCCATGCTTCCTGCCTCGTTTCTCCTCTTCTCGCTCTGTTCTCCCTTTCCTTCTCTCCTGCCGTCGACTCAACCCTCCTTCCAATCCTTCCTGGTATTACTGTGCCTTATTTTGCTTACTTCTTCATCCTTTACTGTTCCTCCCTCTCTCTTCGTTACGTGTCTTTCCTTGTTCCTGTTATTACACTTTCTTCCCTCCTTTCACATCGGCACACTCATTCTCTCATTTCGTCCACCCTTTTCTTCTCTTTAATATTTCCCTGCATTCTTTTTTCCTTTGTATTTACCTGCACTCCTTTTCTCCTAGAGTTTCGTACGTCCCCTTTTCTCTTGTCCTAAATCGGTCCGTTTCTTTTTTCTTTTAACTTTCCTTTAATTTTATTGCTCTTTTTTTCCTTACATCTATCTTTTCTTACTTTTCCTTACACTTGCTTCCCCTACATTTCAAACTGATTTCTTTCTCTCCTTTAAATTTCCCCCTTCTCCTTCGTGTCCTCCTTTCCCTTTTCCATCCTACGTCCTCTGATTGCTTCCCCCTTGCTTCCTTTCTTGTTTCTCTGCCCTCTTTTCTAAAGTTCGTCTCCTTTCCCCATGCTCTGTCATCTCTTCTGCCCTTTTTATTTCCCTTCCTGCTTCCTCTTTTCATCTCTTTCTCGGTCATGTGCTCTCTCTTCTCTTTTCCTCCTTTCGAGTTTTTTTTTCTTTCTCTGTTCATTTTTCCTGTTCCTTTTTTTACCTAATGCTCACTTTTCTCTCTCTCCCTTGAGCCCACCGCCTCTCCACCTCTAGTGCTTCCTCCCCCCCTTCTCAGGTGGGAGCCGATCTATCAGCGCGCGGAGGATGTTATCAATAATCGGCGGGATTGATAAACCTGAGCGCCTTGATTACAATCCCTGTCTGCAGAACTTTAATTAACAGTTAGTTAATTAGTTCAAGACCATTTAGAGTAAAATGTTTCTATTAGGAATTTGCATGAAAGGCTTGCGTGATAAATTGATGTGTTACCGAAACTATCCGACTGTTCGTAATAGATAATAAACAGGAATCAATCAGGCGCCGTTGCGCGCCGGCGCAAGCGCTTCCTCGTCTGGGGAATCGTCTCCCGAGACACCCTCATTAATATCGCCTCTTTATAATAATAATAAAAAAAGAAAGCCCCCCACCCTCTGGCAGAAAAGCATCCGAAGGCAGCGGAAACAAACAAGTCCCGGCCCTCCCGCTGCGCGCGCGCTGCGCCCCCGCGCAGGACCCGCGCAGGCCCAAGATGGCGCCCGCGCTGGCGGACAGGATGATGAGCGGCTTCGGCTCGCCCCAGGGCGCCCATTTGTACACGCCGCCTCCTAATTGGAAGTGTAAATCTTTACATTTCTGCTCGGTCCATACATCATCCCGCCCTTGTCGGCTGCACTTTGCGAGGTGTTGTGGGGTGATGGGTGCCGCGCTGTGGGAGGGGCTTCCCACGTGTCCATCTTAGAGAAGGAACTCAAGGTGACCTGCAAGCCCAGGTGCGGGGCCTCAGAAGTATTCCCCCCAAAACGTCGCCTCCTTTTACTCATCTGAGCCCCAGCATCTTGGAATCAATCATATCTGTTACCCCCTCAGGCTAATGCACCCAGACGCCCTCCACCCTCATCCAGTGAATCTTTTACCCCCATTTGCCAGTCTCACCCCACTCTCTACCATGTCTGTTCTACTCACTCCTCTGGACCCCAGTCACCTCTCTCGCTGCCCCTCTCCGTGCGCACTCACCCCAGCACCCCACACACTCCACCTGCTGCTTTCACCACATTTAGCGTGTTGTACCGCACTCACCCTAATCCCCCCACATCCTTCTCTCACCTCACTGGCCCCCTCGACCTGTTCATCCCACACACTTCTCTCCTCTCTATCACTTCCACTCACCCTCAATCACCCCCACACCTCATTCTTCATTCTCACCTCGGTCATCCCTCTTAGACCACAGTAACTCGTAACTCCCCTTCTCTATCTCGCCCTACTCTTAACATCTCACCCCTCTTGCCCTGTTTATCCCTCTCACAGCCACTCAGCCATCTAATCCCCAGTCGCCTCTCTCATCAGTTGTCCTACTCACTACACATGCGCAAGTCACCTCACGCATCCTATTCTAAACCCCTTGTCCTCCCCACTACAGTGTTGCAACATTAGCCACCGTCCTGCAGGGGGGCCCCCGAGCTCCAGGGCTCCCCCTCAGCACAGTACACTGACTGGGTCTGGGACCAGTTAGTGTTTTGATACATTTGAGATTTTGGCAGTGGGACAAAGTGGTAGGTGGCGGACCCTCAGGTTTCGCTACGCCACTGCCCCACCACCACATGCTCCTCTCACCCTGACTCGCCCCTCTCACTCCAATTCAACCTCCTCACCCCTACTCTCTCATCTCAGCCCTACATCTTCTCCCACTCTATGCACCCTATTCATATAGGTAACGTTTCGCCCAAAAGTCTAACTTTACTAGTAGTAACTTACCTTTGTGAATACCAAAAGTTATAAAGTTTGACTTTTGGTCTCAGTTTATCCTTAAGAATACCTAAAAGTAGTAAAGTTATACAAAAGTGTAAGTTTACCTTTGTGAATCGGACCCCTTGTGTCCACGTGCCCCTATCATTCTCCCCGACTCGGCTCTCCCTACCCACTCACACCCCCCACTCCAAGGTGTTGTTCCTCCCTCCACTCGTCCCTCTCACTCCAGGCTGTTGTACTCTCCCCCCACACATCCTCCTTCTGGCTCCCACTTGTTCCTCACACACTCAGTGCCACCTCCCTCCACTAGTGCAACTCACTCTACATGCTGTCCTCACCCTACTCATGCCGCGCCCCTCCAGTCAACCCTCTTCTTACTTCAACGCTTAGGGATCTACCTGCCTCATCAGTTGAGTGATGGTGAGAAACCAGCATTACCAGCCCAAGACCAAGACTACCCTGGACTGAAGGTCCCCTACCAGCCAGACCAATGCGTAGGAATTCATTGCTCTTTCTGGGCTCGATCACAGCTCGGCGGCTCAGTGACCTAAAAACAGCAGCGGTCCAAGAAAGTAAACTGAAGCCAGCAATGAGAAGCTGTACACAGGTGACCTAAAAACACCAGCTCAGTGACCTAAAAACAGCAGCGGTCCAAGAAAGTCAACTGAAGCCTGCAATGAGAAGCTGTACACAGGTGACCTAAAAACACCAGCTGAGTGACCTATAAACAGCAGCGGGTCTGGAAAGTCAACTGAACCCAGCAGTGAGAAGCTGTGCACAGGTGACCTAAAACCACCAGCTCAGTGACCTAAAAACAGCAGCGGTCCAAGAAAGTCATCTGAACCCAGCAGTGAGAAGCTGTGCACAGGTGACCTAAAACCACCAGCTCAGTGACCTAAAAACAGCGGCGGTCCAAGAAAGTCATCTGAACCCAGCACTGAGAAGCTGTGCACTGGTGACCTAAAACCACCAGCTCAGTGACCTAAAAACAACAGCGGGCCTAGAAAGTCAACTGAAGCCAGCAATGAGAAACTGTACACAGGTGACCTAAAAACAAAAACACCAGCTCAGTGACCTAAAAACAGCAGCGGGTCTGGAAAGTCAACTGAACCCGGCAGTGAGAAGCTGTGCACAGGTGACCTAAAACCACCAAACAGCAGCGGTCCACTGGTGACCTAAAACCACCAGCTCAGTGACCTAAAAACAACAGCGGGCCTAGAAAGTCAACTGAAGCCAGCAATGAGAAACGGTACACAGGTGACCTAAAAACAAAAACACCAGCTCAGTGACCTAAAAACAGCAGCGGGTCTGGAAAGTCAACTGAACCCAGCAGTGAGAAGCTGTGCACAGGGGACCTAAAACCACCAGCTCAGTGACCTAAAAACATCAGCGGTCCACAAAAGTCACCTGAACCCAACAGGGAGAACCTGTGCACAGATGACCTAAAAACACCATGTCAGTGACCTAAAAACAACAGCGGGCCTAGAAAGTCAACTGAAGCCAGCAGTGGGAACCTGTGCACAGGTGACCTAAAAACAGCAGCTCAGTGACCTAAAAACAGCAGCTGTCCAAGAAAGTCAACTGAAGTCAGCAGTGAGAACCTGTGCACAGGGGGAACCTTAAAACACCTGTTCAGTGACCTAAAAAAGCAGCGGTCCAAGAAAGTGAACTGAAGCCAGCAGTGAGAACCTGTGCACAGGTGACCTAAAAACACCATGTCACTGACCTAAAAACACCAGCGGGCCTAGAGAGTCAACTGAAGCCAGCAGTGCCAGACAGCCTCTGAAAAGCTGGCACAGGTTTCTATGAAGGAACTGTCTTGAAGGGTCCAGATTTCTGCGGGCCTTTCATTATCCACCCTGATGCCTGTGGCAATGATGTTTGGGGGCCACTGGCCCAACCCACTCTCAAAGATCAAGAGAATCCACTGCCTTTTCAGACGATCACTGCTCAAAAGAGAGCAGAACTGGAGAGACATTGAGCAAATGCAACTGATCTTTTGTTTTACCTTGAACAGGTGTGTCCTCCTTGTTAAACCATCAGACTCCTAAAGGGGTTCATGGGGATGGCATTGATAATGGACAACCCGAAACTCATGCCGTGCCATCCCCTCCCACGGCGTTAGTCCTTGGCGCAATGCTCAACGTCTCAATGGAGTTGCTGATGGACTTTGCGTTTATCTATGTGCATTTTTGAAGCACAAATCAAGTTACAATGCAGTAGCTGCTCTGCAAGGATGAGGGAATCCATGTGTAAGACTTTCAATCAGTTGTCTGGCCAGGGCCCTGCTGGAGGGGATCAGTGTTCTGTTGGGTGAACTGTGAGGATGAATGTACAAACGTGGAGGTAGCTTCTGGCCGGGGCCCTGCTGGAGGGGATCAGTGTTCTGTTGGGTGAACTGTGAGGATGAATGTACAAACGTGGAGGTAGCTTCTGGCCGGGGCCCTGCTGGAGGGGATCCATGTTCTGTTGGGTGAACTGTGAGGATGAATGTACAAACGTGGAGGTAGCTTCTGGCCGGGGCCCTGCTGGAGGGGATCCGTGTTCTGTTGGGTGAACTGTGAGGATGAATGTACAAACGTGTAGGTAGCTTCTGGCCGGGGCCCTGCTGGAGGGGATCCGTGTTCTGTTGGGTGAACTGTGAGGATGAATGTACAAACGTGGAGGTAGCTTCTGGCCGGGGCCCTGCTGGAGGGGATCCGTGTTCTGTTGGGTGAACTGTGAGGATGAATGTACAAACGTGGAGGTAGCTTCTGGCCGGGGCCCTGCTGGAGGGGATCCGTGTTCTGTTGGGTGAACTGTGAGGATGAATGTACAAACGTGTAGGTAGCTTCTGGCCGGGGCCCTGCTGGAGGGGATCCGTGTTCTGTTGGGTGAACTGTGAGGATGAATGTACAAACGTGGAGGTAGCTTCTGGCCGGGGCCCTGCTGGAGGGGATCCGTGTTCTGTTGGGTGAACTGTGAGGATGAATGTACAAACGTGGAGGTAGCTTCTGGCTGGGGCCCTGCTGGAGGGGATCCGTGTTCTGTTGGGTGAACTGTGAGGATGAATGTACAAACGTGTAGGTAGCTTCTGGCCGGGGCCCTGCTGGAGGGGATCCGTGTTCTGTTGGGTGAACTGTGAGAATGAATGTACAAACGTGTAGGTAGCTTCTGGCCAGGGCCCTGCTGGAGGGGATCTGTGTTCTGTTGGGTGAACTGTGAGGATGAATGTACAAACGTGGAGGTAGCTTCTGGCCGGGGCCCTGCTGGAGGGCATCCGTGTTCTGTTGGGTAAACTGTGAGGATGAATGTACAAACGTGGAGGTAGCTTCTGGCCGGGGCCCTGCTGGAGGGGATCCGTGTTCTGTTGGATGAACTGTGAGGATGAATGTACAAACGTGGAGGTAGCTTCTGGCTGGGGCCCTGCTGGAGGGGATCCGTGTTCTGTTGGGTGAACTGTGAGGATGAATGTACAAACGTGTAGGTAGCTTCTGGCCGGGGCCCTGCTGGAGGGGATCCGTGTTCTGTTGGGTGAACTGTGAGGATGAATGTACAAACGTGGAGGTAGCTTCTGGCTGGGGCCCTGCTGGAGGGGATCAGTGTTCTGTTGGGTGAACTGTGAGGATGAATGTACAAAGGTGTAGGTAGCTTCTGGCCAGGGCCCTGCTGGAGGGGATCAGTGTTCTGTTGGGTGAACTGTGAGGATGAATGTACAAACGTGGAGGTAGCTTCTGGCTAGGGCCCTGCTGGAGGGGATCCGTGTTCTGTTGGGTGAACTGTGAGGATGAATGTACAAACGTGTAGGTAGCTTCTGGCCAGGGCCCTGCTGGAGGGGATCAGTGTTCTGTTGGGTGAACTGTGAGGATGAATGTACAAACGTGGAGGTAGCTTCTGGCTAGGGCCCTGCCGGAGGGGATCAGTGTTCTGTTGGGTGAACTGTGAGGATGAATGTACAAACGTGGAGGTAGCTTCTGGCTAGGGCCCTGCTGGAGGGGATCAGTGTTCTGTTGGGTGAACTGTGAGGATGAATGTACAAACGTGGAGGTAGCTTCTGGCTAGGGCCCTGCCGGAGGGGATCAGTGTTCTGTTGGGTGAACTGTGAGGATGAATGTACAAACGTGGAGGTAGCTTCTGGCTAGGGCCCTGCTGGAGGGGATCAGTGTTCTGTTGGGTGAACTGTGAGGATGAATGTACAAACGTGTAGGTAGCTTCTGGCTAGGGCCCTGCTGGAGGGGATCAGTGTTCTGTTGGGTCGAACTGTGAGGACGAATGAACAGATTTATAGGTAGCTGTCTCCCCTATGTTGCTTCACAAACCAGTCAAAACATCCACGCCAAGCGCTGGCATTGCGCTGACCAGTGTCCAAGTAATCAGACCTCATCTGTAACAAAATCATCCGAAACCTGCCCTGGCAAACAGCTCAGCCGCACCCTTCAACCCCCAGGGGGCCTGCCGAGCACTTTGCCAGGGCCAGTTTTGGTTCCCAGTCCGGCCCTGACAGGTTCCCGGGTGCACAGTGGGCCCATCTCTCCCACCACCTTGCAATTTTCTGCGACAGACTCGGCTACCCCTTCGTAGTGCATGACTGAGGTGGAATGCCACTTCTGAGACAGCCTGTCAGCAGTGCCAATGCAACACTTACATCAATAAATCTCTTGGGAACACTTTGCAGACTAATTTAGTAAAATTAAAACACATATGTCATGATTAAAATAACACTAAAATGGCAAAAATAGAATCAATCCTGACAAAGGCATGGAGTTTCTTAGCAGCAGTTGTTCATTCTGCATGGATAGTCAATAAAAGCTCCTGCGGGTTACTCACTAGAGCCCCTAGAGGCTGTCTCCAACTCCAGGCAGCAGGGAGGGGCTGGATGAGAGTCAGTCATCTTTTAAGGGCAGACACAGTTCACAGCTTTCCAAACTTCACAGAGTCCCTCTGGGAGGTGTTCAGACAAAATATCGGAGAAAAAATATTGTGTGAACAAAATATTGTGTTAAGAATATCGAGGACAAAAATATAGTGAAGGGAAGTTTCTATGTGTAAGCAAACTTTAACTATACATATCTTCACATATATGTACGTTGATTATAAATATATCTTCAAGGTACGTAGAATTGGAGTCCAGAATAGTAAATCTATACTAACCTATTTGCACTCACCTTCTCGATATATTGGGCACAATATTCTGTCCACACAATATTTCTGTTTGCGATATTCTATCTGTGATCCCCTCTGGGGTGTCTCTACCTTGTTCTCTGGAGTAGACAGAATTTTCGGTCCGTCTGTGTCTGTCTGTCCCAGTATTGTTTTACAAGACGGTTATGCCGTTCCTCTTTAACAGAAAAGTACAGAGTCAGGGTAGACAAGAATCCCAAGAGCCCCAAGAGCTGGGGTCAGTGTAGGGAATCCATAAATCGGATAATAATGCCCTCACACACCCTTGCAGGTGTCATGCTTCATCATCTGGGCTGCTCCTCATCGGGTCGGCAGTGCAATACCGGACGGGCTCCCTGTACTAGGGGCTCTTTATCGGAGATCTTTATATCTGAATGCCGTATGGTGAAGTGCGGGTGAGGGGGCAATATAATGTAGATGAAGTTTGGTGAGTTTAAAATAGGGTTGGGAGTACTGAGGTAAACAAGTATTTATTCTGGGGGTCTTCTACCCTAACTAAAAACAAAAAGCAAGGCACAAGCTTGAGAGTAATGTCTCGTGTCGTGTTATACCTTGTTTAACTAAGTGTTGGTCAACATGTTTCTCGCTACTGGAATAATCTCCTTGCGGTTCTTCAGGACCTAGATAATAACTATCTACACCTAAGTAAGTGTGGTAAGTTTTCTACTCATGGTAGTGGTGTCTAATGGTTAAAGTACCTGGATCTACCCTAATCAGTAAAACCCCAGGCTTCAACAGTACCCGGTGGAATATGCATAGCGCATGGTTCCTATAATTGTAGGAAGTTGTGGCGCATAATGCAGAAACGTGGAACTGCCCTGTCCACCGGGAGGTGTCTGTCCCAGTACACAGTGCGGCAGGGTTACCCCATCACAAACATGACGGATATTCCGTCCACCGTATTGCAAGCTCCAAGGCTATAAGGCACTTATAATACGGTGGACAAGATATCCATCACATTTGTGACGGTGTAACCGCGTCCACCACCCTTTAAATCAGGCTGCTACCCTTTGGAACTGAGACAAGAGTCTGCACCTTCAACTCTGCTTTTTCTGCTGAATACCAGATTACATTGAGATGAAGTTGGCTTTGTCACTCCCTTCACAGGCCCACACCAAACCAGTTGCAAATGTTCACAGGAAGAGTCGTCCCGACGCCCTGCTGTATCCCTAGGGTCCACCAGGATGATAGCTCGCTTTGATCCGGTGTTGGAGGCATGCAGCTCTTGTTGTGGGTAGTTGCAATCCCCCCTCTTCCAGTTGTCTCTCCTCTGGTAGTGGCCGGCGTTAGGGCAGAGTGGCAGGTGGGGGTGTGGCAGGAGTGGGGGCAGGGGAGAGGGTGCTGGAGCAGAGTTTTCTGTTGAAAATTTATCGAGTTTTAAGCTCCAGTTTTGTTTATATGTTTTGATTAAAAATACTAGATTTAAAACACTAATTAATAGTTTGTCTTGTTGAAGTCGGACTAACCAACATTACTAATGAGAGAAATTACATGTGGGAATGCATATATGTTGCTTAATAATAATGTGCGGTTTTAATTAAATGAATGTCGCAAAGTGCTATTTGTTTAAAGCACAAACCCTTTTAAAATAACGTGTACTAATGCTTTATTGTGTTGCAAAAGGCTAGATAATTACATACACATAAGGGTATTAGTGGGAATTAACACTGTTTAATCATTATGCTGTGGTAACGTTGTTTTGTGTTTCTTTTAATTAAGATGGTCTGTTTTGGCCTAAAACAAGATGGCTGCCATTTACAGCCTGCGCTCGAGTGATTGAATTTTGATGAGAGGCCTTGCTGAACATGGTCGAGAGTCACCTGATCACAGTCTTTGCCTGGTTAGAAAATCTTCCGTGAGGACAGCAGTTCTGGGAACGATTCCAGCTGGCCTTGGACAAGGATAAGGCACAATGAACATTGTCCAGTCTGTGGTGGCTTTGCTAAGATATCAAGGAAGAACATTTACGAAAGTAACATTTGCAAACTCGAGTTTCCTTCTTCCGTCTTTTTATTTTTGTGATTTTCCTGAGCGGAGGTTTTTTTAATGTAACCAAGAGACTTCCTTTCCTGCTCGCTCTGCTCAGCGGCTCAACGGATATTCGACATTTGTTGTATCTTTGATTCATAACATTTCCTATAAATATGTTAGACTAGAGAGGGTCCATGTTCGTTCGTTCCTTCATTCTTTCCTGGTGATCATCGCGTTTGGATGTTACCCATGCCGAGGACGGCAGCTCGAGAGACTTTACCGAGAGACCTGTCCTGGCCCTTTTAGCTAGAATAGGTAACTATGAGAATGACAATTTTGCTAATGATTGACTTTTCATTTGAATTAATTTAGATAAACAAGCATTGTTTGAATTTCAGTGTCGGGTGTTTATTCCTTGTCAATTATTGAGTTCCAAATGTATTTCCTATGTTTTAAATCATGATTCAGGACAGTAATTTTATGGTCTCATTGACCTCATTGTAGATGCAGATTGGTTCTCCTATATTCGGTGTGGATAGAGTAATAGTGTGAATCTAGTGTGATGGGCCCTAGCGTATGATGTGTGTTTGTGCGTGTGACTGTAGATTTACTCTGTCCGCGGAAGCAGGGAGATTTTGTATGCGCCGATCTGCAGCAAGGGGACTGAGAAAGGAGGAAGGAAAAAAAAGAACTCACCTGCCGCCTGCAGCCCGCCGCATCGCCGGCCTTCTGCTTCTCTCGTGTCTCCACTGCAGGCGGAGGCTCCCAGCCTCCCCTGCAGTCAATCCTGAAGCTGCTCTCATGCATGAGAGCAGCTTCAGGATTCGCCGGAGCGCCCTCGATTTGCACTCCCAGGGAGACTTGGAGCCTCTGCCTGCTGTCTCCATCCCGGCAACGCAGCTGGGGTTGGAGACAGCTCTGCGCATGTGAGTTTGGCCGGCCTGAGACGACCAGCCAAACCCACATGCGCCCTGATAGCAGTGCCTACCACTCCCCTTGTGACTGCCCCCACAATGGCCCCATCCCCAGGACGTGACATTTAGAAGCGAAGGAGCCGCCGCTGCTCTCCTCTGCTTCCAGGTTCTGTACTACGTGCATGTGGGGTCTATCTTTAAGGAGAACTCACCTGGCGAGTTCCCAGTGGCTAACAGGACACACCAGATCTCCATACACTTCCTTCAGGTTTGGGTCGAGGTCTAGTCTCGCAGGCAGCAGGCAGCTGACGTCACCATGTGAGTGATGCCAGTGTAAGTCTGAAGCTTCGAGCTCAAACACCATTAAATGATGTCCCACTGAGCAGAGGTGGGGGGCCCTTACAAGCTCCTCCTCCCCAGTAACTCCCTAGCTTACTACAGGTTTCTCACTTACAACTAAAACTATCTAAATCTTACAGCTAAAGCCATCTAAATGGGTGGGTAGTTGGAAGCTTCCAAAGTATCACAAATGTTAACCGTATAAAATAGAATGCTCTCCTAGAAGGCCATTTACATCCATTCCCTCCCATCGAAAAACAAAGCTGGTCCCACCCAAGCGATGGGGGGCATCTCTGAATCAGACTCCTCTTCACTCCAGCACCACATCTTCTCTTGCCTTTCGAAGCATCACTGTAGAAGTGGTCCACCCCCTACCCATGGTTTGCACCCCCTGTGCCCTCCATAGAGATGAGGTTCACTCCCCTTCCCCATCCTTAGGTGTCATGCCTCTGTGGTTGATGCAAAGGGAAGGAGGCCTAACTCATCTGTATCTACTCTGTGCAAGGAACACTCAGGCTGCACACTTGTAGCTGAGAAACTGACTATAGATTATTATCAAGCCCCAAATGGTGGCTTATTACAATCAAATGTGAAAATGAATTATATATGATTATGTAATGAATCAAACATAAAGCTGGACAAAACTCAGCTTGAAAGAAAGATTTTCACACGGGTGTATACTTAGAAAAAGTCCACATTTATGTCAAAGATTGTGTTATATAAATCGAAGTCTGAACGATGAAGAGGACTCAGGCAACTCAAGACTAATGAGAGAGTTGCGAATTTTGCAGCAACCTTTGTCTCAACCTAACGGGAATATCAGACGGCACAATAGGAGGGATATATAATATCGTGGTGAGCATTTGCCCCACTATGGCCACTACCGTTTGAATTTTGATTTTTGGAGCACAATTCATTTTGATTGCTGTTCTGGAACATATGCCTTTGTTCCCAGTTGTTCGGAGTCATCAGTACACATAAGAACTCACGTCCTGAAGATGGTCTTATAGATGCCTTCACACAAAAGACCGAAACGTCGACAATCAACCCATTTTCTTAGTCATTATTGTTTCAGGAATTGTTCATTGTATAGCCAATGATGTTTCTACTGTCATTTAATATGTGAAATGGGTTACGGCAAAAGTGTTCTTGATAAAATATCTACAGGACAGAATATCCATCTTGGTCACTTTTACTTCATGTGATTTGTAACGTGTACCCTTTTTTATAACACAATCTTTTACCTAAATTCGAACTTTTTCACCCGTGTGAAATTGTTTCTTTCAAGATGATTTTTGTCCAGCTGTATGTTTGATTCATTATATAATTATATAATTTATTCTTACATTTGATTGTAATAAGCCACCATTAAGGACTTAATAATAATCTATGTTCTGAAATCACTGACGAGTTAGACATTTTAAACAAATCCCTTAGAGCACTATTACCAGATTTTGTATGCTACCCAAGCCCCCAAGGGTCTATTGGTTGCCCATTTCCTGTTTTGAGAAACTGACTCTGACACACTTACATGCAATTCTGAGCCCTTATTTAAAAATATATGAACGATATATGATCATATAATGATAAAAGGAGGCAGCTGTACAATTTTTCACACATGCACGTAGAATCCAGTTAGGGATTTCTCAATGCACAGAGAACAAAAAAAATACAACAGCCCAGTCTAATTATATTGCTTAAAGTGGGTCCTGGAAGTCTGTTTTTGTAAAACATTGTGCTAAATTGTGTATTCCGTGCAGATTTTTTAAATTGTATTGTCTAAAAAGCCCTAGGTTTAACATGTGGCTCTAGAAGAGATCCAATGAGACAAGCCTCTGCTTCACAGCCTACCTTAGCACGCAGGAGCAGAATTTCTCAATAGTTTAGGAATTAGTTCATACCCATTCCATATCTTTCTCCTACTCTCTGGTCAGACATCTTCATCTATCCTCTTTCCAATACCTTCCTTTTCGCACACCCTTCTCCCGCCTATGCGTTGTCCTAGTTTTCTGTTACTCTTTCTCTTTACTCATTTCTTCCTCCCTTTTCCTTCTCCTGCACCCATTCCTCATGCCCTATTCTGTTACAGGAGGAATACAGCCACAATTCAGTGTCATCACGGTTTTAAAAACATGAGTGGAGGACTAATCAGCATAAGCAATTAGCAATGACATCACAGGAAGTGACGTCAGAGGGCGTGTATTCGGGATTTGTGACACCCTTTTCTTGAATGGAATGCATTTATTTTTCAGTAAGACCCGAAAAATATATATATATTGTGAACAGTCAAAAGTAGTAAAATTGCTCAGAAGTGTAAGCTGGTGGGCCTGATTTACAAACGTAGCCTACACTTTGGGGTAAGTTTACTACTTTGACTATTCACAAAATCTGCCTGTAAGTCACTACTAAACAAACAAAAAAATAGTAGTAAGTCAAGCCTCACACACCACTGGGACTTCAAACCGCTCCCACAGAAAGTATTGGAAGTAGGGAATTAAATAAAACCCCACAGTACATATCCTTGAATTCAATTAGTTAAAATAGTTAAAAATATTTTCAAAAATACTATTTAATGCCTAGAGATCTCCGCATTGTAAAGTATAAGGACAAATAAAATAGTTTGTTTTACTCAAAAATAGATAATAACAATAATTTACTATTAAGTATTTATATACATTTATTTATATATTTATGTAGAGCAAAATAATGCTACAACATTAGAACTTCATTTTGAAATAAAACTTTAATTAATGGAATTATATTTCATTAAATTAAAATTCTTATTCTGAAGTTTAAATTAAAACATAAATTCACACCTAAAGAAAATAATATTAAAAGTGAGGTAGAGAATTAATTAAAATTAATTTAGTTTATGTTAACCGGCCTTGAAACAGTGGCACACATGAATTTGCGACGGAGAATTATTACATCTCATCATTCCATTATGTATGTAAAGGACGCTTTATTGGGAGCAAGCTGGGCAGCCTTACTTCCTTTGGCTACACCGCATATGCTTACAAGCCCTAAACAACACTCTAACATTTGTTACTAACCCATACCCCAACCCTAAACAGTTCCACCATAACAATTCCCGACTCACTTTCCAGCTGAGCCCTGACATCACTCAAGCTTATGTTTACAACCATCATGGGTTCTGAATTCCTGTCCATCCACCATTTCCTTGATTGCCTGGCCTACTCATTCCTGGACCAGGACCTACTCATCAATTCCTCGTTCCGGCTCTATCCCCACTTCTTCTGCCCCGCCCCCCTTCCCCCTGCTTGTCCATCTCCCCGTTTCTGCACCTTTACTCCACTACCAGAAACATCCTCCCCTGAGGTGTTCTTTCTGTCTCCCTGCACTCCATACCTGCTCCAACCCCTCTGCTGCCTTCTATTTTAACCTACCAACATACAGTGTGTTCCCTAACACTGACGGGTGAGCCCCTTATGTCTAAATAAAGCCAGGCTTCATTCACAGTCTCCTCATATTTTATCACTTGTATCCCTTTCACTCTACAAAACCACGCAGTCTCCCTGTGTACCTCATTCCTGGCCATGTTTGTCGTGGCGGGTTTCCTTGCCCCCTGTCGACACCCTTCTGGGTACCAATAGTCCTACAAAACATCGTCCCTCCATTTTTTATCAAATCCAGGCCAGCGAGCAGGACTAAATCCTTCTCACCCAAGTGCAATACCACCATGTCGGCCAGCATGCCTCTCAATCTCCAAAGAGTTTGCCATAAGTGTCCCATCTCACTCCCCGCAGTCCATACCATTGGATCACTGCCCTGTCACTTGTCGGTGGCCCATTTCACAACTGAATGGCCTTATATCCAAAGCGCCTTCTAACTCCCCACTTTTTCTTTACCTGTGAAGCAAAAACAACAGTTAGGATCCTACTGTGTACATATGACCCCCACTCCCACATATTGCCACATGCAGGCCCCCTCCACCTACACAGGTCTTTTAATCTGTCTTCACGCTTTCCTTAGCACAAACCTTCCCCCACTGTGGAGTGTTCTGTGTTTTCCTTTTCCTCCCAGCGCGCTTACTTTAAGCATTTCATCTTTACGGCTGAACTCAACATAATCTCCTACACCAACGACACCCAGCCCATCTTCTGACACCCAGCTCATCTTCTGACACCCAGCTCATCTTCTGACACCCAGCTCATCTTCTGACTCCCAGCTCATCTTCTGACACCCAGCTCATCTTCTCTCTGTCCGAAGACCCTTCCACCACTAAAGCCCGCTTCCACAGATGCATGATGAACATCGCAGACTAGATAAAGGACACCTGTCTTACACTCAGCACGAACAAGATGAAAGACCTCATCTCTGGGAACAACCCTTCGCTATGGAGGGATACCTGTAAGCAGAATCAGTTTTTCCTCATTTCCAGGCGAAACGGAGGTCAGCGGTCTAGCTGCTTACCTCCTCTATTTAATTGCATGCCTGACACGACGTGCAGCGGACACACTTGAGTAAGGCTACAGAACCTGATCTTACTTCTAATTTTAACTGGCCATAATTCTGTTTAATCTTGATCTTAACTGGGCACTCGGAGAAATGCTAATTTGAATGCTCTAAGTACAGCTCTCACCACTGATCCTAATCTTACCAGTGCACACTTACTTATTGTTCCTGCGATTGCACTGCTCCCCGCAATTCTCCCCGGTCCACCGCAGGTTTTTCTCGTTTGTGTGGAGGGAGATTACGTGTAATAGAAGCAGTTTTTCCTCATTTTTGGGCGGAACGGAGGTCAGCGGTCTAGCTGCTCACCTCCTCTATTTAATTGCATGCCTGACAGGACGCGCCACTGGCGTGCCAAAGGTGCGCCAAAGGCATGACCGTCCACGGCCAACCATCGCCAGGAACCAGGACCCCTGCATGTTTCACCCCGGAAGCAGGAATTAGCCAGAAGTATACCTACTCCAACCGGGAACTCCTTGATATCAGACGAGGTAGCTTAGAAAAATGTATTCATTATACTTATGCTACGCTGAGAGCTCTCCCAGTTATAGAGGGGCCCTTCGAGTGCAGGTCCTGTCAATTTCAGAGCCTGAAGTTACAACAGAACCACATGGATAGCATGTCACCTGACTTAGGCATAAGTCAGCTCAGCCCCATAGCAGATGCGGATACCCTTCCCCAGACCCCTTCAGGAAACATAGGTTGGAATTGCTTCTTAAGAAATGTTAGATCTCTGCCTAAACACGCAGTCGAGATCTGGGAACTATTTACTTCTAAGCTCCACAACATTGGATTCCTGACCAAAACCTGGATTAAACCCAACTCCATCCCAGCCATAGCAGTGGCACTCCCGGAGGGCTACCGCATTCAAAGACTGGACAGACAATCCGGGGGGGGAGGGGGTATAGCCATAATTCAAAAGGAATCCATCAAAATCTCCATACTTGAGCAACTAGGCAATGATGAAATGGAAATTATAGTCTTCAGAATTGACCTGCTTCCCCAACACAGCTGGAAAGCTGCCCTTGTATGCCGGCCCCTAGGTCCCCTCCTAGACTTTCCACCGCAACTAATGGAATTCATCTCCCCCCATATTATTTCAACAACAAAAACATTTGCTCCAGGGAGACTTCAATGTTCATAGTGAGAACATCACAAAACAGGACGCTTCTCTGCTCCTGGCAGATTTAGCCACTTTATAACTAAATTAGATCAACAGGGGCCCCACACACTCAGCAGGACACACGCTAGATCGCATTTTTACTAACTCTTCTAACATTTTCGGTGGAGCTACTTGTCCACTCACATGGACTGAACACTCATTAATAGACTTTCAAATCTGGGATCCCAGGGTACACAACGCTTCCCCACGTACCCCCCTTAACTTTCGTAGTCAGTGGCACAAAATCACTCCTGGCCACTTCCAAGATATAACTCCAGCACTCTGGACCCTTGAATCAGACATGGTGGAACAATGTTTGCAGTGCTATAACTCTACAGTTAAAACTGCCATTGATCTTCTGGCTCCTGTGAAACATTCCCTAGCTTAGCTAGGCGCCCCCAGACATTGTGATTTTCCTCCAACCTCCGGACGGAAAAGCGTCTCTGTAAAAAGTTTGAACGGCGCTGGCGCGACTCCCATGCTACACAGGATAAAGAGAAATATAATACCGTCTTGGCTCAATATCACAAAAATATAAAAAACACTCACAGAGCTCATATTGCCCTGCAACTCAGTCAGGCAGGGAGTGTGCTCAAAGTTCTCCACCAAATCTTAAAACCCTTCACCCACACGATGACTTCCAAGAACGAAGCAGCTCCCTCCCAAGCCCTATGCGATAAAATTGCAACTCACTTTACTCAGAAAATTTAGTTGATTTACGACAAAATCACCTCAGTCAGAAACTCTGAGCTGGACCCCACAGTGCACTACTCTCCCGATCCACCCAATTCATAGACGTTAGATAATTTCCCCATGCTCACGTCCAATGGTGTAGAATCATTACTGAATACAGTAAAATCAGGCTCTCCAATGGATATTATTCCGGCTAGGATCATCTCGCTGCTCTCCAAACAGCTATCCACCCCAATTTGTTCAATCCTCAATCTTTCGATGAGAGAGGGCCAACTCCCCCCTGAATGGAAGGCGGCACAAATAATCCCCATCTGGAAAAATCCTAAGGCCCCAATGGAAGACCTATCCAACTATCACCCAATTTCTTTGTTACCTCTCCTGAGCAAGATACTGGAAAAACACATCAACAAACACCTGTCTGACTATGTCGAAGCCTCAAACTGCCTTGATCCATCTCAGTCGGCTTTTAGGTCCAGGTACAGTACTGAGTAGGCCTGGGCGGCAAATTCCGTTCCGCTCGTGGAATTAGCGGAATTTGGGAAATTTCACATTCCGCGGAGAACGCGGAATTGCCCAAAATTCTGCGTTACGCGGCTTTACGGAATTTTTTGATTGTTCGCGTTCTCAAAATGCATGTTTGCGAGATATTTCCCCCCAAGCACGCAAACAGCATTCGCAACAGTAAAAATGCATAGCGAACAAGCAATTTCGCGTGTTCGTGGAATTTCTGCGTGCTCGCAGAGATTTTTTACCGTTTCGCGGAGGTTTGCGTAGCGTGACTACGCAAATTCTGCCCACCCCTAGTACTGAGTCAGCTTTGATTGCTGTCACCGACAATATCCGACAGTCCCTGGACAACGGACAAGCAGTACTTCTTGTGCTGCATGATTTGTCGGCTACCTTCAACACGGTCTCTTCTCAGACTCCGCTCAGGAGACTCAAAGAAATTGGTGTCCAAGGGCTAGCCTTACAATGGATGTCAAGTTTTCTTTCTCGTCGAATCAGACTATCAACCTAGGCCCTTTCCGTTCAAAGACCACAGGATAAACAAAGGGTGTGCCTCAGGGATCCTGTCGCAGTCCCACCTTGTTCAACATTTATTAACTAGAATTCATACCAATCTCATATGCTGATGATATGCAGCTCCTACTTTTCTTTGACAAACACACCCCTAACGCTCAATCTACCTTTTCGGATGGCATGGTGGTAATCGCTATCTGGACGAGGAATCATTTCCTCCAGCTTACGGCGGGGAAAACTGAGATTATGCTGTTTGGAGATGACCCCTTGATGTGGTCCCCCAGCTGGTGGCCAGAAGAACTTGGCGCTGCTCCGGCTCTCAAGACTGTGGTAAAAAACCTGGGCGTCCGTCTGGACCAGAAACTGATAATGAAGGAGCACGCTGCCACTACCATTGGCGCATGCTTCCACATGCTAAGCCTCCTACGTAGGGTATTCCCTTTCCTCCCCCTGACTACTTGGAAAACACTCATTCAGGCATTAGTGCTGAGCTGCCTGGACTATTGTAATGCCCTACTGATTTCTGCTAACGAATCCACACTGAACAAACTACAAGTAGTCCAAAATACTGCAGCTCTCCTGGTCTCGAACGCTCCTCCCCTAACTGCCTCCCTTCCACTCCTCCACCAACTGCACTGGCTTCCAGTGTGTAAGTGGATCAGATTCAAGATTTGTTGCATTGTACACAAATCCTTGAATGCTAAAGGTCCAAGTCACCTGGCAGAAAAATTCACTTAATATCTGTCATCTAGGCCTCTACGTTCAGGGTCTAAGTCCCTACTCCTTATTCCACGCTGCAAAAAATCGCATCTAGGTGGAAAAGCTTTCTTCCACCTATCCCCTTTCTACTGGAACCAGAACGATTCATCTACTAAAATGCCCAGATCACCTGCAATTCAGAAGGCTCCTTAAAACTGTACTGTTTTAACTTGCATCCTTTCTCCGGCCGGCCGCAAAAATGTCTATAGCCAGGAGATACCTCTTGGGGGGTGATTCGACGACTTTATAAATGAATAAATATCAAATAATATATATGTGGCGACATGTGGTTCTTTGCCGAACCCCAGCCCCAACAGACCATGCCCGCATCCTCGGCATGATCCTGGATAGCAAGCTATCCATGAAGAAATAAGTCAACGCAGTCTCATCTGCCTGCTTCTACACACTTCGCCTGCTCTGCGAGATCTTCAGGCGGCTCCCGGTAACTCAGACGGACAATGATGCAGGCTCTCATCTACAGCAGATTGGACTATGGACTCATGCTCTATGTAGGAATCACCGCATGCCTCCTGAAGAGACTCCAGACAATACAGAACTCTAATGCAAGACTTATACTCGGCCTCCCCAAAAGGAACCACATCACACCCCATCTCTAGAAATGACACTGGCTCCCGATTCAGAAGAGATGCCAGTTCAAGATGCTGACCCCCGCATACAAGGCCTTGCATGCATCAACAAACGCCTAATCTTCCACCAACCAAACAGACACCTCCGCTCAGCTTCCATCTCTCTCGCAGACACCCCATGGAACAGCCGAGCCAACACCGGAGGAGGCTCCTTCTCGTACCTGGCGTTCAAGACCTGGAACAACCTCCCCCTGCACCTCAGGATCGCACCGTCACTCCAGCAGTTCAGAAAAGAACTGAAGACCTAGATGTTTGAATGTTCAATCCTTCATGCAGCAGCAAACAGTTCCAGTGCCTCAAGACTCCTAGGTGAATTGCCGCACTATATAAGTGTATGATATATTGATTAATTGACATCCAAGATTAGTTTCTCCATCACCAGTGGCTCAGTCTCATGCACAAAAACTACCCCTTCCTCACAGCCTCTTCTCTCCAACTACTGCCCTATCTTGCTTACCAGGCAAAGATCCCTATTCTGGGCCTCCTCGACCATACCACAGACTCGCAAGCTTCCTGATCCATTTTGCTCCTTTTCATCTCACTGCCTATCTTATACCGGCTCCTTGCTAGGTATCCCATCAATACCCACCAGTTCTGATATCCTGAAAAATCCAGAGAACAGGGTCATGAATCCCCTAACAAAGCCTCCTCCTTGGTGGGATGCACACAAATCTCATTTGGGTCTCCAACCCCCTGAGAATTTCTAGCGCCACGTGTTTCCTCAATTTTTTCCTTCGTTCTTTCTCCCCTGCCAATATCATTTTCCACTATGCTTCCCCACAGAGGTCACATCCCCAGTAGAATTTCCCATAGTACTTAAACTCTGCCATTGTCCCTCTATGCTCACCGGGGCTAGTGCCTTTATTAGTCTGATCTAGTAAAAGGTTAACCACGCCCTCCCTTCATGTTCCTGCCCATTCCCCTTCCACCTCCCTGACCGGCAGTCCTGTATGTTCTTCTTGTAGATTCTACCGGTAAATATTCAGCCAGCTGCTTCGCTCTCACGACTCAAACTCCCATGAATCTTGTGGAACTTGTAAGCCTCTCTCGTCCACGTCTGGGGCCAAACCACGGAACCTCCACCACTGTGAACGAGCTCGCACATCTGCTGCCCCATTGTCTCCTCCTGCAATGTCTCTGTTGCAATGATGAATTGTAGTCACGAGGTAAACCAAAGTAGAAGTTTATTTGTAGGTCACAAGATGGTAGTTACAAGTAGATGAGTTAGTTAAAGCTGATACAAGGCCCCACCAGGAGCAGCATCTCTGCTGCTCAGCCCACTATCTCTAACTGTCATCCTCCAGTCCACCAGGCACACCAACATTCCACACAGTCATCAGGCATTCCAACATTCCATACACATACTCATGCATACTGGCTAAGCAGGAGGAAATGTAAGTACAACAGTCTCAGTCTTACCAAAACCTTCCATTCCGGGCTCATCAGCAACAGCTCCCTCCGCAGTCATCCATCTTTCGTCATTCTATTCCTCACATGGTCCACTGCCTCATTCTCAATTACAAATACATCCTTTTTAGTTGTCAGTTCTTTCCCCTTTGTCTCATTGCCAACACTACTGGATACATTCAAGGAAGGTGATACTGTGCCTTTTGATTCTCCAAGACTGTCGCCATGTCTCAGCACAGCCCCATACAGTGAACTCTGACACCCCCAGAGCCCGACACACCTGGCAATATTTCCACCCACTGTGGCACTGGTCCTTTTGGAGCCACAATGTCACTTCTCTGTAGTTTTTAACAAAACTTATCCTTATTCATAAATCTTGTCTGACTTTCTGTGGTACTTGCACCTTGTGATGCAGTTTTGTTGCGCGGTGATTGCTCGTTGCCAACAAAAAGCCCTAGCAGGGGCGACCACCTTGCAAGTGAAGTTAAGCAGAGGTTTTCAAACTGTGGGCTGCCCCTGGGGGTCCGTGGCTGCATTCTCAGGGGGGTGAAAATGTCTCAGCAAAGACTTGGAAGCCTGAACTTGTTTATTTGTCTCTTTTCTAGGCCATCTTCATCACACAGTCAGAGGGCATTAAAAAAAACGTGGGGACTGTGATTTTAAGTGCCATGGGGCAGAGATCAGCCAGTGTCGTGGCAGGGTTCACTACCAACATACAAAGAGCAAAATATTCAGTAGCTGGTTTGATGTGTTCATATTTATTTCACGTTAACTACATATATGATAACGCACACAATTTAGATGAAAAATAAATGCAAATGAATCAGTAGGAAAGGCTTTCTTACAGGATTAATTCTCTGTTGGTTAATGGAATCACTGCAGATGTCCGTGTGTAAGATCAGAGATACAGAATGGAATCCTGCTTGGTGCAGTAGCGAATAGTGACTTTTGTTTTTGTAGTGCTGTAAGTTCCCTGTATTTGGCAGAAAGCACTGTGAATTTGTCATTGTTTAAAAATGTCATTTATTCACAGTGTAAGACAGGCTGCAGCAAAGTGATTTAGGCCCAGATTTACAAAGACTTCTGTTACTAAACCTGACGCAAAGTGCGTTGGTCTTTACAATCTGTATAACTGCAACAAATGATGGACGGAATGCTGAATGATTCAAACATTCTCCTCCAGTCAAGAGATCTGGGTTAAATCCATCGTTCTTTTGCCCACTATGCCACCCCAGTTTGGACCCAGCCAAATGCAAATCAGTCTTGACCCTGTGCCTCATGGGAACAGTCAAGACCGAACTGCCATGCCAGGTCCTCCCTGGACCAGAAACAAGCATCCTGGGACCGGTTTCGGAGTATGTCACCCTTCATCAGCCATGCTAGCTGAATCCAGTGGCACAGTGAGCAAGGGACCCACGTCTGGGCATACCCATCCCTCTTAGGGCGAAAAGTCAAGCTATCCTGGCTGATGAGGGGTGAAACCCCAAAACCGGTCCTAGGAAGCTTGTTTCCAGTCCAGGGAGGACCTGGCCTAGCAGTTCGGGCTGGACTGTTCCCATTGGGCGCAGGGTCAAGACTGAATTGCATATGGCTGGGTCCAAACTGGAATGGCATGGTGAGCAAAAAAACAATTGATTTAGGCCCAGATCTCTGTACTGGGGTGAATGTATGACATTGTTCTGCATTCTGTCCATCAATTGTTCTTTTTGGTATTTACAATCCAGCTCAAATTACGATTTGCACTGGATTGTCCAAAACGTAATGCAAGGCTGCGCAGCGCCGCTCTTTGACCCAGATCTACTAATGCTTTGCAACAGGGTTGCGTTGCTTTTGTAATGCAAACCAGATGCAAAGTATTATGCCGGGATTTACTCTCCAAAGCAAGTCAGGATTTGCATTGGATGGTTTGCATCAAGGGGGCATCCCCCGGGTAGTTCATGGGCGTCATTACAAAAGAGACAATTGGGCTCATATTTCTTACTAGCATTAGAGTAGAGGGAATAATTGCAGCAGAGGGGACAATATGTGGGAACTATTTTGTTTCTGAAAGGGTACTGAGATCCCGTGTCAAGACTAGAGTGATGGCCAGGCATGGAGGAGAAGGGGTGGAAGAGACCCCCGAGACAGACTGCTACTCAGGGAGGCAGCTATCATTAGTGAAGCAGTTGGGGTTGCATTGGGGCCCAGGAGTGTGAGGGGCTCATAAGTCCCCCAAGTATGAGGGTCAGCATTGGTTGATCAATTTCTGTTTTTGACTCAAGCATTTACTTCTCTCATTACTGTGGATTATGAGCTACAGAAAAAGTACCGCTTAAAATGGTCTCACAAACCCAAACCCCTGCGCTCAGCCCTTTCACATCTTGCAGTCCTTGCCATAAAGTATTGGAGGGGAGCCCTTAGGGGGGCTCAGCGCAGCAAGGTTTAAAAGCCTCTGAGTTACGGTGACCCATCATCCACTGCAACAACCTCAACTCGCATTTCTCCTCATCTGCCGCGTCTCCAAGCAATTGTGCCTGTGCTGTAAATGTATCTGGTAGCAGTCGTGACATCATGTCTCCAGAGTCCAGTCCGAACCCCAAAAAGATCAGTCTCACAGCCGGCCCTTCTGATTTCTCTGGGGCTAAAGGTATGCGGGATTCCTCTGCAACCAATTCCAGAGTTGTCAATAGTCTTTTGCACCCACCATGCTAGCCCTCAAAGAGTTGTTGAGGCGGTGCAGCCCCTGCTTACACCTCGTTGCCGTCTTCACTACTCAGTCTACAAATGAGCTACTTTTTTCAATCACTGAGCATACCCCTGATCGCCCCATAGGCGTTGATGTCTCCGCCTAGAAATCTCTTTGAAATCGTATGGCCAGCAATTGGTAAACTGGCAAAAGCTGGAATGCCAAATTTATGTCTGTCTTGCCCATCTCAGCCCCTTCCCAAACTTCCTTACCAGTTCCATGGCCATATCAGTACTGGCGTAAGTCACTGAGCAGTCCTGGTAGTCTATGTCCTTGTGATCTATGAAGTAATTTGTTGAATTGACTTACGACTGTGGCAAGCGGTGTCGCAGTCTGAAAATGCCTTCTTCTATACTCTCACCAGTGGGCAAATATCAGCTCTGGCAACAGGGGTTCCCTGAATGGACCCATTATCCTGCCACCTTCTACTTCTCTTTCACCATCCATGGATTAGATTTAAGCTTATTCTCAGCACATCTGCATCCTTGAGGTCCAATGTTGAGGCTCCTAAAGCCCTGTGTAAACCAGACCCACATGAAATATGAAATACCAGCATTTGTAAAGCGCACAGCTACCTCTGGAGAGGTGTCCCGGCGCTAGGGGCCCTCTGGAAGATTAAGCAAACTATTCCCCAGAGTAACAGGGTGCTGGGCAAACCTGCCGCTGGCGCCGGGGATCGAACCGTGAAACCCGTGGTCTGGAGTCGGGCACCCTGGCCGCTGCGCCACACCTCTTCCACATCAGCCTGAACACAGCCATGTCCAGGTACCGCTGTGGCCAGGGGCACACAGCTTCTGCCGTGGCCGACTTCCAGCTTTCAACAGGCTCCCCTTGTGCCCTGTTGTGTCCTGGTTTCCACCCCTGCCCCCTGGGTGGGCACATGTGAACGGGCATGTATGGCAATAGAAAAACACTTGCTGTGTGTGTTGACTGTGCAACTGTGCGTTGGTCTTGTGAACGTCATATGTTCCAGCAATAGTTCATTGTCTGAATCCCCCAATAAGTTTGTAGTCATCACCCTCCTCCTGGATCTGAACTCACCATCATACCCGAGCCATGGGAAGCTCCCGGGACCTGCCGCCTGTCCTAATGATGTGTATATATTGCTGTCATACCACACTATTTTTGGGAAGTTTTTCATACGTTGTAGTGGCTTATGTGGTGCTGGCTGGCGGCTATTGCCCATGTGTCGATATTAGTTGGCATCTTAGGCTGTTTGGTGATTCTCTCTCCTTTGCTTTCAAGCCCACCTTGAATTTGCCCCCGCCACCCCCGTGTAACAATTTAAATATGTCTACAGATTCATTTGCCCAGATCTTTTTCTTGGTGCTCAACCAAAGGTGCCCTCTGGAGGAGGCCTGCTACCCCATGTGTGGGCATTTCGCTTGCTCCCCAAGGTCCTCTCCTGGTTTACTCCTGCCCCTTTTGTCATCCCGTTTGTTTCTCCACCGTCTCCCAGTGCCTTCTCCCTCACTATTCCCATTGTCGTTGTTCCATCCATACTTCTTCCCATAGCCATCGGTGCTCACTGTGCCCGTTGTCGCTGCGCCCTCCTCCATCAAGCCTTCACTTTGAGCCCCCGGCTCCCAGAGGAGTACCCACCAGGGGTTGTTCACGGGCGCTCCCGCCCCTCCTGTGCCCACCCTCACAGGCAGCGTTGATCACTGGTGGGAGCTCCGGCCTGCCTTGGCAGAGTGCACCACCTGCTCATGTGGGGCCTGCTTCCTGCATCATCCTGCAGGTGCCTCCTAGCTGCCTGCCCGTGCTCCCTCCCGTGCTCTCTGTCCACACACAAGACTTCAGCTTGCGCTGCTGTTCCAAACCTGGATATATTTGTGGACATGGGACAAACGGCGAAGAAAGTCACAGCTGTCAAAGGCAGGTCGGTTACAAATGAACCAGGCGAGGGCCACGGATGCCCCCCACTGACAGGCACAAGTTCACCAAACATGGAACATGAAGGGAATGGGTCCCCCATGGAAAAGATGCACGGGGCATGCCTACCAATGTAGGTGTGGCATCGGCAAAGCCTCAGTCCAGGAGAGGGCTCAAAGGTGCCCAGGAAATGGAGGGCATGGCTGTCTGGCACCGCGCATCCATCTCACTCCAGAGGGACATTGGTATGGGTGAGACTCAGCATTCCTTGGGTGGCCCAGCCAGGCAAGACAGACACAGAGGGTGGATTTTAGTCGTGACTAGACTGACACGTGATTATTCGGGAAATAGACCCTGACTCTACTAGGGGTACTAAAATAGTGTATTAGATATTGAGGGGGTCAGGCTACCCCTCCTACCAAACTCGCCCACTGCCAATATATGAATGGCACCTGTAAAGACGATCAGAAGCTGGCAGAGCCATCGTGCGTATGACACCCACCGTGCGCTGAACTCTCACTGTGCCCCTCTAAGCATGCTCTGCACTCCGGACTGGACACGCTGAACTCTCACAGTGCCCCCCTAAGGCTGCTCTGTGGTCCAGACTGGACACGCTGAACTCTCACAGTGCCCCCCCCCAAGCATGCTCTGCACTCCAGACTGGACACGCTGAACTCTCACTCTGCCCCCCTAAGCATGCTCTGCACTCCAGACTGGACACGCTGAACTCTCACAGTGCCTCCCCCAAGCATGCTCTGCACTCCAGACTGGACCAGCTGAACTCTCACAGTGCCCCCCTAAGGCTTCTCTGCACTCCAGACTGGACACGTTGAACTCTCACAGTGCCCCCCTAAGCATGCTATGCACTCCAGACTGGACCCGCTGAACTCTCACAGTGCCCCCCTAAGCCTGCTCTGCACTCCAGAGTGGACACGCTGAACTCTCACTGTGCCCCCCTAAGCATGCTCTGCACTCCAGACTGGACACGCTGAACTCTCACAGTGCCCCCCTAAGCATGCTATGCACTCCAGACTGGACCCGCTGAACTCTCACAGTGCCCCCCTAAGCCTGCTCTGCACTCCAGAGTGGACACGCTGAACTCTCACGGTGCCCCCCCTAAGCAGGCTCTGCACTCCAGACTAGAAACGCCGAACTCTCACAGTGCCCCTCTAAGGCTGCTCTGCACTCCAGACTGGACACGCCAAACTCTCATAGTGCCCCCAAGCATGTTCTGCACTCCAGACTGGACACGCTGAACTCTCACAGTGCCCCCCTAAGCATGCTCTGCACTCCAAACTGGACATGCCAAACTCTCACAGTGCCCCTCTAAGGCTGCTCTGCACTCCAGACTGGACACGCCGAACTCTCACAGTGGCCCCCTAAGCATGCTCTGCACTCCAGACTGGACACGCTGAACTCTCACAGTGCCCCCCTAAGGCTTCTCTGCACTCCAGACTGGACACGTTGAACTCTCACAGTGCCCCCCTAAGTATGCTCTGCACTCCAGACTGAACACGCTGAACTCTCACTGTGCCCCCCTAGCCATGCTCTGCACTCCAGACTGGACACACTGAACTCTCACAGTGCCCCTCTAAGCATGGTCTCCACTCCAGACTGGACACGCTGAACTCTCACTGTGCCCCCCTAAGGCTGCTCTGCACTCCAGACTGGACACGCTGAACTCTCACAGTGACCCCCTAAGGCTGCTCTGCACTCCAGACTGGACATGCTGAACTCTCACTGTGCCTCCCTAAGCATCCTCTGCTCTCCAGGCTGGACACGCTGAACTCTCACAGTGCCCCCCTAAGCATGCTCTGCACTCCAGACTGGACACGCTGAACTCTCACTGTGCCCCCCTAGGCATGCTCTGCACTCCAGACTGGACACGCTGAACTCTCACAGTGCCCCTCTAAGCATGGTCTCCACTCCAGACTGGACACGCTGAACTCTCACTGTGCCCCCCTAAGCATGCTCTGCACTCCAGACTGGACACGCTGAACTCTCACAGTGCCCCCCTAAGCATGCTATGCACTCCAGACTGGACCCGCTGAACTCTCACAGTGCCCCCCTAAGCCTGCTCTGCACTCCAGAGTGGACACGCTGAACTCTCACAGTGCCCCCCCTAAGCAGGCTCTGCACTCCAGACTGGACACGCTGAACTCTCACAGTGCCCCCCTAAGCATGCTCTGCACTCCAGACTGGACATGCCAAACTCTCATAGTGCACCCCTTAAGCATGCTCTGCACTCCAACCTGGACACGCCAAACTCTCACAGTGCCCCCCCTAAACATGCTCTGCACTCCAGACTGAGCATGTTGAACACTCACAGTGCCCCCCTAAGCATGCTCTGCACTCCAGATTGGACACGCCGAACTCTCACAGTGCCCCTCTAAGGCTGCTCTGCACTCCAGACTGGACAAGCCAAACTCTCATAGTGCCCCCCAAGCATGTTCTGCACTCCAGACTGGACACGCTGAACTCTCACAGTGCCCCCCTAAGCATGCTCTGCACTCCAAACTGGACATGCCAAACTCTCACAGTGCCCCTCTAAGGTTGCTCTGCACTCCAGACTGGACACGCCGAACTCTCACAGTGCCCCCCCAAAGCATGCTCTGCACTCCAGACTGGAAACGCTGAACTCTCACAGTGCCCCCCTAAGGCTTCTCTGCACTCCAGACTGGACACGTTGAACTCTCACAGTGCCCCCCTAAGTATGCTCTGCACTCCAGACTGGACACGCTGAACTCTCACTGTGCCCCCCTAGCCATGCTCTGCACTCCAGAATGGACACACTGAACTCTCACAGTGCCCCTCTAAGTATGGTCTCCACTCCAGACTGGACACGCTGAACTCTCACTGTGCCCACCTAAGGCTGCTCTGCACTCCAGACTGGACACGCTGAACTCTCACAGTGCCCCCCTAAGGCTGCTCTGCACTCCAGACTGGACACGCTGAACTCTCACTGTGCCTCCCTAAGCATCCTCTGCTCTCCAGACTGGACAAACTGAACTCTCACAGTGCCCCCCTAAGCATGCTCTGCACTCCAGACTGGACACGCTGAACTCTCACTGTGCCCCCCTAGGCATGCTCTGCACTCCAGACTGGACACGCTGAACTCTCACAGTACCCCTCTAAGCATGGTCTCCACTCCAGACTGGACACGCTGAACTCTCACTGTGCCCCCCTAAGCATCCTCTGCACTCAGACTGGACACGCTGAACTCTCACAGTGCCCCCCTAAGGCTAAACTTTCACAGTGACCCCCTAAGGCTGCTCTGCACTCCAGACTGGACATGCTGAACTTTCACAGTGCCCCCCTAAGGCTGCTCTGCACTCGAGACTGGACACGCTGAACTCTCACTGTGCCCCCCTAAGCATGCTCTGTACTCCAGACTGGACAAGCTGAACTTTCACAGTGCCCCCTAAGCATGGTCTCCACTCCAGACTGGACACGCTGAACTCTCACAGTGCCCCCCTAAGCCTGCTCTGCACTCCAGAGTGGACACGCTGAACTCTCACAGTGCCCCCCCTAAGCAGGCTCTGCACTCCAGACTGGACACGCTGAACTCTCACAGTGCCCCCCTAAGCATGCTCTGCACTCCAGACTGGACATGCCAAACTCTCATAGTGCACCCCTTAAGCATGCTCTGCACTCCAACCTGGACACGCCAAACTCTCACAGTGCCCCCCCTAAACATGCTCTGCACTCCAGACTGAGCATGTTGAACACTCACAGTGCCCCCCTAAGCATGCTCTGCACTCCAGATTGGACACGCCGAACTCTCACAGTGCCCCTCTAAGGCTGCTCTGCACTCCAGACTGGACAAGCCAAACTCTCATAGTGCCCCCCAAGCATGTTCTGCACTCCAGACTGGACACGCTGAACTCTCACAGTGCCCCCCTAAGCATGCTCTGCACTCCAAACTGGACATGCCAAACTCTCACAGTGCCCCTCTAAGGTTGCTCTGCACTCCAGACTGGACACGCCGAACTCTCACAGTGCCCCCCCAAAGCATGCTCTGCACTCCAGACTGGAAACGCTGAACTCTCACAGTGCCCCCCTAAGGCTTCTCTGCACTCCAGACTGGACACGTTGAACTCTCACAGTGCCCCCCTAAGTATGCTCTGCACTCCAGACTGGACACGCTGAACTCTCACTGTGCCCCCCTAGCCATGCTCTGCACTCCAGAATGGACACACTGAACTCTCACAGTGCCCCTCTAAGTATGGTCTCCACTCCAGACTGGACACGCTGAACTCTCACTGTGCCCACCTAAGGCTGCTCTGCACTCCAGACTGGACACGCTGAACTCTCACAGTGCCCCCCTAAGGCTGCTCTGCACTCCAGACTGGACACGCTGAACTCTCACTGTGCCTCCCTAAGCATCCTCTGCTCTCCAGACTGGACAAACTGAACTCTCACAGTGCCCCCCTAAGCATGCTCTGCACTCCAGACTGGACACGCTGAACTCTCACTGTGCCCCCCTAGGCATGCTCTGCACTCCAGACTGGACACGCTGAACTCTCACAGTACCCCTCTAAGCATGGTCTCCACTCCAGACTGGACACGCTGAACTCTCACTGTGCCCCCCTAAGCATCCTCTGCACTCAGACTGGACACGCTGAACTCTCACAGTGCCCCCCTAAGGCTAAACTTTCACAGTGACCCCCTAAGGCTGCTCTGCACTCCAGACTGGACATGCTGAACTTTCACAGTGCCCCCCTAAGGCTGCTCTGCACTCGAGACTGGACACGCTGAACTCTCACTGTGCCCCCCTAAGCATGCTCTGTACTCCAGACTGGACAAGCTGAACTTTCACAGTGCCCCCCTAAGCATGGTCTCCACTCCAGACTGGACACGCTGAACTCTCACAGTGCCCCCCTAAGCATGGTCTGCGGTCCAGACTGGACAAGATGAACTTTCACAGTGCCCCCCTAAGGCTGCTCTGCACTCCAGACTGGACATGCTGAACTCTCAGAGTACCCCCCTAAGCATGCTCTGCACTCCACACTGGACACGCTGAACTCTCACAGTGCCCCCCTAGTCTGCTCTGCACTCCAGACTGGACACACTGAACTCTCACAGTGCCCCTCTAAGCATGCTCTGCACTCCAGACTGGACACGCTGAATTCTCACTGTGCCCCCCTAAGTATGCTCCGCACTCCAGACTGGACATGCTGAACTCTCACAGTGCTACCCTAAGCATGGTCTCCACTCTAGACTGGATACACTGCACTCTCACAGCACCCCCCTAAAGCTGAACTCTCACAGTGCCCCCCCAAGACTGCTCTGTACTCCAGACTGGACACGCTGAACTCTCACAGTGCCCCCCTAAGCATGATCTCCAATCCAGACTGGACATGCTGAACTCTCACAGTGCCCCCCTAAGGCTGCTCTGCACTCCAGACTGGACACGCTGAACTCTCACAGTGCCCCCCTAAGCATGGTCTCCACTCCAGACTGGACACGCTGAACTCTCACTGTTGCCCCTTGTGACCCATGGTACTGCCTTTGCAACCCCTTCTAAGAAACCCAAGAGCAACACCCCCTTATTGGTATCCAGTCCACCCTCCTTGTATCTGCCCATCTTTTTATTATATTAAAAGTGAATAGAAGTCTATAATTCACTGTTAGTATAAAAACCGGAGCTCTGTGTGTTAGTGAGTGAGTGAGTGGCAGGGAGTGAGTGAGAATGTGTTAGAGTAAGTGTTGGTAAAGTGAGCAAGAGTGATTCAGACTGAGTGAGAATGAGTGAGTTAAAGTAAGAGTGACAGCAAGTCAGTGAGAGTGACTGAGTAAGAATGGATGAGTAAGAATGAGGGCGAGAGAGCGATTAGATGGTGTGTGAAGTTAATGAGAGTGACACAGTGAATGAAGGTAACTAGAGTGAGAATGAGTGAGAGTAAGTGAGTGCAAGTGAGCATATGTGAGTGAGATGATACGAGTGAGTGAGAGTAAAGGTGAATATGAGAGTGAGCGAGTGACAGTAAAGGTGAATGTGATAGTGAATGGAAATGAATAGGTGAGTATGAAGGTGCCAGGGTGACTCACAATAGTTGAAGCTGAGTGATAATGAGTGACTGAATGTTAGAGAAAGTGCTAATGAGTATGAGAGAGTGAAAACATATGAATGAGTTAGAGTGAGGGTTAAATAACAAAAGGAATTGCTTCCTTTCCACATTTTGCAGCATACGCCAAGTAAGGAGTTGAGTAGGTCTATGACCCTCATTGGGGTTTGTATACATTATTGTGAGTATACACTTTATCCATGGCTAATTGCTGTTGCCTGAGCATAAGCTTAGCTTTCTCAAGCTCAAGAAATTGGCACTCCCTGTCACGTGAGTTGTCCCATCCTGCTAGAAACAGAGGTCCCTACAGAATGTCTAGAATGATCTGACTCAGCAGAGGGAGATCTAGATCTCCTTGGTAAACTCTGCACTCTCCCTGGAGGAATAAAGCGATGGTCCTCATGACCCTATTCCTCTTCCTACTCTGGGGTAACTGAGTTGTTCAGGGGTGGATCATTTTGATCCTCCTGTCCAGGGTTGAACTCTAGGTCATAGAAGGTGTCCCCTCCTGACCTACCCTCTTCCCCTGTACCACCCACTCTATCCTGCTCATCTGACCAAGGAGTCTTCCTAATGTCATCTAGCAGTAATGCATCTATGAGATGTTGGGTGCTGGCATTTCTCCCTGTCTTCAGCTTCCTAGATACACACATGGCTTTCAATTCAGTGAATGCAAAGCTATCATATTTAGTAGGCAGGATGCCACCAGTGGCATTCCCAGTAGAAGACATACTAAGTGAGGTGTAGGCAGCTACCTAACCTAGTGGGAACTAAACTCTCGTAGGTTGGAGAAAGGGTGTGCTAGAAACTTGACTTACCCAACTACAAGTTCAGTCGAACTTACTATCTTAAACTAGTATTATATGTTTTAAGATACTAGTGGTTTTTCAGTTAATCAATTCAAAAGATTTTTCTGGTAAAACAATGCAGGCTTGAATACCAACCGCTGCACACCAATGTGAGAAGTTGGCCTGGTATATGCTGTCCACTAGTTGAAGTGGGCACCCTGTACCAGTCCAAACAACCCTTATGGTGATTAGGTCAAAGATAGCCTTTATTAAAAGCTATCCCTTGTGGTAGCTATGGAGAGCAGCCTTTAGGCTAAGTCTTGAAGGAATGTTAAGTACCTTGTTTTACCAGAATGCAACCTTATAGTATTACTATTGGTTAAATGAAAGGGGAACCCCACAGTAGTTATAAAAATATGTATTTATTTTCTATAACACTCTCTAGTATCCTCTATGTTGGACCCGGCCTCGTGGCGTGGTCCTTAACCCCCTGGATGGTGCCCGTTCCCCGCCCCGGCCGTCACGGGCCACCCGTCTGAACTGCACCAAGGCCCTTCACCCGGAGCTGCACGTGGACGCATACTCCTCGTGGCTCCGCCATCTTGTTGGCATCCACGTCACACCGTGCACCAGCCGTCGCGACCCCGCTCAACCCGGCCTCGACCCCAGCGAAGCCCCGACATCGAGGCACCACGAACTAGCCAGGGGGTGCCGCAGGAACCATTCATCGCCCCGGCGGAGGACAGTATCGATGGGACCCCCAACTGTCCTCCCCTCTCAGGGTGTGATCGCCCTGCAACTCCCATGGGCCTGGCGCCTCTCCTGCTGGGCGTCTGGCCACCTCCACCCGGCCACTCCGCCCCCTCGGGCGCATAGGTCCGGACATCAAAGGGCTCCAGACCTATATCTGGGGCGACCCCACCACAGCTCGGCAGTTGTATCCCGGAGTCGAGAGCCCTGCTGATTGAATCGCGGCTGACCCTACGGAGAAGAACTCTTGTCGGAACCATCACGAGCCCTGCTGACTGCGTCGCGGCTCCCTCCTGTGAACCCTTTTCTGAACCACCTGGAACATCGGAGCCCTGCAGACGCCGTCGCGGCCCAACCTCGCTGGAACCTTCCTCGGAGCCCTGCTGACGACGTCGCGGCTCGAGCTGAACAGAGACCATCTTGAGAGCCCTGCTGATTGAATCGCGGCTCTCCACGAACTGTACGCCAGAGCCCTGCTGACGCCGTCGCGGCTCGACCCCTCCGAGATCGGAGGTCCTCCAGCGTGAGGATAAGAACTGGGCCCCAGGTACCCTCGTACCACATTCCTGCCAAAGACTGTCCCGCTACCCCTACCCTTCCAAAGAGACATTGAGACTTTTGGTGGATCCCTCGATCCCTTCGTGTAAATATTGAGCTCGTAACCTTTTTATTGATGATAAAGAATTGCTTGTCTTGAGACAACCTCCTTGAGTCCGGTGTGGTGGTGTTACTGTGCTAGTACGGGATAGGAGAAGGATCTCTCAGGAGACTTCTCGGCAGCGCTCGGCTACTTCGTGCAGTGAGAGGGCCCCCCCTTGGTGGTCTCACCGACTCCTCGGGGTCCGCCTTCCAACATTTGGTGGCAGCGACGGGATCCGAGCCGAACGCAGTACGTACCAGCCAGTACCCACTAGCTACCCATCCAAACGAATAGCATCATGAGCAGCCAGGAAAACAACGCGACAGTGGAGTTCCAGCCCGAACGGCTGGAAGAATATACGCACAAAGAATTAAAACAGTTCTGCAGAGACAAAGGCATTGCAACCACCAGCCTCGGTACCAAGGAAGAGATGCAGAAAGCTCTGAGGGCATGGTTGGAGGCTGGGGCAGGCCCCTCCCAGGAAGAAGGGCCCTTGCCCCTGACGGAGACCACAGCAACCGCACTGACCCCGGCAACCGGAGGAAGAAAGAGCCTAGAAACCGGCCTCTCCGAGGAAGAGATACGAGAGCGGGAAAAGGTCCGGAGCCACGAACTAGAGCTCGCCCGACTGCGGCTGGACGGCGAACTCCAGCTGGCAGAAAAGAAACTGGCCCTCGAGCAGCTACGCCTTCAAGAAGAAATAGAAGAGAAGAGACGACACCGGGAGTTGGAGGAAAAGAAACTAACTCTTGAGCACGAGCGCAGTCTCAAGGAGCTCGAGATCAAGGCCAAGAACGGAGGGACCAACACCCCCAGTACTAGAGACACTCTACCGCCCCCCGAGGCCAAGGTGCATATCCCGAAGGAGGTCGTCAAGGAGTATTACAAGAATGACGATATCCAACAATGGTTCAAGGCCTACGAGGTGGCCATGACCTCCCATCGGGTGCCCCGAAAAGACTGGGGCGCAGGCCTGTGGGGGCGATTCCTGAGTGAAGGGCGGGACACGCTGCTCCAGCTACCGGAGGAGGTGATGACCTCCTACGATCACATGAAGGAGGCCCTGCTCACCCGATACGGGCTAACAGCGGAGATGTACCGCCAGCGGTTCCGAGACTGCAAGAAAATCCCGGGTACCACATGGGTGGAATATGTGGACTTTTTCAGTCGGGCCCTAGAAGGGTGGATCAAAGGGAGCAAAGTAACCACCTACGGACAACTGGTCGACCTCATCGTCTGGGAACACCTTTCCAATAATTGCTTCGTGGAACTGAGGCAGCACCTCCTCGACAGCAAAATGACCGACCCGCGAAAACTTGCCGTCGAGGCCGATCGATGGGTCAACTCCCGGGTCCCCCGGAGCTCAATGGGGGAGTACCAGAGGAACCCCAACGGACCCCCACGCCAGCGCGGTGGGGGGGGAGGGCCGAACAGGAACCGAGACCCTCCCGCTGGGGCCCCCAGGAGCCCCCCTCGAGGGCCACCGCAGCCACAGCTCTCCCCGAGCCTAGCGCGAAGGGTGGGCCCGGCCCGACCCGGACCACGGCCACCCGTGACCTGCTATGGCTGCCAACAAACCGGACACTTTGCCAGCGACCCGGCCTGCCCCCTGAACCGAAGAAACGGGGCCGGCGGGCCCCCGCCCCGGCAGCTGACAGCCGCCGCCTTGGGGGGAGAGGAGGAAGAAGAGGCCCTCGACCGAGAAAACACTGAGTGGGAGCCGGCAGCCATGTCCCTGGTCTGCCTGGGTAGCCGAGAGATGGTACCCTGCACCCCCATCCCAACCAACACCCAGAAGTACCGGCAGCAGGTCACGGTCAACGGACAACGGGCCGAAGCCCTTCGCGACACCGGCGCCAGTATCACCGCGGTCCGCTGCCACCTGGTGACCCCTGAACAGATTCTACCGAATGTGCTGTGCCCGGTGCGGACGGCCGACAACAGTGAAAGCCTATGCCAGATGGCCCTGGTCCCCTTCGAGTGGGGAGGGGTGACGGGCCTGCTGAAGGTGACGGTGCGCGACGACGCCCCGGTTGACTGCCTCCTGGGGAACGACTTGGAGAGTTCCCCCTGGGCTCAAGTAGAACGACGAGAGCACCTCCGAATGTTGGAACTGGCTGATTGGGCCTGCGCCATCACCCGGTCCATGACCGCCCAGGCCCCCCGCTCCTCCTCGACCTCCGGGACGGCCCGACCCGAGGGGCTCACACCCCCTCCCGCCAGCAGCGAGGAGGAGGCGGACACCGACCCCGGGCCCAGCGAATCCTCCCCCGAAGAGATGGCTTCTCCGAGCGCCCTACCAGAACTGACGCAATGGCAACATGAAGGGGGCCCCACCCGAGAGCAGTTCCAGCAAGAGCAGCAGTCCTGTCCCTCTCTCGAAGGGGTCCGACAGCAGGCGACCGCGCAAGCCAACGGTGACCAGACCGGCACCCACTGGATCTACTGGGCCGAGGGCCTGTTGTACAGTGAACAGAAAGTGGCAGAACTCGGGGCCGGCCGCGTGTTGGTGGTCCCCCTCCGCTTCCGGGAGTTCCTTCTCAACCTGGCCCATGATGTGCCCCTCGCCAGACACTTGGGGCAAGACAAAACGTACAGTCGTCTGGTGACCCACTTCTACTGGCCTCGGATGCGGAGAGATGTGGACAACCACTGCCGGTCCTGCCAGACCTGCCAAGCCAGCGGGAAGACGGGGGGTCGGGTCAAGGCCCCCCTCCAGCCCTTTCCCGCCGTCAGCACCCCGTTTGAACGAGTCGGAATCGACATTGTGGGACCCCTGGACCCCCAAACCGCCCTGGGCCACCGCTTCATCCTGGTCCTCGTGGACCACGCCACCAGGTACCCGGAGGCGGTCCCGCTCAGAACTATAACGGCCCCTGTGGTAGGCCGGGCCTTGATGGGGATCTTCTCCCGAGTGGGATTCCCCAGCGAAGTGGTGAGCGACCGTGGCACGAACTTTATCTCCAGGTACATGCGGTCCCTGTGGCAACAATGCGGGGTCACATACAAGTTCACGACCCCATATCACCCTCAGGGGAACGGGCTGGTTGAGCGGTTCAACCGAACATTGAAAGGGATGATCCAGGGCCTGGAAGAACCCCTCAGGCGGAAATGGGATGTCCTGCTGCCCTGCCTCCTGTTTGCCTATCGGGAGGTCCCGCAGAAGTCCCTGGGGTTCAGCCCGTTTGAACTATTGTATGGGCACCCGGTCCGCGGACCACTCAGCCTGGTCAAGGAGGGCTGGGAGATGAAGCCCCGAGGCGCCCCTCCTGACGTCTACCGATACCTCCTGACCCTCCGAAACCAGACCCGCAAGTTCCGAGCCATAGCCGAAGCCAACCTCGAGGCCAGCCAGGAGGACATGAAGCGGTGGTACGATCGCAACACTTCTACGGTAGAATTCGAGCCAGGTCAGAAAGTATGGGTCATGGCCCCGGTCGAACCCGGCGCCCTCCAGGACAAGTGGACCGGGCCCTTCAAGGTGGTGGAGAAGAAAAGTCCCGTCACCTACCTGGTCGATCTGGAGTCCCCCCGGAACCCCCTCCGGGTCCTACATGCGAACAGGCTAAAACCCCACTTCGCCCGGACCGAACTGAGCCTGCTGCTAGCGACCGACGAGGGGAGCGAGGACGACTCCGAGCCCTTGCCCGACCTCTTGCAATCCGACAGCCACGATGGATCGATCGAAGGGGTCCAACTCGCCTCGTCCCTGACCCCGGAGCAGCGCAACGACTGCCAGCGATTACTGCGGGACTACGCAGCCCTCTTCTCTCTCACCCCGGGGGTGACCCACTGGTGCGTCCACGACGTCGACACCGGGGAGAACCCCCCCATACGACACAGAGCCTACCGGGTGCCTGACCGAGTGCGGGCCTGCATCCAGGCCGAAGTAGCGAAGATGCTGGCCCTGGGGGTCATCGAGCCTTCCGACAGCCCGTGGGCCAGCCCTGTCGTCCTGGTGCCCAAGGCCGCAGCTCCCGGTCACCCCCCGGAGTTGCGATTCTGCGTGGACTACCGAGCCCTGAATGTAGTAACCAAGACAGACGCACACCCGATACCCCGGGCCGACGAACTGATCGACCGCCTAGGGGCCGCTCGCTACTTGAGCACGCTGGACCTCACCGCCGGGTACTGGCAAATCCAGCTCACCCCCGGCGCCCAAGAAAGATCCGCCTTTTCGACCCTGGATGGGCATTACCACTTTCGGGTGATGCCCTTCGGAATGAAGAACGCCCCGGCCACCTTCCAAAGACTAGTGAACAAGGTTTTGGCCGGGCTTGAGGCCTTCAGCGCGGCCTACTTAGATGACATTGCCGTGTACAGCAACCACTGGGCCGAGCACCTTCTCCACCTGAAGGCCGTCCTGGCCGCCCTTCAGCGGGCCGGGCTCACAATCAAGGCCAGCAAATGCCAAATCGGCCACGGATCCGTGACCTACCTGGGCCATCAAGTGGGGAGCGGGCAGGTGGCCCCCCTCCAAGCAAAGATAGATGCCATCCAGACCTGGGAACCCCCCACTACCCAGACCGCTGTCCGGGCCTTCCTGGGCCTCACCGGATACTACTGGCGGTTTATCCGGGACTATGGGAGCATTGTTGGCCCCCTCACAGAGTTAACGTCCAAAAAGCAGCCCAAGAAGGTACACTGGACACCCCGCTGCCAAACAGCCTTCGACACCCTAAAGACAGCCATGTGTACTGCTCCGGTGCTGCAGGCCCCGGACTACCAGAAGGAGTTCGTGGTACAGACGGACGCCTCCGAGTATGGGATCGGGGCCGTCCTATCCCAAGCCGACGAAAAGGGGCTCGACCGACCAGTGGCCTTCCTCAGCCGACGACTACTGCCCCGAGAGCAACGCTGGAGCACTATTGAGCGTGAGGCCTTCGCTGTGGTGTGGGCCCTCAAGAAGCTCCGGCCCTACCTCTTTGGCACCCACTTCCGGGTCCAGACCGACCACCGGCCCTTGCAATGGCTAATGCAAATGCGGGGCGAGAACCCCAAGCTGCTGCGGTGGTCCATCTCGCTACAAGGGATGGACTTTGACGTCGAACACCGGCCCGGCAATGACCACGCCAACGCCGACGGCCTGTCCCGCTTCTTCCGCCTTGACGAGGAGAATCCCCAAGGAGATGGGTGACTCTCCATGCCTTCGGCTGGGGGGGACGCCTGTTGGACCCGGCCTCGTGGCGTGGTCCTTAACCCCCTGGATGGTGCCCGTTCCCCGCCCCGGCCGTCACGGGCCACCCGTCTGAACTGCACCAAGGCCCTTCACCCGGAGCTGCACGTGGACGCATACTCCTCGTGGCTCCGCCATCTTGTTGGCATCCACGTCACACCGTGCACCAGCCGTCGCGACCCCGCTCAACCCGGCCTCGACCCCAGCGAAGCCCCGACATCGAGGCACCACGAACTAGCCAGGGGGTGCCGCAGGAACCATTCATCGCCCCGGCGGAGGACAGTATCGATGGGACCCCCAACTGTCCTCCCCTCTCAGGGTGTGATCGCCCTGCAACTCCCATGGGCCTGGCGCCTCTCCTGCTGGGCGTCTGGCCACCTCCACCCGGCCACTCCGCCCCCTCGGGCGCATAGGTCCGGACATCAAAGGGCTCCAGACCTATATCTGGGGCGACCCCACCACAGCTCGGCAGTTGTATCCCGGAGTCGAGAGCCCTGCTGATTGAATCGCGGCTGACCCTACGGAGAAGAACTCTTGTCGGAACCATCACGAGCCCTGCTGACTGCGTCGCGGCTCCCTCCTGTGAACCCTTTTCTGAACCACCTGGAACATCGGAGCCCTGCAGACGCCGTCGCGGCCCAACCTCGCTGGAACCTTCCTCGGAGCCCTGCTGACGACGTCGCGGCTCGAGCTGAACAGAGACCATCTTGAGAGCCCTGCTGATTGAATCGCGGCTCTCCACGAACTGTACGCCAGAGCCCTGCTGACGCCGTCGCGGCTCGACCCCTCCGAGATCGGAGGTCCTCCAGCGTGAGGATAAGAACTGGGCCCCAGGTACCCTCGTACCACATTCCTGCCAAAGACTGTCCCGCTACCCCTACCCTTCCAAAGAGACATTGAGACTTTTGGTGGATCCCTCGATCCCTTCGTGTAAATATTGAGCTCGTAACCTTTTTATTGATGATAAAGAATTGCTTGTCTTGAGACAACCTCCTTGAGTCCGGTGTGGTGGTGTTACTGTGCTAGTACGGGATAGGAGAAGGATCTCTCAGGAGACTTCTCGGCAGCGCTCGGCTACTTCGTGCAGTGAGAGGGCCCCCCCTTGGTGGTCTCACCGACTCCTCGGGGTCCGCCTTCCAACACTCTACATGAGGATAGAACACAAATCAAATAATACAGCTGCAAAGAATCGAATGTAAGTAGCACAATATACAATGGGCTCCAGGGGAGACCAAACCATATAACTAAATAAGTGGTATAAGAAACACAAATCGTGACTAGACCTAGTCTAGAAAGTGTAGTATCTCTGGGACCCCAATGAACCACCCAAGGTGAGTGAGTAGGGACCCCATGGAGGACGGGTGCAGTGTGAGAACACGACCGCATGCTCCGTACAATTCAATGGGAAAGTCATGGTTGGAAAATCAGAGATTAAGGACCCTTCCCAGTAGATTACGAAGATAACCCTTGGAACTTAAGAATTTGAAGAGCCACCCCACCAGTGGATACCTTTGTGCCAGAGATACCTATCCCAGTGGAGCCGGGTGTATAGGCACGAAGTGGCGTCGGAAACCCTCGTCGCTCACTATGGATGTCGGCAAAGAAATGCTGCTGGAAGTACGAAAAGTGTCAGGTGGAATCCAAACATGGATTCTAGATGAGAAGAACATGAAAGCAGAGGGGACAGAGTCTGGGTCACTTTGGAGTGACCAGGGGCTCGGTAGATGAATGCCCACCGATGTCGGGTGCTTCAGGTGTTTTGACGGTGATCTTGACTCTTCAGCTGCAAGGACCGGAGATGTCTAGGAGGACTAGGAGCTGGAGGTGAGCTGTCCCATGAAGGTTGTCGAGTGCTGCGGTGTCGGTGTCTGGCAGGAGCACCAACAAGCCTTGACAGTGGCAAACAGTGTAGATGATCAAATTCGATGTCGATCTGGCCCAGCAAGGACCCGGACACTCACCACAGGAAGGGGAGTCAGGGCAGGCCTGGAGCAACCAGGGGAGCCCAAATAAAGCAAATTTGACCCTCAAGAGGACCCACAGCCCAAAGGCACAGGAGTCGCCAGGGGACCTCAGACGGTTTCACAGGATACCAGCTAGCAGGGCCCAGAGTGCGAGGATGATGGAGACCTTCTCAGAAAAGATGCGCTGGGGTCAGGGTTCCAAATGTCCCAATGCATGGAATTGTTGCACGACAACAAGCATGTGCAGCTGCAAATCAACACGGTACACAGGGGTACGGGTATACGGTCCCCATGAAGGATATCCCCCTCAAACTCAGTGAGAGGACAGCTCAACCTCGGAGACCTTCAGAAACCCACCTCTTGTGTTACTGGAGCTTTCGGAGTCTGCAGGAGCTCAGGATCAGCAAACTGGTCAGATGCGTTATGGTGCCTGCATTTGCAGGGGAGTGACTCCTTCACCCCAAGGGAGATTCTTCTGCTGTCTTGGAGGTCCACAGGGTCCAGCACGGAGCCTGTATGGATCACAGACAGTGGCGAGACTGGGAACGGTAAGGGAAGACGAAGTCGAGCCCAAGGGAGGTCCAGCGAAGTCCAGCGTGTCCAGACGGTCGAAGTGTAGTGGTATCTTCTTGCAAAATGTTGTCCACATAAAATCTAATGTGCTGTACAGGTACCCCATTTTATACCCATGGGAAAGGGTTGGACAGATTCTACGGACCCTCCTAGGGGAGGGACAGGACAGAGGGATGGCTACACCCATTTCCTTTGTCCATTTTCCAGAGCAGTAGCAAATGGCTCCCAGAACTTGTTTGAGCTGGACTATGCACAGGGACACCAAATGTGCCCCTCTTGCAGACTTTCTGGCATGGAGACCATGCCCCCACCCAGCCCCAACACACTAAATCCTGTCTGGGAGGAGGTCACACCTCCCTGTGACAGAATACCTATTGTCCGACTTTACTCTGCACGAGCTTGGCTCAGCAGCAGGAGGGCAGACTCGTGTCTGTGGCAGGCAGCATCCATTTTGTGCTGTAAGGCTTGAGAAAGTTGGTACCGGTAGACTTAGGTACCCCCAGAACCTCGGTGCTGAGGGGAGGACTCATATCTCCACACCACTTACTGGTGTGGAGGTATGATTCCAAGGTGTTCAGCACCAAACATGACATACTTCATTGCAGTCGTTTTCAAGATAGCATTTACCGTGAGCTTATAATGCACCTCTACCTATATGTCTGGCAGTATCACGTACAGCCAGAGGGAATGGTCTGCGAAGACTGCAGAGGGGCCCTGCTCATGCAGGAGCACCCTCTCACGTAAAACCCAGCACCCTGTCTTCAAGATTGTTAAGGCCTGCTATAGGGGTGATTTATAAGGTTTTAAGTGTAGTGATAGGCATAGATATAGTGAACCTATCTCTCTTGTAAGTTGTGCAAGCACCAGCTTACACAGGCTGCAGTAGCAGACCTGAGGTTCCATTTTACATGGCCTCTCATGGGTGGCATAATACATGCTTCAGCCCATGGGAGGCCTCTGGGGTACCTATGCCCTGGGAACATGTCTACCATATACTAGGGACTGATAAGGGTACCCCAGTATCCAATCTGGAGTTGTACCAAAGTACATTAATGGCAATTTAAGGGAAAAATCAGATAGACTGGGGTCCTGAATAGCAGGATCCCAGCCAGACTAGTCAAAACAGTGGGTGCAAAAAGGAAAACGTGGGGGTAACCATAAGAAGCAGATCCTACTTTCCTACACTGTGCCACTAAAATTCTGGCCAGCGTCTTGGCCACACTCACAGGCAATGTTATCCCCTCCCTGATTCACCACATGCAGGTTGGCTTCATGCCAGGCCGCTCCTCCAGGAACCACCTCTGCACCCTGGCCCACACTCTGTGGCTGGCCAAAGACCTTCTGGTTGACGTGATGGCCCTCTCCCTAGACGTCGAAAAGGCGTTCAACCCCATCGGATGGAACTACCTCTTTGCCAGCATGGAACGATTTGGCCTGGGAGACCAATTCATTGCCAAGGTGCGCCTGCTGTATAACTGTCCAAAAGCCCAAGATAATTGCGTACCCCCTTCTCACCCTCTTTAATGAACGGTACCACATTGCATTACTTTGCATTGTTCAGTACTTCTACGCTTTGATCTCATACGGTGTTCATGATATATACATTTGTTTCAATTAATTAAAAATTACAACACACAAAATAGTCACATAAGATAATGTACAGCCTGTGGAGGTTATGGTGTAGGAGTCTGGAAGTGAACATGCTGCTTAGTGTGAATACTAGTACTCAACTCAGATAATGTACAACTTCTGGAGTATTGGGTACCAATACTGAAGTCTGTGAGTGTTCATGCTGGGTAGCAGAAGTACTAATATTCACATGGGCTAATGCACACTTTGTGGAGTAACTGGTGGTGGTGTTCAAGACAGTGAATGTCATTCATGGTTAGTGTCAGTACGAGTGTTCAAGTCAGGTAATGTACACCTAGTGTAGTAACAGGTGCCGGTGTTGGAGTCAATAAGTGTACATGCTGGTTAGTGTAAGCACTAGTATTCAAGTCAGGTAATGTATACCTAGTGTAGTAACTGGTGTTGAAGTCCATGAGTGTTCATGCTGGTTAGTGTCTGTACTAGTATTCAAGTCAGGTAATGTACACCTAATGTAGTAACAGGTGCAGGTGTTGAAGTCAGTGAACGCACATGCTGGTAAGTGTCAGCACGAGTATTCAAGCAAGTTAATGTACACCTAGTGTAGTAACAGGTGCCGGTGTAGGAGTCAGTGAATGTACATGCTGGTTATTGTCAGCACGAGTATTCAAGTCAGGTAATGTACACCTAGTGTAGTAACAGGTGCCGGTGGTGGAGTCAGTGAGCGCACATGCTGGTTAGTGTCAGCACGAGTATTCAAGCAAGGTAATGTACACCTAGTGTAGTAACAGGTGCCGGTGTTGGAGTCAGTGAGTGTACATGCTGGTTAGTGTCAGCACTAGTATTCAAGCCTGGTATGTACACATTGCGGGGTGACAGATTCCGGTGTTGGAGTCAGTGAATGTACATGCTGGTTAGTGTCAGCACTAGTATTCAAGTCAGGTAATGTACACCTAGTGTAGTAACAGGTGCCGGTGTTGGAGTCAGTGAGTGTACATGCTGGTTAGTGTCAGTACAAGTATTCAAGTCAGGTAATGTACACCTAGTGTAGTAACAGGTGCCGGTGTTGGAGTCAGTGAGTGTACATGCTGGTTAGTGTCAGCACGAGTATTCAAGCCAGGTAATGTACACATAGTGCAGTAACAGGTGCCAGTGTTGGAGGCAGTGAGTGTACATGCTGGTTAGTGTCAGTACGAGTATTCAAGTCAGGTAATGTACACCTAGTGCAGTAACAGGTGCCGGTGTTGGAGTCAGTGAGTGCACATGCTCCCTAGTGTCAGTACGAGTAGTCAAGTCAGGTAATGTACACCTAGTGTAGTAACAGGTGCCGGTGTTTGAGTCAGTGGGTGCACATGCTGGTTAGTGTCAGCACTAGTATGAAAGTCAGGCAATGTACATCTAGTGTAGTAACGGGAGCCATTGTTGGAGTCAGTGAGTGTACATGCTGGTTAGTGTCAGCACTAGTATTTAAGTCAGGTAATGTACACCTAGTGTAGTAACAGGAGCCGGTGTTGGAGTCAGTGAGTGCACATGCTGGTTAGTGTCAGCACTAGTATTCAAACCTGGTATGTACACATTGCGGGGTGACAGGTGCCGGTGTTGGAGTCAGTGAGTGCACATGCTGGTTAGCGTCAGTACTAGTATTCGAGTCAGGTAATGTACACCTAGTGTAGTAACAGTTGCCGGTGTTGGAGCCAGTGAGTGCACCTGCTGGTTAGTGTCAGTACTAGTATTCAAGTCAGGTAATGTACACCTAGTGTAGTAACAGCTGCCGGGGTTTGAGTCAGTGAGTGAACATGCTGGTTAGTGTCAGCACTAGTATTCGAGTCAGGTAATGTATACCTAGTGTAGCAACAGGTGCCGGTGTTGGAGTCAGTGAGTGTACATGCTGGTTAGTGTCAGTACTAGTATTCAAATCAGGTAATGTACACCTAGTGTAGTAACAGGTGCCGGTGTTGGAGTCAGTGAGTGCACATGCTGGTTAGTGTCAGCACTAGTATTCAAGCCTGGTATGTACACATTGCGGGGTGACAGATTCCGGTGTTGGAGTCAGTGAATGTACATGCTGGTTAGTGTCAGCACTAGTATTCAAGTCAGGTAATGTACACCTAGTGTAGTAACAGGTGCCGGTGTTGGAGTCAGTGAGTGCACATGCTGTTTAGTGTCAGTACTTGTATTCAAGTCAGGTAATGTACACCTAGTGTAGTAACAGGAGAGGGTGTTGATGTCAGTGAGTGCACATGCTGGTTAGCGTCAGTACTAGTATTCGAGTCAGGTAATGTACACTTAGTGTAGTAACAGGTGCCGGTGTTGGAGTCAGTGACTGCACCTCCTGGTTAGCGTCAGTACTAGTATTCAAGTCAGGTAATGAATACCTAGTGTAGTAACAGGTGCCTGTGTAGGAGTCAGTAATTGTTCATGCTGGTTAGTATCTGTACTAGTATTCAAGTCAGGTAATGTACACCTAGTGTAGTAACAGGTGCCAGTGTTGGAGTCAGTGAACGCACATGCTGGTTAGTGTCAGCACGAGTATTCAAGCAAGTTAATGTACACCTAGTGTAGTAACAGGTGCCGGTGTAGGAGTCAGTGAATGTACATGCTGGTTAGTGTCAGCACGAGTATTCAAGTCAGGTAATGTACACCTAGTGTAGTAACAGGTGCCGGTGGTGGAGTCAGTGAGCGCACATGCTGGTTAGTGTCAGCACGAGTATTCAAACCTGGTATGTACACATTGCGGGGTGACAGGTGCCGGTGTTGGAGTCAGTGAGTGCACATGCTGGTGAGCGTCAGTACTAGTATTCGAGTCAGGTAATGTACACCTAGTGTAGTAACAGGTGCCGGTGTTGGAGCCAGTGAGTGCACCTGCTGGTTAGTGTCAGTACTAGTATTCAAGTCAGGTAATGTACACCTAGTGTAGTAACAGCTGCCGGGGTTTGAGTCAGTGAGTGAACATGCTGGTTAGTGTCAGCACTAGTATTCGAGTCAGGTAATGTATACCTAGTGTAGTAAGAGGTGCCGGTGTTGGAGTCAGTGAGTGTACATGCTGGTTAGTGTCAGTACAAGTATTCAAGTCAGGTAATGTACACCTAGTGTAGTAACAGGTGCCGGTGTTGGAGTCAGTGAGTGTACATGCTGGTTAGTGTCAGCACTAGTATTCAAGTTAGGTAATGTACACCTAGTGCAGTAACAAGTGCCGGTGTTGGAGTCAGTGAGTTTACATGCTGGTTAGTGTCAGCACGAGTATTCAAGCCAGGTAATGTACACATAGTGCAGTAACAGGTGCCGGTGTTGGAGGCAGTGAGTGTACATGCTGGTTAGTGTCAGCACGAGTATTCAAGTCAGAAAATGTACACCTAGTGCAGTAACAGGTGCCGGTGTTGGAGTCAGTAAGTGCACATGCTCCTTAGTGTCAGCACGAGTATTCAAGCAAGTTAATGTACACCTAGTGTAGTAACAGGTGCCGGTGTAGGAGTCAGTGAATGTACATGCTGGTTAGTGTCAGCACGAGTATTCACGTCAGGTAATTTACACCTAGTGTAGTAACAGGTGCCGGTGGTGGAGTCAGTGAGCGCACATGCTGGTTAGTGTCAGCACGAGTATTCAAGCAAGGTAATGTACACCTAGTGTAGTAACACGTGCCGGTGTTGGAGTCAGTGAGTGTACATGCTGGTTAGTGTCAGTACAAGTATTCAAGTCAGGTAATGTACACCTAGTGTAGTAACAAGTGCCGGTGTTGGAGTCAGTGAGTGTACATGCTGGTTAGTGTCAGCACTAGTCTTCAAGTCAGGTAATGTACACCTAGTGTAGTAACAGGTGCCGGTGTTGGAGTCAGTGAGTGTTCATGCTGGTTAGTGTCAGCACTAGTATTCAAGTCAGGTAATGTACACCTAGTGTAGTAACAGGTGCCGGTTTTGGAGTCAGTGAGTGCACATGCTGTTTAGTGTCAGTACTAGTATTCAAGTCAGGTAATGTACACCTAGTGTAGTAACAGGAGCGGGTGTTGATGTCAGTGAGTGCACATGCTGGTTAGCGTCAGTACTAGTATTCGAGTCAGGTAATGTACACTTAGTGTAGTAACAGGTGCCGGTGTTGGAGTCAGTGACTGCACCTCCTGGTTAGCGTCAGTACTAGTATTGAAGTCAGGTAATGAACACCTAGTGTAGTAACAGGTGCCGGTGTAGGAGTCAGTGATTGTTCATGCTGGTTAGTATCTGTACTAGTATTCAAGTCAGGTAATGTACACCTAGTGTAGTAACAGGTGCCAGTGTTGGAGTCAGTGAACGCACATGCTGGTTAGTGTCAGCACGAGTATTCAAGCAAGTTAATGTACACCTAGTGTAGTAACAGGTGCCGGTGTAGGAGTCAGTGAATGTACATGCTGGTTAGTGTCAGCACGAGTATTCAAGTCAGGTAATGTACACCTAGTGTAGTAACAGGTGCCGGTGGTGGAGTCAGTGAGCGCACATGCTGGTTAGTGTCAGCACGAGTATTCAAGCAAGGTAATGTACACCTAGTGTAGTAACAGGTGCCGGTGTTGGAGTCAGTGAGTGTACATGCTGGTTAGTGTCAGTACAAGTATTCAAGTCAGGTAATGTACACCTAGTGTAGTAACAGGTGCCGGTGTTGGAGTCAGTGAGTGTACATGCTGGTTAGTGTCAGCACTAGTATTCAAGTCAGGTAATGTACACCTAGTTTAGTAACAGGTGCCGGTGTTGGAGTCAGTGAGTGTACATGCTGGTTAGTGTCAGCACGAGTATTCAAGCCAGGTAATGTACACATAGTGCAGTAACAGGTGCCGGTGTTGGAGGCAGTGAGTGTACATGCTGGTTAGTGTCAGCACGAGTATTCAAGTCAGATAATGTACACCTAGTGCAGTAACAGGTGCCGGTGTTGGAGTCAGTGAGTGCACATGCTCCTTAGTGTCAGTACGAGTAGTCAAGTCAGGTAATGTACACCTAGTGTAGTAACAGGTGCCGGTGTTTGAGTCAGTGGGTGCACATGCTGGTTGGTGTCAGCACTAGTATGAAAGTCAGGCAATGTACATCTAGTGTAGTAACGGGAGCCGGTGTTGGAGTCAGTGAGTGTACATGCTGGTTAGTGTCAGCACTAGTATTCAAGTCAAGTAATGTACACCTAGAATAGTAACAGGAGCCGGTGTTGGAGTCAGTGAGTGCACATGCTGGTTAGTGTCAGCACTAGTATTCAAACCTGGTATGTACACATTGCGGGGTGACAGGTGCCGGTGTTGGAGTCAGTGAGTGCACATGCTGGTGAGCGTCAGTACTAGTATTCGAGTCAGGTAATGTACACCTAGTGTAGTAACAGGTGCCGGTGTTGGAGCCAGTGAGTGCACCTGCTGGTTAGTGTCAGTACTAGTATTCAAGTCAGGTAATGTACACCTAGTGTAGTAACAGCTGCCGGGGTTTGAGTCAGTGAGTGAACATGCTGGTTAGTGTCAGCACTAGTATTCGAGTCAGGTAATGTATACCTAGTGTAGTAAGAGGTGCCGGTGTTGGAGTCAGTGAGTGTACATGCTGGTTAGTGTCAGTACAAGTATTCAAGTTAGGTAATGTACACCTAGTGTAGTAACAGGTGCCGGTGTTGGAGTCAGTGAGTGTACATGCACTAGTATTCAAGTCAGGTAATGTACACCTAGTGCAGTAACAAGTGCCGGTGTTGGAGTCAGTGAGTTTACATGCTGGTTAGTGTCAGCACGAGTATTCAAGCCAGGTAATGTACACACAGTGCAGTAACAGGTGCCGGTGTTGGAGGCAGTGAGTGTACATGCTGGTTAGTGTCAGCACGAGTATTCAAGTCAGAAAATGTACACCTAGTGCAGTAACAGGTGCCGGTGTTGGAGTCAGTGAGTGCACATGCTCCTTAGTGTCAGCACGAGTATTCAAGCAAGTTAATGTACACCTAGTGTAGTAACAGGTGCCGGTGTAGGAGTCAGTGAATGTACATGCTGGTTAGTGTCAGCACGAGTATTCAAGTCAGGTAATGTACACCTAGTGTAGTAACAGGTGCCGGTGGTGGAGTCAGTGAGCCCACATGCTGGTTAGTGTCAGCACGAGTATTCAAGCAAGGTAATGTACACCTAGTGTAGTAACAGGTGCCGGTGTTGGAGTCAGTGAGTGTACATGCTGGTTAATGTCAGTACAAGTATTCAAGTCAGGTAATGTACACCTAGTGTAGTAACAGGTGCCGGTGTTGGAGTCAGTGAGTGTACATGCTGGTTAGTGTCAGCACTAGTATTCAAGTCAGGTAATGTACACCTAGTGTAGTAACAGGTGCCGGTGTTGGAGTAAGTGAGTGTACATGCTGGTTAGTGTCAGCACGAGTATTCAAGCCAGGTAATGTACACATAGTGCAGTAACAGGTGCCGGTGTTGGAGGCAGTGAGTGTACATGCTGGTTAGTGTCAGCACGAGTATTCAAGTCAGATAATGTACACCTAGTGCAGTAACAGGAGCCGGTGTTGGAGTCAGTGAGTGCACATGCTCCTTAGTGTCAGTACGAGTAGTCAAGTCAGGTAATGTACACCTAGTGTAGTAACAGGTGCCGGTGTTTGAGTCAGTGGGTGCACATGCTGGTTAGTGTCAGCACTAGTATGAAAGTCAGGCAATGTACATCTAGTGTAGTAACAGGAGCCGGTGTTGGAGTCAGTGAGTGCACATGCTGGTTAGTGTCAGCACTAGTATTCAAGTCAGGTAATGTACACCTAGTGTAGTAACAGGAGCCGGTGTTGGAGTCAGTGAGTGCACATGCTGGTTAGTGTCATCACTAGTATTCAAACCTGGTATGTACACATTGCGGGGTGACAGGTGCCGGTGTTGGAGTCAGTGAGTGCACATGCTGGTGAGCGTCAGTGCTAGTATTCGAGTCAGGTAATGTACACCTAGTGTAGTAACAGGTGCCGGTGTTGGAGCCAGTGAGTGCACCTGCTGGTTAGTGTCAGTACTAGTATTCAAGTCAGGTAATGTACACCTAGTGTAGTAACAGCTGCCGGGGTTTGAGTCAGTGTGTGAACATGCTGGTTAGTGTCAGCACTGGTATTCGAGTCAGGTAATGTATACCTAGTGTAGTAACAGGTGCCGGTGTTGGAGTCAGTGAGTGTACATGCTGGTTAGTGTCAGTACAAGTATTCAAGTCAGGTAATGTACACCTAGTGTAGTAACAGGTGCCGGTGTTGGAGTCAGTGAGTGTACATGCTGGTTAGTGTCAGCACTAGTATTCAAGTCAGGTAATGTACACCTAGTGCCGTAACAGGTGCCGGTGTTGAAGTCAGTGAGTGTACATGCTGGTTAGTGTCAGCACGAGTATTCAAGCCAGGTAATGTACACATAGTGCAGTAACCGGTGCCGGTGTTGGAGGCAGTGAGTGTACATGCTGGTTAGTGTCAGCACGAGTATTCAAGTCAGAAAATGTACACCTAGTGCAGTAACAGGTGCCGGTGTTGGAGTCAGTGAGTGCACATGCTCCTTAGTGTCAGTACGAGTAGTCAAGTCAGGTAATGTACACCCAGTGTAGCAACAGGTGCCGGTGTTTGAGTCAGTGGGTGCACATGCTGGTTAGTGTCAGCACTAGTATGAAAGTCAGGCAATGTACATCTAGTGTAGTAATGGGAGCCGGTGTTGGAGTCAGTGAGTGTACATGCTGGTTAGTGTCAGCACTAGTATTCAAGTCAGGTAATGTACACCTAGTGTAGTAACAGGAGCCGGTGTTGGAGTCAGTGAGTGCACATGCTGGTTAGTGTCAGCACTAGTATTCAAACCTGGTATGTACACATTGCGGGGTGACAGGTGCCGGTGTTGGAGTCAGTGAGTGCACATGCTGGTTAGTGTCAGTACTAGTATTCAAGTCAGGTAATGTACACCTAGTGTAGTAACAGGAGCGGGTGTTGATGTCAGTGAGTGCACATGCTGGTTAGCGTCAGTACTAGTATTCGAGTCAGGTAATGTACACTTAGTGTAGTAACAGGTGCCGGTGTTGGAGTCAGTGACTGCACCTGCTGGTTAGCGTCAGTACTAGTATTCAAGTCAGGTAATGTACACGTAGTGTAGTAACAGGTGCCGGTGTAGGAGTCAGTGATTGTTCATGCTGGTTAGTATCTGTACTAGTATTCAAGTCAGGTAATGTACACCTAGTGTAGTAACAGGTGCCGGTGTTGGAGTCAGTGGACGCACATGCTGGTTAGTGTCAGCATGAGTATTCAAGCAAGTTAATGTACACCTAGTGTAGTAACAGGTGCCGGTGTAGGAGTCAGTGAATGTACATGCTGGTTAGTGTCAGCACGAGTATTCAAGTCAGGTAATGTACACCTAGTGTAGTAACAGGTGCCGGTGGTGGAGTCAGTGAGCGCACATGCTGGTTAGTGTCAGCACGAGTATTCAAGCAAGGTAATGTACACCTAGTGTAGTAACAGGTGCCGGTGTTGGAGTCAGTGAGTGTACATGCTGGTTAGTGTCGGTACAAGTATTCAAGTCAGGTAATGTACACCTAGTGTAGTAACAGGTGCCGGTGTTGGAGTCAGTGAGTGTACATGCTGGTTAGTGTCAGCACTAGTATTCAAGTCAGGTAATGTACACCTAGTGTAGTAACAGGTGCCGGTGTTAGAGTCAGTGAGTGTACATGCTGGTTAGTGTCAGCACGAGTACTCAAGCCAGGTAATGTACACATAGTGCAGTAACAGGTGCCGGTGTTGGAGTCAGTGAGTGTACATGCTGGTTAGTGTCAGCACGAGTATTCAAGTCAGATAATGTACACCTAGTGCAGTAACAGGTGCCGGTGTTGGAATCAGTGAGTGCACATGCTCCTTAGTGTCAGTACGAGTATTCAAGTCAGGTAATGTACACCTAGTTTAGTAACAGGTGCCGGTGTTTGAGTCAGTGGGTGCACATGCTGGTTAGTGTCAGCACTAGTATGAAAGTCAGGCAATGTACATCTAGTGTAGTAACAGGAGCCGGTGTTGGAGTCAGTGAGTGCACATGCTGGTTAGTGACAGCACTAGTATTCAAACCTGGTATGTACACATTGCGGGGTGACAGGTGCCGGTGTTGGAGTCAGTGAGTGCACATGCTGGTTAGCGTCAGTACTAGTATTCAAGTCAGGTAATGTACACCTAGTGTAGTAACAGGTGCCGGTGTTGGAGCCAGTGAGTGCACATGCTGGTTAGTCTCAGTACTAGTATTCAAGTCAGGTAATGTACACCTAGTGTAGTAACAGCTGCCGGGGTTTGAGTCAGTGAGTGCACATGGTAGTTAGTGTCAGCACTAGTATTCGAGTCAGGTAATGTATACCTTGTGAAGTAACAGGTGCCGGTGTTGGAGTCAGTGAGTGTACATGCTGGTTAGTGTCAGTACTAGTATTCAAATTAGGTAATGTACACCTAGTGTAGTAACAGGTGCCGGTGTTGGAGTCAGTGAGTGCACATGCTGGTTAGTGTCAGCACTAGTATTCAAGCCTGGTATGTACACATTGCGGGGTGACAGATTCCGGTGTTGGAGTCAGTGAATGTACATGCTGGTTAGTGTCAGCACTAGTATTCAAGTCAGGTAATGTACACCTAGTGTAGTACCAGGTGCCGGTGTTGGAGTCAGTGAGTGCACATGCTGGTTAGTGTCAGTACTAGTATTCAAGTCAGGTAATGTACACCTAGTGTAGTAACAGGAGCAGGTGTTGATGTCAGTGAGTGCACATGCTGGTTAGCGTCAGTACTAGTATTCGAGTCAGGTAATGTACACTTAGTGTAGTAACAGGTGCCGGTGTTGGAGTCAGTGACTGCACCTGCTGGTTAGCGTCAGTACTAGTATTCAAGTCAGGTAATGTACACCTAGTGTAGTAACAGGTGCCGGTGTAGGAGTCAGTGAGTGTACATGCTGGTTAGTGTCAGCACTAGTATTCAAGTCAGGTAATGTACACCTAGCGTAGTAACAGGTGCCGGTGTTGGAGTCAGTGAGAGTACATGCTGGTTAGTGTCAGTACTAGTTTTCAAGTCAGGTAATGTACACCTAGTGTAGTAACAGATGCCGGTGTTTGAGTCAGTGAGTGCACATGCTGGTTAGTGTCAGTACTAGTATTCAAGTCAGGTAATGTACACCTAGTGTAGTAACAGGTGCCGGTGTTGGAGTCAGTGAGGGTACATGCTGGTTATTGTCAGTACAAGTATTCAAGTCAGGTAATGTACACCTAGTGTAGTAACAGGTGCCTGTGTTGGAGTCAGTGAGTGTACATGCTTGTTAGTGTCAGCACTAGTATTCAAGTCAGGTGATGTACACCTAGTGTAGTAACAGGTGCCGGTGTTGGAGTCAGTGAGTGTACATGCTGGTTAGTGTCAGCACGAGTATTCAAGCCAGGTAATGTACACATAGTGCAGAAACAGGTGCAGGTGTTGGAGTCAGTGAGTGCACATGCTGGTTCGTGTCAGCACTAGTATTCAAACCTGGTATGTACACATTGCGGGGTGACAGGTGCCGGTGTTGGAGTCAGTGAGTGCACATGCTGATGAGCGTCAGTACTAGTATTCGAGTCAGGTAATGTACACCTAGTGTAGTAACAGGTGCCGGTGTTGGAGCCGGGAAGTGCACCTGCTGGTTAGTGTCAGTACTAGTATTCAAGTCAGGTAATGTACACCTAGTGTAGTAACAGCTGCTGGCGTTTGAGTAAGTGAGTGAACATGCTGGTTAGTGTCAGCACTAGTATTCGAGTCAGGTAATGTATACCTAGTGTAGTAACAGGTGCCAGTGTTGGAGTCAGTGAGTGTACATGCTGGTTAGTGTCAGTACCAGTATTCAAGTCAGGTAATGTACACCTAGTGTAGTAACAGGTGCCGGTGTTGGAGTCAGTGAGTGTACATGCTGGTTAGTGTCAGCACTAGTATTCAAGTCAGGTAATGTACACCTAGTGCAGTAACAAGTGCCGGTGTTGGAGTCAGTGAGTGTTCATGCTTGTTAGCGTCAGTACTAGTATTCAAGTCAGGTAATGTACACCTAGTGTAGTAACAGGTGCCGGTGTAGGAGTCAGTGAGTGTACATGCTGGTTAGTGTCAGTATTAGTATTCAAATCAGGTAATGTAGACCTAGTGTAGTAACAGGTGCCGGTGTTGGAGTCAGTGAGTGCACATGCTGGTTAGTGTCAGCACTAGTATTCAAGCCTGGTATGTACACATTGCGGGGTGACAGATTCCGGTGTTGGAGTCAGTGAATGTACATGCTGGTTAGTGTCAGCACTAGTATTCAAGTCAGGTAATGTACACCTAGTGTAGTACCAGGTGCCGGTGTTGGAGTCAGTGAGTGCACATGCTGGTTAGTGTCAGTACTAGTATTCAAGTCAGGTAATGTACACCTAGTGTAGTAACAGGAGCAGGTGTTGATGTCAGTGAGTGCACATGCTGGTTAGCGTCAGTACTAGTATTCGAGTCAGGTAATGTACACTTAGTGTAGTAACAGGTGCCGGTGTTGGAGTCAGTGACTGCACCTGCTGGTTAGCGTCAGTACTAGTATTCAAGTCAGGTAATGTACACTTAGTGTAGTAACAGGTGCCGGTGTAGGAGTCAGTGAGTGTACATGCTGGTTAGTGTCAGCACTAGTATTCAAGTCAGGTAATGTACACATAGTGTAGTAACAGGTGCCAGTGTTGGAGTCAGTGAGTGCACATGCTGGTTAGTGTCAGTACGAGTATTCAAGTAAGGTAATGTACACCTAGCGTAGTAACAGGTGCCGGTGTTGGAGTCAGTGAGTGTACATGCTGGTTAGTGTCAGCACGAGTATTCAAGCCAGGTAATGTACACATAGTGCAGTAACAGGTACCCGTGTTGGAGGCAGTGAGTGTACATGCTGGTTAGTGTCAGTACGAGTATTCAAGTCAGGTAATGTACACCTAGTGCAGTAACAGGTGCCGGTGTTGGAGTCAGTGAGTGCACATGCTCCTTAGTGTCAGTACGAGTAGTCAAGTCAGGTAATGTACACCTAGTGTAGTAACAGGTGCCGGTGGTGGAGTCAGTGAGCGCACATGCTGGTTAGTGTCAGTACTAGTATTCAAGTCAGGTAATGTACACCTAGTGTAGTAACAGGTGCCGGTGTTGGAGTCAGTGAGGGTACATGCTGGTTATTGTCAGTACAAGTATTCAAGTCAGGTAATGTACACCTAGTGTAGTAACAGGTGCCTGTGTTGGAGTCAGTGAGTGTACATGCTTGTTAGTGTCAGCACTAGTATTCAAGTCAGGTGATGTACACCTAGTGTAGTAACAGGTGCCGGTGTTGGAGTCAGTGAGTGTACATGCTGGTTAGTGTCAGCACGAGTATTCAAGCCAGGTAATGTACACATAGTGCAGAAACAGGTGCCGGTGTTGGAGTCAGTGAGTGCACATGCTGGTTCGTGTCAGCACTAGTATTCAAACCTGGTATGTACACATTGCGGGGTGACAGGTGCCGGTGTTGGAGTCAGTGAGTGCACATGCTGATGAGCGTCAGTACTAGTATTCGAGTCAGGTAATGTACACCTAGTGTAGTAACAGGTGCCGGTGTTGGAGCCGGGAAGTGCACCTGCTGGTTAGTGTCAGTACTAGTATTCAAGTCAGGTAATGTACACCTAGTGTAGTAACAGCTGCTGGCGTTTGAGTAAGTGAGTGAACATGCTGGTTAGTGTCAGCACTAGTATTCGAGTCAGGTAATGTATACCTAGTGTAGTAACAGGTGCCAGTGTTGGAGTCAGTGAGTGTACATGCTGGTTAGTGTCAGTACCAGTATTCAAGTCAGGTAATGTACACCTAGTGTAGTAACAGGTGCCGGTGTTGGAGTCAGTGAGTGTACATGCTGGTTAGTGTCAGCACTAGTATTCAAGTCAGGTAATGTACACCTAGTGCAGTAACAAGTGCCGGTGTTGGAGTCAGTGAGTGTTCATGCTTGTTAGCGTCAGTACTAGTATTCAAGTCAGGTAATGTACACCTAGTGTAGTAACAGGTGCCGGTGTAGGAGTCAGTGAGTGTACATGCTGGTTAGTGTCAGTACTAGTATTCAAATCAGGTAATGTAGACCTAGTGTAGTAACAGGTGCCGGTGTTGGAGTCAGTGAGTGCACATGCTGGTTAGTGTCAGCACTAGTATTCAAGCCTGGTATGTACACATTGCGGGGTGACAGTTTCCGGTGTTGGAGTCAGTGAATGTACATGCTGGTTAGTGTCAGCACTAGTATTCAAGTCAGGTAATGTACACCTAGTGTAGTACCAGGTGCCGGTGTTGGAGTCAGTGAGTGCACATGCTGGTTAGTGTCAGTACTAGTATTCAAGTCAGGTAATGTACACCTAGTGTAGTAACAGGAGCAGGTGTTGATGTCAGTGAGTGCACATGCTGGTTAGCGTCAGTACTAGTATTCGAGTCAGGTAATGTACACTTAGTGTAGTAACAGGTGCCGGTGTTGGAGTCAGTGACTGCACCTGCTGGTTAGCGTCAGTACTAGTATTCAAGTCAGGTAATGTACACCTAGTGTAGTAACAGGTGCCGGTGTAGGAGTCAGTGAGTGTACATGCTGGTTAGTGTCAGCACTAGTATTCAAGTCAGGTAATGTACACATAGTGTAGTAACAGGTGCCAGTGTTGGAGTCAGTGAGTGCACATGCTGGTTAGTGTCAGTACGAGTATTCAAGTAAGGTAATGTACACCTAGCGTAGTAACAGGTGCCGGTGTTGGAGTCAGTGAGTGTACATGCTGCTTATTGTCAGCACTAGTATTCAAGTCAGGTAATGTACACCTAGCGTAGTAACAGGTGCCGGTGTTGGAGTCAGTGAGCGTACATGCTGGTTAGTGTCAGTACTAGTTTTCAAGTCAGGTAATGTACACCTAGTGTAGTAACAGATGCCGGTGTTTGAGTCAGTGAGTGCACATGCTGGTTAGTGTCAGTACTAGTATTCAAGTCAGGTAATGTACACCTAGTGTAGTAACAGGTGCCGGTGTTGGAGTCAGTGAGGGTACATGCTGGTTAGTGTCAGTACAAGTATTCAAGTCAGGTAATGTACACCTAGTGTAGTAACAGGTGCCGGTGTTGGAGTCAGTGAGTGTACATGCTTGTTAGTGTCAGCACTAGTATTCAAGTCAGGTGATGTACACCTAGTGTAGTAACAGGTGCCGGTGTTGGAGTCAGTGAGTGTAAATGCTGGTTAGTGTCAGCACGAGTATTCAAGCCAGGTAATGTACACATAGTGCAGAAACAGGTGCCGGTGTTGGAGTCAGTGAGTTTACATGCTGGTTAGTGTCAGCACGAGTATTCAAGTCAGGTAATGTACACCTAGTGCAGTAACAGGTGCCGGTGTTTGAGTCAGTGAGTGCACATGCTCCTTATTGTCAGTACGAGTATTCAAGTCAGGTGATGTACACCTAGTGTAGTAACAGGTGCCGGTGTTTGAGTCAGTGGGTGCACATGCTGGTTAGTGTCAGCACTAGTATGAAAGTCAGGCAATGTACATCTAGTGTAGTAACGGGAGCCGGTGTTGGAGTCAGTGAGTGTACATGCTGGTTAGTGTCAGCACTAGTATTCAAGTCGGGTAATGTACACCTAGTGTAGTAACAGGAGCCGGTGTTGGAGTCAGTGAGTGCACATGCTGGTTAGTGTCAGCACTAGTATTCAAACCTGGTATGTACACATTGCGGGGTGACAGGTGCCGGTGTTGGAGTCAGTGAGTGCACATGCTGGTTAGCGTCAGTACTAGTATTCGAGTCAGGTAATGTACACCTAGTGTAGTAACAGGTGCCGGTGTTTGAGTCAGTGGGTGCACATGCTGGTTAGTGTCAGCACTAGTATGAAAGTCAGGCAATGTACATCTAGTGTAGTAACGGGAGCCGGTGTTGGAGTCAGTGAGTGTACATGCTGGTTAGTGTCAGCACTAGTATTCAAGTCAGGTAATGTACACCTAGTGTAGTAACAGGAGCCGGTGTTGGAGTCAGTGAGTGCACATGCTGGTTAGTGTCAGCACTAGTATTCAAACCTGGTATGTGCACATTGCGGGGTGACAGGTGCCGGTGTTGGAGTCAGTGAGTGCACATGCTGGTTAGCGTCAGTACTAGTATTCGAGTCAGGTAATGTACACCTAGAGTACTAACGGGAGCCAGTGTTGGAGTCAGTGAGTGTACATGCTGGTTAGTGTCAGCACTAGTATTCAAGTCAGGTAATGTACACCTAGTGTAGTAACAGGAGCCGGTGTTGGAGTCAGTGAGTGCACATGCTGGTTAGTGTCAGCACTAGTATTCAAACCTGGTATGTACACAATGCGGGGTGACAGGTGCCGGTGTTGGAGTCAGTGAGTGCACATGCTGGTTAGTGTCAGTACTAGTATTCAAGTCAGGTAATGTACACCTAGTGTAGTAACAGGAGCGGGTGTTGATGTCAGTGAGTGCACATGCTGGTTAGCGTCAGTACTAGTATTCGAGTCAGGTAATGTACACTTAGTGTAGTAACAGCTGCCGGTGTTGGAGTCAGTGACTGCACCTGCTGGTTAGCGTCAGTACTAGTATTCAAGTCAGGTAATGTACACCTAGTATAGTAACAGGTGCCGGTGTAGGAGTCAGTGATTGTTCATGCTGGTTAGTATCTGTACTAGTATTCAAGTCAGGTAATGTACACCTAGTGTAGTAACAGGTGCCGGTGTTGGAGTCAGGGGACGCACATGCTGGTTAGTGTCAGCACGAGTATTCAAGCAAGTTAATGTACACCTAGTGTAGTAACAGGTGCCGGTGTTGGAGTCAGTGAGTGCACATGCTCCTTAGTGTCAGTACGAGTATTCAAGTCAGGTAATGTACACCTAGTGTAGTAACAGGTGCCGGTGTTTGAGTCAGTGGGTGCACATGCTGGTTAGTGTCAGCACTAGTATGAAAGTCAGGCAATGTACATCTAGTGTAGTAACGGGAGCCGGTGTTGGAGTCAGTGAGTGTACATGCTGGTTAGTGTCAGCACTAGTATTCAAGTCAGGTAATGTACACCTAGTGTAGTAACAGGAGCCGGTGTTAGAGTCAGTGAGTGCACATGCTGGTTAGTGTCAGCACTAGTATTCAAACCTGGTATGTACACATTGCGGGGTGACAGGTGCCGGTGTTGGAGTCAGTGAGTGCACATGCTGGTGAGCGTCAGTACTAGTATTCGAGTCAGGTAATGTACACCTAGTGTAGTAACAGGTGCCGGTGTTGGAGCCAGTGAGTGCACCTGCTGGTTAGTGTCAGTACTAGTATTCAAGTCAGGTAATGTACACCTAGTGTAGTAACAGCTGCTGGGGTTTGAGTCAGTGAGTGAACATGCTGGTTAGTGTCAGCACTAGTATTCGAGTCAGGTAATGTATACCTAGTGTAGTAACAGGTGCCGGTGTTGGAGTCAGTGAGTGTACATGCTGGTTAGTGTCAGTACAAGTATTCAAGTCAGGTAATGTACACCTAGTGTAGTAACAGGTGCCGGTGTTGGAGTCAGTGAGTGTACATGCTGGTTAGTGTCAGCACTAGTATTCAAGTCAGGTAATGTACTCCTAGTGCAGTAACAAGTGCCGGTGTTGGAGTCAGTGAGTGTTCATGCTGGTTAGTGTCAGCACGAGTATTCAAGCCAGGTAATGTACACATAGTGCAGTAACAGGTGCCGGTGTTGGAGGCAGTGAGTGTACAGGCTGGTTAGTGTCAGCACGAGTATTCAAGTCAGATAATGTACACCTAGTGCAGTAACAGGTGCTGGTGTTGGAGTCAGTGAGTGCACATGCTGGTTAGTGTCAGCACAAGTATGAAAGTCAGGCAATGTACATCTAGTGTAGTAACGGGAGCCGGTGTTGGAGTCAGTGAGTGTACATGCTGGTTAGTGTCAGCACTAGTATTCAAGCCAGGTAATGTACACCTAGTGTAGTAACAGGAGCCGGTGTTGGAGTCAGTGAGTGCACATGCTGGTTAGTGTCAGCACTAGTATTCAAACCTGGTATGTACACATTGCGGGGTGACAGGTGCCGGTGTTGGAGTTAGTGAGTGCACATGCTGGTGAGCGTCAGTACTAGTATTCGAATCAGGTAATGTACACCTAGTGTAGTAACAGGTGCCAGGTGTTGGAGCCAGTGAGTTCACCTGCTGCTTAGTGTCAGTACTAGTATTCAAGTCAGGTAATGTACACCTAGTGTAGTAACAGCTGCCGGGGGCTTTGAGTCAGTGAGTGAACATGCTGGTTAGTGTCAGCACTAGTATTCGAGTCAGGTAATGTATACCTAGTGTAGTAACAGGTGCCGGTGTTGGAGTCAGTGAGTGTACATGCTGGTTAGTGTCAGCACTAGTATTCAAGTCACGTAATGTACACCTAGTGCAGTAACAGGTGCCGGTGTTGGAGTCAGTTAGTGTACATGCTGGTTAGGTGTCAGCACGAGTATTCAAGCCAGGTAATGTACACATAGTGCAGTAACAGGTGCCGGTGTTGGAGGCAGTGAGTGTACATGCTGGTTAGTGTCAGCACGAGTATTCAAGTCAGATAATGTACACCTAGTGCAGTAACAGGTGCCGGTGTTGGAGTCAGTGAGTGCACATGCTCCTTAGTGGCAGTACGAGTAGTCAAGTCAGGTAATGTACACCTAGTGTAGTAACAGGTGCCGGTGTTTGAGTCAGTGAGTGAACATGCTGGTTAGTGTCAGCACTAGTATTCGAGTCAGGTAATGTATACCTAGTGTAGTAACAGGTGTCAGTGTTGGAGTCAGTGAGTGTACTTGCTGGTTAGTGTCAGCACTAGTATTCAAGTCAGGTAATGTACACCTAGTGTAGTAACAGGTGCCGGTGTTGGAGTCAGTGAGTGTACATGCTGGTTAGTGTCAGCACGAGTATTCAAGCCAGGTAATGTACACATAGTGCAGTAACAGGTACCCGTGTTGGAGGCAGTGAGTGTACATGCTGGTTAGTGTCAGTACGAGTATTCAAGTCAGGTAATGTACACCTAGTGCAGTAACAGGTGCCGGTGTTGGAGTCAGTGAGTGCACATGCTCCTTAGTGTCAGTACGAGTAGTCAAGTCAGGTAATGTACACCTAGTGTAGTAACAGGTGCCGGTGGTGGAGTCAGTGAGCGCACATGCTGGTTAGTGTCAGCACGAGTATTCAAGCAAGGTAATGTACACCTAGTGTAGTAACAGGTGCCGGTGTTGGAGTCAGTGAGTGTACATGCTGGTTAGTGTCGGTACAAGTATTCAAGTCAGGTAATGTACACCTAGTGTAGTAACAGGTGCCGGTGTTGGAGTCAGTGAGTGTACATGCTGGTTAGTGTCAGCACTAGTATTCAAGTCAGGTAATGTACACCTTGTGCAGTAACAGGTGCCGGTGTTAGAGTCAGTGAGTGTACATGCTGGTTAGTGTCAGCACGAGTACTCAAGCCAGGTAATGTACACATAGTGCAGTAACAGGTGCCGGTGTTGGAGTCAGTGAGTGTACATGCTGGTTAGTGTCAGCACGAGTATTCAAGTCAGATAATGTACACCTAGTGCAGTAACAGGTGCCGGTGTTGGAATCAGTGAGTGCACATGCTCCTTAGTGTCAGTACGAGTATTCAAGTCAGGTAATGTACACCTAGTTTAGTAACAGGTGCCGGTGTTTGAGTCAGTGGGTGCACATGCTGGTTAGTGTCAGCACTAGTATGAAAGTCAGGCAATGTACATCTAGTGTAGTAACAGGAGCCGGTGTTGGAGTCAGTGAGTGTACATGCTGGTTAGTGTCAGCACTAGTATTCAAGTCAGGTAATGTACACCTAGTGTAGTAACAGGAGCCGGTGTTGGAGTCAGTGAGTGCACATGCTGGTTAGTGACAGCACTAGTATTCAAACCTGGTATGTACACATTGCGGGGTGACAGGTGCCGGTGTTGGAGTCAGTGAGTGCACATGCTGGTTAGCGTCAGTACTAGTATTCGAGTCAGGTAATGTACACCTAGTGTAGTAACAGGTGCCGGTGTTGGAGCCAGTGAGTGCACATGCTGGTTAGTCTCAGTACTAGTATTCAAGTCAGGTAATGTACACCTAGTGTAGTAACAGCTGCCGGGGTTTGAGTCAGTGAGTGCACATGGTAGTTAGTGTCAGCACTAGTATTCGAGTCAGGTAATGTATACCTTGTGCAGTAACAGGTGCCGGTGTTGGAGTCAGTGAGTGTACATGCTGGTTAGTGTCAGCACTAGTATTCAAGTCAGGTAATGTACACCTAGTGCAGTAACAAGTGCCGGTGTTGGAGTCAGTGAGTGTTCATGCTGGTTAGTGTCAGCACGAGTATTCAAGCCAGGTAATGTACACATAGTGCAGTAACAGGTGCCGGTGTTGGAGGCAGTGAGTGCACATGCTGGTGAGCGTCAGCACTAGTATTCGAATCAGGTAATGTACACCTAGTGTAGTAACAGGTGCCAGGTTGTTAGAAAAGGTAGATGGACCGGGAGGGTCGGCCGGGGTCAGGGGGAGAGGTCTCCGGGGAGAGCCGTCTCCAGCGATCGTACAGACAAGTAACTTCCCCCCCACAGACAGATATCACACACGGATAAGGTTCAGTGATCTTTATAGGCACTTATTTAAGGTACGGTAAAATGGTACAAGGAGGTCTGGACTCAGGGGTCCCCTCGATTAGAGTCTCGTAAGGTAGGGAAGGGGGTAGCGGGACAGTCTATTTACCAATCAGGTAATTCGGATGAGATGGTGATGAGCTCACAATCCTCGAGCGTGGTGGTTAGGTGGTATGGGCCGCGGCAGCGCCAGCAGGTCCCGGTGCGGAAGGTCGATACAACGGGCCGCGGCAGCGCCAGCAGGTCCCTGGAAGATGAACGGTCCGCGGCAGCGCCAGCAGGTCCCGGTGAGGATGGTCGTTACAACGGGCCGCGGCAGCGCCAGCAGGTCCCAGGAAGATGAAGGTTGCAGAGGGCCGCGGCAGCGCCAGCAGGTCCCGGTGAGGATGGTCGGTACAACGGGCCGCGGCAGCGCCAGCAGGTCCCAGGAAGATGAAGGTTGCAGAAGGCCGCGGCAGCGCCAGCAGGCAGGACGATGGTTCACAAGAGCGGGCTACGGCAGCGCCAGTAGACCGTCAGGGTTGAGTTCACTCGGTGTCTCTCGACTCCAGGATACAACTGCCTTCCTGCTCCGGAGCTGCCTCAGTTATAGGGCTGGTGCCCTTTGATGTCCGGACCCTCGCACTTGGAGGTCGGAGGGTCCGGGATGAAGGTGTCCAGACACCCAGCAGGGGGTGGAGCCAGTGCCCGGGGGAGCTGGGAGCGATCGGCACCTGGCGGGGGAGAGCCCTTGACACTTCGGTCTCCCATTGACCTGCCAAGTGGTCCGCTCACCTCCTGGGTGGATAGTGGTGCCGGGATGTCGGGGCCGGCCAGGCCCGGGGTTAGGGTCGAGGGGAGGCCAGGCGGCCGCGTGGTACAGGGTCCAAGATGGCGGCTTGACCCGGCCGGGAAAGCCGGTGGGGCTGGACCCCGTGATGAGTAGGGGTCCGAGGGCAGAGGGTCCGTCGGGGGACAGGGTACAGGTGCTGGTCGCGGGGTTATGCCAGGTGGCCCGGAGTCCTGGCCTTGTCGAGCGGGGAGGGCGCGAGCCGTCTGTGAGGCCTGTCCAACATGCGTCCCCCCCAGCTGAAGGCGGGGAGAGTCACCCATCCCCTTGGGGACTCTCTTCGTCGAGGCGGAAAAAGCGGGACAGGCCATCCGCGTTGGCGTGGTCTCGGCCCGGTCGGTGCTCCACAGTGAAGTCCATTCCCTGCAGGGAAATGGACCAGCGCAAGAGTTTTGGGTTCTCCCCCGCATCTGCATCAGCCATTGCAGGGGTCGATGGTCGGTCTGTACCCGGAAGTGGGTACCGAAGAGATAGGGCCGGAGCTTTTTGAGGGCCCACACCACTGCGAAGGCTTCCCTCTCGATGGTGCTCCAACGCTGTTCTCGGGCCAGGAGACGTCGACTGATGAAGGCCACCGGCTGGTCCTGACCTTCGGGGTTCAACTGAGAGAGGACGGCTCCGATGCCGTGGTCGGAGGCGTCGGTCTGCACCACAAACTCCCGACTGTAATCGGGGGCCTGGAGCACCGGGGCGGTGCACAGGGCGGCCTTCAGCTCCTCGAAGGCCGCTTGACAGTCCGGAGTCCAATTGACCCGCTTTGGCTGGTTCTTGGATGTGAGACCCGTGAGGGGCCCCACGATGCTGCCGTATTCCTTCACGAACCGCCGGTAGTAGCCGGTGAGCCCCAAGAAGGCTCGGACCTCGGTCTGGGTGACGGGGGGCTGCCAGGCCTGGATGGCAGCAATCTTAAGTTGTAGGGGGGCCACCAGCCCGCTCCCCACTTGGTGCCCAAGGTAGGTCACAGACCCTTGGCCAATCTGGCACTTGCCGGCCTTAATGGTGAGGCCGGCCCGCTGGAGGGCTTGTAGGACCTCTTGGAGGTGACGGAGGTGGTCGGACCAGTGGCGGCTGTACACAGCGATATCGTCCAGGTAGGCAGCGCTGAATTCTTCAAGCCCCGTCAAGACCTGGTTCACAAGGCGTTGGAACGTGGCGGGGGCATTCTTCATGCCAAAGGGCATGACCTTAAATTGATAGTGGCCATCGGGGGTGGAGAAGGCCGACCGTTCCTGAGCCCTGGGTGTGAGGCCGATTTGCCAGTAGCCCGCCGTTAGGTCGAAGATACTAAGGTAGCGGGCGGCCCCCAGCCGGTCGATCAGCTCGTCTGCTCGGGGGATGGGATGAGCGTCGGTCCGGGTGACAGCGTTCAAGCCCCGGTAGTCGACGCAGAATCTCAGTTCAGGTGCGGTGCCGGGGGCAGCGGCTTTGGGGACTAGTACGACCGGGCTGGCCCAGGGACTGTCCGAGGGCTCGATGACCCCGATCGTGAGCATCTTGGCCACTTCCTCCTGTATGCAGGCCCGTACCCGATCTGGTACGCGGTAGGCCCGGTGCCGGACAGGGGGACTGTCCCCGGTGTCTACGTCGTGCAAACACCAGGGGGTGACCCCGGGGGTGAGGGAGAACAGGGCAGCGTACTGTAGCAGGAGGTCCCGGCAGTCCTGTCGTTGCTCCGTAGTGAGGGCGTCAGAGAGCCGGACCCCATCTACGGACCCGTCCTTCTCTTGAGTCTTCAGGAGATCCGGGAGGGGCTCGGAGTCTTCTTCTGTGCCACTGTCCGTAGCCATCAAGAGGCTTAGTTCGGAGCGCACAAAGTGCGGTTGGAGCCGGTTGGTGTGGAGGACCCGAAGGGGGTTCCGGGAGGTCCCCAGGTCGATGAGATAAGTGACGGGGCTTTTGCGCTCGACCACTTTGAAGGGCCCCGTCCACTTATCTTGCAGGGCACACGGTTCGGTGGGGGACATTACCCATACTTGCTGCCCCGGCTCGAATTCCACGGAGGAGGCATTGTGGTCATACCACCTCTTCATGTCTTCCTGGCTGGCCTCGAGGTTCGCCTTGGCAATCTCCCTGAAGCGCCGGGTCTGGTTTCGTAAGGCCAGGAGGTATTTGAAGACGTCTGGAGGGGTCGTTAGGGGGGCCAACTCCCAGCCCTCCTTCACGAGGCTGAGGGGCCCTCGCACAGGGTGTCCGTATAGGAGTTCAAAGGGGCTAAAGCCGAGGGACTTCTGGGGTACTTCTCGGTAGGCGAAGAGGAGGCACGGGAGCAGTACATCCCACTGGCGACGGAGAGGCTCTTCCAATCCCCCAATCATCCCTTTGAGAGTGCGGTTGAACCGCTCCACTAGTCCGTTTCCTTGGGGGTGATAGGGGGTCGTGAATCTGTATGTGACCCCGCATTGTTGCCAGAGGGACTTCATGTACTTCGATATGAAGTTCGTACCTCGGTCGCTGACGACTTCTCGGGGGAAGCCTACCCGGGAGAAGATCCCCATCAGGGCCCGGCCAACCACTGGAGCGGTCACGGTCCGTAGGGGCACCGCCTCGGGATAGCGGGTGGCATGGTCCACTAGTACCAAGATGAACCTGTGTCCTTGTGCCGTGCGAGGGTCCAGCGGCCCCACAATGTCTATCCCCACCCTCTCGAACGGGGTGGTGACCACCGGGAAGGGTTGTAGAGGGGCCTTAAGCTTCCGGCCACTCTTCCCGCTTGCTTGGCATGTGGGGCACGATCGGCAGTGGTTCAGGACGTCATTCCTCATTTTTGGCCAGAAAAAGTGGGTCACCAGTCGACTGTACGTTTTATCTTGGCCCAGGTGCCCAGCCAGGGGGACATCGTGGGCTAGGTTGAGTAGAAAGTCTCGGAAGCGGAGCGGTACCACCAGAACTCGACTGGCCCCCAGCTCGGCGATTCTTTGCTCGCTGTAGAGCAGGTCGTTATCCCAGTAGACCCAGTGGGTTCCGGTGGTGTCCCCGGCGGCTTGGGTGCTGGCTTGTTGGCGAAGTCCCTCGAGGGAGGGACAGGTCTTTTGCTCCTGGCGGAACTGTTCTTGGGTGGGCCCCCCTTCTTGCCGCCACTGAGCCAGATCCGGAAGGTCCTGGGGTTGCGCGTTTTCTTCGGGGGCCGGGTCTGGGAGGTCGGCCTCGCCGTTGTCCTCTACGGGGGCAACCGGGGGCGGAGGTGCCGGCCATTCGGTTTCTTCTGATCGGGGGGCGGCCCGGCCGGCCATGGATCGGGTGGTTATGCAGGCCCAGTCCGGGAGGCCCAGCATCCCCAAGTGCTCTCTTCTCTCGACGGTGGCCCACGGGGAACTCTCGAGGTCATTCCCCAGGAGGCAGTCCACGGGGGCATCGTCCCGGACCGTCACTTTCAGTAGGCCGGAGACCCCTCCCCATTCAAACGGGACGCAGGCCATCTTGCACATGCTTTCAGAGTTATCTGCCGAGCGGACGGGGCAGAGAATGTTCGGCAAGATCTGCTCGGGCTTCACCAGGTGACAGCGGACGGCCGTCACGCTGGCGCCGGTGTCGCGCAAGGCCTCAGCTCTCTGTCCATTAATGGTCACCCACTGACCGTATTTCCTGGTGTTGGCGGGTAGGGGAGCCCGCGGAACCATGTCTCTTCCCCCTAAGCATGCCAGGACCATGGCGGCCGGTTCCCACCCTTGCTGGTCCGGCTCACACTCCTCGGGACCCTCCAACGACTGCTCCTCCCCCAGGGCAGCGGCAGCTACCTGGCGGGGTTTGGGCGTTTGGTTCAGCGGGCAGTTCGGATCGTTGGCGTAGTGGCCTAGTCGCTGGCATCTGTGGCACGTGACGTTGGCTCGGTACCCAGGCCGCAACGGGGGGTTGCCCCGGCCGGCCGGCGGCGGGGTGCTGGCCACGGTTGTTGCTGGCAAGGCGTCTCTCCCCCGCCCCTGGCCTCCTCCTCCTCGAGGACGGTGCTGGCCTTGGTTGCTTCTGTTCTGGTCGTGTGGCCCTTTCCGGCCCACTCGGGTGCTCTCCCACCGGTCAGCTTCGGCGGCGAGCTGCCGGGGGTCAGTCAGCTTACTGTCGAGTAGGTGCTGCCGGAGCTCGACGAAGCAGTTGTTTGACAGGTGTTCCCATACCATGAGGTTGAAGAGCTGTTCGTAGGTGGTGACCTGACTTCCCTTGATCCAACCCTCGAAGGCCCGGCTGAAATAGTTCACGTATTCCACCCAAGTGGTACCTGGGATCCGGGTGCAATCCCTGAACCTCTGGCGGTACATCTCGGGCGTGAGGCCGTAGCGGGTGAGGAGGGCAGCCTTCATGTGGTCGTAGGACGACATTTGGTGATCGGGGAGCTGCAGCAGGGCATCGCGACCCTCGTTGATAAATCTCCCCCAAAGTCCGGCTCCCCAATCACTCCGGTCGATCCGGTGGGAGGTCATTGCGATCTCATAGGCCTTAAACCATTGTTGTATGTCGTCTTCTCGGACATACTCGCGGACCACATCCTTGGGGATGTGAACTTTTTTCTCAGTTGGTCCCGGGGTGTGTGGTCTTTCAGGCACCCCCAAGTCCTTATGCTGTTTGCGCAGTTCTATCTCTGCCAATTGGCGCTCGTGCTCGAGCGTTATCTTTTTCTCTTCCAGCTCTCTCTGTCTCTGTTTTTCTTCTCGCTCCTCTCGAATCCACATATGCTCGAGGTTGAGTTTCTGTTCAGCCAACTTGAGCTCCCCATCCATCTTGAGTCGTGCCATCTCTAATTCGTGCAGTCTGACTCTGTCTCTTTCTCGTATTTCCTCCGGTGAGAGGCCCGTTCCCCGTTCCTCGGGAGTCGTGGCGTTCCCCTCTGGTGTAACGCTGTTTTGGTCTGGTGTGACGCTGCCTTGGTCGGAGGGTCTTGCGACCCCCGTTTCTGTCCACGACTCAAGGGCGTGCTTTAGGTCATCCTTGGTACTCAGGCCAGTGGTAGCAATGCCAAGTTCTATGCAAAATTGTCTCAGTTCGCGGTGGTTGTACTCCTCTAGTTTCTCCATTTGGAACTTCTCGGTGGAGCTGCTATCTTTGGTCGACATCGTGCTTTGTCGTGGGGTGAGCTACTCTCTGTACGATTACGCGTTGATTCGGATCGCGCCGCTGGCCACCAATGTTAGAAAAGGTAGATGGACCGGGAGGGTCGGCCGGGGTCAGGGGGAGAGGTCTCCGGGGAGAGCCGTCTCCAGCGATCGTACAGACAAGTAACTTCCCCCCCACAGACAGATATCACACACGGATAAGGTTCAGTGATCTTTATAGGCACTTATTTAAGGTACGGTAAAATGGTACAAGGAGGTCTGGACTCAGGGGTCCCCTCGATTAGAGTCTCGTAAGGTAGGGAAGGGGGTAGCGGGACAGTCTATTTACCAATCAGGTAATTCGGATGAGATGGTGATGAGCTCACAATCCTCGAGCGTGGTGGTTAGGTGGTATGGGCCGCGGCAGCGCCAGCAGGTCCCGGTGCGGAAGGTCGATACAACGGGCCGCGGCAGCGCCAGCAGGTCCCTGGAAGATGAACGGTCCGCGGCAGCGCCAGCAGGTCCCGGTGAGGATGGTCGTTACAACGGGCCGCGGCAGCGCCAGCAGGTCCCAGGAAGATGAAGGTTGCAGAGGGCCGCGGCAGCGCCAGCAGGTCCCGGTGAGGATGGTCGGTACAACGGGCCGCGGCAGCGCCAGCAGGTCCCAGGAAGATGAAGGTTGCAGAAGGCCGCGGCAGCGCCAGCAGGCAGGACGATGGTTCACAAGAGCGGGCTACGGCAGCGCCAGTAGACCGTCAGGGTTGAGTTCACTCGGTGTCTCTCGACTCCAGGATACAACTGCCTTCCTGCTCCGGAGCTGCCTCAGTTATAGGGCTGGTGCCCTTTGATGTCCGGACCCTCGCACTTGGAGGTCGGAGGGTCCGGGATGAAGGTGTCCAGACACCCAGCAGGGGGTGGAGCCAGTGCCCGGGGGAGCTGGGAGCGATCGGCACCTGGCGGGGGAGAGCCCTTGACACTTCGGTCTCCCATTGACCTGCCAAGTGGTCCGCTCACCTCCTGGGTGGATAGTGGTGCCGGGATGTCGGGGCCGGCCAGGCCCGGGGTTAGGGTCGAGGGGAGGCCAGGCGGCCGCGTGGTACAGGGTCCAAGATGGCGGCTTGACCCGGCCGGGAAAGCCGGTGGGGCTGGACCCCGTGATGAGTAGGGGTCCGAGGGCAGAGGGTCCGTCGGGGGACAGGGTACAGGTGCTGGTCGCGGGGTTATGCCAGGTGGCCCGGAGTCCTGGCCTTGTCGAGCGGGGAGGGCGCGAGCCGTCTGTGAGGCCTGTCCAACACAGGTGTTGGAGCCAGTGAGTTCACCTGCTGGTTAGTGTCAGTACTAGTATTCAAGTCAGGTAATGTACACCTAGTGTAGTAACAGCTGCCGGGGTTTGAGTCAGTGAGTGAACATGCTGGTTAGTGTCAGCACTAGTATTCGAGTCAGGTAATGTATACCTAGTGTAGTAACAGGTGCCGGTGTTGGAGTCAGTGAGTGTACATGCTGGTTAGTGTCAGCACTAGTATTCAAGTCACGTAATGTACACCTAGTGCAGTAACAGGTGCCGGTGTTGGAGTCAGTGAGTGTACATGCTGGTTAGGTGTCAGCACGAGTATTCAAGCCAGGTAATGTACACATAGTGCAGTAACAGGTGCCGGTGTTGGAGGCAGTGAGTGTACATGCTGGTTAGTGTCAGCACGAGTATTCAAGTCAGATAATGTACACCTAGTGCAGTAACAGGTGCCGGTGTTGGAGTCAGTGAGTGCACATGCTCCTTAGTGGCAGTACGAGTAGTCAAGTCAGGTAATGTACACCTAGTGTAGTAACAGGTGCCGGTGTTTGAGTCAGTGAGTGAACATGCTGGTTAGTGTCAGCACTAGTATTCGAGTCAGGTAATGTATACCTAGTGTAGTAACAGGTGTCAGTGTTGGAGTCAGTGAGTGTACTTGCTGGTTAGTGTCAGCACTAGTATTCAAGTCAGGTAATGTACACCTAGTGTAGTAACAGGTGCCGGTGTTGGAGTCAGTGAGTGTACATGCTGTTTAGTGTCAGCACGAGTATTCAAGCCAGGTAATGTACACATAGTGCAGTAACAGGTACCCGTGTTGGAGGCAGTGAGTGTACATGCTGGTTAGTGTCAGTACGAGTATTCAAGTCAGGTAATGTACACCTAGTGCAGTAACAGGTGCCGGTGTTGGAGTCAGTGAGTGCACATGCTCCTTAGTGTCAGTACGAGTAGTCAAGTCAGGTAATGTACACCTAGTGTAGTAACAGGTGCCGGTGTTTGAGTCAGTGGGTGCACATGCTGGTTAGTGTCAGCACTAGTATGAAAGTCAGGCAATGTACATCTAGTGTAGTAACGGGAGCCGGTGTTGGAGTCAGTGAGTGTACATGCTGGTTAGTGTCAGCACTAGTATTCAAGTCAGGTAATGTACCCATAGTGTAGTAACAGGAGCCGGTGTTGGAGTCAGTGAGTGCACATGCTGGTTAGTGTCAGCACTAGTATTCAAACCTGGTATGTACACATTGCGGGGTGACAGGTGCCGGTGTTGGAGTCAGTGAGTGCACATGCTGGTTAGCGTCAGTACTAGTATTCAAGTCAGGTAATGTACACCTAGTGTAGTAACAGGTGCCGGTGTAGGAGTCAGTGAGTGTACATGCTGGTTAGTGTCAGCACTAGTATTCAAGTCAGGTAATGTACACATAGTGTAGTAACAGGTGCCAGTGTTGGAGTCAGTGAGTGCACATGCTGGTTAGTGTCAGTACGAGTATTCAAGTCAGGTGATGTACACCTGGCGTAGTAACAGGTGCCGGTGTTGGAGTCAGTGAGTGGACATGCTGGTTAGTGTCAGCACTAGTATTCAAGTCAGGTAATGTACACCTAGCGTAGTAACAGGTGCCGGTGTTGGAGTCAGTGAGCGTACATGCTGGTTAGTGTCAGTACTAGTTTTCAAGTCAGGTAATGTACACCTAGTGTAGTAACAGATGCCGGTGTTTGAGTCAGTAAGTGCACATGCTGGTTAGTGTCAGTACTAGTATTCAAGTCAGGTAATGTACACCTAGTGTAGTAACAGGAGCCGGTGTTGGAGTCAGTGAGTGCACATGCTGGTTAATGTCAGCACTAGTATTCAAACCTGGTATGTACACAATGCGGGGTGACAGGTGCCGGTGTTGGAGTCAGTGAGTGCACATGCTGGTTAGTGTCAGTACTAGTATTCAAGTCAGGTAATGTACACCTAGTGTAGTAACAGGAGCGGGTGTTGATGTCAGTGAGTGCACATGCTGGTTAGCGTCAGTACTAGTATTCGAGTCAGGTAATGTACACTTAGTGTAGTAACAGCTGCCGGTGTTGGAGTCAGTGACTGCACCTGCTGGTTAGCGTCAGTACTAGTATTCAAGTCAGGTAATGTACACCTAGTATAGTAACAGGTGCCGGTGTAGGAGTCAGTGATTGTTCATGCTGGTTAGTATCTGTACTAGTATTCAAGTCAGGTAATGTACACCTAGTGTAGTAACAGGTGCCGGTGTTGGAGTCAGTGGACGCACATGATGATTAGTGTCAGCACGAGTATTCAAGCAAGTTAATGTACACCTAGTGTAGTAACAGGTGCCGGTGTTGGAGTCAGTGAGTGCACATGCTCCTTAGTGTCAGTACGAGTATTCAAGTCAGGTAATGTACACCTAGTGTAGTAACAGGTGCCGGTGTTTGAGTCAGTGGGTGCACATGCTGGTTAGTGTCAGCACTAGTATGAAAGTCAGGCAATGTACATCTAGTGTAGTAAAGGAGCCGGTGTTGGAGTCAGTGAGTGTACATGCTGGTTAGTGTCAGCACTAGTATTCAAGTCAGGTAATGTACACCTAGTGTAGTAACAGGAGCCGGTGTTAGAGTCAGTGAGTGCACATGCTGGTTAGTGTCAGCACTAGTATTCAAACCTGGTATGTACACATTGCGGGGTGACAGGTGCCGGTGTTGGAGTCAGTGAGTGCACATGCTGGTGAGCGTCAGTACTAGTATTCGAGTCAGGTAATGTACACCTAGTGTAGTAACAGGTGCCGGTGTTGGAGCCAGTGAGTGCACCTGCTGGTTAGTGTCAGTACTAGTATTCAAGTCAGGTAATGTACACCTAGTGTAGTAACAGCTGCTGGGGTTTGAGTCAGTGAGTGAACATGCTGGTTAGTGTCAGCACTAGTATTCGAGTCAGGTAATGTATACCTAGTGTAGTAACAGGTGCCGGTGTTGGAGTCAGTGAGTGTACATGCTGGTTAGTGTCAGTACAAGTATTCAAGTCAGGTAATGTACACCTAGTGTAGTAACAGGTGCCGGTGTTGGAGTCAGTGAGTGTACATGCTGGTTAGTGTCAGCACTAGTATTCAAGTCAGGTAATGTACTCCTAGTGCAGTAACAAGTGCCGGTGTTGGAGTCAGTGAGTGTTCATGCTGGTTAGTGTCAGCACGAGTATTCAAGCCAGGTAATGTACACATAGTGCAGTAACAGGTGCCGGTGTTGGAGGCAGTGAGTGTACAGGCTGGTTAGTGTCAGCACGAGTATTCAAGTCAGATAATGTACACCTAGTGCAGTAACAGGTGCTGGTGTTGGAGTCAGTGAGTGCACATGCTGGTTAGTGTCAGCACAAGTATGAAAGTCAGGCAATGTACATCTAGTGTAGTAACGGGAGCCGGTGTTGGAGACAGTGAGTGTACATGCTGGTTAGTGTCAGCACTAGTATTCAAGCCAGGTAATGTACACCTAGTGTAGTAACAGGAGCCGGTGTTGGAGTCAGTGAGTGCACATGCTGGTTAGTGTCAGCACTAGTATTCAAACCTGGTATGTACACATTGCGGGGTGACAGGTGCCGGTGTTGGAGTCAGTGAGTGCACATGCTGGTGAGCGTCAGTACTAGTATTCGAATCAGGTAATGTACACCTAGTGTAGTAACAGGTGCCGGTGTTGGAGCCAGTGAGTGCACCTGCTGGTTAGTGTCAGTACTAGTATTCAAGTCAGGTAATGTACACCTAGTGTAGTAACAGCTGCCGGGGTTTGAGTCAGTGAGTGAACATGCTGGTTAGTGTCAGCACTAGTATTCGAGTCAGGTAATGTATACCTAGTGTAGTAACAGGTGCCGGTGTTGGAGTCAGTGAGTGTACATGCTGGTTAGTGTCAGCACTAGTATTCAAGTCACGTAATGTACACCTAGTGCAGTAACAGGTGCCGGTGTTGGAGTCAGTGAGTGTACATGCTGGTTAGGTGTCAGCACGAGTATTCAAGCCAGGTAATGTACACATAGTGCAGTAACAGGTGCCAGTGTTGGAGGCAGTGAGTGTACATGCTGGTTAGTGTCAGCACGAGTATTCAAGTCAGATAATGTACACCTAGTGCAGTAACAGGTGCCGGTGTTGGAGTCAGTGAGTGCACATGCTCCTTAGTGGCAGTACGAGTAGTCAAGTCAGGTAATGTACACCTAGTGTAGTAACAGGTGCCGGTGTTGGAGTCAGTGAGTGTACATGCTGGTTAGTGTCAGCACGAGTATTCAAGCCAGGTAATGTACACATAGTGCAGTAACAGGTGCCCGTGTTGGAGGCAGTGAGTGTACATGCTGGTTAGTGTCAGTACGAGTATTCAAGTCAGGTAATGTACACCTAGTGCAGTAACAGGTGCCGGTGTTGGAGTCAGTGAGTGCACATGCTCCTTAGTGTCAGTACGAGTAGTCAAGTCAGGTAATGTACACCTAGTGTAGTAACAGGTGCCGGTGTTTGAGTCAGTGGGTGCACATGCTGGTTAGTGTCAGCACTAGTATGAAAGTCAGGCAATGTACATCTAGTGTCGTAATGGGAGCCGGTGTTGGAGTCAGTGAGTGTACATGCTGGTTAGTGTCAGCACTAGTATTCAAGTCAGGTAATGTACACCTAGTGTAGTAACAGGAGCCGGTGTTGGAGTCAGTGAGTGCACATGCTGGTTAGTGTCAGCACTAGTATTCAAACCTGGTATGTACACATTGCGGGGTGACAGGTGCCGGTGTTGGAGTCAGTGAGTGCACATGCTGGTTAGCGTCAGTACTAGTATTCAAGTCAGGTAATGTACACCTAGTGTAGTAACAGGTGCCGGTGTACGAGTCAGTGAGTGTACATGCTGGTTAGTGTCAGCACTAGTATTCAAGTCAGGTAATGTACACATAGTGTAGTAACAGGTGCCAGTGTTGGAGTCAGTGAGTGCACATGCTGGTTAGTGTCAGTACGAGTATTCAAGTCAGGTAATGTACACCTAGCGTAGTAACAGGTGCCGGTGTTGGAGTCAGTGAGTGGACATGCTGGTTAGTGTCAGCACTAGTATTCAAGTCAGGTAATGTACACCTAGCGTAGTAACAGGTGCCGGTGTTGGAGTCAGTGAGCGTACATGCTGGTTAGTGTCAGTACTAGTTTTCAAGTCAGGTAATGTACACCTAGTGTAGTAACAGATGCCGGTGTTTGAGTCAGTAAGTGCACATGCTGGTTAGTGTCAGTACTAGTATTCAAGTCAGGTAATGTACACCTAGTGTAGTAACAGGTGCCGGTGTTGGAGTCAGTGAGTGCACATGCTGGTTAGTGTCAGTACTAGTATTCAAGTCAGGTAATGTACACCTAGTGTAGTAACAGGTGCCGGTGTTGGAGTCAGTGAAGGTACATGCTGGTTAGTGTCAGTACAAGTATTCAAGTCAGGTAATGTACACCTAGTGTAGTAACAGGTGCCGGTGTTGGAGTCAGTGAGTGTACATGCTGGTTAGTGTCAGCACTAGTATTCAAGTCAGGTAATGTACACCTAGTGTAGTAACAGGTGCCGGTGTTGGAGTCAGTGAGTGTACATGCTGGTTAGTGTCAGCACGAGTATTCAAGGCAGGTAATGTACACATAGTGCAGTAACAGGTGCCGGTGTTGGAGTCGGTGAGTTTACATGCTGGTTAGTGTCAGCACGAGTATTCAAGTCAGGTAATGTACACCTAGTGCAGTAACAGGTGCCGGTGTTGGAGTCAGTAAGTGCACATGCTCCTTAGTGTCAGTACGAGTATTCAAGTCAGGTAATGTACACCTAGTGTAGTAACAGGTGCCGGTGTTTGAGTCAGTGGGTGAACATGCTGGTTAGTGTCAGCACTAGTATGAAAGTCAGGCAATGTACATCTAGTGTAGTAACAGGAGCCGGTGTTGGAGTCAGTGAGTGTACATGCTGGTTAGAGTCAGCCCTAGTATTCAAGTCGGGTAATGTACACCTAGTGTAGTAACATGTGCCGGTGTTGGAGTCAGTGAGTGCACATGCTGGTTAGTGTCAGCACTAGTATTCAAACCTGGTATGTACACATTGCGGGGTGACAGGTGCCGGTGTTGGAGTCAGTGAGTGCACATGCTGGTTAGCGTCAGTACTAGTATTCGAGTCAGGTAATGTACACCTAGTGTAGTAACAGGTGCCGGTGTTGGAGCCAGTGAGTGCACATGCTGGTTAGTGTCAGTACTAGTATTCAAGTTAGGTAATGTACACCTAGTGTAGTAACAGCTGCCGGGGTTTGAGTCAGTGAGTGCACATGCTGGTTAGTGTCAGCACTAGTATTCGAGTCAGGTAATGTATACCTAGTGTAGTAACTAGGCCTGGGCGAAGCACTACGTTACGCTCGCGTAGTTTGCGAAGTTCGCGCTACTTCGCACTACGCGAACTGCACGTAGCACAGTGCGAACACGCGTAGCGTAGTGTTGCGTAGTGCTGCGGTCATTTTTTGCTTGCTCGCGGTCCTCAACGTCAAGTTGGCGACCGCGAGCAAGCAAAATGACATCCAGGCGAGACTTTTTCCTTGTTCGCGATCAGCAATATCAAGTTGGCGATCGCGAGCATGGAAAATAAACCTCTCGGCGAGATTCCCAACGCGAGGTTTCTCATTGCGAGGGGTCGCGTATGCTCGCGACCGCTCGCGATGAGAAACTACCAGTTCGCATTGAGAAAGCTGCCGCTCGAGTAAAAATCTACTCGAGCAGCAGAAAACTACAGCTCGCACTGTGCAAGATGCCATTTTCAATGATTGCACAGTGCCGGTTGCTTGTCCGCACTGTGCAATCATTAAAAACAACATCTTGCACAGTGCGAACATGTTACTACGCAGTTCGCGAAATGCTACGCGTAGCTCGCGTAGCTCGCGTAGTGCGAACTTCACTTTGCGTAGCTTCGCGAAGTGCTACTTCGCGAACTACGCCCACCCTTAGTAGTAACAGGTGCCGGTGTTGGAGTCAGTGAGTGTACATGCTGATTAGTGTCAGTACTAGTATTCAAATCAGGTAATGTACACCTAGTGTAGTAACAGGTGCCGGTGTTGGAGTCAGTGAGTTCACATGCTGGTTAGTGTCAGCACTAGTATTCAAGCCTGGTATGTACACAGAGCGGGGTGACAGATTCCGGTGTTGGAGTCAGTGAATGTACATGCTGGTTAGTGTCAGCACTAGTATTCAAGTCAGGTAATGTACACCTAGTGTAGTAACAGGTGCCGGTGTTGGAGTCAGTGAGTGCACATGCTGGTTAGTGTCAGTACTAGTATTCAAGTCAGGTAATGTACACCTAGTGTAGTAACAGAAGCGAGTGTTGATGTCAGTGAGTGCACATGCTGGTTAGCGTCAGTACTAGTATTCGAGTCAGGTAATGTACACTTAGTGTAGTAACAGGTGCCGGTGTTGGAGTCAGTGACTGCACCTGCTGGTTAGCGTCAGTACTAGTATTCAAGTCAGGTAATGTACACCTAGTGTAGTAACAGGTGCCGGTGTAGGAGTCAGTGAGTGTTCATGCTGGTTATTGTCTGTACTAGTATTCAAGTCAGGTAATGTACACCTAGTGTAGTAACAGGTGCCGGTGGTGGAGTCAGTGAGCGCACATGCTGGTTAGTGTCAGCACGAGTATTCAAGCAAGGTAATGTACACCTAGTTTAGTAACAGGTGCCGGTGTTGGAGTAATTGAGTGTACATGCTGGTTAGTGTCAGTACAAGTATTCAAGTCAGGTAATGTACACCCAGTGTAGTAACAGATGCCGGTGTTGGAGTCAGTGAGTGCACATGCTGGTTAGTGTCAGTACTAGTATTCAAGTCAGGTAATGTACACCTAGTGTAGTAACAGAAGCGAGTGTTGATGTCAGTGAGTGCACATGCTGGTTAGCGTCAGTACTAGTATTCGAGTCAGGTAATGTACACTTAGTGTAGTAACAGGTGCCGGTGTTGGAGTCAGTGACTGCACCTGCTGGTTAGCGTCAGTACTAGTATTCAAGTCAGGTAATGTACACCTAGTGTAGTAACAGGTGCCGGTGTAGGAGTCAGTGAGTGTTCATGCTGGTTATTGTCTGTACTAGTATTCAAGTCAGGTAATGTACACCTAGTGTAGTAACAGGTGCTGGTGTTGGAGTCAGTGAGTGTACATGCTGGTTAGTGTCAGTACAAGTATTCAAGTCAGGTAATGTACACCCAGTGTAGTAACAGGTGCCGGTGTTGGAGTCAGTGAGTGTACATGCTGGTTAGTGTCAGCACTAGTATTCAAGTCAGGTAATGTACACCTAGTGTAGTAACAGGTGCCGGTGTTGGAGTCAGTGAGTGTACATGCTGGTTAGTGTCAGCACGAGTATTCAAGCCACGTAATGTACACATAGTGCAGTAACAGGTGCCGGTGTTGGGAGTCAGTGAGTGTACATGCTGGTTAGTGTCAGCACGAGTATTCAAGTCAGGTAATGTACACCTAGTGCAGTAACAGGTGCCGGTGTTGTAGTCAGTGAGTGCACATGCTCCTTAGTGTCAGTACGAGTATTCAAGTCAGGTAATGTACACCTAGTGTAGTAACAGGTGCCGGTGTTGGAGTCAGTGAGTGTACATGCTGGTTATTGTCAGCAAGAGTATTCAAGCCTGGTATGTACACATTGCGGGGTGACAGGTGCCGGTGTTGGAGTCAGTAAGTGTACATGCTGGTTAGTGTCAGCACTGGTATTCAAGTCAGGAAATGTACACCTAGTGAAGTAACAGGTGCCGGTGTTGGAGTCAGTGAGTGTACATGCTGGTTAGTGTCAGCACTAGAATTCGAGTCAGGTAATGTACACCTAGTGTAGTAACAGGTCCGGTGTTGGAGTCAGTGAGTGCACATGCTGTTTAGCGTCAGTACTAGTATTCGAGTCAGGTAATATACTCTAATTGTAGTAACAGGTGCCGGTGCTGGAGTCAGTGACTACACCTGGTGGTTAGTGTCAGTACTAGTATTCAAGTCAGGTAATGTACACCTAGTGTAGTAACAGGTGCCGGTGTTGGAGTCAGTGAGTGCACATGCTGGTTAGTGTCAGTACTAGTATTCAAGTCAGGTAATGTACATCTAGTGTAGTAACAGGTGCCTGTGTTGGAGTCAGTGAGTCTACATGCTGGTTAGTGTCAGTACTAGTATTCAAGTCAGGTAATGTACACCTTGTGTAGTAAGGGGTGCCAGTGTTGGAGTCAGTGAGGGTACATGCTGGTTAGTGTCAGTACTAGTATTCAAGTCAGGTAATGTACACCTAGTGTAGTAACAGGTGCCGGTGTTGGAGTCAGTGAGTGTTCATGCTGGTTAGTTTCAGTACTAGTATTCAAGCCTGGTAATGTACACCTAGTGTAGTAACAGATGCCGGTGTTGGAGTCAGTGAGTACACATGCTGCTTAGTGTCAGTACTAGTATTCAAGCCAGGTAATGTACACCTAGTGTAGTAACAGGTGCCAGTGTTGGAGTCAGTGAGTGCACATGCTGGTTAGTGTCAGTATTAGTTTTCAAGTCAGGTAATTTACACCTCGTATAGTAACAGGTGCCGGTGTTGGAGTCAGTGAGTGCACATTCTGGTTAGTGTCAGCACTAGTATTTAAGCCTGGTATGTGCACATTGCGGGGTGACAGGTGCCGGTGTCGGAGTCAGTGAGTGCACATGCTGGTTAGCGTCAGTACTCGTATTCGAGTCAGGTAATGTACACCTAGTGTAGTAACAGGTGCCGGTGTTGGAGTCAGGTGACTGCACATGTTGGTTAGTGTCAGTACTAGTATTCAAGTCAAGTAATGGACACCTAGTGTAGTAACAGGTGCCGGTGTCGGAGTCAGTGAGTGTACATGCTGGTTAGTGTCAGTACTAGTATTCAAGTAAGGTAATGTACACCTAGTGTAGTAACAGGTGCCGGTGTTGGAGTCCATGAGTGCACATGCTGGTTAGGATCAGTACTAGTATTCGAGTCAGGTAATGTACACCTAGTGTAGTAACAGGTGCCGGTGTTGGAGTCAGTGACTGCACATGCTGGTTAGTGTCAGTACTAGAATTCAAGTTAGGTAATGTACACCTAGGAGCAGATTTACAAGCCCCTTGCGCTACTTTTGCATCACTTTTAACATGAGAATAGTGACGCAAAATTGGCTCAAGGGGCTTGTAAATCTCCCCCCTAGTGTAGTAACAGGTGCCGGTGTTGGAGTCAGTGACTGCACATGCTGGTTAGTGTCAGCACTAGTATTCAAGTCAGGTAATGTACACCTAGTGTAGTAACAGGTGCCAGTGTTGGAGTCAGTGAGTGTACATGCTGGTTAGTGTCAGCACTAGTATTCAAGTCAGGTAATGTACAACTAGTGTAATAACAGGTGCTGGTTTTGGAGTCAGTGAGTGTACATGCTGGTTAGTGTCAGTACTAGTATTCAAGTCAGGTAATGTACACATAGTGTAATAACAGGTGCTGGTTTTGGAGTCAGTGACTGCACATTCTGGCTAGTGTCAGTACTAGTATTCGAGTCAGGTAATGTACACCTATTTAGTAACAGGTGCTGGTGTTGGAGTCAGTGAGTGTCCATGCTGGTTAGTGTCAGCACTAGTTTTCAAGTCAGGTAATGTACACCTAGTGCAGTAACAGGTGCCGGTATTGGGGTCAGTGAGGCTAAATGCTGGTTAGTGTCAGTACTAGTTTTCAAGTCAGGTAATGTACACCCTATGGGGTCACCGGTGCCGGGGTTGATATCAGGTGCTACTCTAGAAGTTACTGTGCTGTATTCAGGATGCTGAGCAGTGACACTGCTGGTGCTGTAGTTACTCATGTGCTGTACCATGACCAGTGCCGGGGCTTGAATTATTCTGTGTACTGTACAGTGACGGGTGCTTGTACTGAAGCTACTCTGTGTTTCGAACGGTGATGGGTGCTGGGGCTGTGCCTGCTTGCTGTGTTGTGCAGTCACAGATGTCAGTGTTTGAGTCACCCAGTATGCTGTACAGGTGTAAAGTTACTGTACATGCTCCCTGCACAGTGACAGATCCAAGCTTTTATGTTACTCAGTGTGCTGTAAAGTTATTTGACTTGCATTCTGTTTATTTCTGTTGCAAATATCTCTTATTAAAGATGCGCTGTCCGGCTGGACACTGGCGCAAATATAGCATTGATTGAGGCTATATTCGTTTTATTTAAATTTAATTTTTTCAGGGACCACTGTCTCCTGTAACGTAAAGTGACAGAAGTCAAAAGATCACCCAGCGCACTGTACAGTGGCCATTGTCAGTGCTAAAATTACTCAGTGTACTGTGCAGTGGCAGGTGGTGCTGCTGTTGTTGCTCACTGCATTCACTATACAGTGACATGTGCTTGTGTTAAATGTACTCTGTTTACTGTATTGTGACAGGGTCTGGTGCTGAAGTTACTCCGTGTACTGTACAGTGACAGGTGGTGCTGCTGTTGTTGCTCACTGCATTCACTGTACAGTGACATGTGCTGGTGTTAAATTTATTCTGTGTACTGTATTGTGACAGGGACTGGTGATGAAGTTACTCAGTGTACTGTACAGTGGCAGGTGGTGCTGCTGTTGTTACTCACTGCATGCACTGTACAGTGACGTGCTGGTGTTAAATGTACTCTGTGTACTGTATTGTGACAGGGGCTGGTGATGAAGTTACTAAGTGTACTGTACAGTGGCAGTTGGTGCTGCTGTTTCTGCTCACTGCATTCACTGTACAGTGACATGTGCTGGTGTTAAATTTACTCTGTGTACTGTATTGTGACAGGGGATGTGATGAAGTTACTCAGTGTACTGTACAGTGGCAGGTGGTGCTGCTGCTGTTACTCACTGTATGCACTGTACAGTGACAGGGGCTTGTGTTAAATTTACTCAGTGTACTGTACAGTAGCAGGTGGTGCTGCTGTTGTTGCTCACTGCACGGTGACATGTGCTGGTGTTAAAGTTACTCTGTGTACTGTATTGTGACGGGCTGGTGATGAAGGTACTCAGTGTACTGTACAGTGGCAGGTGGTGCAGCTATTGTTGCCCACTGCATGCACTGTACAGTGACAGGGGCTGGTGTTAAATGTACTCAGTGTACTGTACAGTGACAGATGCCAATGTTACATGTTCTGTATGGTGACAGGTGTCAGTCCCGAAGTTACTCAGTGTACTGTACAGTGGCAGGTGGTGCTGCTGTTGCTGCTCACTGCATTCACTGTACAGTGACATGTGCTGGTGTTAAATTTACTCTGTGTACTGTATTGTGACAGGGGCTGGTGATGAAGTTACTCAGTGTACTGTACAGTGGCAGGTGGTGCTGCTGTTGTCACTCACTGCATATACTGTACAGTGACAGGGGCCGGTGTTCTATGTACTCAGTGTACTGTACAGTGACAGATGCCAGTGTTACATGTTCTGTATTGTGACAGGTGTCAGTCGCGAGGTTACTCAGTGTACTGTACAGTGACAGGTGGTGCTTCGGTTGTTGCTCACTGCATTCACTCTACAGTGACATGTGCTGGTGTTAAATTTACTCTGTGTACTGTATTGTGACAGGGACTGGTGATTTCGTTACTCAGTTTACTGTACAGTGACATGTGCTGGTGTTAAATGTACTCAGTGTACTGTACAGTGACAGATGCCAATGTTACATGTTCTGTATGGAGACAGGTGCCAGACCCGAAGTTACTCAGTGTACTGTACAGTGGCAGGTGGTGCTGCTGTTGCTGCTCACTGCATTCACTGTACAGTGACATGTGCTGGTGTTAAATTTACTCTGTGTACTGTATTGTGACAGGGGCTGTTGCTGAAGTTACTCAGTGTACTGTACAGTGGCAGGTGGTGCTGCTGTTGTTGCTCACTGCATTCACTGTACAGTGACATGTGGTGGTATTAAATTTACTCTGTGTACAGTATTGTGACAGGGGCTGGTGATGAAGTTACTCAGTGTACTGTACAGTGTCAGGTTGTGCTGCTGTTGTTGCTCACTGCATGCACTGTACAGTGACAGGGGCTGGTGTTAAATGTACTCAGTGTACCGTACAGTGACAGATGCCAATGTTACATGTTCTGTATGGTGACAGGTGCCGGACCCGAAGTTACTCAGTGTACTGTACAGTGGCAGATGGTGCTGCTGTTGTTGCTCACTGCATGCACTGTACAGTGGCAGGGGCTGGTGTTAAATGTACTCAGTGTACTGTACAGTGACAGATGCTAATGTTACTTGTTCTGTATGGTGACAGGCGTCAGTCCCGAAGTTACTCAGTGTACTGTACAGTGGCAGGTGGTGCTGCTGTTGCTGCTCACTGCATTCACTGTACAGTGACATATGCTGGTGTTAAATTTACTCTGTGTACTGTATTGTGACATGGGCTGGTGATGACGTTACTCAGTGTACTGTACAGTGACAGGTGGTACTGCTGTTGTTACTCACTGCATGCACTGTACAGTGACAGGGGTGGTGTTAAATTTACTCAGTGTACTGTATAGTGGCAGATGCCAATGTTATATCTTCTGTATTGTGACAGGTGCCAGACCCGAAGTTACTCTGTGTACTGTACAGTGAAAGGTGACAGTACTGTTGTTTCTGACTGTGCACACAGTAAAGTGGCAGGTGGCAGTGTTGAACGTATTCAGTGTACTGTATAGTGTCAGGTGCCAGTGTTACAGTAATGTAGTGTACTATATCGTGACAATTGCCAGTGCTGAAGTTACTCAGTGCACTGTTCAGTGACAGGTGCCAATCTTGAAGCCACTCAGTGTACTGTATTGTGACAGGTGCTGGTGCTCAAGTTACTCAAGATACTGTGCAGAAACAGGTGCCAGTGTTAAATTTACTCAGAGTCTTGTATAGTGACAGGTGCCAGTGTTACAGACGTTCAGTGTACTAGACAGTAACAGGTGCCAATGTTGTAGTTACTCTGTGTACTCGACAGTGACAGGTGCCAGTGTTAAGATTACTCAGTGCATTGTACAGTGACGGGTGACAGTAGTTCAGTGTACTGTACAACAATGAGTGTCAGTGATACATTAGTTCAGTGTACTGTATAGTGGCAGGTGCTGGTGTTGGTGCTGGTGTTAAAGTTACTCAGTGTACTGTAGAGTGACAGCTACCAGTGTTCCAGTAGTTCAGTACACTCAGTGTACTGTTCAGGGATAGGTGTGGTGCTGCTGTTGCTCACTGCACACCATGCACAGTGAAGATGTAGAAGTTGTAATTTATGGTAACAGGAACCAGTCGTGAAGCAGTTCAGTGTACTATAAAATGACAGGTACAAATACTGTTGTTGTTCACAGCACGCACTATACAGTGACCGGTGCCAGTGTTACAATAGTTATGTGTACTGTACAGTGACATGTGCTAGCGTTGATGTATTTCAGTGTACTGTGCAGTGACAGGTACCAGTGTAACAATAGTTCAGTGCACTGTGCAGTAACAGGTACCAGTGTAACAATAGTTCAGTGTACTGTGCAGTAACAGGTACCAGTGTAGCAATAGTTCAGTGTACTGTGCAGTAACAGGTACCAGTGTTACAATAGTTCAATGTACTGTATAGTGGCATGTGTTGGTGTTCAAGTTACTCAGGGCTCCATACAGTGACAGGTGCCAGTGTTACAGTATTTCAGTGTACTGTACAGTGACATATGCGAGCATTAAAGTATTTCAGTGTACTGTGCAGTGACAGGTGCAGCTGTTGCTCACTTACTTACGCCTTGTACAGTGACAGGTGCAGGTGTTAAAGTTACATGGTGTAACAGTTTAGTGTGCTCTGCAGTGACACATGCTGGTGTTGCATTTGTTCAGTGTATTGTACAGTGGCAGTGGCAGTGGCAATGTTGAAGCACTTCTGTGACTCTACAATGACATATGCCAGGGGTATTGTACTTTAATGTACTGTGATAGGTGCTGATTTTGAAGTAATTCGGTGTATTGTACAGCAACAGCTGTTACTCTTACAGTGGTACAGTGTAATGTTCAGTGACACGTGCTGGTACTGTTGTTTCTCGCTTTACACACTGTACAGTGACTGGTGCCAGTGTTACAGTCATGTAGTGTACTGTATTGTGACAGTTGCTGGTTCTGAAGTTACTCAGTGCGCTGAACAGGGTCAGGCGCTGATGTTGAAGTTACTCAGTGTCTTTAACAGTGATAGGTTCTAGAGTTACAGTAGCTCAGTGCACTGTACAGTGACAGGTGCCAGTGTTGCATTAATTCAGAGTACTGTTCCGTGACAGGTGCTGGTACTGTTGTATCTCACTGCACACACTGTACAGTGACTGGTGCCAGTGTTACATTAGTTCAGAGTACTGTTCCGTGACAGGTGCTGGTACTGTTGTATCTCACTGCACACACTGTACAGTGACTAGTGCCAGTGTTAAAGTTACTCAGTGTACTGAACAGTGTCAGGCGCTGATGTCGAAGTTACTCAGTGTCTTTAACAGTGATAGGTTCTAGAGTTTCAGTATCTCAGTGCACTGTACAGTGACAGGTGCCAGTGTTGAAGTTACTCAGTGTTCTGTAGAGTGACAGGCTACCATAAACACATCAGAGCAGTGAGCCACTCCTGACATTGCACCGCCCCCTTGTCCCAGTTTGTCAAGATTTGTCATTTTACTGCGTGCCCCTAACCAAGCACCTGCTGCTCCGAAGGTGAGTGTCAAGACCCTGGCAGCAAGCACACATACCGTGAAATCTAGTGTTAAAACCTACAAACCTTTATTCAAACAAACTAGGTATCTGCGTTGGAGAAGAAGATATTTGGTGTCAAAACACCTTTTGAAACAATGCTTGGAAATAATAAAAGACTCAGGTGAGGAAAATGGTCGCGCGGTGGAGTACAGGCCAAAGGCAGGTTGGCGGTCTAGTGTTCCCCCTCACGCGATCGTCAGGGAGCCCAAGGTGCGCGTTCCAAGAAGGAACTGCGCACTTCAACTGTAGCCTTCCGTGAGGGAATAGTGTCTCCTCATAGCGCAGAGCTTAGTCATTAGCGTCTTTAAAAACAAACATTTTCTACATATTTTGTATTGTATAACGCATGCGCAAAGTGGGAGTCAAGAATCCTTACGGAGAAAACCGAGGTCTGACAGCGCGTATGAGGAGAATATTCGTGTAGCGCTACCGTCGTCTTTGTTACACCTGAGTTCCTGATTAGCGGTAATTGCTGTTATCCATGCATTGCGCAGCCAAGGTACTGTGACAAACTTTTGAATAATTAATAAGGGTGCTTCTGTATAGCGCCACAGATAAATTCGATAAACCTTGATATTCAAGTCAGTCATAAACGATGGAATAAAACTTTTGGAGAGTATCAAAATTCAACCCCATGTCAAAAAGAGAATTACAGTTGGAGATAAATACGCAGCTATAAAACACAGGAATAAGGTAATTAGGGTAGACACCAAGGCGCATGAGAAAATCATTGTTTATCTTTAGAGTCGGGTTGTTTATTTAAATGCTGTTTTGTTTTCCCTATGCAGATGCTGTTAAATAAAACCACCAAAACGATTATAAGAGAGAAGCAACAGCCTAGGGTCTACTGGGTAAACTTTAGCACAGACAAATGAATAACATTGTATAGTATAGTTTTGGTTGCACGTTACATTTTGTGTCTCTTATGCAGGTGCAGTTAAGAAGACGCCACATAGACCATTGAGTGAAGAAACTCTCAAACCAGCAGAGGCTGTCTCTCTTTATTTCTCTTCCACTTCCCTTTTCCCCCTGCTTTAGTCGTTATCTTGAATAATATTCGGGTGACGCTTGAGGTGGCGGGGCGGTGGGACCATCATCGGCTCCTGTGGATTTCCAGGTACCTGACAGTGAGACCAGACGGTGAGACAATATCCAAACACACAAATGATGATGCACTGCTGGATCAGGAGTCCATTGATATATAAGTCCAATCCAAGAAGAATGTAGTCCATAGTGTCTTTATTTCCAATTTTCTTTGGTGATATGAAACAAACAGCCGATGCGTTTCGTTCACCACATGTGACCTTTGTTAGGGAAATTGAAATGGTGCATTCATCAGTGTATCATCGTCACCCGATGCAAGCTTCACTGGTGAGACGTGCTGGGTTGTGCCACGAAATATTGGTGGTATAGGACATAAACTAAGGTGTATGAGATGGAGGCTAGTAGGCTACTCTGACTGAATTATTGATAGCAGCAGAAGACATGAGGATATGTTGCGAGTTTATACCTGACGGAGGCACAATTTTTAATTGCCCTGACGAAGTTCACATGTAGAGAACAAAACGTGTTGGCTGATTGTTTGACATCACCCAAAAAATTGAAAATAAAGACACTTTGGACTACATTCTATTGTGATTAGACATATATGAATGGACTCTAGATCTAACAGTGCCTCACCATTTGTGTGTTTGTACAGTGTCCATACAGTGACCGGTGCCAGTGTTACAGTAGTTCAGCATACTGTACAGTGACAGGTGCTGCTGCTCACTGCATACACTGGATAGTGACAGGTGCCATGTGTTGAAGTTGTTCAGTGTAAGGTACTTTGACAGGTGCCACTGTTGCATTAGTTCAGAGTATTGTACAGTGACAGGTGCTGGTACTGTTGTTTCTCACTGTACACACTGTGCAGTGACCATTGCAAGTGTTGAATTTACTCTGTGTACTGTACAGTGTCAGGTGCCAGTGTTACACTCATTTAGTGTACTGCATTATGATAAGTGCCGGCGCTGAACTCACTCAGTGCACTGTACAGCGACAGGTGCCGATGCTGAAGTCACTCAGTGTCTTGTGCAGTGAGAGGTTCCAGTGTTACAGTAGTTCCGTGTGCTCTACAGTGACAGGTGATAATACTGTTGTTGCTCACTACACACACTGGAAAGTGGCAGGTGCCATGTGTTGAAGTTACTTGGTGCACTGTACAGTAACAGGTGCCAGTGTTACAGTAGGTCTGCGTACTGTACAGTGACAGCTGCTGGTACTGTTGTGGCTCACTGCATGGACTGGACAGTGACAGGTGACTTGTGTTGAAGTTATTCAGTGCACTGTACAGAGACAGGTGTCAATGTTACATCAGTTCAGAGAACTGTACAGTGACAGGCGCTTTTGCTGTTGTTGCTAATTAAACACGCTGGAGAGTGACAGATGCAGGTGTTGAAGTTGCACTGTGTACTGTACAGTGACAGGTTGCTGGTTCTGATACCTGCATGCACTGTACAGTGACAGGTGCTGGTTCTGATACCTGCATGCACTGTACAGTGACAGGTGCTGATTCTGATACCTGCATGCACTGTACAGTGACAGGTGCTGGCTCTGATACCTGCATGCACTGTACAGTGACAGATGCTGGCTCTGATACCTGCATGCACTGTACAGTGACAGGTGCTGGTTCTGACACCTGCATGCACTGTACAGTGACAGGTGCTGGCTCTGATACCTGCATGCACTGTACAGTGACAGGTGCTGGTTCTGATACCTGCATGCACTGTACAGTGACAGGTGCTGGCTCTGATACCTGCAGGCACTGTACAGTGACAGGTGCTGGTTCTGATACCTGCATGCACTGTACAGTGACAGGTGCTGGTTCTGATACCTGCATGCACTGTACAGTGACAGGTGCTGATTCTGATACCTGCATGCACTGTACAGTGACAGGTGCTGGCTCTGATACCTGCATGCACTGTACAGTGACAGGTGCTGGTGCTTGTGCTGCTCAGCGTGCTTGCTGTATAGTGACAGATGTAAGTGTGGAAGTTACTCGGTGTACTGTACAGTGACACGCAATGATGTCAAAGTTATTCAGTGTACTGCACAGTGCAGGAGCCAGTGTTACAGTGGTGCAGTGGACTGTATTGTGACAGGTGCTGGTGTTGAAGTTACTCAGTGTCTTGTACTGTGACAGATGTCAGTGTCACAGCAGTTCAGTACTGTACATCGTGCAATAATCACTCCACGCAAGGTAACTTAGCGTAAAAGGCCATTTATTAGGACAGGGTTGGACAATCATACCCAAACATAACACAAACCCCCAACAATCCCCAACAACATAACTTCTCCTTTTCCCATACTCTCCCTCACTCCAACTACTCCATCCCACTTCACACAGAAACCTCCTCACTTATCCCATTCGCTTCCTCACTTCTCTTCCAACCTCCTCCATCATCTCCATTCGTCGCAAACTGATATGACGCACCCCCACCTTTCACCAGTATCCCCCTCCCCGGAAGGGTGAGTATGCCCGTCATGGACTCCTCCCCCCTCCCAAATCCGCTCCGAGCACTCACAACCCGTCCTAAACTGGCATGCTTGTAGAAAAACTTATTATCCCACAATCGATTCCATCGACTGTAGGGTGGGCGGGTGGCCAAAGCACACTAACAAACCCACCCTGAGGCGCTGGGGAAAGGAAGAGGAAGGACTTCCTCTCCCAGCCCCCTTTAACCTCTCCTAACGACCCCACCCCTTATCCCACCCCTTCCTTCCCTGTCCCTCCCTTGTGCGAAATCCCCGGGGGAAGACTAGTCCGCTGACCTTTCTTCCCCCGGGGGCCGCATCGCGCAATAATCACTCCACGCAAGGTAACTTAGCGTAAAAGGCCATTTATTAGGACAGGGTTGGACAATCATACCCAAACATAACACAAACCCCCCAACAATCCCCAACAACATAACTTCTCCTTTTCCCATACTCTCCCATACTCCAACTACTCCATCCCACTTCACACAGCAACCTCCTCACTTATACCATTCGCTTCCTCACTTCTCTTCCAACCTCCTCCATCATCTCCATTCGTCGCAAACTGATATGACGCACCCCCACCTTTCACCAGTATCCCCCTCCCCGGAAGGGTGAGTATGCCCGTCATGGACTCCTCCCCCCTCCCAAATCCGCCAACCAGGGAACCCCCGGAGGGCGGTTACCTGCCCCACCTCGCTCCAGTGCACCTTTCGCCCTCACTCTCGCCGACACCAGATAGACTCATTCCACAAACCGCTGATGACATCCCTCAACTCCATCATATAGTACGCATTGCCCATGTGCGAAAGGTGCACTCCATCGTCCCTAAAAAGCAGTGGCTCTTCGAGCCGCAGTCCGGTGTGCGCCAGCACTTTGATCCCAATGTTCTCACAAAACACCCGCATTGCCCTGTTCAATTTTCTCCGAGCTCGTTCCACCGCTGCGGGCTTCAATGCCCCCCTCCAGATCCGACGAGGGATGAACTCAGTCCAGACAATACAGGCGCCAGCCAGATTGCGCTTCATAGCCTCGTCCCGTTGCATCAAATAAAGCAGTGACACCCCCGATTGTCTCACCAGATCATTCTCCCCCAGATGGATGACGAGCAAATCCGGACAGCCTCTCTGCGAAACTTTCTTTGTCAGCCAGGGCAATAGCTCACCCCAGCGCATCCCACTCTTGCCCCACCAATGTACCTCATGACTGCTGCTGCTCAGGCCCAGGCTACGACCGTACACCTGCCTGTCGGAATACTTGGAGGCCCAATGCACAAATGAATGTCCCACGATCCAGGTAACCGTCTTGGCTCCTGGACCCCCAACACAACCTACGAAGAAAAAAGGAAATTAGAACACGAAACAAACAGAAACGCTCCAAACAGCCGTCGCGTCCCTACGCACCTTGCCGCCCTACTTCCTCACGTACCGCTCGCAACAGCGCGACCTCCACCTACCAATCTGCCTGATCTTGTCCCAGGACCACCCCAGCCGTGCCGCCGCCGTCGCCGCGCCGATCCGGAAAGAGTGCGTCCCATACCCAGCCGGGTTCCTACCTAGGCGCCGCAAGGCCATGCGCAACACCGCCAGCAGCTGAAACGCCGTGACCCTCTTCCCTGAAGCATGACAGAAAATTTCACCTACACTCCGCCCCACCTGCCCACAAAAACTTCTCCATTCTCGCACCGGACAAACTCCCACCCCTCCCGACTCGCACAACCACACCCATTTACCTCTTCCAGCCTGGTCTGTTTTGGACCCTCCCAGCCAAATCCCCAGGCACGTACCATCCAAACGAACGTCCTCAAAACCCCTCCCCGGAGCCCCCCTAGCCCCCAACAACTCCGAAACCCGGAAGGCCCCATAGAACATCCACGTCATGCACAACCGAAACAACGCCAACTCAGCCACGTCATAACAACAAAAACTCAATTCCCCCAAGATGGCCAACAGCAACTCAAATGTAATAGCCTCACGCACAGCCACCCCCCACGCCCCCCCCCGCACCCTACCCCAGCCCTTCAACATCTTACTCAGCAAGTCACTCCTGGCAGGATCAAATCCCAAATAAACCATCCCATAGAAGGAAATCCCCGCCAACTTCACTGCAATCGTAACCGGCGACAAGCCCCTGTCCATGCAGTGCAAAACATACCTCATCCCACCCTCCTCACAATCCCCTTGCGACATACGCCAAGCATCCTTCGACCAGCCCAGAAAAGCACCCAACTCCGCCCAAGCCAAACGGTACGCCCGCCTTGTGGACTCTGCAACAGACTTCTCAACCAACTCCACCACTCTCACTCCCCCCAACTCCAGATACCCTCCGGCACCTTGGTCTTGACAACCTCTGCTCCGGGCGCCAACCTTCGGAAACGCTGCCACTGCGAACGAGACAATGCATCCGCAATGTCATTGCTAGCGCCCGGCACATGCTTCGCGTGAAACAGCACATTGAAACGCAAGCACAGCAGCATGAAACTTTGCAGCAAGCGCAGCACCCGCAGGTCCCTCGCCTTTTGATGATTCACCAAGTCAACCACCGTCCGGTTGTCCACATGGAACAGCACCGATCTGTTTTGGAATTCCTGCCCCCACACCTGCAACGCAACCACGAGCGGAAAAAACTCCTGCCCTGCGTCAACCAGTGCGCCGGCCACTGCTCCACACACCACCTCCCGTCCCAGAAAATGCCAAACCCGCGTGCCCCAGCCGCATCCAAAAAGATCTGCACCTGCCACACCATGTTGTGGTCCACAAAATCCAAGCAAACCCCGTTGAAGTCGCTCAAGAACACTTGCCAGATCCGCAGATCCGCCCGCACACCCATGGAAATCCGCACCCTGTGGTGGGGCAGCACCGCCCCTGACATGGCCAACCCCAGTTGCCTGCAAAAAGTCCTGCCAGCCCGTACCACGCGACACGCAAAGTTCAGCAAACCCAACAACCGCTGTACGGACCTCAAATCAATCTTCCGCTGCAACACCACCTGCAACAAGAAGTCCTGCATTTCCTCCGCCTTTTGCGGGGGCAAGCGCGCCACCCACGCGACCGAGTCCAATTCAATCCCCAAAAACGCCAGACAACAGCTAGTCCCAGCCATCTTCTCCGGCGCCAAAGGAACCCCGAACTCACCCGCCAGTCGCTGAAACTGCCACAAAGCCTCCCCGCACTCGCCCGACTGACTGCGCCCGACGAACCAGAAGTCATCCAAATAGTGGGACACCAGCCGGTGCCCCGCCCTGTCAGTGAAGGCCCATTGCAGGAAGGAACTGAAAGTCTCGAACAAAGCACAGGACACCGCACAACCAATGGGCAAAACCTTATCCACAAAGATCGCCCCCCCAAACTGCATCCCCAGCAATGGAAAGTCCGCCGGGTGAATGGGCAGGAGGCGAAACGCAGACTTGATGTCACACTTAGCTAACTCCGCCCCCGGGCCACAAACCCTCACCAGCTGAATCGCATCATCCACCGACGCATACAGTACCCTAGAGTCCTCCTCCGCGATGAAGTAATTCACTGACAGCCCCTCCGGCCACGACAAGTGGTGAATCAAGCAAAACTCCTCTGGTTCCGTTTTTGGCACCACCCCCAAAGGGGATATGATGAGCTCAGGCATCGGCCACGTGTCAAACGGGCCAGCAATCCTCCCCTCCAGGACCTCCTTCCGCAACTTCGCCTCCACCACCCCCGGCAAATCCTTCGCTGACCTCAAATTCTCCACCCATCTGCGCTCCCGCGGTCCCTGGTACCCCACCCGAAACCCTTCAGTGAACCCCCAGTAAAGCTTCAACGCCGCTTCCCTATCAGGATAGCGGGAGAGCCAAGGACCCATGGCCTCCACACTAACCGGCGTAGGAGCCCTTTGGCCCAGCCTGTCCCCTGCCCTTTGTGATCCGCCACTGTTCGGAGGGAGTGGACAGTGTAAAACATTGTGTGACCGGGTGCCGCCCTCCACACTTAGAACATTGGTGCTTGAACTTACACGGGTGGCGGGTGCAGAAACCCTTGTTAAAGTTCCAACAAGCCCCTGTGGTGGCTCCCCCGCTCTTGGTCGACTGTCCTGCTGCGCCTGCAGCTGCAGCCTGTCCTCCTGCACCCCCGACGCCACTTTGTCCTCCCCCCGCCCCCGTCGGGGCGGAACGGGACTGAAAAGGCCGATACGATACTGGAAGCCCACTAGCCGTATGCGTGGACGTGGAGGATTGCGTCGAAGACATCCACTGCAACCACAACCCCTGGTCCACCTCTCCCCGGGGCTTGTCAGGATTAACACTGATCCGGGCCCTAAACTCCTCATCATAACTGAGCCAGGCGAAACCCCCAAAGTGCATCTGCGCTTTGCGGATGATATCCATGTATTTGAATAACGCAATAGCCCTCTCCTGATGCTTCTCACAATAAATGCTCGCGTAAATCAAAAAGGCCGACGGCCAATTTTCTGGCAATATTCACCGGCACCCGCGGCCGTCTCGTCAATTCCCACTCCTCCTCCTTAGACCCCTCCTTAGCCTGTATTTCCCTGTGTAACAGCTTGAACACATCCACATACTCATGCCTCCAAATCCGCGCCCTCGTCTTTTCAGACAAATGCGACCCCAACGGCATCGCCAGGCCCATGTAGGGCAACTTCTTCTTGTGCTTCTCCCCTCCTTCATCTTTCCCATCTTTCTCCCCCTCCTTGTCCGTCTGAACGCCTGCCCCCACGAGCCGCTTCCCTCCCCCCCCCAGGGCTGCCGCCTTAGCCGGGTCCGTCTGCTTAGCCGACTCTCCCTCCTCCCGCACCGATCCGTCCCCCACCCCCACAGATCTGCATGACTTCTGTCGCCCTACCTTGTCCCCCCCGTCCCATACACCCCACCACGCGCCTTCACCTGCAAGGTTGAGCGGCACTTCCTGTGCCCGTCCGCCAGAACCCGGGGCTTTCGTCTTCACCAGCGGCGTCCTGCTGCAGCCGGCTTTTTGCGCCTGTAAAACACCAAACTTCCGGGTTGCCGCCTGCCCCTTCACCTCCTGCACCTCACGCAGTTCACCTTGTTCCAACTCCTCACTCTCATAGTCCAGCTCCTCTTCCAAGTCATCCGCACTTATCCCAATCGGTACCTCACGCACCACTCGTTTCACACCCTTGCCTTCCGCTCCCTGCACAAACTCATACTCCGGCGCCGTCGACGCCCGCTCCCGCGATGGAGGGCAGGCCGCCGCGGACCCCCCTGCTGCTTCGCCCCGGCGTTTGGAGGCCGTCGTGCGCCCCACCGGCCCACCCTGGCCTCTACCAGCAAACTGCGTTGGCTTCGATCTCCCCCCCCGGGACCGGCATAGTCCGAGGGGGCCCCAGCGCCACCAGGTCTCTGACACGTCAAGTCAGTCCCTGACTCATCCACCCATACCCACCGGCCGCGCCCCGCCGCCGGACCCGCACTCCTCCCACGCGACGCCGCCCGTTCCTCCGCCTGCGCCCCCCCAGAGGACACCCCCTCCCTGGCCGCGCACATCTCACCCCACTTGCGCTCCGTCTCCTCGATCAATCGGCGCTGCTCCCGGATGCGCTCCTCCAACGACATCCCCTCCCACCTGTCATCCCACCTGACCTCACCCCTGCCCGCTCCCTTCGCTCCACGGCCGCGCCCCGCACCCAGGAGGGGCCGGGGGCCTCACGCCCCCCCCAGACCCCCCACCACCTTCGCCGGGCCCTTGCCCTTGCCCCCCCGCCCCCCAACCTTCCCCTTGCCCCCATCCAGGACGTCCGGGGGCTGGTCCTTCCACCCCCCCCTGCCCCCCCGCAGACTCACTGCCAGATAGGTACAGTGTAAAATCCTCACCCACCGGCTCCTCACTCTCCCCATCCTGCTCGCTGTCCTCGCTGTACTCCACCAGGCCCAAGCCCCTCCCCCGCCCAGGCGCCGCACCCCCCCCCCGTGCTCCACCCGCACCCCTACCATTGACACCCCCGGGGGACCCCCCGCCGCGCCAGAGCTCCCGCCCCCCCTGCTCCCCCCCGGCCCCACCTCACGAACACCAGCAGCCCCCAGCACAGGGAGGCTCATACGCCGTTCCCCACGCTTCCCCCCAGAGCCTGCCCTCTTGGCCCCCCCCCGCGTTGCCGCCGCGTGTTTCTTAGAGGGCGTTTCTTCCAGACATGCAGCCACTGCTGCCGCCACCCCCGCGGACGCCGAGTGAGTCCGGTACCTGCCCCGCCCCTACCTCCATCGCCGTTAGACCGCTGCCGCCGAATGGAGCTCCGCCTCCGCCGACACCACGCCGCTCCCAGGCCGCCACCTGTCGCCAGACTAGGCCGCCTCCCGTCCACCGCTCCGCCGCCCGAAATGCCCTGGGAACCTGAAACCGTGAGGTGATCCGCACCGCGCCGAGCCCGAGTTACGGTGTTCAGGCAAACCTGGTCCCGCAAATATCCCAAAGCCCACCACCCAAAGCACACTAACTAACCCACCCTGAGGCGCTGGGGAAAGGAAGAGGAAGGACTTCCTCTCCCAGCCACCTTTAACCTCTCCTAACGACCCCACCCCTTACTTCCCTGTCCCTCCCTTGCGCGAAATCCCCGGGGGAAGACTAGTCCGCTGACCTTTCTTCCCCCGGGGGCCGCAGTGGCAGGTGCCGGTGCTGAAGTTACTCAGTGTACTGTACAGTAACAGGTGCCAGTGTGCTGTTCAGTGACAGGTGCCAGTGTTACAGTAATTATGGGCACTGCACCGAGACAGGTGCCAGTGTACTGTACCGTGCCAGCTGCCAGTGCTAGAGTCATTCAGTGCACTGCGCAGACAGGCGCTGCTCACTGCACGCACTGCACAGTGGCAAGCGCTCGCTGCGTCTCTTCCGGTCGATGCCAGGTGCATGGAGTCAAGTGAGGACTCTGTCTCCGCAGAGTCCTGCAGCGCCCCCTGGTGGCCGCCGCGGAGCCCTGCAGCCCGCCGCCCCCGGTAGGCCGTGAGATTCGAGCCCGGTGCGGTGTTGGGAGCCACCTGCCCATGTATTAATCAAAGTTACCGAGCCGGACGCCTGCAGATAGTGATGTCGCTACCAGGGAAAATCAATGCTTACCCACTTCTTTTTTAATACTGCGGTGCGGGAATGTGTGGAAAAGTTCATTACAGGAGAGGAGGCGTCGATTCCTCCTGGCACGGGCCCCCCAGAGGGCGGAGGAGGCAGGAGACTAGAGAGAGGCCGAACCGAGGACGTGTGAGGAGAGCAGGGCAAGCAGTGAAGGTGGCGGTGCCCCAAACAAGCCCTGCTGCTTCTCATTCTCGGCACGCGCCCTGTGCGTCTCTCTGCCCCTGTCCCTCTCCATGTCTTCAGTTGTGTCTGCTCTCCCCTTCCACCCCCATCTTCCCCCCTCCACCATCCCTCCGTCTGCTTCTCCTTTTCATCGAAGGCCCCCTCTCTCCTTCGTCGTTCGGTCTCCCTTCTTCATCATTTTCCCCCTCTTTTTTTTTCGTTTTACATCGTCGCTCTCTCATTGAGTTTAGCTTCTCTCTTTGCGGCTGAAACAAGATTAACGAAGCCAGGCGTCGGTTGATGCACCTACCCGTAGGACGTCACGTCAGAGTGAGACGTCATGTAATCACCCTGATATGGATCAGACTCATAGATGACTCCCATGATCTGATACCAGATTGCAGCGCCCTTCTGGGTTCTTAAGTGTGACTATGCCCCTCTTATACCCCAATTGGATTTATTTAGCGCTTACTACCCATGCCGAGGCGTTGAAGCACTTTCCTACTCTGGCACCTTAAGTTAGTGGTTAATACAGCGACTATTAGTCGCTATTGGTTTAAGTCTCGTGCTGGCAAGGAAACCAACCCATTAATTTACTATAGTGTTTTTTGTGGTAGGTAAAATTAATAAAGGTTGGGTGGGATCATGAGTGGAGGTGAGGGGTGGGGGCGTGAATTCATACACGTGATGGATGGGGCACATAGATGAGCTAGAGGAGGTAAGGTGTTGTTCGGTTGCAGCACTATAATTTCAAACAGAGTGGGAGGGGTTGTGATATACAACTGAGAGGAGGAGGGGGACGAGCAGGCAGCCGAGAGGAGGCTGTGCTGAGGGGGAGGAGACCGGAGGAGAGGCGTGGGGGCGCGGTTCAATTCAAAGTAGAGGGGAGCAGGAGATTACAGTCAAGGGCGTTTTTTCACGCAGAGTCTTAGGGATACAGAGGGGGCTTTTTGAGATATCATCGAATCTGAGGGTGTAAAACTATAGAAACGATCCATACATCCAATTGTGGTGTCACACGTGAAGCCTGAAGTTAGACTATTACATCACTCTTGGATCCTGACATCAAACTGTGACATCACTCCAGGAGCCTGACCTCAGACTATGGCACCACTCCAGGGTCCTGACATCAAACTGTGACATCACTCCGGGAGCCTGACGTCAGGCTATGGCACCACTCCTGGGTCGTGACATCAAATGGTGACATCATTCCAGGAGCCTGACGTCAGGCTATGGCACCACTCCTGGGTCGTGACATCAAATGGTGACATCATTCCAGGAGCCTGACCTCAGGCTATGGCACCGCTCCTGGGTCCAGACATCAAATGGTGACATCACTCTGAAACCTAATGCTAGTATCTGACGCTACTCTTCGATCCTGCCCTTAGATTGCAGGATCCTGGCATGAGGCTGCACCACCACTGCTGGGTCTTGACATTAAGCTGTGACATCACTCCAGGACCACCTTCGGGGAGAACAGAAGGACACACCTAGGTGTAAACACGGGAGACGCACCTTGAGGCAAGTCTGACTACAGGGGTTTCCCCACCTTTCTCCTCCCATGGGGCATGTAGGGTTTGTCCCCAGGGCCTACTGAGTGCCCCTCCTTGTACGGTGGAGTGTGACACAGGTCATCCCACCAAGTGGTACCTTCTCACCGCCAAGTTGGTAAGAATGGAGCCCCCTTGCTTTAGGTCCTGATGAATGCCACAGACCCTTCTGGGCCAAACGGCAGAAACATGTTGACCACACCTACTGTGGTGAGGGGACAATACAATTCCCCGATTTTACTGTCCACTCTTTTTAATACAATATAGCTGATGGCCACATTAAACATTTATTTGGTAACTATAATGGTTATTAAATTTCACTCACTTTTCATGGGCCCCCACTTAGTTTAGAAGTGCATCTCTGTCGTCAGGTGTATGCCCGCCCTCTACCAAACCGAGATTCTAGAGGGTGAGGACTGCCGATGATGAAGCTTGACACTTGGTGGTGTGTGAGGCCAGTCCTTCAGTTTTTGTGAGATGTCCACACTCACAATTAAGTCTTAGAGCACCTTCGGTCACTACTCTGGGTGCGGCCCTGTTAGACCTGGCACCTTGGCGTGAGTTTCCCTTCCACTTTTTGATGGTGTGCCTCGATTGTTTTTCTGGTGTTGTCCGCTCAGGGCGCTGCGCCACGGCTAATCCGTGCCACAGCGCAAGTGCTCCCTAAGATAAAGTGTTCATCATTGGTATACATGATTGGTTTATTGGATTCACTGTCAGTCCCCAGTAAAGTGCACCCGGAGTGCCAGGGCTTGTGAATGCCAATGCCGCTAGTGGGCTGCAGCGCTGGTTGCGCCACCCACACCAGCGGCCATGTAAAATGTGTCCTGGGTCTGCCACTGCCGACCCCGCGTGCAGTCCCGTACTGTCCCGCTGGCTGGGCAAGTGCACACACTTACCAGCCCCCAGAACCTTCCCTTAGCCTCATGTTAGTCGCCCCTATGGTAGGCCCGCGGGCAGGGTGCGTTGTAGGTGTAAGGTAGGACAGGCCCTGGTTGTGAGGCCTGTCCTAATAGTGAATCACCGCCATCTTCGTGGTTCACTATTGCAAGGCTACCTGTTCCCCTTAGGCCAGATGAGCTGCTGGAATTATTACACCCTATAATCCCAGCAGGCTCAGGGAACGTGGTAGAGAGATATGTTTCGTATGCCTGAACTCGGAATGATAAAATATTTCTTGTAGCCAAGTTTATTTTACTATCCTGGGTTTGTAAATACGACTTTTAGAAAGTCAGTATTTACTCGCTTAATCATTTCAGCCGCCTCTGCTGTGCGTGTATCTGACTGTCTGGGCTATGTGAGTGACAGGGCTGGGGGGATGGCAGGTAGCGAATGGCAGGAGAGCACCTTGGTGGGAGGTGGCGGTGCCCCTTGGACTCTGAATAGGGCAGTGCTCCACCACCACAAAGCTGGCTTCGCCCCCTGGGGAGCGACTGATGACTCAGCCCGCACCTGGCCCCGGACGGGCGAAGCGCTGTCCACAAGGTGATCCTGAAAGCACTTGTCCCCTGAATGCCGGCTCCACCTCCTGTGGAGCGGCTGATGTGCCTGCCCCTCACACTGAAAGCAGAAGTCAGAGTACCCCCCAACAAAGTGCTCAGGACTGAGAACGACTATGCGAAGGCCCCCCTGGCCTGAAAGAACAAAAGAAATGTGGTATAAAAGTAGGAGCCCTGCTCCTTGCAAATCAGAATCCTGTTTTACCACAAAGAACCTCTGCCCGACTAGAAGGAGAAGAAGACGCTGGAGGAGCTGGCCTGCTGCTTACCTTGCTGAGAGAGGAGAGGAAGAGACTTGCTGAAAAGACTTTGCTACTTTGTGCTTGAAACATTCTCCAAGGGCTTGATCTGAGCTTGCCCCCTGAACTGAACCCCAGGACCAGTGGGTTCTCTGTGCTTTTGCTCGTCCTCCAATCGAGCCGTGTGTGCATCCCGCTGGAAAGAGACTGCGCCCCTCATCGCCCCCTCCTAGGGTTGTGACACTCAGGAGCTTGCCTGCCTCTACCCCGTGAGAGCCCCACTCCGTCCGGAGCCGCTCTCTGCCCCCGGGCTAGGTTGCCTGCACCCCTGTCACCGCCTGCTACTGGAGCGCGCTGAACGCGCTGTCACCCCTCCCGCCGGAATCCGTCAGACGACTGTGATCTACGCCGGGTCATCCAGCTGCACTGTCCGTGCCCTGTGACCCCGCTTCGCTATCCCCGGACATCTCAGGCCGCGCCGCCCCCGCTGTGGAGACCCCCCTGCACCGCCATGCTAAGGGTCGCTGGCCGCGCCTGCCTGTTGCCCACACCCGCTGATTGAGGATCCAAGAACACTTCCCCAAAGCCGAGAGTCGCACCGATCTGTGCCGACTCTCTCCACGCAACAGTGCTACAGGAATTCCAGTATCGGGCTCGGGGCCCGCACCGCCTTACTTCCCCGTTAAATCCTCACCGCACGCCCGTCTCACCGCCGCTGCCCGGGAGCCACCGGGAGGAGCTGTGCACGGCGCGAGCATGCCCACGACCGATGCGTGAGCCGCGGTAGGCCTGAAGTAAGTCAAGACTGGAATCTCCCAAGTGACATTGAGAAACGACTAAAGAAGTATTCGCGTAAAGAACTGTTTGCCTGCTTTAATAATCTGGTGGCATAGAAACAACGTTACTGGTCTTGTGATAAGTCTGCATATTGAGATAACTATTTTTACATAAAAGAGCGTATTTTCACATACCTAAGCCTGGTGTCCGTTTCTGGGGGGATTAATGTGTTTAGTGTGTGCGATTGCAAGTGCTTAACCAACAACGCCTGAGGAATCGCCTTGGCTGCTCACGCCACGCACCTAGAGGGTGAGCAAGGGTCATTCACGAGGGGTTATCCTGCGCCCTGACATAGAGGAGAGGGTTCCTGCTTGACACAAGGACAACCTTGCGCCAACCAGAGACCCCCGAGTCTAACATTGGTGGCAGCGGTGGGATTTCGGATTTGCATTTGTAATTTGCATACAGTGAATTATTAATCACCAGATAGTGAGAGCAGACCAAGTAACGCAGCCACAGGTTTTTTTTTCATTTGTGAACCGTTGAGACATCTGCCATTACTGCAGCCATGCCTGGCTCACTTCCTGCTGGAAGAGCACTCTCTGTGATTTCTGGAATGGATGAGGTGGATTGGGAGAAACTGGAGGACTGCACCGTGGAGCAATTGAAAGGCTACAGTGTGAAATTCAGAGTTCCCCATACTGGATTCAGGAAGAAGAACCAGTACCTCAAGGCGTTGAGAGCCTGAAAAGAGTCAAGAGACCCACAGAATGCGGGGGACATCGTTCCGCCCGACCACTTTGTGGAGCCCACCAGAGGCCTGTCCCCAGAAGAGCTGGCGGACAGGGCAGCAGACAGGGCGCATGCAATGGAGATGGCAAAGTTGGCAGGACAAATGGAAATGGAGAAGCAGAAGTTGGCCTTGGAGGCACAACAACGCCAAATGGATCATGATCTGAAAGTGAAGGAGTTGGAGCTGAAGGCGAAAAGTTTGGAAACCGCTCCTTCTGGTGGCAGCACTCCACCGGTGCAGGTAGAGTCCAAGGTGTACATCTCCAAAGATGTAGTAAAGGAGTATTTTATTTTAGAAAGGATGACATAGGGCAGTGGTTTAGAGCCTATGAGGTGGCCATGTCTTCACACCGGGTCCCTGAGAAAGACTGGGGAGCGGGGTTGTGGGGAAGGTTCCTTGCTGAAGGGCGTGACACACTGCTAGATTTACCCTTAGATCTCCAAGCCTCATACCCCCATATGAAGGAAGCTTTAATGACCAGGTATGGGTTAACTCCTGAGCTATATAGACAGAGGTTCAAGGAGACTAAGAAGATCCCTGAGAGTACGTATGTGGAGTATGCAACTTTTTTCTGCAGAGCACTGGATGGTTGGGTGAAGGGTAGCAAGGTGAATGATTATCAAGGGCTGCTTGATTTAATTGCATGGGAGCACTTGTCCAGTCAATGTTTTCTTGAGCTACGCCAGCACCTGATTGATAGCAAGCTGTCCAACCCGAGGAAGCTTGCTGAGGAGGCGGACCGCTGGCTCAGCACCAGGGTCCACAAGGGTCAAGTGGGAGACTCCGCCAAAGGTGGGCAGGGTCCCCAGCAGAAGAGTGGGGGGGACAAGGGTAAACAGAAAGGGTTCCAAAAAGGCCCCCAAAGTAATCCCCAAGGGAACCAGCAGAAGGGTTCTCAGCCTCCCCCACCCCCGCAGCAGAACGGGGCCCCGACAGGTAGGCCTGTTCCAAAGGGGCCCTTCAATTGTTACAGGTGTGGTGACCCGGGTCACATTGCCTCTGATCCCAAGTGTCGCCTGTTTGGTCCCCCCCGGCAAGTAGCTAATGTTAATTTTGGGGAGGAGGTAGCAGTCCAGGGGGGTGGGGGTCCTGCGCATATGACCCTAGTCTCGCTAGGAGACAGTGAGATGGTCCCTGAAACCTACTTACCCTCTAACACTAAAAAATATGGGCAAGTAGTGACCATCAATGGAAAGAAGGTTGAGGCTCTTAGAGATACAGGAGCCAGCGTGACCTCAGTGAGGCAACACCTGGTGTCTCAAGAGCAGATTGTACCCAATGCCTACTGTAGGGTTGTCAATGCTGACAACATGGAGAGTCGTTGTCCAATGGCTCAAGTTCCCTTTGAGTGGGGGGAGGTCTCTGGTACTCTACAAGTCGCTGTGAGAACTGACATGCCTGTAGACTGTCTGCTAGGGAACGACCTGGAGAGCTCCCCTTGGGAAAAGGTGGAGAAGACCACGCATCTGAGGATGGTGGGTCTACCCGACTGGGCGTGCGTGACCACCCGGTCAATGGCAGCCAGTAGGGGTGTTGAGAGGGTCCTGGAGCCTGAGGGAGAGGTCCAGGAACCGGCCTTAGGGAGAAGGCGCAGGAGGCGCGGGAAACCGGCCCCCGAAGTTCCCACGGCCCAGGAGGAAGCAGACCCTGAGGGGGATGCCCTGGAGCCTACCGGGGAACAGATTGCCGAACTGGGAGACCTGCCTGAGCTGACCCATTGGCAGCAAGAAGGAGGTCCCTCCAGGGAGGAATTCTGCAGGGAGCAGAAAGAATGCCCTTCTCTCGTGGGTATGCGGCAGCAGGCTGCAGACCAGGCCAATGGTGTTCAGGCCAAGACACACTACGTGTACTGGGAGAGTGACCTCCTGTATTCAGAGCCTAAGGCTGCTGAACCTGGGTCAGCCCGTGTGCTGGTGGTACCCCAGAAGTTCAGAACCTTCCTACTGGGGCTGGCTCATGATGTGCCTTTAGCAGGACATTTGGGGATGGACAAGACCTATGACAGGCTTGTCACCTACTTTTACTGGCCCCAAATGCACAAGAATTCAGATTCCTACTGCAGAACCTGTCAGACTTGCCAGGCAAGTGGTAAGAGCGGAGGAAAGCACAAGGCTCCTCTGCAGCCCTTCCCCGTGGTCGGTACGCCATTCCAGCGAGTGGGTATTGATATTGTGGGGCCTCTGGACCCCAAGACAGCCCTGGGCAACAGGTTCATCCTGGTCTTGATGGACCATGCCACCCGGTACCCTGAAGCCATCCCTCTGAGGACAGTGACGGCCCCCGTGGTGGGACGAGCACTGATGGGAATTTTCTCCCGAGTGGAATTCCCTCTAGAGGTGGTGAGCGACAGGGGGACCAATTTCATATCCACATATATGAAATCCCTGTGGAAGGAGTGTGGGGTAACTTACAAGTTCACCACTCCCAAGGAAATGGGTTGGTTGAGAGATTCAACCGAACCCTCAAAGGCATGATCATGGGCCTAGACGGTCCAATGAGGCGTAAGTGGGACGTCCTCTTGCCATGCCTGCTCTTCGCTTACCGAGAGGTGCCACAGAAGTCTCTAGGGTTCAGCCCCTTTGAGCTTCTGTATGGTCACCCGGTAAGAGGACCTCTGAGTTTGGTAAAGGAAGGCTGGGAGCAATCTCCCAGGAAACCTCCCCAGAATGTATACAGTTACATGCTGGCCTTCCGAAACCAGACTAGGCGTTTCAGGCAACTTGCTGAGGCAAATCTGGAAGCCAGCCAGGAGGAGATGAAGCGGTGGTACGACCAGAATGCCACTCTGGTAGAGCTTCAACCTGGACAAAAGGTGTGGGTCTTGGCCCCAGTGGAGCCTTGTGCACTTCAGGATAAGTGGACAGGTCCATTTGAGGTTGTGGAGCGCAAAAGTCCTATCACCTACTTGGTGGACATGCAGTCTCCCAGGAACCCTTTGAGGGTCCTACATGTTAACCGCCTTAAGCCCCACTTAGAGAGGACCGAAGTGGGCATGCTGCTTGCTACTGATGATGGAATGGAAGAGGAGACCGAGCCTCTTCCTGACCTCTTAGTAGCCTCTGAGAAAGATGGGTCAGTGGATGGAGTTAACCTCTCACCCACCCTGACGCCCGAACAATAGGAAGATTGCTGCCACTTGCTGGGGCAGTTTCCCGATAGGTTCTCCCTGGTTCCTGGTGTCACAGATTGGTGCGTCCATGATGTGGACACAGGAGACAGCTTACCTGTGAAGCACAAGGCTTACAGGGTAACTGACAGGGTCAGAGCTTGCATCAAGGAGGAGGTCTCCAAAATGCTTGCGCTAGGGGTGGTTGAGTCCTCCAGCAGTCCTTGGTCCAGCCCCGTGGTCTTGGTCCCCAAAGCTGCTGCGCCGGGAGCCACACCTGAACTCCGGTTCTGTGTGGACTACAGAGGACTCAATTCAGTAACTAAGACTGATGCGCACCCCATCCCCAGAGCTGATGAGCTCATTGATCGGCTAGGGGCTGCCCGGTTCCTCAGCACGTTTGATTTAACGTCTGGGTACTGGCAGATCGCCTTGACCGATGGGGCCAAAGAGAGGTCAGCATTCTCTACACCAGATGGGCACTTCCAGTTCCGAGTCATGCCATTTGGAATGAAGAATGCCCCTGCCACCTTTCAGAGGTTGGTCAACCAGGTACTGGTTGGGCTGGATGCGTTCAGTGCCGCCTACCTGGATGACATCGCAGTGTTCAGTGCCACCTGGCCCGAACACCTGCGCCACCTCTGGGAAGTGTTGATGGCTCTGCGCCGAGCAGGCCTCACGATCAAGGCAAGCAAGTGCCAGATCGGGCAGGGTTCCGTGGTGTACTTGGGACACCAAGTGGGGAGTGGCAAGGTGGCACCCTTGCAACCCAAAATTGAGACCATCCTGGCTTGGGAACCCCCCAAGACGCAGACCGCAGTGAGGGCCTTCCTGGGGCTCACTGGGTACTACAGGAGGTTTGTCAAGGGCTATGGAACGATTGTTGCCCCCTTGACAGAGCTGACTTCCAAGAAGCAGCCCAGGAACGTGATCTGGACTGACACCTGTCAGAAAGCTTTTGACACCCTGAAGACTGCCATGTGCACGGCGCCCGTGCTCTTGGCCCCTGACTTCTCCAAGGAATTCCTAGTGCAGACAGACGCTTCAGAGCATGGTGTAGGGGCTGTTCTCTCACAGATGACTGAGGAGGGCTGGGACCAACCCGTAGCCTTCATCAGTAGGAGGTTACTTCCACGGGAAAGTAGGTGGAGTGCAATTGAGCAAGAAGCATTTGCTGTGGTCTGGGCGCTGAAGAAGCTAAGACCCTACTTGTTTGGGTGTCACTTCCGGGTTCAGACGGACCACAGGCCCCTCAGATGGTTGATGCAAATGAGAGGTGAGAACCCGAAGCTGTTGAGGTGGTCCATCTCCCTACAGGGTATGGACTTTACGGTGGAACACCGTCCTGGCACAGATCACGCCAACGCTGACGGTCTGTCCAGGTATTTCCGCCTTAGTGACGAGGAACCCCCTGGGCAAGGGTAGTTCTCCCCACCTTTCAGCTGGAGGGGACACGTGTTAGACCTGGCACCTTGGCGTGAGTTTCCCTTCCACTTTTTGATGGTGTGCCTCGATTGTTTTTCTGGTGTTGTCCGCTCAGGGCGCTGCGCCACGGCTAATCCGTGCCGCAGCGCAAGTGCTCCCTAAGATAAAGTGTTCATCATTGGTATACATGATTGGTTTATTGGATTCACTGTCAGTCCCCAGTAAAGTGCACCCGGAGTGCCAGGGCTTGTGAATGCCAATGCCGCTAGTGGGCTGCAGCGCTGGTTGCGCCACCCACACCAGCGGCCATGTAAAATGTGTCCTGGGTCTGCCACTGCCGACCCCGCGTGCAGTCCCGTACTGTCCCGCTGGCTGGGCAAGTGCACACACTTACCAGCCCCCAGAACCTTCCCTTAGCCTCATGTTAGTCGCCCCTATGGTAGGCCAGCGGGCAGGGTGCGTTGTAGGTGTAAGGTAGGACAGGCCCTGGTTGTGAGGCCTGTCCTAATAGTGAATCACCGCCATCTTCGTGGTTCACTATTGCAAGGCTACCTGTTCCCCTTAGGCCAGATGAGCTGCTGGAATTATTACATCCTATAATCCCAGCAAGCTCAGGGAACATGGTGGAGAGATATGTTTAGTATGCCTGAACTCGGAATGATAAAATACTTCTTGTAGTCAAGTTTATTTTACTATCCTGGGTTTGTAAATACGACTTTTAGAAAGTCCGTATTTACTCGCTTAACCATCTCAGCCCGCCTCTGCTGTGCGTGTATCTGACTGTCTGGGCTATGTGAGTGACAGGGCTGGGGGGATGGCAGGTAGCGAATGGCAGGAGAGCACCTTGGTGGGAGGTGGGGGTGCACCTTGGACTCTGAATAGGGCAGTGCTCCACCACCACAAAGCCGGCTCCGCCCCCTGGGGAGCGACTGATGACTCAGCCCGCACCTGGCCCCGGACGGGCGAAGCGCTGTCCACAAGGTGATCCTGAAAGCACTTGTCCCCTGAATGCCGGCTCCACCTCCTGTGGAGCGGCTGATGTGCCTGCCCCTCACACTGAAAGCAGAAGTCAGAGTACCCCCCAACAAAGTGCTCAGGACTGAGAACGACTATGCGAAGGCCCCCCTGGCCTGAAAGAACAAAAGAAATGTGGTATAAAAGTAGGAGCCCTGCTCCTTGCAAATCAGAATCCTGTTTTACCACAAAGAACCTCTGCCCGACTAGAAGGAGAAGAAGACGCTGGAGGAGCTGGCCTGCTGCTTACCTTGCTGAGAGAGGAGAGGAAGAGACTTGCTGAAAAGACTTTGCTACTTTGTGCTTGAAACATTCTCCAAGGGCTTGATCTGAGCTTGCCCCCTGAACTGAACCCCAGGACCAGTGGGTTCTCTGTGCTTTTGCTCGTCCTCCAATCGAGCCGTGTGTGCATCCCGCTGGAAAGAGACTGCGCCCCTCATCGCCCCCTCCTAGGGCCGTGACACTCAGGAGCTTGCCTGCCTCTACCCCGTGAGAGCCCTGCTCCGTCCGGAGCCGCTCTCTGCCCCCGGGCTAGGTTGCCTGCACCCCTGTCACCGCCTGCTACTGGAGCGCGCTGAACGCGCCGTCACCCCTCCCGCCGGAATCCGTCCGACGACTGTGATCTACGCCGGGTCATCCAGCTGCACTGTCCGTGCCCTGTGGCCCCGCTTCGCTATCCCCGGACATCTCAGGCCGCGCCGCCCCTGCTGTGGAGACCCCCTGCACCGCCGTGCTAAGGGTCGCTGGCTGCGCCTGCCTGTTGCCCACACCCGCTGATTGTCTGTGCCGACTCTCTCCACGCAACAGTGCTACAGGAATTCCAGTATCGGGCTCGGGGCCCGCACCGCCTTACTTCCCCGTTAAATCCTCACCGCACGCCCGTCTCACCGCCGCTGCCCGGGAGCCACCGGGAGGAGCTGTGCACGGCGCGAGCACGCCCACGACCGATGCGTGAGCCGCGGTAGGCCTGAAGTAAGTCAAGACTGGAATCTCCCAAGTGACATTGAGAAACGACTAAAGAAGTATTCGCGTAAAGAACTGTTTGCCTGCTTTAATAATCTGGTGGCATAGAAACAACGTTACTGGTCTTGTGATAAGTCTGCATATTGAGATAACTATTTTTACATAAAAGAGCGTATTTTCACATACCTAAGCCTGGTGTCCGTTTCTGGGGGGATTAATGTGTTTAGTGTGTGCGATTGCAAGTGCTTAACCAACAACGCCTGAGGAATCGCCTTGGCTGCTCACGCCACGCACCTAGAGGGTGAGCAAGGGTCATTCACGAGGGGTTATCCTGTGCCCTGACATAGAGGAGAGGGTTCCTGCTTGACACAAGGACAACCTTGCGCCAACCAGAGACCCCCGAGTCTAACAGGCCCCATTTGTATTGAACAACATCACTCCAGGAGCCTGACACCAGGCAATGACATTACTCCTGGTTCCTCACATCAAACTATGACATCACTCCAAGACCCTGACGTCAGGCTACAGCACGACTCCTGGGTCCTGACATTAAACTGTGACATCACTCCAAGACTCTGACGTCAGGCTTCAGCACGACTCCTGGGTCCTGGCATCAAACTGCGACATCACTCCCAGACCCTGACGTCTGGCTATGACACCACTCCTGGGCCCTGACATCAAAGTGTGACATCACTCCAGGAGCCTGATATTTGGCTATGGCACCACTCCTAGGCCCTGACATGAAACTGTGACATCACTCCAGGAACCAGACGTCTGGCCATGGCACCACTCCTGGGTCCTGACGTCAAACTATGATATCACTCCAGGAGCCTGACGTCTGGCTATGGCACAACTCCTGGGAACTGACATCAAACTGTGACATCACTCCACGAGCCTGACAGCAGCCTATGGCACCACTCCTGGGCACTGACATCAAACTGTGACATCAGTCCACGAGCCTGATGGCAGGCTATGGCACCACTCCTGGGCCCTGACATCAAACTATGACATCACTCCCAGACCGTGACGTCTGGCTATGACACCACTCCTGGGTCGTGACATCCAACTATGATATCACTCCAGGAGCTTGATGTCTGGCTATGGCACAACTCCTGGGCACTGACATCAAACTGTGAAATCACTCCACGAGCCTGACGGCAGCCTATGGCACCACTTCTGGGCACTGACATCGAACTGTGACATCACTCCATGAGCCTGATGGCAGGCTATGGCACCACTCCTGGTTCCTCACATCAAACTGTGACATCACTCCAAGACCCTGACGTCAGTCTATAGCACCACTCTGGGTCCTGACATCAAACTGCGGCATCACTCCAGGAGCCTGACGGCAGGCTATGGCACTACTCCTGGGTCATGACATCAAACTGTGACATCAATCCAGGAGCCTGGAATCAGGCTATAGAACCTTTTTGGGTCCTGACATCAAACTGTGACATCACTCCAGGAGCCTGACATCAAGCTATGGCACCACTCCTGGGTCCTAACATCAAACTGTGACACCACTCCCGGAGCCTGATGTCAGGCTATGGCACCACTCCTGGATCCTGACATCAAACTGTGACATCACTCCGGGAGCCTGACGTCAGGCTATGGCACTACTCCTGGGTCCTGACATCAAGTTTTGACACCACTCCAGGAGTCGGATGTCTGACTACAGCACCACACCTAGGTCATGACATCAAACTGCGACATCACTCCAGGAGCCTGACGTCAGGCTATGACACTACTCCTGGGTCCTGACATCAAGTTTTGACACCACTCCAGGAGTCGGATGTCTGACTACAGCACCACTCCTAGGTCATGACATCAAACTGCGACATCACTCCAGGAGCGTGATGTCTGACTACAGAACCACTCCTGGGTCATGACAACTGCGACATCACTCCAGGAGCGTGATGTCTGGCTATTGCACCACTTCTAGGTCCTGACATCAAACTGTGACATCACTCCAGAAGCCTGCATCAGGCTATGGCACCACTCTGGGTCCTGATATCAAACTGTGACAGCACTCCAAGAGTGATGATGTCAGGCTATGGCAGCACTCTGGGTTCTGACATCAAACTGTGACATCACTCCAAGATCCTGACGTCAGTTTATAGCACCACTCTGGGTCCTAACATCAAACTGCGGCATCACTCCAGGAGCCTGGCGGCAGGATATGGCACCACTCCTGGATCTTGACATCAAACTGTGACATCAATCCAGGAGCCTGGAATCAGGCTATGGAACCTTTTTGGGTCCTGACATCAAACTGTGACATCACTCCAGGAGCCTGACATCAAGCTATGGCACCACTCCTGGGTCCTGACATCAAACTGTGACATCACTCCGGGAGCCTGACGTCAGGCTATGGCACTACTCCTGGGTCCTGACATCAAGTTTTGACACCACTCCAGCAGTCGGATGTCTAACTACAGCACCACCCCTGGGTCATGACATCAAACTGCGACATCACTCCAGGAGCGTGATGTCTGGCTATGACACTGCTCCTGGGTCCTGACATCAAGTTTTGACACCACTCCAGGAGTCGGATGTCTGACTACAGCACCACTCCTAGGTCATGACATCAAACTGCGACATCACTCCAGGAGCCTGACGTCAGGCTATGGCACTACTCCTGGGTCGTGACATCAAGTTTTGACACCACTCCAGGAGTCGGATGTCTGACTACAGCACCACTCCTAGGTCATGACATCAAACTGCGACATCACTCCAGGAGCGTGATGTCTGACTACAGCACCACTCCTGGGTCATGACTAGGCCTGGGCAAAAATTTCGTTCCGTTCGCGGAAATTGCGATAATTTGAAATTTTTGCGTTCCGCGGAGAGCGCGAAAATGTCAAAAATTCCGGTTTCCGCAGCTTGGCGATAATTTGTTTCTTGCTCGCGCTGTAAAATGATACATTCTCGCGCGCGCGCGATCGCCTTACCTGAATCCCTGCGTTCGCCGACAAGTTTTCTTGATCCGGTCGCGTTCTCCATGAGATGTTGTATTGTTTTTAGCCATTTGCGCTGTCTCGCGACAGTTCGCGCCCGCAGTGACGTCATGCGTCGCGCGATCACGTCTTTCTTCTCGCGATCATGCACCGCGAGAACAACTCAAAACAAGATGGCCGCGCCCGCAAGCAACCACATGGGTAAGTTGGCGACCCGCAACCATGCAGAAAATCTCGCGAACATGCCGGAAAAAAACTTCCGCATCTTTGCGATATTTCTGCTTGTTTGCGATAATTTTAAACATTCTCGCGATAATTTGCGAAGGTTAATTCCGCAAATTCCGCCCACCCCTAGTCATGACAACTGCGACATCACTCCAGGAGCGTGATGTCTGGCTATTGCACCACTTCTAGGTCCTGACATCAAACTGTGACATCACTCCAGAAGCCTGCATCAGGCTATGGCACCACTCTGGGTCCTGATATCAAACTGTGACAGCACTCCAAGAGTGATGATGTCAGGCTATGGCAGCACTCTGGGTTCTGACATCAAACTGTGACATCACTCCAAGATCCTGACGTCAGTTTATAGCACCACTCTGGGTCCTAACATCAAACTGCGACATCACTCCAGGAGCGTGATGTCTGACTACAGCACCACTCCTGGGTCATGACAACTGCGACATCACTCCAGGAGCGTGATGTCTGGCTATTGCACCACTTCTAGGTCCTGACATCAAACTGTGACATCACTCCAGAAGCCTGCATCAGGCTATGGCACCACTCTGGGTCCTGATATCAAACTGTGACAGCACTCCAAGAGTGATGATGTCAGGCTATGGCAGCACTCTGGGTTCTGACATCAAACTGTGACATCACTCCAAGATCCTGACGTCAGTTTATAGCACCACTCTGGGTCCTAACATCAAACTGCGGCATCTCTCCAGGAGCCTGACGGCAGGATATGGTACCACTCCTGGGTCTTGACATCAAACTGTGACATCAATCCAGGAGCCTGGAATCAGGCTATGGAACCTTTTTGGGTCCTGACATCAAACTGTGACATCACTCCAGGAGCCTGACATCAAGCTATGGCACCACTCCTGGGTCCTGACATCAAACTGTGACAACACTCTGGGAGCCTGACGTCAGGCTACGGCACTACTCCTGGGTCCTGACATCAAGTTTTGACACCACTCCAGGAGTCGGATGTCTGACTACAGCACCACCCCTGGGTCATGACATCAAACTGCGACATCACTCCAGGAGCGTGATGTCTGGCTATGGCACTGCTCCTGGGTCCTGACATCACGTTTTGACACCACTCTAGGAGTCGGATGTCTGACTACAGCACCACTCCTGGGTCATGACATCAAACTGCGACATCACTCCAAGACCCTGACCTCAGGCTGTGGCACCACTCCTGGGTCCTGATATCAAACTCCAACATCACTCCAGGAGCCTAACATCTGGCTATGGTACCACTCCTGGGCCCTGACATCAAACTGTGACATCACTCCGGGAGCCTGACGTCAGGCTATGGCACCACTCCTGGGTCGTGACATCAAACTGCGACATCACTCCAGGAGCCTGATGTCTGACTACAGCACCACTCCTGGGTCATGACATCAAGTTTTGACATCACTCCAGGAGCCTGACGTTTGGCTGTGGCACCACTCCTAGGCCATGACATCAAACTGTGACATCACTCCAGGAGTGTGTTGTCTGGCTATGGCACCACTCCTGGGTCCTGACATTAAACTGTGACATCACCCCAGGAGCCTGACGTCAGGTTTAGGCACCACTCCTGGGTTCTGATATCAAACTTTGACATCAATCCAAGACCCTGACCTCAGGCTATGACACCACTTCTAGGTCCTGACATCAAACAATGTCAACATTCCAGGAGCATGACGTCAGGCTGTGGCACCACTCCTGGGTCCTGACATCAAACTGTGACATAACTCCAAGAGTCTGATCTCAGGCTGTGGCACCACTCCCGGGTCCTGAAATCAAACTGCAACATCACTCCAGGAGCCTGATGTCTGGCTATGGTACCACTCCTGGGTCCTGATACCAAACTGTGACATCACTCCAAGACCCTGACATCAGGCTGTGGCACCACTCCTGGGCCCTGACATCAAATGGTGACATCACTCCAGGGGCCTGACGTCTGGCTATGGCACCACTCCTGGGCCCTGACATCAAGTTTTGACACCACTCTAGGAGTCGGATGTCTGACTACAGCACCACTCCTGGGTCATGACATCAAACTGCGACATCACTCCAAGACCCTGACCTCAGGCTGTGGCACCACTCCTGGGTCCTGATATCAAACTCCAACATCACTCCAGAAGCTGGACGTCAGGCAATGACATCAATCCTGGTTCCTCACATCAAACTGTGACATCACTCCAAGACCCTGATGTCAGGCTACAGCATGACTCCTGGGTCCTGACATCAAACTGCGACATCACTCCCAGACCCTGACGTCTGGCTATGGCACCACTCCTGGGCCCTGACATGAAAGTGTGACATCACTCCAGGAACCAGACGCCTGGCTATGGCACCAGTCCTGGGTCCTGATGTCTGGCTATGGCACCAATCATGGGTCCTGACATCAAGCTGTGACATCACTCCAAGAGCCTGACGTCAAGCAATGTCATCACTCCTGGTTCGTCACATCAAACTGTGACATCACTCCAAGACCCTGACGTCAGGCTACAGTACGACTCCTGGGTCCAGACATTAAACTGCGACATCACTCCCAGACCCTGACGTCAGGCTATGGCACCACTCCTGGGTCCTGACATCAAACTATGATATCACTCCAGGAGCCTGACGTCTGACAATGGCACCACTCCTGGGCCCTGACATCAAACTGTGACATCACTCCACGAGCCTGATGGCAGGCTATGGCACCACTCCTGGGCCCTGACATCAAACTGTGACATCACTCCACGAGCCTGATGGCAGGCTATGGCACCACTCCTGGGCCCTGACATCAAACTATGACATCACTCCAGAAGCTGGACGTCTGGCTATGGCACCACTCCTGAGTCCTGACATCAAGCTGTGACATCACTTCAGGATCCTGACGTCAGGCAATGACATCAATCCTGGTTCCTCACATCAAACTGTGACATCACTCCAAGATCCTGACGTCAGTTTATAGCACCACTCTGGGTCCTGACATCAAACTGCGGCATCACTCCAGGAGCCTGACGGCAGGATATGGCACCACTCCTGGGTCTTGACATCAAACTGTGACATCAATCCAGGAGCCTGGAATCAGGCTATGGAACCTTTTTGGGTCCTGACATCAAACTGTGACATCACTCCAGGAGCCTGACATCAAGCTATGGCACCACTTCTGGGTCCTGACATCAAACTGTGACATCACTCTGGGAGCCTGACGTCAGGCTATGGCACTACTCCTGGGTCCTGACATCAAGTTTTGACACCACTCCAGGAGTCGGATGTCTGACTACAGCACCACCCCTGGGTCATGACATCAAACTGCGACATCACTCCAGGAGCATGATGTCTGGCTATGGCACTGCTCCTGGGTCCTGACATCAAACTATGACATCACTCCAGAAGCTGGACGTCTGGCTATGGCACCACTCCTGAGTCCTGACATCAAGCTGTGACATCACTTCAGGATCCTGACGTCAGGCAATGACATCAATCCTGGTTCCTCACATCAAACTGTGACATCACTCCAAGATCCTGACGTCAGTTTATAGCACCACTCTGGGTCCTGACATCAAACTGCGGCATCACTCCAGGAGCCTGACGGCAGGATATGGCACCACTCCTGGGTCTTGACATCAAACTGTGACATCAATCCAGGAGCCTGGAATCAGGCTATGGAACCTTTTTGGGTCCTGACATCAAACTGTGACATCACTCCAGGAGCCTGACATCAAGCTATGGCACCACTCCTGGGTCCTGACATCAAACTGTGACATCACTCTGGGAGCCTGACGTCAGGCTATGGCACTACTCCTGGGTCCTGACATCAAGTTTTGACACCACTCCAGGAGTCGGATGTCTGACTACAGCACCACTCCTGGGTCATGACATCAAACTGCGACATCACTCCAAGACCCTGACCTCAGGCTGTGGCACCACTCCTGGGTCCTGATATCAAACTTCAACATTACTCCAGGAGCCTGACATCTGGCTATGGCACCACTCCTGGGCCCTGACATCAAACTCTGACATCACTCCGGGAGCCTGACATCAGGCTATGGCACCACTCCTGGGCCCTGACATCAAACTGCGACATCACTCCAGGAGCCTGATGTTTGGCTATGACACCACTCCTAGGCCATGACATCAAACTGTGACATCACTCCAGGAGTGTGTTGTCTGGCTATGGCACCACTCCTGGGTCCTGACATCAGACTGTGACATCACTCCAGGATCCTGAAGTCAGGCTATGGCACCACTCCTTTGTACTGACATCAAGCTGTGAAATCACCCCAGGAGCCTGACGTCAGGTTTAGGCACCACTCCTGGGTTCTGATATCAAACTGTGACATCAATCCAAGACCCTGACCTCAGGCTATGACACCACTTCTAGGTCCTGACATCAAACAATGTCAACATTCCAGGAGCATGACATCAGGCTGTGGCACCACTCCTGGGTCCTGACATCAAACTGTGACATAACTCCAAGAGTCTGATCTCAGGCTGTGGCACCACTCTCGGGTCCTGAAATCAAACTGCAACATCACTCCAGGAGCCTGATGTCTGGCTATGGTACCACTCCTGGGTCCTGATACCAAACTGTGACATCACTCCAAGACCCTGACATCAGGCTGTGGCACCACTCCTGGGCCCTGACATCAAATGGTGACATCACTCCAGGGGCCTGAAGTCAGGCTATGGTACCACTTCAGGGCCCTGACATCAAACTGTGACATCACTCCAGGAGCCTGACGTCTGGCTATGGCACCACTCCTGGGCCCTGACATCAAACTGTGACATCACTCCAGGAGCCTGACTTCCAGCTATGGCACCACTCCTAGGTCCTGACATCAAACTGTGACATCACTCCAAGACCCTGACCTCATGCTGTGGCACCACTCCTAGGTCCTGACATCAAATTATGATAACATTCCAGGAGCATGACGTCAGGCTGTGGCACCACTCCTAGGTCCTGATATCAAATGCTGACATCCCTTATGAAACCTGATACTGGTACATAACTTTACTCTTCTATTCTGCCCATAGACTGAAGTATACTGGCATGAGGCTGCACCATCACTGCTGGGTCCTGACTACAGACTGTGGTTTTACTCCAGTAACAAACATCAGTCAATGGCATCACTCCAGGGACCTAACATCAATTGATTGCATCACTCCAGGGACCGAACATCAGTCGATTACTTCACACCAGAGACCTAACATCCGTCGATTGCATCACTCCTGGGACCTGATGTCAGTCAGTTGCATCACTACAGGGGCCTAACATCAGTTGATTACATCACTCCAGCGTACTGACATCTGGTTTTGACATATTCTGGAAAACTGCCATCACCCAGGAAACCGACGCCAGACTCTGATATCACTCTAGAAGTATAATTCAGGACACAGACTTCACTCCAAAACCTGGTGTCAGAGAATGGCATCACTTTAGTAGCCTAAAGTCAGACTGTGACATTCACAGTTGACATTAAGCCTGGGCGTAGTGGGCGTAGTGGGGCTACGTGAAGCAGCGCGTAGTGTGGCAAAATCTATGCACACTCGAGCGCTCCGCGTAGCCCCACTACGCGCCGCCCGCCTCCCGCCCGCCCTCATTTTAAAATAATTTAAAGATGGTTAAAGGTAAATAAACCCCCTTACCTTCAGTGCGGCGTCCCGGGGCTCCCTCTTCTTGCTGGACGGTAACTTCTTCACGCAAATGCGCATGCGCGGACGCCCGCGCATGCGCATTTTTTGCGAGATTTGCGCATTTGCGTGAAGAAGTTACCGTCCAGCAAGAAGAGGGAGCCCCGGGACACCGCACTGAAGGTAAGGTGGTTTATTTACCTTTAACCTTCTTTAAATTATTTTAAAATGAGGGCGGGCGAGAGGTGGGTGGGGGCAGCTCTGCTTCGCTGCGGCGTGTGCGTAGCGCTGCTTGCTACGCCTACTTCGTAAACGGCGAAGCAGGTAGTGCTACGTGCACTCCGTGGGCGAAGCGGAGCACGATGCCCAGGGTTATTTCAGATTATACCTTCACTACAGAAGCTGATGTCGCACTGAGTCCGGCTTCTTCTCCCACAATCTTGCTAGCGATGGAAGTCTATAGCAGATTCAGTGTTCATCACACTGGTCCAGGGTTCCAGGTAGGAGGTAACCATAGGTTAAACAAGACTCCCTTCCTTTCCTTGACTACCCAGGTCAAGCAGTCCAGACCACTCTCATGTTGCCGTCACATACCGTATGTGAACTCCAAATCACCTAGGAAATTCAGGAAAGGACTCAAAACATGGTTGTCCGAATGAACAGAGCACCCCGAAGCAGCTAGCAGCTCCAGCCGCCCTGAGGCCCTCACAGGTGATTTGCCGCGCTTCATAAATCGTCACTGATTGATGCAGATCATCACGTGTCTCGAGTCAGATATATTGTTTTAAAAAAATAATGTCCCTGCTGTGAGAAGTTGGCCTGGCATATGCTGGTCACTAGTTATAGTGGCCACCTTGCACCAGTCCAATTCGACTCTTATGGTAGATAGGTTTAAGACAACCTTTTAAAGAAAGCTATCCTAGTGGTAGCTGTGGAGAGCAGCCTTCAGGCTAAGTCTCAGAGGAATGTAAAGCAGCTTGTTTTACCTTATAATCTCTTGAATTACCAAATGAAAGGACACCACCCAGGTATGTATATCAAATATATATGTATTTATTACTAGACACACTCTACTAATCTATTTATGAGATTAGAAGCCAGATACACATTCAAATGTCAACGTTTCACAATAAATTAAGCACAAATATGGCTGGAGCCCTAGGGGCGTACCAGACCATATACTAAAAAAATGGTATAAGAATGTCGACTTGCAAAATGACATGGCCTAGGGCCTGGGGAATCGCTGGGGCTTCACTACTGCAGTGTTAGCAGGTAAGTAACAGGCCGACGGGAGGCGCGTGCAGTGTGTGAAGACAGCCGCAGGTTCCCTATTGATTATAATGGTGCAAGTTACGGTTTGATTTTTAAAGTTTTAGGGTACTTCGAGGAAGTCTACAAGCAAGCCACTTTCAAGGTAAGTACTTTGAGGGCCAACACACACTGGGGCACCAGAGTGCATGAGTTACCTCACCCAGGGAAGCCGGGTGCATAGATGTCTTTTGGTGTCGGGTCGCGTCGCTGTTTTCTATGGAGACCAAAGAAGACTTGCTGCTTGCGTCGACTGAAGAAGTGTCCGGTGGAATCCAAGGGTGGATTTGAGATGCTAAAGACCTGAAAATTGAAGGGACAGTGTTCAAGGTCACTTGCCAGTGACCGGTGGCCAGGAAGATGGCTGACCACAGATGTCGGGTGATTTCAGGTCATCGATGGTGTTTTGACTCTTTGCTCACGAGGTCCAGGAGGGATCGACGATGACCAGCAGCCGGATCCGGAGTGTCCCACAATGTCTGCAGCTGATGGCGGTGTCAGCAATCGGATTGGAGCCAACAACCCTTGGAAACTGCAAGTCTTGTGTAGACTGAAGAAAGTCGATGGTGCAGACCAGCAAGGTCTGAGGGACTCACCCAGCAAGGGTAAGTGAGGGCAGGCCTGGAGCAACCAGGAGAGCACTTTTAGTTGATGAGAAAGTCTTCGGGGGACCCACAAGCCAATGGGCAATGGATCGCAAAGGCGCCTCTTCAGGAAATGCTTCACAGGAGCCCACAGTCACGCGGGACAGGGTAGGCCTCTGATTTTCACAGCATAACCTGCTGGAGGCTTGGGCCAAAAATGGTCCAATGGACAAGTCCGTAGATTATCGTGAAGGGTTTGCACTCAACAATAGTGCACGGTCCCCAGGTATTGCTGTTCCTCATCACTCGTGGGGTTCACTCACCACAGCTTTGCTGGGGACTCACAATGGCCATCATGAAGTCAGGAAATCTACTTCCAAGGCAGCAGGGACTTCGAACTCCGGCGAGAGCGGGAAAGTTTGCAACCATTGATTAAGGTTTTTGGTGCCTGCCAAGCAGGGGAGTCACTTCTTGACTCCAAGGGAGATTCGTCTGTCTTCCAAAGGTAGTGGAACGTCAAAGGGCCAGGATTCCTCTTTGTAGAGCGTCGTCCAGGGTTATCTGTTTTGCAATGGCAAAGCTTGCTATCTTATAGTGAAGATAAGGGAGGGACTAGCTCTATGACCACTCCTCTAGGAGGGTCAGGGGAGGGCGTGGTTACACCCACTTCCCTTTGTCCAGTTTCACACCAGAGCAGGGACAGGTAGCCCCTGAACTGGTTTGAGCTGGCATATGCACAGAGGAGCCTACTGCTCCCCCAGTGCAGGACTTCAAAGCACTCTAGGAGTGCACCCACCCAGCCCCAATACACTAAATCCTGTCTGGAAGGTGGTGACACCTCCCTGTGACAGGATGCCTTTTGTTGGGCTTCCTCCACTGCGAGTTTCAGTCAGCAGCATGAGGGCAGCCCAGTGTCTGTGCTGGTGGCATCCATTTTGTGATGCCAGGGCTCTATAGGGTTTCTATCGTTTTACATGTCGTCCCCTCTAGAAGGGTGGGATCATGCTCCCACATCATGGACTGATGTGGGGGTATGATTCCAATTTGTTTGACACCAAACACGACGTGTTTTGATGCAGTCATTCCAAAGTTAGCATTTTAATGCACTTAAGAGTATATGGTTTAACCGCATCCACAAACAGCCATAGAGAATAGACTCTGGTAGCTGCAGAGGGGCCCTGCTCATGTAGAGGCACCCCCTCACATTGTAAACCAAGCACCCTGCCCTCAGGATTGATAGGGCCTGCCATAGGGGTGGCTGATAGGTTTATATGTGTGTGTTTGGTGAGATATAGAAACCTATATCTCAGTGAGGAGTGCTAACACTACCTCACACAGGCTGCAGTAGCAGGCCTGTAGTGTCAGATTGAGTCTGCTTCCCAGGGGTGGCATAAAACATGCTGCAGCCTCTGGTAGGCCTGTGAAGTGCCTATGCCCTAGGTAAGTGGAACAACCATATAGTCAGATTCCACCTTCCTACACCTGCATTATGTGCTGAGATCAAAATAAGAGTTAAAACAATGATCTCTGGAAAAAAAGAATAAAAGAGTCCAGTAATCCATTAGGCGACATGTTTTAACAAAAGGTTATAGCTTAACCAGGTATCACACACAAGTGTGCCCCACCCATTGGAATGAAAGGGATAGCTTTAACAATAGGCAGCTTTGTGAAGCCATCCATTCACCCAGGACCAACATCTCCGTACCCATCAGGACCGCCCCAACGCTGCTCCAATTTAGGAAAGAGTCGAAGACTCATCTCTTTAAAGAACTCTTATTTCACAATGCATTCACCATCCACAACTCAGCCACCTCCCCCCTAACCCGCTGCCTGACTCTTAGCCTTTGACCCTGCACAGTGCTCTGCTGCCTTACCGACTAGGTTTACACTACACAATAGCGCATGCATGAATTCAAGCCAGGAGAGACTCTGGCCAACAGCCAGGGGCATTGTGGATCCCCCCCCCCCCCCACCTTTAACAGCTACATCGGGTGGGCCTGTTTATGGGCCTCTTCTGGCTGCGCTAGAACACAGGCCAACGTCCGTTGAAGAGCAAGCAGGAGCAAGGAGGAATGAAGGAAACAGAAAAGGGAAAAAAGGGGAGGTGAAAGGAAGCATGGAGGAGACAGTGGAAGACGGAGTGGGTGCATGAATGAGTGGGTGAAAGGATGAGTGAATGGATAGGTGGATGGACAGGTGAAAGGATGACAGAGTAGTGGGATGGACAGGTGGATGAGTGAATGGATAAGTAGATGGGCAGGTGAAAGGATGACAGAGTAATGTGATGGACGGGTGCATGAGTGAATGGATAGGTGGATGGACAGGTGGAAGGATGACAGAGTAGAGGGATGGACAGGTGGATGAGCAAATTGATAGGTGGATGGGCAGGTGAAAGTATGGCAGAGTAGTGGGATGGTTGGGTGGATGAGTGAATGGATAGGTGGACGGACAGGTGAAAGGATGGAAGAGTAGTGGGATGGATGGGTGGATGACTGAATGGATAGGTGAATGGACAGGTGAAAGGATGACTGTGTAATGGGATGAGAGAATAGATAAGTGGATGAACAGGTGAAAGGATTGCCGAGTAAAAAGATGGATGGATGAATAAGTGAATAGATAGGTGATGGACAGGTGAAAGGATGACAGAGTAAAGGGATGGATGCATAGGTGAATGAACGGGAGAGTAAAGGGATGGGCTGGCGAGTGAGTGAATGGATAGTTGAATGGACAGCTGAAAGGATGGCAAAGTAAAGGGGTGGGTGGATGAGTGAGTGAATGGATAGTTGGATGGACAGCTGAAGGGATGGCAGAGTAAAGGAATGGATGGATGAATGGGTTAAAGGATGAGTGAATGGATGGCAGAGTGGACTGATGGCAGAGTAGATAGATGGATGGCAGAGTGAATGATGGATGGATGAATGGCAGAGTAGATGGATGGATAGATTGATGGATGGGTGGATGTCAGAGTGAATGGGAGGATAGATGGATGGCAGAGTGGAGGGAAGAATGGCAGAATGGATGGATGGAAGGGGACAGATCGAATGATGGATGAAACAAAGAATGGATGACAGAAGGTAAGGGTGAAATCGTGGCTATCAATCAGTAGGTGGATGGAGGGCTGAAAGGATGTATGGGTCGATGCTTGGATGGAAGAGACAAGAGAGCTCTTCTAGTGAAGATTGAGCTCGCTTGTTTTGATGGCTGTCATCAGAGCTTCAGTTAAAGTGAGGGCTATTTTAATTTTCTGGCTACTCCCGTGTCAACAACCGTTAAACTGTTGACCAATAGAGTCATTGTGACTAACCAGAGATGGTCGTCCAGTTACAATGTAGCACAAAGGCCCCTTAATGCAAGGTAGGATGAAACAAAGTTGCTTTGTATGCAGCAGTGATTTAAACAGATGTGGGATCGCATCGATAGATCACTGAGACTGAAGGCAGGAATCTAAGATGTTACAGGAGCCACTGACATCAGACAGTCCCTTACCTCCGCGCTGACCTTTACCCCCAGAATATTCTAGTACCCCGTGGCTAGGGGGCAGGACAGGCGTACATACACCTTCTGATCAGGACTGGGGGCACAGAATAAATCAAGGCATTTTAGAACGCCTTCCACTTTAGAAACATTTTTCTTGGACCCTAGCAGTACCTGCTGCTGGTGAAAATGTGCCTTTAAGCTTCAAGGCACTAGGCGAGGAAAACAAGCTGCTGTTTCCACACGTGGCAGCCACACCTGGGGTGCCACTTGCTCCAGTAGCATGCTTGTCAGGAATAGGCCTAGAATGGGGTGGGGGGGAGGGGGGGCTTAGATTCATAAGACATTATGAAGCACTACTGACCAAGGCTGGGCCCGGTACCAGGATCCTTGCTGTGGGACCTCCACACAACCAGGCGGTGCCAAAGGGTGGGTGGTGGCACCGCTCATTAGGCTGCCAGCGCACAGATGACAGTTCACCGGCCCCAGCCAGTGATGAGACGCTGAAGGCCTAGGGAGGCGTCCTTTGTAGGCTTGGGTGAACTGTGCATCATTTCCTTTGCAGAAATAACATGAAATGCCCAAAAAGTTAGAAAGAATGATGCAAATCGCTGCCTTTGGCATTTTGCACTTTTTTGCATGAATTGTGTCCTGGTGTCCATTTTTTCCTCGCAAGAATGCATTTTTTGCTAAAAGAATAGCACAATATTGAGCATGACCAAGTGACAGCTGATTGCTGTTGGTTCTTTCTTGTTTTTTCTGTACTTCTGCTTCAGGATTTTTTACATGAATGGAGTCTCAGTTACATGATGTGGCTGGTGCAGTTCAGAACACAAAATCTCCTCCTGCTTCCACGGACGGAATGATTCCACAGTCACACGCGCATACACACATCACACACTGGTGGGGCCCATAACACCAACATTCATTCTCATCAATCTATCCGTGCCTACAGAGAGATCTTCAAATTACTCCGAACTACAGTTCTAATCCTTGGATGGAGGAAACCACATCTATTTAAATTTTACCCTAACAATTCCTCCATCCGGAGGTCAATCGGATCATTTAGTTGTTTAGTAATTTGATGGTAATACTTCAATTCTTATAGTAATCAAATAAACATTTCAAGAAATAACCACCCGACACAGTTCTTCAAACAATAATTTTTCTTTATCTAATTAAAGTTCAGGTTAAAATCCTAACAAATGCAATAGTATCTTTTGTCATAATTACCTATTCTGGCTAATTGTCGTTCTCTAAGTCAGAACTGGTCCTCAGAAATTCATCAGAGATTCTACCGTCCCGTCCTCTGCTGTCAGCGTAGAGTGCTGCATAGAGTAGCATCGATCAGGGTGCGTCTCGAGCTCATTGGGTGGTAACCTAATTTTCCTCTCTTGACTACTAATATTTATACTGAAATTTACATATAACAGATACATTTCATAATTTCTAGGCTTTTCATTGGCTGAATTCAGCCCCGTCCCAAGATTTTAAGAAACAATTTAAAAGTTCTCATACGGATGATGTATAAACTAGGCGCATGGGAAAATCGTTCCCAGGTCAGGAAAGTATCAGTCTATTGTGAATAGGTGGCTTTTGGTTCCCAGTTTGCAACATTTCTTCCGTGTTCAGGGACATTGGCATCTCGCCCAGAGTAGTCTTCATGGACCTGGTTCAGGGGTTCAAGGAGAGGTTGCTACGTAGTCAGTGCAGACGCCTTCCTCCATTGTCAATTGCATGAAGTCATGTACTTTAGTGAGGATTCGGTCGGCGGCCATCTTTTAGCAGGCCGAAATAGTCAACTTCAGGTAAAAGAAACACAAAACGTAATTAATACATAGAAATGAATAAAACAATGTTAATCCCTCATTAATACCCTTATGTGTATGCATTTATCTAGCCATATGCAACATTTAAAGCCGTTAATGCTGGGTTATTTAAGCGCAAAACACATTAACATTGCTTAAACTAAACATATAAGTTTAATATGCGTACAAACTTAGTTCACTTATTATTTTAGCCATGCAATGCATTCCCACGTTTATTCTTTCGGTTAATAGGGTTGGTTAATTCAATTACCACACATTTATTATTCATTAGAATTAGTTCTCTAGTCGTTTTAATAGAAACTTATATAAATGGATTGGGTATACCAGAATATTTTATTTTACCCGCTCCATCAATCCCCCCTTTGGTGATAGTATCACCACCAAAACAACCCACCAAATTTCAATTTATCTTCCCTTTTGCGGGAAATTTGAAATGTCTTTTTGCTTAATTAAAATTCTGTTTCCCTTTCATCTTCTCTCTGGGTTCTATCATACATACTCTCCTTCCACTCTTCCATTTCTATTTCATTGAGATCTTTTTCTGGCTTCTTTTCCCTCTTTTTGTAAATTTCTCTTTTAACCTTCTTTTTATTTCTTCTATATCTACAACATATACATCCTAATCTAAGTAGTAATAATACGATAATCACACAGGTTAATGGAAATATTATTTTCCCTATTATGGTACTACCTAATTTACCTAAGAAAGCTTTTATAGCAGCCATCTTATTACTAATTCTAGTCCAGATACTTTCAACCTCCAGTGGTTTTATTTCATCATGCAATTCTGTAATATTTTTGAAATAGACTTTTAGACCTCTGCTTTCGTCAGGAATGTAAGTGCAACAATGTTGAACTTTCAGCATTCCACAGACTCCACCCTCTTTTGCCAATAAAATATCAAGGGCAAGTCGATTTTGCATAATCATAGCACGCATGGCAACTAATTCAGTGTTTACCTATAGAAATCCTCCAGCTGTGCTTGTTGACAAACGATCCACTATGGTGGACAGCTTCCGAATATTATTTGCATTCAAAGATATTCCCACTGCTGGTATCAACGCTCCAAAAATATCACCTACAATTTCTAACCAGGTTACTCTTCTGCTACGTATTAGTAGGTTATTTGGTCCACTATTTTCTACTCTATCCATGTGAAAAATCTTTGGAAAGACCAGGCGTACATAACATGTGCCATACCAATGGTCAGGCAGCCGGTAATAAGCCTTGTTTCCACAAATATAATACAATCAAGGAAAAACTGGGTCTTCTCCACCTCTAAATCCCCATCCGGATGCAATGAAGTATGTATCATGACACTCACTTGTCCCTATGTATATGTAATCATACTGGGATCTTTCTCTCATGATGCATAATTTGCCTTTCTGTGGTGAATCTATAGCTATTGTTGGTCTAACATCACCTTGCGTTTCCTTGTTCCCATCTATTGCCCAAATGTTTTCCCCTTCTTTATGTCCTTCTGCATTCTTGTGTATTTTCAATCTTCTCTCCTCAACCATATCCAAGAATGTTTCCTCTTCTAGTTTCAAACTACAAGTTAAATTGTTCTTAAAAATATACTCTAGGGTTAGTCCTTTAGTCTCTATAAAAATTTCTCCTAATGTACTAGCTTCTTTAGCTGGATTTAATTCTTTATTCATGGGCAATCGTCCAAGAATATTATCTATGTTAGATAAATTATACTCTAATTTTCCTACTTGATAAAATATACTAGTTAAGACGCTACATGTTATTCCATAAGTTGCTGGGAGGTGATGATAAGTCACCCCTTCTGAAACAGATGCAGGTAATTGCATGCAGACGTAGCAATCCCTTACTTCCATTGTTTTAACATATTCATACAACAATTTAGAAAACACATTACTAGAGAAATCATTTAATGACCTATCTTGATGCACATGCTCTGTGCTTGTTCTAACCGGTATTACTTTTTGCGAACTCTTTACCTTTTGTGAGTTTTTCACTATATTAGTCATATTCTCAGTATGTCCTGCTAATGTATCTAAAGTTACTTTGAAAGAGATCAAAAGAGCGAGTACGCTCCAAAGAAGCATTAATAGTCCTGTACAACAGCAACATGTCTTGCACCATCTTCTCATGAAGGTACATCTACTCTTATTATCATATATGTTAGCCATCTTGTTAGATCTAACCGTGTCTTTTGACTTAGCCTCTTCTACTCCGCCTCTTATGGCTTTTAAAGCTAAAACTTATCAGGTTGTCTAAATATTGCAATTTTCTTATTCAATCCTGTGTATTCCTACAAGGATCGCCCAAATTTACTCAGCTTGGCCTTTCGTCGTTTTTCACTTCTTTCTCGTCATCCACAGGCAGGATTTCCTGATCTCCCGCTTCTTCTCCAATGTCGGATAGGATAACCCTCAGGATTTCCCCAGTTTCTTCTTCTTTTATCAGTTTCAGCCAAGTCTCCTCTGGATTTCCTTGACTATCTGCCTCTTCTCCTTGTTCAGGCAGTGCCACGTACGTCCATTCAGGTGACTTATATTTCTGATTTGGTTTTCTTGCTCGTTTGTTTGCTTCTGACACTTCTGTTTCTCCCTCTTTCTCTGGACGCTGACTAGTTACTTCATTCACCTGTTCAGCCTCTGAGAGTTTAGCTCGTCTCAATCTGTATCTCAGTTTCTTAATTTTATTTGGCCAAATGTCTCCTTTGGCGTTCCTTCTTGGTTTGCCGTCTTTGCCGTTTCTTTCCTCGATCCAAGTTCTCTTTCTCAGAACTCGACATTCTGGTATCTCTGTTTCACTGTCTTCAGATTCTGTTCCATTTGATTTTTCTTTTTTAGAAATCTCCTTTTCCACCTCTTGGGTTGGCCCTACTTCTGTCCCTCCTCGAGTCTCCGGCACGCAATCTTCTTGCTGACTATTTGTCCCTTCGCCTATCTGGGTGTTGCAGTTCCCTACACCTCCTCATGGGTTTTCCGCAATCTGTCCCTCTCTTTCTGCAACTGTCCCTTCTTCTTCTTCTTCAAGTATTTTCTCAGGTGGAATTTCTTCTACTCTTACATCTGGTGCAAAAAGTACTTCTGACTGGATGTTCTTTTCTTTCCTTTTCTTTTTTCTGTGTTCACCACTGGCGTTTTGCTCATCTCCAGAATCTGAAGTATCTGAAATCTGCAATCTTTTTCTCAAAATTTCTTCTCTGGGGGTCTGAACTAGTCTTGGCTCATTCTCCCCCCTTTCAGGATTTTATTTTGTTTTTAGGTTCTCACTGCTTGACTCATCACTTGATTCTGATTCGTCAAAGTATTCTTTCCCAATGCCGTGTGCTGGATTTGGAACTCTCAGTGTGTGACTAGCATGTATCCAGTTTTTCAGTCCTGCACACTTCACAGCAGTTGTTGTGGTCAAGATGACCTGTCTTGGCCTTCCCCACCTTGGAACCAGGCAATTTCTTCTACTGTGTTCTTTTATCCTTACCCAGTCCCCTGGGCTCAAATCATGGGCTGGTTTCTTTTCAAGTGTGGTGGCATCCGCTCCAACCTGGTGAAACACAGAATGAACTGCGTCAGCCAGGCCTTTACAGGAATCCAAAATCATGTCATCAGTTATAGTCATCAGCTTGTTGACTGCCACAAACACATGTCTCATGGCACGTCCCATGATGATCTCGTGTGGACTCAAACCTGTGGTTCTATCTGGAGTAGACCTAATGGTCATCGAAACCAGAGGCAAGACATCAGGCCATTTCAAACCTGTGGCCAAACACATTTTCCCTATTCTATTTTTGATGGTACCATTCATTTGCTCGACCACACCAGAAGCCTCTGGTCGGTAGGCACAATGCAGTTTCTGTTGCACCCCCAATGCTTCACAAATTAGTTTCATGATCTCATTGTAGAAATGTCCTCCTCTGTCTTATTCAATGGTTATTGGGAACCCGTACCTTGGGATGAATTCCCTCAACAACAGCTTGGCCACTGTGATTCCATCATTTCTTCTGGTCGGGTATGCCTCCACCCACCTAGAGAACAGACAAACTACCACCAAAACATACCTCAGTTTGTTGTAAGGGGGCATTTCAATGAAATCTACTTGCATTCTGGTGAAAGGTCCTCCCTCTCGACCTATAGTACCCAGACTCACCACTGTTTTTCTTCCAGGATTGTACTGCTGACATGTCAAACATCTCTGACAGAGACTTTCTGCAATCAGCCTGAATTTTGGATTATACCAAGTCTGTTTAAAGGCCCTTATCATGGCATCCCTTCCCAGATGTCCTTGGCCATGATACATCCGTGCCATGGTTGACATCATGCTATCAGGCATTACTGGTCTTCCATCCCGATAGACCCACACATGATCCTTTTCCCTGGGTGCACATCCTGCTTTTACCCACTGCCTCATTTCTTCATCTACTGCCTCATCCTACAATTGCCTCACTTCATCCCATGTTCCCACAACGTTAGTAAACATTATGGAGCAAAAAGACATTTCCTTTTCCTTAGACCGATTAATCGAATATTTGTTTCGGGCACAATACTGAGCCATGTCATTGGCAAACCGGTTTCCGGTAGTGATGTAATCACTACCTTGTCCTTGAGCAGCACATTTTACCACAGCCAACTCTTTAAGCATTTGTATTGCCTCGAGCAATTTTGCAACCACTTCCGCATTCCTTATGGGAGTTCCACTTGAGGTCAGGAAACCTCTTTGCAGCCACAATTGGCCGAAATCGTGGACGACTCCGAAGCCATACTGGCTATCAGTCATCACAGTCACTCTCGCATTCCTCCCAATCTTGCATGCTTTGGTTAATGCCACAATTTCTGCTACTTGAGCGGATCTAACTCCTTTCAAGGGCGATGCCTCTATAACTGCTGAAACTGTACACACTGCATAGGCTGCGCTCAACACTCCTTCTTCCGTTCTCAAACAGGATCCATACACAAAAAACACATGATCACTCTCTGGCAGTGGTAGATCTCTTATATCAGGACGAGGTTTCGTGCAGTAATCAAGCACATCCAGACAATCATGATCAGCTTCTTCTCTTATCTCCACTCTCTCTGCATCAGGCAAAAGTGTAGCTGGATTCACATTCACACATCTTTCCAGACTCACATTGTTCGCACCTAGAATGACCTTTTCATACTTAGTCAGCCGACTATGTGACATGAACTGTGTTCGACTCCTTGTCAAAAGGATCGCCACACTATGGGGTACAAACACTCTTACTGGATACCCCATCACAAGTCCCTCACTCTGCTCTAGACTTCGGCATGTAGCCGCTACAGCTTTCAGACATCCTGGCAGACCTATCGCCACTGGATCTAGCATTGATGAGAAATAGGCCATTGGCCTTCTTTGTCTTCCATGTTTCTGTATCAACACTGAAAGTGCGCATCCATTTCGCTCACTACAGTATAGTTCAAACTCCTTTTCATAGTCTGGCATACCCAGTGCAGGTGCTTCACAAAGACTGTTCTTCAGCTGTTTGAATGCTGCCAATTCTTCTTTGTTCAGTTCAAGGGGGTCTTTTACCTCACTTTTTGCCAATTTTACCAATGGTTTGGCAATCAGGGAAAAATTACTTATCCACTGACGACAATAACCAACCATTCCTAGGAACATTCTTACTTCTCTTTGGGTCATTGGAGCTCTCATTCCTCTAATGATTCGGATTCTGTCTATGGTTACTTTTCTCAGGCCTTTCTCAATATTATGACCCAAGTATGTCACTTCCTTCTTACAGTATTGCAATTTGGTTGGAGATACCTTAAGTCCTCCATCTGCCAAATGATTTAGCAAAGCTATGGTGTCTGTTTCACAAGCCTCACGTGTCTTTGACGCCACTAGTAGGTCGTCAATATACTGGACTAAAACTGAATTCTCAGGCATGGTAAGACTTTCCAGAGATTTCTTTAACAACTGATTGAAAATGGAGGGGCTCTCTGTGTACCCCTGTGGGATTCGGCACCATGCCAAAATACGGTTTCCGAACCGAAATGCAAAAAGTGGCTGGCTGTCATGATGCAACGGAATGGAAAAGAAAGCATGACACAAATCAATTACTGTGTACCATTCTGCATCATGTGGAATCTGATATAAAATCACTGAGGGATTTGGAACAATTGGACAACAGGAAACAACAATCTTGTTAATCTTTCTCAAATCTTGCACAATCCTGAATTTCCCACTTGGCTTTTTCAGTCCCATGATAGGCGAATTACATGGACTGCTCATTATTTCCCTCAGCACTCCTTGCTGGATCATCTTCTCAATCAAAGGGGTTACCCCTGCTATTATTTCTGGGGTCAGTCTGTATTGTGGAAGGTTGGGGTAAACAGCTCCCTCTTTTACAGCGATTCTCACTGGGTCTACATTTCTCATCAGACCTACATCTTCCCCAGTGAAGTCCCAGACCGCTGCTTTCACTGTCTGTTTCAATTCTGGGGGCAATTCATCTGGATTGAATACTGCATAGGTTCCAGCAACCTCACACTCTCGGTTAGCTATGGTCATTTTATACAGGACATCCTCGTCTGGTGTTTCAAAAGCTATTCCGTCTGGGGTACAGAATATGGTGCAACTCATCTTGCACAACAAATCCCTCCCTAATAGATTCACAGGACTGGTGTCACACACCACAAATCTATGCATGTCTGAAAATTTCCCTATTCTGACCTTTACAGGATCAGTAAGGTACGTTTTAATTAGGGGTGGGCGGAATTTGCGTAATCGCGTTACGCAAATCTTCGCGAAACGGTAAAAAATCTCCGCGAACACGCAGAAATTCCGCGAACACGCGGAATTGCTTGTTCGCGATGCTTTTTTCCTGTTCACAATCACTGTTTGCGTGCTCGGGGAGAAATATCTCGCGAACACGCATGTTGAGAACGCGAACAAGCAAAAATTTCGCGAAGTCGCGGAAAGCGGAATTTTGGGCAATTTCGCGTTCTCCGCAGAATGCGAAATTACCCAAATTCCGCAAATTCCACGAACGGAATGGAATTTACCGCCCAGGCCTAGTTTTAATCTGGGTGTTTGACACACCAACTACTTGGATTGTTTCATCCGAAAGAGGAAGATTTTTCACATCTGCTGATCTGACAGTGGATCGAGCAGCTCCAGTGTCTACTAAGAAAGTAATGTTTTCATCATTAACTTTCCCGTCTACAAATGGTCCTGTCTGATCTATTTCTAGAGATGCGCCAAGTACGCACTCTGCTTTCTCTTTTCGGCACCGTCAATAGATTTCTTCTGGCTCACTTTCGTCATTGTGCATCCAATATTGTGACACAGCGCTCACGCGTTGCGGTTTGTTTACCTGTTCTTCATTGTAGAATCCCGTTTCCTTGCTATATCTCTGTGAACTTCGGCTCTGTGGTAAGGGCGATTTTGGCACCTGATTCTGTAGACCAACAGCCTTCTGCTGTTGCAGCGATGAGCCACTCCCCTCACACTGCACCTGTGGATTTAATGACGGATTTTCATCATTAGCAAGGGGTGGATTTTTACACTCGGATTTCCAATGCCCTAACCTGCCACAGTTGTGACAGGGAAACTTCTTCTTGGCTTCCTCAATGTTACCCTTGCCCTTTCCTGGACCAAACTTTGATTTTATGCCTGGATTATTTGCTTGTTCTATTAGCTGAGCTTCCTGTCTCTCTGCAACCTTTACTTGAGCCCACATTGCCTTCTCTTTTAGTTTCCGCTGCTTTGCCTCAATTTCATCACTAAAGTATTTAGCATGTCTCAGGATCTCATCTATTTTCTTGCTCTGCCAGTCCACGGTGTGCTGCTTGATCATGTCCCAAATCTCAGGACGCAGACCATACACAAATCTGTACACAAAATGACTCAGGTCCTTTTCTCCCAGACTGTCATCCCCACTAAACTGTTTGAACGCCAGAATTAGCCTCTCATAGTATGCGTGGACTGACTCTTTCGCTTTCTGATGTGTTCGATCTATTTTAACCCAATCTGTTTCTTTTGGAGGCACTTTATTCTTCAGGAAAGCCATGACCTGTTCATATTTCTTCATGACCTCCGGGTCTGGAGCTCCGGTTTTGGGATCTCTCGGGTATTCTTTAGTGGGCCAGTCTATAACTATCTTACATTCTGCCCACAAGTCTGCTGGCACTATTATATCAAACAGACTATTCAAATCAATCCACAGCACTTTGGATAATTTCACAAATCTGTCTACCTGTCTGTACCACTCGACCGGCTTTTCCCGTAATCTAGGGAAGTCATTTGTAAATGACAAAATGTCCTGTCTGGTCCATGGGACATGCACATAACCCCCTTCTGGAATCTCTCTCATTGGGAACTCCATTACCACCTTTTCCTTTTCTCTCACAGGAAACGCTGGAAATGTTCTGTCTGAGATGTCATCTCGCTTCCTATACCACCTGCTCTTCCATTTGTCCACATCTCCCCATTTCCTTAATACTGTGATTATGTCCCTAATCTGCCCTATTCTTCCTGCAGCATTCAGATTCTCAATGTCTTTTTCTGTGAAATCCACTCTGTATGGTTTCTGTGAAGCTTTTACCTTGTCCATGTCAATTCCCATTTCACTGGCTATCTCTGCTAATCTGTCATGTAAATTCTTCGCTCTCCAAGTGATACTCTTACAGAGGAACAGTAGTTCCTCATCTTGGTAGTTTTTCAGCTTTTCTGTGGGAATTGTCCCTACTATCAATTCTTCTAATACCATCCTCAATTTTGCAACATCAATGGTATGTGATTCTTTTTCTTTATCCTGCAAACCTTTCAGCCAGTCATTTAAATCTTCAGTAGTTATGCTCACTGACTTTTCTGCATTTCCTGGTTCTGTCAGTCTCTGTGGTTCTAACATTGATCCCTCTACCCTTCGGCTTCTCTCAGCAGTATCGGAACAATAGAATGGATTCTTTGACATATGTAATTCACCTTTACCCATAGCATGTTCCCAGGAACTTTCTTTCGTTTTCATCAGGGGCTGTTCTGCCTGTCTTTGGTTCACATACGGATCTGTTAGCCCATGCTCACTGTTTTTCTGCTTCTCAAAAATAGGTATAACAGGACCTATGGTCACAGGGACTGTAACTGCTTCTAGATTTTTCGTCAATTCCCTTATTTTCTCTGTCAACTCCAATGTGGTTTCTGCAAGTTCTCTAGAATTTTCGTTCTCGACCCTATTTCCTTTCTCTTTCAGTGAATTTCTTCTTTTTACTTCTGGGGTCATAACTTCTGTTTTAATGATTCTCAGAGTCTCCCTTACTGGTGTGCCTGTGGTGGGCGTTTCTGGTTCCTGTCTGTACGGAGGCGGGCTCTTGTAAAACATATCATCTAGGACGTCATCATCAGTTTCATTAGCCCCATACCTCCGGGTTTCTACATGATTTCTCTTTTCTAGGCATTTTCTACCTCCACTTTCTCCTTCCGTTCTAAGAGGAAATAATCCTTCTGTCATACTAGCATCTCGCCACCTTCTCATTCTATCACTATGAGTTTCTCGATCATTTGGCCGTCCGAACATGTACCTATACCGATTGCCATTTCTCTGTTTTTCTCGCTCATGCATCTCATCTTCCCATTCCGTTAATGCCTCAAACTGGGTAGGCCTAGGTCGCGGATCTAAGCTCATCATCCTCTCCCGTAAATTCCTCAATATTGCCAAATTAAAGGACCCATCCTCTGGAAACGCTAGAACTCCGTCTTCCTTTGTATACTTTGCCCAATTGTCTAAACAGATACAAGTATGGTACCCATATTTAGCAACCATGAAGGATACGGGGGTCTTTGCCGGAGGGAGTAACTGTCCTTTCCTAGTCACAATCTTCTTGTCCTTCACAAACAAATTCTTCAATTTACTGAACACAGCCTTTTTCTTTCTCTCGGGTGAATGATAATACATTTCCCTGTCTTTTGTGAACTCTTTAGTCTTTTTTACCACTGTACGGTCTCTGATCCAATAGTAGAGCGACTCTTACTCATGCACCAATCCTGGCGCGTCTACGTCACTGTCACAACTTCCAATCTTTGCACGCATCACACTAACGCACCAATCCTGGAGCGTCTACGTTGTTGTCGCAACTTCCAATCCCTGCGTGACTCACACTAACGCACCAATCCTGGAGCGTCTAAGTCACTGACTAGCTGTCCAATCCTAGCGCGGTCCTTCTGACGTCTACAGTCGCTGCAGCAGCTTCTGCTCCTGACTCCTGTCCTCAGTCTACCCCTCCTTTACAAAACTACTCGGTAGACTTTGTTTCAAATTTACAATATTTGTTAGTTACAACGTACAAACATCTCCATTGTCTGCTCCGCTAACCACAGAATAGCAAAAGACCTTTCCCACGAGAATCCTGTTTTCCCAAGAGCAGCGCTTACCTCTGCCCTACTACAGAATTATTACCTCCGTTGGTAAAGTAGCGCATCCCTCTACTTCACCCTTCTATCAAGCATCAATTAATCGTTTTCTCCGGAATTAAAACACATAGTTGGAAACGCAATGCTCCTGAGAAATAAAACCAGAGTTCCGCAATTAACCCGAATGCTATTTCATTCACACACACTTTCACACGAAGAAATACCGTTCATTCACACAGAATCCTGCTTTTCTGAGAACAGCGAACAGTCTGTCCTACTACAGAATTATAACATATGTTAACAAAGCAGCGCTTACCTCTACTTTGTCCTTCTAACAAGCTCAGAGAACACCTGCTACCTTTTCAGTAAAAAGCGTTATCAGCATACCTATTGGTTTCCTGGTACTTTAGACCGAAATTTCACAAATAACTCTTTGCTATCATATATACTTCTCTCATACAGAAATTGTCCCTAATGGCAACACACAGCGATGTCACCAAAATGAACCCAGACAAATGCGACGTGCAACTTCAATTTTTACGCGTATCCCCGTGTACCTACGGGCAACCAAAACCCGTCTTTCCAGAGAACAGCGCTTACCTCTATCCTACTACAGAATTGTCACCAATTTCCAACTTCCTACCTCCAGGAAGCCGTACAGACAACCTAAAACTCAATACAACGTCAACATATAGTGTTAGTACATATATCAATACCAATCAATAATCGATAAGCTATATACATGCCAAATCATCAAACTAAACAATAAAAACCATCTCTAGCTACCAAGAATACTGGTGCAGTTCAGAACACAAAATCTCCTCCTGCTTCCACGGACGGAATGATTCCACAGTCACACGCGCATACACACATCACACACTGGTGGGGCCCATAACACCAACATTCATTCTCATCAATCTATCCGTGCCTACAGAGAGATCTTCAAATTACTCCGAACTACAGTTCTATTCCTTGGATGGAGGAAACCACATCTATTTAAATTTTACCCTAACAATTCCTCCATCCGGAGGTTAATCGGATCATTTAGTTGTTTAGTAATTTGATGGTAATACTTCAATTCTTATAGTAATCAAATAAACATTTCAAGAAATAACCACCCGACACAGTTCTTCAAACAATAATTTTTCTTTATCTAATTAAAGTTCAGGTTAAAATCCTAACAAATGCAATAGTATCTTTTGTCATAATTACCTATTCTGGCTAATTGTCGTTCTCTAAGTCAGAACTGGTCCTCAGAAATTCATCAGAGATTCTACCGTCCCGTCCTCTGCTGTCAGCGTAGAGTGCTGCATAGAGTAGCATCGATCAGGGTGCGTCTCGAGCTCATTGGGTGGTAACCTAATTTTCCTCTCTTGACTACTAATATTTATACTGAAATTTACATATAACAGATACATTTCATAATTTCTAGGCTTTTCATTGGCTGAATTCAGCCCCGTCCCAAGATTTTAAGAAACAATTTAAAAGTTCTCATACGGATGATGTATAAACTAGGCGCATGGGAAAATCGTTCCCAGGTCAGGAAAGTATCAGTCTATTGTGAATAGGTGGCTTTTGGTTCCCAGTTTGCAACATTTCTTCCGTGTTCAGGGACATTGGCATCTCGCCCAGAGTAGTCTTCATGGACCTGGTTCAGGGGTTCAAGGAGAGGTTGCTACGTAGTCAGTGCAGACGCCTTCCTCCATTGTCAATTGCATGAAGTCATGTACTTTAGTGAGGATTCGGTCGGCGGCCATCTTTTAGCAGGCCGAAATAGTCAACTTCAGGTAAAAGAAACACAAAACGTAATTAATACATAGAAATGAATAAAACAATGTTAATCCCTCATTAATACCCTTATGTGTATGCATTTATCTAGCCATATGCAACATTTAAAGCCGTTAATGCTGGGTTATTTAAGCGCAAAACACATTAACATTGCTTAAACTAAACATATAAGTTTAATATACGTACAAACTTAGTTCACTTATTATTTTAGCCATGCAATGCATTCCCACGCGTATTCTTTCGGTTAATAAGGTTGGTTAATTCAATTACCACACATTTATTATTCATTAGAATTAGTTCTCTAGTCGTTTTAATAAAAACTTATATAAATGGATTGGGTATACCAAAATATTTTATTTTACCCGCTCCATCATGGCGTAATGGCGTAATCATGGGCATTTCACGTAACAGTCCTAATGTGCAATGCAAGATATTACACGAGATCACAGCAGCATGGATGGCGTTCTACCCCGGCCTTGCCTTTGGATGAGTGGGAGGTGTGGGCCACCGCCACTCTCTGGAGTTCCGGGGGCTAGGGAAGGGGGGAGGCATCTTCCTGTGCAGGGTGAGCGTGGCCCCTGAGCATGGCCACCAGAAGGGACATGGCAGCTGGGCACGTCCTCCAGGACTTCCGGTTTTCGGAAGCCACGCCCTCGTCCTGCAAAAATGATTGTCAGCGTTTGACTCAAGCCTGCACTGTTAAATAATGCTGGGGGCGGGGGAGGGGGGTGTATCATGTCACACCACTGGATGGTGCCAGATGCCGGGACTGCCATGTCTTCTCTTTGCCAGAAGGATATATATTTTTTAAATTAGAAACATGTGCTCATTCGGTGACCCTCCTTAGAATAGACTGGATTGTGGCCCGGATGTTCTCCCCCCTCAGAGTTACCGATAGAGGGGGCCTCGGCCACTCAAAGGTGCGGGTAATCTGGGCCCTTACAAGGAGGCCCCTGAGTGTCTCCTTGGAAATGAACTGTGGCCGCGGGCATTTGTACTTCTGTGTCTGTTTCTCTTTCCCCTCTGGATTTTCCCGCTAAAATCTATGTGAAAAGAAAGAAATGTGTGGCCCCAGCCCAGATCTCATCATTCTGATATGGATGGTGTCCGCTGTTAACGGTCTCAGTGGGGTTCAGAGGCCACTTATCTCGAGGGCCTTTATGGGGCCCCACATGAGAGGCATGGCCAGGGCCCTGTAGTGCTCATTGTAGAGACGGGCCCTGTGGAGGAAGGTATCTTTATCAATGTTGGTGCCAGCTGCAGGAATAAAGCGCCCTAAAGTCCCATGTCTAAGGCGGCGCTCGTGGTCCGTGCTGTTTTCGGGGTGACTTGTCTACAGACGCCCCTCTGAAGGACCCCAACACTTATGCAGCCTTGGAAAGCCGCAGATTGGGCAGGTCCAGTAAAAGGCCGCCTTTGTTCGAATTTCACATGATCCTGCCCCGCGGGGGTCTCCCCTGGTCAAAGCTTGGGAGGGGGGGGGGGCGACTGGTCAAGTTTAAAACATTTTGGGGCAGATTTACAAGCCCCTTGCGCCACTCTTGAGTCATTTTTATCAAGACGCTAAAGTGGCGCAAGGGGCTTGTAAATAAGCCCCTTTGGGCTTCTTTACAAGACCCTTACGCCGCCGTTGAGTCACTGTTAACATGGGAAAAAGTGACGTGCAGGCGGCGCAAGGGTCTTGTAAATAAGCCTTAGCCTGAGTGTAACTGCGGCGCCATTTCCTGCTCACGCCCAGCAGCCTTCAAGGGGTGTCTGTGCCATTAAAAGCATCGGTTACACACCTGACGTTTCTGGAAAGAAGTGTGAGAACTCGTTTCCTCGGAGGCTGGAGTTCTCATTTCTGTGTCTGGCCCAAGGTTGTCTTCAAACTTTCTTGTGACGTCGGAGCCCGCACTTGTAAAGGCCTTTGCCCCGTTTCATCACGTGATCTCCATTGTGGGGCTGCCTACAATCTCCGGATTCATCCGCCAAACACAACTGACCATCACAACACGGGTACCACCAAAAATATACCAAAAAAACGCTGATTAACTCCGTCCTTTGGGATGCAAGGCAAACCCAATCAGAAAGAAGAATGCAGTCTATGAGACGTTCGAGAACAGAGCGTCACGGCACTGGACCCCCAACAGCGTTGCAAAGTCACACGAGTAGCAATATAGCGCTATAAGCACCTTTGCAACAAAGCACATGGTTGTGTATCTGTGAGCCAATAATATCAAAAACGAGACGAGAGGGTCCGTGAATTTGTTTATCGGATAGTACTTTTTTTTTAATTAAAAAGTTTATTCGTGTTTGTTTAAAGACAACATAATGAACTCTATAAATATGCATACACGACTATAATAACATAATTACGACACTAGTGATGTTCGTGGCCGTGCTCCGAGCCCCCTTATGGGTTTTATATCCTCAGGAGGACGCTTTGCAGCCGGAGCTCGGCTGCCACAGTCCATGACCGAGCGGAGCTCTTTAAAGTCGATTTGTTCCGCTGTCCCAAACGCCCCTTGATGAGTGAATGATTGAGTAACGACACTTTTATAGCGCTCTGTACTGCAAGATTGGAGCATATTGGCGAACAAGGTGTCCGGGGGACGGAGGCTAATCTGTAGGGGGAGGATGGGGGCGGGGGCAGGGAGCTGATTGAAAATTGGCAATCGCTCTCCATTCCATCCAGATTTAGCGCCTATCGCCTCGGCGACGCGTCCGACCTTCCGACACAGGAGGCGCTAATTTCTTCGGAATACATCTTCCTCCAGCGCCGGCGATCATTACTCATGGAGAAGGCGCTATCGATCGGGCAGGGTGGGGGCGACCTTTGGAGGGGGGCCGTGGCTTTGAAGCGCTCTCTTAACTGGGCGCCCGAGATTAACGAGGATCCGAGCGCCCCCCGGTGCCCCCCGCGCCCCTCCGCGGGGCCCACGCTCCGCTGCCGCATTGACCGGCCCGGCCCGCGCTCCAGCGCCTCGAGAAGAGCGAGTCCTTTCCAATCTTCTCCCCCGGCCCCCGGAGGTCACGAGCTCCCGTCACCCCCCCGCGCCGGGGACTCGGTCCCTGCACACGGGAGTCTGTTTAAAGTGCCGCGGCCTCAGCACATCCATCACCGGCTGGCACCGGGGGGAGAGGGCGGGGGGCTGGAGGGACGTGGGTTTAGCCATCTGGGCCACCGGGACGGCCGTCCGTGGACTTACCCTGTACGATGACACTGTGGAAGGGGAGGGGGTTGGGAGGTAGCACCGTCCCGCCACCAGTGAGTTTACACAGTACTGTAACTACTCGCACCACCCCTGGGCTTTCAACGCACGGTAACAAGGGGGGGGAGTGGGGGGGGGGCACCGCACCCAACATCTCTGGGATTACACAGTACTGTAACCGGTCCCGCCATCCCTAAGCCTACACAGTACTGTAACCGGTCCCTCCTTCCATGGGCCTACACAGTACTGTAACCGGTCCGGCCCGTCTCTGGGCCTACACAGTACTGTAACCGGTCCGGCCCGTCTCTGGGCCTACACAGTACTGTAACCGGTCCCACCATCCCTGGGCCTACACAGTACTGTAACCGGTCCCTCCATCCATGGGCCTACATAGTACTGTAACCATCCCTCCATCCATGGGCCTACACAGTACTGTAACCGGTCCCTCCATCCATGGGCCTACACAGTACTGTAACCGGTCCCACCATCGATGTGCCTACACAGTACTGTAACCGGTCCCGCCATCCCTCGTTTTACACAGTACTGTAACCGGTCGCGCCATCCATGGGCCTACACACAGTACTGTAACCGGTCCCGCCATCCATGGGCCTACACAGTAGTGTAACCGTTCCCTCCATCCATGGGCCTACACAGTACAGTAACCGGAACTGTCATCCATGGGCCTACACAGTACTGTAACCGGTCCCTCCATCCATGGGCCTACACAGTACTGTAACCGGTCCCTCCATCCATGGGCCTACACAGTACTGTAACCGGTCCCTCTATCCATGGGCCTACACAGTACTGTAACCAGTCCCTTCATCCTTAGGCCTACACAGTACTGTAACCGGTCCCGCCATCCATGGACCTACACAGTACTGTAACCGTTCCCTCTATCCATGGGACTACACAGTACTGTAACCGTTCCCTCTATCCATGGGACTACACAGTACTTTAACCGGTCCCGCCATCCATGGGCCTACACAGTACTGTAACCAGTCTGACCATCCTGGGCCTGCACAATACTGTAACCGGTCCCACCATCCCTCGGTTTCCACTGTACCGTAACAATGTGGAGGAGTGGGAGGAGGGGGCCCCTGACCCAAAATTCCTCGTCTTGCACGGTACTGTAACCGGTCCCTCTATCCATGGGATAACACAGTACTGTAACTGGTCCGGCCAGTCTCTGGGCTTACACAGTACTGTACCTGGTCCTTCTATCCATGGGCCTACACAGCACTGTAACATTCAAAATACAAATATTAGCAGTGTGGGCCATTCAATGTCGCACTAGTATAATTTTGTGAGCCCACTGCTTAAAAGTCACAAATAATTCAAAAACTGATGAACAAAAGTGAAAAGGAGCACAGTGGAAAAAGGCGTGAAGCCGAAAAGCGTCCTGTTCTGTTTGTTTTCTCGGTGAAATAAACTAACCGAGTTTCATCACCTGATCGAGTGCGGTCTCTTTACTTCTTTGTGACGTGAGGTTCGGAGCTGGTAGTTATAGTTAGGACCTATGTTCCATAGGAAAAGCTTTTTTTCTTTTTACAATAACTTTGGCGCCGGTTGATGAATCTTCGCGAATTTTTCAAAACTAGTGTCCCGCTCCGGTCAGCTCCTGTCTTGAAAGTTTCGTGGTGATTCGCCAAGCAAGGGCCGAGAAAAAAGGGGGATCCCAAAACGTGTTTTCCCCATGTTAATTTCTATAGGAAACTTTAGACACGGCTACAGCCCGAACTGCTGAACGGAATTACACCAAATTTGGCAAAAAGGTAGCCCTTGGTTCAGAAAGAGCCTCTTTTTTTAAATGGTGTAAATCTGTTCAGTAGTTCCTGAGAAATTAAAAAAATAGAGGTCTGAAAATCAATTTCCCATAGGAATCTTTAGCCAAGGCTACAGCCCGAACTGCTGAACGGAATTACACCAAATTTGGCAAAAAGGTAGTGCTTGGTTCAGAAAGCGTCTTTTTTTTAAAAACGTAGTTGCTGAGAAATTAAAAAATAAATGTTTTGATATTTAGGGACGCGGTGGATTCGCGACCCCTCCCGACCACGAGCTTCACTGTGATTGGCTGCCAACACTCCAAACCAGGAAGTGTTGGCAGCCATCTTGTGACTCGGTAGAACCGAGTCACAGGAAAACAGTAAAATAAAGTTGACAAACAAGAAAAGGGGGCAGGGTAGAAACACTCTGACCCCTAGGCCTGCTCAGGGGGTCCCACAAGGACCCCCAGGTCCAAAAAAAGCATAAAAAAAAAAAAATCGGCAAAATTCACGCTGGGGTCGCAAATCCCACCGAATTATTTTTAAAAAATGAAGCATGGGCTCCCACGCTTCATTTAATTGAGGCCCCTGGGTGGGTCAGGTCCCGGGGGCATTGCCCAAAAATATTAGTGGGGTCCCGCGGGGGCCCCTGCAGCCCCAGGGACCACCTCCTCCCTGGGGCTGTGCACTAGTTGGGAGGGCCCTCTCCTGGAGCCTTTGATGGCCCTGGGGACCGCCACCCCCAGGGCCGGCTCCTGCAGTGTCCTGGGGTGCCCACCCCCGGGACACTGCTGTTTGCAATGACAGGGCGGGAGCCGTGCAGCCCTCGGCCTGTCATTGCAAACTCTGGTTTGGATTTTGGAATCGCGAGAGCAGGTTTTCTGCTGTCGCTTCCAAAATCCAAAGCAGATTGCTTTTCCACACGGGGAGCTGCATGTCAGCAGCTTCCTGTGTGGAAAAGCAATGCCGGCTCCAGCAGGAGGCGTGGAGCTGGCGGGACCGTGGGGGCATTGGGGCTCCCCCCACGGTCCCCAACGGAGTGGCCAGGTCCCGGGGGATGGTTCCCTGGGGCTAGAAGTGGCCCGGGAGGGGGCCATGCGGCCCCCCTCCCAAAAAATAAATTTTTAAAAAAGGAAGGCCGGCCCCGGGGGATGGGGTCCCCGGGGCCAATAGAAGCCTCAGGAGGGGGCCACGCAGCCTCGCTCCTTAAAAAAGTAAATATATGTGGCCATGCACCGGGGGATGAGGTCCCCGGGGCCAGAATTTGCCACAGGAGGGGGGCCCACGCTTCCACCTTCCCGTTTAGATTTTTTTTTTTTTTAAAAAGGGGTCAGACTCTGGGGGATGGTATCCCCAGGGCTCAAAAAAAGGAAAAAGAAGGGGGACCACACAACCCCCCTTCTAAAAATAAAAACATTAATAAAAAGACCGGTATTGTGACGGAGGCCCCGCCCCCTCCCAGCAACACTCTGCAAACGCGCCCTGTGGCGCGTTTTAAGTTGGGAAATTAATTCCCCTTTAATACTGGGGTCCCTGGGGCCAACTAGCCCACCAGGTACCTTCAGTAAGCGCCAAAGGGTTGCCTTGCAGAGAGGTGGTCCGAGGCCACGCTCCTTTTTACACCCCTTTGCAACGCAGCTGTGTGGCGCTTACTGGAGGTATCCGGTGGGCTAGTTGGAACCCAGAGACCCTCAGAACTCAAGGGGATTTAATCCCCCAATTTACAACGCACCAGGGGGCGCGTTTGCACAGTGGTGTAGGGAGGGGCGTGGCCTGATTTGACAAGTATGCAAACGCACCCTGTGGCGCGTTTTAAGTTGGAGGATTAAGTCCCCTTCAATCCTAAGGGTCCTTGGGGGCCAACTAGCCCACCCGGTACCTCCAGTAAGTGCCAAGTTGCTGTGTTGCAGAGAGGTGTTATGAGGCCACGCCCCTTTTTACACCACTCTGCAACGCAGCTCTGTGCCACTTACTGGAGGTAGCTGGTGGGCTAATTGGCCCTCAGGGATCCTCAAGATTCAAGGAGACTTAATCACCCAATTTAAAACGCGCCACAGGGCGCGTTTGCACATTTGTCACATCAGGCCCGCCCCCCTCCCTGCACCACAGTGCAAACACGCCCTGTGGCACGTTTTAAGTTAGGAGATTAATTCCCCTTCAATCCTGAGGGTCCCTGGGGGCCAACTAGTCCACCAGTTACCTCTTGGTAATACCACAGGGCTGCGTTGCAGAGGGGTGCTCCGAGGCCACGGCCCTTTTTACAGCACTCTGCAAACGCGGCTTCTGGTGCACTGCTGGTGGGGTGATGAGGTCCTCTTGTGTCCTGAGGACCTCAAGACACAAGTGGACTTCATCCTCTGAGCAGCAGTGCGCTAGAAGCCGAGTTTGCAGCGTGGTGTAAAAAGGAGAGTGGCCTCAGAACTAACCCTGGGCGAGACACTACGCTTCGCCCACGTAGTGTACGTAGCGCTGCCTGCTTCGCAGTTTTCGAAGTAGGCGAAGCAGGCTAGCGCTACGCACACCCAGGGCGAAGCGTAGCTGCCTGCCGCTGCCACCCGCCTCCCGCCCTCCTTTTAAATCAAACCCCCGGATTTACAATAAATACTAAATTAAAGAAACTTACCTGAAACGCGGCATCTCCGGGGCTCCCTCTTCCATTTCAAACTTCTTCTGACTAAAGCGCATGCGCGGACGCCCGCGCATGCGCATTTCTCGCAAGAAATGCGCATGCGCGGGCTTCCGCGCATGCGCATTTGTCAGAAGAAGTTTGAAATGGAAGAGGGAGCCCCGGAGACGCCGCGTTTCAGGTAAGTTTCTTTAATTTAGTATTCATTGTAAATGCAGGGGTTTGATTTAAAAGGAGGGCGGGCGGGAGGTGGGTGGCGCGTAGTGGGGCTACGCGAAGCACGTAGTGTGCGTAGATTTGGGCACACTACGTGCTGCTTCACGTAGCCCCACTACGCCCACTACGCCCACCCTTACTCAGAACACCTCTCTGAAAACGCAGGTCTGTGGCGCTTACTGGATGTACCTGGTGGGCTACTTGGCCACCAGGGACCTTCAGGATTCAAGGGGACTTAATAGGGATGTTATAGTTAGAAATTGGCATTTAAAAAAACATTGAAATTCACTGAAAAAACCATAGGTTTCAGGTACGTTATAGTTAGAAATTAGCATTTAAAAAACCTTAGAAATTCACTGAAAAAAACATAGGTTTCAGGGATGTTATAGTTAGCTGGACATTTCACTCTTACAAAACCATAGAAATTCCACAGTTATAGTTAGTTCAGCTAAGTATAACTCGCGCCCCCGCAATGCACTGCTCATGACGTCACATATTACATCATTCATGACATGGACAGTGACATCACTGATGACATCATCCACGTGAAAATCTGATGCACCTCCTCACACTCTAATATTACCTTTGATACACCCACTGTAAAATAAAGACTACCATTTTCTAAATCATTGACTCACCAATACCAGTTACTACATACTCACTCACTGATTCCTAGGTCTACACACGCATCCACTCATTCATCCGTACAATCACTCATACATGCAGTCACTCATCAATACAACACTATGATATGCACTCATACACCTATACAGACACTCGCACACCGCCACTCATCCATGCAGTTACTCACACACCTAGTCAGTCATGCTAAGAATCAATCACACTCCCATTTACTCACCTATACAATTATACACACACCACCTCACTTATTCATACAGATACTAACGCATACTTACTCTCTTATATAATCAGTGATAGAACGAAGTACACACTCATATCCATACAGCCAGTCTCACAATCACTGACTATCATGTAGAGTCATTTACATACTTCAACTCTTACATACACTGCCTTTTACATATGTAGTTACTTGGACATGTACCACTGAGACATCCATTCCCTCACCAACACTCCCATACACACACTCATGCACCCATACAGCTGTTTCCCCATACACTCTTGAACCCATACACCCAGTGAATCAACCACTCACACATCTATGCACAGAGTCACACACCTCCCACCCACCCACACACACTCAATCTCCCCAAAAAATACTCAGACAACCAATCAATAACCTATATAGACACTCATGTAGCTACTGACCAACCCATGCATTAGCTTGCACAACAGACAGACTGATACAGACATTCACACAGTTTAGTCACTAACCTATGCATTCAGTAAGACACATTTAATCACTCACTCATTCAGTCAGTCACGCACCGACTAAATCCTCCATCCAGATACTTATACATAAGGCTCCCAGTTTTCCGTTTTTACTGATTTTTACAAATAAATACAGACAGAAAACCATTTAATTTCTTGTCTGTATTTATTTTTAAATGTGGATAAAAACGGAAATTGGGTGCTTTTTGAGTGGTTCTAAATACACTTTGCCATGACTGCCAGGCCAATAACTGTGTGGAATGATAGGTAAGGGGTTTAAAAATAAAAGGAATTTTAGTAAAGAGGCTCAAACAGCAGTATATATGCACTAGGCTGATACTGAAATGTGCATATTTTCATATAAGTGCATTAATTTATCTCTGTAGGTGTTCATATCCCTGAAACCAGGCAGGCATTCAAGCGTGATTGCATATTTATTGGCTAAATAAATGCGGAAATATAGCGGTTTCAGCTTTATTTTTTTCACCAAACCCATAATAAATATGGATAAATACAGATAAAGTTGACCAAAAATAAATATGGATAAATACAGACGGAAATGTGATAAAAATAAATACCATAAAACCGGGAGCCCTACTTATACACCCACTCATTCTTCAATACACCTTGGAATATATATAAAACATATTTTAACTTTACAGAAACGCACAGTCACTGGATGATGTCATCAGTGTTGTCATCAGTGATGTCATTTGAGATGTCATCAGTGATGTCACTGACCATGTCATGAATGATGTAATGTGTGACGTCATGAGCAGTGCATTGCGGGTGCGCGAGTTATAGTTAGCTGAACTAAGTATAACGGTGGAATTTCTGTGGTTTTGTAAGAGTGAAATGTCCAGCTACCTATAATGTCCCTGAAACCTATGTTTTTTTCAGTGAATTGCTAAGGTTTTTTAAATGCTAATTTCTAACTATAACATACCTGAAACCTATGTTTTTTCCAGTGAAAAAAATAAATAAAAAAAAGATATATATATATATATATATATATATATATATATATATATATATATATATGTATGTATGTATGTGTATGTATATATCTATATCTATATCACTGAAAAAACCATAGGTTTCACACACGTTATAGTTAGGAATTAGCATTTAAAAAACCTTGCAAATTCACTTAAAAAACCATAGGTTTCACACATGTTATAGTTAGCTGTACATTTCACTCGTAAAAAACCAATGAAATTCCACGTTATAGTTAGATCAGGTAACTATAACTTGCGCGCCCACAATAAACTGCTGATGACGTCACATATTACATCACTCATGACATGGTCATGGTCAGTGACATCACTCTTCACATCAATGATGACATTTGAAATGACACATTGTGGATTGCGGTCGCGCAAGTTATAGTTACCTGATCTAACTATAACGTGGAATTTCATTGGTTTTTTACGAGTGAAATGTACAGCTAACTATAACATGTGTGAAACCTATGGTTTTTTAAGTGAATTTGCAAGGTTTTTTAAATGCTAATTCCTAACTATAACGTGTGTGAAACCTATGGTTTTTTCAGTGAATTTGTACGTTTTTTTAAATGCTAAGTTATGTATTTATTTATTTATTTTTTTTCTGGTTTTTCACCGTGCGCACACCCTGCGCGCACGGTGCGCTTCGCGCACCGTGCGCGCGCTGTGGGCACTCGGTGCGCTTCGCGCTCCTAGCACCCACATTGCGCAGTCCATACCGTGCGCGCCTCGCCTTTTTTTACACAGTAACAATTTTTTTTTCTCCCTTGCGGGTCCTTCAATTTATTTAATAAATGTGATTGTTATTTCTTTTTTTTTTTCTTTTTTTTTTTTGCCGTGCGCGTACGGTAAGCTTACCGTACGCGCACTCGGCGATTTTTAAAAAAAATTAATAAATGTATTTTTCGTACTTTTGTGTCCTTCTTTGACCCCCTTTCAAATGTTATGGGGTCTATAACTCTCTTCCTTGCCCCCTTTTCACGTTATCTCCCTTTTTTTTTCTGTGTGAAACACACAAAATGGCGGCCGACACTTCCTGATTTCGTCCGATTCGAATGTTTACAGTCATGTGACAACCAATCAGATTTGAGCTGGCGCACGGCACCGTACGCGTACGGTAAGCTTACCGTAAGCGCACGGAGCGCGCTTACAGATATATATATTGCTTTAAATGCTTTTTTCTCAGGAACTACTGAACAAATTTACACCAGACCTACAAAAGGCACTTCCTTGACCTTATGGCTACCTCTCTGCCAATTTTCAAGTAATTCTGTTCAGCCGTTCAGGCTGTAGCTGTGTCTAAAGGTCCTATGGAAAAATGCATGGGGAAAACGCGTTTTGGGACCCCCCTTTTTTCTCAGCCCCCGCTTGACGAATCACCCCGAGACTTTCAGGGTAGGAGCTGAACGGAGCGCCCCATTAGTTTTGAAAATTTCGCGAGGATTCGTCAACCGGCGCCAAAGTTATTCAAAATAGAATTTTGAGATTTCCTATGGAAACACGGTCCTAACTATAACTATCTACTGGCGACCGCCAGTAGATAATATATATAGATATATCACTGAAAAAACCATAGGTTTCACACACGTTATAGTTAGGAATTAGCATTTAAAAAACCTTGCAAATTCACTGAAAAAACCATAGGTTTCACACATGTTATAGTTAGCTGGAAATTTTACTGATAAAAAACCTATGAAATTCCCCCGTTATAGTTAGTGCAGGCAACTATAACTCACGCGACCGCAATCCTCTGCTGATGCTAATACTGTATTTAGACACTTATTTGCCCATGTCTTCTTCCATACATTTTTAGCTATACATATATTACAAATATTTTTTTTTCATAAAGACACATATGTCATCAGCAGAGGATTACGGTCGCGTGAGTTATATTTGCCTGCACTAACTATAACGGGGGAATTTCATAGGTTTTTTATCAGTAAAATTTCCAGCTAACTATAACATGTGTGAAACCTATGGTTTTTTCAGTGAATTTGCAAGGTTTTTTAAATGCTAATTCCTAACTATAACGTGTGTGAAACCTATGGTTTTTTCAGTGAATTTGTACGGTTTTTTAAATGCTAAGTTACTTTACGCCATTCGTGGCGTGCGCGCCCACTTAACGCAGTTCGTTCCGTGCGCGCACGGTGCGCTTCGCGCACCGTGCGCGCACAGTGAGCACGCGGTGCGCTTCGCGCACCGCGCGCCTACTTTACGCAGTTAGTGCCGTGCACGCACGGTGGGCACGCGGTGCGATGACAAAGCAAGAAAGCACGTCAACAAATCTGTTTCTGCTTTCCTCCGTGACTATGGTATGGGTGCCATTGACCACAACAACTTGCGTTATGACATGCAAGACATTTATAGAGGAGATGGTGTGCACTTCAATGATGAAGGGAACAGAGTCTTCCTCTTGAACCTTAGACTCTGCATCGGTACTTACTTGTAGGTACCACTAAAAAATCATTTCATAAACACAACGGCTCTTTTTAGAGCCCCCTAATATCTAAACACTTAAATCTGATTTTCATTTTTTTTTTTTTTTTTTCCTACCGTACGCTTACCGTAAGCTTACCGTACGCGTACCCCGTGATTTTTTTTAAAATCAATAAATGTTTTCTTTGTACTTTTCTGTCCTTCTTTGACCCCCTTACAAATGTTAGGGGGTCTGTAACTCTCCTCATTGCCCCCTTTCCTTGTTTTCACTCTTTTTTTTCAGAGTGAAATCCACAAAATGGCGGCCGCCGCTTCCTGGTTTCGGCCGATTCGAATGTTTACTAAGATCTAAGAGCCAATCAGAATCGCGCTCGCGCACGCCACCGTACGCTTACCGTAAGCGTACGGTAAGCGTACCGTAAGCGGGCTCAGATATATATATTGATTTAAAGGCTATTTTCTCAGAATCTACTGAACAGATTTACACCAAACCTACAAAAGGCACTTCCTTGACCTAGGGACTACCTCTCTGCCAAATTTTGAGTAATTCTGTTCAGCCGTTCGGGCTGTAGCTCGTTCTAAAGGTCCTATGGAAAAATGCATGGGAAAAACGCGTTTTGGGACCCCCCTTTTATCTCAGCCCCCGCTTGACGGATCCCCCCGAGACTTTCAGGGTAGGAGCGGAGCGTAGCGCCCCACCTATTTTGAGAAATTCGCGAGGATTCGTCGACCGGCGCCAAAGTTATTCAAAATAGAATGTTGAGGTTTTCCTATGGAAACGTGGTCCTAACTATAACTACCTACTGGCGACCGCCAGTAGGTAATATATATATCTATACATATACATATTGATTCCAAGTAGAATAGACAACAGCAATCAATCACATCCAATGAAATTCATCGGGGATTCTTGTTAGTCTATTTAAAATCCACTTTATTGAGTTTTATAACATACGCACATCAGCCCAGCCAACGCGTTTTGTCGACAGGACTTCATCAGGTTGAATTTATCCTTCAAAAAAGCATTGTGTCTTCATGTAAGAGAAATAAAAGGTGAATGGTGCCCCACGAAAGTTCCAATTTCATTGTGTAGAGAGGTCTAGTACCCTCTGGTATGATCTGCCATGTCCGAGTCAGAGCTGAAAATCATTAGCAAATGATCTGTGATTTACAGACGACGAGGGAAAATTAAATAAATTTTCCCTCGTCATCGTCTGTCGAAATCCCTCCCTCACCTGGCCTCACCGCTCTTACCTGCACGGGCCGCGGCTGGTGGGAGGCAAAAAAGATTTCTGAGCAAGAAAGACATGAAAGCAAACAAAACTGTCGAAAATTTCTTGGCTTCTATTAACTCTTTCCGTGCTCATGACGGAACCACGCCGTCATGAGCCACGGTTGCCGTGTGCTCATGCCGCCCACGCGGCGCTAATTCCCCGCCTGTGCGGGCCATTAGCGCCGTGGGCGGAGTCATGACGGAACCACTCCGTCATGAGCGCAGCCCAACCGTGGCTCATGACGGAGTGGCTCCGTCATGAGCACCGCGCCACCGCGCTGCCCCCCCCGCACCCCCCAGCGCTGCGGCGGAATTTCCGCCGCAGCGAAGGGGTTAAAGTCACTGCCCATGTCACTGTAAAAGTTAGCAATGGGATCGAGTGAGGTAAATCTGAGTTCTGATACATTTACCTTTTTGTTTGAAAGATTGTAAAGTTCTGGCCAGTGCTAGGAACAGGACAGCAGAGTGCCACACACACAAAGTATCAATATTTAGTGTTTCCTCTCAGAGCGATTACCATTTAGGGAATTTCACTCCAAACTTACATTGTTAGATGTGAAACTACTAGAATGCAATGTTATGGAGGCTGAAAGGGTTCAATGGCGTGCACGCTGAGCCATGACTGCAAAAACAGATCAACGCCCTGCGCAGCCTTAAAAAGTTCTGACACCAATTATCCATTGACACTCAGGCGACTCCAGAGGGTATTTCCTTTAGTAAGTTAGCATGATGCCGATGCAATTATAATTTTTGAGATATATCTCCTTTCACCTGCATACAATGAGTTTTCCCAATTTTGCAGCACACCTGGAAAGCAAACGACTAAATACAATAAAACTATTTTGCAATCCTGATTCACTAACCGTCTCCTTTCCTTGGGACTCGCGGTGCTAAGATATAGCTGCAAGACCCAGAGGCGGGCGGTCTCCCCTCTAGGGTACTCCCTTAGCTAGTATTGTATCAATACGGCCAGCATTTTCTTGTTTAAACTAGAAGTAAAAATTAATAGAAGAGCAAAAGACTGTATTGTATACGTTTGCCACAGGAGGCTCAAGGCTGATTTGCATATGGTTGGTCCTCATCTCTAGCACACTGAGCAAAACAATACTGACCTGGGGCCGTATTACATAAGTGCAACAAGGGTGCAACAGGAGTTTGTGCCCGCTTTGCACGCCCTGGGTTACTTTGGTATTACAGAAGGGGCCACAGACGCGTGTGCAGCCCCTTCTTTAATATCGATAGCACTTGTACGCATGAAGCGCCAGGGCTATCTTCAGGAGCGTCCCCTCATTTGCATGGGGGCGTGCCCCATGCAAATGAGACAATCCCTTTACCTCTGTGCCCCCCCGTATTACAGATATGGGCGCAGAGGGAAAGAAGCTCTCAGGAGGTGCACTTGAAGTGCTTCATCTAAAAGGTGGTGCGCTGTCAGTGCGCCCCCTGATTGCAGCACTCGGGAGGGGGGAATAGGGCTCACTGACTGCACCCACCTGCAAGGGGATCTATAATCCCCTTTAAAAGTGCTGGTGGGTTGCCGCCTGCACTGTGAAACACGGAGCAACAGCTTTAAAGCCACTCCGTATATCACTTGAATGCACTGCCTTTAAGGCTTTATGCCTCTCAGTTTAATGTCCACTACTTCCCCTTTAAAAAAAAAATGAAAGCCCAGCAGTGTCCTCTCTTTTGGGCCAAGTATATTTCCGAATTGCTATTTTTAAAAGGCAAGACATGAATTTTGGAAAATATAGTATTTACGGCTGCACTGGGTGCAGCGTATTCCATAGTATTCACGGCTACCCTGGGTGCAGCGCATCCCATAGTATTCACGGCTACCCTGGGTGCAGCGCATCCCATAGTATTCACGGCTACCCTGGGTGCAGCGCATCCCATAGTATTCACGGCTACCCTGGGTGCAGCGCATCCCATAGTATTCACGGCTACCCTGGGTGCAGCGCATCCCATAGTATTCACGGCTACCCTGGGTGCAGTGCATTCCATGTTATGGGGCGCACTTTCGCTGTTTGTGCCCGGCGCACCTGTTTTAAGGTTCAACAGGTGCAAACAGGGAAAGTGCACCCTTTACAGAATAGGGCCCCTAGAGTTCTTACTAGAGTAATTACCAGGGCTGATATTAATTCAATCATTCAACCCTTCACCCTGTTCTTCTTCTTAGTGACACTCCCTCGGAGCAATGTGTATGTTCAGCTGCGGGCCTTGTAGCTCCTGCACCTTAGGGCACAATCTCCACCTCACAGAGGAGGCCTAACACAATGACATGGGATATGAAAATATAGAAACAATGCCTTGGTTACCTAACAAATTAAAATCTCTGAAACTGGAAGTGCCGACAGTTGTGTAGCAGAGGGCAACTAGTCCTGTCATTCATGGGCTTTTACCATACCATAATATTCTGTGAGAAAGTAACCGGGTCACCAGTGCATATCCATGCTCTTACACTACACCATAAAACTATGGAGAAGGACAAGCAGGCGAGGAGTCCCGCATCTACGGCAGTATGATGTATACCAACGATAGAGATGGACAAACAGCAGAATGTTCCTGTATATCATCATGAACCATATTGCGACTCTGGGAAGCTGAGTGAATGCTTCCCCCATCCATGGTCGCGCTTCATAGTGACACAGAAGGAGGGTAACTGAACCCATCATCCTTGCTATGTATTATACATTGGACTGTGGAGGACAACAGCTGGGATGTCTATCTGCCACCGGAATCCAAACAATGGTTCAAGTACAATGCTAGATATAAGAGGGAATATGAAACAGAAGAAACTAAACCCTGGTAGCATTTAGTTAGAGAAAAAGGAGAAAGAAAAGAAAAAAACTAAAAGCTGGTGCTAACCAACAAGTAAAGTACCGAAAACCCATGTACAAGTGATCACTTCAGTTTTATAGAATTTATTATCAAAAAGTTATTTTTTACGTAAAACAATAATGGCGCTCACAAAATAACACAAATAGTGTTACAATTGTAAACAGTGACATGTGTAAACAAACAAAGTGTTGCTGAGGAAAACTACAAACACATTGTTCAAAACAAAACAGAAACACACAACATAACATGTATCCTCTTGGTTTCAGGCCATATTGGCGTCGACGATGTTTCGGCCCGTAGTCAATTTAAAGGGTCATCATCAGGACAAAACATCAAATATGAAAGTGTCCACTGGATATCAATAAAATCCTGTATTGTCAGGGGTAAACACTCCAATAGAGATGTGCATGAAACGCGAAAACCTCAAAACAACGGTCACGCAACAGAGAACTCTATAGGCAATATCAGTGCCACAAGGGAAGTAATTGATACTTGTCCTAGAAGCCTTAATTGTCACAATCGTAAACATTGTAGAGATCAAATCTCCAGTACAGAAAATCCACAGATCATGCTGGTTATGGAAACCCAGTAGGTGTGCTCATATAAGTAGCAGTTAGCACAGCCGCATTCCAACAGCATGTCGGTGCTTTACAGCATATGGTGGCTGAGGGCAGCTGGGCCACCATGCTACCATCAATGCATTTACACCACACAGTAAGGCAATGGAGGAAGGCAGGTGAGCCACCAATCATGCCATCCATTGGTTTAAAACCATCCACTAATACTATGGAGGACAGCAGCTCGGCTGCTATAAATGTGTTTACACCTTGATATAAAATACCCCACTTTGCATAGTCACACCCATTGTTACTGAAGTTTATTGCTGGGATTTAGATTTTGCACAAAGGGGCACTGTTGTCCAGTGCCCCGTGTATGTGCTCGGATCCTTAAAACAAGTAAAAAATTGTTAGCCCTTGGTAGTCATATTTAACTCTCCTATACGCTATAGTATATGGTGCAGAAATTCATCCATGGCATGGAAAGTTAAATATGACCTGTGAACTCCCACACTTAGTGTACTGTTCAATACCGCGATAAAGGAAAATATGGCTTCAGGCCTCCGATAGTAGCCTGACTGCTGCACTTTAAACCTGCAGACCAACCTGTCAAAGTAACCCCTTTGACAGGGGAAAAACATTGTTTTTAAACATTAATAAGTCACCCCTATGTAGACTTGGTAGCTGAAAAGATAGGGTACATGCTAAATAAAAATAGGCATATGTAAAAATGTAACGTTGCCATATCCCTACATTGATAAACCCCCAAAAGCTATTTTCAATATGGAAGGCTCTGGCTATCCTATGAAGAAAACCTGAGATCAGATTCAAATATTAATTCTTCTGTTTTGGGCTTGGACAAACTAGAGAAATGATTCTAACACTTTTATTAAAAATCCAATCCAATAGTGAAGTTAGATTTTTAATAAATAGTTACGAAAAATAACTTTCTAGAATGTTAACTTTTCATTGCCTGCACTCATGAAGACTAATTTGCATTACCCTGACAGCAGCCACCCTGCAGTGTTTGGCCTTATTGAGGTGGAAAAACCTTTCCCTGAGCACAGACAATGGCTTATGCCTGGTGACAGGATGGACTTGGTATAGAGAGGGCTGGGTATAGAATTCACCTAAGGAAGAGACAGACTTTGTGCTTTAGGTCCAAGTTAGCCAGTTGGGTGGTGTAGTTTAAGAGGAGGGGACTGCTTATTTCCCTAAACACGTCAATGACGGGTTAACAAGTTCCTGCAAAGGCAGAAGGCCTATGTTGTCCTGGATTTCCCTTAGAATAGTGCACTCTGGGATAGTTTGCAGTAAGGCAAACTGGATGTGCTGTAAAAGTGGATCACTTTGCCCCCAGGAACCATGGATTTAGGAGTTTCCAAGAGTTAACTCTATCAACTGGTTATTTAGCTTTACAAAAAAATGGATCTCATCACAAGCTCCTCAGAACACGCTTTGGACCTGTGGAAGAATAGAGGAGAACTAAACCTGCTGTCTGAAATCTCTGAGGGGATCTGAAGGACTGGACATGCTCCCACTTGTACCCAGGACAAAGAAGTAATCTCCAAGGGTTTATCGGCTGACCTCCTGTGTGGCTATAGGAATCTCAAGAACTGCAAGAGGCCGTTTTCCTGGACTGACCAGTTGCAACTAGAATAGGACTAGACTCTGCTGCTGGCCTCTGCTGGAGTAAAGGAAACAATGGTTCTGTCGGGTGAAAGGCAACTTTTTGTACTAATAGTATGAATCAGACGTTATTCAAACATTGCAATTAAACCTGAACAACACATGAAATAAAACAGTTTGTAGGGTAATTAGCGATTTTTATGAATTGCATCATTCATATATATACCCAGAGGCATTTAGGTAAGCCGTCAAAATACAAAGTGATAAAAATTAGTGATCAAGTGACAGTTGGTGCTCAGTGATATTGTGCGTGCTATTTACAAAGTGATTTAAAAGGTCAGAAAATTATTATGGGCCAGAAAACAGGTACTCATAGTAGAACTGCAAAATAAATCAATTCGTTTTGCGCAGGCTCTAATTGCTGGCCCAGGGAATAGTGTCGACGTTTCAACCCAGATACTGCACAACTATAGGGTCAGTGCGGGTCTTCATCAGGACAGGGGTAAAAGGATGACGGCCTGTAATTGATCTAATTTTAACCCCTTATCTATAGATAAAACTGGAATGCCTCCATCTTGAGACCCACATGGGATGTCCAAGCTTCGCAATTTTCTGAAGGGTTCGGATGTGATTCATACCATATGTAACCCTGTTTTCACAATTAGGTGAGTGTAATGCCACCTAAATTCTTTGTGAGTCATTATTCTTTGACAACACATGTGATTCAAGTCCTCTCACCATTTACAGGCCGTCATCCTTTTACCCCTGTCCTGATGAAGACCCGCAATGACCCTATAGTTGTGCAGTATCTGGGTTGAAACGTCGACACTATTCCCTGGACCGGCAATTAGAGCCTGCGCAAAACGAAATGATTTATTTCGCAGTTCTACTATGAATACCTGTTTTCTGGCCAATAATATTTTTCTGACCTTTTAAATCACTTTGTAAATAGCACGCACAATATCTCTGAGCACCAATTGTCACTTGATCACTAATTGTTATCATTTTGTATTTTGACAGCTTACCTAAATGCCTCTGGGTATATATATGAATGATGCACTTCATAAAAATCGCTAATTACCCTACAAACTATTTTATTTCATGTGTTGTTCAGGATTAATTGCAATGTTTGAATAACGTATGATTCGTACTATTAGTACAAAAAGTTGCCTTTCACCCGACAGAACCATTGTTTCCTTGACATAAGATCTCCCAGGTTCTGAGGGATACTGGGTTACCCCATTGTTTGCCAAACTGAGATTAGTGCGGGTGTTTACCTGCGAGTGTTTTTACTCTAATTTATTGTTTGTTAATTATTTCAACTACCTTTGTTCATTGTGTGTATTGTCTTAGTATGTCTGAAAGAGAAACCCTGTCCTATAGCGAAGATTACATCGCAAAATTGATACATGATCAAGGTGCCTCCAACTTCTTATTAGGCTCTGATAGAGGGACAGTGGACAGTAGTCTGAATGAAAAACTAGCTAAAATTGAGAGATTGGAAAAGAAACTCATTAGATCACCCCTTCATGGGCATGTACTAACAAAGTACTTGCAGTCAAACATAATTCCAAAGGGTCTGCAAGTCCGCAATGAACCTGCGATATTTATAGACGTCCCGAAATGTAGAGAAGGGTTCAGCTACGTAGCCAATAATTGCTCCAGGCACTGGATGGTGCTTGGAGTTGAAACAGCAATAGAATATGTGAAGAAACTCACACAAGAGATAGCAGACCTCAAAAAGGAGATTCTAGACGTCTCTCTCACTAACGCCCGGGAAGCTCTAGAACGAGCTGAAAAGACTCTCACTGATTTCAACACCATCACTTTAAATAGGAAGTTAGATAAACTATCAAAGGATCTGAGAAACTACGATAAAAACACTACATATCCCTACCTATCTGATGACTACTATCAACAGGATAGTCAAGGCTTCTTTAGCAATAAGAGCAGACAGGGCCCGAGAAGATTTTATACCTTCTCTAACTCTTCCGCAGGTAGTGGATCAGACTCTGATTCAGATAGATCTTCCACCAGTCACCAGACTAACCAGGGCTCGCATTTTTTAGGGGAAGGTTATCGCCAACAAAACAGGGGCGGAGGGAGATCACAGAACTGGGAGAGACCGGGAGAATGGGGCAGGGGCCGGAATACTCAACAAGCCACGTCACAAGTACGCTTTTACCAACCAGAAACACATGGGGAGATTTCGACATGGAGGCAGACATACAGATGGTAGACACCCAAACTCGGAGTGATCAGCACCATAATACCTTAGAACACTCCAAGAACAACATGCAAGTCATAACCAATCATCTAGTTATCCCTCCACTTGGTATAAGCATCATAGATCCATCGAACGATATGATTGAACAACATCAGATCAGTAATCTGAACATTAATACCCCATCAGACTCCATCCTCAATTTATCAAATCACACCTTATCCCAAACAAAGAGATGTGCTTTCAAAGGGACTCTCCTTTGTACCCACAGTGATTCCTGACTCATTCAAAGTGAAAATTGAACTCCAGCGTTTCTTTCGCAAGACTAGACTGAAGTATTTTTTCAGTAGAAATACCTATAACCCTGTTCCTGCTGCTTCACAATTCAGACCCACTTCGACTTTTACACCGGGGCTCATATGATGAGTGAGAGGATACTGGCGTATGAGAAAATTGTACTTCAAGAGACCATGCAAACTCTAGATGAAAGAAAATATATAAAGTACAACACCAGAAAAGAAGAGAAAATGGCACTACGCTCCCTGGGTAATGACCAAACCATCGTGATCAAAGCTGCGGACAAGGGGGGTGCAGTCGTATTACAAAACACCAGCGACTACATAGAAGAGCTCGAATTACAACTTGGTGTGTTGGATAGCTATCAACCCATCCCTCGAGACCCTACCCTTTTCCTTAAATCCCTGATAGATAAGGTCACCAAAGGTGGTTTATCTGAAGGATTCCTAAGCCACGCTGAACACGAGTTTCTCAACAACAAAGAACCCAGGATCCCGACCATATATACATTGCCAAAAATACACAAACGTACAGAAAAGACCAATTTTGTCAGTATGTGGTTCCATCTTGGAACCACTTAACCAATTCATTTATCATTTTTTGCAACCATTTGTACCAAAGACTAAATCATTCGTGAGAGATACCATGCATATCATACAGTTACTTGAAGGTCAGGCGTTTAACACTCACACTCAATTTCTGGTCACACTAGATGTGTCCTCTTGGTATACCTCGATTCCCCAAGATACAGCATTGGAGGTCATCAGAAATACACTGGATACGAGACCGAGACCTCACTGGATTCCAACAGATTTTTTAATCACTTTATTGGAGATTGCCATGAAAAAGAACTACTTCGTATTTAAGAAACAATTCTACTACCAGTGCAAAGAAGTAGCGATGGGCGCGACCTATGCCCCTAGTCTGGCGAATATATACATGGATTACTATGAAGAAGAACATCTGTATAATCATACCAATACATACCTCAACTTGATTGCGGTATGGAAACTATACATTGATGACGTGATAATGATCTGGTCTGGAAGCAATGATGAACTGCAAGAATTCTTCATTTGGCTGAACAATAGATCCAACGATATTCAGTTCACCATGACATGCAACAATGAAGCCATAGACTTCCTGGATTTGAGATTCCGTGTAGAAGATGGACTTTTATATTGCGATCTATATCGCAAACCGATGGAGAGAAATTCTTTGTTGAAATATGAGTCACACCATCCACGTAGTCTAAGGGATAATCTACCCTATGGGCAGTACCTAAGACTCAGAAGGAATTGCACGAGGAGGACTGACTATTTTAAGGAATCCGAAATACTCACTACCCGTCTCAAAGAGAGGGAATATCCTACAGGACTGTTGAAACGGGCGAAAAAGCGAGCTTGGTATTGCCCTCGTGAGCAACTCTTGGAGATCAATCAAAAACACATGGAGACGGACACGATTGTCTGCGTAACCACATTTAACACCAAAAGCTGCGAAATAATTAAAAAAAGTGGCGAAGAAATATTGGAATTTGGTTGCAGGTGAACTACAAACCACGCAGGACCCCATCTTTGCTTTCAAGAGGGGTAGAAATATAAAGGATACAGTGGTTAATGCATACTTGGAAGCACCCAAGCCACAAGATCTCAGAAGCCACCTTGGTCTCCCACCAATAATTGGACATCATAAATGTGGACATTGTAAGGCTTGTGATTTATGTCAGGAGGGAACTACATTTACATATACGAACAGAACATACAAACTTTCCCACTTTACAAATTGTAATAGTATAAATGTCATATATGCTATTCAGTGCCCTTGTGGCCTGATATACGTTGGGCAAACTACCCAGAAAGCTAAAGTTAGGATCTTGCAACATATGAGCAGAATAAGGTGCAAGGTGCAAGGGGCCCCTATGGTTGAACACTACATGACACACCAACATTCTCCGAATAACCAAATATGGTGGGTACTAGAGAAGATCATCCCCAATGCCAGAGGGGGATCAATTGTAAGAAACATGAATTACAAGGAGTGCAGATGGATCCATCTACTTAACTCAGTACAAAATGGGTTAAACGAGATGGAGGAGACATCAAAGCAAATGGGACAACTCTAAACTGTCCCTTTCTGTAACAATCTGTCTATACTCTTACTTTGAAATTCACATCTAAAATCTGCACTGGCCAAGTTTACATGCAAGGCATATAATGGAGAATATAATACTCCTATCAGATAATTTTACATCCTCTAGAGCCGGGCATAAGAATCATTCTTAATTGACCTAGTGACTACATAAGAAAGTTTTCTCTGTTTTATGTTTTATGTTTGATGTTTTACAATTCATTTTCGATTATATAATATTACTGAATTGGTCTTTACCAATCCCGATTTATCATACATACTTTGCGTAGTGTTCGGTTGTATGTTCAATGAAACAGAATATGAATGATTACAACATATATGTATTGAACAAATTATTTGATACTGAATTTCATGTCGCTAGGAATAATCTTGCACGATTTGCAATATTATCATGTGCAATATTTAATCACAAGACTGTTACTGTGGCCAATGATCACGAAAGGATAATTTATGCTCTATAAACGAAAACGCCTCCCTGTTCTATACATTAATGTGTTCTTCATATTGTTGAACATCAATTTTGCGAGCTCCACGTCAATGTTTTGAATAAGCAGTGCTAACTAATATACTGCTTCAATTTTAAGATACATAGCATGGACTTAATATCATTAGAACTTGAATTCTTTTGCATTAATTCATTATGTCCCTTCCATTCCGAGAGACTCTTAAGAAACATGTGACATTTACACTAAAAAATAGTTCCATTTACGTGGACTTGCATTTTGGCCCTTCCGCCTAATGCGTGTTACATGCCAGCCTGTTCTCCGCAACACTGTCTGACGCTTCTTTCGTTGCTTAGCAACGAGCAACTCCCTGCGTGAACGTGCACGCGTCTATCGGTTATATCAACAGGCTCGTTTCGAGCGCTGCTTCTAATCCCTTCGGACGAGCAAGGACGTTTGCCTGCCGCCCGTTGCCCAGTATTTGATCACGGTAAGCAGCGGGTGCCTCTGAACCTCGTCTGGCTCTCACAAAGCCCAAAGAATATGTCTTACATGTGAGATGGCCTCCCCTTTTTAAAACATGCTTTAAATTTCTAACAGATAGAATGGTTGAGACGCTCGAATTATTGACGGCCAGCCGACTCAGTACCCTATCCTCAGTATTGAATAAAGGTGAGCTGTTTTTGTCATTTGAGCCACATATAACTTGAGCACTTTAAGTAATTAGACAGCTACTCTAACCCCATTCCAATTATCCACAGACTGGAATATTTTGTAGGATGCACTGACTTCACCAAGATTAGACGTGTCTAGGTGGGAGACAACCGCCTTAACATCTAAATTCAACTAAGGTGAGCATTAACTGACACGCCATCCCAACACTCAGCAATTAAACGGCTTGATCTAATTTTAACCCCTTATCTATAGATAAAACTGGAATGCCTCCATCTTGAGACCCACATGGGATGTCCAAGCTTCGCAATTTTCTGAAGGGTTCGGATGTGATTCATACCATATGTAACCCTGTTTTCACAATTAGGTGAGTGTAATGCCACCTAAATTCTTTGTGAGTCATTATTCTTTGACAACACATGTGATTCAAGTCCTCTCACCATTTACAGGCCGTCATCCTTTTACCCCTGTCCTGATGAAGACCCGCACTGACCCTATAGTTGTGCAGTATCTGGGTTGAAACGTCGACACTATTCCCTGGACCAGCAATTAGAGCCTACGCAAAACGAATTGATTTATTTCGCAGTCCTACTATGAATACCTGTTTTCTGGGCAATAATAATTTTCTGACCTTTTAAATCACTTTGTAAATAGCACGCACAATTTCACTGAGCACCAATTGTCACTTGATCACTAATTGTTATCACTTTGTATTTTGACGGCTTACCTAAATGCCTCTGGGTATATATATGAATGATGCAATTCATAAAAATCACTAATTACCCTACAAACTGTTTTATTTCATGTGTTGTTCAGGATTAATTGCAATGTTTGAATAACGTATGATTCGTACTATTAGTACAAAAAGTTGCCTTTCACCCGACAGAACCATTGTTTCCGTGACATAAGATCGCCCAGGTTCTGAGGGATACTGGGTTACCCCATTGTTTGCCAAACTCTGCTGGAGTAAGGCATGACCCCTAAGTGCTGCCCCTATGGTCCTGAGTGCCTAATTAGTGGCTAGAATTACTTATTCTGAGATCTCTGAAAAATATGGATTAGAAGTGTTTTGGACTTCCAGACCTCTGGAGAAACTAGACCAATTATCCAAGTCAATCTGCACTAGGTACGACCTCGCCGGTCAAGGTTGGTCTTGTTTGGAGCTTTTCGCCACTTGAAGCGGACCCTTGTGGCAAGCCTATACAACTTTGGTGTGACCTTCCTAGATACAACCTGCCTCCTTGCGGCGCTGGAGAAATCCAACCTCTAACAAACAGAGTGATCCCATAGATAGAAATCTTGACTGAACGAAGGCACCAAAAGTGTCCGGCATGTGAGATTACCTCTCTGGGTGAACAATTTGAACTTTTCTGTCTCTGAGCTTTGCCTTCCAAACCCAACAGCTATCCGGTTTCGAGAGGACTTCCTCGGATATAGTCTGCAACCTTGCCATGCAGGAGGATTTTAACATCCATTTCAGAGACTAAGACAGAAGGTAAAATCTTTCACTGGAAGGATGCTGCTTGGTTTATCCAACCCATGCTCCATTGCGGTCAACCTGAAAACATGCCTAGGTCCTGGTCACATGCTAACACCTCATTTTTTTTACAGCTTTACTTTTTCTTGTCGTTTTTTTTCTCTTAAATCTTTAAAGTTCAGATCTCCAAGTCCCCTTATTAAAATGTTGGTGTAATTTTGTTTTTACAAAATTTAACTCTTTTTTATAAATTAGAGTTTGATTTTTATTGTGTTGTGGTTTTGACTTTTGTAGCTGCTTTGTTACTTCTAAATGATTTACACATTTTCACTAAGCTAAGCCTGTCTGCTCTGTGCCATAGTTAACAGGGGTTGAGCGCAGGCTTAAATTATTGAAGCCCATGCTGGAACTTAACAGGTTAGTGATATTCTTATTTGTGGTGGACTACCATCCACCACAATTAGTACATCAACAGGAACATGCATCAAAGGAAAAACCGGTCGCAAACGGGCAGAATCTCAGAATCTGCCCCTGTGCGACCGGTATTTTTGCATTTGGGATGCATCATCCCAAATGCAAAAATCGCAATTTAAGGAATCTCTAAATTGCGATTACTTAAATTGCGATTGCATTTAAGGAATCCCAAATTGAGATTCCTTAAATGCAATGCATTAAAGTAAAAAAATTAGCGATTTCGCTAATATGGGGAGCAAATTACCATGAAGTTGAACTTCATGGTAATTTGCAAAAACTTTGAAAAATGCACTTTTGTGCATTTTTCAAAGTTTCATGTTGCGCACACACATGCCCTTAGGGCATCTGTGTGTGCAACATATGTGCACAGATCAATTTCAGGGGTGCAAAAGAGTGTCATTTTGACACCCTTGCACCCTTAAAATTGCATGAGCAATTTGCGAGTACCTACTGGTACTCGCAAATTGCTCATGCAATCTCCAATTCATTCCTATGGGCCTGGAGGCCCATAGGAATGAATGGGACGGCATCCCTTAATTGCGACCCGCAATTTGCGAGTCGCAATTAAGGAATGTGTAGGAATCTCTATTTTTATAGCGATTCTTACATGCATAGGCTTTTGCAATTCCTTAATTGCGATTCCTTAATAATCGCAATTAAGGAATAGCAAAAGCCTACGTTGATGCATGTGCCAGTTAGTTCTTACAACTATGAAGTAAGACTGGGCCCGATTCACAGAACTAACTTAAGACAAAATCCTAAACTTACTACCAATTTGGTATTCACAGAAGGCACTTACTCATTTCGGTATTCACAGACGGCACTTAGTCATTTCGGTATTCACAGAAGTTATGTCTTCTGTGAATACCGAAAGTCTTAAAGTTAGGATTTTTCTCAGTTTTGGAGTTGTAAAGTTAGGACACCTAACTTTAGGACTCCTAAATGCCTTCAGTGAATACCGAAAGTCTCAAAGTTAGGATTTTTCTCAGTTTAGGACTCCTAAACTGAGAAAAATCCTAACTTTAAGACTTTCGGTATTCACAGAAGGCATTTAGGAGTCCTAAAGTTAGGTGTCCTAACTTTACTACTCCTAAACTGAGAAAAATCCTAACTTTAAGACTTTCGGTATTCACAGAAGGCATTTAGAAGTCCTAAAGTTAGGACTCCTAACTTCTGTGAATACCGAAATGAGTAAGTGCCTTTTGTGAATAACAAAATGGTATTAATTTTAGGATTTTGTTTTAAGTTAGTTCTGTGAATCGGGTCCACTGTGTTTAAGGGCAGCTGGGCCAATGACCCTGCCATCAATGCATTTACACCATCTAGGAAGACTGTGGAGGTGGTCAGCTCTTCCAGTGATCCTGCCATCCATGGATTTACACCATACAGTGAGGCTGAGGAGATGGTCAACTGTACAGCTGATCCTGTCATCCATGGGTTTACACCACACCATCAGACGGTGGAGGAGGACAGGTGTGCCACTGAGCCTGCCTTCTATGGGTTTACTTCATACCATCAGACTGTGGAGGTTGACTGGGTTGCAGATCCTACCATTGATGGGTGTTCACCACACCGACAGGCTAGAGAACAAGTGGGCCATAGACCCTACCACTGTGGAATTACACCATACCGTCAGACTGTGGAGGGCGACTGGGGCGCATATCCTACCATCCATGGGTTTACACCAAACCCTCAGACTAGCAGAGGACAGGTGGGCCAAAGACCCTACCATCTGTGGGATTACACCATACCATCAGACTGTGGAGGATATTTGGGGAACAGATCCTACCATTTACACCACACCATCAGACTAGAAGAGGGCAAGTGGGCCTTAGACCCTACCATCTGTGGGATTACACCACACCGTCAGACAGTGGAGGACATCTGGGGTGCAGATCCAACCATCTATGAGTTTACACCACACCATCAGACTAGAGGAGGATAAGTGGTCCATAGACCCTACCATCTGTGGGATTACACCATACCGTCAGACTGTGGAGAACAACAGGGGCAGAGATACTACCAGCCAATGGTTTCAACCATACCATCAGACTAGCAGAAGACAGGTGGGCCACCGTTCCTACTATCTGTGGGATAACAGCATACCCTCAGACTAGCAGAGGACAGGTGGGCCACCGTTCCTACCATCTGTGGGATAACACCATACCATCAGACTAGCAGAAGAAGGGTGGGCCACCGTTCCTACTATCTGTGGGATAACAGCATACCCTCAGACTAGCAGAGGACAGGTGGGCCACCGTTCCTACTATCTGTGGGATAACAGCATACCATCAGACTAGCAGAGGACAGGTGGGCCACCGTTCCTACCATCTGTGGGATAACACCATACCATCAGACTAGCAGAAGACAGGTGGGCCACCGTTCCTACTATCTGTGAGATAACAGCATACCCTCAGACTAGCAGAGGACAGGTGGGCCACCGTTCCTACCATCTGTGGGATAGCACCATACCATTAGACTAGCAGAGGACAGGTGGGCCACCGTTCCTACCATCTGTGGGATAACACCATACCATCAGACTGTGGAGGACATCTGGGGTGCAGATCCAACCATCTATGAGTTTACACCACACCATCAGACTAGAGGAGGATAAGTGGTCCATAGACCCTACCATCTGTGGGATTACACCACACCGTCACACTGTGGAGAACAACAGGGGCAGAGATCCTACCAGCCATTGGTTTCAACCATACCATCAGACTTGCAGACAGGTGGGCCACCGTTCCTACCATCTGTGGGATAACAGCATACCATCAGACTAGCAGAAGACAGGTGGGCCACCGTTCCTTCCATCTGTGGGATAACAGCATACCATCAGACTAGCAGAGGACAGTTGGGCCACCGTTTTTACCATCCATGGGTTTGAACTTTACAGGAGGTTTATGGAAGCTGGCAGCTTATCAGCTGATCCTGCCCTAGATGGCAATATACCAGACCATGCAACCGCATACCAAGTAGAGGAGAGCACCCGGGCATTAATGGTCATAGTCCATACTGTAAAACTGTATGAAGCAATAGACAAGACATCTATGGTCATTACTTTATAACTTACCACTGGCTCTGCTATCCAGTGGCCACGGTCCAACCAAACTCTACATGAGGCATACTTAAGCTTTAGAATTGGGTCAACCGTTCATGCCTTTCATGAATATACTGGGCAAATGGATGGCACCTTGTGCCATCCATTGTCATCACCATCTGGTAACACTATGGAGGAAGACAAAAGGCTGAGTCCCTCCATTCATGTCCTCGCTTTGAATATAGGTAACTACCAGCCTCTTCGACATTCTGTGTTATTAGAACTCTGTGGATTTGGGTAAAGCATCTAAGTGATCCTGACATCCCTGATCATGCTCCATTTTAAAAATGTTGGGATTTGGGAGGGGTCTAGTGGACATTGCTTCCACCATACAGTGCCATTCAACATTCTGCAACACTGGAAATTGGGGAATCTAGCGAATTCTCCCAACATCCATAGTCAAACTCTTCATCCTAACATTTGTGACGTGGGCCACCGGGTGATCTTCCGCCATCCACAATTACACCCTAACCTGTAGCACCACAGTTGGAGTGATGGAGTCATCATTTAGGAAGGTCAACACTTTGATGTATGTTCTTGCTAAGAATTGGTGCATCTGTGACTTGATGTGTGTGTGTGGTTGTTGTGGAAGGGTGTGCACTATGGTAATGCTGTCCCTCCTATAGATTTTACCAGGTGTTTGAGGAGCACTTGTGGTGCATGTGGTTGATGTTTGTGAGTGGTCAGGAATGATAGGGGTCCATTCTTGTCCGCAATCATTTCTCTTACATGGCTTACATCATTTTTGAAAGTTTATTATGAAGTCACTCAGAACGTTAATTATCGTTAAATGCAATAATTAGAACTGTGCTATAATCCTTGTTTTGATGCAACTTGAATGTAGGGAAAGCCAGGGGAGAAGTTGTAGTTTGCCAGTTTTTCAAGATAAGCAGGTCACTTATTTAAGAGTTCCCTTGGTGTTTGCATGCTTGTCTGGTGCATTCCCTGGGAAGAGTGAGGTGTTGATATGTTTTTGTGATGAGAGTAGTTATGTCAGGAAGGCCCAGGTAGACTTTGCAGACATCTAATCGAGCTGATTACTTTTTGAATTTTAGACACATTTTCTAATTTTTGATCCATGTACAAGAGTGAGCTCTTATGAAGAAGTGCAATTTAGTGCCTGTGGCATTGCTGAAGGCAATTGACTGAGCTCCGATTGTGTCTTGAGGTTGCCATGTTTTCTGAAGATGGCCTGTGGGAACTGCTATGGGGGGGGGGTCCAGAACAAATGTGGGTTATTGGGTATCTGTTTAGATTGTCTCTTTTTTCTGTAGCTGGACTAAGGGAACTGACGCAGAGGGCCGAGGAGAGTGGCTGGTTACTGGGTACCAGTTGGGATTGCTCATCCCTGGTATCCTGGGGCTCTCCATCCATCAACTCCTTGTGTTTGCTTTGTTCGCCCTAAGTTGGCAGGGTACGCCCAGACGTTGGTCCCTTGCTCACTTTGCCAATGGATTCAAGCTAGCCTGGCTGATGAGGGATGTTACCCCAAAACCATTCCCAGGATGCTTGTTTCTGGTCCAAGGTGGACCTGGCTAGGGGTGGGCAGAATTTGCGTAGTCGTGCTACGCAAATTATCGCGAAAGTTTTAAAAATCTCCACGAGCATGCAGAACTTTCGCGAAGATGCGGAATTGCTTGTCTCGCCCGTTCGCGATGTGTTTTTGCGTGTTTGTGGGGAAATATATCGCTAACTTACCCATGCGGTCGCTAATGGGCGTGGCCATCTTGTTTTTCACTTGTCCCGCCCGCTCACCATGCTTATTTCCTCTTCCGGGTCGCGTATTGCGTGCTCTCGCCCGTTCGTGATGAGTATTCCCTGTTCGGGAACGCTTATTACGTGTTAGCAACGCTTTGTGCGTGCTTGCGGGGAAAATCCTTTGTTTCTGTACACTTTTAAAAAATATATTTCTAATTATTATCTATTTCTCTATTTTCCTGATTCTATATTTTGTCTTTTTTTCTACTTTCTGTTACTTTTTTTACTACTTTTTCACTCTTTTTCTATAACTTGCTTTTTTCCTTTCTTTTACCTACTTTTCAAATTCCTCCTTTTTCTTTTCCGCCCCCGAGTCCCAGAACTATGCCCAAGGGTGGGGGCAAGTAAAAGGACAAGGCTGCTCACAGCCGCGACCGCCTTCCCTGTGAAAGGCGGTGCCCAAAAGGGGTGCAGGAACGGGCCATATTTGGCGAGGCAGAGGTGGCAGCACTTTTTTTTGTGTGCAGCGCCACCTCCCCTTAACCCTAGCACCAGGCGGCAGGCCAGGGTCTGGGTACGGGCTCCAGGAGCGTCGGCAGCGGTGGGGAAAGGTGCGCCTGGCAGTGTTTCGCTGCTCTGGTGTCCGGCGCACCAATAACTAGGTGACGCACCAGTGGTCCGATATCCTGGACCGGGAGCAGGACCTGCTGGTCCTGCTAGGAGTGGAGGTCCCGGGGCTTGGGGAGTAGCTATTTAATATTACTACTTTGTGTTCTTCTGCTCTGCGTTATATATTGCAAATATATATTTTTTTCCAACCAGCAAGAATGCTGCTGCTTACATTGCAGGTAAATTACGTTTAAAAATCTTCTGTGATTGTTATGACACAGGTGCTCGGCGCTACTAATCTTACTTGTTTGCAACTTTGCGCTCGCTTGGCCTGATTATGTAAGAGTTTACTTTAGAGAACTTAAGTTAGGTAATGCTAGAGAGACTCTAGTCCTTCCTTTGTCCTCCTGCCACTAAGAAGAGATAGTGGTGGATTGATAGGTTTAGTTACTTTTTAGTATTAGTTGGTAATTTTTAAGTGGTCTGCGTGACGCATCCTCTGTCACGTCACATGCTGCTGAGTGCTGCTTACCCCAGTCCTTAGTAGAACCTTTTGTAGTTTGTTTAGTGAGTGTTAATTGGCTTATCATCACTAGCAGAACATCAGCAGCAACCAACCAACAATTTGGTGTATGCAAAAATGTATGCATGTGTCCTCCATCTATGCATTTTTGAGGACTAAAATAAATGGAAATGCAGAGTTAGTGAACAATTTGCCCGTCTGGAATAGGTGGGCTAGTTCAGGTGGTACTTAGGCTTACTAGACAGTCCGTGAATCTCGCAATACTACTAGTCGATCAGATTAGATAGGTCAATTTTATTGCAATTGTTGTTCACAAAAATGTTTTTGGAGCGTATTTTAAAATATTTTATTTGTTTCACACCAAACATTAACTTTTGTCTCTTTCTTTATTAAATCTTACATGATCAGCAGCACCCAGGGGCAAGAAGACGGGGTCTGAGTCGGCGGAACCAGAACAACATGCCTCCCAGGGCAAGGACCACTCCTTTACCGAGGGCTCTGCTGCTGGACCAGTAGGTCCTCCAGTGGTTAATATTAATAATTATATTTCCCTAACTTTTCCTGCACCCTATTTTTTCTGAACTATTATTTCGGTTTCCTGATTCTATTTTTTACAAATTCTTCTTCGATCTAGACTATCTGTTACTAAATTCCTGTTATCCCTTCCTCTAACTGCCTCTGCTATGACTCTCTGTACTACTACTATTAGTCTGTCTGTAGCTAAGCTTGCCCAGTTGGCCACTCTTTATGTAAAAGGTTTTAAATAAAACTCCAATAGCTCTAGCCATTGAGTCCAGTCCTTTGGCTTGTCCTCTTCTACTACTTCTAGTCTTCTTAATCTTGAGGCTTTTTGACAATTCCCACCAACAAAATGCCCAACCAGATTTTACTATTTTTGATAGGATAGGACATACTACTACTGTTGTAGGGATTCTGCACATACAGAACTTTGCACAAGAAAATAGGACGTTGGTGATGGGAGGTTGGACCTTCCTCACACCTCAATCAGAACCCACCACAATCCCCTGACCGACTAGTTATAGTGTCTCATTAGTTCTCTGAACCCCCCCAAGATACCCAATGAGTAGACAACCCAGAATTAACACTCCCGACCTCACAGTCGCTGAAGCAATGCACACCCTTTCGCTCACTCACTTGTGTAAGTCCACACCAAATACCACCGAGTCTATGTAAGTTCAAAAGGTTTATTTTCAACTGACAAGCTCTGTACGTTGTTCTATAATGCAGCACCAACAGCAAAATGCATAAGATTAAAACAATAAACATTGTTACACTTAGTTACACTTACAACTACAAGTCCATAGAAGACAAAAGGCGAAATCATGATAACTGAACAGTGGTGGAAGAACCACCCTCCCCTTGGTAGGAATATAGTTTATATAAAATTATAAATGAAGATCTCTGAGCGAATTCTGGGAACCCCTCACCTTAGAAGAACCTAGTACTGGTTACATCATAAGCTCTGCAAAGCTCTGGTTCGTAGAAGGGAATCTTCTGTCTGTTATGAGAAAAATGGTGCGTGTTAGTATATTGCAAGCATTTCTCAGTCGTGCCAAAAAGTGTAGCATTTTTATGGATAAGCAATATGGACTAACACCAGAACTCCATAACAAAGTGTCTTGTTTTTCGACCTTGTACGCAGCGCTCAGACAGTAGCAGTATGAGCTGATGTAGGCTCAAAGGCGTCTTACACAACAAGCTGCGAGGTAATGTGCGCAAAAATAAAATATACAAAGCTAAAATGGTTGCATGGCTCAGGCTAACTTAGCAAAGACTAGAATGACCCTAGGGACCAAATAACAAAACTAGTGTCTACTCTACTTAGTGATTTGTACTAGTGATGTATGTTGTATATGTATGTATTAACTTTTTTTTCAATCTTGCTAGTGAAAAACAGGGGGAGGAGTATATGGCATCTAAAAAATGTGTAATGTTTTTTTCTAGGTGTACTACGACCAGCGAAGGCGACGCGGCCGCTGAGATGTGGCAGTTGCAGGAGGAGCTGCAGGGGGTGAGCCAGCAGCAGTGGCGGGCGGTGGTAAGTTATATTCTTAATTCTTATTTATTGACATTATGCTTGCTGCATGGGTGTACTGTAGACTGTACTGTTGAGACTTATTAAGTAAGAAGTTGTTGTGAACGGTTGAAGAAGACACCCTTTACTTAGCGTCAGCAATAGCATTAGCGGCTGGAGTGTACTGTTGAGTAACCAATGGCCTCTTCTATCTGTGTTCAACTCAGATGTGAAAGTTTTATGGCGAAGACTAAAAGTCAGATCAGATTACCTTGATGGATAGGTTGAGCGACAAGGGAAAGAACGGTGGAAGGAGGAAGGACGGGCGAGATTTACTATTTATGACTGGCAGAGAAGGATAAGTGGGATGCATGTCTGCATAGGTGGCTGATAGGAATCAGATGCATGGGTGGTTGAATGCCTTAAAACTCCCACAAATTTTAGAGGGTGAGGAAGTGGGAGGATAGATACATACCACAAATGTTATGTACTGTGCGTTCTAGTGCTACTGTGCCACTATGTGTAGAATTAATTGTCTTACTGCTTTGCTAAGAGTATATTTTACAATAGTCTTGTTTTTTCTTCTTGATATAGCTACTCCTTCCAAAGGGAAACCAGACAGGATGGAGTTGGCAGCCAAGGCCCGGCGCTGGAAGCTGGAGGCCATACAAATGGAATACCGGCGGCTGGTGGTTCTGGCGGAGGATGAAGAGGAGGCAGCAGCAGCTGCTGCCTCCTACAATGCCCCGGGCCCCAGCTACTCCCCTCCAGTGTTACGGCGCCACCGTCTGGCAGCCACCCACTGCCGCACTTCATTTAATAGCACTGTTGCCCCCCCCCGTGGATGCACCGCATGGACTGCCTAGAGGAGCGCATTTTTGTCCTGGGGAGGCGACCGCGCCGATGAACAGACCCTGTTTATTGCCCCTTTTTTATTGCTTATTTTGGTAGGTGGGAATCGGGCGTTGGGGTTTTCACTTTATTTGGAGAATTGGACATTTAATTTGTTGGACTTTTTCGTGCCGGACAATGGACATTGGTTGGGGTTAGGGAGAGGGGTGGGTCAGGTGTTGTTGTGGGATTTTTTACATAGTTTATTTTTGTTAGGGGATTAAATTATATATTTATACTTCACATACGATGTTGTTAATATTTTGTCGGTGCGGTTACAGTTTTATGTCACGCAGTTTCCTGGATGCTGCAGGGCCACAGCCAGTGTTTGATTTAAATAATTGGCTGACTTTGTAAGACACAAACAGATAGATGCGGTACCCCTCACTGAGTGACTTGTCCTACTAGTACTGTCAGTCTCTCCTCCTAGTCTATGCATTCTGTAACTTGACTCAAGGGGTGTGTGAACTAATGAAAAATCTTCCATTATCAATTTTGCCTCCCCCAAACTTCTTCTCTTACCTGTGCTTGATGTTTAACCTAGGCACAGCGATGTCTGAATGTTGATGATGATGATGGTTTGGCTTGTTTCCCAACATCAACAACAACAAAGAATCCGCAGGTCTCAAAAAGAAATATAAATAGACAGACGATTGGGCAGTACACACCCCAGGAGAGCGCAAAAAGAGTCTCAATTAAGAGGATGGAATCCCATCACCCACCGAAGTGGCATGCTTCATCATTTGGGATCTCCTCTTGGCTGCACGCTAGTGAGCAGATTGTTTTGCGTCTTTGCTTTTTACATTCTGGCATCATTTAGTGAGAACATATACCTGCCATTGCAATCCACTCACTAAAAAAAAACCTTGAAAAACAACACGACAGTGCCAGCAGCCTCGGCCTATTTATATTGGTACCATGACGACTCTACTTATAGCTTTGAGTCCTTTATGTTGCACTATCTGCATTGGTACTCCTCACATTTTTGAGTGGTTCTGTGTCTAGGACCAGAGAACATATCAGTTCACTATCATTTTTTACTTACCACACGATGTAGTTACAGAGCCCTCAGTTACATCTGGGCTGTGAGGGCAATGGATTTGGGTTTTTAACTCTAACAATCTTTCGTTGAATGGGGCTTCCCCTGTACTCTCCATGTGTTGCAAGAATAGCTGCCCTATGAGTTCTGTATACAAAGACGACAGACGAGCCTGATAAACTACACCTCCCAGTCTCGTGGCACCCTATGGTAGTAGTTCCTTGTATTCACACAAGAGTTCAGGTCTCGTACGTTTATTGCATTGACTTTAAGTATATATATGTATTTGATGCTGCTTTCTTCAATTGAGTTGGAGCAGTTTTGAGGTTTTGAAATTACTTTTAGTCCGGTGTTATAATAATGTAGACATCACATAGGCTCTAGCTGATGCCTGTATTTAAATGCGCCAGACACTGTTGCCTCTTTCCTGAACTGAGCTATAGCAGTTTTGAGGTATTAAAACGACTTTTAGTCTGTTGTTATAATAATGTAATCATCACTAGGCTCCAGCCGATGCCTTTATTTTAATACGCGAGACGCTTACTTTACACTACATTTCCCAGGTTTCCCATATTTTTGAGTAGTTCTCAGTGACCGCGTTGTGCGTCATCAAGCCGTGTTGTTTGTCACATGGTTCTGCACTCCGGTTCATGGCGTTTCCACTATTTTCTCTGACAGGTGTGGCTGGTTAGTGATACTCGGCGCTTGTATTCAAGCTCGTGCCTTTTTTCTGGCTGCCACCGCTTGCGATACTCAGGATTCGGCCCGGGGTAACGACGGAGTAGGTAAGCGCAACGGCTGTTGCACTGCTGCCTTCTTACTTTTTTACTTGCTCGAGTTTCAAGCTTGTCTTAAACTCTGACGTTTAGATAAGGTTTCTGGATGCAGTATACGTCTAGACTATGGGCTGTTTAAAAACATTGCATTCATTTTTTTGTCCAAAACCTGCATCTCGTGCCCTAACATTATCCAGAGCCCTTATTTGGTATATGCGCTGCATGCATTTTCACTAACTACCTGATTGTTCTGCTATTCACTACGAGAATGCAGTGCGTAACTGACTGTCCTCTTCTCAAAATACCAAGCAGTTCTTCTTTTATATACACATGACGTTGCTCCTGATAAACCCCTTTTTGAACTTTGAAGTACTCATAGTGGTGGTGCAATGTTGGCCCATCATTTTTAACATAAATCTCCATTCATCGTAGGTTTAGTCCTTTCCTTCTTCTTTTTTCACAGAGCGTTGCCTCACGCCCTGAGCTGTTGCCAGGAGCAATGGGTTCCCTCCCGATTTGATATGGGTAAGGTGCTTGATACAGTGTTCTCGTGCATTCACTTTGAGGACTGTAACATTTCTACATTGTTGTGAAATATTCACTACTATATATATATATACAGACTTATTTTTAGCATGTACATATGAACCTTTCTTTTCTTTCAACAGGACTGTAACACCTATGCCTGTAGTGGCAACATAAATATTACACAGGTATATGGTTGTATCGTTCCTAAATGTTTGTGTTATTTTCTAATATAATTATAGTGCAGTAGTTACAATTCGGTCCTGAAGAAAGCCACAATCAATGTAAGATCTAGGTTGGCTGAAACATATAGACCTTCTCACCAGCGCGCTCGCACATTTTTTCAGATCGCGCCTTCACTGCTTTTTAACCCTTGACACCACAGGATACCTAATAAACTTTTTCTCTCCTGGTAGTCAATTTTAACACACTTACTACATACACTGCACCACGTTTTCTCACAACGCTGCCTTATACTTCATTGATCTAAGGTGATCTAGTCCTGGATTACATCAAAACATCCGTGAGCTCCTCCTTTACACTAGCAAGGAGTTGCCTCCCGATTTGATATGGGTAAGGTGTTTGATACAGTGTTCTTGTGCATTCACTTTGAGGACTGTACCATTTCTACATTGTTGTGAAATGTTCACTACTATATATATATATACAGACTTATTTTTAGCATGTACATATGAACCTTTCTTTTCTTTCAACAGGACTGTAACACCTATGCCTGTAGTGGCAACATAAATATTACACAGGTATATGGTTGTATCGTTCCTAAATGTTTGTGTTATTTTCTAATATAATTATAGTGCAGTAGTTACAATTCGGTCCTGAAGAAAGCCACAATCAATGTAAGATCTAGGTTGGCTGAAACATATAGACCTTCTCACCAGCGCGCTCGCACATTTTTTCAGATCGCGCCTTCACTGCTTTTTAACCCTTGACACCACAGGATACCTAATAAACATTTCTCTCCTGGTAGTCAATTTTAACACACTTACTACATACATTGCACCACGTTTTCTCACCACACTGCCTTATACTTCATTGATCTAAGGTGATCTAGTCCTGGATTACATCAAAACATCCGTGAGCTCCTCCTTTACACTAGCAAGGAGTTGTAGCTCCTTGGTTGCAGTAGCTTGCCGCCAAGAGGAAATCCCAAATGATGAAGCATGCCACTTCGGTGGGTGATGGGATTCCGTCCTCTTAATTGAGACTCCTTTTGTGCTCTCCTGGGGTGTGTATTGTCCATACATCTGTCTATATATATTTCTTTTTGAGACCCGCGGATTCTTTGTTGTTGTTGAATACGGTTAGGGGATTCATCCGCTCAGGTCTGTAAACTTCCCTCAAACCCTTTTTTCTCACCTGGTAATATATTGTTTCCCAACATGCCAAGGTTGTGGTGGTAGTAGTAGACACTGGCAGTAGCATTTGCAAAAAAAGAAAATGAGACAGTCAGTCGGTCAGTCGCCTGAGAGAGACTGTAGGAGGAGTAGTAGAACGAAGTACAGTACAGAAATTACTGCCAAACAATAATATGCCAAAATAAAATAAAACATAATGGTGGCGGGGATAGCCTAGTACAACAACTTAGAAACTGTAGTTGTGTTAAGTCACTCGACTAGGCCTACACTCGACACAAGCGTAACCTTTAGTGCTGTGTAGGAGATGACAAATCCAATCGATGCCGGCATTTAATGATGGTGGATTAGGTTCCTTTAAATATACTGATCATAGGTGGGCAAGCGGAAGAAGAGCCACGCCCTGCCTTGAAATTGGATTAGTGTTGCTTTTGTCACATCCGCCCCAGCAAGCGTGTGATTAATTATTGGTATACATTTAATTTAGTCACACTTCAATAAATCACACAGCCCAGCGTAAGAGGGTTAGGGTTTGATGAATGGTTGGTAAGGGGGGTTTTGGGAAAGGTTTGACAAAGAAAAACAGTATGCATGGACAAACAACAAAACACAATCTTGGCAGACGACTATATCCATAAATCAGTTAAGGGAGAAAAAGGAAATGCATTCATGATGATGATAACTTGATGGTTAATGAGAATTAGTACTTACAAACTACTACTAGACAATTAGACAGTACAGGGCAGCAGTATATTATGCAATTTGCCTTGCCTGTCTGCCCTCAGAGAGACCCGAATTACATACAGTTTCTGTTCTGTTGTACCGGGTTTACTTTTAATCATAACAAAGAAAATTCAAAAATAGCTGTAGGGATGAATTATTATAAGCAGAGACCAAACATAATAATAACAACAACACACAGTAGTAATGATTGAAGACACAAAATGAATCAAATTATTTAAAAGATGGTGAAAGTAAATAAGGGAGGAAGATAGTAAGAAGTGCAAGCCTAATTGTCAGTGAAGTATACTTCGTCCTCAAACTCTGGGGGTTCAACCAGAAGTAGGTAATCATCATCTAACACACTACTTCCGTCACCTGAGCTGCTGTCCTCATCTTGTTCTGTTGATTGATGTATTGTGTAATTCGGTGGTATAAAGTCCTGATTCATTTTGATCATGGTTAACATCTCCACGTTTTTGGGCAAGAGACTGGTCCTTCTCACTGTTACAATGGGACCAGCAGCACTGAAAACACGTTCAGAAGAGACACTTGCGACAAGGCAAGCCAGATAGTTTATCGCCAGCCTGCTGAGCAGTGGACATTGGCCCCTTTTCCCATACCAATACCGCAATGGGTTTTGCTCAATGTACACCTCTGTTGGGTCATCCAGATAGGCCCAGACCATCCGCTCAATGTTCAGGGGTGCTACACTTTGTTCGGCCTCTTTTGTTTTTGCGTCAGCACTGGACCTAGCAAATACCAATCCTTTAATGATTTTACTGGGGCTGATGATCCGGTTCTTGCTGTTGTCGATAATGTTGGTGAGTGTTCTGAGCCAAACGCACTGCCCATAGGCTCCGAAGTTGAACTTGATGCTGGATGCCCTGCTGCAGTACTTGTTGTGGGCTTATGTAGCGGGCTTTTAATTACCAGCTGTTCATTTTCCAAATTACTGGCTGCCTCAGCTATCCAAGTTTTGTACCGGGCAACATCCACTTCTGAAAAAGGAATTAATGTCTTACTGTTCAGTGCTCATTTGGACCGTGGATCCAGAATTGTGGCACAAATGTAATGTTCTTGTGACAAAATCTTATTTTGCACCCTTGCATTGTCAGCTAAGCGAGGGGATAAGCTCTCCACCAACTCATATGCTTCTTTTTTTTCCTCTACACCTTTGTACGCTTCAGACACCTCCTTTAGCTGTTGCTCTAGCATGTGCAACAATGGGATAGCTTGGCCCATAGTACAGTCCTCCTTGCTGACTTCACGTGTGAAGACCTCGAAAGGAAGAAGCATCTCAGTCAGGCATTTAACTAGGCACCATTGGTCCATCTGAAGGGTCATGCCTTTCACAGTCTTGCTCCACTTTGTCTGCAGGAAGATCGATTTCCTGAAATGCCCCTACTCCAGGAAGAACAACTACGATTGTGGGCTGTTGTTGTGGCTGTTTTTGCTGCTGTTCTTGCGGCTGTTCTTACAGCTGCTGCTGTACTTGCGGCTGCTGCTGTTCTTGTGGCTGCTGCTGTTCTTGCGGCTGCTGCTGTTCTTGTGGCTGCTGCTGCTGCGCCTGCTGCTGCCCACTTATCTGCTGAGTTTCCGCCTGCGTTGATTGTGTACTACTTTGCGATAATGACATTTCATGGGCGTGGGCCTAGGTTGGTGGGGCTGTCCCGCTGATGCGGAGGTGCTGCTCCCAGCTTGGTCCCTGTACAACGCTGCTGCAGACGTAATTTTTTTCCCCAAAAAAACACCTGGGGCGGCACACCAGTCTTGGTAAGTGCCACTTCCTTTTTCTGTTCCTTCTTCTCACTGACAACTTTCTTGGTACTGGAGGACCTGTTACCTTTCTTTGGGCCCATTTTCTTCAGATGTCAGCAGGACGCAGGTCCACAAGTTGCAGAGATGTCTGTGGTCACTAGTCACACGTGGACGTGACGTGGTACGCAACAGGATTTCTGTCTGGCAGTACAACGGGTGATGATGATGACACCTCCTCCTCTGTCTTTTTGTGCACCTAAAAGCAAGGAGGCCAGGAGAAGAACATCAGTGAAATGTTGCATTTGTTGATGTGGTTCAATTACTACTAGTACAAACAAACAAATAAAAGATATAACTTAGTGTAGACATTTGTGAGACTTTGTCAACAAGGGCTTTCATGGTATACTGTGTACACTACACTCTCAGGAAGGATAGGAAAGCAGAACAACAACAAAAATACAAATGTAATGGAAGTGGACCCTGTTTGGCATTAAATTATTTGCTCATCACATCATTCAGGGAGCTGCTGCTGGCAAAGGGGATGGATGGAGGCAGTAAGCCAAGAGGAAAACCATGCAGGCCTATATGGCAAAAGCAGCACACTTATATAACTCCCACCAGAAATGGCCACCAGCCACATGGACACTCAAATCACAAGCAACAAGCAGGAGGCCTGGAAAACAATGTACTGACAAAAGGCCTATAATAGCCAGGCAAAGGATGCATGCTAAACCACACTGCTTTGCCTTTAATGCAATAAAATGCAAAAACGAAAATCCACAGGGCTAAACAAGGTCTGCACGGTGCACAACAACACACCATACACAACAAAGGCATTTATTTAACACACACCCAAAAACAGAAATAACCCCAAAAATACACATTTTGCAATTCAATCCAATGGCATCCATGCCCTAAATGATGTTTATATTTAACAGAACACACAGAAACAGTTGTTTCAGGCACCTGTTGGCAGACGAGGCCACAAGCTTGCAGGCCTATGGCAAAAGCACACTACCGGGCTTCAAAATGGCCACCAGCCACATGGTTAGGCCCACACAACTACAAGAAACTGAAGACAGACAATGCAGGGCTATTGCAAAAAGCACACTGCATGACTTCAAAATGTCCGCCAGCCTCATGGCCAGGCCCACAACAACAAGAAGCTTAGGCCACGAAGGAATAACATGCAGGCCTATATGGCAAAAGCAGCACACTAATAACTCCCACCAGAAGTGGCCACCAGCCACATGGACACTCACAAATCACAAGCAACAAGCAAGAGGCCTGGACAACAATGTACTGACAAAGGCCTATAATAGCCAGGCAAAGGATGTATGCTAAACCACACTGCTTTGCCTTTAATGCAATAAAATGCAAAAACGAAAATCTACAGGGCTAAACAAGGTCTGCAAGATACACAACACACTACACACAACAAAGATATTTATTTAACACACACCCAAAAACAGAAATACCCCCAAAAACACAATTTGCAATTCAATCCAATGCCATCCATGCCCTAAATGATGTTTGAAATAAATTCAACACACACCAAAGAAACAGTTGCTTCATCATGCACCCACCCATGACTAGCTCTGGGCCTACTCAAACAAACAACAACACCAACTTACTTGTAAAATATCAAATTCAAAAGTCCTCAAATCCAATGATAATGATGCAGCAGACACAAAGAGTGAAACTTCCAGCTCAAAATCCAAAGGAAGAATGAACAGGAGATGGACAAAGCACTGGGAGGAGCCTGTTGGACAGGAACAGAACGTTAGAGACTCTGTGGCACTTCCTCCCTCTCCCCCAAAAAAGGACTCCTTGCACAAAAAAGGACACCCAAATGTCAATCTGAGGAGTTTTTTTCATCCAATTCATCATTTACAGAAGTTTTTATGCATTATTCTTCTCCAGATTGAAAATTTTGCGTGTTCGGGATTGCGAGCTTCACCAAACTTCTGCTAGATGTCGGGCGGCGTGTCCAAATGACGTGTTCACGATCGCATGCTCTCTCTCGCGGTGGTGAATGATGTGTTCGTGATCGCAGACTCTCGCGGTGTCCGATGGTGCGGCGAATGACGTGTTCGCGATCGCTAGCTCTTGCGGGATAGCATGGCCGGCTACCAACATCTCGTGGCGTACGCTAACGGATAGGAAAACTCGCCGGCGAACGCAGAGATCCTGGTAAGTCGACTGCGTGCGCGAGAATGCATTTTTAAAGTGCGAACATGAAAAAAATCTCTGCTACACCACGGATCGCGGAAACTGGCTTGGGAGTTTGGTTTGGACTGTTCCCATGAGGCACAGGTTCAAGACTGATTTGCATTTAGCTGGGTCTGAACTGGGGTGGTAAAGTGAGCTAAAGAACAATGATAGATTTAACCCAGATCTGTGACTGGGGATGAGTGTCTGAAAAGTTTCAGCGCTCCGTCCATCATCTCCTTGTGTTTGCTTAGTTTGCCTTAAGTTGGCAGGGTATGCCCTGACGTGGGTCGCTCGCTCACTTTGCCACTGGATTCAAATTAGCCTGGCTGCAGAGGGGTGTGTAGGAAGCTGGCTCTGTATGTACTAAACCAAAGTGAGGTATAGTGTGCACAGAGTCCAGTGGAACCCCAAAGGTAGGCAGAGGTAAAGTAGATAGCACCTTACTCTATTTGTGGTAGTGTGGTCGAGCAGTAAGGCAGTATCAGAGGACAGTGTTAAGCATTTGTTTTACACACTCAATCAGCAAATGATATCACACACTCAAAGACTGAACTTCAGACCAATTGGTTTTGTATAAAAATATTCTTTCAATTATTTTATTTTCTAGAACCAAGCAAGCCTGGCACAGGTAAGCAGTAAATACTTTACAGTAGTAATGCCGTTTGTAAACAGTTTGAATTGCAATTGTATATGCACTTTGATTTGATTACAGTAAAGGTACTAGTAATGCAATGCTTTTGATATATGGAACATATACTTTGCATTGGCTTTTTAGTAAAATGTCACGTAGTTTACTTTACAGATTACTTTTCTTACACAGTGCAGTATACCTGGATACTGCACTGGGACATTTCCTGTAAATAGGTAAGTAAAATATTTTTGTTATTTAGTTACAGTTTTAAAGGGTATCTTAGATTTTCCAACTCCAGAAAAACAGTCAATGTTATCCTATGGAGGAAAATAGTGTTATCGGTTCAAAGGTAAGTACTTTGTTGTGGGAGTTGGTATTCTGGGGGTAGACTCAGGGGTCCCCCAGGGTCAAGGATGCACTCTAGTTACACCCTCAGAAGCACTAGGGTGTCCGGGTGCAGAGTGCTGAGGCCCAATGTTATCCAAAGAGGGACAGGGAGCCTCCGATTGGTGGCTGCTGACCAGCAGGCCACTGGGTTGTGGGAGCAAAGCTCCTGGACTTAAACTCAGGGCAATTGGGGGTTAAAGCCAGCACAAAAGGTGCACCCTCAGCGGCACTGGGGCGGCCGGGTGCAGAGTGCTGTTTTGGCATTGGGTGCCCTGTAGCTTTCAATGGGGAGTTTCAAGTTTGCAAACACACTGCATGCTCACGGACGAAGGTCTTCAGGGTGCGACCACCACTTGGAGAGGTAAGTTGGGATGCTGGGGGTTGGTTAGGCACCATCGGTTGGGCCACCCAAGGCCGTGGAGCGTCGGTTGCCGGGGTGCCTTTTAGGGTCGGATCTTTTTACCAGCTCCTGGTCGCGGTTGAGGGGACCAACCGGTTTGAGGCTGCAGGCATCGGCTGGAGGCGAGAGACAGGTTAGGAGTCAACGGATCTTGGGTCAGGATCGCCGGGTAGGCCTCCTCTTGCTGTTGGGCCACTCAAACTTAGGCCGTGGGCGTTGGGTGCAGAGTGATGCAGACCTGCGGATCCTGGCGGAGCTGGAATCAGTTGGTTAACAAATCCGGTGTTCACTGAGACAGAGTCTTTTCTTTTAAAGGCAGGACAGGTCCTGAGGGTTCTTGAGGCTGCTGGCTACAGGACACACCAGTGTTTTGCTCTGTAGGTTCGAGGTGGGGACAGGCCGGTAGGGCTGGGGCAAAGTCAGTGGACATCCTCCTCTTGATAAGCTGTTCGGCCCTTCTTCTTCTTTTCTTCTTCTGATTTCTTGTCTGACTTCTTGGTTTAGGGCTGCCCCCTAAATACTCTATTTAGGGGGCGTTTTAGGGGTCTCCAGGTCAGTAGCCAATGGGCTACTGACCTTAGGGTGACTACATGCTTGGTGTGCTCACCCCATGTGGGGGAGTGAGCACACTCTCTAATCCTGATTGGGGAGTGCCTGCCATCTGCAAGATGGCGGGCACTGAAGAGTGGGCTCCCATCTCACATCCCCCACCTGTGGGGTGGGGTTGGCAGAGATGGGCACACGTTCTGGGCTGGCTAATTTTTTCCGCCTGTCCTCCCGCCGAAAAAGAGGGGAGACAGTAAGAGGGCCTGCTCCTGATAGCAGGAGAGGATGGAGGTCGCATTACAAAGGCTGCCAGGCCTTTGAAGCTCCCCTGCCACAGATGGCTCTTCCTGGCCTGGTGAAGGTGTGAATACCTTCACCCAGTAAATACTTTGTTTCTGGGCTCAGGGAGAGAAGGCTCCCACCCTAGAGGTTCAGAAATATGTCTCGTGGTGGCCGGCTGGTGTGTACCAGTCAGGAAACCCATCAGAAGCTGGTCGTTTTTCAGGGGGCATCTCTAAGATGCCCTTTGAATGTATTTTTCATTAAATTTCACACTGGCATCAATGTGGATTTAATGTGCTGAGAAGTTTGATACCAAACGTCCTCGTTTTCAGTAAAGCCATTAAGGTGCTGTGGAGCTCGTAATACACACAAGATGATGGACGGAATGTTGCACATTGGCAGAACATTCACCCCCAGTCACAGATCTGGGTTTAATCCATCGTTATTTTTCTCACCATGCCACACCAGTTCAGACATGGCCATATGCAAATCAGTCTTGACCCTGTGCCTCATGGGAACAGTCCAGCCCGAACTGCCAAGCCATGTCTTCCCTGGACTGGAATCAAGCGTCCTAGGACCGGTTTCGGGGTTTCACACCTCTTCAGCCAAGATAGCTTGACTCCAGTGGCGTAGTGAGCACGGGACCCACGTCTGGGCATACCCTTCCCACAGAGGGTGAACAGTAAAACACACAAGATGATGGATGGAATGTTGCACATTGGCAAAACATTCACCCCCAGTCACAGATCTGGGTTTAATCCATCGTTATTTTGCTCACCACGCCATCCCAGTTCAGACATGGCCATATGCAAATCAGTCTTGACCCTGTGCCTCATGGGAACAGTCCAGCCCGAACTGCCAAGCCATGTCTTCCCTGGACTGGAATCAAGTGTCCTAGGACCGGTTTCGGGGTTTCACCCCTCTTCAGCCAGGATAGCTTGACTCCAGTGGCGTAGTGAGCACGGGACCCACGTCTGGGCATACCCTTCCCACATAGGGCGAACAGCAAAACACACAAGATGATGGATGGAATGTTGCACATTGGCAAAACATTCACCCCCAGTCACAGATCTGGGTTTAATCCATCGTTATTTTGCTCACCATGCCACCCCAGTCAGACATGGCCATATGCAAATCAGTCTTGACCCTGTGCCTCATGGGAACAGTCCAGCCCGAACTGCCAAGCCATGTCTTCCCTGGACTGGAATCAAGCATCCTAGGACTGGTTTCGGGGTTACACCCTCTTCAGCCAGGATAGCTTGACTCCAGTGGCGTAGTGAGCACGGGACCCACGTCTGGGCATACCCTTCCCACATAGGGCGAACAGCAAAACACACCAGATGATGGACGGAATGTTGCACATTGGCAAAACATTCACCCCCAGTCACAGATCTGGGTTTAATCCATTGTTATTTTGCTCACCATGCCACCCCAGTTCAGACATGGCCATATGCAAATCAGTCTTGACCCTGTGCCTCATGGGAACAGTCCAGCCCAAACTGCCAAGCCATGTCTTCCCTGGACTAGAATCAAGCATCCTAGGACCGGTTTCGGGGTTTCGGAGTTTGTAATGAGAAATTCTCAGCACCATATACTCTTAATGGCATTACTGCACTTACAATGTCTACGAATTGGCTTAGATAATGTAGGGGTACAGGGCTCATGCACCTGTACCCTCACCACTGGTATAGTGCAACGCAACCAGCTAGAGGGGTGGCTGAACTATGCCAGGGCAGTGGGTTGTAGGCATGGCATACAGGGATGTGTGCCATGTCAACTCTTTACTTTGTTCTGCCCCAAAACACGCAGCCTGCAATGGTAGTGTGTGTGCATAAAGGTACAGGGCCTCTAAGGGTGATGCAATAAGTGCTGTAGCCCTTAGGGGCCTTCCCTCTCCACAGTGCTCTTGGTACCCATGGTACCATTTACCAGGGGCTGACATGTGGCCAGAGAGGTCCCAACTGGGGGTACAAGGTGCAGTTTTGGGGAAAGAACACAGGCCCAGGGAACCTGATTGACAGGGACCCAAGGCACATCAAGTCAAAGTGCATCAGTAGTCTGGCAAAAAGTGAGGGGGGCCACTGCAACAGAAACTGAAGCTAGCCTGGCTGATGAGGGGTGTTATCCAGAAACCAGCTTCAGGATTCTTGTAGCCGGTTCAGGGAAGACCTGGCTTAGCAGTTCGGTTTGGACTGTTCCCATGAGGCACAGGGTCAAGACTGATTGGCATATGGCTGGGTCTGAACTTGGGTGGCGAAGTGAGCTAAAGAACGATGATGGATTCAACCCAGATCTGTGACTAGGGAGGGGTGAGTGTCTGAAAACTTTCAGCGCTATTAAAACCAAACTGAAAACCAGATGCACCTCCTTAGAACTTCAGCATCAGGGTAGGGAAGCAGATCACTATAAGTCTTACTCAGGGAGTTGACGAGTTCTGAAAATCCAGCACCCTGCTGGCACAGTAATATTCATCAATGCTACTACTTCAGTGACTTTATTTACTTGCAAAATGTATTTTACAGCACACACAGCCGAGTGAATAACAAATGTGGCCAATGAAATTCAGGCCTCTATAGCTCTTCTTGTACTTGACAGCTGGGCAACACAAATCATGAACAGTGTAAACAATGCAGTTCGTATAAGATTTGTCACAGAGCTTTACATCTCAATTGCCTTTCCTTTTTTCTTTGTTGTAGGGTTATACAATGGAAACCCCAACCCATTTTATTTGTCAAACCCTCCTATTGTTTTCCTCATACGATCAGACATTTTTACACAATAGAAATGGCAGTCTCATGTTCCTTTTGTGAGACATCTGAATTTTGATACCGCTGCATCTCACCCACCGTGTTCTCTGACAAGGTTAACAGAAGCTACGCCAAAGGACACAGAAAGAAAGGAGAACTGAGGAAGACGTGCATCACTGTATAGTACTTTTTCTTAGATCTGGTATTCATTAGACTTACAGAGTTGAGCCTTAAAGTAAACTACAACTGTACGGAAGTAACCTTTTGGCATGGTTACCCCTACTTTTTGCCTGACTCTGATGCATATTTGACTGAGTATGCACTGGGTTCCTGCTAACCAGGTCACCAGTGCCTGTGTTGTTTCCCAAAACTGTACCTTTGTTTCCACAATTGGCACACCTCTGGCCCACATGTAAGTCCCTTGTAAAAGGTACCAGTTGTACCAAAGGCTTTGTGACCAGAGAGGGTATCTAAGGGCTGCAGCTTGTATTCTGCCACCCTAAGAGACCCCTCACCAAACACAGGCATACTGCCACTGCAGCCTGCGAATTTTGGTGCAGCTAAAGGTGAAGAGTTGACCTGGCACACATCCCTGTGTATTATTATTTTAAATCACAAGCAAGTCAAGAACAATGAAAAAATAGAGATAAAGTAAAGCCAAATTAATAATAATCACAGTAAGCCCACACAAGACCTATTTTCTTTTGAGATGTACAAAACCTCAGCCGAGGTTACTTTATTTAATATACAATATTTAAATCACATATAAAAACATCTTATATATACAAAACACAATTATTTCCTACGTTCACAGTGCAAAGTGAACCCCAGTGAAAGAACCATAACCGTTTGTAACGTGACCAAATGAGAAAAAAGACAAGAGTTTATAAGGTTATTGGAAAATTATAAGGACAGATTATATACAATGTACAATAGTTCAGTCAAAGCTGTCTCTTATTCTATTGTCGACGGCATTTCGACCCACTTTAAATGCGGGGTCTCATCAGGACTGTATTTCTGGGGACTAAAAAAAGAGAGAAAGGGGAAAATATGACTATACCATGATCAATTTTTAATGTAATGCTCAATAAAGAAAAATAGGGACCATGAGGGCATAAAACTTCTTGGCTTACCGGTGTAGACCATACATTCGTCCGTATAGGATCCAGTATGTGAAAAGATATGGTGAATGAAGAATAACATCCAGACCTGTAGGTAGGGAGTGTTATTTTTAGTACTAGTTCAATAATGGAAATCTCAATTGAATCACCCAGGTGCAGTCTCATTTAGCACACTTACTTGGGCTTCTCTTCCTCCAAGTATTGGGATCAAATCGTAAATCAAATATTTAGAGAGAATCTTAAGTCATTCGGATTCTCTAGGATTTACTTCACTCCTACTTCGAACTTCTGTAATGTATAGGAAACTTTAGTTATTACCCAAGCTGTAACTAACAGTATCACAGAAAAAAGTGGTCCAAAATCAATTACCACCAAGTCTACTCACATATTTCGATTCCGTGAGAGAAGAACAAATCTTCTTGTTTCCGTGATAACACTGCTGGATACAGTTTCAGCGGAGCTGGCCCACTGTAATTATTTAAAAGTCCTCAAGGTTAGCGCCAGTCCCCTATTATATTCTAGAGCTACATCTAACTTTACCTAATAGCTTCAAACATCTACTTACTTCGTGACCAGTCGCCCGGTTCACCCTTAAACCGTATTGTGTCCGTGGCTGACTCAATCTCGCACACAAACCCGGAAGTAACCAGTTTCTATATATAAGAGGCTGGGATAAAAAGACGGCGAGAATGGCGGCCATCGTTTAGTGGTGAAAATGATCTTTGTTATCCATAAGGGTGCATGGACCTATCGATATTCAAATAAATGATATGGATCTAAAAGATTAGAGCTATTACACAGATTCCCATTCCTGAGACAAAAGGGAGGATAGAAAACTGAATCTCGATTCACTTTGTTTTGTGTAATAGACTTTCAATTAAGTTGTTTTATCATAAAAAAATGGCAGCAAGAATGGTGGACATCTTTGAACGGTAATACCAATATCATTCATAGGATGTAACATTCATGGAATGGCACCTATCTAGACACTTAACATCCTTCTTGTAAGTATTATTGCACATCTATACCCTCTCAGAATGGAAATTGTCAGGGGAAAAACAAAATATAGATTCACTTTTTTTGTGTAATGGACATACAATTAAGGTGTCTTTTCTAAAATTAAACGCAGCAAAAATAGTGGCCATCTTTGAACAGTAATAACACAATCATTAGTGGAATGTAACAATTCATCACAGTCTATCGATTCAAGACATATCTGTGCTGCAATGGTCATGTCTGAGTGAACACGTTATTTACACACTTTATACCACCCAATTATAATATATAGGGCAATCAAAGTATACAAATCTTTTAAAATATATACAACTAAGTTTCCGGTATATCAAAGTTATTTAAGCTCAATAATTCATGAAAAAAATAATAAACAAACATTTTTTTATAACATGTACTCATATATAATCTATGTGTTGTACAGTTGTCTAATCCATGACAGGGCCCTGTCCGATACATAAAGGAAGGTACACATAGGTTAGGAACAGAAACATTTTTATCAATGTAGACTTATAAATCTCCGCCACTCCTCAAGGCTATTTAAACCATTTCTGATAGAGCCACACTTATCTATCCATTTGCATTCAAGCGCTTGAAGGATAAGGGAGATATCACCTCCCCTGGGTGGCAATTTTGCTTTTTCCACCACCTGCCAATGTAAATCATTGGCCGTGTGGTCCTTTTCAATATAATGATCTACCAAAGGGGCATTCATCACTTTACACCGAATACGGCTCCTGTGTTGGCTGATCCGGACCTTTACAGGTTGTGTAGTCTGTCCTATGTAAATTAAATTACATGGACACCAGATGCAATAGATAACGTTAGGTGTAGAGCAGTCCATCAGATCATACAATTTGACATTGATGTTACCATGTGTAAAGAATTTGGTTTCTTTAGTCAAACTACAGGCAACGCAATTACCACATTTATAATGTCCTGTTGCAGCTGGTAAAGACCATAATTCTTGTATGGTTCTGTTGCTCTGATGTACACTGGTGTACCAAGTGATCTCTAATGTTTTTACCTTTTCTAAAGGAAAACAAAGGCATTTCTCTGCAAGAATCCAAAGTGTTTAAAGTAGACCAATGTTTTTTAATTGTCTTCTGTATCTGTGTGCTCCATGGGCAGAAAGTGGTGACACATACCACTTTTTTTATCGTTTCTCTCACAGTTTTTCTCTAGTAAAACCTACCGGGGGCTAAACCAGGCTCTCTTCATTGAGGTTTTTACCAATCTTCTTGGGTAACCTCTTTCACACAACCTAGAACTCAATAGGTTTGCCTCTATAAAGAAATCTTTTTTTTCTGTACAATTTCGTCTCAACCTCAGGAATTGGCCATATGGCAGGCCATCTCTGAGGGACCTAGGATGGAAACTGTTATACTGTAACAAGGTATTCCTATCCGTAGGTTTTCGATACAGTGTTACATTTAAATGATCTTCTCGACATCTTATTTTTAGGACTAGGAAAGGTACCATTTCTTTATTTTTGTAGTATGTGAAGGTGAGCGCAGTTTGACATGTATGCAGGTATGTTACGAATAGATCCAGATTTTCCTCAATACCCACCCAAATAAAGAAAATATCATCTATATATCTCTTCCAACACTTAAAATTTGTGTGGAAGGGATTATTGATGTTATTGATATATTTCTCTTCTAGATCTCCGACATAGAGATTTGCCAAATTTGGGGCAAAAATTGCGCCCATAGATGTACCTGAGCATTGCTGATAATTGGTCAAAACGATGTTCAGTAAATCAATAATAAACTCAGTAGGGACCTCTACCGGTGCCGATCTTTTATCCAAAATATGTTTGATAACCTCAATGCTCTCTTGTTGGGGAATGTTAGTGTACAATGAATTAATATCCATCGTAACCAAGATTTCTGTATTAGGATTATATTCCATATTTTCAATCAAGTTAATCATGTGGGTACTGTCTCTGACATAGGTGGATAAGGTAGGGACGTATTCTTTGATGAAACTGTCAATGTAGTGCCCTAATGGTTCCATCACTGACCCACATCCTGAAAGGATTGCTCTCCCTGGAGGATTATCCATATCCTTGTGCACTTTCGGTACGGTATACAGAACAGGAGTCCTTGGGCAGCTTTTGTTTAAGAAGTCAAATTCTAATTTGGTCAAGAAACCTTCGTTTAGTCTCTTAACGGTAACTGATTGTATTGACTTCTGAATGTCTTTGAGGGGATCTCGAGGTAGTCTTTTATAGTGTTCTTCATTACTTATTTTTATTATTGTTTCTGCCTCGTATTTGGATCTTTCTTGGATAACATTCCCACCCCCCTTATCAGCTGGTTTCAAAATGATATTTTCATTGTTCTTCAAGGAAATCAAGGCATCTCGTTCAGATTTAGAGATATTGAAAGGGGTACATTTCTTCTGTGTTTTTAATTTTGAAATATCTTCCAATACACCTTTTTCAAATGCCAAAATTTCAGGTGGCATCATATTATTAGTTGGAATAAAAATAGATTTAGGACGCATCTGAGGTCTGGAGGAAGTTGGAATTTCGTCACGGTCGCTGAAAAAAACTCTAAGTCGTAAGGATCTAAAGAATTTGTGTAGTTCTGTCTGTAATTTAAAAAATTCTGTTGTTTCAGTCAAGACAAAAGATAGACCTTTACTCAAGAGTGATAATTCGTGAGTATTCATAACATGGGTGGACAAGTTAAAAATTGGTATAATCTCATTTTCTTTTTGATATATTGTGTCTACTAGAATGGTAGTATCAGTGTTGGTTGATCTTCCACTAACATCAAACATTGCATGTTGATTAACCTCCCCAGTGCAGATGTCCATCATGTCTTCAGAACTCAGGTTCTGTTCCTGTCTTATCTCTCTATCACGAGTCACTAACTGTTTGGGCCCCATGTATAGTATTGGCGGCGCGTTTGTCTTTCTCCGGCAAACTGATGCCAAACTCTTCTCTAATTCCGATTGGAGCCCCTTCCTCTCTGTGCCTGTCCTAAAAAAGGCTGCTGTTGTTGCCTTGGTTGTGCACTAGTGCCTTCTCCTGCGTCGTCTGAGGATTCTGACCCTGCTGATGAATCTGAAAAACCGACAAGGTTATTGTTCTTAAAGCGTCTCCAAGTAACGTTCTTTTTTAACTGTTGTGGCTGAACGTAAAAGTCCTCTAGTAAATAGGGGAACGCTTTTTCTTTACTATAGGCGTTAATGTCCTTTTGGACCTTGTCTGCTTTTTTCTTTAATTCAAAAGAATTAAACTCCTGTATGGTTTTTTTCAATTTTTCTAAGGCTGCTTTGGATTCTTCAATATTATCACAACCAAACAGTTCCTTTTCTAAATTCTCAATTTCGATCAGTTCCTGCTTACTGTGTTCTAATGCAGTCTCAATGTCCAAGACCATCCAATGTCTTGAGCATGTGGTTGATATATGGGAAAAACCCCCTTTGAATTTTTTATCGTCTCTGAAGATACCTGGGATATTCCACACTATTAGCCCCTGTGGAATGATATTAGCCCGTAAATACTCTGTTAACATTCGGGCATGTAATTCTGTACGGACATGTTTCTTCTTAGCCCGCTCTAACTTATCTAATAGTACCACTCTCGGATTGGTATTGATTGACTGTGTGGTCGTGGAGAACAGAGAAGGACCACTAATAACCTTTGCAATATATTCCTCAGTATAAAGAGGTGCCTCTCTATCTGACATAGTCTTATATATGACACTTCAACTGAATACAAAAACACAATCACAAAGCTTTATCACAACAGTTAATCATACACAAACAACAATATAGAAACACACAACCCAATGTTTGGGTAAAAGCAATATATAATAAAGCTCTTACAGAAAAAAAACTGCACAATCAATATTTTAAATCACAAGAGCGACCCTTATGTGTGCCAGGTCTACAAGAACTGCAAGAGGCATAGGTAAGTCACCCCTACAGCAGGCCTTACAGCCCTAAGACAGGGTGCACCATACCTCATGCAAATGCATAACTGCATGAGCAGATATGCCCCTATGGTGTCTAAGTCCATTCTTAGACATTATACGGGCGCAGTGAAGCCATACTGAGTACATGGGCTGGAAGCTTGTCAATATGAGTTCCACAGCTTCATGATGGCTTCACCAAATTCCAAGATGTTTGGTACTAAACATCTCAGCTTAATAAACCCCCACTGATGCTTGTAATGGATTTATTAAGAAATGTACCTAGAGGGCACCTGAGAGGTGCCCCTGAAATCACTACCAACTCACTGGTGTGTGCTGACTGGTTCTCACCAGCCTGCTACCTCTAGACATGTTTCTGACTCCCTGAGGTGGGGGCCTTTTGCTCTTACGTGTCATAAAAAACGCCTTCTCTGGATGGAGGTGCTTCACACGTACCTCACAACAGGAACAGCATAGAAAGGTGGTGAGCCCCAAAGGCTTCCCATCCGTTGATATGCTGACCAGGGTCTTTTCAGCTAGTAGTGATGCTCGCCCCCCTGACTAAGTCCCAAGTCCCATTTTTGGTAGCAAGGTCGGTGGGAGCATTAGTAAGCAAGGGAGGTGTGTCCCTGCTCAGTGAGGGCTACCTCTAAGGTGCCCTGAGCTGAAGTGACCCCTCCTTTCAGAATCCTCCATATTGTTTTGGAGGACTCTAGCCAAAAGGGTTAGGGATATGCCCCGTCTTCAGAGGAAGTGGGCATACAAAGGGTGTAGGAACCCTAAACGTAAGTAGCCCGCTGGCTACTACCTTATGACCGCTGTAATTACCTTAATTTTAGTATTTAGGGGCACCCCTGAACCTTAAAACTCAGATTACTGACGACCTATGAAGAGGAGGACAAAAACGAGCTGATCCCTTAATGACAAGATGCTTCAGCCACTGACTTGGCCCCAGCCCTGCCAGCCTGTTTGTGAACTTCAAACTTTGCAGCTCCTACAACTCGTCCTGCAGACCAGAGACCTTCAAAACCCTGGGAGAACTGCCTGCCTTCCATAATGATCTCCTGCGCATAGCAGACCTGTCCAAAAGAAAAAGAAGAAGAACTGTAAAGACCAAAGCCCTGGCCTGCGGAACCGCAAAACTGACTACCTCTGCACCTGATGCCCACGGCCCAAGTTCCAGTGACGCACCAGTCTAGCAATGGTTCCCCTGCTTTTCTGAGCACAAGTCAACCGGCAGATGACCCCTGCCAGACTCCACGTTGACGCCTGCAGCCTCTGCACAACGACCCCCCCCAACCGCTACCTGCACCGGTAAGCTGTTTCCCAATTCCAAAGGACACCCCTGCTCCTGGAACCCGTTGGCTATGGGGAGATCAACCAATGGTGTCCTGATGCTCCATGGCATTCCAACTTACCTGGGCAGCTGTAGGTCTCCTTCGATCGACCTCCTCACCTAAGCCTTCATCCTTTTTCCGACTTCAAGATTCCCCATTGGTTTGCATTGGGCGCCCGGAACCTGTGATGGCAGTGGCACTCTGCACTCAGCCGCCCCAGTGTAGTTGGAGGTGTAAGTTTGGGGCTGCCTTGTATCCCTCTCCCATGCTTACGTTAACCCCCGGAGACTGGGTTACCAAACCGTGCTGCTTACCTGTAAGTAGGGTCAGTATGATTGCACCTATTTCTCCATTGGATAACATTGGCACCAGATATCAAGTTTTACCTCTGCACTCGGCCACCCCAGTGCCACTGGTGGTGCAGTTTTTTCACTTATCTAAGCTTTACCTGGCACTGATTCTTTATCCAGAAACTCAATATCATAAATTATTTACTTACCTGCATATTGCTAATTGTGTTTCCTCCAATAGGATAACATTGTATTGTTGAAAAATGCATTTTTTACATTGAAAAGCACTGATATTGCAAAACCTATTGACTTGCAACAAAGTATCTTTAGTTCTTTAAAATAAATATACTAAAAGTATTATTTTTATGTTATGTGAAGGTGGATTTATAAAGCACACGTACACCAAAGGTCCCTTGACGCTGAGTTAGTTAACCACTGTTGTCTGAATCCACACCTACCTATAGGTAGGCCTGAGCGTAGTTCGCGGAGTTTTGCTATGCGGAACTCCTCAAAATTACAAAAACAACTCTGCGAAGTTCCGCAAGTGTCGGACTGCAGTGCGAACTGCAGTTTGTGCTGGTATTTCTGCTGCTCAGGTAGAAATTCTACCCGAGTGGCAGCTCGCGCTCGCGAACTTACTATCCCCGATCGCGAACTTAACGTTCGCGATCGCAAATTTACCATTCGCGATCGCGAGCGGGGAAAAAACCAGGGGTGGGCGGAATTTGCGTAATCGCGTTACACAAATCACCGCGAAACGGTAAAAATGTCCGCGAACACGCAGAAATTCCGCGAACACGCGGAATTGCTTGTTCGCGATGCTTTTTTCCTGTTCACAATCGCTGTTTGCGTGCTCGGGGAGAAATATCTCGCGAACACGCATTTTGAGAACGCGAACAAGCAAAAAATTTCGCAAAATCGCGGAAAGCAGACTTTTGGGCAATTTCGCGTTCTCCGCGGAACACGAAATTCTGCGAATTCCGCAAATTCCGCGTTCCGCGGAACAGAATTTACCGCCCAGGCCTAGAAAAAACTCCGCTGCACATCGCGAAGCAGAGTTTTCTGCACTCCCCAAGCTCCGCAAAGTGCGGAGTGCAGAAAACTCTGAAAACTCTGTGAACGGCGCGAAGTTCACTGCCTAGGCCTAGCTATTGGCTTGAGTAAAGAGCCATGTTTTCAGAATTTTTCTAAAACACATGCAGTTTGCTGCTTGTCTGATTTTGATGGGCATAGAGTTCCAGAGTTGGGGTCCTAGCGTGGAGAACCGTGACCCTCCCATCATTTGGGCAGATCTGAGATGCATTTCGGAGAATATCTGTGGATCATTGCAGATAAGTACTTGGAGCCTTTGCTGTGGATCGCCTTAAAGATAATGCAGCCTGTTTTAAACATGGAGAGCTGCGCCACTGGGAGCCAAAGAAGCTCCTTCACCATTTTACAAACCACTGGTCTCGGATTTAGTCATTGAGTGTGTGTAATCATTTATTGCCACTGTGTTTACAACAAATGCTTAGCACTACCAACTGAAAAGGCTAACTGCTCGACTACACTACCACAAAAGAGAGCATTAGCATGAACTACCTGAGCCTCTGTAAAGTCCCTAGGGAACCACTGGACTCTGTTCACTCTATACCTTACTTAGGTATAGTATATACAGAGCCAGCTTCCCACAACAATATCAATTCCCGGCACAAACTATCTTAGAATACTGTAAATGATGTACCTGTTAAGATTGGTCAACACTTTTGCAGAACAACATGACTCAACTGCCTTGAATAATAATGATGCAGTTTGCAACACATCATGAGATGCTGGATCAATTAAATAGTTTAAAGTCTTTGAAGGAAGTGAAGATTGCAACTCCACAATCCAGAGCCAGATAAATATAATCAGTTCTGAAAATGATACCACCTTTGAAGAAATGTCCAAATCCATACAAACACTGGGGGCGGGACTCTAAAGACAATCTGTTCCACAAAAGATCTCTCAGCAACAACAAGAACAACATCCAGTGATGAATGAAGAATCATTCAGCCTTCAAACTGAGCAAGATGCAAGCAAAGAACATTAGTTGGGAAGCAAGGATCCTCAGGGTAAATATCTTCATATTCAAATTTTAAAAATGCCACATTCCTTTCACATTTGTTCTAATTTTTTATGTTAATGCTTGTGTAAATGAGGTCACCATCTCTTTTTTTTGGAAGCGGTAACAAACACTTATGGATTTGGCTTCCATCTTGGATGTGTAAATCATGACCAAATCTGTATTCAATATTACAGAATACTACAACATAAACTTTCTACAAATATACCAAATGTTTTTTTCACGAAGATTGCATAATATGCCTGCTGTTCCCATGTACCGTGACAGGCCCCTGTGGCAAATCCCCTTCAATGCAGAGCGGAAGTGTTGCATAGTGGGTTGATGTTCATGACAGTAAAGCTTCTTCCTATTGTATTTGGCCCAGTGCTTAATTTGAAAAATATTAACTGCCCAGGGCCCTGGACTGGAGGTCACTGCAGCTTGCACCACACATTGCCGCTGCCAGAGCTGCCAATGACAGTACCAAAACAACTACAAAGCATCACACTCCTACAAATGTGACAATTCAGACTCTTTGAGGCCACAAAGCTGTAAGAATGGCTTGGGTGGCAGGTATTAGTTGTTTTTAATGTAGATTGAATCAATAAACAACTGTTGTTCTGCTCATCTTTAAATTACACAACAGCACCACCTTGTGGCAGCTGTCATAGGTCCCGGTGTTGGCAATAAAGTGCCAGTGCTGAGCACCGGAAACCACTGGCTTAAATTAAGCACTACATTTTGGCCTAACATGTATTGTTGTTACTCTATGGTACTTGTGAGCACAATGAACTTAGCAGTTCCACCGAGGTCCCTGGTTCACAGCACTTGCTTTACTGTGCCGCAGTTTTTGGAAAGAGTGAACTACGCGGTCATCAGAGCGATGGCTGTTGGAGTTGGTCTGAGTTGGTCTGCATTGGAGGATTGCACGTCCCACCAATACCTCCCTGACCCAAAACAGCCCCTGCACTGCTTTGGTGACATTTCTTTCTGGTCCTACCTAACCTAGCAGGAGTTACACACACCACATCCCCCAAAAGGGTCAAAAGACCCCACACAAGAGGATACCGATCTGGGTTTACAAACGGGTGGTGAGGGAACACAAGTGCCAGACATGGAAATCCATGTGGGGCTATAGCTGCTTCCCAGGGCATGCACACCTGGATCTACATTCCACAAGGATGAAATGTTTACAAGTACAGTACCTTGAAACTGCTGAACACAGTGGTGCACGGCTCGTGGGCCACCTCTGCTCCTAGGACAAAGCAGCCCTCAGGTAGCCTGCCAAATGGCCCCCGATCCTCAGTGTCTGGCCAGGCCTGTGTTCCACTGGGAGGGAACGCTGCTCGACGCGGTGTGCCCTGCAAGACCCATGCGCCATGAGAAGCCGTGACCCTGGGTCCTGTGCCTGGATGACTGGTGCACAAGAGCCATCTTTGCACCAGCCAAGGAGGCTATTGCAAACAATAGATAATCTGTTGCAAATGTAACATGTGGACTTCTATGCTGTAATGGTTCTTTGTGATGTCTTAAACTCAATAAAATGTTGTTTATAAAAAAGAGGCTGGGATGACGTCACACTGCTGGCCTGAAGAGTTTTGCGTCTCGGATTCCTCCTCAGGCCCAAACGCAGAAACTTCTACACAAAACAAGCGAGAGGCCTATCCGTGTGGTGTCGTGAGCCCTCGGTTCTGGACGCAAGCCTCCTGATCAGTGAGGGTCTCCTCTGGTACTCTTTGCTCTTCTCTGCAGGGACTATGGCTGACAGTCCAGTCTGTGTGAGTCTCACTAGGTCTCTTGTGCTCATTTCAGCCGGACATGAGTTACTCACTACTCTGCCCATGGGGAAGGCACAGGGCCCGATTCACAGAACTAACTTAAGACAAAATCCTAAACTTACTACTTTTGGTATTCACAGAAGTTAGGATTTTGTCTTAAGTTTGTCTTAAGACAAACTTAAGACAGACTTAAGACAGACTTAAGACAAACTTAAGACAGAAGTTAGGATTTTGTCTTAAGTTTGTCTTAAGACAAACTTAAGACAGACTTAAGACAGACTTAAGACAAACTTAAGACAGACTTAAGACAGACTTAAGTCAGACTTAAGACAGACTTAAGACAGACTTAAGTTAGGATTAATAATTAAGATAGGTTAAGTCTGTCTTAAGTCTGTCTTAAGTTTGTCTTAAGTCAAACTTAAGACAAAATCCTAACTTCTGTGAATACCAAAAGTAGTACGTTTAGGATTCTGTCTTAAGTTAGTTCTGTGAATCGGCCCCACACTGTTTCACTCACACTGTGGGGTAACTTCAGGATTGGATTCTTGAGCCCCATCCTTGCAGAGCAATGCAGGCACTTCCCTGCTGCAGCAGTGGCTGACTTGAACTCATGGCACCTCAGCTTCTTAACTTCCGTCTGCTTATGAGCAGCGTCTTCCTCATGCAAGGTATCCTGCACCGCCCCTCTTGAGCAGTCAGTCAGTTCTTTTCCATGAAGAGGCAGCCAGGCAGCCCCTTGTGGCGCCTTTTCAAAGTACCACATGTTCCACTCCTAAACTTGACAAGGGGAGTTGGCTTTGGATACTCCAAGGCTGGAGTACAAAGGAGTTCTTGATCACCACCGATGTGGAGACCCCTGATTCGGATGAAGACCTCTTGGCCCACCGGCTGGCAGCTTCAGACGCATCTTTATTCTAAAGTTGCAGACAGTAGTTGTGTGCTCCAACAGTCACCCCTGAGAGGGATTCTGAGCAGTTATGCGCAGTGCATACTCCAAAGCAATAAAAGCAAGGGAGACTGCCCAGCTTATGTTCCTATTACCATGTGGGGAATGGCCCTTCCAGAGCCCCTCTTGGTTAACGGGGTTATCCTCCAGAGACTGTAAAAGGATGGGGAAAACGCCCTACCTTCAAATGCGCCCTATGTCTCTTCATACTCAAACGTCTGAGCCCCTAGAAAGGATTCCACCACCCTACTGGAAGAGCCCTGTGCTTCCCATCTGTTATCTGAGCTCTCTCTGTCCCTACATCTCAAGTACCACTTGGATGTAGAAAATATGACATGGATTCAAGTAGCTATCTATCACCTACACTTCATAAATGCATCCTCTATAGACACAGTAAGGTGCCCACTTACATCATCTATATCACACATGGTTGGGCGAAGGACCCAGCTGCAGGATAGTTCAATCAAACAGCATTTGTAAAGCGCAGCACTCTCACCCCTAGGGGTATCTGGGAGCTGTGTCTCCTTTGAAGAGCCCGGTCTCGAGTCTCTTTCTGAAGTCTGCCATTGAGGGGGCTGTATGGAGCTGGAGGGGAAGGTTGTTCCAGGTCTTTGCAGTGATGTAGGAGAAGGAGTGGCCACCACTGCAGCTGCGATGGATGCAGGGTGTGTGTGCGAGGGCGAGTGAAGAGGAGTGCAGGTGTCTAGAGGGTTGGTGGAAGTTCAGTCGATGGTTGATGTACGCAGGTCCTAGGTCCTGCAGGGCTTTGTTTACGCGCGCGAGGATCTTGAACTGGCATCTCTTCTGAATGGGGAGCCAGTGGAGGTGTCTGAGGTGGGGGGTAATGTGGGTTCATTTGGGGAGGTCCAGGATGAGTCTAGCTGCTGCATTCAGTATGGTCTGGAGTCTTCTGAGGAGCTGGGCAGAGATGCTGGCATAGAGGACATTGCCGTAGTCAAGGCGGCTGGTGACGAGGGCCTGAGCGACGGTCTTTCTGGTGTTGAGTGGGATCCAATATACAAAATGATGGGAGAAGCCAGTAGGCACCTTCCCCGGGCACAGGCAGTTAAAGAGGTCTCTCTTGCCAATATAAATGGCATTGCTGTCACCACTCCCAGTCCTCTACCTGCCAGAGTCCTGATTGTGGTCACGAGTAGTAAAAGGAAGGTGCTCATGGTGTGACGGGGTGTATAGAGGGGATGTATGTCGTTCCAACGCATACCTTTACAACGCATTTTTTACAACGCAACATCCACTACAACGCATTCCATTACAACGCAGGACACTACAATGCATTTTTAAAAACTACCTTTACAACGCATTCCATTACAACGCATACTACCTTTACAACGCATACCATTACAACGCATAATATTACATTGCATTTAAGGTAAGTATTGGATAGTATAGGGGTAAAAATTACTATTCTTACTCCAGGGGGTGCAACAGTAGGGTAAGTGTTGGATAGTATAGGGGTAAAAATTACTATTCTAACTCCAGGGGGTGCAACAGTAGGGCAAGTGTTGGATAGTATAGGGGTAAAAATTACTATTCTAACTCCAGGGGGTGCAACAGTAGGGCAAGTGTTGGATAGTATAGGGGTAAAAATTACTATTCTAACTCCAGGGGGTGCAACAGTAGGGCAAGTGTTGGATAGTATAGGGGTAAAAATTACTATTCTAACTCCAGGGGGTGCAACAGTAGGGCAAGTGTTGGATAGTATAGGGGTAAAAATTACTATTCTTACTCCAGGGGGTGCAACAGTAGGGTAAGTGTTGGATAGTATAGGGGTAAAAATTACTATTCTAACTCCAGGGGGTGCAACAGTAGGGCAAGTGTTGGATAGTATAGGGGTAAAAATTACTATTCTAACTCCAGGGGGTGCAACAGTAGGGCAAGTGTTGGATAGTATAGGGGTAAAAATTACTATTCTAACTCCAGGGGGTGCAACAGTAGGGCAAGTGTTGGATAGTATAGGGGTGAAAATTACTATTCTAACTCCAGGGGGTGCAACAGTAGGGTAAGTGTTGGATAGTGTAGGGGTTTTAATGTAATATTATGCGTTGTAATGGTATGCATTGTAAAGGTAGTATGCGTTGTAATGGAATGCGTTGTAAAGGTAGTTTTTAAAAATGCGTTGTAGGGGGGAGGAGCCTAGCGCGCAACCAAGATGGCCGCGTAGGTGCGAGGCTCCCGAGGACCTCCGCGACCTCCTATGACTATCCTGAACATATCCTGTCCTAGATGAGGGGACTGTGTTGATGAGCCCGAGCTGAGGTGGCGCCCGTTTTCCGCTTCCAAATCGGACCTCGGACACCGACTTTAGCACCGATTGAGGTTTGCGGCCTTCTCCTAGCCGAACCCTGGATTTGCGTTGTGGGGCGATCCAGTGACGAAGTGAATAACAGCGGCGGACAGGGCTTGGTGGCTCGCGTAACCCGCACTTTCACTTTCGCTTTCGCACCCTCCTTGCCGTATATGCGAGTTTGGGTCGCGGGGCTTCGTGTGTTGGTGTGGCCTCGCTGGGGGGCCCTGCCTGCCCGCCGGCTGTGATCCGCCCCGCAGATCTGGGGTAGCACCCCCCCGGAGCCCGTGGACCGACTTGCCCGGCCTTCACGACGTGGCTGGTGCGATTGGGAGACTGGGACCATGGCCACGAAACAAGATGGCGATCGGGCAAAGGTAAAATCGACCCGACGTGGCGCAGCCCACCAGTCCAACAGCATGGATCGCTATACCCTCCAGAAGGGATCTCCTGAGGTGCCACGCAGGTCCCCTGAGGGCCCTACTGATGCCCCCGATCTGCCCACGGATCTGACTCTGCGGGATGTCATGGGCGCCATCGCCGAGATGAAGGCCTCTGTGGGCCAGCGTTTTGACACACTGGCGCAGAAGATCGACTCGGTCCTCGTAGATGTTGGCCTGATAAGGGCCGATCTCTCCAAGACCAACGACCGAGTCGATTCTTTGGCCCACACCGCATCGGGCCTTACGACAGACGTGGCGGCCCTGCAAACGGAGGTGCGCCGGCTTGCTCGGGCGAGTGCGCTGATGGATCGTCGCCTGGAGGACTCCGAGAGTCGGGCCCGGAGGAACAATATCCGTATCATCGGGGTGCCTGAGGGACGTGAGGAAGCGGCGGCGGACCTTTTTGTGGAAGACCTGATTGTTACCCACCTCCAGCCACGGGGGCTGAGTAAATTCTTTGCAGTGGAGAGGGCCCACAGGGTTCCCGGGGGAAGGCCTAAGGTCGGAGCCGCTCCGAGACCTCTCATCGCCCGGATTTTTAATTTTCGGGACAGAGACGCTATCCTCCAATCCTCCAGACTACAGGGACCGATTAGACTTGACAATATGGACATTCATTTCTATCCAGATTTCACCCCTGCGGTCCAGAAGCAGAGACTGAGCTTCCTTGGTGTCAAGCGCCGTCTTCGGGACCTAAATCTCAAATACGCCATGCTTTTTCCAGCTAAGCTGCGAGTGGAGGTGGAAGGTCGCACACACTTTTTTGATCGTCCCGAAGCGGCCGGGGACTGGCTGGATACTCTGTCCGGAGAACGGGATCGGGGTGGCGGGGGTGGAGCGGCCGGGGGAGAGGGCTCGCCGGATCAAGACTGAGGGACTAATATTATGCCTCGCTCGGGACAAAAATGATGCCACTTTTGACTATACGTCGGATTGCTTAAGTTCCCCTCCTATGGAGGTTGTGTGGGGTCTCTTGGGGGTTCTCCCTCCTCCTCTGGGGGTTTAGTTAGTTTAACTATCTATGGGGCGACAGGCACACTGCACGTTGGGGGGGCTGTCTGGGCTCATGCAGGGGTGCAGGGAGGGGGGAGTTTTGTTGGGGTGGGTGGGCAGGGATGGGGTGTTGTTCGTTATTATCACAAGGCAACCCTTTTTTTGTGTTGGTTCTACTGTGCTCTCGGGGGGACGAATGATGGTTTCTGTGTATGATGGGGGGTAGGGAATTGACTTTGTTGTCTTGGAACGTCAATGGACTGGGGGACAGGATCAAACGAGGTGTGGTCCTACAGTATCTGAAGCGACTTTCGCCTGATGTGGTCTTCCTGCAGGAGACACACCTTATTGGCAATTCCTTCTGCGCCATGAATCGGCGTGGCTACCGCCTCGTGGCCCATTCGGGCTTCACGTCAGGCTCGAGGGGTGTGGGTATCATGGTAAAGAACTCGCTCCCGTTAGAAATTGATGAGGTGCTCCATGATGACAGGGGACGTTACACTGTCTTGGTGGGGAGAATGGAGGGCAAAGTGGTTGTCTTTGTGTCAGTGTACGTCCCACCGGGGTTGCAGTCGACCACCTTTGCAGATCTGGGGCGCCTCCTCCTTGGCCTTACGGGGGGGCTTCTGGTGGTGGGGGGGGATTTCAACGCGGTGGTTTCTGGGACTGTGGATCGTCACCCCCCTAGGGACCTCCCCCGGGCACAGGCGTGGCTGTCCGGCCTCTTGGATACACTGGGATTGGTGGACTGCTGGCGCTTAAAACATCCCACGCAGTTGCAATACACTTTCCACTCGGGGGCCCATGGTAGTCTCTCACGGCTTGATTATGTCCTTGTCCCGGCGGCCCATGTCGGGAGGGTGGGGGAGGTGCGCCATTTGGCACGGGGTATCTCGGACCACTCCCCGCTATTGTTGCATTTTGATGTCTTTCCGAGGGCTGAGAGCAGGGTGGTCCCAATCAATTCCTGGTACCTGCGCGACCCCGCCATTCGCGCTGACTTGATTAAATCCCTCCAGCGCTATTTTGAGAAGAATGTGGGGTCAGTGCCTTCAGCTATCTCCCTGTGGGAGGCCTTCAAAACAGTACTTAGAGGGGAGGCCCTATCCCTTATTTCCCACGCCCGGAGGCGCGAGCGGGAGGAGGTGACCCGGGTGGAGGCTGAAATAGCGGAGCTGGAGGGTAATCTAGAAGATGGGGTGACGGACGCTGCACTACATGTCCTCCAGCTCAAGCAGGCGGCTTATAGGGCCCTCGTTACGGAGGCGGCCAGGGGCCTTAGTAGAGAGCAACAGGGGCGACTGTATGATGTGGGTGATAAGGCTGGTAAACTGATAGCGTGGTTGGATAAAAAGGAAAGAGCGAATCGTGTGGTCCCGCTGATTGAGAAAACGAATGGTGTGTGTGTAACTGAGCCAGAAGAAATTGTCTCCTGTTTCGCGGAGTATTTCCGCGAGGTGTATTCCCCGGTCTCTTCTTGCTCGGAAGAGGATTCCCGTGCCCTGCTCAGGGATATCGCGCTGCCTTCCCTGTCCGGGGAGGACAGGGTGTCGCTGGACGCCGCTCCCACCTCCGACGAAATCGCCCTCGCCATACGCTCGGTCGCTTCTGGCAAGGCCATGGGCCCGAATGGTATCCCTATCGAGCTGTATAAGCTGCGACCGGATACATTGGCGCCTCACCTCCGCGCAATGTTCCTCGCGGCCCACTCGTTGGGCTCCCTCCCGCCTGACCAGCGTCTGGCTACAATCGTGGTGATCCATAAGGAGGGGAGACCTCGGGATCGGGTTACTTCTTATCGGCCTATCTCACTACTGAATGCGGAGCCCAAAATTCTCGCTAAGGTACTCGCCAATCGGCTGGTCGGTGTGGTGGGAGATCTGGTTCATCAGGACCAGTCTGGCTTTATTCCCCATCACAATACAGCCCTTAATCTGCGGCGTTTGCATGGGGTGCTTGCGCGCGTCCCATTTATACGGGAACCGGCCATTTTGGCGTCCTTAGACGCCACCATGGCGTTTGACACGCTTGAGTGGCCATACATCTGGGCGATGCTCGCGAAGTTCGGATTTGGCCCAGGATTCATCAGTTGGGTCAAATTGTTGTATGCGGGCCCAATGGCGCAGGTGGTCGTGAACGGAAGAGTATCGGCCCCGTTTGAGCTGGGCCGGGGCACGCGACAGGGCTGTCCCTTGTCGCCGCTTCTTTTTGCGCTTGCCTTGGAGCCCCTGGCGGAGTGGCTGCGGTGGGAGCCTTCCATCCGTGGTCTCCGTTGGACCCCCGAGTATGAGGACCGCGTATCCCTATACGCTGATGACATCCTTCTGTACCTAGCCTCCCCACGTAAATCACTTATAGTGCTAGTTGATGTTTTACACTCGTTTGGTCGTAACTCCGGTCTCGTCATCAACTGGGCTAAATCGTGTGTGTATGTTCTCTCTGGGGAGGCTCCTATTCTCCCGCGGGGCTGTCCGATCCAGATCGCCCCGCAGGGATTTCGGTACTTGGGTGTCTTCATTACTCTGGACCCGGAGGCCCGGTATGAACGGAATCTGCTTCCCCCCCTCCAGCGTCTGCGGGTAGATGTCGCACGCTGGCGGCGCCTGCCGCTTTCGCCGCTCGGCCGGGCGGCATTGTTCAAGATGATGTCTCTGCCGCGTTTTCTGTACGCTTTGCAGAACACTATGGACTTGGTCCCGGCGCGCTACTTCCGTGAGGTGGAGAGTCTGCAGCGCCGCCTGTTCTGGGACGGGAGGCCGCGCATTGCTCTGGCTAAGCTGACGCTCCCATGGTTTGACGGGGGGATTGCCCTCCCGGATATTAAACGGTACTATTGGGCCTCCCAGCTCGCCGCCATTAACCATGGCCTCTTCGGGCCCGCCTTAAACCCGGCATTTGAAATGGACAAGATGCTCCTGCCAGGTGGCGACTACAATCGAGCGCTCTACTCTAGCGCGCCTGACGCTCGTCTGACGGGCCCCACGCGTGTCATGGTGCAAGTCTGGCACGCGGCCAATGCAGCTATGGGGTGGAAGGACCGTTTGACCCGGGCATCACCACTATACGCGTCTGAGCGGTTAGGTTCCCTGTGGACCTCTAAGGGCTTCGAGAAGTGGGACATAATAGGTATCAGTAAAGTTGGGGATCTTTGGACGAGGGGAGGATTTAAAACGTTCGATATGCTACAGACGGAGTTTCAGTTGCAGGGCAGTGAATACTTTCGGTATTTGCAGGTCCGTCATGCGCTGGGCTCCGTCTTCTCGGACGCTGCCTCCATCCCGGAATATTCCCCCCTGGAGAATAGAATGCTGGATGGGCACATCCCGGACAGCACGATCTCACTTATATACAAAAAGCTCATAAACGACCGCTCGGGCCTGTTGACTGCCCTTCGTGCGGCTTGGGTTGCCGACGGGCTGGAGTTGGACGACGAGGACTGGACCTCCGCGGTGGCCTCCCCGAAGGAGGTGGCCATACCGGCTCGCCTTCGCTTCGTCCAGCTCAAGATACTCCACCGGGTCTACATGACGGGGCCAAAGCTTCTGCGTATGGGCTATGCTGGAGATGGGTTGTGTAAGCGTGGGTGTGGTGCTTTGGGGACCTTTATGCATATTTTGTGGGAGTGCCCGGAGGTAGAGGGGTTCTGGCGTGGTGTACATGATGTGCTGCGACTGGTTACACATGTGGCGTTGTTGCCTGAAGCGAGGAGATGCCTGTTGAATGTGTGGGAACCGACTGATTGCTCGGCGCCGCAGACATGGTGGGTGACTCTGGGATATATGATAGCCAAGCGTGATATTGCTCAATTGTGGGGATCCCAGAGGCCCCCGACGGTCTCGGCCTGGAAAGAACACATGGACTGGTGCATGTTTCGCGAAAAGGTGGTGTATGTGGCGAGGGGTAAGCCTGGGACATGGGTGAAAGTATGGGGCCCCTGGAACGCCTACCGAGGGGGTATCTGCGCACCACCGCTGCTGCCTGGTGCCTCGCCAGCCCCATCCCCTTAGCCGACTCATTCCTCCGCTGCCGGGCATTGGGTTCCCCCAGTCCTCGCTCTGTTCTCTTCCCCCTCCTCACACTTCTGTGTATAGTTGGGATCCCCCCTCTAGGGGAGCACGTGCTGCTATTTTTGATTGTGGGTTGCCTTGTGGGTGTGGTTTTAATTTTTGTTGTTCTTAATTTAAAATGAAACCGCATACTGGGGCCTGGATGATGTGGCTTTGACATTGTTACCTACGGAGAACTGCTCCTCCTGTAATACCACGTGTCCATAAATGTATGTCGTATGTTCCTACCATTGCTAGCGGCCGGCCGGAAGGTTGTGGGCCCATACTTGTATACTTTTAGGACCTGTAATAAACGGTTTAAAAAAAAAAATGCGTTGTAGTGTCCTGCGTTGTAATGGAATGCGTTGTAGTGGATGTTGCGTTGTAAAAAATGCGTTGTAAGTGTAGTGCGTTGTAAAAGTTGCGTTGTAAAGGTTGTATACCGTATAGAGGATGCATGTATAGAGCATCGTCCAAGATGATCCTCAGTTCCTCGGTATCAGAAACATCCCTCTCTTAAATCCAGACCCTTCTACAGGTGCAGTGATGTCACCTTCTTTCTCTGTGGCCCGTAGAGTAACACATCATTGGCACTGCTTCTGGTGCCACAGAAGATTGAAGGCACCTGGGAGCAGAGGACCTTGCGTGCAGCCATTTTGTTTTATCTGTTTTACTAGTAAGATTCTTCAAGGTTCCTCAAGCCAACTGTTTTACAACCCCTGTCCTTTGCAAGGCTGCTTCATTTCTTTGTGAACCCGTATCATGTTTAATACTTTCAAGTGAGACCCTCCCCCTCCCATTGGTCCTCTCTCAGCATCCATCCAGGCAAACCCAGTGGAGCAGAATTCACATCTGTCCTCAGCCCGCATCGTGCATCAGTGGGGCCATCGCCCCCACCATGGTTGCAGAATTCTGAGGAGCAGAGAATGAGATGGAACAAATGACTTGGGTGTTGTCATAATAATATTATGTTGGCAGCTGATGAAATGTTTTTTCCAACCTGCAAAGACAAAAGGAATCCTATTGAATATATTAGCAGCAGAAGAGAGATGTTTGATCACTTGCCACATTTGAACCCCCACCAGATGCTCCCCAGAGGGAATACGTGATGAATATACTTAATCTATGGATAGACTTATGTTGCACTTTACTGAAGAGCCACCTGTGTGTAGGGAAGAATGCATTGCTTCAGTAAAAAGACTACAAGAACATCTGTCGTGGCACATGAATCCAAACTTCAAAGAAGTTACTGAGGTCACCCAAAGCATTGCGAGATGTAGTAAGGTCTCAATGAAGAAAAGACGACGCGTGATGAGGTAGCCCTAGTCAAAGTGAACAGAATGCAGATCATCTTAAATATGATAAAGAACAAACTTTTTTAAAGGGAAAGCGTGCAACATGAGGATCCAAGATGTACCGTATCCAGTCATGTCCGTGTAATATTGCAAGCAGTCTAGTAGTTGGGGGTGCGGAGTTTCGGGATGGAAGGAAGAGGAGGAGCGACGGTAGAAGCGGGCAGTTAGAGTAGGGACGAGACAGGAGTAAGAGGTGTGAAAATAAAGCTCTTGAAAGATACACTTTGTGTCGGTCGTCATTGGGGTCACGACACGACAGCTGGCGACGAGGGTGGGATGAGCAGTCTGCTCTCCCTTAACCCCGAAGGAAACGTGGTCCGTCCCTGGGCAGCGCGCAGAGGTAGTCGCCGTCACTACACGCGAGCCCTGAAATAAGATCGCCGTCTGCCCCGAAGACCAGAGATCACTGGAAGCGATCCGCGATGTTCTGATCGCATTGAGTCCCGTGGTAAAGAGCACCGAAGAGAAAATTCAAAGGAGGCGCGGTTCGCGCCAAAAATCAGCCCAAGTGTCCCGAGAGAGCTGAGGGCCGTGTGAGGCTGAAGGGTCGAGAGAGAGGGAGACCCTGGCTCCGCCGTGCTGATCGAGTGTCAGCGTCAGCGAGAATCAGAAGAGTGCTGGCCCGCCGTGAGTAACTCTCCCCCCCTCCAGTGTGAGGACTGGAGCACGTGTTTGCCAGAAGAAGCTGGGGCTGAAGTGCGCGCTTACCTGGATGGTGACAAGTCCCAGAGGAGCGAGGGTGGAGTGCTGAAGTCCGCGTGGAGCTGGTGAGTGAGGCCTCGATGCAGCCCTGAGCGTGTGGGGAAGGACGTGAGAGCAGCCAAGCCTCGTGGGACGTCAGTCCGGCGGCCATCTTAGAATCAGGCAGTCACAGGAGGACATCCCTATGAAATGAATGGGCGGCCATCTTAGAGTCAGGCGCCCGAGAAATACAGGCTAAAATCAGCAAAGCATTGGCAAAGGAATGAGGACTGGTCAACAAACAAGCACGAGCGAGGGCAAGAAAAAAAAACCAATATAACTAAAGGCAATACGGAAAATACATGCTATAAGCGACGAAGCAGTGGCAGGTGAATGAGGAGTGCATCAACAAACAAGCACGAGTAAGTGCAGGAAGACAACACAGTAGAGTGTATCATACAGAAAAAAATCGCGATGTCAAATCACGGATCGCCTGTACGTAATGAAGCAAAACCCATTGTGATGGGATTATCGCATCTGCGTCCCCCAGAACCCCTGGCACTCGTGGTTGGCGGGAGCATGGGACCCCGATGGGAAGAATGGATTGAAGATTTTGAAGATTATATTAAAGGGTCCAAGGTAACAGGAGATGAAGATCAACTAATTGCGCTACGCAATCTCATAGGAAAAGACATCAGCAAAATGATTAAAGAGCTCCCGGCTGCAGACTCGGGGATGTATGCCAAAGTACGAGAAGCTTTAGACAAGAAATTTCTGCACAAGAAGAACGTAGATGACGAGAGATACATGTTCCAATTAGCGCGTCAGGAGAAAGAAGAAATGATGAGTGCATACATAACACGGCTACGTCGGTTGGCACGCCACTGCAATTTCGACGCGTTTTCAACAGAGGACGCCATCCGGTTGCGTGTCATTGATGGCTGCCAGTCTGAGACACTCCGGAGAAAGCTGCTGAAGAAGGGACACAATCTTGACGAAATTGAAGAGATGACGAGGGTGCACGATCAGGCTGAGGAACAGGCCAAGAAGATGGAGGCAGGACGTGCCGATCGCAGAGAGCAAGTCTGCCAGGTGCAAGCCAGTCGCCCTCGCCGATGGTCCAGGGAGCGAGTGCGGCATTCCCGACCATCTTCGCGCCGCTGGCGCTCCAGACGCCGTCGGCCTGAGTCAGGGAGGAGAGGCAAACACCAGGAACATGTGAGGAAGGTGCCTGTGAGGAAGTGTTACAGGTGTGGGTATGATTTCCCACATACAGGCGCATGTCCGGCAATGGGCCAGCAGTGCCGCAAGTGTGGTCGGAGCAACCATTTTGAAGTTATGTGTGGGGAATATCGCCGAGAGAAAGAAAAGAACACACTCAGGTCGTCGCGAGTGGACACCCGCCGGCATCACGCGCGAGAGGTGCATGACCGCCCAAAGTCCTCGTCACGGTCTTCTCACTCCAGCGGATAGTCACAGACATCCCGATGGTCGAGGAGGTCACCATCTAGAGAATCCAGGTCAACATCGGATGAACGAGAGTATTCAGTTGAATATGCGAGCATGGTTGCTGACCCGGACCAACTCAAGAAATATCCCCGATTGGACATCAGTGTCGGTGAACATGCCACAAAATTTGTGATGGACAGTGGAGCGTCACTAAATTACATTCCTGTGACCGAGTACAAAAAAATGAACCCTCTCCCTCCTCTGAGTCCTGCATATGTCCGGGTTTACACCTGGATGTCCAGGAAGCCGCTTCCCTGTCTAGGGAAGTTTTCAACTACACTGAGACACAGAACGATGTCGGTCCCCGCTGTTATCCACGTCATCGAAGGTCCGGAGGCCGACTGTCTTCGCAGTCTGCCAACGGCCGAGCGACTGCGACTGGTGGAAATTCTCTATCGCGTCAGCAATGATACCGACATCGTCCACAAGTTCACGAAACTGTTCATGGGACTTGGTAAAATGAACAGGTGCCAGATTCGCTTACACATCAATGACCAAGTCCAGCCTGTAGCTCAACATCCTCGGCGTGTGCCATTCCATCTCCAGCAGGCCGTGGAGGATGAACTCCAGGATCTGTTGGCGGCTGACATTATTGAAAGAACGGAAGGTCCCACGCCATGGGTGTCACCAGTGGTCATTGTTCCAAAGAAAGGGACTCCTGGAAAGGTCCGGTTGTGTGTCGACATGCGGGTACCCAATACCGCCATCGAAAGGGAGCGACACCCAGGACCACATCTGAGTGACATGATAGCCGCGCTGAATGGTGCCCGAGTGTTCTCCAAGCTGGACCTCAACAAAGGGTACCATCAGTTGGAACTTCACACGACCTCTCGGTACATCACAACCTTTGCAACGCACCTGGGGTTGTATCGATATAAAAGACTGAGCTTCGGTATTTCATCGGCCGCCGAAATCTTTCAGGAGGCCATACGCCAGACCATCCACCACATCCCCAACACGCTGAATTACAGCGATGACATCCTAGTGTATGGGGCAAATGTCCAGGAACATGACACTGCCCTCGACAGAGTGTGCCATGCTCTCCTGGAAGCTAATTTAACGCTTAACAAAGACAAATGTGAATTCCATCAGTCGAGGTTGAAATTTTTCGGGCATGTCTTCTCGGGAGCCCTGATAAAGTGAGTGCCTTGAATGACACCAAGAGTCCCCGAGACGTCAGTGATGTGCAGTCCTTTCTGGGAATGGCGAGCTACTGCTCGAGGTACATCAAAGATTATGCCACCCTCAGTCATCCGCTCAGAACCCTGACCAAACAGGGACAACCTTTTGACTGGACTTACGATTGTGAGCAAGCTTTTCAGGAGATCAAAGAAGCTGTGGAAACGGCCGGCAGTCTGGCATATTTCAGCCCTGATAGTAAGACAGAGATAACGGTGGATGCGAGCCCTGTAGGCTTAGGGGCCATTCTGGCTCAATATGACAACGACACCGATCAAAGACACATAGTGGCGTCCGCCAGCCGAAGTCTCTCCGACACGGAAAAGGCCTATTCACAACCTGAAAAGGAGAGTCTTGCAGTGGTGTGGGAATGTGAACATTTTCATGTGTTCATATACGGCAAGCACTTCACCATGGTGACAGACCATCAGGCGCTTGTCACCATTTTTGGAAATCCACGCTCCAAAATGCCACCTCGCATAGAGCGCTGGGGCCTGCGCCTGCAAGAGTATACTTATACCACTGTGCACAAACCAGGGAAATCAGCCAACCCAGCTGATTACATGTCGCGACACCCCAGGGCATCCCACACATCTGGACCGTCCGTCGCAGAAGAATACATCCATTTTGTAGTGGATCAAGCTCGACCACCCGCCGTTCCTCTGGAGGTCATTCAACAAGCCACCCTGCACGATGTGATGCTACAGAGGGTGATACGCCGAGTGCAGACCCACAGATGGAGACAGGAAGAGCCCAATGAGGAGAGTGATCCGATAACGCGTCAAGAACTGCAGGCTTTCAAAAACGTGAGTGAGGAGCTGTCTGTCACCGCAGAGGGTCTGCTACTAAGAGATCAACGGATCGTCATTCCCAGTCAACTGAGACAAGGTGTCATCAACCTGGCCCATGAAGGTCATCGGGGAGTGGTCGCGACAAAAAGGGCTCTCAGAGAGCGTGTCTGGTTCCCACTTCTTGATCGGATGGTGGAACTCACCTTGAAGGATTGTCCGCAGTGTCAATTAGTAGGTCACGGTGATCCTCCAGCCCCACTGCAGATGACCCCGCTACCGCCAGGAGTGTGGCATGAACTAGCCATGGACTTTTATGGCCCACTGCAATCAGGCCAATATGTTCTCGTGATAATGGATGAATACTCACCGTTTCCCATTGCCCAGTTCGTGCCGTCCACCAGTGCCGCCGCCACCATCGCGGTTTTGGATGAAATCTTTGCAGCTTGGGGTGTGCCCAAGGAACTGAAAACAGATAATGGTCCACCATTCAATGGACGGGAATTCAGTGACTTTGCAAAATTGATGAATGTCCAGCATCGGAAAATAACGCCCTTGTGGCCCCAAGCCATTGGCACAGTTGAAAGGTTTATGGCCACACTCAAAAAGACTTTCCAGCAAGCCACCCTCGATAAACGAGATCTGCAAACAGCTCTCAATGAAGTGCTTCGGGCGTATCGAACAACACCCCATGCTACTACAGGTAAATGCCTGGCTACGCTCATGTTGGGGTGCCCCATTCGGACGCGGATACCCACTTGGGAGGGTGCCTTACGACCGGTGTCACCAGGCCGTGTTCATCAAGAAGTAGTAGTTGCTGATCGAGCTGGCAAGGAGAGCATGAAAGTGTATGCGGACCAAAGAAGACGAGCTAGATCTCTCTCGTTTCATGAAGGGGACTGTGTTGTAGTCAAGCAAGAACAAAACAAGAAAACGGACTGTTGGTTTAGAGCGGAGCCACTCACAGTCACTCGACAAAAGGGCACCATGCTGACGGCTGAGTCGGAGAACAGGCGCATCACTCGAAATGTATCCCATTTCCAAAAATGCAGTCCCGCCATGAAAGAAACACTCACTTCGGGGCTTACAACGTCATGCTGTGAAGGACATGATCGGCTACCTATAAGTCGGGAACGGGACGCTGAGGGCAGCAATGGAACTGTGTCTGAAGGCATGTCCCTCCGGCCCAGAAGCGACATTCAACGGCCTAGACGGTTAATAGAAGAAATGTGAACACTTGTCACAAGTTTTGTTAACAAAGGGGGAGATGTAATATTGCAAGCAGTCTAGTAGTTGGGGGGGCGGAGTTTCGGGATGGAAGGAAGAGGAGGAGCGACGGTAGAAGCGGGCAGTTAGAGTAGGGACGAGACAGGAATAAGAGGCGAGAAAATAAAGCTCTTGAAAGATACACTTTGTGTCGGTCGTCATTGGGGTCGCGACACGACAGTTCGGTGTCAAACTCCATCCAGAGGGGTAATAGGGAAGACAGAGGCTACCAGGCCACAACTGTGGTGGTTGAGGGCATTTGCCTCTGGTGTCCAGTGGGCCATCTTCCTGTGGCTCTACAAACTAGGCCAAGTACAACTTCTGCAGCACTTGACTCTAAGGGTGGCAACGGAAAGCAGTCACAGGCTTCTCAGGGAGGTAATGGAGAGCTTGAGCTCGGAACTCAACTATCAAATGCTGGAACTACAGTGTCCAGCCCAGTGTGTGTCTTTTAGGAAAAACGAGTACTTTAATATCACAGTGTCTCCACATACTACACCTTCCCCCACTTACACAGTAATGTTCTTCCTCCTGTTGCAGTTGAGATTCTGTTATTAAAATCCTCAAAACTCTATGAGCTCAGCCAAGATTAGGCTCAGGTGCATATGTCTCAAAACGTTCTCACTGACAAATAGTCCCAAGTGGGTGCATCGGGCTTGCCCATGGACCCCAGTCTCTTGTCCCCGGGTGCAGGCTAAGGTTTATTTACTAGTTGCTGGCAGCAGTCTGGGCAGTGTAGTTGGTGCAGGTTGCACTTCTGCCCTCCCGGCTTGACTCTTCTTTCGCTGGAGAGACTGTAGCAGTGACCTAGTTCAGGACAAGGTTCATGGAACAGCCTTGTAGAGGTGGGTGTGCAGCTGCACCTGACCCCTGCAGCAGCAACCCTCATGGCCAGCTGCAGCCAGGCATTCAGCAATGGCAGTTGTGGCCTCCACTGGGGGCAGTCGCATCCTCAGGGTTGATCAGGGCACATTGCTTTGGCAGTGACACGTTTTTTCCTCTCCTCATCAACGGTGGCATTACCTGTCATTCGTGCCTGCATCAGACTACTAAGCAGCAAATTCAATCAATCAATCAATCAATCAATCAATCAATCAATCAATCAATCAATCAATCAATCAGAACATTTGTAAAGCGCACTACTTACCCGTGAGTTTCTCAAGGCACTGGCAGGGGGGAATGCTGCTACTGCTCGAATAGCCAGGTCTTGAGGAGTCTTCTGAAGGTCACCATGTCCTGCGTCTGCCGTAGGGGGGTGGGGAGGGTGTTCCAGGTCTTGGCGGCGAGATAGGAAAATGATCTGCCGCTGGAGGTTGCTCTTCGGATGTGGGGGACTGTGGCGAGGGTGAAGTCGGCGGAGCGGAGCTGCCGGTTGGGGGTGTAGAGGCTGAGTCGTCTGTTGAGGTATGCTGGTCCGGTGTTGTGGAATGCCTTGTGTGCGTGGGTGAGGAGCTTGAAGGTGATCCTCTTGTTTATGGGGAGCCAGTGCAGGTTTCTTAGGTAAGCCTGGGCAAAGCACTACGCTACGCTCGCGTAGTTTGCGCTACTTCGTGCTACGCGAATTGCACGTAGCACAGTACAATCACGCGTAGCGTAGTGTAGTGCAGCGGTCAATTTTTGCTTGCTCGCGGTCCTCAACGTCAACTTGGCGACTGCGAGCAAGCAAAATGACATCGCGGCGAGACTTTTTCCTTGTTCGCGATCAGCAACATCAAGTTGCCGATCGCGAGCGTGGAAAATAAACCTCCCGGCGAGCTTCCCAACACGGGGAGGTCAGGTTTCTCATTGCAAGTGGTCGCTTATGCTCGCGACCGCTCGCGATGAGAAACTACCAGTCCGCGTTGAGAAAGCTGTCGTTCGAGTAGAAATCTACTCGATCGGAAGAGAACGACCGCTTGCACTGTGCAAGATGCAGTTTGCACTGATTGCACAGTGCGGACAAGCATCCGGCACTGTGCAATCAGTGCGAACAGCATCTTGCACAGTGCACCACGCAGTTTGCGAAGCTACGCGTAGCTCGCATAGTACGAAGTGCACTTCGCGTAGCTACGCGTAGCGCTACTTTGCAAACTACGCCCAGGGTTACTCTTAGGTGGGGTGTGATGTGGCTGAGGCGAGGGATGTCGAGGATCATGTGTGCAGAGGCGTTCTGAATGCGTTAAACTCGTTTCAGGAGTTTGGCCGAGGCTCCTGCGTAGAGGGCGTTTCTGTAGTCCAACCTGCTGCTGAAAAGGGCCTGGGTGACCGTTTTTCTTGTTTCGGTGGGGATCCACCTGTAGATCTTGCGGGGCATGCGGAGGGTGTTGAAGCAGGAGGACGAGACGGCGTTGACCTGCTTTGTCATGGAGAGGGTAGAGTCGAGGATGAACCCTAGGTTGCGTGCGTGGTCGGTGGGTGTTGGAGCTGTTCCCAGTGCGGTTGGCCACCAGGAGACGCCCCAGGCCGAGGGGGTGGATCCGAGGATGAGGACTTCTGTCTTGTCCAAGTTTAGCTTCAGTCGGCTATTCTTCATCCACTCGGCGATGGCTTTCATTCCTGCGTGGAGGTTGGTTTTGGCAATGTGGGGGTCCTTGGTGAGGGAGAGGATCAGCTGGGTGTCGTCAGCGTAGGAGATGATGTTGAGGTCATGCAGTTGGGCGACGTGGGCGAGCGGTGCCATGTAGATGTTGAACAGTGTTGGGCTGAGGGATGAGCCCTGGGGTACGCTGCAAATGATCTCGGTGGCTTCAGAGCGGAAAGGGGGGAGGCGGATGCTCTGGGTTCTGTCGGAGAGGAAGGAGGTGGTCCAGTCCAGGGCCTTCTCTTGGATCCCAGCGTCGTGGAGGCATGTGCGTAGGGTGCGGTGGCAGACCGTGTCGAAGGCAGCTGACAGGTCCAGGAGGATGAGGGCCGCGGTTTCTCCGTTGTCTAGCAGGGCCCTGATGTCATCCGTGGCAGCGATGAGGGCAGTTTTGGTACTGTGGTTGCTTCGGAACCCGGACTGGGACAGGTCCAGGACGCTGTTCTCCTCGAGGTAACGGGTCAGTTGTCTGTTGACAGTCTTCTCGATGACCTTCGCCGGGACAAGAGCAGGGAGGTGGGCCGGAAGTTCTTGAGGTCCTTAGGGTCAGCCTTGGGTTTTTTGAGTAAGGCGTTGATTTCGGCGTTCTTCCAGCTCTCCGGGAAGGTTGCTGTCTCGAAGGAGATGTTGATGGCTTTTCGGAGATGGGGTGCGATGGTGGCACTGGCTTTGTTGAAGATGTGGTGTGGGCAAGGGTCTGACGGAGATCCGAAGTGGATGGTGTTCATGATTCAGGCAATATCTTGATACAGCTCACACAGAAATTGCGCCAACAGATTAGGGTAATTCCAGAGTGAGCACAAGTTACTCCTGAATTACTCACATGGGTCATCAGCTTTCTTTGGAGTCCCTCCTCCTGGACAGTGTCTCCTCCTGCAGGGCCAGGCATATTGCATCCCTCTATCAGCAGTCAAGCAGACAGGTTTATAGGCTCTTTAGACAGACTATCCTCTCATTTAGCAGAAAGTTGTGACTTCAGCTAATGTCCCCTCACCCTGTGGAGTATCCCCTTCCTTGTTCAAGAAGACCTTTGGATTGTAATATACTGGGATTATTTGGATTCCACTTGCGTACACGTTTTCAAGACAAGAGGCGTGAATCCACTGTCTGAGGCTTCAGAACCGATGTGGGTTGCTTCTATTTCAAATGTCATTTCATACAGCTATGCAGACACAGTCTTTGTGCAAAGGGATGGATGAGCACTCTCTGGATGCATTGGTTGACTCTGGTTTACATTTTAGTTTTATTTTTAAAACAAATGGAAGAGCATGTCTCTTGAACCCAAGGATTATGGTTGGAGAAAGAAAAGTATTGACTTTTTAGAATACTTTGGGGCATATTCTCAAGGACTTATCGCCAAGTTAGCGGCACTTTATCACAGCCAAAGTCGCAATAAATGTATCACCCTATTCACAAGCTGGTGCTAACAGTCCATATCACCAGTTTTCCTGCGAAAGCAGCTGCCAAAAACATCACCACGGATGACCCCGGCAACTATCGCTAAAGAGATGCATAGTAGGCGTTCCTGTGCAAAAAGCCACAAAAACACCACACCGCAACATTCTCAATGACCAGCCAGATTGGCGATAAGATCACAAAACAGGGGATAAGGCGCGTGAGCAGCAGGAATTTAACACCTGCTTCTAACTGGTGTAAAGTCAGACGACAACCTGCACAATAAAAGGGAGCCCAGCCCAGAGCCACAGATGCCATGGAGCTACTGATCATGCAGCTTGGAGCTCCAACAGGGCCACAACACCCACCGCAACCACCCCCAGGACCGCCAACCCCCCCTGGACCCAGCCACATCCCCCCCCCAGACCACCACAGAGGCAGCGTAGACAAAGACAGTGGACCTTCAGGAAATGCACCAGCCTCACAGACTTAACCCAGAGAATGTCATTGCCCACTACAGACTCAAAAGGACAACCATCCTCCGCATCCTGAACATCATTGCCCACAGGCTGATGGTACCAACACAGCAGACAACCAACATCCCACCTCAGACAAAGATGATGGCTGTGCTGCACCTGTTGGCCTCTGGGACATTCCAACCAACAACCGCCAGAGTCGGAGGAGTCTCACAGCCAGCCCTATCCAAGTTCCTCACACCTGTCCTGGATGCCGTCATCAGCTTGGTACCCCAGTACCTATACTTCCCCCACACTGCACAGGAACAGCTGGTGACCAAGTAAGGCTTCTACGCCATAGCAGGATTACCGCGCGTGTTGGGGACAATTGACTGCACACATTTTCTACTTGTGCCCCCTGCCGACACTGCACACAATTACCGCAACAGAAAGCACACGCATTCCATCAATGTCCAGGCAAATGTGGACCATTGGGGACTCTTCACCAATGTCGTCGCCAACTACCCAGGCAGTGTGCATGATTCATACATCTTCCGACAGTCCATCATCAACCGGCGCTTCCAGGATGGTAGCTACGGAAATGCAGTGCTCGTTGGTAAGAACCAAATGAACACACCACACATCTCAACTCCACAATCATGCAACCCACAGCTCTGGAAATGCACACGTTACAGACTCACATACAACATGCCAAACAACATGCCCACCCACCATACACGACATCACAACGTACTGCGGTAACCTGGGATAGCCATGTACATTAGCCATCAACGGCATGGCACCTCAGCCACACAATAGCAGAATGTGGGGAGAGGGGGGAACCAGGCATGTGTGAAGGAGGCAAGTGACCCTTGAATGAGAATGCACACAATACCATGTGTGGCGTGGATGTGCTGAACAGACTGCAGTATGCAGACCACAGACATGTCCATGTCGACACATACTGCTGGTGGTGGTAGTGTTGTGGACAGTGGACGTAACCATGTCACCCCAGCCAGTGGGTAAGATCTCGGAAATGTAGCTGTAAGCGTGTGCGGAGTTGGCTGACCCGGCATATGCCAGGCTAGTGTAGGGATGTGAATAAAAAGCACGTAGCCCTGGGCGTGGTTCTCTTCCGGAATGGCCAACGTGTCTGCCAGTGCGGCGCCTCTCACCCCGCCATGAGGCCAACGCCGTAAGCTGTGTTGCCTGCGATCCTATGCGCCTGCTGTACCCCAGGCCGCTGGTCCCCAGACCTCGTCTTGTCTGCCCCTGCGCATCCAGGCCTCACTCCTCACTTTCCGACACCGGCGTGTCTCCAAGAGGGCCCACCACGTGCCGGTCCAAGCTCCAAGCCCGATGCCCACGACCTTTGCAGCCTCCTCAGACCATCACGGCCTCCGTGAGCAAGGCCCGCAGTACTCCTTTCTTGTTGACGTACTCCACCGGCAAACACAGTGGACAAGTAGGTCACACATTTGGAACTGAGTCTTGATTACACAATGGCAGAGTACATATTTTATGGCTGAGTTTATGTCACTATACTCCCTTCGATGTGGTGCCACCAACTCTGTGTATAGTATTCTGACCACACGTGTCTGTGGGCCCTTGATGACTTCTGCCTTCGGCCTACACTGCGGTTCAGCAGGCCTCACACCAATCCAATACAGTCTGTATCAGGCAGGACACGGCATCGTTGCAGGGTGCACACACCCTCTACTCTGGTGCCTCCACCTCCGTCAACCAGAAATCTTCTCCACATGCCATTTCAACGCCGTGTGTTAGAGATCCGGGAGAAGCTGGCTACTCAGCGGTTGACCCACGCTGACCGCTGCCTCCGGCCTACACTGCGGCTGAGTAGGTCACACATTTCGAACTGAGTCTTGATTTCGTCATGGCATAGTTCATATCACAGTACGCAAGGAGAGGAGTAAGAGGAAGAAGCGGTTCAGTCCCAAGGACAAAAGGATATCCGTTACGGAGGTGATCAAAGTGAGAGGTGTGGCGCCGAGGCCAGGGTGACTGACTCCAGAATCTGGGGATCACGGTTCGATCGCCGGCGGCAGATTAGTCCAGGACCATGTGACCTTGGGCAATAGCTTGCTTAATCTTCCTGACAGCCCCCAGCGCCTAGAGACCCTTACGGGTGGTTGTTCACTCTTTACAAATGTGGATATTATTATTATTATTATCAAACACTACCTACAACTGCACAGGTGCCACTGACTCTGTGCATCGCAAGCCAATGACACGTGGCTGTGGGCCACTGCTGACCGCTGCCTCCGGCACACACTGCGGTCGAATAGGACACACAATTGGAACTGAGTCTTGATTTCTTCATGGCAGAGTTCATATCATTGTACAGGCCTCATCGCAGACTGCATCCCCTTCCAGCTCTGGTGGCACTGAGTCTGTGCCACGGGAGTCATGGACACTCTCTTTTTGAACTTTGGTGGCGTCTGAGTCTATGGCCTGGGGGTTGTCTTCATCATCATGTAGCTGATACTGACATGGTGGGAAAAAGGAGACTGTAGCATTCAACTCCTCCATATTGCCTGTTTCTGCTTGCTTCTGCCCTCTGCATCATGCCCTGGATGGACTCCTTCCACTGTCCCCCGTAACACTCCGCGACATTCTCCTTGGACATCAATGAGGATCCGCTCAGCTCTCGTGGCCCTACCTCAGTGCATTGCAAGTCACCGTTCCGTGGCGGTGTGCCTGTGCCGGCTGCAGTGCATCCAGGGCCACTAACACTGTGCAGCTCAAGTCATGGACCCTTGCTGTTTGTACTTTGAACTTCTGATTGTCTGATCACTGTTGTAGTTGTTGCCAGCACCAACCAATCCCTGAGGGGTGGCTTACACCACCCAACACCCATCCAGCACAGGCGTCACTGTGCGTGAGAGCCTGGTAATAAAAAGTGTCGGGCGCACATGCCCGTAGCCAGTTCCTCAAATTTTCTCAGTGTGTCCGTGTGGTCATTATGTATGCATGAGGGCCCGAGGCCATACCACATTACATTGTGCTGTGTACAGCGGGCGCAAACTTGTCACCTCAGGCAGTGGGGTAGACCTGGGACATGTAGCTGTGTCGGACCACCCTGTTAGCATAAGGGAGTGGACCAGCAAGTTTAGGCCTTGCCAAGGAAGTAACAAATGCGTGTGTCTATGGTGTAGTGTCGGCGCCACCCGTCACACAATATACAATTTTGCTATGTAGCATGCCCCCGGAGTGCGGGCTCGGCCAAGGGGTACATGAGGGTGCGCAAGCCCGCTCGGGGTCAGGGATCAGACATGCCAACTGTTGTGTGTGTTGCTATTTCCGCAGCATAAGCCAAAGGTCTACCCTCAACCGCATGGTGTCTGCCATGTCCTTACCATAGGCCTACACACACGTGACCGCCCACCTTCAGCGCTCAACATCACTGTGTCGTTGTCAGGCTTGTGGACATGCACAGACAGGCATGACAATGGTGTGCCGTAGGGGTGCAAGTGATGCAACCGCGCTGCGCACACTAGTGAATAGGCTCGGGGGGAGGGAGGAGCAGCAGTGAGGCTACGTAATGCACATTGATGCCGTTCATTTGCAACAAGCGGTACATGTTATACAGGAATCACAGTCACACATATCACACACCAATGAACCAGTGAGCCTGCCAACACATCATGCAGAACCAACTATTGACTCATGTCTCTCTGCACTGTCACAGGGGACCAAGGATATGCACTCTATGCTTGGATGATGACACCTCTCCGAGCCCCGAACACACAAGCCAAGAGGCAGTACAATGCGGCCCACAAACGCACCAGGGGCATCGTGGAATGCACATTTGGCGTGTTGAAGTCACGTTTCAGGTGCCTGGACGCAGAGGTGGAAGGTTCCTGTACAGCCCAGACATTGTGTGCAAGATGATCGTTGCATGTGGTGTGTTGCACAACATATGTGTACGCAGCAATGCCCCATGGATACAAGTGCCAGATGCACCGGACAATGATGATGAAGATGAGGCAGGTGGAGCACACCCCACTGCAGCTGCAGCAGGAATAGCCCGCAGGGACACCATCATTGATAATTTCGTCACATGAGCACGTCACATTGTGACAGTCCTTAGCAATCATGGGACAGTATAAAATTACCACAGGCACATCATGTGCAAATAAATGCATTCCAAAAACACGTTCCCGGAGTGCATGTCACTCATCTGTACAGGCACATCACTCAGACAAGTGTGAGTGCGACATGTAGTGCTAAATATTTTATGATTTGTTCATGGATGGTGGGTGTGTCACCTCTGTGCAGAGAGGCTGTTTGGGTGTCATGTATTTGAACTTCCAGTTCTGTGTGTCACGGTTAGTAGGGAATCTCACTCTTCGGCGTTTCACATGTGTCCAAAATCATTCCATTTTGGCTGCCATTGTGACCTACAGGTGACAACAGGGCTCCTTTTGTGGTCAGATATGTACCACCATGATGCAGGGATGCCCCCGGTGACTCAAGTCCCATAACATGGGCAACATGTACATAAGTGCGAGTCACTGCCCCTACATTCTTCCACGCTTTCATAATTGATTGATCATTGTCATGACACGTCTGTGTGCAGGAGGGGTTGCTTGTCCCTCTGCAAGGTGAAGGGTAGATGCGGTTTCACAGTGTGTTCCATGCATGTTTCAGCATTGGCGCAGTTTACATGCAGACTGCATGTCAATGTACATTGTGACCGTGAGGAGATGCCTATTTGATGCGGGACAATGGTCATTTGTTCTACGTCATGGATGTGGGGTTGTACTCGTACATTGTCATCTCACCGTTTTTTTACTTTGCTTTTATGGTGCATTTTCCCACATGACGCGTGGGAATTGCAGGCCTATCGCTGGTTATCGATGATTTTCGTATCGTGATTGGCCTCATCGCAACTTTTTTAGCATTCGTGTTTTGCATTTTTGAGGCGTCGCATTGATTTTCACGCGGTCATTTGACACGTTATCGTGGGACTATCGCATGGTGCCGCCGGGTTGTCAATACTATGTTAACACGGCATTGTTTTACCGCGATAGACTGCGATATGCAAAGTTGCATTAAGCTAATTTTGTGATGTTTATCACACGTTCTTGAGAATATCCCCCCTTGTGCATATTGATAGCTTTCAATGGAGGGCAAATTTAGGAAAGATAGATGTGGCCTTGGATTCTTGATTGGAAACATCACAACAATTTTGTGATCATATTACTTAGACACATATGCAAACATATCTGCATATGGTATGAGCTTTAAGTATGGGGGGCATTATTAGCCAGTATAGGCCTGTCCTTTCTAAATACAAAAAGTAGGAAAGGTTACAGGGGTTATGTTCAAGTTAAGTCCAGTACTTTTCTGATTATAAACAAACTTTGAGATGTACCCTTAAATTAAATTAGGCACTCTGAAGGAGTTACAGTAAGAGGACATTACAGAATCATTTGACTCTTTGAAGTGGATTTCACCAATTGTTTTGGTATGAAAACCACAAGGATAATTAAGGCTGTATGCAGATCTCCAATCTCTTAACAAGACAATTAAAGTTGATTGCACCCACTACCTAAATTCAAGAGCTATTAGCATTGTTGGAGGGAACAAGGTGTTTCTAATTTCTAGACCTGGGATTCTCTTAACATCAGATCGAGCTGGATTAAGACTGTAGACATTTAACTACATTCATTACAGTGGACGGGGCATCTCACTCTAACAGAATGCAATTTGGGTCAGCCTCAGTAGCATCAGTATTTTTTAAAAAAATGGTGTCCATCTTGTTTGGGAACTTAATTATTGTTTGATTTCCAAGATGATGTTTTAATATTAGCTCACACCATAGAAAAGCACTATCATCTGTTGTCTAAAATGATAGAAATCTTTCAAGACAGAGGATTGACCCTGCAGATGGAGAAATGCACATATTTAGCTAAGGAAGGGGAATATTTGGGTCATTCCATCATGCAGGAGAGCATCTGTCCCAAATACAATCTTTTCTGTCGATTGAAAAAAATAGAAGCTCCATCTAACAAAGACCAGCAGTGATGCTATTTGTGTTGGTATGAGTTTTAATGTTGTTTTATCAATGCATTTTCAGTAGTTGCCAGGCCCTGGAGATTTTTGCAAGGGGAGAAGTTTCAATGGAGCGAGGGGCAACAGAGAGCATTTGAAAGTTTTATAAAAAGGTTATTTTAGCTGCACATTCCTTGACCCTGCATTGCCACATAGCCAAATATATTGAGACTGTTCATGCACATTGTGCTGGGTTAGGTGCTAGCTTGTGTCAAAAAAGTATGGGAGTGAAAACATAATTGTTGTTGACTCTAGACACCTCTTGGTGCTAGACTAAGTACAACACCATTGAAAGGGAGGACTTGGCCTGTTACTTGTTTAAAGAACTTTTAAGAATTATCTGTGGGGTAAACAAATTATATCAAAGCGAATCTCAAAGCTCTTCTTGCGTTGCTCAGTAATGATGAGGGCAGAGGCAAAGCTTCACCTCAGCTTGTTTGCAGGGTGGCAAAGCTCTATGAGTGCCATTTTGAAGTAAAGTACTTTCTGAGTTCATGTAGTTGTGTTGCAGAGTGCTTATCTGGGCCAACAGATAGAAAATCTGACTTGATGGAGGATTTTGTGTGGCGGGAACAGCATCCAATATCCTAGATCTGTGCTGCAATGTGTTCATGGAGGAGAATTGGAGGAATTCTATTCTGGGAGGCTTGCTTAAGCAAAAAGTTCAAACATTTGCTGGTGCCAGCTTGCCTAGTAAAAGAGTGCTAGCTCCAGAATTTCAGGCACAGTGGAAGGTAAGGGAGAGTATTTCTGTGAATGATGACCTTTTTTTTAAAGATTCATGCGTTACTTCTCCTTAAGAATTGACAAATTCATACTCGTTTGGTCATTCATTGGGAGGGACAGCTGGCAAGAAAAGAGTAAGGGAGAACGTTTGATGGCCCTATGTGGATGTTGGAATTGGTGAATACAATGTCAGTGATTACCGTGATGTGTGCAGGCCAGACTTCGGCAATACCAATATTACACGCAGCGCGTTCATTGCGATAGACGAAAACGTGACTCTGAGAGTGAAATTGATGTTGTTTATTCTTATTAGCAGGGCATTGTGTGTTTTTAAGACCATTTAAAAAAATATATATATATTTTTTATTACTGGCACCACTTTCTTCTTTTACCGCACATAGTCACTTTCCTCCTCGCTCCCTCGATGGGCTGGTGTACTCATCTGTAAGAGCGAGTCACCGGAGCACTGCCATCTTTGGTAGCGTTCTAGTTGTTGCTCTGCACCTCCCTATTTAATGGAGGCGGTGCAAGCACGCAGCGCGCGCGCGTGCGCAGCGGGTGCCCCGATGGCGAGCCGAAGGCGTGCCGAAGGCAAGCCCGTCTGCGCCCGTCCGCGCACCCAACGCACACAGCACCAGCCATGCTGCTTCTACTGCTCCTCGCTTGGTCTATTCTAGAGATGAGCTTGCCCGGCTTGGTATTCGGAGGGACAGAATTACGATTAATGACAGCGGCACTGAAACTGGTACGAATCTCCTTAAGAAAATAACATCAGGGACCCTTAACTGTGGATTAATTAATGTCAGATCTTTGACTAAACATTTTATGGAGGTGTATATACTATTAGATGACTATAATCTCGATGTCCTGTTTCTCACAGAAACTCGGACACGAGCAGACAGTGACGTTGAACTAGGCTTAGCCTGTCCCCCAGGCTAAAAAATCTGCCATAAACCCAGGCGGGATGGGAGAGGGGGAGGAGTAGGATTTATTTATAAAGACATCTGGAACATTACTCAACTTTGTATAGAGGACATCCTGGGGGTTGAATCATTGGGGTTCTCACTCAAAGATATGAGTGGTGTCTTATGCACAGGCCTACTTTGCTATAGGCCACCAGGTGGAGCTGCTCAGGCTTATCTGGAATTGATTGATGCAATATACAATTTATCGCACTCTCTCTCCAAGCTATTGATCCTCGGAGATTTTAACCTCTGGGAGAATGGCGTCCTTGACGCAGCTTTTAAAGAGCTTTGTCAGGCCTGTAAGAACGTTAACCTTCAACAGCTGGTACTACACCCCACTCACCAGAAAGGCCATGTGCTTGACCTCATTTTTTACGATGGAAACGTTACAACTGTAAAGGAAATACTTCCACAATGCTGGAAGGACCATTGTTTGGTCCTCTTTTCTTTGAAAGTAGTTAACTGCCAACATCAAGACATTCATAGGTCTGCTATTCGAACCGGTAGAGAGTGGTCTAAAATATTAAAATCTTCGGAACTCCCTCTGCTTGTTGATGACAGCTATGTCATGCATGATTCAGTGGAAGTGAATTACCTGAATTTATGCCATCAAATTACCAACTCGCTAGATCAGCTAGCACCTCTGAGGAAAGTCAAAAGCCGTAAAAAGCCATCTGCCCCATGGTACAATGAACAGCTAAGGCGGATGAAGACTAGCTGCAAACAAACAGAAAGGAAATGGAAGAGGAAGTATCTGGAGACAGACAAATTGGCCCTAAAAAACTTGCTTCACATTTATAAAGAGTCGATAGGCAGAGCCAAGGCTAAATATCTCGAGGAGACTATTTTACATTCAAGTAATAAAACCCAAACTCTATTTAGCTTAGTAAGAGGTCTGTCTAATCCAGATTGTGCCAAATCTAAAATTCCGGTATCACAAGAATTATGTGATGAGTTGGCAATCTTTTTTGAAGATAAAATAAATAAAATGTTAACTGGACTTAAACCCTCTGTGGATGCTGATGCGCACAAGTACCCTGGTGATGCTACTTTAATAAAGTGTGGCATAAGGAATAGGGAACACACAACAGTTCTGGATTATTTCCAGAATCCCACACGAGGAGTTTAATGCAATTGCTGCTGGCATCTCCTCAGGCTCCCCCATGGACCCACTCCCACACAAGTTTTGGAAATTGTTTGGTGGTGAACTTTTTCCGCATCTATATCATATTTGCTGTCTATCTTTAACTAAAGCGACAGTTCCGGACTGCTGGAAAAAGGCAGTTGTCTCTCCTTTGCTAAAGAAGGCAACATTGGATCTCATGTGCCCCTCTAACTATAGACCCATCTCCTTGCTGCCCTATCCGATTAAGATTTTGGAGAGGGTAGTGACAAAATCTCTCTCAAGGTATGTTGAGGAAAATGGTTGCTGGACGAAGTTCAATTTGGGTTTCGTCCCGCACACGGGACTGAGACTGCCTTGGTAGCAGTCTTGGATAACCTGAGAAAGTGGTCAAACAGCCTTTCTAGTGCTGCTTGACATGTCGGCCGCTTTCGATACGGTCAACCACCGGACCCTGATAAAGAGATTGGAGGAATTAGGTGTGGTGGGTAGGGCGCGAGACTGGCTGCAATCTTATCTCTCAAACCGACGGCAGGCAGTGACTATGCCTCCATTCACCTCCCAGTACAGGGATGTTAAACAAGGGGTCCCACAGGGCTCTGCCATTAGCCCAATTTTGTTTAACTTATATCCTCGCCCTCTTATTGTTTTAATAAAATCCTTTGACATTGATGTCATCAACTATGCGGATGATACTCAGCTTGTCTTCGCTGTTGAAGGCAACAATGCAGTGTCTTTGGAAAAATTTCATAATTGTCTGCATAGAACGGCAGAATGGCTGAAGGTGAACTCCTTACAATTTAATGGGGAGAAAACTGAAGTCCTGTGTTGTACTGCAGGTAAAATTCAGCGTCCCCTTCCAGTAGATTTCTGGCCAGATTCGGCTAATAATTCCTTAGTGCCCGCCAATACAGTGCGTAACTTAGGAGTGTTGCTGGATAGCAACCTACAACGAGATTCCCAGGTTAATAAAACAGTGAGCACCTGTCTATCTCTGCTCCGATTCTCCCGGAAGATTCTCCCGTTCCTACCTTCTCCGGTTATACCTTTAGTTGTACGTAGTATTGTTTTGAGTACAATAGACTACTGTAATGCTCTCCTTTTGGGTGCTCCAGCCTCTCTTATAAAGAAATTACAAAGAGTACAGACTATGGCAGCTAAGCTGGCATTAAATCGACCTTATAGAGCCTCTGCCACACTGGCCCTAAAAGACTTACATTGGTTGCCTGTTGTGCAAAGAGTTCAATTCAAGGCACTTTGTGTTGTCTACAGGGCACTACACAACACTGGGCCTAAAGTACTACAAAGGAAGTTTGTATGGTACTCTCCTGTTAGATCCCTGCGCTCCTCCTCTGCATATCTGGTCTGTGTTCCCCATGTTAATAAAGCTCGAATGGGGGGCAGATCTTTCAGCTTTACTGCTTCCAGACTCTGGAATGCACTACCTCCGGAGCTCAGACAATTGAACACTCTCTCACGCTTCAGGAAGGAACTGAAAACCAGATTATTCCCCAGAGACTAGAGTTTCGTTTATCTTAGCCTTGATACTTGTTGACTGGTAATCTAAGCGCCAGGATCCCCTTTGGGTGACAGTCGCGTTATATAAGTGCACCTTACATTACATGTCATATTCCATGCTCAAATGACGATACTTTTAATAGTAATAACAATGCCGATGTAGGTTATGACATAAGCACACTTAACCGTGTCAATACTAGTAAGAACAATGTCAGTGTGTGCTACGAAAACCGTATGCACAATGTTAAGGATGTCGATAAAAACGATACCTGTGACTGCCATATTATTTTTAGGTGTTCCAATAAGCTCATTCCATTGATGCCGGATTCACCCAATGTGACCTTCCCATCAAAATGAGTTAGAGATATATGGTTAGTCAAGTCCTATAACCCACACCCACGCCTTTTGAATACCAGGTCACCAGTGGGGTCTCTCTCAAACCTTAAGACAAATGCCTGCCCAGAGAAATCCCTGATCGATCCCGCAGATGGATAGTTGCACCACAAACAGGTCTGGGGAAATTGGCCCCAATAAAACACGTTGGGTCAAGGGCTTGCATTCCTCCAAATACCATAAAACTAGATACTACATGTAGATAGGAACACTCAACCAATCAGGACACTGTAGGAGGCTGGCTTTGTATATAATAAAGCAAAGTAAGGTATAGTGTGCACAGAGTCCAGGGGATCCCCAGAGGCTTTTCAGAGGCTAAAGCAGATAATACTAATCCTCTCTTTTCTGGTAGCGTGCGCGAGCAGTCAGGCTTGTTAGAGGGCAGTGCTAAGCATTTGTTGTACACAGACAGGCAAGAAAGGATTATGCACTCTCAATGACTAAATCGGAGACCAATGGTTTGTAAAAATAATACTTTTAGTCTACTTATTTTATAGAACCAGAAATACTCTGTTGCAGTAAAATGCATTTTGCAATATATTATTTTCAATGTAAAAAGTAGATACTGCATTTTTCAATCAGTGCAACGTTACCCTGTGGGAGGAAACACAATCAGCAATACGCAGGTGAGTGAATGATTTACGATATCGAGCTTTTGGATTAGGAATCAGTACCAGGTAAGGTTCAGGTAAGTGAAGCCACTGCTGCACCAGTGGCACTAGGGCGGCTGGGTGCAGAGGTCAAACTCGGGATCTGGTGGCAAAGTTATCCACTATAGAAATGGGGCAATTTTAGTGGTACTACGACTTGCAGGTGAGTAGCACGGTTTTGGAACCTAGTCTCCAGGGGTTAAGGTAAGCATGGTGGCCAAAAGGCAGCACCAAACTCCCCCTTCCACCCCTGGGGCACAGGGGAGGCTGGTTGCAAAGTGCCAACACAGCATCGGGTGCCCAATGCAAGGCGATGGCGAATCTCAAACTTGAAAAAGGCAGCAGAATCAGGCCAGGAGGCTGGAAGAAAGAAACCTACAGCTGCACTGGTAAGTTGGGATGTGCTGGAGCATTGGGACACGTATTAAATCCCCCCAAGGTCTAGGGACTCCGGGTACAGGGGTGTCCTTTGAAGTTGGAAGCCAGCTTACCAGTGAAGTTGCGGTTGTCACGCAGAGTCTGCAGGTGTCGACGTGGAGTCTGGCAGGGGTCAACCCACAAGGGACTCTTTCTGAGGATCACTGGGGAGCTTTCTCTGGACTGGTGGGCCTTTTGGACTCGGGCCATGGGCATCGGGTGCAGAGGTGATCAACTTTGCGGTCTGCAGACAGGCCAGTAGGGCTGTGACCAAGTCAGTTGGTGTCTTCAGTCTTTCAGGTGCACGGATATTCTTTGTCCTTTTCTTCGTAGGTCAGCGGTAATCTGAGAATGAAGGTTCAGGGTTGCCCCTAAATACTAATTTTAGGGGTATTACAGTGGTAAGAAGGTAGTAGCCTATTGGATACTTACTTTTAGAGTGCATACACCCTTTGTATAACCACTCCCTCCGGAGAGAGGGCCTATCCCTAACCCTACTGGCTAGAATCCTCCAAAACAATATTGCGGATTGTCAAAGGAGGGCTTCAATTCATGGCACCTAAGGGGTGGTCCTGGCTGAGAGGGGACACACCTCTCTTGCTTAAAAATGTTCCTGCCACCCTTGCCGCCAAAAATGGGGCTTGGTCAGGGGGGCGGGCATCTCCACTAGCTGAAGAAGCCCTCGTCAGTATAACAATTGACTGTGAGGCCCACTGTCTTTCTATGCTGTTCATGCTGTGGGGTAGTTGAGAAGCACATTCCCCCAGAACAGGCTTTGTTTATGGCCCACGAGAGCTCAAGGCTCCCACCTTAGGGGATCAGAAACATGTCTGGAGGTAGCAGGCTGGTGGGGACTAGTCAGGCACACACTAGCAAGTTGGTAGGGTTTCCGGTAGCACCTCTGAGGTGCCCTCTGGGTGCATTTCTTAATAAATCCAACACTGGCATCAGTGTGGGTTTATTAAGCTGAGATGCTTGGTACCAAACATCTTGGAATTCAGTGAAGTCATCATGGAGCTGTGGAACTCATATTGACAAGCTCCCAGTCTATGTACTCAGTAAGGCTTCACTGTGCACTTATAATGTCTAAGAGTGGACGTAGACACTACGGGGGCATAGCTGCTCGTGCAGGTGTGCCTTCACAAGAGGTATAGTGCACCCTGCCTTTGGGGGGTAAGGCTTGCTATAGGGGTGACTTACCTATGCCTCTGGCAAGTGCTTGTAGGCCTTGCACACAGGTCGACTCTTCACTTTTATCTGCACCAAAATACGCAGGCTGCAGTGGCAGTTGTAAATGTAAATGTGGGTGTACTTGTAAAGCGCACTGTGACTCCATGGAGTATCCTGGCGCTGAAGACCGCTGGGGAACCCGTCCTGGTTTTCCCTGTGAGATGGTCCCTTGCTGGGTATCTCCAAGGTGAAACCAGGCATCCCCGGCGTCTGTGGGGGGCCGTTGTAGAGATGAGGCAAGCTTAATGCCCAGAGTTGCCGAGTGTGTTCCTGGTTAGAGTAGGTACCGAGGCGAGAATTATCGAGTCCGTTTTGACCCTGGTCCATGACCCTGCCGCGTCGGGAATTGAACCCTGGTCCCTGGCCGATTCTCTGCTTACGGGTCGGCCGCCTCTAACCAGTGAGCCACACCTCTCCACTACCAGTTTGCCGTTGAGTGGTCTCTTAGGGTGGCAGAATACATGCTGCAGCCCTTAGATACCCTCTCTAGTCACAAGGCCATTGGTACCACTGGTACCTTTTAGAAGGGACTTATATATGAACCAGAGGTGTGCCAATTGTGGAAACAAAGGTACAGTTTTGGGAAACAACACAGGCACGGGGGACCTGGTTAGCAGGAACCCAGTGTACGCTCAGTCAAAAATGCAGCAGAATCAGTCAAAAAGTAGGGGGTTCTGCAACAGAAACACACTTTCCTACAGGCACAACATGCACACCACAAGTAGCGATCACGCTCTCCTCATGCCTGACATCTGGACACATACACACTGGCCCACACTAGCTCTCCCCAAAGTCAAGAGCCATCTCTGTCCTTATCATCTGCCCACATTTTTTGATTTATGACAAATGCTGGAAGTGGAAGCAAGCGGAAGGACTGCACTGTGGTTACACAGCTGAGACTGGAGACCGGAAAGGGGGTCCGGTCTGACTGCTGCCCTAGGAACGCCCAAGAAACGGATTTGTGCAGACTCAAGCAGACTTGAACGTATTCGAGCGGGCAGAGGGCAGCTGTTGCAGGCACTGCAGAGGTGAGGGCATTCGGGGAGTGTGTTTGAGTGGCTCATTTGGTTGGCATCTGCCGAGGTGTGAGCCCGGGCTGCCGCGAAGTCGACTCAAGTAGCTTGGGGTGGTCAGACTCAGGCCTTAGCCATTCCTCTGCCCCACCCCGCCCTGCCTTGCCTTTCCCCTGCTTGTGCTTAGTTTATCGACCCCTGCTTGCTGCCTGCAGCGCCTTTCTGTTATGTTGTGCTCTGCTGTGCCCTGTTTGGACTTGCTTCATCCTGTTTGCTTGCTTGCTGTTTCTTCACTCGCCCCCTTCACCCACTAAAAGGACTGAAAACGGTGTTGCAAAAGATTTTGTACGCTCTACTCCTGGAAAAAAAGCTGTGAACAATCAGAACAACTGGAATTCCTTGGATATCTTTTGAATTTTTAACTGTCTTGAACTGTCTTTAGCTCTCTCGATTAATTTAATTCTTTGAAACTCTTGAGTAATCCTAAGCCGGGAAGAGGAGGAGAGTAGCCACTAATATCAGGATATCTAGGACTACGTGAACCGTGTTTGGACCTGCGTTTGACCTGTGCTTGATCAAGACAAGTGTCTTACTGGCGATATAAGGCATTATAAAAGGAAAAAAGGGAAAAAGAGCTACCTCTAAGAATGTACGGGCCAAGAGGAAAACGAAAGCCCTCGAAGGCGAAGGACTCCAATTTTGATCGGGGCTCAAGCGATACCATTTCTGCTGCTGCGAATACATCAGCTAAATTGTTGTCAGCCAAGGAGTCAGTAGGCACATCGCTGAAGGCCTCGGGGTCTGTGCATACTACTTTTGCAGCCATTTTTTAAAATCGGTGGCGCTTCTTCTACTCAGGTCCCCGATGGTCCTAAAGGCTTTATGGGGTGGCCCAAGGTAACAGGAGTATGGAATAAACCCCAAATTCTCAGCCGGCAGGAATAAGACCCAAAAGACACATAAGTAGTGAGGATTATCAAGTGAACGGAAGGGAATTAAGAGAAGCCCAACATTGGAACTTCTGTACGTCAGATGCTCACCCTGGATACTTTACACACTGGAAATAAACGGATACCCAACATTGGCGATTGTTGAGGATCAGATTTGCTTTGCATTCTTCTTCTCAAGATTTTTCTCCTCACTCTGGAACAGTAAACACCATAACTTATAATTTTCATTATAAAAACTCTAATGCGACCTGATACTCCAGATATATTCTCCACATAAGAGCTCCCACGTGGAGACGGCAAAGGTAAAATAGGTTCATCTTGCAGCAGTGCACAGGGATGGCCAAGAATCAAAGAAGCTTTCCATTTCTCCTCCTCTTCTTCCTTTTCTTCCTCTTCTTCTCCTGTTCCTTTCCCTTCCTCTTCTTCTTTGCCTTCTTGTTCATCCTTATTACATCAAACTATACCAGTTATTAGAGACTGCAGAAATGGACTTAATAGAAACCTCTAACCTGTGGAAATGTGGATTTTCCTGATCAGTTATGTCCCCTATCTTGGACCCCAACGGTTCTATATGCATGTTACAAGTACATGTATGTTCCCTCTAGTTCCAGTTTCTAAGACGCAAACATATGTGTGTCTACCGTCGACATGTTCTCTGTCAGATCCGCCATCGATGGGCTGGATATTCGATTCCTAAGTATGAAAGGCCACCGACTTTATATGGCTAAGTTACTCCATTTTTACAGTTCAGGCAAGTAGGCCCGATTCTGTCCTCAAAGCCTTTCCCTGCTCTCTGTCTTTGACAGCTTCAGCTTGAGCTCGCATCTGTATCCATGAACTTTGCCCTACTCCCTGTGCAGCTAACGGTGCCTGCCTCGGCCAGTTTTCGCCTGCCTGCCAAGAAGCTGTATTTCACCTTCGAATTATCTATTTTGCTCTTCAGCCGATGCATTCCTGTCTAGTGATTTAGGTAAACATTTCCTTTAGCTCACAAGCAAAGGACTCAGCCTTTCCGTCCTCCTGCAAGTGATTCATAGCCCTGCTGCCATGGAAAGTTTTCTGCCCCTCGCATCTCATATAGACACTTAGGCGTTTGTGCACGCACACAGTCAGTATAGACTAGATTCTGTCCGAGAGTCCTTCCTTGTGGATAACATAGTTCTTTAAACATAGGATGTTAGATATGATTTGGGATTAGGTTGACTTGACCCCCCAGACTTCTCGTCTCCACATGTAGAGCTAAATGTCAAGTCCCCTTCACCCCCTAGTTGCACGTCAATCACACGTCATGCTGCTGCGCGCGCATCTATGCCAAGTATTATCTTATAGATCCACCTATGTCTGATAATCCTAACCAATCATGTTTCTTTTATTCCTTATTACGCCTAGTTTCGATTACGTACCTGTTTTGTCACTTTTCTTATCAAATGTTACGCCTTCTACATTCGTTTCATTGTAATGTACTTATTATAAAAATGCATGTCTGTCAATAAATTATTGTACTTCACTTCCTGAACCCTCGTGGTGACGGAACCTGAAGGCCGCGACTCGAGTCGGCCATTTTTGATGGAATAAAGCCCATTTAGAAACTCTTATACCACGGATTCTGCCTCTTGTTATTCTGAGCTATTTTATTTTATTTCAAGATCCCGTATGAAATTCAGTCCGGTAAAGAAGATTTTTGTTTACCACATAATGGCGCCCGAACAGGGACACTTTCTCATCTCACGCGCCGGCGGTGCGTTGCAGGCCCGGTCTCCTGCCACAGCTGGACGGACCATAAACGCGTACCAGCAGGATTTCCTGTAAGCTCCCTCCGGTCAAGCGGGGGCGACTGAGGCTGCGATCAACCCAGACGAGGCGGTGAGAAGTGCGAAGTATCCCGACCAGAGCCTAGCTGAGAGAGCAAGATCCGAGGTATACAGAGGCCCACCAGTTATTTCGAAATCCCGATGTCCAGAGGGTCCGCTGTCCGCAGTCATCGAGTCCTGTCCATTCTCTGAGGCCTTCCGTTTCAAGGAGCTACTCGGTGAGTACCATCGCCGGGGAGGCGTGTTGACGCGCACATAGGTTGTGCCGGTCAAAACGGATTTGGGTACACAAATCCGGTCTGCACTGTTTAGCAGTGTATATGTACTGTTTAGCAGTATATCAAGTATTCCGAAGTATGCAGTTATTGTCAAGAATTCAGCGTGGTGATTAGTTAGGCAGACTGTCATCATTGTCGGTCGTTGTTAAAATGTTTAATGTTTAATGTTTAAAGTGTCCAAATATTGTGGTATGAATGAGTGTTCATTGTTCACTGTTCATTATTGTGTTTTTCGTATTAAGTGAGTTCAAGAGTAAGTATCAGATCAGTTGTCAATATGCCGCTCTTCTCGAAGTTAAGACAGATTACTACCAGAAAAGGGGTGCTTGAAGAAGCAGTTCCTATTCCTCCTAGGGACACTCCAGGGCATTTTATGTACCATAAGCATGGCTTAGATGCCATATTGTTTCTTGATCTATGGGTAGACTATACCAAGGGATTGCCGGAAAGTCAAAGGTGGCCCGTAGCGGGAACCTGGGATGCAGAGTGCATCATGAAAGTGGAGGAAGAGTTATGGAAAAGAAAGGTCAGACAGTCACAGAAAGACGCTGTTGAGTTATGGCGTAAAGAATCTCATAGACGAACAGAAAAAGCACGTAGACAAGAAGAGAGGAGTAAAGAAAGTTCAAATAAAGCTCAAGAAAGTCTATTAATTGAGGAAGGTATCCGAGTGAAATCAGAACAAGTAAATAGACAAAGAAATGCTCTTATGAATGGTATGTATCCCCTTCTAGCCGAAGGACTACCTAAGGCTGCTCCAGAAATGCCAAAAGACTTGCCACCCCCATTATTTCCAATTAAGGTACATCCAAAAGGGCATCCCAGAACCGCAGAAGATGTTTTTCTTTCCTCATATCTAGACGACGCAGCTCCCGAATATGCTAACGCCGCACCACATAGACCGTCTGGTGTAGGGGTTCAACGTCAGGATCAGGTATCTGTCCCCGTGCAACAGCAAGTCCCGACGCAAGCGTCAGCAAGCACATCTGTTTCCGCATCTGTCTCCGCAGTCGATTCTACAGGGGTATCGACACCCATAGTTGCTGTGTCACGTTCAACGAACCCATTCACACCCGACGCCCCAGATGGGGCCACGGGAGGTGCTAGCGTTACCTTTACACCACCCAGAATAAATAAACTTGTTTTTCAAGAGTCAGCGCATTCACGTACACCTAAATTCGTAAGTGAACGTACGCTTAAGGAACTCCTTGTAAATTGTAGATATGACCCAGTGGTTGGTAAAGAGGACGAAATGGTCCTGGCATCATTACGTATCAGGCGAGCCGCAGAGTATTTAGCAAGGTTACCAGGAATGACTACGCATCTAGATGACATATATCATTTTGTTCAAACAGGACGAGATCCAGGATGTATTAACAGAGCTATGGAATTCCAGAAAGTAGAAATACAGGGGGAACTGTTACGTTTCCTCATAAACTGTGTGATCAGAAATCAAGACCGCCCGGGGGTAGACCCGAATGCAATGCTTATTCTTACAAAATGGAGTCAGAATATATCAGAAGGGAGACACGATAAGCAAAATTGTATAATAGCCATGTGCCGGAAAATCCGTAAAGAAATAGAGCGTATTCATGAAGAGAGATTGGGAACAGACGAGTTTGAGCAAGATGAAATGTCCGAATCAGGGAATTCCGCAAGACAGTCAGAGACCATAGCTTATGTAGGCAGAGGAAGATCCTGTGAAAATACTAGATGTTTTTCTGATCCCATACACTCAGTATGCCCAAATAACAGCAGAACGTATCCGACGCCTATAATAAATCTGAAGTCTCCTGAACATTCGTTTCAAGCCGCAGATAAAATATTACGAGAACGAAGGGGTTACCACTTCCTCGATTCCATGGATGAGCAAGAGTTAGCCAGATCAGCCGTTCACTGGATTGACAGTCCTGAAAAATACGGTGATGAGACCGTAGCACACACGTTTTTTAATCTCAGTACAGATGAACAACGTTTAGCTGGAATCTATATGATTCAGCAACTCCTCATATTATATAAGAGCCAACATGCTGACCCTGGTCCTTTACCTGATATATTAACGGAACTACTCACAAACAGATGGAGAGGTTCTAGTAACAAGCTAATTAAAGAGATATTAGTGTCACGTAAGCAGTATGTCCTTTTTGTAAGTCCGGATTCTCTCTCGCTGCCCCGCAGAGAAAGAGCGCCGTACTATATGGATAGACAAAATCCCCTACGAGAAGTGCACCCAATAAAAGGCGAAGACAATGAGTTTCACCGTGTATTTGTTTACACACCCATATCAAAAATGGAATTATTGGAAATGAAGAAAGTAGTACCTAGTCATGACAAAGACCCAGCGGGTTTCCACCGAGAAATTAAAGACATGTTACTGATGGGAGAGTACACCTTTCCTGATATTATGACGATATTAAAGGTGCTTTTGCCTGCTGGCATTTATGAAAAACTGAAAGAAAAAGAGTGGGAAGTGGGTGACCAAAAGATAGACTGGACAGCATTAGCAGAGGAAGAAAGGGGCCGAACTGCAGGTTCAGGGCTCGGGGATAAAGTTAAACTGTTACCAGGTTTACTAGTACAGGTACTGCCACGTTTATTAACTACAAAAAAGGAAGATTGGGGTGCAATCACAGCCTGCAAACAAAAGCAAGATGAAGACACAAGCGATTATTATGCTCGATTTGAAAAATGTTTTGGTATAAATAGTGGTATAAAAGCAAGTAGTGACTCATATCCACATTTATTTGTGACAAAATTAGTGGAAAATGCATTGCCTCCAGTAAAGAATAGAATATTGAAATTCGAGAGTACCTGGCAAAGTAACACTCCGTCACAAATGCTACAAATGTTACAGTATCATCACAATAGAATTAGGGATGAACAAGAACACGAGCATAGACGCATGAAGGATACAAAAATGAAAATGCTAGTTTCTCAGACAGTACCAGCAGATGGTCACAAAAAGGGTGTGACACATTCTGGTGATTCTGCAGTTCCTGTAAAAGGAAGCTGCAATTACTGTAAACAACTGGGCCATTATGTACACGATTGTCCAGTCCTGAAACGTAATATAGCTACAGGTATTGCAAAGGAGAGACCACGATTAGTTAGACAAGATCAGAATGAACAAGGAGCTATGCAGCATGGACAGTCCATGCCAGTTCAACAACAGTCCATGCCAGCCTCACAGCAACCCATACAGTTTGTGCCAGCTGCACCGCCGTTGCCTGCTACTGCCACACAAACCACAACACGACAAATGTATCAGACTGCACAGTATGAATACCCTGAGTATCAGCGTTACGCATGAACAAGCCTAGAGAGGGAAGTTGACTTACCGCTTATCGAGATTCCTGTAGATCAAGAAGGACCTTATGTACATAGTGAATTATTAGGTCAAGATAGAAAATTCTTACTCGATACAGGGGCAAGTCGAACAACCATAAAACGTAGTGAAGTTCCAGGGGCACCCCTCTCAGGCTCTCAAAATATTTCCCTTGGTTTTTCAGGAAAACCTATTGTTAATGAAGTATCACAGCCTCTACCACTTACGATAGGACCTTTGACACGAACTACAGATTTATTGCTTACTAAATCATGCCCAGAAAATCTGTTGGGAATTAAAACTCTGAAAGCACTAGGAGCCATAATATGTTGTTCTCCGGAAGGAGTAAGGTTGTTTTTACGTGATTTTAAAGGTCACTATGTGTCTAGAGACATGGATCCCCGACTACAGACTTTACCAGTACATCTATGGGCACAAGGCCCTACGGATGTTGGCTGCATGAACATTACACCCTATCGAGTCACACTGAAAGCAGGAGTGGTACTACCACGAATGCGACAATACAAGTTACCGCATGATGCTGTAGTGGCTTTGCTGAAAATCATTGATGAGCTGATTGTCCAGGGAGTAGTTGTAGAAACAGACTCCAATGTATGTAATTCACCGATAATTCCGATTCTTAAACGAACTGATCCTACTGCCCCACCAGTGTACCGATTGGTTATTGATTTGCGTGAACTAAACAAGTGCATTGTACCACAATTCCCTGTGGTCCCTGATATATCATCATTGTTGACAGCAATTGATTCCGAAGCAACATTCTTTACTGTAATCGATCTCAAGAATGCCTTTTTCAGCGTCCCAATAGATCCGGAAAGCCAATATTTGTTCGGATTCAGTTTAAATGGGCGCAGCTTTAAATTCTCACGCGCTCCCCAAGGATTCACAGAAAGCCCCAGCATCTACAGCCAAGCACTGAAGAGAGAACTTGACAGTATCCACATGCCAGTCAATACTGCACTGCTTCAATATGTCGATGATCTGCTGATTACAGCGAGAAGCGAGCCAGAATGTGAAAAAGCTTCTCTGACAGTTTTACATTTCCTAGCCGACAAGGGGCACAAGGTGTCTCCTTCTAAGCTGCAATTCTGTGTCCAGCGAGTTATTTATCTTGGTCACTCGCTGTCCAAGGAGGGAAGGCAGCTTACACCAGATCGCATCCAGTTAATTGCTAACATGTCAATACCCCAGACACAAAAGGAGGTGCGAGCTTTCATAGGCCTCACTTCATATTGTAGGCAGTGGATCCCTCAGTACGCTTTTCTAGCAAAACCACTCATTCAGTTAACCACACAGGAGGCAGCCACATCGACTGTTCTCCCTTGGACTCAGGAACATACACAAGCTTTTGAAAGCTTAAAGAAAGCTTTATGTCAAGCACCTGTTTTAGCAACACCATGTTATAGCAAACATTTTACACTCTTTGTTACAGAACGCGAAGGTACTGCCTTGTCAGTACTCACTCAGGATCAAGCAGGATCACGCAAGCCATGTGCTTATTTTTCCAGTACATTAGATCCCGTAGCTCAGGCTTTGCCTGCATGTCTGAAATCAGTGGCAGCGACAGCTTTAGCAATCAGACAAAGCGATGCCATAGTATTAGGACATCCATTGACAGTACAAGTACCACATGCAGTAGAGGTTCTTGTGAACCGAACACAAACACAACACTTGACCATAGCAAGACTTACCGGTTATGAATTGACATTGTTTCAACCACACATAGAGATCCGACGGTGTAATACATTGAATCCTGCTACACTATTACCTGTAATTGGAACAGACCCACTAGCTCATGATTGTGTTGAAATCATTGAAATAAAGACGAAACCTAGACAAGACTTGACAGACGTTCCGTTGTTAGATCCAGACCTGACGTTGTATGTAGACGGATCGTGCATGAGAACAAGTACAGGAGATTTAGTGGCCGCGTATGCAGTCACAACAGACACTGAAGTTATTGAGACAAATTGTATAGATACTTTGTCCGCCCAAGCAGCAGAACTTATTGCTCTAACACAAGCCTGTATTCAAGCCACAAATAAGAAAGTTAATGTATACACTGACTCACGTTATGCATTCGGAGTTGTACACGACTTCGGCGTGTTGTGGCGAGAGAGAGGTTATTTAACTTCCCATGGTGCCCACATTCAGCACGGACCCCTCATTCATGCTTTGTTAGACGCAATACATCTACCCACTGCTATATCGATTATGAAATGTAAAGCACACACGAAGGTTACTGATATCATTTCTCAAGGCAATGATTTAGCTGACAGAACAGCTAAACAGACTGCTCAGAATCGCACATTAGACATGACAAAGCCAATAGTTCAGACACCAACACAGTGTATGACAATTAAGGATCCCGCACTTGACGTAATTGATATACAGACACATGCCACAGCAGAAGAAATAAAGAAGTGGACTGAACTAGGAGGGATCCAGACAGATCAAGGATGGATGACGAAGGAGAAATCTGTATGGTTTCTCCCTGATTCCATGGTTCAAGCCATTATAGCTACAGTTCACAGTCCAGCACATTTAGGAGAGAAGGCTATGCTAGACAGCATTCAGCACATTTGGTTCAACAAACATTTACGAGCAGCAGCTAAACAAAAGGTTCGTACCTGTATGATATGTTGTCAGTTTAATCCAGGAAAGAGTGTTCCCGTAGAGCAGGGTGGATTTCAGCCTCCTGACCATCCTTTTGAAGTCCTTCAGATGGATTATATTCAGATGGAACGTTGTCGAGGATTCAAATATGTTCTCGTAGTTGTCTGCGCTCTCTCCCGTTGGACAGAGGCGTATCCCGTATCAGATTACACTGCCCCGACTACTGCCAAGCAGCTAGTTCGAGAATTCTTCCCACGGTACGGTTTACCACGTGTTGTATATTCAGATAACGGCCAGCCTTTCTCATCCGAATTAATGAAACATGTCTCACTTTTGTTGGGATATCAGTGGAAATTCCACTGTGTCCGACACCCCGAGGCAGCAGGTCTCGTGGAACGACATAATCAACTTTTAAAAATCAGACTGTCTAAAATATGTCAGGAGAAAGGTGTGGACTGGATAGTAGCTTTACCAGTTGCGCTATTTTACATGAGGATGGTAGCACACTCTCGAACAGGGTTATCCCCTTATGAGGTGATCTTTGGTAGACCACCGAATATGTGAGGGACGCCTATACCCCGTAAAATAACTGATGTTGATTGTAATATGCTGACAGATTACCTGGCTTCCTTGATGTCTGCACTACAATCTTGTCGTTCACAGGTAGTCGCAGCTTTTCCCGACAACACCGAGGTGAAACCTCATGATGTAATTCCCGGCGATTATGTTCTCGTCAGGAATTTTGATCGGAAAACCCAACTGGAGCCAAGGTGGAGGCGTCCTAAATTGGTCCTGCTGACGACCAGAACAGCTGTGAAGATCGAAGGGAGAAAAGGCTGGGTGCATTCCAGCCATATAAAGAAATTTCATGGACTTCCTCCTGACACAAACAGTACTCCCCGTGTGTCTTCCCCCATTGACTCAAAGCTACCTTTGGCTGAGGCCAGTAGCACCGAACTTTACAAGCAGAAACTCAGGTCCAGATCTAAACTGTCGGACGATTTGATTGTTTAAGTCCTCTCCAAGGTGAAGCGGTTGAATCTGTCCCGACATGTATCCCTTAGGTCTGAATCATGTAGAGTCCAGAATCATAATGAAACGACATGCTTATTGTAAATTACTGCGTAACCACTGTATTGTGACTTTATTAATTTTGTTTTCCTTGAGTTTTTTAGTTACTGCAAGTATATTGTTGCATATGTATTATCCTGTTTCTAAACGTGCTTTCAATATAACTGATGAACATTCTTTTAGTGAATTCCCCCCACATGAGTTGTCCTATAGACTTGCGCTGCGCAATAACACATTCATTAGTATGTTACATCATTCCCATCAGACTAGTAATGCCACCAATTGTTGGGTGTGTGGCCGACTCCCTCCCTATCAGAATAACAAAGGAGTTCTGCCTTTCTTTCCACATCCGTTCACACACAATGGCTCCTGTGGAGCATGGTTTAGTTTATTAAATTCCATAGACCCAGACACAGCAGTTTATCAACAACATTGGATATGGGGAAATCTGAATCTAGTTTTATTCGAAGTCTGTCACCCTAATAAGGAGGGTTACCCCAGTAGAACAGGAACTGATTTAGAAAATGAAGTGTATAAATTAGGTAATTTTACGCCTAATCTTATGATTTTGAATGTCAAATCCGAAGTTGAACTAATTCTGCCCACTATGTCAGTATTTCCAGTTAAGGGTGAATTATGTGTGAGAAAAGTTGGTTCCATACACATGGGCCATAGCCAATGCGTTACTACAGTAGAATATAGTGATCAAGGTAAATCTTCATTTAGAGCTTCTCGCCATTCTTACTTTATATGTGGTCAGACTGCATATATGCGTTTGCCTCTAGATTGGGATGGTACCTGTTACATAGCATTCCTTCTGCCACCTGTTTTTCTAGCTCCCCCTGATTATTATCGAAATGTTCATTTAGTACACAATAGAGAGCGAAGAGATCTCCCAGTTGTCGATTATACTGAGACGGCATGGGACAAGTATGCAGATTTTAATAAAGGTATCTTTCCCTATATAGGTACAATATCAAATAGTAAGCTGATACGTAGACTCACCAAGACTCTTGAAGCTGTAGTAAACGAGACTATAGCCGCCCTAGGCAATCTGACAGAGGAACAATCAGTGATGAGAATTGTTGTTCTCCAGAATCGTCTTGTCCTTGACGTCATCCTGGCCGATAGGGGCGGAGCTTGCAGGGTCATCGGATCCAGCTGCTGCATATTCATACCAGAAAATTCGCCATCTGTATATAAAGCTATAACACGCCTTCATAAGATTGTAAGCCAGATACACGAAAATCCAGGCACTTGGACGTGGTCCGGGTGGTTTTGGAGTGTGATATCAGCCTGGGGATGGAGAGTTCTATCCTTCCTAGGTATTGGCCTTCTTATGCTCTTCAGTTGTTGTTTATGCCTGCAATGTGGACCAGCGATTTGTGGTCTGTGTGCCACATCATGCATTCCATATCACAGTTCTCGTTCAAAATGCCGGAAGAAGAAGGAAGAAGAAATGATGCTCCATGAGCAAATCGATGGAATGATGAAGATTGATATCTCTTGAAGGGCAAGTAGGGGACAAGGAGGGAATGTGGAAATGTGGATTTTCCTGATCAGTTATGTCCCCTATCTTGGACCCCAACGGTTCTATATGCATGTTACAAGTACATGTATGTTCCCTCTAGTTCCAGTTTCTAAGACGCAAACATATGTGTGTCTACCGTCGACATGTTCTCTGTCAGATCCGCCATCGATGGGCTGGATATTCGATTCCTAAGTATGAAAGGCCACCGACTTTATATGGCTAAGTTACTCCATTTTTACAGTTCAGGCAAGTAGGCCCGATTCTGTCCTCAAAGCCTTTCCCTGCTCTCTGTCTTTGACAGCTTCAGCTTGAGCTCGCATCTGTATCCATGAACTTTGCCCTACTCCCTGTGCAGCTAACGGTGCCTGCCTCGGCCAGTTTTCGCCTGCCTGCCAAGAAGCTGTATTTCACCTTCGAATTATCTATTTTGCTCTTCAGCCGATGCATTCCTGTCTAGTGATTTAGGTAAACATTTCCTTTAGCTCACAAGCAAAGGACTCAGCCTTTCCGTCCTCCTGCAAGTGATTCATAGCCCTGCTGCCATGGAAAGTTTTCTGCCCCTCGCATCTCATATAGACACTTAGGCGTTTGTGCACGCACACAGTCAGTATAGACTAGATTCTGTCCGAGAGTCCTTCCTTGTGGATAACATAGTTCTTTAAACATAGGATGTTAGATATGATTTGGGATTAGGTTGACTTGACCCCCCAGACTTCTCGTCTCCACATGTAGAGCTAAATGTCAAGTCCCCTTCACCCCCTAGTTGCACGTCAATCACACGTCATGCTGCTGCGCGCGCATCTATGCCAAGTATTATCTTATAGATCCACCTATGTCTGATAATCCTAACCAATCATGTTTCTTTTATTCCTTATTACGCCTAGTTTCGATTACGTACCTGTTTTGTCACTTTTCTTATCAAATGTTACGCCTTCTACATTCGTTTCATTGTAATGTACTTATTATAAAAATGCATGTCTGTCAATAAATTATTGTACTTCACTTCCTGAACCCTCGTGGTGACGGAACCTGAAGGCCGCGACTCGAGTCGGCCATTTTTGATGGAATAAAGCCCATTTAGAAACTCTTATACCACGGATTCTGCCTCTTGTTATTCTGAGCTATTTTATTTTATTTCAAGATCCCGTATGAAATTCAGTCCGGTAAAGAAGATTTTTGTTTACCACAATTGGAACTTCTGTACGTCAGATGCTCACCCTGGATACTTTACACACTGGAAATAAACGGATACCCAACATTGGCGATTGTTGAGGATCAGATTTGCTTTGCATTCTTCTTCTCAAGATTTTTCTCCTCACTCTGGAACAGTAAACACCATAACTTATAATTTTCATTATAAAAACTCTAATGCGACCTGATACTCCAGATATATTCTCCACATAAGAGCTCCCACGTGGAGACGGCAAAGGTAAAATAGGTTCATCTTGCAGCAGTGCACAGGGATGGCCAAGAATCAAAGAAGCTTTCCATTTCTCCTCCTCTTCTTCCTTTTCTTCCTCTTCTTCTCCTGTTCCTTTCCCTTCCTCTTCTTCTTTGCCTTCTTGTTCATCCTTATTACATCAAACTATACCAGTTATTAGAGACTGCAGAAATGGACTTAATAGAAACCTCTGTACAAACAGGAACACCTCAATGAGATCAATCATCGCATCTTAAATCACCGGGAGGGACCTCGTCGCATCTTGAAAGTAGTTCAAATCTAAAATCTAATTACAACTCAAAATTCACTCAAAATCTATGTCCAGAGATAAGCATCCAGGGCCAAAATGTGCATAAAAATGTGGAAATGTTGCATTCAAAGACGCTTTTTTCCGCCTCTTTTACAATACAAACCACATCTCCCATTGTACAGAAGGTTGTAAAAGGCTCGGGTATTTCTGATCTTCATCATCAATACCAACAAACAAATTATGAAAGAATTTCTCAGTTATCTTCCTCTCCCATCTTTAGCCTTCCAAGAGAAATAGAAATCACGGAGGATGATGTCCTCTATATGCTGGAAAATCAGAGTCGACTTATGTGCGGTTGGAAAAATAAAGAACGCGGAATTCTAGGAAACACTGACAGCCAAAATAGTGACTTTCAATTAGATAGTTATACTTCCGATTACTTAATTGATTTAAATCTCTTGGATGATTACCAACAAATTCACCCAAGGGAAGAATTGGGGAATGCCCGTTGTATTAAGGCGCAAAATAAGACCGCGTTCCAGCTAGACCAACCAATACTAAGCATTATGAAGGTCATGTGAACTACTTTAGACTCAATCTCAAATTCAATTACGTCGCAATCTCTAAAACTTGATACTCATCGAGATCTTACTTGGCAATTCACTTCAACATTAATCAATATTGATCATAGCTTCCACAATTGGCGCTAATTGAGGAAGCGGTAAAAGACAAACTAATAATACAATCTACTCAAGCACCTATGGAGTGCCAAAGCTGTGCACCATTATTGGAGAAATTACTGGAAGTCCCAACGGTCATAAATAACATGATTATGGATTGCAGACAACATCTAGAAAAGGCCCTCGACCTCCGGTCAACTACTGGAGAACCTTCTAAATGCAAAATTCCTGATACCAATCTAGAGATGGTCCTTGGGGCTAAAAATAAAAAGGCCATGATTCCATCTAAACCCCATGTGACTGCCGGTGATTCAATAGAGGAATTAAGTGACTTACAAGAGCCTGCAACAAATGTTCCTATTGTAAATAAAAGAATGACTACAATCAAGAGGACTAACTTTAAGTTAATAAATAATAACTCAGTTGGTAACAAGAGAACTTCAAGTCCAAGAGAGAGGCCAATATTAAATACAAACAGATTGAAAAAACAGAAGCATGCCACCACCTCGGAACCAAATATAGCGGGAAGAGATCCTCACCGTGTGGGGACTGTCGTGACAGTAGAACACAAAAGGAAAGAAAAGGGAGGTGACGTGGCTACCTCTGACAGAGAAAACATTGATGGTGAAGTTGTGATTCAGAACCCAGGACTGTTGTGCGGAAAGGGCTGTACACGCCACTCTCATATTAAACGTGTACCAATAGGACCTAGGCTAACTCTTGCGACGCAAAACCAAGAACTTGGAAATGAGGAGCATTTAATCGAATCTAGAATTAACCTAGTGTTGACTAATCCTCAAAGGGAATCATTGGCCCTAATTTCATCACAGTGTTCATACCAAAATATATCCAACCGATGTCCTCATACTTACTCTCTACCGCAACTTGAGCACTTACATATCAATTCTGGCACAAGAGGAGGTAAAACCACAAATCGACCCGAAGCAACCTTTAGCTTCAAACCACCTGGACAGACTAGCACGGCAGTATGTTCAAGTGCGCAAAATAATCCAATGTTGGAGCAAATTGAATTTAATTTTAGAAAGGCCATTCATGGTACTTCGGAACAGCAGTCCTCATTAAATCTAATTCCTCAACATGAGCAACCAGGTTTAGACGCCCCGCAAAGTAGGGAAACTTATACAAACTACACGAACTACACAAATAATATAAATCAAACCAATTCTTCAACCAGTAGACCAAACCTGCCTTCACAGTTACATAGCAATCAATTCAATACAGATGGAGAGCTCTGGACTGGAACCTCAAAAGAGGAGAATGAGGACAATACACAAAAAATGTTAAAAACTGCTCGCCGCCCCATTGAAAATAATGACGACGCTGACACTTCAATTAGTCTCCAAGATCAGACAACGATCATATTTACTCCGGAATATATCTCAAGAGGTAGCCAAGACTTCCTTAATAGAAGAAATATCCTGCATCTAGTAAACTCCTTGACAGGAAAACAGCAGGTAAGATCAAACAATTTACTGACAGTCAGTATTGTTCAAATAAACAGTCTTAGCCCTAGAGAATCAACCCAGACAGCCTGTTTATATCCAATGATAGCAAAGGGTATCCATACTCATAAAACGCTAATGAAGACCTGGGGCATAAACATAACATCTCCGGAATTTGACCTTTATCCGGCCAAATTTATGGAAAAACGAATCCCACATAGGCCTGGGAGAGTAACTAAATATGCAAAAAATACTACCTCGGTGCTGCATAACGCCTTAAATTCCGTTACAGTTTCTCAATATCTCACTCGATCTAACCTAAAGTACTTCATAGTAAATAACTTGGCCCAGAAGTTACATCGCCAAATCCCTTATCCATCATCAAGACTGTTATTAACATCCGCCTCAACAAATCAAGGAAATGGATGTCTGTAGGATAAACTCAGAAATTTCTTTCCAGAAACTGGTCAAAAAGAGTGTCTGAAAATGTTGAGGTGGAATATAGCAGGTTTAAAATCTGAGGTAGAGGACAAGGAGGGCTGCCATTTATTAGAAAGGCAAAAACAACAGTTGATGGACAGAATGCAGAACAATGTCATACATTCACCCCAGTACAGAGATCTGGACCTAAATCCATCGTTTTTTTGCTCACCATGCCGTTCCAGTTTGAACCCAGCCATCCAGCCATATGCAAATCAGTCTTGACCCTGTGCCTCATGGGAACAGTCCAGCCCGAACTGCCAAGCCAGGTCCTCCCTGGACTGGAAACAAGCATCCTAGGACCGGTTTCGGGGTTTCACCCCATATCAGCCAGGATAGCTTGATTCCAGCACATGGAGAACACGGGACCCACGTCTGGGCATACCCGTCCCACTCGGGGTGACAAATGCAGGATATGAGCTGCTTACAAGAAACGTGGTCTGTAGACATGATTGACCTAGATGATTATTCAACATACCATCTGCCGGCAACAAAACAAACAAAAGGAAGACCAGTGGAAGGCCTCATTACGTGGATAAGAACTTCTGTATTCAAAATTTTAAAAATAAATCACATTGTATTAAATAAAAATATTCAAATTACACACTTAGAAAGCAAAAAATGGGCAATTGAAATTATAAACGTATATTTTCCGCCAGGGGGCGGAGCCAAAATTAAGTCAGATCTCATGTCCCTTAAGGACCATCTTTTGATGTCATGTGCAGAAAAAACATCAATGCATTGCCAAGAAGCAACAACAGGATGACTGGTCTATTCAACCTCAAGATCTGTCTGTAAAATCATTTGTGGGGACTTCAACACACTATTCTTTAATGAATCGTTAATCGAAGAGGATACAGCTTGGGAGATACCTCTCCCATTGAAGGATTATTGCAAGTAAACAAAGAAAGGTGAATTAATTTTCAGAGTCCTGGTAGAGGAAGGTTTACGTTCGCTCAATGGTCGAACCAAATCAGACAATCCCCCTAAGTCAACATATTGAGTTGGTACCATACAAAGCACCATTGAGTATATAGCAATAAACATGGAAGTCTGCACACCGGCCCCTGAGTGCGCAAATATCAGGGACATAGACATCCTCCCTCGAGGCATCTCTGATCATTCACCGTTGCTCCGGACCATGGGGGGGCCGCCCACTGCTCTTCATCCAATGTGGCGAATGAACGCATGGTTCCTTCACGACCGCAAATTCAGAGAGGTCCTCCAAGTCGATGTTGAGGGGTACTTTCTTACAAACCAGGGCTCTGGTGGAACAAGCCGCCAGTGGTTTGCCCGATGACTCCCACCTGCACCAACTGGCACTAGCGAGAGACAAGATCAAGCAGATATCACTGGATTCAGCGAAGCTCCTTTGGAGGTCCTCTGTAGCCCGTTTCTACGGGTGGGGAGACAAAAACGGGAAGCTGCTGGATAGGTTGACGACCTACCCCCTAGCATCCCGGATCATCACAGAGGATCCGTGATTCGACGGGACATACTCACCGCTCTCCTCGAGCCGTAGCCCAAACCTTCGCAGACTACTACTCCCAACTCTACGCTACTCAAAACCCTGAATCCTCCCAGGCAGAAATGATTGGCCGAGAAGACCTCCGCCTTCCCACGCTATCGGCAATCGAGTTCAATGGTCTGGAGGGTCTGATCTCTTACGATGACATACATGGGGCTATTTCGCTGGTCGCGGCTGGCAAGACCCCAGGCCCGGACAGCTACCCACAGGAATACTATTCCACCTACAGAGACATTATCACCCCTCACTTAGCTGCACTATATGAGGAGGCTATCGAAAAAGGTTCCTTTCCTCCAGAGACGGACACAGCCACGATAGTTCTCATTCCCAACCTCCCTCCCTCATTTGCGTGGACTATCATCCCATTTCCTTGATTAACACGGAGGTCAAACTTTTTGCCGCGGTCCTTGATGAGCGCCTCAAACCCTACCTCGACAGACTGGTCCATCCGGACCAGTGCGGGTTCATGCCAGCGCGGGGCACCCGACACTGCCTTCGGCGCCTCCACGTGGCTTTGGCCAACCGGCACGTACTCATCCCCTACCTGGCACTTCTCCTAGTCGACTTTGAGAAAGCCTTTGATTGGCTTGACTGGGGCTACCTGGGAGATGTCCTGAGGGTTTTGGGCCTTGGCCCCAAGTTTTGTCGTATGGTACGGGTCCTATATTCTAAACCAACCGCGCGGGTACAAGTCAATAGGATACTCTGCGATATTTTTTCTATCGGCAGAGGGACACGACAGGGGTGTCCCCTTTCATCCCTCCTCTTTACCCTGGCCATGGAGCCCCTGGCCAACTTGGTCCACTCTGACACTCAGATCCGGGGCTGGCAGTGGGGGAGATCTCACGAGGACAAAATCTTGCTTTACACAGATGATGTCCTGTTGTTTCTCACTGATCCAGTCCAATCTGGCCCTCGCTGCCTGCAAATCTTACACGCCTTTGAGCAGATCTCTGGTCTGCGGCTGAACTCAACCAAATCCACGTTGGTCCCCCTACACATATCCAGGGACTGCTTTGATTGGCAGTCCACTATTCATATCCAACGGCAATCTTTCATATACCTTGGAATATGGGTTGCCCTGCTGCCAGACTTGGCCTGGGCTCTCAATGTAACCCCTCTAATCACCAAGATGAAACAGGACCTGCTGAAATGGGGAAAACTACCTCTAAATCCACTGGGGCGCATAGCCCTATTTAAAATAATGATTCTCCCCCGGTTTCTCTATATTCTCCAGAACATACCACATCACATTCCCCGCACCTTGTTTCGAGGTATAGATAGTCTTGTCATAAAATTCTGATGGAGTGGTTGACGTCCTCGTATTGCCCTCCACCAATGCCAAATCCCTCCCTTTGATGGGGGTGTGGGATTCAAGAACCTTTACCTGTGTTACCTGGTGACCCGTCACCTGGTGGTCCATGATTGGTTCAACGGGGGTTGGTCTGACCCGGCCTATAGTATTGAACTCAACGATTTGGGCCTCTCCACAGATCCCCTATCGCCAGGGATCTTCCTATGGTGACCCGCGCTGTCTTCTTGGCCTGGCGCGCTTCCTTGCAACACACTCACTGCCAAAATAAACTATCCCAGCAATTGCCGCTTTGGCAGGGTACATGGCTGCGGCAGGTGGTACACGTAACGGGCTCCAGAAGTTGGGACCTCATCGGTATTTCGCAATTAGGGGACCTCTGGACTGGCGACCACATTCGCTCCTTTGCGGACTTGCAATCCAGGTATACACTTCATCCTTCCCAATTCTACAGATATTTGCAAATCCACCACGCCCTAGATGCCCATATCAAGCCTGGCACTTACTACCAGAGCACAGCCCCCATGAGGCCAAGGTCATGATGGGCAACCTCGGAGGAGTTGGGGTCTCCCGTATCTACCGCTCTCTAACTAATAACGGTCCCTTATCTCATGACCACTTGAGACTCAGAAGAGAGACGTAGCTGGGTTCACTGGAGAACGAGGATTGGAGAGATGCAATGATGGCACCTTGAATTGTTACTGCTTCGACCAGGCTTCACCTGGTCCAGCTCTACTACTTGCACGCCTCCTACCTCGCCCCCAGTCGCCTCCACAAAGCGGACATGGTCCCCACCCCGGCTTGCCGAGCTGTGACTTGGATCCTGAAATTTTTTTTCACATAGTATGGACATGCTCACATATTGCTCCCTACTGGAACGCCTTGGAAGTGGAACCTACAGAGGTATTGGGATGGGAGGTGTCTCACAACCCTCCACACATCCTACTGGGCATCACTGACAAGTTGGACGGGTCCAGGGCGGACAAGGCATTCATGGGTATGGCGTTAGTGGTGGCCAAGCACGACATAGCAGCTGCATGGAAGAACCCTACCCCGCCCTCTTTGGCTAAATGGCACCGGGGAGTGGACTGGTGTGCCATGCTGGAGCTCCCGTTGTTTGAGGCCAGGGCCTGCCCCGCCAAACACCGGAAAGTCTAGGGCAAATGGCTAGGTATGCTGAACTGAATGCCACCTTCGGATCTGTGGGGCTCTACTGCTATGCCATGGGGAGGGAGAGCAACTGTACTGTACTTGTTGTACCTGCACTGTATGCTGGAACCTACATGTTACACCACTGCCTGACATGCTGTATTGTTTGTTTTTTATTTCTTTGTCTCTTTCTAAAAATCAATAAGAATTGGTTATCCAAAAAACATGGAAGCCTGGCACCTCATCATCCTCATGGGAGTAACTAGCAGGCTCGAAAGTGATCATGACCCGTCGCTTTGCTTTTGAAACTTCCGTATCCTTGCCTCCACGAGCCAAAGTCTACCCGAATTACAAGAAGTCATAAAGTTATTTTAAATTCAAATAGGAAACATATCATCAGGCCACAAGATAGCAAGGAAATAGACATCCATACTACTCGTTCAGAATGGATAACATTGCGCAATATGATATTAAGACGCAGCGGTGAATAAAGTGGAGCAACAATAGTTTCAAGTGCACAAGTATGAGGAGCTATTGGTACAAACAACCCCGGGAAGAGAGCATCCAAATGATTGGCACCCTGTGAAATTCTCCCAGGATGGTGGGGATTGGTTTGACGAGAAATGCGCAAAACTGAAAAAATCAAGGTCCCTGGCCCTAAAGAACCGATATGTGGGTAAAACAAAAGAACAGGTTTTTATTAGAAAAGGAAACAATATAACGGGCTCCTAAACTATAAAAATAAATACTATTCACATAAGTTATGGCAAGAGCTACTGGATGCAATATCTTCATGAAATGTGAAGAAATTCTAGGGAATTATCAGAATTGGTTGAGAAGGTCCTCCGAAGAATCTAGAGTTGAACATTAGTCCTCATTACAGTACGCCATACAAAAATGATGCCGAATCCTCGAATAACAGGCCCGACACTCTAGCAAGGCACCTTCAACAATCTACAGCTGATAACTATAGCGCCAGTGGGACCAAGGGAGATGGAGTTCAGAAATGGACTTTAGAGAGCAAACAGACATCTACGACATTTCTTACACCTGCAGCAAATTCTGTGATGAGAGGGCAAAAGCAACAATTTACTGTACCAATTATGGTGCAAAAGCCTCATCAAGCAGCTGGCCCGGACAAAATTCCATCTGATGTCTTTCGCAACCAGTTCTAATCCAAACTTTTAATACCATCTGGACCCTAAAAGAAATTCCACATTCATGGTGGAAATCAATAATCGTGCCTATCCACAAAAAGGGTCTGAGAGATCTTGTCACTAATTATCAGCTGATTTCTTTACTTGATGGTGTGGGAAAATATTTTGGAAAATTACTTTCATCTCGCTCACACCAATGGTTGGAAGACTTAGATTTGATTACACCATAGCAAGCTGGGTTCAGGAGGGGCCAGAGTACGGTAGATCAGGTCTTCAGATTGAATTTAATTTGTTCTAAATATATACGTCTTAAAAACTCTCCACTTTATCTGGTTTTTGTGGAGCTTCAATTGTGTGAAGAACATATAGGAAACTCGATCTAAAGTGGACTAATTAATCAAGGACACATGTAATACCCAAGGACCAATACCATTTAAAAATACATTTTTGATTTTTTAATTTTATTATATATAGATAAAGAGAGATCAGCAAATTTGTACATATATTTAAAGACTGTATATCATTCTTCGCATTAGGATAAATGTCCTTTGATGCAATTCTTTATGCATTGATTTGTACATCTATAGTCAAATTCATATAATAAATGTCGTATGCAATTCCAATTGATAACCAGCAAAAAAAGGGGGGGTAGGAAGAAAGGGCGACAAATATCAAATGTAATTATCTTGCATGGCTAAATATATTGTGGAGCTTCAAACAGCCTTTAATAGCGTTGATCGCCCGACGATGTGGCAAATCTTAAATAGAACGAGCATCACTTATGACATTTCGAAGCTCTTAATTGCTCTGCATTTCGGTGACATCACAAGAATCAGACACAGAGGGGAATATTCAACCGAAATACCAATCGAGTGAGGAGTCAAACAGGGCTGTGTCTTACCCCCAACACTTTTTAATTGCCACATAAATGACATCGTTGCAGCTCTCAAAATTCTTAATTTGGATGTACCGAAAGTAGACAACGATCACATTCCAATTTTGCTCTATGCGGACGACGCGGTACTGTTGGCAAGAATGGAGATAGCAATGCATCGACAATTGGAAGGCATTGAGTCCTTCTGTGCAGTAAGGAAATTGTCCATTAAATTTGATAAAATGTAATATATGATTTTAAAACAAAAACAAAAACTGCGAGCCACTTTTAAAGTTCATAAAACATCATTGAAACACGTATCCACTTATGAATATCTTGGAATACGACTGGATGATAAACTTAGGTGGTCCCAACAGCAATCAAAGAGTACACTCATATTGGCACAGCAAGCTGGAGGGATATGGAGGTTGGCAAATTCATTGGGAAAACATTCAGTGAAATCAGCAATCTTATCCTACAAAATGAAAGCAAGGGCTGCTTGAGCATATGGCCCTGAGGTTTGGGGCTACAAGAAAAGCACCGAAATTCAAATCACTGAAAATAATTTCATACAACGTTTGCCACGACAGGGGCCTGCTCGTCAATGTTGCCTTTGAAGACAGGTTTAGGTATAGTCAAAATTGAGGACTATATTGCACTGGCTCCCCTAAGATATTGGGTTCGAATATGGTCTAAGCCTGAACTAGTGTCATATAGATTTACATTGCAAAATATTATGAAGGAGCAAAATTATAACAAGCTACCATGGTTTCCTCATTTGTCAGACGTTCTCACCACTATTGGCTTAAATAAATATTGTCTTCATCCTGAAACGCGCACAAAGGATAGCCTTGATGTGGTAACACAGGCATATTGGCACTACAAACAACGAATAATCATGAGCCACCGAGGTGCCTTATCAAAGCGCTATTTTTCTTTCAATCAAGAATTGGGTTTAATTAATTGTCTGGACGATATTTATCCGGCAGGAAAAAGAGCTCTCTGTCTTAAATTTAGATTAGGTACTCTACCAGTAGCTTCTGTAATATTAGAACTTGCAAAGAGACGGAGGCTCTCTGTATGAGATCTGATGACAGAGCTTTCACACTGGACGTTTCATCTTAAATCTTCGCAGCAACAAAACAAAGATCAGTCACACATATAAATTTGAACATTGATAAGCAACTTGGACAATCTTGTAATGGAGTTGTATAGACTAAGATAGCACGCTAGCACTTATACATACTACTTACACATTAAGTATTTACTAGTTCGGTTGCAAGTTTCAGCGAGGTATGCCACGGGTATTGTTGTTGAAAGAGTGTGTATTGGCAAAATGATTGGTTAGCAAATAGGTCGCTTGTTTTTTAAACTTATTTTATATTGTACTAAAGGAAAGAGTTGTATTGTCATTCGTGTGAGAAACAGGAGCTAAGTTTTTAGTATATGAACTAATATGATCTTAAATGAACTGCACAGTTTTCTAAAAGATTATTAATTGTACCGTAGTATTTGATCTGATGAATTGCTGAAGATAAATTGTGTTGTGTATTGAATTTTAATTGTCATGGCTTGTTTGGCTGAAACAATAAACTTGCTTTGCTTTGCTTTGAATATAGAAAATTGTTTTATTGTGCCTCATGGACAATGTATAACAGAGTCCATGAGACTTTGGGCAGATGCACTCTGTCGCAGCTCTCCTGAAGGCAGCGTTTATTAAACCAACGTGTTCCTGCTTTGCCAAACGCCTCTTGTCTTTTCATTTATTTAAGTTAAACCCATATCTGAGCAACATGGACATGCAAGTTTCTGAATTTGTCACAAATTCGTCTGTGTATGTGCCAATGTGAATGGGTCTTTAAAACTGATACATACATGGGAGCATTAAAAATCGTGAATTTCCAACAAGACTATGGCAGAAATTGGCCGTAGATTTACTAACGCCATGCAAAGAGGACGTCCAGGAACACTTACGGCCTAATTTGAATTAATTTAATTCTCAAATTGGGCAGAAATTTAGTTGATTTTTCAACTCACCTCTGATTCTAGCGCGTCCGGGTAACCAGGCGCTTTACAAATGCTTTTTCATTCATTAATTCATTCTGTGATGATTTTTTAAAGGAATGCTGTTTACTATAAATAATGGTGTATAATATATCTCTGAAAAAAATCACAAGAGCCTTCACAGGTAAGTTATTATTCACAAAAGGATCTATACTCGCCACACATGAATGGGTTAGTGGAAAGGTTCAATGGAGTTATAGTTCATGCCCTGCAGACTGTTGTCAAAAGTGAAGCAAATGTTTTATAGTGGTCAGAGATAAGGTGTAGACTTATCATTGCTCACCACATAGCACCGTTGGCATGCTTCCTTTGCATGATGCTATGCTGTTGTCATGACCACCCAGAAACATGCCACCATGTGTTGTACAACCGGATCTGGTGTTGTTGTGCTGCAAATATTTGGAGAGACAATATGTAGGCAAGGAGAAAGTGCTAAGTTCTGGGCTAAGGGAAGTGTTATGTTATTTAATTTGTAAAGTGCGAAAAATTCCCGAAGGTGTCAAGGCGCCATCACAAAGGAGAAAGAAGACCACAAGACCAGCCAACTTACCTAGGGAGCAGCCATGTTTTTAGGTTCTTCTTGAACAGGGATGAAAACAACAAGAGAGAGAGGGTTGAGTCACACTCTTATTCCCCCTATGCTAGAACTTTAAACAACAAAAGAGTGTGTACATAAAATACCAGTGGTAAAATTATGTATATATGCACATATAAGCATACAATAATATATACACATGTATATGCATATGTAAATTGACGGAGTGCTGCCGAAAAAATCAATCAGATATTTGCGTAGAACCCTCACTCACCGACCTAGTCGGTGACATGCTTCATCATAGGGTTCCACCAGGGGTGCCTACTGCACCTCTGGTGTGCTTCAACGCTTTAGTTACAGCGGAGCGCAGATATCGGACAAACGGAATTCTCGTATGTGATAGGGAATGTGAAATTAAAAAAATGCCCAAAAATTCACCAAAAGCAATTTTAACCCCTTCGCCGCGGCAGGAATTCCGCCGCGGCACTGGGGGGGGGGGTTTGGGGGAAGCGCGGTGGCACTGTGCTTGTGACGGAACCGCTCCGTCACGAGCCACGGTTGAACTGTGCTCATGACGGAGTGGTTCCATCACATCTCCGCCCACTGCGCTAATCGCCCGCACAGGCGGGGAATTGGCGCCGCGTGGGCGGAGCGGCGGCCAACGGCCGCAGCATGACGGAACCACTCCGTCATGAGCACAGCGCAACCGTGGCTCATGACGGAGTGGTTCCGTCATGAGCGGGGAAGGGGTTAATAATGACGAGTCAGGCACTGGTTAAAAACAGTGTAGGATGACTAATACTGATAATTATTGATCAGATACATCCTATTAGGTATATAAACAAATGGTCGACATGTTTCAGCTTGTTATTGTTAGTCACAAAGCTTTCTTCAGGACCTAATAGACAATACAAAATGTCACCTTGGCGGTATAAGCTCTCTAAGGCTTACCCTGACCTAAGTTCAGAGAACCGGACACACTCACGGTTTCATACGGGGCCACGAAAAATCCACAAAGGCCTCAGGATATGTATTAAAATGAAAAACTTTGCTCCTTAGGCAAGAAGGTGGGTGGCGGGACTACAGAACAGTTCATCCAAGTCCTCAGCCCAGGCAGATCAACCTCATTAGTACCACCGAGCCCGGAGACCTTTGTGGATTTTTCGAGGCCCCGTATGAAACCGTGAGTGTAGAAATCTCTGCGGTCATCTTGGAACCTAAACAACTATTTAAGGCAGTCACTCCCTGCTTGGAATCAGCTGCTCGGAGAACCTGTTGCTTGCATTGTCTGCTGACCTGAGGATTACTGGTGTCATCTGGTCCTGGTGGTCAACATCCTGCTCAGAAGATCCCCTGCGTCGTCGACCACTTCGCTTCCAAGAGATACCTGTGAAAGAAAAGGACAACGATTCAAACAAAAGGTGCGTGAACACAAGAGCAAGCCATGAATAGCACAGCTCTCAGGGTCTGTTCAAGAAGCGCAGCGACGGAGCTCGGTAGGATCACAGCTGCAAGAAGAAAGCCAAGGTGAAGAGTTTGAGCCCACACTCGCGTAGACGTCCACGGGGCTCCGAACTGCGCTTTTTGGGGCTTGTGAACTCAGAAACATGGCAGCGAACTGCGCTTTTGAGGCTTGTGAACTCAGAAACATGGCAGCGAACTGCGCTTTTTGGGGCTTGTGAACTCAGAAACATGGCAGCGAACTGCGCTTTTTGGGGCTTGTGAACTCAGAAACATGGCAGCGAACTGCGTTATTGGGGCTGTGACTCAGAAACATGGCAGCGAACTGCGCTTTTTGGGGCTTGTGAACTCAGAAACATGGCAGCGAACTGCGCTTTTGAGGCTTGTGAACTCAGAAACATGGCAGCGAACTTGGAGATAGAACCTGGAAACATTGCTGTGGCCATTGAAACATTGTTACAAACTTGAGAGCATTGTTAGGAGTTTTAGGACATTGTAAGATGCGCACAAGAGTGTTTGATGTTTAACTTTGAAAGTCATGCACAAGACTCAAATACAGAATTGGTCAACAGAATTTCTTGAGAATCCACTCCAGAAATCCAGCCAAACCGGGTGCTGAGTGTGAGATGTGTTAAGGCACGCAAGACCATCGCACGGTTTAGACATCTACGATGAAACAAGAGGTTGTGCAATACTGATAGAGTGTGTAATCATTCAAGAAATGTACACAGCGAGAGAAAGAGAGAGGGTTATAGCTGGAGGAACACTACGGGGCCTTTTTACAAGTACAACAGTCCTCGGCACTGCCGAACTCGTAGTGGCGGTCCGACCACCACCTCACTGCAGGGCCGCCCACAGGTCGCCGACTCTGCCGGGAGTAGGGATCCCGCTGGGCTGGCGTTCTTACCACCGGCCTGAATATGCTGGTGGTGCCACTGCCGGCACCACAGAGCATATAACAAGTTGCCTTTTCACCACCCTTTTCACGGTGTTGAGCCCGCCATGAAAAGGGTGGTGGAGACGCAAATACGGGGCCCTAAAACGTTCCCCTGCTGGATCTGGGCCTGGGGGTGCATGCATGGGGGGGGCTGTGCCCCTGTAATGCACTCTTGTTCCAACATGGTGTAGCAAGCATGTCATACCATGCAGGAACATGTTGCAGGCGCTGTCATGGCAGCGGCTGCATGTTAAGCTCTCCTATGAGCCTAATAGCCCACTGCTGTGACACAGCCGCAGCACCGCCCACCCGATCACACTTGTTATACCGCGGGCGGGCACACTACGGGCTCAGTGGTCTGTCACGGCCGTGCCGTCAGGAGGACTGCCGAACTCGTAATAAGGCCCTCTTTCTCGTTAACCTGAGAATCAGAGTGAAGGGACCCGGCAGGTCTGTGGAATCTCTTGTTTTCTCTCAATCCCTTCTTCCCACCTCTCGTCCACGCTGTCTCACAGTGAGTGTTGACTTCACTCACTCTGGAGAGAGCAGTTGGGCATTGGTGGTTAAGCTTCGTTCATCACTCCCGCTGGGTCCGAGGATCACAGGTTAGTCAGTCTGTTCCAATGTCTTGAAACCTCTTAGCTTATCTGTGTCTGACCCGTGCACCCAGTTAAATCTGCATTGGTTAAAGGGACATTTGTCGGTTTTGGATTTTAAATCACTCTGAAATGTGGCTAATGAGATGTGAAAAAAGTGACGATCATCTAAATTCTTTAACTGCATCCCTCGCATGAGGAAGGAACAGAAAAGTTCTTGAGAGTAATAAGACTAAACTAAAGTTATTTTTTCTTGTAAAAAAAGGGGTTGTTGAAGCATTCAGGAGTTTTCAAAATAGTAATGGTTGGCAAAACTTTCGTGACTGAACAAGGGGAGGTGGTGGAGTTTATACAGCTGGATCCGAATCAATGTCGCCGGTGATCAGATCGGCGAGGAGTCTGTTGAGGAACCATTAGAAGCTTCTGTCGCTCCTTCGTTTATATTGGTTGTGGCAGCTCATCTTTTCCAGAAACAATAAATAAACTCCCGGCTCTGGTAGTTTTCTTCTCACTTCCACCGTATACCACCAGGCCCTGGCCCAGAGAATCTCTGGCACCTGGAGCAGAGCATCATGAGGCTTCCTGCTCGGCCTCGCAGCATGTACTCACTTTGGAAGACTCCTCCAATCAGATCCTGAAGACCCCTCATCATCAGGGCATGCGGCGTAAATCTTCCATGGAGCTCTTTCAAAGCCAGCTTTAGGCAGGGCCTGTTCTTGCGTATTCCATGCAGACTGGTCCAGCCATGCTCTTGGCTCAGGTAACACAGCAGAGAGAGGGGCAGAGCTGGGAGTGTGTCGACAAGACATAGGACACCACACCCAAAAGGAAAGAAAGGGCATCTCCACCAAGCAGCTACTGAATCCTAGATACAGGGACAATACTGGGGGAAGGAGGGCTCCAGGGCTCACTCCCAGCTGAGACAAAAGAAGGTATATGTCACTGACGTCCACCAGGGTGCGGTCAAGAGTCTTCCCGGCTGATGGTCAGGAGAAACAAAGAACCTGGGCACCTTGTAATCATCCACAAAACAGAATCCCAAGATGGATTCTGAATCCAGTCGCTCAAGCACAGATCCATCTCCGTGCTCCTCCTTGCACGTAGAGGTGCATGTACAGTCACTCCCCGTCTGTGTCCCCCATGGATGGAGTGAAAGACGCGGCTGAGTGAGGCGAGCCATCTTTGAACAGGAGATGGCAGTGAGCATATCTCACCCGAAGGAGACAGGTACAAAGGCCTCGTTACACCACTTTAGATCACAGCTGCCACCTCTGCCAGCCTCTCTCAGCCTGGTGAGAGGACAGTCATCATTCTCCCTAACTTGGCTGCACTTTGATGTCTCGCTTGACCGCAGATCTATCTGGACTCTCAGCTCATTTATACTGGAGGCGTCAGCAGAAATGTGGAATTGCCATGTTCAATGAGGTAAAAATCAAAAGCCAGGCAGAGGAGTACTTTAACCCTATGAGCTATCCATCACAGAGCAGGTGAGCATGCCCTCCAGAGCCGTGAAGGGGATATTTCTGTCACACCAGTGTATTTGGCCAGGTGTAGCCTTCAATCCATTTCAGCGTCACTTTGTGTGAAACCCGCTGTTAGACAGAGGGCGCTTGCGTGAGGGTGGACTTGTCTTTCTTGCCATAGACATCTGTTATGGGACATTCTTGCTCTCCCCTAGAGTGCCCCTGAAGAGGGGTTGCAGCATCCTGTGGGATTGAGGGTCAGTTTGCCTCCTGTACTCTTGTAAGGGTGATCCTATCCGCACCCCTTCTTCCTGCTGTTAAAGTTCAGTTTGCGACGTGAACATTACCAGCGCCATTTTGTCCCTTCCTAGGCCTGTATGAGCGCGTAAGCGGCAGCCATTTTAGACACCATGGCCTCTCCTCGCACTTCCAGCCGCCTGCACGTCTCTCTGACCTCGCTAACATCCCCCGCTCAGGCAGCCCCCGAACTTTCCTGCATGAGCCATAAACACATCTTCAGCGCGACCCCGCCTTGGAGCCACATCCCGTACCGAACCTCCCTGCCCGATTGTCCGAGCTGATCCCAGGCCATCACCTAGCCCTGCGGATGCAGTTTATTGCCCCCTACAGTAGAAACTCGCCCCTCTTCAAAGGAGCTGAGATTAATTAATGTCTGCACACCACGAGATCCGACCGATCGCACACATTCCTGTTCCCAGTGGAATGTCCAACTGCGCGATAGCCATCACCTGCTGAGATTGGGGTAGGGACTTCTACTGTAGATACATGTGGGAACGGACCTGAAGCTGGGATTCCAAGGATGTCTTTCCATACTTCAAAGTATCGTCAAGAATGTGTTGTGTGCAATAAAGCAATAAACCTGTGTATAAGAGGCCAGGCCACAGAGATGCGTGAGTGAGCACCTCGAGACGATACCCTGTTTGTCCGATCTGACGTATTTTGCTCCGGAGCAAATTAAAATCTGTTTCCTGCTTTCCAGTTTCCAGCGCCTGCCTCTTTATTTGATAATCATCGAATGGTTTAGAGGGGACTAACGCCAAGCAGTGTTTGGAAAGGTTACCCATAGAAAACTGCTCTTTTACACTGCCTCAATATGTGTCACAACAGAGTATGAACCAGCCCATAGGAAGACTTCAAGCTATCTAGGCCTCCGGAAGGAGTGGCCACGCGCAGTCTGATCGGAGGATCTTCTACATTTCAAAGGTGGCACCAGGGCTGATTGGTGAGCTCTGATGGCAAATACTGGCAGGTTTGCCAAGGTCCGGTGCTTAATTTGAGCAAGTGGCTACAGGTGGGGTTCACTGTACAAACTTTTTTTTGGGGACCAGCACTTATTTTTCCATACCAGACTTTGACTCAGAGCAAGCAAGAGAAGAACACAAAAGAAGGAAAGGGGGAGTAGGAAGAGGAACCGTAAAAACAGTGACCATGGGAGAAAGTGCGATGAAAAAGAACCTGCAAGAGTGAGATAAAGCGCCAGGGAGAGTATGGTGGTCGAAGAAAAAGTCAAGGGATGGAATCAATGCTGGCAGCCTTGGCATTCAGCAATCCCTAAATTCGTAAGTGCCAGCTGCAGGTTTCTGAGAATAACTTGGGGCACCAGAATTTCATATTTTCTAAATGAAGCGCTGCTGAGGTCAGTATGCCAGGATCTCTCATCGACTGGCGAGGAACCAAATACCACTATGATTGAGAAGATTGCTGTGTGCCAGGGTGAGAGTCTGCTGACTGCGGTCTTCCTTTCTAGACTCATCCCAAGTCTAGGTCAGATGCCTGCTGGTGAGCTGCTGGACCGCCTTGAGGGGAGTAGAACCCTGGTTGGTGTAAAGTGAGGTGCTGGAGAAGGCCCTGCACAGGGAATCCTTAATACACCTGATTATCAGATTATTTTTGCACAGCACACACCCTAAACTCACTTATCGTAAGGTGTTCTCATATGTGATACAAAGAAAAAAGAGGCTCTGAAGAATAAAACATTTGCCTATGGTTGGACATGGCTCTCTCTGCTGGGTCATCCTTAAACATTTTGGCTTCACTCTACCTGTTTTGCTGAATTTGTTTTTGTAGGCCTTATGATGCTGGCCAGGCCTAGTGGCTTAGTGGACTAATGCGTCCCCTGTAGAACCCTGTGTTAGATCTCATAGTCACAGGTTCAAATCCTGGCGGTTCCACTCATCCTTCTGAGGTCAATAAAATAAGCAACATTGAGTTGGGTAATAATATACATCGAGTATTCAACACCAAAACTTCATGGTGAATGTGCACTTTACAAATACATTTTAAGTAACTCTGCGCACTTTACCACTGCTAACCAGTTTCAAATTGATTGTGCTCCCACATTTAAATGTGCAACTGGATGACACCCAGTTGGCACATTAAATTTACTTGTAAGTTCCTAGTAAAGTGGTGCAGCAGGTATGCTCAGGGCTGGTACCGTAAAGGCTTCTGGTGGGCATGCAGCACTGATCGTCCCACTCACTTAAGAAGCCTTTGAAAACATGTCCCACGTCTGCCATTGCAGCCTTTGTGACCAGTTTTAAACTGCATGTTAGGAATTGAGTTGGTGCTAGACTGGGGTATGAGCCCTAGTCAAACAGCAGCAATAATGCTAGTCTGGGTAAGAAGCAGGCAAACTCTAAATTAATATGTGCTCACCCGCTGGTAGATTGGCTTACAGCAGTCAGGCTGAACTTTAAAAGCAATGGGTAAAGTCTTCGTGCAACACTTCAAACAGGAAAACAGTGAAAACACCACACAAAAAGATTCAACCCTAGGTTAAAAATCAGCACGATCTGCATCCTGTGCAGTGCAAGAGGGTGATGCTACTTTCAGCCGCTCGAGTAGAAGTTCTACTCGAGTGGCAGCTTCCTCAACACGAAAGGAAGGTTTCTCAATGCAAGCGGTAGTGACCATCCGTGACTGCCCGCATTGAGAAATCTCACTGGAAAGCAGTCTAGCATTGGATTTTCCTCACTCATGCTCACCAACTTACCGTTGCCGAGCGCGAGCAAGGAAAAAGCTCCACTCTGAGGGGCCGAGTTTTTCGGACCTGCCCGAGCTCCGCTGAGTGCAAAGTGTTAAACACTCGGCAAACTCCGTGAGCAGAGCAGAGTTCATCGCCCAGGCCTAGAAAAACTCTGTGTGCTCCGTGGAGTGCAGAAAACTCTGCCAACTCCATAAATGGAGTAGGGCTCACCACCCAGGCCTAGTCAAGTACTTATACCCAGTTGTCCCTTTGAAATGGTGGAGACTTCAGAGACAAGCCTTTGAAGTGCACAGAGGTCCTCCCTTCTTGCCCAAACTCACTACAGGGGGGCATGCAGGCCTTTGTGTGGGGACAGAACAAAGCCTATTCAGGTGTTAGTGATGCTGGGTGCAGCTCCTCCCTCCCATCCTGCCAGGATGGCCCATCAAGTCACACCTAAGCTCCTATTGTGTGCGGTTGTCTAGGGGGAGTACACAAAGCCCAGCTGTCACACACCCCAGACATGTGATCAGAGAAAATGGCTGCTTTCTAACAGGAAAAGACACACAAATGCAGAACAAATGGAAACAGCAAAATTGAGGAAAAAATCAAGCATTTCCTCTCGTTTTGCCTGTTGAAGACCAGGTTTTTCCTGGTCTTAATTTTGACGCTGCCTCCTGTTTATGCCACCCTTGTAAATAGGGGGCAGTGTCAAAATCAATGGGTGTTGTGGTGGAACGCCAACCACAACACCCATTGCCCTCCCCTTTCATGCTAAGTACAGCGTGAAAGGGGGCCTTATTTACAAGGCAGCGTTAATCCACGTTAAGTTGCTTAACACTGCCTTGTAAATAAGGCGAAGCCCCTATCGCCACCCCAACGTCACTAAAAGTGATGTTCCTGTAGCAATTACAGCTTGTAAATGTGCCCCTTAGTGCGAACAAATTATGCCCAAGTTAATATATGTTTAGATGGCAATGCTGAGGATTTGGACATCAAGACTGCTTTTCTAGAGTTATCTAGGTCTGTTAGAACCAGTCTGATTGGTAAACCTGGAAGACGGAGTAGGAATCGCACTGGCTGGTTTGACTCAGAATGTATAAAAGTGAAAAAAACTTACCGAGAGTTAGCAATGAAGTATCGACATGTAGGAAAGCATATAGGAAGCAGGAAATTAAAGTGGAGGCCTAGACAGCACTAATTAATGCAAGTAGATGTAAAGATAGATGTGATTCTTGCCAAATTGTCAATAGCCCTTTCTTTAAAAATGTAGATAGCCCATCAATGGAAGTGACCATTGCTCAAGAGGAGTGGGTGGCACATGTTTCTATTATTTATAATAAGGGCCCCTCTGATGGTACTAAAGGGATCAGATGAGTCAACCATGAGATATTGAAAAGAACCACATCTCTTGCCTTCACATTAGACGAAGTACTTGAAGCCATCAACGGTTCACGGAGTGGGAAGTATCAAAAAGCACAAAACGTCCCTCACACTTATACATCTAATATTGGCAATAAGTCCATTCAATTAGGAACACCCACAGACCAAAAGTATTTTTATAAAAGAATTTTTAGTTCATTTATTTATCAAAATATATCTTTCTTCATTTTCATGTATAATGCATGAGACATCACAAACATTAAATAAAACACAACATGAGCCCAGCACGCAAAATTAGTAGGGAACCTATTGGCGAATATACATGTAACCACCCCAATTAACACATGAGGAAAAATACAACAATGGCTAACAAAAAACTCAACAAAAACAATTATGACAAAATACAATACATGACACAAGGATAACAAAAGTAAACAAGGAAAAAAGCGCCGACGCGCGTTTCGGAGATCCCATGTATATTAACAAGCTCCTTCTTCAGGGCGCAATTTATTTGTTTGTTTTAGAGATAACCATCATCTTGGCTGTGACCATAATTTCAAATTGATGCCGGGCTTCACTCACAGTAAAACTTTGGTTTGAGATGGAATCCAATACAATGATAATTAAGTAAGCACGCACGGTTAGGGCCTCCTCCAACTAAAAATGGATAATGCAGGATGACGAATATCTTCTAGAGTGATGAGGCCGCAGTGTAAGATTAGATAGATATAAGAAACTTTTTAGGAGGAGGCCACAGGTGTAGTACGAGCAGTTAAAATCCGACGGTTAGTCAAAAGACAATTCCTGTATTTAAGACGCCAACACGGTAAAGAGACAGTTCTTAAAAACGTAATAGTTTCAGATGGAATTCCTGCCATGTCCGGTAATCATTTAGTTAAACTCAGAACCGCGGAGCAATACTGTCAATACGACCACGGTCAGAGTGCCGCCATCCTCAGTCCTGCAGAACGGGGGTCCAAAGTTGAAAATACGGCCTACGGAGTGGGAAGACCCCGGGTCCAGATGGGCTGCCGGCAGATCTTTTTAAAAGCACCTGGAGCTTTGGGGGCCACTGACAAATGTTTTAAGGGTGATCTGCAGAACAGGCCCTCTGGAACACTAGTCTACCTCTGTGATTATTCCAATTTATAAAAAGGTGTTTGGGGGGGCCAAACTTGTTACCGGCCAATCTCCCTGCTCGACTCACTACATAAGGGTGCGGGTGGATAATCCTCACTGGGTTGTACCATTGGGCCAAGGCAAACTCCTCGATGGCAATGAGATGGTAATGAACCAATATGGTTTTTGAAAGTGGGTGGGGACTATAGAGCAGTCTCTTAATTTAATGTACTTATCAGCAAATACGTCCTAGCAAGGAGAGGCCCTATTGGTAGTTATGGAACTCTCCGGTGCTTTTGACGGAGTGAACTCTGTTAATTTATGGAATCTAGTGATTGAGAAGGGTGTTGACCTCCATCTTTTGAATTTTTTTAGACACATTTCTGCACATGCTAAGGCCACAATTGGAGTTAATGGCGAATGCACAGAGGATTTTGATATTAAGCGGGGGTACGGTGGAGCTGTGTTTTCGCACCTTTTTATGTTTGTCCTGTATATTAACAATCTTATTCAGTTTTTAGAAGAGAAAGGACTTGATGTTCCACAGATGGGACAAAAATCTATACCTCTCTTAATGTATGCGGATGACACAGTGCTTATGGCTTGCCCTCCCATGAGGTTACAGAAACCAATCAATTACTTTGTGGATTATATGGCCAGGCTAAATTTAGGAGTCAATATGTCTAAAAAATTCATCATGAAATGTGGCTGTGAGGCTGATCACGATTTCCAGTTTAGGATAGGAGATACTAAGCTCATGACGTCCGCAACATTCTCCTGTCTGGGTTTATTGTTTGATGCCAAGGTACATAGAAACAGCTCGTTACAGTAAGGCCGTGCTGAATGAAGAATAAAACTATTGCAGGATTGAACAGACTTGCAGCTAGATTGGGGGTGGGCCTCAAAGAGCTATGTACTGTTTATAAAGCTAAATGTGTCTCCTTGGTGCAAGATGGGGCTTGTGTGTGGGGTTACATTAACTTGGAGAGGCTACAATTTGTAGGAAATACCTGCATAAGGAAGTATCTTTCAGACCGAATAGTGTTTTTACCTATGTAGGCCACAAAGGGCTTCAGTTTTCAGAAGATCGCATTAGAATTGGCCCTGTAATACTGTGGCCTCGGATCTGGTCACAGCCCGAGGCACTGTTAAATAGGCTCATAATTGATGACTCTCCATCAGAAGGCTATGCCCTGAAAATTCCATGGATCAAATATATAAAATATGTTTTTGTTAGCATGGGAAGACCAGCTCTCTTCCGTGTTCCAGCCTCCCTGTGCGATGTCTCTAAAGCTGAGATCAAACACCTTGAGGAGGATGGGTGGATAAAGGAATGTGCTAAGGTGAGCCTGGTACAGTGTACTTTGTTGAACGCAACAGATGGTATTAAGTCTTATTTAGAACATGCTTCGACTCTCCAAATATAGACTCCGGCTGACACGTTTCAGACTCAATATTATCCATCGTTTCATTTCCTTCCCTCACGTAAGTGACTGGCGGCCAAACTAGCCGACTGTCCATGAGACGGCATCTCACAACAATGCACTTTGCACTTTTAAATTGTTTTGTAAACTCTATGAATTACCACGTTTACAACTTTTAAAGCCACTTTTGTGGAAAATTAACTTTAGGCCGTGCAGACCGGCTTTACTTTTGTTTGCAGTGAATGCACTGTCCAAATTATTATGGACGATTATTTTAATACGTAAACAATGTGAGAAATTTGTGCAAAAAGGAAACGTTTCAAATGCTATTTATCGAAGGGTTGAATTGTATGGCTGCACATTCACTTTTTCTCTTTTTATTGGAAATGTTTTTAGGTTTTTATGAGCACTTTTATGGTTTTTAACTGGAAAACCAAATAAAGTACTTTTGAATGTAAATTTGAAAAACGAATGTAAGTGTTTGTCGCTACCAGGACATGTAAAAGTACCCGGGGCGTGGCCAGCAAGAGGGCTGAGCAGCAGCACAGGGTGCTCGCTCCGGCCCCAAAAACTAAATATCGATCATCTGCTGCTCTCGTGCCCCCGAACACCGCCTGGTCCTTGCATACAAGTGGGGGCACCTGCCGGGAAGAGGAAGCGGCACGGAACCCATGAGGGAAATGCCGAATGCCAGGCTGACGAAGCCGACTGGGGTGAAGGCCGCTGACATCGTAACGCAATGGGGGGGTCTGCGCCGGGGGGCTGCGACTGCCCTGGCTGGTGGCAGAGGTGCAGCGCTGGGTTGGGAAAGGGGCTGGTCGGGCCCCCCTTCAGGAAGAGCCGCCGTGTTTCCCTGTTCCCATGGGAGGCGCCTGGACAGGGCCGGGCCCTGCCGCGTGCACAGCTGCAGAGGGAGGGTGTGGCGCGGTGCCGACCACGGAGACCCAGAGAAGCGGATACAGAGTGCCTCGCTCGCTGGGAAAGACCTGAGGCTTATGGCGCTGGAGTCCTCGATTCATGTGCTTTGCCTGCTGGGACTGAGGTGGGCAGACCATGGCCCGGTGCAGAACGACACCGTGTGCATCTGTCGGCCTCAGGCGCCGCAGTGAGGAGGCCTGGCCTCTGTGACCCACTGGGAGGTGCACCCTGAGCGGCTCGCTAAGCGAGGTTGTAATGTTGCTCAATAATCACACGAGGCACGTGTTGGGCTATCGCTATATTTATTTAGCATTCAATTTAACATGTACCGAGGAGCGTCGGCCGGCACTCCCGCTCTGGCTGCCCGGCGCGCTAATCTGCGCGCGCACCCCAGCGCCAGCACGGCCGCCTGCGTCACGTCAGCGTGACGCTATGACAACTAGACCGCTACATATCTCCCCCTTTTACCAAACCAAAAATCAGGCACTTACAGTTCGCAGGTTAGTTCAAAGTCTTGGAACCTGGAAGGCCTTACAACTTGTCTCCCACTCCTGGTCACCTTACCAATGTTCCCTCGAGCCCCTTGGCTCTGCGTTTCCTCGATTTCTGTTCCTCCACTCATCACTCCTTCGCTGTTCATATAGCCTCTCGGCCTGTCCATCTCTACCACTGGGGCCTCACCCCTTAACACACCTTCTTACTCTTCGCCTGTACCTGCTTCTTCCCTTTGTTCACTTCCGCCTTCTTTGTTCTCTTCATCCCCGTCTTCCGTGTCCTCACCTTCCGGATCCCACTGTTCCCATCTCAATATCTTGTTGCACCGGGCCATGCGGTCCTGCGACCACACGTTTCCATCACTGAGCAGGGCAGCTCGATCATAAACTTCCTTAACCTGCATCGGCTTGCTGTACTTGCTGTCTCCCTTTCTTTGTAGGGTCGCCAGCTTTACTCTCACCCATTCTCCTCTCTCCAAATGAGTGTCCTTCACGTTCCTCCTCTTGTTGTAGTTGTTGGTGTAGGTGGCTTGTGCTCTCTCCAGATTCGCTCTCACTACCGCCGGGGACCATTCGCTGGTCACCACCTTCTCCTTCCAGATTCTGTTGTCGTGCGTGAAGGGTTCACGTCCTCTCAAAATTTGAAACGGGCTATACCCCGTGCTTGTGGGCGTTATTCTGTAGGCCCATACCATGTTCTCCAACGCTTTCTTCCAGTCTTTATTACAGGTGATGGCCGCTTGTATGGCCCCCATCACCACTCTGTTAAATCGTTCCGCCAGACCGTTGCCTGCCGGATGGTATATGGCCGTGTGCTTTACAGAGATGCCATTTCTTCCCATGAATTGTTTCCATCTTTCCGACGTGAACTGTGGTCCATTGTCACTTAAGATGGACTTGGGAATTCCTTCTCGGGTGAATGTTTCCGATAGAAACTCCAGGATGTTCTCCGTGTCCATGGATTCGCTCACCTTTATTTCTGGCCATTTAGAATAACGGTCGATGAGGACACACACGTATTTCTGTATGCTCTGGTCATCCAGCACCGGTCCTAGAATATCTATTGACAACTCTTCCCACGGGTTTGAGGGAGTGTCGAATTTCCCAAGAGCTGGACGTAGTGGTCTCAGTGTTTTGTCGGCCCCTTGACATTGGGGGCACTCCCTGACATGCCTCTCTGCTCTTACATCCATACCTGGCCACCAGTAGTTCTGTTTCGATCTGGCCTTGAGTTTCCCAATGCCAAGGTGGCCTTCGTGCAATAAGTCCAGCAGGTTGTTGATGAGATTCGTGGGGGGAATTACTCTGTCTCCCCGGTAGATGAATATGCCCTTGTCTCCTACTGTCAGTTCTTCTTTCACTTCATAAAATGGTTTGAGGCTGGTTTTCACCTTTTTCTTATCAGGCCACCCTTGTGTGATGTGCGCTTTTACTTCCATAAGGTCAGAGTCTTCTTCATAGGCTTCCGTCCACTCTTGTATGCTGATTATCTTCTCTTGGTCCTCTATGAGAGCTACCATCTCTCCTTTGTCCGCTGGGTCTTCTTCTCCCGGCTCCATGGCCGCCGCTCGACTCAAGTAGTCCGCCACTCGGTTCTTGTTTCCAGGAATGTACTCCACATCATATCTGAATTCCAACAGTTTTAAGGACATCTTCGATATCCGGGGTGTGGCACCGGCGTGCCCGCTCGATGTTAATACCTTCACTAACGGCTTGTGGTCCGTCTTGAGTAGGAATCGGGTACCCCATAGGAACTGCCGGAATCTCGTCATGGCCCACACTACCGCTAACATCTCCTTCTCGATGACGCTGTACTTGCCTTCTGTCTCCGTCAGTGCTCTGGAGGCGAAGCTGATTGTCTCCGTGTCCCCTCTTCCTCGGTCTTGCATGAGTACAGCGCCTAACCCCTTGTCGCTGGCGTCGGTGATGAGTATGGTGGCGCCTTGTGGGTCGTACCCCTTGAGTGGTATGGCTTCTAGGATTCCCTTTTTGATGACTTCGAATTCCACTTGGGCTTCCGGTGTCCACTGGAACACTGTGCTCTCTCTCGTCAACCTCCTCATGTTGTAGGTCTTGGATGCGAAATGTACCACGAATTTGCTATAGTACTCCGCCATCCCCAGGAACGATCTGACCTCCTCCTTGTTCTTGGGGGGCGGTGCTTCCGCGATGGCTTTCACGTTCCCCGCCTTGGGTGTGATCCCCTGTCGCCCAATTTCATGGCCTAAATAGGTTACCGATTGCAGTCCCAACCGACATTTCGACCATTCTGCCGTGAGACCTTTGGCTTCTAGTGTTCGTAGTACCTTTTCTAGTTTCCGGTCATGATCTCTCCTATCTCTCCCCATCACTAGGATGTCGTCCTGGAAGTACTGTACATCTTCGCAGTCTCTGAACAATTTGTGCATCATCTTCTGAAAGACAGCTGCCGCCGAGGCTAGCCCGAACGGCATGCGGCAAAATCTGTAGCACCCGAACGGGGTGATGAACGATGTCAGGCTTTTACTGTCCGGGTGTAGAGCTACCTGGTGGTAAGCTGATGTAAGGTCAATGGTGGAGTACCACTGAACTCCTCTGGTTTTTGCCAACATCTCCTCTATCTTGGGAAGGGGAAATTTCTCCACCACAATGTTTTTATTGAGTTCTCTCAGGTCCACACAGAGCCTGACCTTCCCGTTGGGTTTCCTCACGACCACCAAGGGCGCCAGCCATTCGGCACATGTAATGGGTTCTATGATGCCCTTCTTCTCCAGATCTTGGAGTTCTGTCTGGACGGCTTCCCTTACTGCAATGGGCACATTCCTCACTTTATGTGCCACTGGCGTGGCTCCGTTCTTGAGCACTATTTTATGTTGAAATTTCTCCATTTTTCCTACAGTGCCCCCAAACACTTTTGGGTAGTTCTTCTTCCATCTGTCCATGTCCGGCCATTCCTCCTGTTCTGTGAGCAGAATTTGTTCCTTTCCTCCTGGGTCGAGTTTTATGCCTAGGTCGCCCTGGTCTAACCATCCTAGGACAGAGGGTCCTTTTTCGGCCACATACAGTTTACACCACGCGGATCGGCCTCTGAACTCGAACAGTAGACGTCGGAAACCCAGCATGGGAATGCGATCCCCATTATAGGTAACTGGTCGTATGTCTAGTTTCTCCAGTTCAGGGCCCAACTTGGATTGGAACTGTTCTTCCCACACTGCTCTCTGTATAATGGTAAATGGGGATCCGGTGTCTGCCACTACTGAAATGGTGATGCCGCCCATGGACATCTCTAGGACGGGTTTGGTTGATCTCTTGGCGTCCACGCTCAATACCTGATCGTATATACATAAGACGGTGACCACTTCTTCCTCTGCGGCTTCCTCCAGGTCTTCTGCGCTTTGGTCAACATATTTCACCACTCCTTTCTGTTGTTTCTTCCGACACACCTTCTCGTAGTGACCCATGATACCGCAGTGTAGGCATTTGGCTCGGAACGCCGGGCAACGTCTGTCGTGGGCTTCGTGGGACCAACTCCCACATCTGTAGCACGTTTTCTTGTTCTCACTGTCCGCTAGTTTCCCTTGCCATCTGCTAGTCCCTTTGGCCATGGGTTGTTTGTTTTTCTGGTCCTTGCGGTGATCTCCCTCCTGTATCCTGTTCACCATGGTTGGGGTGACCGCCTCTTTTTTGGTAGCGTCGGCGCACCTCTTCGAGAGTTCGGCCCTCTTCACTATGACCATTACTTCCTTGAGTGTGGTGTCCCCACTCGCCCACAGCTTGTCTTGCACGTTTGCACTGGTGGTGTGCATGATCCCCTGGTCTTTTATGAATTCATCTTCCCACAGTGCGTACTTGCACGGGGCTGCTAGCTTTCTCAACGCTGCTACATACTCTTCGATGGATTCCCCCACCCTTTGTTTCCTTTGCTGGAAGTTATATCTATCCACTGAAACGCAGATGGTGGGGCGGTATCGCTCATCTAGGGCCTCCACTGCATGCGCATATACATCGTCGTCTGTGTCTTCTCTCTTCGTTGGTACCAGACTCTTGTATATTCTCAGTCCTTCTGGGCCCAGATTTAGTAGCAGGATGCGTTTTTTTCTCTGAGGAGTGAACTGCTCTTCATTTTCGTCCTCCAGAACCCCTATGAAATAGTCTATGTATTCCTTCCAGTCCTCCCATTTCATCAGTGGGTCTCCGGGTTTCGTTAGGAATTGCACGGGTGCAACCGCATACCCTGCCGGGGTACTCATCTTCCCTTCCTTGGCGCTCGTTCCGTCGGTGGCTTTGCTAGGGGGGCTGCCTGGGGTGTTGTTGTTGTTCCCTGTGTGCTTGATTCTCTGGGGGCTCTTGTTACTAGACCCCACTTCCTCCTCCTTGGTAGCCAGCGCAGCGCTCCCTGTACGTGGCTATGTGTGAAGGTGGCGCGTGTGCTCTTGGCCGTTTGTGGATAGCGTCGTCTCTGTGGCCTCTATGTGGTTCGTGTGCTGTACTGTGGCACTGCCACGCTCCTCGGTTGCTCCGTACCTCGGATCGTCCGACGTGGTTGACTAGGGCGTTTCCCGTGACTCCACCGCTCCAGGCAGGCCTGTCTGGTGTTCCGTTTTGGGCCTGGTGCCCTGTTTGCGTGTCTTCCTTCGCCTCGTGGGGGCCACGTGGAGTGTTGCCCTCTCCTGTGCTCCCGCGTCGGTCAGGTCTGTATCCCGCGCTCGTCGCCACTGTAATGTTGCTCAATAATCACACGAGGCACGTGTTGGGCTATCGCTATATTTATTTAGCATTCAATTTAACATGTACCGAGGAGCGTCGGCCGGCACTCCCGCTCTGGCTGCCCGGCGCGCTAATCTGCGCGCGCACCCCAGCGCCAGCACGGCCGCCTGCGTCACGTCAGCGTGACGCTATGACAACTAGACCGCTACAGAGGTGTGGCGCATATGCTGTGGAATCCCCCGGGGGGACAAGTAAAGAGGTCTCATCATGCTGGCGCCCCCCCCCCCCCCCTGATTGAAGAGTCAAGTGTGCCGCTTGGGGTGTGGGGATGCTGCCGCTCAGGGCACAAGTCCTAAAAAAAGAAGTGGGGGGACGCTGTCACCGGAAGTGACGTCACAACAGGAATCTCATGAAAAGAAGTGGGGGACGCTGTCACCGGAAGTGACGTCACAACAGGAATCTCATGAGTATTCATATGCCTTTAGATGACGGGGCATTTCACAGCACTGCTACCCCTGGTCTGTTCCTCGATGTCCTTTGCAACACCCCTCTCCCCCACTCCCCCGAGGGGGTGCCCCAGTTGCACAACGAAGTGCTCAAAAGTGCACAAGATACAGAAGGACACACATTCCAAGCGTTAACCGCCAACGCCTGCTCGCTCCGCCTCCCAATCACTCCAGCCTGCACACACCACCGGTGCCTCTTAAAGTCTCCAATTACAAATATTAGCATATCTTTGGTAATTTACGGGAAACTTCCCTCCCACCCGGGCTCTCTGCTCACACAATGCTGTCCAGCTTTTGGGCAGGGGGGACGGCGTCCACCCGGAAAAACCTGGTAAAATAAGTGGGGGGACGCCGTCCACCCGCGTGGTACCCCGACTCGAGCCCTGCTGCCGCTCTCCCCTGCTCTGAGGAGGCGGAGTGCTGGTGGCACACAACGGACCCATCACGCACAATGCGTGACAGCAGCAACGGTGCCTCGAGCTGGCTTGGAGTGGGCCCGGGTGGCTGAATGGTGGTTGGGGCTCCTGACCTCAACTGTGGGGATAAACTGCGCCTCCACCCACAAGACAAGCAGGTTGCACTGAGTGTCGGACACTGACCAGAAGTATCACCTGGATGTTTAATACCTGAGTGAATCATGGAGTATTGCTGATATCCCTGACAGGATGTATTTATTTATTTATTTCATTTGTAAGGTTTTATGTAGCGCTGGCCAGGCCCAGAGGCATCAGAGCGCTTTACATGAGCAGGAGCAAACCAAAAAAAGCAATAGTTCAGAGCAAAAAATAACAATCAAGAGAAGCAGAACAATCCATAGGTCAAGGGCGGCAGAGTTCAGGGTGATTCATATGTTAAAAACATCTGTATAATGAAATGGAGGAAAACGACTCAGAGCACAAAAAAGAGTATCAACTCGGAGAACAAATTAAAGCGGTGGGGGCAGGGGTAGGATGGGGGAGTGGAGACAAGGGAGAGTGCCCGCAAACCACTAAACAGCGTGGAAGAATGGAGCTGCTAGGATAGCTGCGAACCCAGGGCGAGCTTGGGTCAGGATACAGAAAAGGAAGAGTGAACAGGAGAACGAAAAGAGAGCCAGGTAGGTGGAAAGATAACCAATGCGGGGGAAACGCAAAGCCAGGATGGCAGAGCAAATTAAAGACTCCAATATTTGTTGAGAAGGTGATATTTTATGTCTTTTTTAAAGCTAAGGTAGGAGGGCTTGCAGAGCAGGTCCCTCGTGAGGGCATTCCATATGTTCGGTGCATTTCCAGAAAAGGAGCGAGATTGGGTGGATTTCTTTTTTAGGAACGGAGAGACGAGGAGGAGCGCAGTGGAGCTTCTCATCAGTCCGGAGCAGCCCGTTTTTCTGAGTTTGTTTGTTAGGTATGATGGGGATTCTTGGTGGAGAGCTTTGTGCATGATGCAGGCAGCCTTATAAAAGCATCTCCCTTTGATGGGCAGACAATTCAGGAATTTGAGGGCAGGCGTGATGTGGTCGAATCATTTACAGTCAGTAATAAGCCTGGCCGCCAAGTCGAGCACAGGTCTAAGGGGGGGGCTAGGTGGGCTTTAGGGCTTCCAGTAAGGATAGCATTGCCGTAGTCAAGTTTGGAGAGGTCTAGTGATTGTACGACCCATTTGAAGTCATCTTGAGGGATGAAGGGTTTGATTTTCTTGAGGTGCCTGAAAGTGAAAAGTGTTCTTTTGGCCGAGTTATTTATATAGTCCTTCAAAGTCCATTTTTTTTTTCAAGAATGAAACCTAGGGATTTCTCCGAGCTAGATTAGGTGAGTGGACAGTTGAGGGAGCTGAGGTCAAAGATCCAGCCTTGTATGGGGAGATTGTTGATTTTTGGAGAGAAAAGAATAATCTCCGTTTTGTTAGGTTTCAGTTTAAGATGATTTGAATAGAACCAGGATTGAATCTTGCTCAGAGTGTTGTTTAAATGAAGTACTTCGGAATGGCATTCAATCAGATACTAGAGTTGGGTGTCATCAGCATAGAGGTGATAGTTGATTCCGGCTTGTTTCAGAATGAGAGTAAGGGGTTCCATAAAGAGGTTGAGGAGAGAGGGGGAGAGTATTGATACCTGGGGGACACCCAGGGAGACGGGGGGTAGGATTGGAGAGGCAGGAGTTGATTTTTATTTATTGTGTTCTGTGCTGGAGGTAGGAATTGAACCCTTTAAGGACCAAACCATTTAGGCCAGAGCGAGCTTTAAGCGATTCCAGTAAGGAAGAATGATTGACTGTATCGAATGCTGCAGAGAGGTCAAGGAGGAGAAGAAGGCGAGGCTCTCCACTGTCGAGGGAGCAGTGAATATCATCAACAATGTTGAGCATGTCGGTTTCTCCGCTGCAGCCTTTCCTGAAACCAGATTGTAAGGAGTCAAGTAAGTTGAATTTGCTTATAAGGTTGTCCAGTTGAAGTAATGCACATTTCTCTAGGGTTTTAGCTAGAAGTGGGAGGTTGGAGTTTGGGCGGAGGTTGTTAGGATCATTAGGGTCAGCCGTAAGGGTTTTAAGAATGGGAGTGATTTGCCCGAGTTGGAGGGAGTCGGGGACGCATCCAGTGGCAAAAGAGGCTGTTAATGATTTTAGTGCAACATGGGGCAATAATGTGGTGAAGATTATGAACTAGGTTAGATGGGAGTGGATTTTTGGTGTGTGAGGTCGGCTTTAATTTCGAAATGATATTAAAGACTTCAAGGTCAGTCATAGGATGGAAATTAGACCAGGAAGCGTTAATTTTCGGTTGGAAGTTGGAAAGGATGTCGCCCGAAATAGAAGAAGTGGGCAGTTGAGTGGGAGGACTAGGCCAGGGGGACAGTATCAAGAAGAGAGGGAAGTCTATGTCCATTTGGGGGCAGGGTTGGGCAAGAGTTGAAAGGAAGGATTGATCAATTTTGATAATATTTTCCGAGAAGAAATTGGCAATTTCCTCACATCTTTCAATTGAGGCCGCCAGCTCTGGAGGGGCAGATGACATTTGTTTTCTGACAATGTTGAAGCGTTCTCTGGGCCTGTTTTTGGCACAATCAAGTTGGGCGCAAAAGAAAGAAGCCGTTTGATTGAAAACGTGCTCCTTATAAGCCGCTCTTGCAGATCTGAGGAGGGCAAGATGAGAGGGCGAGGGGTTTTGCCTCCATGCTCTTTCAGATAGTCGGAGTTTTCTTCTTTCATTATTAAGACCAGGATTGAACCAAGATTTGGATTGGATTTTTCTTTGTTGTTTTAGTTTGAGTGGAGTGACCTGATCCAGGGCATCACAAATAGCCTTATTGAAATGTTCAGTAAGCTCATTAGTATTTTGGGAGAGAGGGATGAGTTGAAGTTGAGCTTGAAGTTTAGACTCGAGTTCACTTGGAGGGACTTGCTTAAGGTTTCTGGACCATATCTTGGGCTTGTTGTTAACTGCTGGGGGGAGTGGGGCACTGGTTGCGATCTTGAACAGAATGAGATGGTGGTCGGACCAGTAGATGGGAACGATGTTGGTAAGGGAGACCAAGTCAGTGCTAGAGATGATAGCGTCAAGTGTGGCCCCTTTGTTATGAGTTGGATTGTGTCATAGTTGCTTAAGGTCATTCATCTCCAGAAGGTTAGTGAGGCGCTTAACAGTGGGATCAACTGAGTTATTCCAGTGGATGGTGAAACCTCCTAAACACAGATTTTTGGAGGCAGAAAGGGAGAAGTGGGTGAGAAGGTTGGAGAATTCCTCAGCAAAGAGGAGAGGCTCACCCGGAGGGTGGTAGATATTATGTAGTCTAATCGGAGGAGAGCCTTTGACAGTGAGTTCAACGCCAAGGTATTCAAATGTCAAGTGATCAGTGTTCTTTATAAGGGTGAGTTGAAATTCCGTTTTATAGATTATGGCTAGTCCACCTCCTTTTCTGTCGGGTCTGTCCTGCCTAATGATGGAGTAACCTGGAGGGGGGGGTTAGTGAAGAATGGCCGATGAGGGGTCATTGAGCCAGGTTTTAGTGAGAAAGGCAATGTCTATAGCCTCACTGAGGATCGTTTCTGTAATTTCAGTAGCATGTAGAACTGCCGATCTGCAGTTAACAAGCATGCAAGAAAGGGGATTGGGGTAATCCTTAGCAGGTTTAAGAGAGTGGATGGTGGTGAGCTGGGCTGGAGGTCTAGGTGAGATGGAAGTAGAAGGGGCTCTGTTTACACCCACAATTACTGGGATGCTGGAGTGAGGGAGGGGATCCGTCATCAGAGGTCTAGGTAGAAAGGAGTTGCACAGGTCATTTAGGTCAGCAGTGGAGAGGTAGCAAACAGCACGGTGAGGCCTGTATACTTGTCTGCTAAGGGGAGTGGTCAGCCATTAGTCATGTAGGGAGAAGATGCTGCAGATCAGGGCATACAAATTCTCCCTACTTCCACGGATAGAGTAATTTCATAGATACACGCACATGCACTCATCACACACTTGGGCCCATTTCACTAACACACGCTCGATTACTCTATTAGCGCTGAACCTGAGAGAGAAAACTCCTAAACCACCCTGTATCTACAATAAGGCCAATGCGATCGGATTGTTATTGTCCTGAGTCATGATTTAAACAACAATAATCACATTAGAGTATTCAATAAACGACAAGAAATAACCACCAACACTGTAATTCATAAATGATGTTTTATCTAAAATTAGGTCAAATGAAAGTCAATCATTAGCAAAATCATTATTCTCATAGTTACCTATTCTAGCTAAATGTCATAAATGGGTCAGGACAGGTCTCTCAGTAAAGTCTCCCGAGTCGCCGTCCTCACAGCATCGATCCTCACCAACGCAGGTTTGGGAATGCAACAGCACAGACCCTCTCTAGTCTAGTATATTTATAATAAAACTTTCAAAATGATAGCAACAAATAAGTTCTGAATATCCGTTGAGCCACTGAGCAGAGCGAGCAGGAAAGGATGTAGCATCGCTACATTTGGTAAACCTCCGCTCAGAAAAATCACAAAAATAAAAAGACGGAAGAAGGAAACTCGAGTTTTGCAAAAGATACTTTCATGAACGCATTTCCTCGGAACCATAGCGAAGCCACCACTGTAATCACAAAGTTCATTGCGGCTCTCTTTTCCTCCAAGGTTATTTGGACGCTTGCCTGGAGTCACTGTCATCACGGAAACTTTCAAAATTCCAGCAGAAGCCATGGTCAGGTGACTGCTCAACGAGGCCTCTCGTCATATCATATTCACTCGAGCACAGGCTGTAAAGGACAGCCATCTTGTTTTAGGCCAAAACGAACCATCTTAATTGAAAGAAACACAAACAACGTTACTACATCATCGCAATGATTAAACAGTGTTAATTCCCACTAATACCCTTATGTGTATGTAATTAACTAGCCATCTGCAACATAAATAAGCATTAGCACACGTTATTATTTTAAAGCATCAACACAAAACAAATAGCACACTTATATTAAATAACCGCACATTTATTAAGCAACATATATGCATTCCCACGTGTAGTTTTTCTCTTGTTAATAATATTGGTTAGTCAAAGTCTCTCACAAAACCAATAATTATCGATTATAGATTAGTGATTTTAGGTATGACTTGCTCCAGCAAAGATACGAGAACCAGAGTGAAAAGTATCATAGAAATTGGGGCAAGCCCTGGAGTTAAGGATGGAGAAATCCCCTCTGAGCCGTGTTAATTCAGTGGCCATAACAGTGAGTTTGCGTTCTATGCAGATTAGTGTCTGTGCAAAATAGTTAGGGGGACACCCACAGAGAAGGAGGAAGGGGACGAAGTGGGGTCTATAATGCCAGGCGAAGACACTCCAATGAGTGGAGGGTGAGAAAGGTCAGGGGAGGGAGTCAGAACAGTGTTTGGACAGGTATTAAACGGATTCTGCATGGAGTGTTTCGGGTCGTGCTTCGGGTCAGTCATAGAGTCAGGGGATGAGTAGGGAGAGCCAGAGAGGGAAGGAGGGTTGCAGGGGTAAACCACATCAAATTGCTTGGGAAGGATGTGCACAACCATCCCTCTCGTGTACATGGAGTGTAAAAGTCTTAGTGTAGCCTGGAGTGCCTAATACTGGTGCAGAACATAAAGCCTGACGCAACTGCTGAAAATCATCCTGGCATTCAGTAGTCCATGGAAGGGGCATTGGAGTGTCTTTAGTCAAGAGGGCCAATAAAGGTTTTACAATATGTGAGAAACTAGGCATCCATTGCCTACAGAAAGAAGTAAGACCAATGAATGCTCGAACATCTTTCTGAGTACGGGGCACAGGCGTGTCTAAAATAACTTGAATGCGATCTGGTGTGAGTGCACGTCCCTCCTTAGACAGGAGGTGACCTAAATAGGTAACCTGCTGTCTACAATATTGCAATTTCTTCTGAGAAACCTTGTGATGGTATGATGCAAGAAATGAAATCAATGACAGTGTTCCTTCTTCACACTGTTCAGAGGTATCACCTGCCAACAAGATATCATCGACGTATTGTATGAGAGCCACCCCTGTGGGCACAGAGAAAGAATAAAGCTGTTGTTTTAAAGCTTGGCTGTAAATACTGGTACTCTCTGTATACCCCTGGGGAGCTCTACAGAATCTAAAGGATCGATTATTCAAAGTGAAACTGAACAAATATCGGCTATCAGGATGAATAGGGATCGAAAAGAAAGCATTCTTCAAATCAATCACAGAAAATGTAGTCGCAGTCGGAGGAACCATGGTATAGAATGTGTCGTGATGTCAGAGACTACCGGGTATTGGGGCACTTCGATCTTATTAACCTCTCGCAAATCAATGATAAACCTGTAGATTTTAGTATCAGTATCTTTCTTCAAAATGGGAAGGATAGGACTATTGCAAATATTGTAAGGGACTTCCTCCACAACTCCTACTTCAATCAGATCTTGAACAATACGTATTAGTGCTTCTTCGCCTTCTCGAGAAATTTTGTATTGAGGCAATCGAGGTGATGAAGCACCTTCCCTCACTTGAATATGAACTGGTGGGATAACCATTTGTCCCACATCGGTATCCGATGTAGCCCATAAAGTACTAGGGAGTGATGCCAAACCAATATCTTCTCTAATGAGATAGGACTTCTCAACCATGGGATAGTTATCATTCAAAATAACACACACATCTTCTGGTGAACAACGTATCGTAGCCTGGAAAAGCTTGAGCATATCAAGACCCACAATATTGGCCGGCATGTTAGGGGAAAGCAAAAATGGACATGGAGCAGAACATTTATCAACATGAAATGCAAGTGGTTGTGATAGTGGGCTAAGTGAAGGAGTCCCATCGAAATCTATCAATGTGATTGTTAAGCCAGACAGGGGAGCGCTTGAAATCAATTGTTTAGACAGGGCGCTACGATTAGCTCCTGTGTCAACCAAAAACCGATCAGTGGAACCCAAAATGTGTGCAATAACATAAGGACCCTCCTGATCTACTGGGACTTCAACTGATTCCTTACCCCATCCTAGGCATTCCTATGCATAAGCAGAATGCTTCAAATCAGCGGTCGGATAATCAGACATTTGATATTGATTTCGTCTATCAAAAGTATTAGAAGAATTCTGAGTATGCTCAACAACTTCAAACCTAGTGTGACCATCCATACCTCCCCTATATCCTTAATTCCCTGGACGGCTTCTCATTTGTCCTCGACCACGCTGATACTGCTGAGTACGCAATTGTGGACAGTCAGCAGCCCAATGTCCAATCTCCTTACAATAAGCGCACTGATCAGAATACAAAGTAACTCAGGGAAAAGAGGGTGCGCCAGGGCGGTACATCGCACGTCCACCTCTACCACCACCTCTATAGGATGGACCATAAACCTGAGCTAATATAACCTTTGTTTTTAAATCTTTAGTCTTTTTATCCTTGTTACCCTTAGCTTCCAATTCCTAACGTTCATAATACTGAGCCATAGTCAAAAAAGAGACTGGAGAAGACTCAGTCCATGAACTCTCACTAGCTATTCCTGGCAACATGTTTGCGACAAATTTATGGACAAACAGATGCCTGCCCGTGTCATCTGTCAATGACTGGCCACTAAAGTTGTGGAATGTCTCCTCAAAACGTGTAAAGAATTCAGAGACCGATTCGTCTGCCTTTTGCTTACAGGGCGCTAACATAGTCCAATCTATCTTTTTAGGAGGAATGAGAGTTTTCAATTTAACTATTATAGCTTTTGGAAGATCTAAAATAATTTGTTGCGGTTTCTGTGCTGGTTCTCTTTCTCTATCTATCCTCTCTAATTCCCTCCAGACATCTCCAAAAGCTGCCTGATCATCTACTTTACAAATAGATCTCCACATATCAGGGGGTAGGATAAGCCCAAAAAACATATCAATATCAGGCAAAGTCATAATACAAGAACTAATAGCTCCTTCAACTTCTTCATATAAAGCCGCCGGATTTTTCCGTGGGTCTGGCAAAACATTTTTAAGAGCCAGAACATCCGCTCTACTCCAAGGAGTATAGACCCAATTATAAATAAAATATCCCTTTGCATCAGCTGAATCTTTATCGTCCTCCATTCCCGCACCCTTAGGAGAAACATACAAAGGCGCAGTTTCACGCAGTGGTTTGCCATGAACTACAATAGTCTTTAAATGGAGACACTGTTCCTGGAGAGAGAGAGGGCAAAAGAAAGAGAGAGATAAAAATGAAACGAGAGGCCTAGGCTTAATATAAGACCCAACTACTTTAGGATTATGTGTGTGGGGGGAGGGGGCATACCTTAGTTTCTCTTGTTGCCCTCACACACCCCGAAGGATGTCATGCTTCATCATTGGGCGTTTGCTCCTCGTCGGGCCGGCGCTGCAATGCCCTACGGGTCCCCCGAAGGGTCACTTTAGCGGAGATCTTTTAGAGAAAACGCCGTTTGGTGCATGCGGGTGTGTGGTTTGGGTCCTAATAAAAAGATGTGTGGTGATGGGGTGTGTAAGTGACGTGATAGCCTAAAAATGTCTAAGGGTTACTGGGATAAGGTTTAATGTGAATAGCACCCTTGACATAATAAAAAACCCGTAGGTTGGGTGTTACCTTATTGAAAATAATGTGCCAACAGGTAACTAGTGTGTGGTCAAGCGGTCGACATGTTTCGCGCCCCAATGGTCCAAAAAAGGATCCCTGGCGCTTCCTCAGGACCAAAGAAGAGAGTGAAAGTGAAAGTGCACTAAGGGATACTACCCTCAGTTACTATCCGGGCGTAAACTTCAAGGTAGCACTGCTCTCAGTGTGAGAGTCAGGTCGCTCCAGGATAGACAGCCTAGGTAAATATGGAAACAAAAAGAAAAAAGGGAGAACATCCTATCTATTAAAGAATGTTCACCTATTCAGGAGATTCAAAAAACGAGTGCATAATACAAATATGTACAGAAGGGATATCACCTCCACTCACGGGTGGTGGCGTGATGGGGTCTCAACGGTAAGCTTCCAGGTGCCTGGGCCAGGGAAAGGGGCCTGGGAGGGAGACAGCCCGTCGCCGACCGGAGTCACCCATTAGTCCAGGCACTGGCCGTGGTAGAGGTAAAACCAGATGTCCCCAGTCTCATGTGGCATACAAATAATCGGTCTGTCATTACGGTTTTTACTATGATATGTCACACACACTCACCTAAATATGGGGAGAATAATGCTCCATAGGTTAGGGGACGAGCGTACACACCTTCTTAGTGCTGTGAAATAGGAATAAATGACAGGTAACTGCTAGTCAATCCAGTTCCTAAAGATTCCAAACTGGTCTGAGCTGTCTTGTGCACAGTTTTTAAGTCAATGGCCAGTTTCCTCAGTACTCAAAAGTGCGTTTTTACTCACAGTTTTGCTCCGGCGTGGCCTCTTTACCACCTGCCCCAGTCGTCCTCCTACCTGGAATGGAGACGAGGAACACCAAGGGTTTCTTAAGTACTGCCCGTGTCGACTTAATTGGGGCGGGATCCGTATCCGGTCATCAGACGCGGAGCAGCTGCGTTTTCGTCAGTGTATGTTTTGCCGCGCATGTGCAGAAGGTAGACAGAAGAGCGATGCGCATGCGTATGGAGCAGCTGTGTTTTCGTTAGTGTGTTTTCCGCGCATGTGCAGAAGGTAGATAGATGAGCGAGTGCGCATGCGTGTGTCAGAAAATGTGGTTCCGACTCACGTTCTATTGTTACCATGGTTATGTGTCTATGCAGTCCTCAGTGTAGTGTATATAACTGAGTAGCGTTGGCAAACTAACTATGTGGTTCGAAAAACGCCCATCTAGTGCAACAGAAAGGGCAGACTCGTCTTAATGTTGGAGCCTCAAGGTGCCACTGATGTACAATCAATGGTGAACTTTATGATTGTTACATGCGTCTCGAGGGGATCGAGGAGGGTGGGGGGGGGGAAGGGGAAAGAAGGATGGAGGGTCATAGAGTGGCAAGAGATTAGGGGAAGCTTATTCTCGGCCCTCCAGTCTTATTAAAACAAAGTTGCTCAAAGGGGAGAGATATCCCGAGGGTAAAGGAGACCATGGACATAAATATTGCTAGGTGGGAGCTCGTGATGATGTAGTCATGGGCGTGTACTGCTGATTTGGCCACCAACCCCTCATATTGGGTTATAGTTCAGTCCATGGTATGTCGTCGTTCAGGCCCACCTCATTGGTCCGGAGACGATGTACCCAGCGTTGTTCTCTGCGTAGTAGGGTGTTATTATTCCAATGTTGATTGTTTTCCAATATTGTCCACTTGATGTCGTCACATGTATGCCCTTTGTCCATGTAATGATTCGTAAGTCTGGTTGCTGTTCTCCCCCGTCGGATCGTGCTTCTATGTTCACTTATCCTTAGTTTCACCTGTCTAGTGGTCATCCCCACGTAGCGCAGTGTGCAAGGGCAGGTGATTAGGTACACACAGTTTTTTGTGTTGCAATTCGTGTGGCTCCGTTGGTCCCACCTGATTTTGTCCAACTCCAAGTGTGTAGTATGTTTGGTGAAGGGACATGCACTACAATTGCCGCATGGGTAGTGGCCTTTAACAGCAGGGAGGGACCATAAGGTGGATTCCTGACGAATGGTCTTCACGCGTGGTCTCGTGTTGATCAGTTGGTCCCGTAGGTTGGTGGTCCTCTTGAACGCAAACCTGGGGCGCTCCAACATGAGATCACCTGTGTTCAGAATTCTCCAATTGCGGTTCACGATGTTTTTGATTTGGTTTGATAGAGGGGTGAAGGTTGTGACACAGGTGATGGTATTGTCGGCTTCCTTGGTCTTTTCTTCTAGGAGTGCTTGGCGGTTGTTGTTCCTGGCTCGTTTGCATGCACGTTGTATGACCCTGTTAGGGTAGTGTCTTTCTTTTAGGTTCGATGTGAGGGAGTTTGCTTGAATGTCATATTCATGGGTGTCGCTACAATTCCTGCGAATCCGCAGGAACTGTCCAAAAGGCAAATTTTCCCTCAGTGCTTTGGGGTGATGGCTGTGAAAATCAAGTAGGCTGTTACAATCAGTAGTTTTTTTATAGATGGTAGTATTGAGTTTGCCCCTCTCGAGGGTGATCAATAGATCCAGGAAAGGGATCTCTTTTTCGCTTTCCGTTTTTGTAAAACGTAGGTGAGGGTTCAAGTTGTTAATCCAAGTGTAGAATTCTTGGCAGGTCTCCGCTCCACCTTTCCATAAGATGAGCACGTCATCGATGTATCGTTTCCACGTTACCATGTTCTCTCTGTAGGGGTTATTCTCAGTAAAGATGTTATTAGCCTCAAAGTGCGCCATGTACAGCCCAGCTAGGCTCGGCGCGAATGTACTCCCCATGCTGGTCCCTTGTATCTGATGGTAAATGGTGGTCTTATACATAAAGAAGTTGTTCTTCAGGGCCAGCATGATCAGTTCAGTAATGAAGCTCGCAGGTGTGTTGGTGGGTAGGTCTGTCTCGAGTAAGAGTTGTTCAACTACTTCAATCGTGGCGTCTTGCGGAATATTAGTATACAATGCCTCTACGTCTAGAGTCAAGAGGAGGTCGATGGGCTCGGTATTGTTCTCGTTGATCTCTTGTATCAGGTTCAAGACATCCCTGGTGTCTTTCAGGTAGGCCGGAGTGGCTTGTACCATAGGTCGGAGGAAAAAGTCACTGAACTTGCTCAGTGGTTCCAATAGTGAGCCTATTCCAGAGACGATCGGTCGTCCTGGTGGTGGAAAGATACCCTTGTGTATTTTGGGTAGTAGGTAGAAGTACGGCATCCTAGGGTTCTCGTTAATAAGGAATGCCGCCTCGTGGGCAGTGATCCAACCCTCATTGGTAGCTTCGTTGACAAGGATGCGTATCCGTGACAGAAGTCTCTCGGTGGGATCAGTCTCCAACTTCTTGTAGTATTCGGATCTCCCGAGTTGTTTGACGCATTCTCTTTCATAATCCTCTACTGACAGTATGACAGTGGCTCCTCCCTTATCCGCCGGTTTTATAATGATCGTTTCATCCTCGGTGAGTGAATGTACCGCCTCGCGGAGTTTCTTTGGTAGGTTGTCAAAGACATGCCGGCTTCTTAGGTTGTTTGCCTCCTTAAGGACTGCTTTTTCAAACGTCAGTACTTCACTCGGGACCATACCCGCTGATGGAGTGAATTTGGAGGGTGGTCTCAGTCCAGTGTCCTGGCGGTCAGGAGTGGGGTTGTTGTTGAAAAAGGATTTGATGCGGATCTTACGGAAGAGTTGTTGTAGTTCCTCATTCATGCGGAAGTTATCCTCCTTGGGGGTGGGCACAAACCCTAAGCCCAGTTCCAGGACTGCCGTTTCGTCTGTATTCAGGTGTCTGTCTGTGAGGTTCACTATCAGGGTCTTGGGAGTGTTGAGCTCCTCGTTGTTCTCTGTTGTGTCTCTTGATCTTGCCATTGGACTTGTTTTTGCCCTCTTCTTCTGCCTCTGCCTCGTCCCCTGCCTCTGTTCTGAAAAGGAGGAGGTGCATTGGGGAAGAATGGTTGTTGGTAACCTGGGTGTTGCCCCGGATAGGCTGGGAACCACATCGGGCCTTGTTGAGGGAAAGGTTGGTGTGCATAGCCGTACATAGGTGGCAACGGAGGTGGAGGGAGTAGGCCCGGTTTGTTAGCGTTCCTACCCCAGCTGCTATTGCTGGAATTGCTGTACATGGAACGTCCTGAGTTCGTAGATGTTGTAGAGCCGTCATCTGAGCCGTCATCAGTGTCTGATGGTCTGTACTCCTCTTTAGTGTAAGGGTATATCTTCTCCCTGTCGAATCTTTTAATGTCTTTTTGTAATTTTGACACTTTTTGTTGTAATAAATAATCACGATGGTCAGTCATCTCTGCGTTAATTTCCGCTAAACGGGTTTTGTAGGCTGAAATACTGATCCCAGTTTTCAGTCCATTTTCTGCGATATTTATTTTGATAATTAGTGCTTCGGAGAGACGTTTAGCGGTACCAATAATGAGAATGAGCCAGTCGCGGGTGCATTTCCATGCGATCTGGCTCCATTCTTTGCGGAAAATGAGGTCTTCCAAGAAGATTCTTGGTGCCGTGCGGACAACTAGGCCATTGGGTGCAGCATTTGCCCTCAAGTATTCAGTCATAATTGTGCCATGCATGGCAATTTTGACTTGAAGTTTCTTAAGTGATGCCAGGGAGTTCCAGTCACCTTGTGATGATGTGCTGGCCATATTCCCCTCACTATCTAGCAGTGAGGGAGTTCTCAAGATTTCCGCCACGATGTCATCATCAAACCCGAGCCCCAGGTTATCCCCCATGTTAGTGGTTGACATATTTTGCACTCAGTAATAGGAAAAGGAGTGGGAAGGAAGAGTCAGGTCGGGTCCCTCGGCTAAGCTGCCGTGCTAATTATCTGTACATAAAGGAGAGGGGGGGGGGACCGGGAGCTAGTTATGGTCCAGTGTCTGTGCTCCGTGTCATATCTATAGTCTTTAAATGGAGACACTGTTCCTGGAGAGAGAGAGGGCAAAAGAAAGAGAGAGATAAAAATGAAACGAGAGGCCTAGGCTTAATATAAGACCCAACTACTTTAGGATTATGTGTGTGGGGGGAGGGGGCATACCTTAGTTTCTCTTGTTGCCCTCACACACCCCGAAGGATGTCATGCTTCATCATTGGGCGTTTGCTCCTCGTCGGGCCGGCGCTGCAATGCCCTACGGGTCCCCCGAAGGGTCACTTTAGCGGAGATCTTTTAGAGAAAACGCCGTTTGGTGCATGCGGGTGTGTGGTTTGGGTCCTAATAAAAAGATGTGTGGTGATGGGGTGTGTAAGTGACGTGATAGCCTAAAAATGTCTAAGGGTTACTGGGATAAGGTTTAATGTGAATAGCACCCTTGACATAATAAAAAACCCGTAGGTTGGGTGTTACCTTATTGAAAATAATGTGCCAACAGGTAACTAGTGTGTGGTCAAGCGGTCGACATGTTTCGCGCCCCAATGGTCCAAAAAAGGATCCCTGGCGCTTCCTCAGGACCAAAGAAGAGAGTGAAAGTGAAAGTGCACTAAGGGATACTACCCTCAGTTACTATCCGGGCGTAAACTTCAAGGTAGCACTGCTCTCAGTGTGAGAGTCAGGTCGCTCCAGGATAGACAGCCTAGGTAAATATGGAAACAAAAAGAAAAAAGGGAGAACATCCTATCTATTAAAGAATGTTCACCTATTCAGGAGATTCAAAAAACGAGTGCATAATACAAATATGTACAGAAGGGATATCACCTCCACTCACGGGTGGTGGCGTGATGGGGTCTCAACGGTAAGCTTCCAGGTGCCTGGGCCAGGGAAAGGGGCCTGGGAGGGAGACAGCCCGTCGCCGACCGGAGTCACCCATTAGTCCAGGCACTGGCCGTGGTAGAGGTAAAACCAGATGTCCCCAGTCTCATGTGGCATACAAATAATCGGTCTGTCATTACGGTTTTTACTATGATATGTCACACACACTCACCTAAATATGGGGAGAATAATGCTCCATAGGTTAGGGGACGAGCGTACACACCTTCTTAGTGCTGTGAAATAGGAATAAATGACAGGTAACTGCTAGTCAATCCAGTTCCTAAAGATTCCAAACTGGTCTGAGCTGTCTTGTGCACAGTTTTTAAGTCAATGGCCAGTTTCCTCAGTACTCAAAAGTGCGTTTTTACTCACAGTTTTGCTCCGGCGTGGCCTCTTTACCACCTGCCCCAGTCGTCCTCCTACCTGGAATGGAGACGAGGAACACCAAGGGTTTCTTAAGTACTGCCCGTGTCGACTTAATTGGGGCGGGATCCGTATCCGGTCATCAGACGCGGAGCAGCTGCGTTTTCGTCAGTGTATGTTTTGCCGCGCATGTGCAGAAGGTAGACAGAAGAGCGATGCGCATGCGTATGGAGCAGCTGTGTTTTCGTTAGTGTGTTTTCCGCGCATGTGCAGAAGGTAGATAGATGAGCGAGTGCGCATGCGTGTGTCAGAAAATGTGGTTCCGACTCACGTTCTATTGTTACCATGGTTATGTGTCTATGCAGTCCTCAGTGTAGTGTATATAACTGAGTAGCGTTGGCAAACTAACTATGTGGTTCGAAAAACGCCCATCTAGTGCAACAGAAAGGGCAGACTCGTCTTAATGTTGGAGCCTCAAGGTGCCACTGATGTACAATCAATGGTGAACTTTATGATTGTTACATGCGTCTCGAGGGGATCGAGGAGGGTGGGGGGGGGAAGGGGAAAGAAGGATGGAGGGTCATAGAGTGGCAAGAGATTAGGGGAAGCTTATTCTCGGCCCTCCAGTCTTATTAAAACAAAGTTGCTCAAAGGGGAGAGATATCCCGAGGGTAAAGGAGACCATGGACATAAATATTGCTAGGTGGGAGCTCGTGATGATGTAGTCATGGGCGTGTACTGCTGATTTGGCCACCAACCCCTCATATTGGGTTATAGTTCAGTCCATGGTATGTCGTCGTTCAGGCCCACCTCATTGGTCCGGAGACGATGTACCCAGCGTTGTTCTCTGCGTAGTAGGGTGTTATTATTCCAATGTTGATTGTTTTCCAATATTGTCCACTTGATGTCGTCACATGTATGCCCTTTGTCCATGTAATGATTCGTAAGTCTGGTTGCTGTTCTCCCCCGTCGGATCGTGCTTCTATGTTCACTTATCCTTAGTTTCACCTGTCTAGTGGTCATCCCCACGTAGCGCAGTGTGCAAGGGCAGGTGATTAGGTACACACAGTTTTTTGTGTTGCAATTCGTGTGGCTCCGTTGGTCCCACCTGATTTTGTCCAACTCCAAGTGTGTAGTATGTTTGGTGAAGGGACATGCACTACAATTGCCGCATGGGTAGTGGCCTTTAACAGCAGGGAGGGACCATAAGGTGGATTCCTGACGAATGGTCTTCACGCGTGGTCTCGTGTTGATCAGTTGGTCCCGTAGGTTGGTGGTCCTCTTGAACGCAAACCTGGGGCGCTCCAACATGAGATCACCTGTGTTCAGAATTCTCCAATTGCGGTTCACGATGTTTTTGATTTGGTTTGATAGAGGGGTGAAGGTTGTGACACAGGTGATGGTATTGTCGGCTTCCTTGGTCTTTTCTTCTAGGAGTGCTTGGCGGTTGTTGTTCCTGGCTCGTTTGCATGCACGTTGTATGACCCTGTTAGGGTAGTGTCTTTCTTTTAGGTTCGATGTGAGGGAGTTTGCTTGAATGTCATATTCATGGGTGTCGCTACAATTCCTGCGAATCCGCAGGAACTGTCCAAAAGGCAAATTTTCCCTCAGTGCTTTGGGGTGATGGCTGTGAAAATCAAGTAGGCTGTTACAATCAGTAGTTTTTTTATAGATGGTAGTATTGAGTTTGCCCCTCTCGAGGGTGATCAATAGATCCAGGAAAGGGATCTCTTTTTCGCTTTCCGTTTTTGTAAAACGTAGGTGAGGGTTCAAGTTGTTAATCCAAGTATAGAATTCTTGGCAGGTCTCCGCTCCACCTTTCCATAAGATGAGCACGTCATCGATGTATCGTTTCCACGTTACCATGTTCTCTCTGTAGGGGTTATTCTCAGTAAAGATGTTATTAGCCTCAAAGTGCGCCATGTACAGCCCAGCTAGGCTCGGCGCGAATGTACTCCCCATGCTGGTCCCTTGTATCTGATGGTAAATGGTGGTCTTATACATAAAGAAGTTGTTCTTCAGGGCCAGCATGATCAGTTCAGTAATGAAGCTCGCAGGTGTGTTGGTGGGTAGGTCTGTCTCGAGTAAGAGTTGTTCAACTACTTCAATCGTGGCGTCTTGCGGAATATTAGTATACAATGCCTCTACGTCTAGAGTCAAGAGGAGGTCGATGGGCTCGGTATTGTTCTCGTTGATCTCTTGTATCAGGTTCAAGACATCCCTGGTGTCTTTCAGGTAGGCCGGAGTGGCTTGTACCATAGGTCGGAGGAAAAAGTCACTGAACTTGCTCAGTGGTTCCAATAGTGAGCCTATTCCAGAGACGATCGGTCGTCCTGGTGGTGGAAAGATACCCTTGTGTATTTTGGGTAGTAGGTAGAAGTACGGCATCCTAGGGTTCTCGTTAATAAGGAATGCCGCCTCGTGGGCAGTGATCCAACCCTCATTGGTAGCTTCGTTGACAAGGATGCGTATCCGTGACAGAAGTCTCTCGGTGGGATCAGTCTCCAACTTCTTGTAGTATTCGGATCTCCCGAGTTGTTTGACGCATTCTCTTTCATAATCCTCTACTGACAGTATGACAGTGGCTCCTCCCTTATCCGCCGGTTTTATAATGATCGTTTCATCCTCGGTGAGTGAATGTACCGCCTCGCGGAGTTTCTTTGGTAGGTTGTCAAAGACATGCCGGCTTCTTAGGTTGTTTGCCTCCTTAAGGACTGCTTTTTCAAACGTCAGTACTTCACTCGGGACCATACCCGCTGATGGAGTGAATTTGGAGGGTGGTCTCAGTCCAGTGTCCTGGCGGTCAGGAGTGGGGTTGTTGTTGAAAAAGGATTTGATGCGGATCTTACGGAAGAGTTGTTGTAGTTCCTCATTCATGCGGAAGTTATCCTCCTTGGGGGTGGGCACAAACCCTAAGCCCAGTTCCAGGACTGCCGTTTCGTCTGTATTCAGGTGTCTGTCTGTGAGGTTCACTATCAGGGTCTTGGGAGTGTTGAGCTCCTCGTTGTTCTCTGTTGTGTCTCTTGATCTTGCCATTGGACTTGTTTTTGCCCTCTTCTTCTGCCTCTGCCTCGTCCCCTGCCTCTGTTCTGAAAAGGAGGAGGTGCATTGGGGAAGAATGGTTGTTGGTAACCTGGGTGTTGCCCCGGATAGGCTGGGAACCACATCGGGCCTTGTTGAGGGAAAGGTTGGTGTGCATAGCCGTACATAGGTGGCAACGGAGGTGGAGGGAGTAGGCCCGGTTTGTTAGCGTTCCTACCCCAGCTGCTATTGCTGGAATTGCTGTACATGGAACGTCCTGAGTTCGTAGATGTTGTAGAGCCGTCATCTGAGCCGTCATCAGTGTCTGATGGTCTGTACTCCTCTTTAGTGTAAGGGTATATCTTCTCCCTGTCGAATCTTTTAATGTCTTTTTGTAATTTTGACACTTTTTGTTGTAATAAATAATCACGATGGTCAGTCATCTCTGCGTTAATTTCCGCTAAACGGGTTTTGTAGGCTGAAATACTGATCCCAGTTTTCAGTCCATTTTCTGCGATATTTATTTTGATAATTAGTGCTTCGGAGAGACGTTTAGCGGTACCAATAATGAGAATGAGCCAGTCACGGGTGCATTTCCATGCGATCTGGCTCCATTCTTTGCGGAAAATGAGGTCTTCCAAGAAGATTCTTGGTGCCGTGCGGACAACTAGGCCATTGGGTGCAGCATTTGCCCTCAAGTATTCAGTCATAATTGTGCCATGCATGGCAATTTTGACTTGAAGTTTCTTAAGTGATGCCAGGGAGTTCCAGTCACCTTGTGATGATGTGCTGGCCATATTCCCCTCACTATCTAGCAGTGAGGGAGTTCTCAAGATTTCCGCCACGATGTCATCATCAAACCCGAGCCCCAGGTTATCCCCCATGTTAGTGGTTGACATATTTTGCACTCAGTAATAGGAAAAGGAGTGGGAAGGAAGAGTCAGGTCGGGTCCCTCGGCTAAGCTGCCGTGCTAATTATCTGTACATAAAGGAGAGGGGGGGGGACCGGGAGCTAGTTATGGTCCAGTGTCTGTGCTCCGTGTCATATCTATAGTCTTTAAATGGAGACACTGTTCCTGGAGAGAGAGAGGGCAAAAGAAAGAGACGTTCCATGTACAGCAATTCCAGCAATAGCAGCTGGGGTAGGAACGCTAACAAACCGGGCCTACTCCCTCCACCTCCGTTGCCACCTATGTACGGCTATGCACACCAACCTTTCCCTCAACAAGGCCCGATGTGGTTCCCAGCCTATCCGGGGCAACACCCAGGTTACCAACAACCATTCTTCCCCAATGCACCTCCTCCTTTTCAGAACAGAGGCAGGGGACGAGGCAGAGGCAGAAGAAGAGGGCAAAAACAAGTCCAATGGCAAGATCAAGAGACACAACAGAGAACAACGAGGAGCTCAACACTCCCAAGACCCTGATAGTGAACCTCACAGACAGACACCTGAATACAGACGAAACGGCAGTCCTGGAACTGGGCTTAGGGTTTGTGCCCACCCCCAAGGAGGATAACTTCCGCATGAATGAGGAACTACAACAACTCTTCCGTAAGATCCGCATCAAATCCTTTTTCAACAACAACCCCACTCCTGACCGCCAGGACACTGGACTGAGACCACCCTCCAAATTCACTCCATCAGCGGGTATGGTCCCGAGTGAAGTACTGACGTTTGAAAAAGCAGTCCTTAAGGAGGCAAACAACCTAAGAAGCCGGCATGTCTTTGACAACCTACCAAAGAAACTCCGCGAGGCGGTACATTCACTCACCGAGGATGAAACGATCATTATAAAACCGGCGGATAAGGGAGGAGCCACTGTCATACTGTCAGTAGAGGATTATGAAAGAGAATGCGTCAAACAACTCGGGAGATCCGAATACTACAAGAAGTTGGAGACTGATCCCACCGAGAGACTTCTGTCACGGATACGCATCCTTGTCAACGAAGCTACCAATGAGGGTTGGATCACTGCCCACGAGGCGGCATTCCTTATTAACGAGAACCCTAGGATGCCGTACTTCTACCTACTACCCAAAATACACAAGGGTATCTTTCCACCACCAGGACGACCGATCGTCTCTGGAATAGGCTCAATATTGGAACCACTGAGCAAGTTCAGTGACTTTTTCCTCCGACCTATGGTACAAGCCACTCCGGCCTACCTGAAAGACACCAGGGATGTCTTGAACCTGATACAAGAGATCAACGAGAACAATACCGAGCCCATCGACCTCCTCTTGACTCTAGACGTAGAGGCATTGTATACTAATATTCCGCAAGACGCCACGATTGAAGTAGTTGAACAACTCTTACTCGAGACAGACCTACCCACCAACACACCTGCGAGCTTCATTACTGAACTGATCATGCTGGCCCTGAAGAACAACTTCTTTATGTATAAGACCACCATTTACCATCAGATACAAGGGACCAGCATGGGGAGTACATTCGCGCCGAGCCTAGCTGGGCTGTACATGGCGCACTTTGAGGCTAATAACATCTTTACTGAGAATAACCCCTACAGAGAGAACATGGTAACGTGGAAACGATACATCGATGACGTGCTCATCTTATGGAAAGGTGGAGCGGAGACCTGCCAAGAATTCTACACTTGGATTAACAACTTGAACCCTCACCTACGTTTTACAAAAACGGAAAGCGAAAAAGAGATCCCTTTCCTGGATCTATTGATCACCCTCGAGAGGGGCAAACTCAATACTACCATCTATAAAAAAACTACTGATTGTAACAGCCTACTTGATTTTCACAGCCATCACCCCAAAGCACTGAGGGAAAATTTGCCTTTTGGACAGTTCCTGCGGATTCGCAGGAATTGTAGCGACACCCATGAATATGACATTCAAGCAAACTCCCTCACATCGAACCTAAAAGAAAGACACTACCCTAACAGGGTCATACAACGTGCATGCAAACGAGCCAGGAACAACAACCGCCAAGCACTCCTAGAAGAAAAGACCAAGGAAGCCGACAATACCATCACCTGTGTCACAACCTTCACCCCTCTATCAAACCAAATCAAAAACATCGTGAACCGCAATTGGAGAATTCTGAACACAGGTGATCTCATGTTGGAGCGCCCCAGGTTTGCGTTCAAGAGGACCACCAACCTACGGGACCAACTGATCAACACGAGACCACGCGTGAAGACCATTCGTCAGGAATCCACCTTATGGTCCCTCCCTGCTGTTAAAGGCCACTACCCATGCGGCAATTGTAGTGCATGTCCCTTCACCAAACATACTACACACTTGGAGTTGGACAAAATCAGGTGGGACCAACGGAGCCACACGAATTGCAACACAAAAAACTGTGTGTACCTAATCACCTGCCCTTGCACACTGCGCTACGTGGGGATGACCACTAGACAGGTGAAACTAAGGATAAGTGAACATAGAAGCACGATCCGACGGGGGAGAACAGCAACCAGACTTACGAATCATTACATGGACAAAGGGCATACATGTGACGACATCAAGTGGACAATATTGGAAAACAATCAACATTGGAATAATAACACCCTACTACGCAGAGAACAACGCTGGGTACATCGTCTCCGGACCAATGAGGTGGGCCTGAACGACGACATACCATGGACTGAACTATAACCCAATATGAGGGGTTGGTGGCCAAATCAGCAGTACACGCCCATGACTACATCATCACGAGCTCCCACCTAGCAATATTTATGTCCATGGTCTCCTTTACCCTCGGGATATCTCTCCCCTTTGAGCAACTTTGTTTTAATAAGACTGGAGGGCCGAGAATAAGCTTCCCCTAATCTCTTGCCACTCTATGACCCTCCATCCTTCTTTCCCCTTCCCCCCCCCCACCCTCCTCGATCCCCTCGAGACGCATGTAACAATCATAAAGTTCACCATTGATTGTACATCAGTGGCACCTTGAGGCTCCAACATTAAGACGAGTCTGCCCTTTCTGTTGCACTAGATGGGCGTTTTTCGAACCACATAGTTAGTTTGCCAACGCTACTCAGTTATATACACTACACTGAGGACTGCATAGACACATAACCATGGTAACAATAGAACGTGAGTCGGAACCACATTTTCTGACACACGCATGCGCACTCGCTCATCTATCTACCTTCTGCACATGCGCGGAAAACACACTAACGAAAACACAGCTGCTCCATACGCATGCGCATCGCTCTTCTGTCTACCTTCTGCACATGCGCGGCAAAACATACACTGACGAAAACGCAGCTGCTCCGCGTCTGATGACCGGATACGGATCCCGCCCCAATTAAGTCGACACGGGCAGTACTTAAGAAACCCTTGGTGTTCCTCGTCTCCATTCCAGGTAGGAGGACGACTGGGGCAGGTGGTAAAGAGGCCACGCCGGAGCAAAACTGTGAGTAAAAACGCACTTTTGAGTACTGAGGAAACTGGCCATTGACTTAAAAACTGTGCACAAGACAGCTCAGACCAGTTTGGAATCTTTAGGAACTGGATTGACTAGCAGTTACCTGTCATTTATTCCTATTTCACAGCACTAAGAAGGTGTGTACGCTCGTCCCCTAACCTATGGAGCATTATTCTCCCCATATTTAGGTGAGTGTGTGTGACATATCATAGTAAAAACCGTAATGACAGACCGATTATTTGTATGCCACATGAGACTGGGGACATCTGGTTTTACCTCTACCACGGCCAGTGCCTGGACTAATGGGTGACTCCGGTCGGCGACGGGCTGTCTCCCTCCCAGGCCCCTTTCCCTGGCCCAGGCACCTGGAAGCTTACCGTTGAGACCCCATCACGCCACCACCCGTGAGTGGAGGTGATATCCCTTCTGTACATATTTGTATTATGCACTCGTTTTTTGAATCTCCTGAATAGGTGAACATTCTTTAATAGATAGGATGTTCTCCCTTTTTTCTTTTTGTTTCCATATTTACCTAGGCTGTCTATCCTGGAGCGACCTGACTCTCACACTGAGAGCAGTGCTACCTTGAAGTTTACGCCCGGATAGTAACTGAGGGTAGTATCCCTTAGTGCACTTTCACTTTCACTCTCTTCTTTGGTCCTGAGGAAGCGCCAGGGATCCTTTTTTGGACCATTGGGGCGCGAAACATGTCGACCGCTTGACCACACACTAGTTACCTGTTGGCACATTATTTTCAATAAGGTAACACCCAACCTACGGGTTTTTTATTATGTCAAGGGTGCTATTCACATTAAACCTTATCCCAGTAACCCTTAGACATTTTTAGGCTATCACGTCACTTACACACCCCATCACCACACATCTTTTTATTAGGACCCAAACCACACACCCGCATGCACCAAACGGCGTTTTCTCTAAAAGATCTCCGCTAAAGTGACCCTTCGGGGGACCCGTAGGGCATTGCAGCGCCGGCCCGACGAGGAGCAAACGCCCAATGATGAAGCATGACATCCTTCGGGGTGTGTGAGGGCAACAAGAGAAACTAAGGTATGCCCCCTCCCCCCACACACATAATCCTAAAGTAGTTGGGTCTTATATTAAGCCTAGGCCTCTCGTTTCATTTTTATCTCTCTCTTTCTTTTGCCCTCTCTCTCTCCAGGAACAGTGTCTCCATTTAAAGACTATAGATATGACACGGAGCACAGACACTGGACCATAACTAGCTCCCGGTCCCCCCCCCCTCTCCTTTATGTACAGATAATTAGCACGGCAGCTTAGCCGAGGGACCCGACCTGACTCTTCCTTCCCACTCCTTTTCCTATTACTGAGTGCAAAATATGTCAACCACTAACATGGGGGATAACCTGGGGCTCGGGTTTGATGATGACATCGTGGCGGAAATCTTGAGAACTCCCTCACTGCTAGATAGTGAGGGGAATATGGCCAGCACATCATCACAAGGTGACTGGAACTCCCTGGCATCACTTAAGAAACTTCAAGTCAAAATTGCCATGCATGGCACAATTATGACTGAATACTTGAGGGCAAATGCTGCACCCAATGGCCTAGTTGTCCGCACGGCACCAAGAATCTTCTTGGAAGACCTCATTTTCCGCAAAGAATGGAGCCAGATCGCATGGAAATGCACCCGCGACTGGCTCATTCTCATTATTGGTACCGCTAAACGTCTCTCCGAAGCACTAATTATCAAAATAAATATCGCAGAAAATGGACTGAAAACTGGGATCAGTATTTCAGCCTACAAAACCCGTTTAGCGGAAATTAACGCAGAGATGACTGACCATCGTGATTATTTATTACAACAAAAAGTGTCAAAATTACAAAAAGACATTAAAAGATTCGACAGGGAGAAGATATACCCTTACACTAAAGAGGAGTACAGACCATCAGACACTGATGACGGCTCAGATGACGGCTCTACAACATCTACGAACTCAGGACGTTCCATGTACAGCAATTCCAGCAATAGCAGCTGGGGTAGGAACGCTAACAAACCGGGCCTACTCCCTCCACCTCCGTTGCCACCTATGTACGGCTATGCACACCAACCTTTCCCTCAACAAGGCCCGATGTGGTTCCCAGCCTATCCGGGGCAACACCCAGGTTACCAACAACCATTCTTCCCCAATGCACCTCCTCCTTTTCAGAACAGAGGCAGGGGACGAGGCAGAGGCAGAAGAAGAGGGCAAAAACAAGTCCAATGGCAAGATCAAGAGACACAACAGAGAACAACGAGGAGCTCAACACTCCCAAGACCCTGATAGTGAACCTCACAGACAGACACCTGAATACAGACGAAACGGCAGTCCTGGAACTGGGCTTAGGGTTTGTGCCCACCCCCAAGGAGGATAACTTCCGCATGAATGAGGAACTACAACAACTCTTCCGTAAGATCCGCATCAAATCCTTTTTCAACAACAACCCCACTCCTGACCGCCAGGACACTGGACTGAGACCACCCTCCAAATTCACTCCATCAGCGGGTATGGTCCCGAGTGAAGTACTGACGTTTGAAAAAGCAGTCCTTAAGGAGGCAAACAACCTAAGAAGCCGGCATGTCTTTGACAACCTACCAAAGAAACTCCGCGAGGCGGTACATTCACTCACCGAGGATGAAACGATCATTATAAAACCGGCGGATAAGGGAGGAGCCACTGTCATACTGTCAGTAGAGGATTATGAAAGAGAATGCGTCAAACAACTCGGGAGATCCGAATACTACAAGAAGTTGGAGACTGATCCCACCGAGAGACTTCTGTCACGGATACGCATCCTTGTCAACGAAGCTACCAATGAGGGTTGGATCACTGCCCACGAGGCGGCATTCCTTATTAACGAGAACCCTAGGATGCCGTACTTCTACCTACTACCCAAAATACACAAGGGTATCTTTCCACCACCAGGACGACCGATCGTCTCTGGAATAGGCTCACTATTGGAACCACTGAGCAAGTTCAGTGACTTTTTCCTCCGACCTATGGTACAAGCCACTCCGGCCTACCTGAAAGACACCAGGGATGTCTTGAACCTGATACAAGAGATCAACGAGAACAATACCGAGCCCATCGACCTCCTCTTGACTCTAGACGTAGAGGCATTGTATACTAATATTCCGCAAGACGCCACGATTGAAGTAGTTGAACAACTCTTACTCGAGACAGACCTACCCACCAACACACCTGCGAGCTTCATTACTGAACTGATCATGCTGGCCCTGAAGAACAACTTCTTTATGTATAAGACCACCATTTACCATCAGATACAAGGGACCAGCATGGGGAGTACATTCGCGCCGAGCCTAGCTGGGCTGTACATGGCGCACTTTGAGGCTAATAACATCTTTACTGAGAATAACCCCTACAGAGAGAACATGGTAACGTGGAAACGATACATCGATGACGTGCTCATCTTATGGAAAGGTGGAGCGGAGACCTGCCAAGAATTCTACACTTGGATTAACAACTTGAACCCTCACCTACGTTTTACAAAAACGGAAAGCGAAAAAGAGATCCCTTTCCTGGATCTATTGATCACCCTCGAGAGGGGCAAACTCAATACTACCATCTATAAAAAAACTACTGATTGTAACAGCCTACTTGATTTTCACAGCCATCACCCCAAAGCACTGAGGGAAAATTTGCCTTTTGGACAGTTCCTGCGGATTCGCAGGAATTGTAGCGACACCCATGAATATGACATTCAAGCAAACTCCCTCACATCGAACCTAAAAGAAAGACACTACCCTAACAGGGTCATACAACGTGCATGCAAACGAGCCAGGAACAACAACCGCCAAGCACTCCTAGAAGAAAAGACCAAGGAAGCCGACAATACCATCACCTGTGTCACAACCTTCACCCCTCTATCAAACCAAATCAAAAACATCGTGAACCGCAATTGGAGAATTCTGAACACAGGTGATCTCATGTTGGAGCGCCCCAGGTTTGCGTTCAAGAGGACCACCAACCTACGGGACCAACTGATCAACACGAGACCACGCGTGAAGACCATTCGTCAGGAATCCACCTTATGGTCCCTCCCTGCTGTTAAAGGCCACTACCCATGCGGCAATTGTAGTGCATGTCCCTTCACCAAACATACTACACACTTGGAGTTGGACAAAATCAGGTGGGACCAACGGAGCCACACGAATTGCAACACAAAAAACTGTGTGTACCTAATCACCTGCCCTTGCACACTGCGCTACGTGGGGATGACCACTAGACAGGTGAAACTAAGGATAAGTGAACATAGAAGCACGATCCGACGGGGGAGAACAGCAACCAGACTTACGAATCATTACATGGACAAAGGGCATACATGTGACGACATCAAGTGGACAATATTGGAAAACAATCAACATTGGAATAATAACACCCTACTACGCAGAGAACAACGCTGGGTACATCGTCTCCGGACCAATGAGGTGGGCCTGAACGACGACATACCATGGACTGAACTATAACCCAATATGAGGGGTTGGTGGCCAAATCAGCAGTACACGCCCATGACTACATCATCACGAGCTCCCACCTAGCAATATTTATGTCCATGGTCTCCTTTACCCTCGGGATATCTCTCCCCTTTGAGCAACTTTGTTTTAATAAGACTGGAGGGCCGAGAATAAGCTTCCCCTAATCTCTTGCCACTCTATGACCCTCCATCCTTCTTTCCCCTTCCCCCCCCCCACCCTCCTCGATCCCCTCGAGACGCATGTAACAATCATAAAGTTCACCATTGATTGTACATCAGTGGCACCTTGAGGCTCCAACATTAAGACGAGTCTGCCCTTTCTGTTGCACTAGATGGGCGTTTTTCGAACCACATAGTTAGTTTGCCAACGCTACTCAGTTATATACACTACACTGAGGACTGCATAGACACATAACCATGGTAACAATAGAACGTGAGTCGGAACCACATTTTCTGACACACGCATGCGCTCTCGCTCATCTATCTACCTTCTGCACATGCGCGGAAAACACACTAACGAAAACACAGCTGCTCCATACGCATGCGCATCGCTCTTCTGTCTACCTTCTGCACATGCGCGGCAAAACATACACTGACGAAAACGCAGCTGCTCCGCGTCTGATGACCGGATACGGATCCCGCCCCAATTAAGTCGACACGGGCAGTACTTAAGAAACCCTTGGTGTTCCTCGTCTCCATTCCAGGTAGGAGGACGACTGGGGCAGGTGGTAAAGAGGCCACGCCGGAGCAAAACTGTGAGTAAAAACGCACTTTTGAGTACTGAGGAAACTGGCCATTGACTTAAAAACTGTGCACAAGACAGCTCAGACCAGTTTGGAATCTTTAGGAACTGGATTGACTAGCAGTTACCTGTCATTTATTCCTATTTCACAGCACTAAGAAGGTGTGTACGCTCGTCCCCTAACCTATGGAGCATTATTCTCCCCATATTTAGGTGAGTGTGTGTGACATATCATAGTAAAAACCGTAATGACAGACCGATTATTTGTATGCCACATGAGACTGGGGACATCTGGTTTTACCTCTACCACGGCCAGTGCCTGGACTAATGGGTGACTCCGGTCGGCGACGGGCTGTCTCCCTCCCAGGCCCCTTTCCCTGGCCCAGGCACCTGGAAGCTTACCGTTGAGACCCCATCACGCCACCACCCGTGAGTGGAGGTGATATCCCTTCTGTACATATTTGTATTATGCACTCGTTTTTTAATCTCCTGAATAGGTGAACATTCTTTAATAGATAGGATGTTCTCCCTTTTTAGGTCTCGGCTGCGAAAGGCTGCGCTTGCGCAGTCTCGCTCCGAGATTTAATGAGTTGGAGTGACTTTGAGAAGAGGGGCTTGCACCCGCCCCTCTTCTCTCCTGTTCTCCATTGGCTGGCCTCTTAAATGCTGGCCAGCCACTGGAGAAGAGGTCCAGTCACTCCATTGAAGCCCCGTCCTTTTCGGATCGGGGGGCGTGTTTTTTGCGAGAAGTCTCAGGGAGGAGACAACAGCAAAACACGCCCCCCAATCCGAAAAGGACACTCCCTTTCTCCGAGGCATTTTCTGCTGTGCCTCGGAGAAAGGCGGTGGTGTCCCGGCGTTGCTCTCTCACCTGATCTCATTGTTTTTACAAGGACGTTCTCTGTTTTTTTACGTCTCGGCTACCGAAGGCTGCGCTTGTTTTCACTGTGACCTGGAGGGAGGATTGCATTGTGCTGAACTCGAAGGCGCACAACGGAGGGCTCCGAGGGGCTGGTGACATATGCACGGCTCGTTTCCAATCGTGTCTACGGCGGGTACTGTTTCACCTATGTGGTGCAGGAGAAGGGCTTGAGGGGAAGATCTTGCTATCATTGTCCAATGGTTTCAGCCGTCTCCTTATTTGATTGACTTGTTTATCCACCAATAAAATTCTCGAACACGTGTGCTTTGAGGAAGGGGCGTGTCACCGTCAGTGAGAGAGAGAAAGGCAGAGAGAGAGAGCTCAGCCGCCATCTTGGATCCAGAGAGCTCTAAACGGAGAGCGGAAGAGGCAGTAAAGAGAGACGGGTGCTCCCCGCCCCCACTAGAGCCATAATAACACAGCATGAGAGGCCGGCCCCGACCTTGGGGGCCACAGAGCGAGCGGGAATAAAACACACTGCACCCCCCAGCGGCCGAACCTGCAAGCAGCGGGGGGTGAGCACTCCTCTGGAAATTATGAAGGAGGGTGGTGGGTAGAGAGAGAAAAGGGGTTGGGGGCATAATGCGGAGGTAGGAGCTGGGTGTTGGCATAGGGAGGGAAAGGTCATGATATGGTATAGGGGTCAGCAGTTAGGATGGCCACAGGTGGTGAAAGGAGGCTAGGGTGGATTGATGGGAAAATGGCCTGGTTGGGGGCTTCCAAGCATAAAGAACGGGACGGAATTAACTGACAGTAGATACTTGATGTGGTTGTGGGGATATCCTTCAGCGGGCTATGATGTGACGTGGAAGTGTTAATGGAATTGGTTAGATGGCTAACGGACGGCATAAAGAAACACGAGTGTATTGCTGATGTGAACACGAAGAACTTTAGACTAGGGGGCTGGAATAAATCCAGGGACAAGCTGCCAAATAGGACGTGGGCCGGGGCGATCTTGTGTTCTGCAGAGAGTAAACATATGGGTGACTGAGAAAAAGGAGTGGGTTTCTGTCGGAAGGGGCCACTGAACGGTAGGTTAGGGGTCATGTGCATACCTGTCCAAGTAGAGATGTTTAGGTAGATGGCTTCTTATTGTGGGATGTTCTAGGGCAAAGATGGCTTCCGGTGCAGGCCTGGACTACTCTGGCATAAAAAGCAAGAATAACTCGTCTCGATATTGATTTAGACTGATGGCGTAGTGTCTGGAGCAGAAAATTCTTGCAACTTTTGGGATAGATAAGAACGTGGAGCAGGGTACATTTTGCAGAAGGAGAGCTTCGTGTGCTGTGATAGGCGGGGAGGGCACAGGTGAGGATAAGGGGAGCAAGGCTAGTGGAGTCAAGTGTTTACATATCGATTGCAGGTGTATGCTCAGTAAGGACCTGGTCCAGAGGTGAACGATTTTGATAAAAAACATGTGTGTGAAATTAAGTCCTTCAGATAGTTAATCTGGGGCAGTAAAATGGAAAGCGGATTGCATTACCCTAGAACACATGTTACGTTAAATCATGTGACATGGAAGAACGAGGCACATCAATTTAGGTACATGGGTATTTGTGTCAGAAAGTAATCGGGGTAATAAAAACATTCTGTTTGCGTTTAAAATGTATGCATGCTGAGTTTATACAGAAGCAACCGGGGCGACAGGGAGGAGTATGGGTTGCCCATCGTGCTTATTTTGTGTATTGACTGAGGTGTAAACCTTTTCTGCACGTGGCCAGTCTCAATCTGCTGTTTGGAGATGTACGTATATTTGGAGTGCAGTATATCCCAGGTGGGAATTAATATGTAATTGATGGCTAATCTCTGGCTGTCCTAACTTGGACAGTTATGTGCCGATTACTTCACTGTAACCCTCAAACGTTCACCTTCTATCCCTGGTATTCATTTATAGTGTTGGTCAGTCATGATTGACAGGACTGTACTTGAATATAGAGGGCCATTTATGATATATTTCTCATCTCACCAAAGAGTATAATATTAATAGTACTTTTTGTGCTTTGACTTCTAATATTGACTTCTGTGATCCGCAGTTTGGTGTGGGATTGTTTTATGATAAGGAGATTTTCTTGACTGGTGGTTATGGAGGTAACCAATGTTTTTTCATGTTATAAGTCATTTTATTTGTATTGTTTATAAAGCCAGGGTTTAGGCGTCCGGCATCAACGACTCCTCTTTTAAATTCTGTATCAGCTCTTTACTATCTGTATTATTATTATACTACTAGTTTTGCTTCCTGCGTAGAGGCGGTGTTTTTGACACCTCAATCATCATTATCCAAATAGGGATGATGAAGGTGGTGGGGCAGACATACATGGCCAAAACTGTCGTTCATATGTACATGAGTCAGATCCTCTTTCTAGGAATGAAAATAGCTGTTGAAGATATTTTATTGATTTAATCTTGAGCCCTCAGTAAAAAAATCTCTTCATTAGTTAGACATGACTTTCTAAATTTAATCTTCAACCCTCAATAAAAAATGTGTTCATGAATTAGACATGATTTTCTAAATTCGTTATTGCCGGTTAGACCCTTTACTTTCTGACGTGGTCTCTACTATGCTATCGGCGTGATTGTCTCTTAAGACAAATTTATGTAAACATAGGCCTCTATTGTTGCATAATTCATGGTTGAACCTTTATGTACACAACCATTTTGGGCATGTCTTCTGTTGTCCAAAGGAAATACTGTTACTGTTTAGTCCCCTTTAAAAATGCACACACTTCAGCTCCTGAAACCGGTTTATTACATTGAAAAAATACTATTGTTGGTATTATGTTTATGTATGTACAGTGCATGTGTTTTTCTGGCATGCAGATTGTTGTGTGCGGTTCTGCATTGCTTTGTATTAGGTCTGTCGTCCTAATTATGACAAAAAGGTAGTGGTGAATATTTTTTTTCATCTCATATACTTCAAAGAATTGTAATTTCAGATTGACTACTGATAATTATCTCTATATATTCATGCCCTGATGTTTACGATCTGTGTATTACGCTTCAATTTTGGGATCCAAAGCTCACTGTGATTAGGTGTGCGAAGTGTTACGTTTCTCCGCTTTGTCATCAGTGTAAGGGCCCTTTAATTCATCAACTTTCATTTTTGTCTTCTTTAATGTGATGTATTTAAACCTTTTATCCTAAGAATGAAAATGTTTTTTTATGACCTGACTTGTCATATGTTTTTGTTACAAAAATAAACCCAGTCTGTGTTCCTTGCACGTTTTTAGGTCTCGGCTAGCGATGGCTGCGCTTGCGCAGTCTCGCTCGCGAGACATAATGACTTGGGTGAAGAGGGGCTTGAACCCGCCCCTCTTCTTCCCTGTTCTCCATTGGCTGGCCTAGTAAATGCTGGCCAGCCATTGGAGAAGAGGTCCCGTCACTCTAATCCTGCCCCGTCCTTTTCGGATCGGTGGGCGTGTTTTTTGCGAGAAGTCTCAGGGAGGAGACAACAGCAAAACACGCCCACCAATCCGAAAAGGACACTCCCTTCCTCCGAGGCATTTTCTGCTGTGCCTCGGAGAAAGGCGGTGGTGTCCCGGCGTTGCTCCCTCACCTGATCTCTTTATTCGGATTCAGCTGTTTGTGTCCTTGCTTTGGTGCGCGCTGATGCGTGACCTTCAGGGTGGGCAGGGTGGATGTGTTGTGTCATGCGCGGTTTAAACTGCACACACGACCAGCTGGGAACTTAATTTATGTGGCGCCAGACAGCAGTCTTTGCTTGCCAGTGCCAACGAAGCTGCAAGGTTAGGTGAGTAGGCACCGGCCGGCGGAACAAACACACGGGAGGACAGATTAGCAGGCCACTGGTTTGTTTGTATGCAATGCACACCTTAAAAAAAATTCAGGCAGTATGACACTGAAAAGGTTCCTGGTCGTTTAAATATGGCCGCTACGGATCACAAGTCTCGCCTATTGCCGATACAACTGTAACGACGGCGTCATCCATGTAAAAAAAAAAAAAAAGTGGAGGAGTGAGCCCCATGACCTATTACTGGCAACGGAAGATAAGCCTCTGCCAAAAGTATCAGTGTCTTGGCCGGAGAAAAGCCGGTCCCATAGGAAACACGGGCGTGTGACCCTGGGGAGCCCCCTGCTTTACTGTTGTAGGCGTACCCTGTGTGACGTTTAGGTGAAGTCCCAATCGAAGACGGTTGGCAGGCTGCCGGGAGAGAGACGCCATTGCTGTTTCTTCGTCAAAGTGAAAGTGCTGCTCAGGGTGGCGGTAGGCTGCGTGGGGATTTATCTCCTTCCGCTCCCTTGACTGTGTCCGGGCGTCTCTCCGTCCTCTCGTTGCCCAGGGGCTCGGTGTAAGCGGCGGCGGACATGGCGTGCGGTGCCACTCTGAAGCGGCCCATGGAGTTCGAGGCCCTGCTTAGCCCGCAGTCCCAGTCCCCTAAGCGCAGGAGGTGCGCTCCGCTGCCTGGGTCCCCTGGGGGACATTCCCCGCAGCGGTGCGGACTGATGTCCCACGGCGACGAACAGACCCAAGGAGCACCACCACCTCTGCCTTTCGTTGGGGAGCGACACCTCACCCCAGGTAACCGCAGAGGAGGCTCAGGCCGGGTGACACAGGGAAAGCGACGGTCTCGGCATTGTTAAAGTTAGAGCTATTGGCATTGCTCATGACAATGCTGTTTCTTTAAATGTTTTAACCCCTTCGGTGCTCATGACGGAACGGTTCCGTCATGAGCGTCGGTTGAGCTGTGCTCATGACGGAACCGTTCCGTCATGACCACGCCCGCGCAAGAAACGGTCAGCACCGCGGGGGAATCCGCGCCGCATCGAAGGGGTTAAAAACAAAAACATAAACAAAAAAAATGTCATGAGCAATGCCAATAGCTCTAACTTTACCAATGCCGAGACCATTGCATTGTAAATGCTTGTTTCTTTTTGTTTCCATATTTACCTAGGCTGTCTATCCTGGAGCGACCTGACTCTCACACTGAGAGCAGTGCTACCTTGAAGTTTACGCCCGGATAGTAACTGAGGGTAGTATCCCTTAGTGCACTTTCACTTTCACTCTCTTCTTTGGTCCTGAGGAAGCGCCAGGGATCCTTTTTTGGACCATTGGGGCGCGAAACATGTCGACCGCTTGACCACACACTAGTTACCTGTTGGCACATTATTTTCAATAAGGTAACACCCAACCTACGGGTTTTTTATTATGTCAAGGGTGCTATTCACATTAAACCTTATCCCAGTAACCCTTAGACATTTTTAGGCTATCACGTCACTTACACACCCCATCACCACACATCTTTTTATTAGGACCCAAACCACACACCCGCATGCACCAAACGGCGTTTTCTCTAAAAGATCTCCGCTAAAGTGACCCTTCGGGGGACCCGTAGGGCATTGCAGCGCCGGCCCGACGAGGAGCAAACGCCCAATGATGAAGCATGACATCCTTCGGGGTGTGTGAGGGCAACAAGAGAAACTAAGGTATGCCCCCTCCCCCCACACACATAATCCTAAAGTAGTTGGGTCTTATATTAAGCCTAGGCCTCTCGTTTCATTTTTATCTCTCTCTTTCTTTTGCCCTCTCTCTCTCCAGGAACAGTGTCTCCATTTAAAGACTATAGATATGACACGGAGCACAGACACTGGACCATAACTAGCTCCCGGTCCCCCCCCCCTCTCCTTTATGTACAGATGAACTACAATAGCCTTATCTGTCCCTGGATTGTCATCCTGCAACGCGGAGGGCTGAAGTCTTTGTTCAGTTGCATCAGCTGCCTTTTTCTCCTCTTGCAAATGGAATGCCTCAGCTCATAGTTTAACCAAGCGTCTAATTAAGTCAGCCATCTGGGAAGGGAGAAAAAGACTGTCACTCAACTGTTTATGATCATTTTTTATATCAACAGGCTCCAATTCTTTGGAATGTTTTCTAAACCTTTCAATTACTTCTCTAGCAAATATTTCTGTCAAATATAACTGCTCTACCTCGGGCCATTGCTGAACTTTTGCTATAAGGTCTGGAGCAGAAATATCACCACGGGTCGCTTTCCATGCCAAAGATCTAGAGTGGCCGCATGGTCAGTCATCATAAAAGAGCGAGTTTGTCATTTAGTACCCAATTCTTATTCATCCTGATCTGTGAAAGAGAGATCATTAGCAGAATCAAGCTTTGGGGCAGAGGGAAAGGTATGAGGAGGCAGAGAACGATCTAATAAAAGTGAATCGTCCTGTGGTTTATAAAGCAGAGGGTAAAGAGGACTCCGAACAGGGTATTGGCCATTAACCTGTAAACGACGCTCCTTATCTTCCCTCTCTTTTGTTTCCTTCACATTTTAAGTTTCATTTCCAGTGCTTTCGCATAGATATTTTTGTGCTGTTCTTTTTCTGTTAAAGCTTGTTGTCGTCTCACACGTTCACGCGCTTCTTTCTCCCACATTCATACACAGTCAAACATATCTTGTCTACTTTTGTGCTTAAACATACATTGTTCCACATACTGAATTTTTCTAAGATCGAATGACCCATTTATAGGCCAGCGCAACTCAGGATCCTTGCTAGTGTATTTGTTCCATAATGCAATATACATTATAGAAGAAATACCATATTTAATGTACATATCTCTATTTGGGGGGAGCCGGCTGATTCTGTTCTAGATCCATATTGGTACCTCCAAGAAAGCAACACATTCTACGAAGTGTGCTTGAAACAGGCATGCCAAGAATATTGTAGTACGTACAATATTATACGTAAAATAGCACTTAACTCAAAGTGTGCCGTTCAAGTTTTCAAAGTTTTCTCATTACCTGCCTGTTAGATCTGGGGGTCTCTAGTTGGCAGAGGTAAGTACCTTAGACCAAATAGGGACCCTTGCTTCTAGTCAGGGTACAGGGACACACACGGTAGATAACCCCTGCTCACCCTCTAGGTAGCTTGGCTCGAGCAGTCAGGCTTATCCCCAAGGCAATGTGTTACGTATTTGCACTCAATCCCACAATGACCCCCCCCCGTACACCACAAAGGTAGACCACACAGGTATATATCAAAAATATATCTTTATATAGTGAAGCAGGGGAAAATATGATCACTTACAGGATATGTTGCACACGAACTTAATGGTTGCACTAGGTTACTAGGAAGTTTCTTCTATGTTAAGAACAGTCTCAAGTCTCTACACGCTATCGTAGTGGGTATTACAGCAGGGCTGTAATATCCCGTCAGCTCGTCTCACCGTGCGCGTTATGCTGCAGCCTCAGCATGGGCAGATCTTCCTTTGACAGCCCCGGCCGGTCACGTCCGCCCTTCCGCCCGCTCTCGACAATCCAACGAGCGGCGGGAAGGCAGTGCGGCCCTTCTCTTCTTGGGTTCACAGGCTGGGGGCACGCTGGATACACTCGCTGCTCCTTCAATGAAGACTGGTCACGCAGATGACTCGGGCACCACTCTGCCGGCTTCTCGGGACGTCCTGAGGTCACTGACCAATCCCAGCACGGCGTTAGTGAGGGGGCTCGATCCTGTCAACCAATGAGAGGGCAGCGGGCTCGATCTTCGCTTCGGGAGCCTCAGCAAGGTACGGCGAGATTGCGGGGCGATGTGCGGCCCTCTGGCAGTGCAAAAACCCTCACGGCAACAGGGATTTTAGCAGCTGCAGGCAACTTCCCACTCCAGGCCGGTGCAGCACAATCTTGATAGCTTAGTTCAGTTTCTTGGGAACCTTTTAACCCTGGGTTCCAGGACAGGAGGCCAGCTCTTCTCAGGCCCTTGGAGATTCAGTTTCAGACACAGCACACAGCAAAGTCTTGGTAGTACAAGCAGGCAGGGGCACAGCACACAGCAAGCCCTTCTTCTCTCCTTCAGTTGAACAGCAGAACAGGTCAGCCCTTAGAGCACACAGCAAGGCAATCTTCCTTCAGTTCCTCAGCGGTCCTTCTTCTGGCAGAGGTTCCTCTTGATTGTAGAATCTAAAAATCTGTTGTCAGGGGTCCTTTACTTATACCCCTAAAAGTCTTTGAAGTCTTTGTGCAAGTGGGCCCTGAGCCCGGTCTGATCCAGTTCTGGGTGTTGCTGGAGCACTTTGTTTTCCTGTCTTCTTCTCTCCTTTCAGAGTGAGGGGCAGAGTCGTCAGCCACCCAGCAGGAGGTGGAGCCAGCACTGTGGCAGGCAGGCACATCCCTATTCACTCCCAGGTGCTACCTCCTCCCTCCACTCTACTTGCAAATGTCGCCATTCAGCAAAGGGCTGACTCAGCCAACCTCCTGGGGGATCCCCAGCCCCTGTCACTCTCAAACCAGACAGTCAATCCACAAGCATGCCCAGGCACACAGAAGGGTCAGACAAGAGAACAGCTACTCTCTAAAAAGTACTATTCTCCAACTCAGGATTTAAAAACAACCGCTCCTAAAAGATGTGTTATTAAATGCTGAGCTCAGGGATATCAAACACTCATGTCTTATCTTGTTCCTATGAGAAGATAGGCTGATAGCCATTGGCACCAGCCTCCCCCATGTTAGCCTATGGAACAAGACAACCTTGCAGCAGTGAACACACAAAATGGCCGCTGTTCACTACCGGAGCATGGTACCTGCACTAGTACATGCTCTACCTTTTACATACACTGCACCCTGCCCAGGGGGGTACCTTGGGCCTTCCATAGGGATGACTGATGTGCACAAAAAGGGAAGGGTTAGGCCTAGTCAGTGGGGACACTGACCAGGGTGACATGGCAGTCTGGGGACTGCAGGCAGGCCTGCGGTGGCAGGCCTGAGACACCATTTTAGGGCTACTCATGTGGGTGGCGCAATCAGCGCTGCAGGCCCACTAGTAGCATCTGTCATCACCAGCCCTGGCACACACAGTGCACTTTACTAGGGACTTCAGGGTGATACAAATATGCCAATCAGGTATATCCAATCAATATGATATTTTACACAGGGAGCACTTACACTCTGGCACTGATTAGCAGTGGCAGAGTGTCCAAAGCATCTAAACCAGCAAAAACGAAATCCAGCACAGCATCAAAAATCCAGGTAGCAGAGGCAAAAGATAGGGGAAAAACTCACACCAAGGATGTCAGGTCTAACACTGCCTATATAAATTGCAATTTATATGTACCCAGACAAATCACGTTTTTGGCCAAACAAGCAAACAAATGTCGACGACCTTACCAAGCACAAATCTCCAGCCTCCCACTGCCAAGTTCTGATTCAACCAAATGGTCTCTGCACGGCGAACACGAGAAGGAATCTGAGTCGAGGACAGGCACCACCTGGAGGGTCAGGTCAGGAAGATCGGAAGGGCACCTTGGCTGCCAAGACACGGGTCTCCTCAAGCAGTGATCATCCGTAGCGAGATTCCAATCCTCCGCCAAGACCACTCCATCGGGCATCCAAGTCGCCGATGAGCCCCACAGGTTGGGCGCCAATTTGTAGAAGTAAACCTCAGCGCGGCCTACCGGTGCTAGGGGTTCGCCCTTCTTTGCGCACTAGTCCTCAGACCAATAAGTAGAGATTGGCACGAAAGCTGGAATATCAAGAAAACAGTTTATTAAACCTCATGAGGTGGAACTACATCCATACAAAACCCTTCAGCAGTATATGATGTAGCACAAGGAGTACTGAGACTGTGGGTCTTTTATACCCACACAGGGGCTTAAAAGGAGGCGGTACAAGTACACATGAGAAGATTACACACATAGATGGTCATACAGAAAATGCACAGTCAACAAGTAGGAGGAGTAATGAGTTACTGACATCAGTTAGAACAGACTGACAGTTACAGTCTAAGGCAGGTGCATGAGCAGCTACAGACTCTTCTGAGCATGTGCAGTATTGCAGGATCTAAATATAAACAGTCTCTCAGCAAAGCAACAAGGGTAGGCAACAGCGAAGACGGAAAGAGCACATGGTCAACTAAAATGGCTGCCACAAACAAGATGGATTCAGCTCATGCTAACAGCTATCTCTGCTAAATTCCCACACCGCGAACACGCAAGCGGGCCGAGACTCCGCATGGAATGAGGTGCAAGATCCGTAGTGGGGAGGGGGGGTGCCAGCGACTGCGAGAGACCTAAGAGCAGCAGAGAGGCAAGACTGGTGCGGCCTCACCAGCAAGCAAGCAGTTACCAGCACTCATCCGATCCAAAGCACAAGATGAAAATAAACCCTTGGGGGGGGGCGCACCAACCCCAGAAGTAGACCAACAATCAAACGAAGTGGAGAGAGCTTAAGATGCGGCAATCCCAGAACCGGGCAGCTTAGAGCATACACCCGAACCAGGACAGATTCCACAGAGGGCCCAGGCAAGGCACAAAGCCCAGGGGTCAGCTCGTTGAGACCACTCCACAGGAAAAACACCAACATCCATCTAGGTAGCCAAGTCTGTGACACCAGAGGGAGCCAGGAAATGTCGAGGTAGTCCAGACCCGAACTCAACCCCCAACAAACAGAGGCAGCGTGGGCTCCGTCGGCAAAAGGCGATCAAGGAAATCACTGGCCTGAGGGACACAGCAGACTTCGCAGGCCCTCAGCAGCGCCAGCAACCACGGTCACCACGTCCCACACGGAGCCGCGGAGGAACCCAACAGCCCACCCCTGCAACAGCAGCCAGTGACAATCACTGCCCATGGGGTCGTCGCCGCTGTGGCAATCCGTCCTGCAAATGTTGCCAGTCCCCGCCGAACAAGCAGCCACAGTCAGCGAGGTCCAAGGGAACGGCGCTGCGTGGGTGATCTGGTCCATCTCCAGTAGAGCAGCAGTCGTGGAGGATTCCGCCCATAGACAACCATCGGACAGGTAAGATTGATGCAGACTGTAGTTTTAGAAGTTATGTTTTTTAAGGATTTTTTTTTTATCACAGGCTGTCCCAGACTCCAAGTTAGATGAAAGAGTATTGGCATTGGAGGGAGAGGGCAGAGGATCGCAAGGCTAAATCAGGGATTTAAGAGCTATGAGTATCCCCAGCCTGGAGCTTCCTAGAGGTGCTTCTCTCCAGCGGCCAGTTTTAGTTTCTCAATTGACCTACCGTACTAGTGACTGCAGGATAACGGTGTGGATTTGGGCCATTTAATACACCGAAATGGTCAGCGCATTCAAGGCTTCCCTATTACAGTGTCAGCAGTGGTTCATTGCAGTATTGCGGATAGCTCCAGCACTGTTCAGAGATGGATATGGCGCGGGCCTCTCTGGTGCAGCTCAGCAAAGAGGACTTCTGAAACCAGTGATACGACCACATCCAGTACTTAACTCTCTGGTGTTCGGCCTGCCCTAGCTTTGGGATCAGCGACAATTGTGCTGACTTGTGATAAGAGTCTACGATTCCGCTCTACAACATCATGGGCAAGGATAAGGCAACACGGGCCACGCAACAGATGGAAATGGACAAGTGCACTGCCCCACATACAAGTGGTGGTCAGCAGACAATGGAGGGGGAGACACCCCCAACTGTGCCAGAACCAATGGGGACTCAGATACTAGCAGCCATTGAGGCATCTGGCTTGGCAGTGCAGGTGAAATTTAAAGCAATACCAATTGATGTGAATCTATTGAGAGCAGACCTGCGCAAGGTGACGCAACGATCAACGGAAATGGAGAGGCAAGTGACCAAACTCAGAGAAGAAGTCTCCCAGCTAAAGAAAACAGTGAGTACACTTGAAGCCCTTTCAAATAAACTGGAGAACAGGATGGAAGATGCAGAAGGGCGATCGTGCAGATGCAACCTCCCATTCGTGGGATTACCGGAGGGCACTGAGAAGGGCAGATCAGAAGTTTTCTTGGAAGACTGGATTAAATTGATGCTATCTTTGGCCCGGCTCTCCAACTTCTTTGTCATGGAAAGGGCTCATGGATCTCTGGCCCCGCCACCGCAGCCAGGTGCTCCCCTCAAACAATCATTGCCAAGTTTCTGAATTACATAGACAGGGATGAAATTCTGCAGATGGTCCGAAAACAGGGGGACCCGAAGTTCGGCAATGCCACCAATCAAGTTTTCCCATATCACACCAGAGCTGCAGAGACTATAGTTCTGAGGTGTCAAGCAAAAACTGTCAGCCATGGGACCACAATATATGTTTCTGTATCCCGCCAAGTTGAAGGTGATTCATGATTGCTGGACTTTCTTCTTCACGATGCCGGAGGAAACGTGGGATTAGCTGGAGCTATGGAGCAGGGACCGAATACAAGCTACATCTGCGGTGCGGAGATGAGGCACATCTAGGAACCTTGTGACATTGGGAACACACCAGCGGAAATGGAGCAGACGTAGAAGGAGGACTCGGTCAGGTGCAAGAGTGATAGTGAGGACTGATGGCACTATCTCATTGGAATCTCAACAGAAGGAGAGGGCAGAGGCCTGGGCACTGGTTGAGATGGTTACATCGGCAGGTTCTTCCAGTGCCGTTCGGAGATGCAGGAGGAAACTGGACTCGGTCAGGTGCAAGAGTGATAGCGAGGACTGATGGCACTATCTCATTGGAATCTCAACAGAAGGAGAGGGCAGAGGCCCGGGCACCGGTTGAGATGATTACATCGCTGGGGTCTTACTGTGCTGCTTGGAGATGCAGGAGGAGACTGGAGGTTTGCCATTGGATGCTGTAGAGTTCTGAAAGGAATGAAGGAGTGGTGTCTGAAGGTTGTGGGTAAAGGACCGCACCAATGCCAGTTTTAAGGGACAAAAACCTACCTTGAACAAGGTGATTGAACTGGCAGTTACTTAATGTGCATATTGGGGACATCCTCACCTGCAAACTCTGTGTTTGTTTAGTCACATGTCCATTTTTCTTGAGCGATATTGCTGGATGTCTGATTATACAATTAGCGACATTTGGATAGTTTCACGGGGCGGCTGCTTCCAGGAGGGCAACATCCCCTACTAGCATTATTTTGATTGGCATATTGTTTTACACCCACTATTATAGACCACTTGGTCATTTGTTAATATTGAGTAACCGTTGTGCACACACAAACATATTGTTGGGAGAGGTGGGACACGGGGACACGTAGGAGTAGGGCAGTGACTGGGTTATTTTAGCGTAACCATCTAACTTCTTTGCATTTTTCATAAGGGAACATCCATTAAAGTTCCCACAGAACTCCAACACTTGACTGGCATAGTGGTGTTGCCGGGAGGGTGGTTCATTGGGATGTATGGGCAGGCACTAGTTGTGTTGTGGGGGGCTTACCTGGGGTGGGAGGAACAATGTTCTTTGCTATTTAAATCACAGTGTTTTAAGTTGTATTCAGCACCAATACGTTTTATTGGGATGTGGAGGTTGGGGGCCAGCGGATGGGGAGCATGGCAGCCAGGGGAAGGGTAGATGTGTGAGGATTTGGTGTGAAATTGCTGAAGTAGTCCGAATGCTGTCCTGGAACGTAAGGTGGCTCACTTCCTTTGCAAAGATATACCCGATGCACACCTACCTTAGATGGATGAGAGTAAGCATCGCTTTTCTCCGACACATCTCATGAAGGTAGAAGACCAAAAGCTTGGTAAAAAATGACAGGGACAGTTGTTCTCCTCTACCTATTCATTAAACGCTGGCGGGATGTGTCAATATGGGTGGCCCCAGAAGTTCCTGTCCACTTGAGGGGACAGTCAGAGGATGTGGAGGGTTGCTACATACTGTTGCATTGTATACTGGATGGTCGTGAAGTGTGCCTGATGAATATCTATGCTCCCAATATTGATGATGGAGTGTTCTTTGGTACCTTGGAGACCGCGCTGCTCCCATACACGGGATCCCCAATTGTTTGTGCGGGGGATTTCAATTGTGTACTGGATGGGCATTTAGATAGGCACCTATGGTGAGTGGGCATGAAACCCTGGATGGAGGCTCTTAACAGGAGGTTATGCACGGCTTCAGTTGGTAGATGTGTGGCAGGAGCTTCACCCCACGACACAGGACTATACCTGTTACTCCTCAATGCGTGGTACTCACAGCAGTTTAGACGGATTCCTTCTTGCAGGTAAGGGAGTTCTTGATATTGTGGAAGTATCTTCTTTGGTGCGGTTTCTTTTTGACCACACTCTACTACTCTTGAAATGTGGGGTGCGGGGACGGCGTCCTGCTATTCCTTTGTGGAGGTTCAGACCTGAGTCATTAGGAGAACCTGAATATGCCATAGATGTTCAGGACATGCTTTGGGGCTTTTCCAATTCCAATTGGGGTACAGCGAGTTCACGCAGAATGGAATGGGAGACACTAAAGGTGGTCATCTGAGGGCGAGGCTAGATAAAACATATGGTATCAGGAAAAAGTTGGATCAGGAACTGGGAGAGAAGGAATCACAGCTTGCTGGGCTGCAGCGATGCATGCAGGGATGGGAGGGGCATGAGATAGTGCTGGCAGCGGGACAAGATAGCGCTGATAGTGGTGCACAGAGCAGTGGCAAAGGTATGGGATAGGCTTGATAGCCATGTCCGGATGGACTAGCGGCAAGATCAGTTGGGTACATGCTGGCATGGTTGCTTAAGAGGGAGAGTCCTCCTCTAACAATCTTCGCTCTCCGGGTGCCTGATGGTGTACTGATTATGGGTCAGATGGCTGTTACATAGCTACTGCGTGCTCACCTTGCCGGAATAAATACTGCGCCGCCACGGGTGGAAGATACGGGAGTCGCTGACTTCCTGGAACGGGTGACTCTTCCTCAATTAATGCCAGCACAGGTGGAGGGATTGGGTGAGATCATAACATTGGAGGAACTGAAGGAGGCGCTCCGAGTTATGGATAGAGGGAAATGCACGGGACCCGACAGATTGCCAGTTGAGTATTACCAGGCGAACGCTGCCACCTTGCTCCCGGCACTTTTGGAAACCCTCTCAGAAGCCCATGACCTGGGCGAGCTTCTGACACATATGAGAGAAGCAGTTAATCTCATGCTTCCAAAGCCGGGCAAGGATCCTGTGGATCTGGGGTCATATAGGCCTCTCTCCATACTGAACATGGATATAAAATTTCTCTCAAAGGTCTTAGCACTTCAGCTATGGCGGGTTATAACACATTTGGTGAGGGAGGACCAATATTGTTTTGTGCCGGACGGGGATTACACATGAACCGTAGAAGGTTACTTCATGTGATGCCAAAGACATGAAAATCTGTATTCGGACCCGATTTGGTATCATTAGATACAGAGAAGGCTTTTGATACCCTGTCTTGGCCGTATCTGTGGGAAGCCCTAACCTGAATGGGATTGTGAACCGGATACCTATTGTGGGTCCAACTGCTTTATAAATTGCTCATTTCAAGAGTGCGTTTGGGTACTGAGGTGTCCAAGGATTTCAGTTAAGGAAAGGGTATTCGACATGGCTGCCCATTGTCACCTCTTTTTGTGATACTTGCGATATATGTTAGAGACCAATTGCTAGACTAGGGCATACCAGTCAGAAACAATCATCATGTTGTGTCGCTGTATGTGGATGACATCTTGGTATATGTGAGGGACCCTGAACGTTCAGTTCCGCTCCTCATGCAGCTACTAGGGCATTTCGGCGAAGCGTCGGGGCTACATATTAATCGCCACAAGACGGTGCTCTATCCTCTGGTGGCCTTGGTGGGTAGAGAAGAGGCAGATCTTCCATCTGTTGGAATGCCATGGGAAGCACACTGCTTCCGGTATCTTGGGCTCCAGATTACTCATGATAGCCACTTCCAATACATACTGAACATGGGGAGAATCCTGGATGGGCTTGAGCGGTCAATCCGATTCTGAACCATGCTGCCTCTGTCTGTAATGGATAGGGTGGCACTGAGTAAAATGGTTCTCCAGCTTTGTTGTCTTTACTCGAAGCAGAACGATTTTTGCACACTGCCGCTGGCGATGTTTCAATAACTAGATAAGTTATTGGAGGACTTGGTATGGGCGAGCAAGAGGTGCAGGGTGCACATGGCGGTGTTGCAACTGGATCTAGGTGAGGGGGGACAGGGACTCCCCGATCTGCAACTGTATTATCTAGCAGGTTTCTTACAGTATGTGGCAATGTAGTGTGATGCTGAACCTAACTAGGAAAAGAGCTTGATGTAGGGATCTGCTGGTACTGCCCAGCTCCCTCATTTGCTGATGAGCGACAGGGATCTGCCATCGGGCACTCCTTTTTGCATCATCGCTGTGACACGAGCAAGGGACCTGGCAGTTCGGAAAGTCATTAAGAGAGTACCATACGCCTCGCTTCCCCCGCTTTGGTGGTTATGCCCTTTCTGCGAATCTGTGAATGTTGAGGGTTGGATAGCAGGGGGTTGTCAATTTTATTAACTTAGTGGTCATGGGAATGCACCACGGGGTCGATGATCAACAGTTTCTGCAATATGCAAGCATTTCTTGCACTGTCAGAGAGATATGGCCCACCTTCCCCGAGGAGCCAAAGCAATTTCATGTACTCGGGGTAATTCTGGACTCGGGCTCCTATAAAGGCATTATGTCGAGAGTAAACACAGCCCTGAAAGCTGATAGGACGACGATTGTTGCAGCACAATGGGAAGCATGAAAAGACCACTATTAGACAATGAATGGCCCAGGGCGCGAGCGCAGGTGCGTGATGTAGCCAGCAACGCCCGCTTCAAACTGCTACACTTTTATTTTACATACCATGGTTACCTGACCCCAGCCCGTCTACATAGGGCAAACCCAACGAGGTTGCCGGGATGCATTAGATGCGGGATCACGCCTGCAGATTTCTGTCATGTGGCATGGAACAACTCCAATCGTACTGGAGTGAAGTACACGGGGAAATGCGCAGAGTGATAACGGTGGCAGTAGAAATTTCAATTCACCATTGCCTTATGGGTTTTCTACCCCTTCCCAAGAAGGGAAGGAAAATACAATATACATTTGCCCAGCTGGACCTGCTGCTAGCATGCCGCCCTATAGCTATACATTGGGCCAGTCCCATGCCCCTGGCACTCACTAAATGGAGAGCGGATCTGTTCTGATGGGCGGTGGCCGAGGGGTGTAGGCTCCAGAGAGCGCTTACAGATGAACATGCAGAAAGGGATCTTGAGTTGTGGTCGAGTATATTGGATGCACCTGGGTAAAGCTGTGGGAATGGAGTGAAGGGTAGAACAGGGAGGGAGTGATGAGGAAGGAGACACCGATACGAGCGGAGAGAGTCAGCGGGAAGGAGTACTAAACTCACACGTATCACCCAACAGTGAACACTTATTGGATCAATCAATCAATCAACCATTGAATTTATAGAGAGCACTACTTACCCGTAAGCGTCTCAAGGCGCTGGGGGCAGGGGGTGCTGTTACTGCTCCAAGAGCCAGGTCTTGAGGAGTTTTCTGAAGGTGAGAAGGTCTTGGGTTTGCCGTAGGTAGGTGGGGAGGGTGTTCCAGGTCTTGGCGGCGAGGAAGGAGAAGGATCTGCCACCGGTGGTCGTTCGTCGGGTGCGGGGGACAGTGGTGAGGGGCGAGGCTGGCTGAGCAGAGCTGGCGGGTGGGGGTGTAGAAGCGGAGTTTGTTGTTGAGGTAGGCTGGTCCGGTGTTGTGGAGGGCCTTGTGTGCGTGGGTGAGTAGCTTGAAGGTGATCCTCTTTTTGACGGGAAGCCAGTGTAGGTTTCTCAGGTGGGGGGTGATGTGGCTGCGGCGTGGGATGTTGAGGATCAGTCTGGCGGAGGCGTTTTGGATGCGTTGTAGTCGTAGCAGGAGTTTGGCCGGGATCCCTGCGTAGAGTGCGTTGCCGTAGTCTAGTAGGCTGCTGACGAGGGCCTGGGTCACAGTTCTCCTTGTTTCGGTGGGGATCCTCTTGTAGATCCTGCAGAGCTTGCGGAGGGTTTTGTAGCAGGAGGAGGAGACTGAGTTGACCTGCTTTGAAATGGAGAGGGAGGAGTCGAGGATGAATCCCAGGTTGCATGCATGGTCAGTGGGCGCCGGTGCTGTACCTAGTGTGGTGGGCCACCAGGAGTCGTCCCAGGCAGAGGGGGTGGGCCCGAGGATGAGGACCTCCGTCTTGTCCGAGTTCAGCTTCAGCCGGCTGCTCCTCATTCATTCGGCGATGGCCCTCATGCCTTCGTGGAGGTTGGTCTTGGCGGTGTGTGGGTCCTTGGTGAGGGAGAGGATTAGCTGGGTGTCGTCGGCATAGGAGATGATGTTGAGATCGTGTTGGCGGGCGACTTGGGTGAGGGGAGCCATGTAGATGTTGAACAGCATCGGGCTGAGGGACAAGCCCTGGGGTACGCCGCAGATGATGTTGGTTGCTTCGGAGCAGAAGGGGGGGAGGCGGACGCTCTGGGTTCTTCTGGAGAGGTAGGATGTGGTCCAGTCCAGGGCCTTCTCCTGGATTCCGGCATTTTGGAGGTGTGTTTTTAGCGTGCAGTGGCATACCGTGTAGAAGGCGGCTGCCAGGTCTAGGAGGATGAGGGCTGATGTTTCGCCGTTGTCCAGTTGAATCCTGATGTCGTCTGTGGCGGCGATGAGGGCTGTCTCGGTGCTGTGGTTTCTTCGGAAACCCAGACTGGGATGCGTCTAGGATGTTGTTGTCCTCGAGCTAGCGGGTCAGTTGCGTGTTGACGACTTTCTCTAGGACCTTTGCTGGTAACAGGAGCAGGGAGATGGGCCGGAAGTTCTTGAGGTCCTTGGGGTCTGCCTTGGGCTTTTTGAGGAGAGCGTTGATCTCAGCGTGCTTCCAGCTGTCCGGGAAAGTGGCTGTCTCGAGGGAGGTGTTGATAACTTTCCGAAGTTGGGGTGCGATGGCTGTATCTGCTTTGTTGAATATGTGGTGCGGGAAAGGGTCCGACGGTGATCCCAAGTGGATGGAGTTCATGATTTTGCGTGTTTCGTCATCGTTGTGGTGCGGGTGGTGTTCGTCTGTGTGTTGGGGCCGGGTGCTGGCGGGGCGTTCATGGTGTTGAAGCTTTCGTGGATGTCGGCGATCTTGCGGTGGAAGTAGGTGGCCAGTGCGTCGCACAGTTCTTGTGAGGGCGGGATATCATTGGTGTTGTCGCTGAGGTTGGAAATTTCCTTGACGATGCTGAAGAGTTCTTTGCTGTCATGTGCATTGCTTTCTAGGCAGGCTTTGAAGGATGATCTCTTGGCTGTCCTGATGAGTTGGTGATGCTTGCGGGTGGCGTCCTTGTGGGCTGCGTGGCTGCTCGAAGTTCATTCGTGGAGCCATTTCTTCTCTAATTTCCGGCATGGTCGTTTGGAGGCCTGGAGCTCTTCTGTGAACCAGGCGGCTTTCTTGCTGGTGCGGTTGTTGGAGGGTTTCTTAAGCGGGGTGAGGGTGTTGGCGCACTCATCTGTCCATTGACTGAAGTTGCGGGCGGCGGTGTCTGGGTCTGTGGGGTTGGTGGGCGGGTTCTGGGTGAGGGTGTCGGCCAGCCGGTCTTTGGTGACTTTGCTCAAGCAGCGATGTCGGGTGCCGAAGATTCGTTCCACCTGGTCTCGGTCAGGAAGGCGACGTCTGGGGCGGAGGTGTCGAGCAGGTCCCAAAGCTCGACAGCGTGTTTGCCTGTGGAGCGGGTGTTCAGGAGTATGCAGCGGAGGTGATTGAGTTCAGTCTTCAGTGGTTTGGCGGTTTTGTCGCAGGTGAATCTGCAGTTGTGGCAGGAGAAGGGTCCCTGGGTGCGTTTCGGGGTGGCCTGGATGCAGGTGTGGTGTTGTCCGGTGTTGAGTGCGTGGAGAGTGCTGGTGTCGTACCTGAGTTTGGCGTTGTGGCGTTTGCGGGGTCCAGGGGTTCTGGCGCTGGGCGCGGTCCAGGTACCAGACGGGCGCAGACGGGCTTGTCTCTGGCTCGCCTCCGGCTGCGCAGCGGCCTCCATGATAAGATGGGGAGGGAGGGAGGAGTAGCTGGGAGGCGGGAGCGGGGCGGCGAATGGGCGACAAGGGGGGCGGGCCGCCGGGGAGCAGTGGCAGGAAATGGGCAGGGGTTACAGAAGCGAAAAAGGGGAGGGGGAGAGGCAGCGGGAGAAGGGGGAAAAAGGGAAACGGAAAAAAGAGAAGAAAACAGGGCACAAAAGGCACAAAACAGTAAATTATACAAAACCAAACAGTAAGTTATGCAAAACGGGGCAAACACTGGGCAGCAAGGAGCAGCAGAAAGGCGGGCGGCAGTCAGGAACCGTGGGATCGAACCTGCGCCTCACAGCACCACGGAGCAGCAGCAGGAGCACTGGCGCAGCAGGAGGAGCTGTGCGACAGAGGGGGAGCGACCCGGCCTGCGGGCAGGGTCAGGGTCATTGGGTCAGACCGGATCTGATAGTGCCTTTGAATAGGCAATGCGACAAACTTGTGTTTGAAAATGGAGCCCCCACCGCTGGCCGCACACATACACTCTGTATAGTAGTACACAAAAGAGGAAAGTGGCGGGTTTTGTTCATCCCTCTCTTTCTCATGGAGCTGAGAGTGCACATCGGGCTCCCCCATCGCTCTGCACCTACCGCACGTACCTAGATGAGACTGGCTGTGTTAAACTGTAATTATGCTGCAATGTTATTTCTTTGTATTTCTTTTGATGTAAAACTGAATAAACAAATCTTTATAAAAAAAAGTTCAAAGTAGATGTCCTGCCATTTAGATACATTGCACCCTGCCCTCTGGGTTGTCCAGGGCCTCCTTAGGGATGACATATGTATATAAAGGGAAGGTTTGGGACTGGCAAAAGGTTATTTTGAGAGGCCGAAATGGCAGTGTAAACTGCACACACAGGTGCAATTGCAGGCCCGAGCCATGGTTAAAGGGCTACATAAGTGGGTGGCATGCACACACACACACATTGTTGGGAGAGGTGGGACACGGGGACACATAGGAGTAGGGCAGTGACTGGGTTATTTTTTACGTAACCGTCTAACTGCTTTGCATTTTTCATGAGGTAACATCCGTTGAAGTTCCCACAGAACTTCAACACTTGACTGGCATAGTGGTGTTGCCGGGAGGGTGGTTCATTGTGATGTATGGGCAGGCACTAGTTGTGTTGTGGGTAAGGGTGGGCGTAGTTCGCGAAGTAGCACTTCGCGAAGCTACGCAAAGTGAAGTTCGCACTACGCGAGCTACGCGTAGCACTTCACGAACTGTGTAGTAACATGTTCGCACTGTGCAAGATGTTGTTTTCAATGATTGCACAGTGCGGACAAGCAACCGGCACTGTGCAATCATTGAAAATGGCATCTTGCACAGTGCGAGCTGTAGTTTTCTGCTGCTCGAGTAGATTTTTACTCAAGCGGCAGCTTTCTCAACGCGAACTGGTAGTTTCTCATCGCGAGCGGTCGCGAGCATACGCGACCCCTCGCAATGAGAAACCTGACCTCCTCGCGTTGGGAATCTCGCCAGGAGGTTTATTTTCCATGCTCGCGATCGCCAACTTGATGTTGCTGATCGCGAACAAGGAAAAAGTCTCGCCGGGGTGTCATTTTGCTTGCTCGCGGTCGCCAACTTGACGTTGAGGACCGCGAGCAAGCAAAAAATGACCGCAGCACTACGCAACACTACGCTACGCGTGTTCGCACTGTGCTACGTGCAGTTCGCGTAGTGCGAAGTAGCGCGAACTTCGCAAACTACGCGAGCGTAGCGTAGTGCTTCGCCCAGGCTTAGTTGTGGGGTGCTTACCTGGGGTGGGCGGGCAATGTTCTTTGCTAGTTAAATCACAGTGTTTTAAGTTGTATTCAGCATCAATATGTTTTATTGGGATGTGGAGGTTGGGGGCCAGTGGACAGGGAGCAGGGTAGATATGTGAGGATTTGATGTAAAATGGCTGAAGTAGTCCAAATGCAGTCCTGGAACGTAAGGTGGCTCACTTCCTTTGCAAAGAAATACCGGACGCACACCTACCTTAGATGGATGAGAGTAAGCATCGCTTTTCTCCAGGAGACACATCTCATGGAGGCAGAAGCCCAAAGCTTGGTAAAAAAAATAGCAGGGACAGTTGTTCTCCTGTACCTATTCATTATATACTCGCTGCAGGCCCATTAGTAGCATTTGATTTACAGGCCCTGTGCACTTGTAGTGCACTTTACTAGGGACTTATAAGTAAATTAAATATGCCAATTGTGGATGAACCAATATTACCATATTTAGGGGTGACAACATAAGCACTTTAACACTGGTTAGCAGTGGTAAAGTGCACAGAGTCATAATACCAGAAAAACAAGGTCATAAACAGGGGAGGGGGAAGGCAAATAGTAGAGGAAAAAAACACCCCAGGACTGGCAAGTCTAACACTGCCATTTCAACATGGCAAAATAAACTTTTTATCAGGCCTAAATCTTCCTTTATAATACATATGTCACCTCTATATTAGTGGGGCATTGGATCGGGTCACAGCCTGAGGCACTGTTAAATAGGCTGATAAATTCTGATTGTCTATCCCAAATATATAATAGATTTGTTTGTTAGCGTGAGATGACCAGCTCTCTTCAATGATCCAGCCTCCCTGTTTAATCTCTCTAAGGTTGAGATCAAACAACTTGAGGAGGATAGGTGGATAAAGGAATGTGCTAAGGGAAGCCTGTACAGTATAATGTGTTGAATGCAAAACCTAGTATTCACACCGATTGAGTACATGTTTACAAGTCCCAATATAGATTTGTGTTGACTCGTAAATAGGGGTGGGCGGAATTTGCGAAAGCGACTTTCGCAAATTATCGCGAAAATGTTAAAAATCTCCGCAAACAAGCGGAAATATCGCGAAGATGCGGAAGTTTTTTTCCGGCATGTTCGCGAGATTTTCTGCATGGTTGCGGGTCGCCAACTTACCCATGTGGTTGCTTGCGGGCGCGGCCATCTTGTTTTCAGTTGTCTCGCGGTGCATGATCGCGAGAAAAAAGACGTGATCGCACGACGCATGACGTCACTGCGGACACGAACTGTCGCGAGACAGCGCAAATGGCTAAAACAATACACATCTCATGGAGAACGCGACCGGATCGGGAAAACTTGTCGGCGAACGCGGGGATTCAGGTAAGGCGATCGGGCGCGCGCGAGAATGTATTATTTTACAGCGCGAGCAAGAACCAAATTATCGCAAAGCTGCGGAATGCAGAAATTTTGACATTTCCGCGCTCTCCGTGGAACGCGGAAATGCCAAATTATCGCAAATTCCGCGAACGGAACGGAAATTTTGCCCAGGCCTACTCGTAAACAGTGCATAGGGCAAGGTGTATTGCATTTAAACAGTTGTGCATGTCCAAGTAGTAAAAAAACTCCAAAATTCGATTTTCACTACTACAAGGTCTTCCTTGTCCCATATGATAATATTGGTTTACCTTATTACATATAATAAGTGATATCTTTTGTGTGGGAGCAGGTAGGAATGTCTGTCTGTCTGATGTCTGAAGAATTGAGATTTAAATCCCTCTTTAATGGTAAAGTCGTATTTTAAGTCACAATTCGGTAAATGCCGCTTTTAGAAAGTTGATATTTTCTTCTCTTAAACATTTGGTGTCTTCAGCCTCTTTCTGAGTCACATGATTAGGTGTAGTTGGTATTTGTGTATTCCTCTCAGACAGTAACAGAATTGAGGATCTAGGTGTTGGCAGGCTTGTTGGGGGGGGGGGGCTGGAGCTGTCACCTTCCACACTTGCACAAAGGCACTGGCCCAGCTCACAAACATAGGACTTCACACTAGCCTATTATGCCCCCAGACAGACTGGGACCAGGGCAACGGGGCAAGAAATTCCAAACACTTCTGGAAGGAAAAAACACAGAAGCTTCTCCACTTCAAAGTGGGCACCAGGTATAATAAAAAGGGGGACCCTCTGACCCACGCTTCAGTACATTCTTGGACCTGTGGATACTACAGAAGGACTGCCCTGCTGCCAGAGAGAAAACATGCATATTGAGGCCTGTCCTGCTGTTTGAGAACGAAGAGTGGGCCTGCACCCTTGATCCCAGGCTCAATTGACCCGGGGGTCAACTGACTGACCACGTCTTCTCAGCTATAGGGACACAAGATGCTCTAGATGTCTCCTTTCAACTGCCCATTACATATGCTACACTGGACCTGCCTGGACCTGTAAGTGGACCTGACTGAGCCCTGCTGGCCTCTGCTGGAGTGTGCTCCTGATCCTCAAGAGGTGCCTCTCAGGTCCTGGACCCATGGTGTGGCACCAGTTGAGCTCATCCTAAAAGAAAAGGAGAAATCCTGAAATTTTGGGCTCCTCGCGACCTCTAACTGGTGCATTTGTGCCAATATCTTGCAGCCCGCGCTGACCGGCAATGCGAAGATCCAGTGAACCCAACTTTTTGTGCTACAACAACCACCAGAGACGACCAGCAACTGAAGATCTGCACTTCGCGCTACACCATCAACAGCCTGTAATAACTGCCAACGCGTATCTCCAGCTATGACATTCCATGATGTCCAATAGGATCTTCGCGCTACAGCAATAACTGTGCATGATGCCCGGCCTGCTCTTCACACTACAGTACCAACCACCCACGGCTCTATCCATGCTCTTCCTGGCCTCCTCCACCACTAACAGAACACTTTAGCCTGGACTTTAGAAGGTAACTTTTTCAGCAGAACTAACCCAGTCCCTGTATCTGGTCCATGCTCCATAGCAGTCGGACTGAACCTCTGACTTTCACCCGGTCTCGCATGACCAGATAACTGCAAGTGGCACTTTGGTCTTTTAGGCACTGTACTTCCCGAAAACATTAAAATTGTAATTCTTTGGTTTGACTGATTGCATTTTTTTGTTTTGGTGTCAAAATATGTATCAAATATTACCTAATTTTCCTAAATTGGTGTGGGAATGTTCTTGTATTCTCTTCTCACTTTATTGTTGTTTGTGTGCTGCATAAATTCTTTATACACTGCCTCTAAATTAAGCCTGACTGCTTTTGTGCCAAGTTACCAGAGGGCCAAGCACAGGTTAAATTAGTGACTGTTGTGGTTCACCCTGACAAGGATTGTGGCTGTTGCTTGAGTAAAGTTTCACCCTCCCGCCAACCAATCGAGCCTGAAGTGGGGGGCCCACCTCTAGTCATCAGGGGCTCTTGTAAAGACCTCTCATACCTTTGGGCCACTTTCATAAAACTGCAAACAAGACCTAGGATTACTCTGGGGCACTAGAAAAACCACGAGCAGCGCCTACAGAATTATTGTGTTTTAAAGAACTATTGCCACGGGTCTGGGGGTCCCGTTATGTGAGGATTTGGTAAAACTTTACCCTTCATATGGACTCCCACAAAGATACCCTTTTGAGTGTTTGGCACGCCCCTTTGAGTGTCGAATCACAGCTTCTTGGGGGTGTGGGGGGTCTTTAGCCCCATTAGGGGCCGGCTAGTATGGAAGAGGACCAGTCCTGCCAGCCAAGAGACAGAGCATTATCCGAGGACCGTGGTGTGGTGCACGACCCTCCAGACCAGAGCAGAGCAACGCACAGGAAGCCCCTCTGAAGGAAGCAGTGGGGTTTGAGTATAACTTGACTTCAACACTCTTACTAACCTTGAATGTGACTGGCCTCGGTGCCCGAGACATTCCAAGCCTCGTACAGATCTTGGCATTCCACGATGGCCTTTAGTTCCTTAGCTGCAGGGTTTAGCTGTGTGTGAATTAAAGTACTTTTCTGTTCAAGATAAAAGACAGACTCGGTTGCTAGCAGGACTGTCGGCAGGTTCGGGGTCCGTGAGCACACGCCACTCCCCCGAGGAAGCGCTGGACTGCTCGAGAGCGCTAGTCTCAGAGTCAAATGCTAAAAGGGTGCTTTTATGACGAATTGTAAGGCACCCCCATGACACCAATGGGGAAGGCCTCAATTGTGACAACTTGTCACCAGCAACACTAACTATCTAGGGCCCCACGACTCAGAAACAGGTGTCAAATTACTTCACAACCTCTCCATTCCACTGTTACCCCCCCCCCCCCCTCGGGTCCACCCGCGGGCCTTCTGCGGTGTCCCTCCTCCCCTACCACGTTCACATCCTCTCCTTCACACCCTCCCTTTCTTTTACACCTTCTCCACCTCCTCACTCTCTCTCTGCCCCTCCGTTCTCCCATCACACTCTCTCCATCCCCTCACGCGTTTTACCCTTCCTCCACCACACCTTCTTGTACCTCTTAAACCCTTTCCGCCCCTACACCACTTATTAAAACCCTCACAAACTCTCAGCTTCTCTTTATCCCCTCTTCGATCCTTCTCCGTCCCTTCACACCCTCTCATCCCCTCACATTCTTTCGGTCTCATACTCGCTGTGTACCCCTCCTCCCCTCTCACCCCCTCTCACCCTCTCTGTCCCTCTCCTCACCCTCACACCCTCGTCCATTCACACCCTCACATCCCCTCGCATTCTTTCCGTCTCATACTCGCTATATAACCCCCCCGCCCCTTTCACCCTCACTGTCCCTCTCCTCACACTCTCTCCTGCATCTCATTCTAGGCCCCTCTATCACCCCGTCACACCTCACGGCCACCACTCCTTCCCTTTACACCCTCTCATCCCTTCACATCTCCTCCGTCCTCTCGCACTTTCTCTAGTTCTCGACCACACTTTCACACACTTCTCTCACACACTTTCTATATCCCATCACACCCTCACTGTCCCTCTCTCCACTCTCCTGCATCTCATACCTTCTGGGACCCTCTGACACTGATCACACCTCACAGCCACCACTCCTTCCCTTTACACCCTTCCAACACCCCTTAACACCCCATAACCCCTCCCCCTCTCACCTACTCTGTCCCTCTCACATTCTCTCCGCCCTGCCGACACCCTCTCCCCCTCCCCCTCAGCCACCCCTTCACACCTACTCCACCACCATATCCGTCCCTCCACCACCCCTTCACACCCACTTCCCCCGCCCCTCCCCCCGCACCTTCTCCGTCACTCCGCCCCCTTACACCCCATCGCACCCTCTCCGTGGCTCAGCTAGCTACCCCTTCACATCCACTCCCCCCACACCCTCGCTGTCCCTCAGCCACCCCTTCACATCCACTCCCCCCCGCACGCGCTCCGTTCCTCCGCCACCCCTTCACACCCACTCCCCCCGCACCCTCTACCACCCCTTCACACCCCCTTGCACCCTCCCCGTCGCTCAGCTACCCCTTCACACCCACTCCCCCGGCACCCCCTCCGTCTCTCCGCCACCCCATCACACCCCCTCGCACCCTCCCCTCACCGAGCCCGTACGTTATGACTTCATCCGCCGCCCGGGCGGGCGGCGGGGCCATAAATCTTCATAAAGCCTGCCGTGTGATTAATGCCTGGTCCGGGGCCGCGCGCTGGACCCTTCCCATTAGCGGATAATAGGATGACGGAGCGGCCCTGTCTCCGCCACTAGCCGCCTGTCATTTGTTCCACTTTGCAGTCCATTTGCTTGGGAGACTACAAGGTACTCCATCAAAAATATTTTCAGAGTTAATTTCCGTCCCTTAATCTGCTTGATTCTTATTTTGTATCGAATGGCAGCATCGATTTTCATGGCGTCTAAATTAAATAAGCCTCTTTTCATGCATGGGGGAGCCGGGGCGAGAGAAAGGGAGCTGGGGGCGGGAGCTGGGTGGGGGGCAGAGGGAAAGAAGGGAAGCAGAAGGAGGAGAGCGAGTAAAGGAGGGAGTGGAGAGAAGGGAAGGAGAAGAAAAGAGAAGGACAGAAGAAGGAAATGGAGAAAACGAGGGGTTAGACGGAAAGAGGTGAAACAAGAGGAAGAAGGAAAAAGGACAGAAGAGCGAGAGAGAGAGAGAGAAAGCGAGGGAGTGAAGGGTAGAAGAGGGGAAGAATATAAAACGGAAGAAAAATGTGTGAGAAAATGAGGGAGTGGAGGGAGGGGATGGAGAAGAAAAAAGACCAGCAGGAGAAGGAAGGTGTAAAAAGGAAGGAGTGGAGGGAAAGAGAGGTGAAGAAGGAAAGAAGAGAAAACGGCAAGAAGAATGAGAGAGGGAATGAGGGAGTGGAGGGGAGTAGAAAAGGGGAAGAAGAGGGGACGACAGAAGAACAAGATATAGAAAATGAGGGAGTGGAGGGAAGGAGAAAAGAGGGGAAGAAGAGAGAACGACAAGAAGAATGGAAGAGAGAGGAAATGAGGGAGTGAAGGAAAGGAGAGAAGATGGGAAGAAGAGAACAACAAAAGGATGGGTGAGATAAAATGAGGGAGAGGAGAGAAGTAGATAAGAGGGGGAGGAAAGAACGACAGAAGAATGAGAGAGAGAGAGAGAGAGAGAGAGAGAGAGAGAGAATGAGGGAGTGTAGGAAAGGAGAGAAGAGGGGAAGAAGAGAACAACAAAAGAATGAGTGAGAGAAAATGAGGGAGTGGAGAGAAGTAGAGAAGAGGGGGAGGAGAGAACGACAGAAGCATGAGAGAGAGAGAAAATGAGGGAGTGAAGGAAAGGAGAGAAGAGGGGAAGAAGAGAACAATACAAGAATGAGTGAGAAAAAATGAGGGAGTGGGGAGAAGTAGAGAAGAGGGGAGGAGAGAACGACAGAAGAATGAGAGAGAGAGAAAATGAAGGAAAGGAGAGAAGGGGGAAATAGAGAACGACAAGAGGAGTGCAAAAATGAGGGATCGAAGGGAAGGAGATAAGAAGAGGGGAAGAAGAGAGAACGGCAAACATAGAGATAGAAAGAGGGAGTTGAGGAAAGGAGAGGAAAAGAGGTGAAGCAGAACGCATTGCAGAAGAAAGGGGAGAAAATGAGGGAGTGAAGGGAAGAAGAGTTGAGGGGAAGAAAAGAAACGGCAGAAGAAGAGCGAAAAAATGAGAAGAGGTGAGGGGGAAGAGATGTCACAGACCAATTAGAGAGAGTGAGGAGGAGGATTGGGAGGGAGTAAGAAAAATGGCAGGCAGAAGAGAGAGGTTAAAGAGTAAGTGGGGAGGAATTGATAGTGTGACGGAGGGGAAGAAATGATGAAGCAGAAGAAGGAGAGCAAGGAATGTAGACTGTGTGAGGAAAGAGGATGAAGAAATAGACGAGAAAGAGAGAGGGAGAAAGAGAGGAACAGAAGAATGAGAAAAGGGGGAGCAGAGATGACGCAGAAGAAGGAGAGCAAGGAAGATAGACTGTGGGTGTTGAGGAAAGAGGAAGAAGAAATAGAAGATAACGAGGGAGAGAGTAAGAGAGGAACAGGAGAATTAGAAAAGGGGGAGCAGAGATGAAGGCAGAAAAAAGAGGGTGACAAATGGAGAGGGTGGCGGGATGAAGAGATGGGAAGGAGAGATGGATACAGCAGACGAGAGAGAGCAGAAGAGAGAATGAGGAAGGAAGAGATTGGTAGATGGGAGGAAGGCTAACAAACAGATGTGAGTAGAGAGGAAGGGAGAAAAGGAGTGATGGACAGAAGAAGAGAGGAAAAAGACAGGGTAAGAACAGAGGTAAAGAAGAAGTGGTGAAGAGGGGTGTAGAGAAGAAGGAATAGAAGTAGAAAGAAAAAGAGAGAAAGGGGTGGAACACATGGAGGGAAAGAGCAGATGAGAAAGGGTATGAGGAGCTTGAAAGAGGGAGAAAAGAGGGAGAAAGAGAAAGGAAAAGAGTGCCTGAGACTCAGGCAGACATGAGAGGGCCAGAGGATGTGAATTCAGAGACAACCGAGAGGTCGAGGGAGAGAGGGCTGAGGGTCCAGTAGCAGAGAAGAGACAGCCTGGGGGACGAGGGCCTAGGAGACTTTGGAAGGTACATGGCCAGGGCTAGACCAGAGACAGAGGGACAGTGATGGGGCCAGAGATAGACCAGAGACAGAGGGACAGTGATGGGGCCAGAGATAGACCAGAGACAGAGGGACAGTGATGGGGCCAGAGATAGACCAGAGACAGAGGGACAGTGATGGGGCCAGAGATAGACCAGAGACAGAGGGACAGTGATGGGGCCAGAGATAGACCAGAGACAGAGGGACAGTGATGGGGCCAGAGATAGACCAGAGACAGAGGGACAGTGATGGGGCCAGAGATAGACCAGAGACAGAGGGACAGTGATGGGGCCAGAGATAGACCAGAGACAGAGGGACAGTGATGGGGCCAGAGATAGACCAGAGACAGAGGGACAGTGATGGGGCCAGAGATAGACCAGAGACAGAGGGACAGTGATGGGGCCAGAGATAGACCAGAGACAGAGGGACAGTGATGGGGCCAGAGATAGACCAGAGACAGAGGGACAGTGGTGGGGCCAGAGATAGACCAGAGACAGAGGGACAGTGATGGGGCCAGAGATAGACCAGAGACAGAGGGACAGTGATGGGGCCAGGGAGGACCTAGAAAAGAGCAGCGAGGTCAAAGGATAGCGAAAAGAGGCCCGGTGACAGAGCAAAGAGGGTGACAACAGAGAACAGAGGCCAGTGATGAAGAAGAAAGGGTCAGCGACAGAAAAGAGAGGGCTAGTGATAGAGTAAACAGAGCCTTTGGAGGGTAGAGAGACCCTGTGCTACGCTGATTGGTTCTAGAGAGCAGAGAGACAGAGTGAAAGAGTGCAGAAGCCATGAAATGGAACTGAAAGGCCAAGAAATAGTGTCTGAGAACAGAGAAGCACATTGATGGAGAGGCCATGTCACAGAGCTGAGAGGCCAAGAGATAGGTTCTGAGGAGAATAGAGGAGCACATTGATAGAGAGGCCCAGTAGCGCAGCAGAGAGGCCAATGAATAGGGTCTGAGGGCAGCAGTGAAGCACATTGACAGAGCGGCCAAAAGATGGGTAGGGTCTGAGGAGAGCAGAGAAGCACATTGATGGAGAGGCCATGTTATGGAGCTGAGAGGCCAAGAGATAGGGTCTGAGGAGAATAGAGAAGCACAGTGTTAGAGAGGCCAAGTAATGGAGCTGAGAGGCCAAAAGGAGGGTCTGAGGAGAGCAGAGAAGCACATTGACAGAGAGGCCAGGTAGCGCCGCAGAGAGGCCCCGTGTCTGAGCCGGGAGAGCCTGGCGCTTGGTGATGGTGCAGACAGGGCCTTGGTCTCACGCAGGGTCTGAGCTCGCGCCTGGTTGGGGTGGGAGGGGGGGTCTGCCCCGAAGTGAGGCTCTCTAAGTGGAACACGCAGGCCTCGCAAGCACTGAATTCTCCGCGCGACGTGTGTATCCCGCGCTCACATCTTTCCACACTCATTTACTTTGCCATTCTTCTTCCGATTTGTCACCCCTCCCTCCTCCCTCCGGCCCCTCCACCCCGCCCTCCCTGCTCCCTCCGGCCCCTCCCTCTGCCGCCTCAAGGATTGGATCTGTCACTCCGCACTGGCTTTTGCACTGAGCCCTCGCGTGGGACTGAGCTCCCGTGCCCCGCGCCGGGGCTGGGGCGGGAGAGAGTGGGGGTGCCAGGGCAGGGGGTGGAGTTCCAGCCTCGCTTGTCTCCGGATGTTTGGCGGGCATCATGGGAGGAAGCTTCCCCCCATCAGAGTAACTTTCGCTGATCTTTGGGTCCCACGGAGCACGTGCGCATCTGGGGCCCAAATAAACTAAAATTACAACCGCACAAAGGGAAACAAATACTGCACAACGTACACGACAAGTTAGAGCTAAAGAAGAACACGCACATTGGAAAAAAATAAAGCCACATGCATGGTGGGTTCAAAAGGTATGGAGAGAGCCACGTTGAAAACCAATAAATGCACGGGGAATGGGTAAATACAATGCTAACGAAACCAGCTCATTGGCGGAGACATTTCCCACAACCCAACGGGGCTGAACCGGGCGAATTACAAGTAAAAAAACGTTGAAACCGTCAGTAAAAACCAGATCCTTTTAAAGGTAGGAACAGCCTAGTCCCGAGGGCTTCCTTTAAAGGCCAGGCATTTAAAGTATTGTGTTCTTGGCATAGCGCCTAGACATCTTCAAAGAAGCTTGGTCTGCTGTTTGCCTAATAAAGTACTAGAATCATTCAACAAAGTTTTGCTAAAAAAGCGCGCTTTAAATAAAGTTCTAGACTTAGAGCGGAGCCTTTCCGTGTCTGGCCTTCCCTTATAACATTTGTATACCGTGGGTGTGACAATCACCACGCAGCTCTGTTTTAGAAAACTATTTGTGAGTAGGGTGACCAGATTTTGAAAACGAAAAACTGGGACATTTCGGAAACATAGAAGAAGGACTACCATATAACATCAACTGAGCGGCGCAGAATGACAGCGCTTATCTAGGTAGAAACAGGAGAGGCGCTGAGAAAAGAAATACAACGACATTTTTAAACCCAGTGTAATACCTGGTAATTAAATTGCTGCCTTATAACAGCTGCTAACTAGCCCTGTTTGGAAAACATGATGTACCTCCAAGTGTCATCAGCTGACTCTGTCACAAAACCGGGCGACGAGACAAATGTGCCAAAATCTGCCAGGACACCTGATGGGGAACCGGGCCGGTCCCGGCGAGCCCGGGACGCCTGGCCATCCGCTTTCTGATGCTCTGTAGAGACCTCCCTTTCTTCCGTAATAGTTTTTCCATCTCTGTCTTTGTAGCACCTGGGGACTCCACTTTACAAAAGGCATATAACACAACAGACCATAACAATATACCAATACATTAACATGACATAGCATAACACTTTTATTCAGAGGGTCAAGAGTTTAGATAGTATTCCAGCACTGAAAATAGCCTTATCAAAAGCAGGCATCACAAGGCACCAGTTAGACTTACATCTTTACTATGTAACCTCAATAAAAGCTGGGGCGGGGGGAGAAAAGTACCTGTTGGGGCTCGGGTCTGCTGTGATGAGGTCCCAGCTCTACGAGGTGACTGGTTACCCTTCAGGGCAGGTTACCAGTGGTTCTCTGATCACTTGATGGAAAAGTTGTGAGGGTGTCAGAGAAACCCAGTGCCTAAGGGACCAAGAGCCAGATGTACGAAGCCATTTAGCATTTCTTAACGAACAAAGCGCCATTTCGGACAAGTAAGACATACTGAATGGGCTTTTCATGTGTACAAAGTCCTTTCAGTGGTCACAAATTGTGATTTCTACCCAGTAGAAATCGCAATTTGTAATCTCCAAATATGAAATTGTTAATAGGGATTACCTATTTGGGATTCCCAAAGCATGTGTGCAAAGCATTTCCAAAATGTGAATTGTCATCTAGGAAATGCAATTAGCATCGACTCCAAGTCAACGATAACCATATAACATTTAAAAAAGCACCCAAAGATGCTTTTATCGAAGCGTGATAGGCCTCTTTTTTGGGGGTGCATCGGGGGGGAGGGGGCCTTATGCCCATAGCCACCCTGGGTTCAGCTTTTCCAAAATTGCGATTTCCTATTAGGAAATTGCTATTTTCGAAATGCTAAACAGGCCCAGTAGTACGAATTGCACGGGACTTCTTCTTTGCGATTTCCTAACAGTGATTCCTACTCAGTAGGAATCGCTCTAAGGCAATCGGATATTCCTTGCATACCATTTTGAATTTCCAAAATAGTGATTTCTAAAGAGTCGCTATTTAGGAGACGCAAAATTGCATTTTCGTACACCTGCCCCAAGTCTTAAGATAGGGAATCGCGAAACAAGCAGGACGAATTTCAACAGGGCCAGGTTGGTGTTACTTTCTCAGCCGTCATGCCAACAACATGCAAACCCCAGAACAGGCATACTTATTCACGCCTGCCCAGAGGTTTGGTCATCAGATTAGGAAAAGCTTTGGTATAAGCCAATCATCTTGCAACGTCCGTGCCTTATGTCTCATGGGGAATTCCATTGCTTGAAGGACTTGGACTTTTCACCCCGCGTCGATATCAGGCATGTGAGGAGCTCATGACCCTCTGCAACAGAAGTCTGGATCACAAGTCAGACCCACACAACTGCAAAGTTTCAGATCCCTAGGCAACAGTCTGCAATGGACGAAAACCCCTGTATGTCCCTTCCCTTATCACTGAGAGAGGCCAGTATTTCCCAAACTCGCTGTCTGATCGGCATCATGAAAGGATGCCAATGGTCAGCAGCCTGCACTACCAGTGCTTTGCCTAAGGCTTGTTTGATGTCCACAAAGGCTTCTTGAAGCTGAGTAGTCCAGGTCATTTTCAGTGTGGCTTTAAGGTCAGGGCACACTTGGGTTTATGATCCCACAGTGGGCCACAAAGGACATATGTCACCCAGTGAGACCTAGACATGCCCTCAATGATGCTTGGGTAGTGAGGCCCGCCTAGTCTAGCAGAGCCTGGAATTCGGCCTTAAGAGGTTGGTCTTTGCACTTGGTCCCTGGTCTGAAAGATACTCAACAAGGGAGCGCTCTATCTGGCTCTAGGTAGGCAGAGGCTGAAGTAGATAACACCTCACTGTAGGAAGCTGGCTCTGTGCATACTATACCAAAGTAAGGTATAGTGTGCACACAGTCCAGGGGATCCCCAGAGGTAGGCAGAGGCTGAAGTAGATAACACCTCGCTGTAGGAAGCTGGCTCTGTGCATACTATACCAAAGTAAGGTATAGTGTGCACACAGTCCAGGGGATCCCCAGAGGTAGAGCAGAGGCTGAAGTACATAACGCCTCACTGTAGGAAGCTGGCTCTGTGCATACTATACCAAAGTAAGGTATAGTGTGCACAGAGTCCAGTAGATCTCCAGAGGTATAGCAGAGGCTGAAGTAGATAACACCTCACTGTAGGAAGCTGGCTCTGTGCATACTATACCAAAGTAAGGTATAGTGTGCACAGAGTCCAGGGGATCCCCAGAGGTATAGCAGAGGCTGGAGTAGATAATACCTCACTGTAGGAAGCTGGCTCTGTGCATACTATACCAAAGTAAGGTATAGTGTGCACACTGTCCAGGGGATCCCCAGTGGTATAGCAGAGGGTGAAGTAGATAACACCTCACCGTAGGAAGCTGGCTCTGTGCATACTATACCAAAGGAAGGTATAGTGTGCACACAGTCCAGGGGATCCCCAGAGGTAGGCAGAGGCTGAAGTAGATAACACCTCGCTGTAGGAAGCTGGCTCTGTGCATACTATACCAAAGTAAGGTATAGTGTGCACACAGTCCAGGGGATCCCCAGAGGTAGGCAGAGGCTGAAGTAGATAACGCCTCACTGTAGGAAGCTGGCTCTGTGCATACTATACCAAAGTAAGGTATAGTGTGCACACAGTCCAGGGGATCCCCAGAGGTAGGCAGAGGCTGAAGTAGATAACACCTCACTGTAGGAAGCTGGCTCTGTGCATACTATACCAAAGGAAGGTATAGTGTGCACACAGTCCATGGGATCCCCAGAGGTATAGCAGAGGCTGAAGTAAATAACGCCTCACTGTAGGAAGCTGGCTCTGTGCATACTATACCAAAGTAAGGTATAATGTGCACACAGTCCAGGGGATCCCCAGAGGTATAGCAGAGGCTGAAGTAGATAACGCCTCACTGTAGGAAGCTGGCTCTGTGCATACTATACCAAAGTAAGGTATAGTGTGCACACAGTCCAGGGGATCCCCAGAGGTATAGCAGAGGGTGAAGTAGATAACACCTCACTGTAGGAAGCTGTCTCTGTGCACACTATACCAAAGGAAGGTATAGTGTGCACACAGTCCAGGGGATCCCCAGAGGTATAGCAGAGGCTGAAGTAGATAACGCCTCACAGTAGGAAGCTGTCTCTTTGCATACTATACCAAAGTAAGGTATAGTGTGCACACAGTCCAGGGGATCCCCAGAGGTATAGCAGAGTCTGAAGTAGATAACGCCTCACTGTAGGAAGCTGTCTCTGTGCATACTATACCAAAGGAAGGTATAGTGTGCACACATTCCAGGGGATCCCCAGAGGTATAGCAGAGGCTGAAGTAGATAACACCTCACCATAGGAAGCTGGCTCTGTGCATACTATACCAAAGTAAGGTATAGTGTGCACACATTCCAGGGGATCCCCAGAGGTATAGCAGAGGGTGAAGTAGATAACACCTCACTGTAGGAAGCTGTCTCTGTGCACACTATACCAAAGGAAGGTATAGTGTGCACACAGTCCAGGGGATCCCCAGAGGTATAGCAGAGTCTGAAGTAGATAACGCCTCACTGTAGGAAGCTGGCTCTGTGCATACTATACCAAAGTAAGGTATAGTGTGCACACAGTCCAGGGGATCCCCAGAGGTAGGCAGAGGCTGAAGTAGATAACACCTCACTGTAGGAAGCTGGCTCTGTGCATACTATACCAAAGGAAGGTATAGTGTGCACACAGTTCAGGGGATCCCCAGAGGTATAGCAGAGGCTGAAGTAGATAACGCCTCACTGTAGGAAGCTGGCTCTGTGCATACTATACCAAAGTAAGGTATAGTGTGCACACAGTTCAGGGGATCCCCAGAGGTATAGCAGAGGCTGAAGTAGATAACGCCTCACTGTAGGAAGCTGGCTCTGTGCATACTATACCAAAGTAAGGTATAGTGTGCACACAGTCCAGGGGATCCCCAGAGGTATAGCAGAGGGTGAAGTAGATAACACCTCACTGTAGGAAGCTGTCTCTGTGCACACTATACCAAAGGAAGGTATAGTGTGCACACAGTCCAGGGGATCCCCAGAGGTATAGCAGAGGGGGAAGTAGATAACACCTCACTGTAGGAAGCTGTCTCTGTGCACACTATACCAAAGGAAGGTATAGTGTGCACACAGTCCAGGGGATCCCCAGAGGTATAGCAGAGTCTGAAGTAGATAACGCCTCACTGTAGGAAGCTGGCTCTGTGCATACTATACCAAAGTAAGGTATAGTGTGCACACAGTCCAGGGGATCCCCAGAGGTAGGCAGAGGCTGAAGTAGATAACACCTCACTGTAGGAAGCTGGCTCTGTGCATACTATACCAAAGGAAGGTATAGTGTGCACACAGTTCAGGGGATCCCCAGAGGTATAGCAGAGGCTGAAGTAGATAACGCCTCACTGTAGGAAGCTGGCTCTGTGCATACTATACCAAAGTAAGGTATAGTGTGCACACAGTTCAGGGGATCCCCAGAGGTATAGCAGAGGCTGAAGTAGATAACACCTCACTGTAGGAAGCTGGCTCTGTGCATACTATACCAAAGTAAGGTATAGTGTGCACACAGTCCAGGGGATCCCCAGAGGTAGGAAGAGGCTGAAGTAGATAACACCTCACTGTAGGAAGCTGGCTCTGTGCATACTATACCAAAGGAAGGTATAGTGTGCACACAGTCCAGGGGATCCCCAGAGGTAGGCAGAGGCTGAAGTAGATAACGCCTCACTGTAGGAAGCTGGCTCTGTGCATACTATACCAAAGTAAGGTATAGTGTGCACAGAGTCCAGGGGATCCCCAGAGGTATATCAGAGGCTGAAGTAGATAACACCTCGCTGTAGGAAGCTGGCTCTGTGCATACTATACCAAAGTAAGGTATAGTGTGCACACAGTCCAGGGAATCCCCAGAGGTATAGCAGAGGCTGAAGTAGATAACACCTCACTGTAGGAAGCTGGCTCTGTGCATACTATACCAAAGTAAGGTATAGTGTGCACACAGTCCAGGGGATCCCCAGAGGTATAGCAGAGGCTGAAGTACATAACGCATCACTGTAGGAAGCTGGCTCTGTGCATACTATACCAAAGTAAGGTATAGTGTGCACAGAGTCCAGTAGATCTCCAGAGGTATAGCAGAGGCTGAAGTAAATAACGCCTCACTGTAGGAAGCTGGCTCTGTGCATACTATACCAAAGTAAGGTATAATGTGCACACAGTCCAGGGGATCCCCAGAGGTATAGCAGAGGCTGAAGTAGATAACGCCTCACTGTAGGAAGCTGGCTCTGTGCATACTATACCAAAGTAAGGTATAGTGTGCACATAGTCCAGTAGATCTCCAGAGGTATAGCAGAGGCTGAAGTAGATAACACCTCACTGTAGGAAGCTGGCTCTGTGCATACTATACCAAAGTAAGGTATAGTGTGCACAGAGTCCAGGGGATCCCCAGAGGTATAGCAGAGACTGGAGTAGATAATACCTCACTGTAGGAAGCTGGCTCTGTGCATACTAAACCAAAGTAAGGTATAGTGTGCACACAGCCCAGGGGATCCCCAGAGGTATAGCAGAGGCTGAAGTAGATAACCCCTCACTGTAGGAAGCTGGCTCTGTGCATACTATACCAAAGTAAGGTATAGTGTGCACACAGTTCAGGGGATCCCCAGAGGTATAGCAGAGGCTGAAGTAGATAACGCCTCACTGTAGGAAGCTGGCTCTGTGCATACTATACCAAAGTAAGGTATAGTGTGCACACAGTTCAGGGGATCCCCAGAGGTATAGCAGAGGCTGAAGTAGATAACACCTCACCGTAGGAAGCTGTCTCTGTGCACACTATACCAAAGGAAGGTATAGTGTGCACACAGTCCAGGGGATCCCCAGAGGTATAGCAGAGGCTGAAGTAGATAACGCCTCACAGTAGGAAGCTGTCTCTTTGCATACTATACCAAAGTAAGGTATAGTGTGCACACAGTCCAGGGGATCCCCAGAGGTATAGCAGAGTCTGAAGTAGATAACGCCTCACTGTAGGAAGCTGTCTCTGTGCATACTATACCAAAGGAAGGTATAGTGTGCACACATTCCAGGGGATCCCCAGAGGTATAGCAGAGGCTGAAGTAGATAACACCTCACCGTAGGAAGCTGGCTCTGTGCATACTATACCAAAGTAAGGTATAGTGTGCACACATTCCAGGGGATCCCCAGAGGTATAGCAGAGGGTGAAGTAGATAACACCTCACTGTAGGAAGCTGTCTCTGTGCACACTATACCAAAGGAAGGTATAGTGTGCACACAGTCCAGGGGATCCCCAGAGGTATAGCAGAGTCTGAAGTAGATAACGCCTCACTGTAGGAAGCTGGCTCTGTGCATACTATACCAAAGTAAGGTATAGTGTGCACACAGTCCAGGGGATCCCCAGAGGTAGGCAGAGGCTGAAGTAGATAACACCTCACTGTAGGAAGCTGGCTCTGTGCATACTATACCAAAGGAAGGTATAGTGTGCACACAGTTCAGGGGATCCCCAGAGGTATAGCAGAGGCTGAAGTAGATAACGCCTCACTGTAGGAAGCTGGCTCTGTGCATACTATACCAAAGTAAGGTATAGTGTGCACACAGTTCAGGGGATCCCCAGAGGTATAGCAGAGGCTGAAGTAGATAACGCCTCACTGTAGGAAGCTGGCTCTGTGCATACTATACCAAAGTAAGGTATAGTGTGCACACAGTCCAGGGGATCCCCAGAGGTATAGCAGAGGGTGAAGTAGATAACACCTCACTGTAGGAAGCTGTCTCTGTGCACACTATACCAAAGGAAGGTATAGTGTGCACACAGTCCAGGGGATCCCCAGAGGTATAGCAGAGGGGGAAGTAGATAACACCTCACTGTAGGAAGCTGTCTCTGTGCACACTATACCAAAGGAAGGTATAGTGTGCACACAGTCCAGGGGATCCCCAGAGGTATAGCAGAGTCTGAAGTAGATAACGCCTCACTGTAGGAAGCAGGCTCTGTGCATACTATACCAAAGTAAGGTATAGTGTGCACACAGTCCAGGGGATCCCCAGAGGTAGGCAGAGGCTGAAGTAGATAACACCTCACTGTAGGAAGCTGGCTCTGTGCATACTATACCAAAGGAAGGTATAGTGTGCACACAGTTCAGGGGATCCCCAGAGGTATAGCAGAGGCTGAAGTAGATAACGCCTCACTGTAGGAAGCTGGCTCTGTGCATACTATACCAAAGTAAGGTATAGTGTGCACACAGTTCAGGGGATCCCCAGAGGTATAGCAGAGGCTGAAGTAGATAACGCCTCACTGTAGGAAGCTGGCTCTGTGCATACTATACCAAAGTAAGGTATAGTGTGCACACAGTCCAGGGGATCCCCAGAGGTATAGCAGAGGGTGAAGTAGATAACACCTCACTGTAGGAAGCTGTCTCTGTGCACACTATACCAAAGGAAGGTATAGTGTGCACACAGTCCAGGGGATCCCCAGAGGTATAGCAGAGGCTGAAGTAGATAACGCCTCACAGTAGGAAGCTGTCTCTTTGCATACTATACCAAAGTAAGGTATAGTGTGCACACAGTCCAGGGGATCCCCAGAGGTATAGCAGAGTCTGAAGTAGATAACGCCTCACTGTAGGAAGCTGTCTCTGTGCATACTATACCAAAGGAAGGTATAGTGTGCACACATTCCAGGGGATCCCCAGAGGTATAGCAGAGGCTGAAGTAGATAACACCTCACTGTAGGAAGCTGGCTCTGTGCATACTATACCAAAGTAAGGTATAGTGTGCACACAGTCCAGGGGATCCCCAGAGGTAGGAAGAGGCTGAAGTAGATAACACCTCACTGTAGGAAGCTGGCTCTGTGCATACTATACCAAAGGAAGGTATAGTGTGCACACAGTCCAGGGGATCCCCAGAGGTAGGCAGAGGCTGAAGTAGATAACGCCTCACTGTAGGAAGCTGGCTCTGTGCATACTATACCAAAGTAAGGTATAGTGTGCACAGAGTCCAGGGGATCCCCAGAGGTATATCAGAGGCTGAAGTAGATAACACCTCGCTGTAGGAAGCTGGCTCTGTGCATACTATACCAAAGTAAGGTATAGTGTGCACACAGTCCAGGGAATCCCCAGAGGTATAGCAGAGGCTGAAGTAGATAACACCTCACTGTAGGAAGCTGGCTCTGTGCATACTATACCAAAGTAAGGTATAGTGTGCACACAGTCCAGGGGATCCCCAGAGGTATAGCAGAGGCTGAAGTACATAACGCATCACTGTAGGAAGCTGGCTCTGTGCATACTATACCAAAGTAAGGTATAGTGTGCACAGAGTCCAGTAGATCTCCAGAGGTATAGCAGAGGCTGAAGTAAATAACGCCTCACTGTAGGAAGCTGGCTCTGTGCATACTATACCAAAGTAAGGTATAATGTGCACACAGTCCAGGGGATCCCCAGAGGTATAGCAGAGGCTGAAGTAGATAACGCCTCACTGTAGGAAGCTGGCTCTGTGCATACTATACCAAAGTAAGGTATAGTGTGCACATAGTCCAGTAGATCTCCAGAGGTATAGCAGAGGCTGAAGTAGATAACACCTCACTGTAGGAAGCTGGCTCTGTGCATACTATACCAAAGTAAGGTATAGTGTGCACAGAGTCCAGGGGATCCCCAGAGGTATAGCAGAGACTGGAGTAGATAATACCTCACTGTAGGAAGCTGGCTCTGTGCATACTAAACCAAAGTAAGGTATAGTGTGCACACAGCCCAGGGGATCCCCAGAGGTATAGCAGAGGCTGAAGTAGATAACCCCTCACTGTAGGAAGCTGGCTCTGTGCATACTATACCAAAGTAAGGTATAGTGTGCACACAGTTCAGGGGATCCCCAGAGGTATAGCAGAGGCTGAAGTAGATAACGCCTCACTGTAGGAAGCTGGCTCTGTGCATACTATACCAAAGTAAGGTATAGTGTGCACACAGTTCAGGGGATCCCCAGAGGTATAGCAGAGGCTGAAGTAGATAACACCTCACCGTAGGAAGCTGGCTCTGTGCATACTATACCAAAGTAAGGTATAGTGTGCACACATTCCAGGGGATCCCCAGAGGTATAGCAGAGGGTGAAGTAGATAACACCTCACTGTAGGAAGCTGTCTCTGTGCACACTATACCAAAGGAAGGTATAGTGTGCACACAGTCCAGGGGATCCCCAGAGGTATAGCAGAGGCTGAAGTAGATAACACCTCACTGTAGGAAGCTGGCTCTGTGCATACTATACCAAAGTAAGGTATAGTGTGCACACATTCCAGGGGATCCCCAGAGGTATAGCAGAGGCTGAAGTAGATAACACCTCACTGTAGGAAGCTGTCTCTGTGCATACTATACCAAAGGAAGGTATAGTGTGCACACATTCCAGGGGATCCCCAGAGGTATAGCAGAGGCTGAAGTAGATAACACCTCACTGTAGGAAGCTGGCTCTGTGCATACTATACCAAAGTAAGGTATAGTGTGCACACAGTCCAGGGGATCCCCAGAGGTATAGCAGAGGCTGAAGTAGATAACGCCTCACTGTAGGAAGCTGGCTCTGTGCATACTATACCAAAGTAAGGTATAGTGTGCACAGAGTCCAGGGGATCCCCAGAGGTATAGCAGAGGCTGGAGTAGATAACACCTCACTGTAGGAAGCTGGCTCTGTGCATACTATACCAAAGTAAGGTATAGTGTGCACAGAGTCCAGGGGATCCCCAGAGGTATAGTAGAGGCTGGAGTAGATAACACCTCACTGTAGGAAGCTGGCTCTGTGCATACTATACCAAAGTAAGGTATAGTGTGCACACAGTCCAGGGGATCCCCAGAGGCTTTACAGAGTCATAAGTAGATAATGCTCAAAGCTCTATTTGTGGTAGTGTGGTCGAGCAGTTAAGCTTATAGGAGGGTAGTGCCAAGCATTTATTGTACACACTCAGGCAAGAAATGATGGTACACACTCAAAGACTGAATCCAGACCATTTTTTTGTAGAACAAAATATTCCTTTGATATTTTTATTTTTAGAACCAAGAGGAACTCAGTTACATGTAAGTAACTATTTTTAAAAGTAGCAATACTTTTCAAATGCAGTAAATATTGTTTGATAAAGGTAAAGGAAATGTCTTACAGTCTTATAAATACTTTGGTATTTGTCAATCAGAACAGTAGTACTTAGCAATGTGAAAGATAGACAGTTATATGCAATAGACGGAATGCAATGCAATCCTATGGGAGGAAAACAGTGTTATGCATTATCAGACAGGTATTTGAATTAAAATCCCAGTCTTCGTGGGTTTTGACCAACACTGGGCAAGGTTCAGTTTAAGGTAGGTACTGGACCACCAGCGGCACTTGGGTGGCCCCGAGCAGAGGTCACTGAGCCCAAAGTATATCAATTAAGGCTGGGGTACCTTGAAGAAGCACGGTTTGCAGGTAAGTACCAATGGTTTCAAGGCACAGGTCCCGGGGGTTAATACCAGCATGGGGGGGCACAAGGCAACACAAAAGCTACACCACCAGCGGCACAGGGGCAGGCGGGTGTAGGGTACAAAATCAGCATTGGGCGCCCAATGCATTTCAATAGAGGTTGTCGGTCGCACAAAGAGGCTGCAGGCTCGGACCAGGGGGCTGATTGAAGGTGACCACCGAGAGGTCACTATTGGCTAGGCTCCCTATGGCCAGAGGGCTGAGGATGCAGGAGTACCTTTTGGTGTTGGATCTTCTGGGTTGGAGCCAGTCGGAGTCAGGGGGATCCTTCATGTAGAGGCTGCAGGCGACTTCGTGAGGTCCAGGAGAGGTCAGCCATCGATAGAGATGAGGTCAGGATGACCGGGCAAACTTCACAGGACAGGTGAGCCTCTAAGGCCGTGAGCGTCGGGTGCACAGTGGGTCGAGATCGTGTATCTGCTTGGATCCAGAGTCTTTAAAGTTGAAGTCTTCTGGACAAGGCCGCTGTCCTTGTGAGATATGGTCTTCATTGAAGAGTGGCAGTCTTCCTGGAGTTATTATTGCAAGTCGCTGGCCACGGGACAGGAGTTTTCTTCTTCGTAGGCTTGAGAAGCAGGATACAGGCTGGTAGGGCTGGGGACAAGGCAGTAGGTGTCTTCTTGCTTTGCTGCACAGCATCCTCTTCATCTGTCTTCTTCTTAGGTTGCAGGAATTCGATGATCAAGGTTCAGAGTTGCCCGTAAACACTGAATTTAGGGTCATTACAGGTTCTGGCAGATGGTGCCAATGGGCTACTTGCCTTTAGGGTGACTACACCCTTTGAATGTCCCCTCCCTTTGGGGAGGGGGCATCCCCTAACCTGATTGGCTAAGATCCTTCCATTCAAGATGGAGGATTTTCTAAGGAGGTTATTACCTCGGTCCAGGGCATCTTAGGGGTGGTCCTGGCAGGGAGGGGACACACATCTCCTGACTACTAATGTTTCCTCTGACTTTGCCGCCAAAAGTGGGGTTTGGTCAAGGGGGTGAGTATCTCCACAAGCCGGAGAGGCCCTGACTAGCATATCAAAGGGCAGGAAGCCTTTGAGGCTCACCATCCTGAACGCTGTTCCTGCTTGGGGGTAGGTGTGAAGTACTTCCACCCCAAGCTGCCTTTGTCTGTGACCCATGAGAGCACAAGGGCTCCTACTGCAGGTGGTCAGAAACATGTATGTGTGTGACAAGTCAGCTGGACATGAGGGAGTTGGTCGTTTTCAGGGGGTATCTCTAAGATGCCGTCTGAGTGTATTTTGTAACAAATCCAACACTGGCATCAGTGTGGGTTTATTGTGATTGATACCAAACTTACTAGCATTCAGTAAAGCCATCATGGAGCTGTGGAGTTCGTGATGACAAACTCCCAGCTCATGTACTCAGTATGGGGTCCACTGCCCTTACAATTTCTGTGAATGGCATAGACACTGTAGGGTCACATTGCTCATGCAGCTATGCCCTCACCTGTGTTATAGTGCATCCTGGCTTAGGGCTGTGAGGCCTGCTAGAGAGGTGACTTATCTATGCCACAGGCGATGGTTGATGGTCATGATGCACAGGGATGTGGGCCATGTCGACTCTTAGGTATTGTCTTCACCAAAAGAGACAGTCTGAATGACCTGTATGTGTTTGGTGGGGGGTCTCTGAGAGTGGCACAGTACACGCTGCAGCCCTTAGAGACCCTGTCTGGTCACAAGGCCGTTGGTACCACTGGTACCATTTACAAGGGACTTACATTAGGAGCCAGAGGTGTGGCAGTTGTGGAAACAAAGGTACAGTTTGGGAAAGAACACAGGTACTGGGAACCTGTTTGAGTAATGCAAGGCAGGGCAAATTGCTGCTCTGCATTACTCTGAGGCAAGAAGGCAATCCATAGATGGAGCGTGGGGGTTCCCGTGCATCCACCCATGGATTTTGGCCCATTCCAAGATTTACCATTAGTGGTAGACCTGGGATTGTGTCCAAATGCTACACCTTCCCAGGTGAGGCATAACAAGGAGAAATTGCTTTATTTCTCCTCATGTTTTCCTCTTCTATGTGTGCTGCATTCTGCAGCACACATAGAAAGAGTACAATACCTCAAAGGATTGTTTTTGTGCAGGAAGGTGCCCCTTCCTGCACAAAAATAATCCTGCCTACAATGCAGGCACCCTTGCACCATGACACAAGGGTGCCTGCGTTGGCACTGCGCAGCCAAAACTGCACTAGGAAAAGACAGGAATGTGCTGTATAATGGGAAATACTTTCCCTTTCACACAGCACCGCAAGGTGGCTTGCTGTGTTGCGCTGTGTAAAAGAATGCTAAATCCGCCCTTTGCTCTTTAAGCGCAGACTGTCCCTGAGTTAATATCACAGGTGAAGACTGCAGTCAACCCTGGGTCAGTGAAAACTGACGTGTGAAGTGAGAGCAGTGGGCCTCAATCCTCCAGTGACACAGGCGTCATACCAGAGTGTCAGAACCCCTTTCCGAGGGCCACGGGGCACGCAGGGGCTACTGGAACCAACCGTGGGGGTTGAGGCCTTTTACTCCTGAAATCCCGGGGCAGAACCTAGTATGTGTCCTGAGCAACTGGGCCAATAACCTCTTCAGCACTTGACTCTCGCTGGCATTGCAGGTCGAGCAGCGGAAGTATGACGTTACAACGCATACTTTTACAACGCATGCACTTACAACGCAATTTTTACAACGCAACATCCACTACAACGCATTCCATTACATCGCATGACACTACAACGCATTTTTAAAAACTACCTTTACAACGCATTCCATTACATCGCATACTACCTTTACAACGTATACCATTACAACACATAATATTACATTGCATTTAAGGTAAGTGTTGGATAGTATAGGGGTACAAATTACTATTCTAACTCCAGGGGGTGCAACAGTAGGGTAAGTGTTGGATAGTGTAGGGGTAAAAATTACTATTCTAACTCCAAGGGGTGCAACAGTAGAGAAAGCGTTGGATAGCGTAGAGGTAAAAATTACTATTCCCACTCCAGTGAGTGCAACAGTAGGGTAAGTGTTGGATAGTGTAGGGGTGTGTCCCATCCACTTCATGGGAATGCAGCAATCCACAAGTCTGTCTGGTGGAATTCCTCTACCTCTTCATGTCTCTCCAATAAGCCTTGGGTCCCCCAAAATGGAACCCAGAATCTTCCATGTAGTGTACCGCTCACAGGCACACATACACCTATCAAGTGTTAAATGGACATGCGCTGAGCTGCGCAGCTCTACACACCACATCGATGTACGCCAAAGGTAAGTTAAGTACACAGCAGCTGGACTTTAAATGAGTGAGCCTGTAGGCCTTACTCCAGTGACATAGGTAACAAGCATTTGCAATGCAATAGGTCTCGAATTTACGGGAGTTTAAGCTATTAGCATTGTAAATGACAATGTGTTTCATTTATGTTTCAAAAACCAAAACATAAATAAAAGGCATTGTCATTTACAATGCCAATAGCTCAAACTCGCGTAAATGCGAGACCTATTGCATTGCAGATGCTTGTTTTTGTCTGTGTACATCAAGGTGACACTGGATTCTTGGCTGCTGCCGATTCATTATGACATTCAACATTCTCTACAAAATCTTCTTTACAAAATGGCAACGGATTGTCTACGAACTGCTGAAGAAACATACATTTACCTGCCATCATCAAGATAACTCCAAAGACTAAAATTGAGAGCATACTGAAATATCGTGAGTTTGCATTTTCTATAAATCGGATTGTATCTTTTTAAAAGCATCCTTTGCGTGGATAGTCCTGAGCTCTGCAAAACAGGCTTCAACATCTAGGAACATTAGTAACGAAGCCACTCCTGTTGATGCTTTTAGGGAACAATCTTTCAGTCCTGGGGCAGGATTAAACAAGGACAACACTGGATGTTACTTAAATAGTAAAGGGCTATTGCACATTTAGCATGCAATTTCTCAGCAGAGCACAAGCCAGCCATTTCTGTAGGTATTGTAATCCCACTCCCCACCTGCAATATTAGATCCAATCACAGCATTATCCACAGAAGCCGATTGAAGACTAAAACAGACATCAACAGCACCATCACAGTGAGTCTCAAAAACCATTTGAAAGTGAATGATCTCGCACACAACACCAAGGCAAACTCGGAAATAATGCAGTCTGACATAACAGGGATCCACCAGGAAGAAGCTCAGAAGCTGAAATCAGAATATACAATGTTGGATACTCAGAAGCAAAAATAAGAAAAGAGTAATTGCTTTGTCTAAATCCTTATGTTTATCTCGTCAAAGAGACTTAGCTGAGTTGGAATTCGCAGCTGCTTGTGGTGTTTAAAGAGGACCCTAAATCAAGCGTGGAATTTCTCGAAATGTGGTTCCCGAAGGCACTAATAATCAACGTAAAAAATGACTTTGAACGTGAAGTAGCCCACACACTGTCAACTCCTAAGTCTCAAAATTCCAAGGACCATTGTATACAAAGTCCTCCGATACCAACAGGTAGAAACTTTTTGGACTATTCGTTATATAACAAACAGATCCTGTGGGAAGGAGTGAAGGTCAACATTTTCCAGGAATACTCCAAAGACACTGCCCTCCTTCGGAAAGGCTTGTGCGCGCTCACCCCGAGGCTGAAAAGTATAAATTTGCCATTTTGCATTTGTCAGCCAAAATGTGTGTCTTTCTAGGAAAAATCTCGGAATCGGAACTGGACATGAAAGCACAGAATGCAAAAGTACTTTTTCAGAAAATCTGTTTTTTGTCTCCAATAGTTTCGTTAAAATTACTTCTACCAAAATGCTATGAAGTCCCAAAGCTATCTGATTATGGTTTCTCTCAGCTACGCCATTTCTCTTATTGTTGCCTTCTTGAAATGCTCCTTTTGTCCTATGAATGATTTTCCAATAGTTTTGGCATTATGCTGAAAGAAATGTTAGTGTAGGTAGGTTAAGTAGTGTGACACCTAGAATTATTTCAATAAGTTAATCAGCAGCAAGTAACTTTATTTCGGTTCGTTGAACCATAAAAGTGCAGAATACAAGTATTAAAAGGTTCTCTTGCTCCACATTTTATCCTCATCTAATGATTTCATCTCTGACTTTGGTTTGTGAGTCATAACCCGAGACGATAATTGATAAAGCAATGTATTTAAACATTTTAATTGCTTCACAAAAATATAAACAAAGTAAACAACATTTTAAGGCATCACTTCTGAAGCACAGGTTAATGCCACATATTTATTTTTTCATTATATTGCTTTTATCAAACAATCTGCTTATACATGCACAATTACTGGCTTAATCTTTATGACACGCTAACAAAAGATGATCTCAGAGGGTTACAGAGGGCGCAACATCACTATATAAACACAGTTAAAGTGTGGATTGCAATAACGAAGAGGGTCGTCCCTGTTCAGATATGATTCATCAGTATTACAAAAAAGACATATAAAAAATGTAAACATGTGGGAATTATGAAGCTTTTTCTTTTAAATGAACAAATTGGATGAGGTATTGTAAGTTTAACAACTCGCATGAGTTGGAAGGAGGCAGAAAAAGGGTAACTATCCAAAGCAGGAGACGCAAGCAAGGAGGGACAGGGTAAGGCACCAGCAAAAAAAAAAAAAATAACGAGCACCTTATTCTGGTGCCATGCGCTTTTTTCAGCTGTGCTCCCCTGCTACTGCTCAAGCAGAACCCGTCTAAACTTACTTTTGGTCGCAGAGGTCAGGTTCTTCTTGCCCTCTTTCAGCAGCTCTTTAATAAACTTGTTTGTTTTTTCCAGCTCCACCTCGTGAGCTCGTATCGTTTCCAGCAACCACGTACTGTCCAGGTAGCAGTCGCTGAACTCCCGTGGCTGCAATCCCATGATTAAAAAGAGTTTGATATCTCCGATTGACTCTGCCGAGCGAGATGCCGGCCCTGCTCCCGAAGTATGCTCAGCAGCAGCACCCTCTATAAGGGGGTGTGGAGGACAGATGAAAGCTCTGTTGGTGAAGGGACAAGGGAGAGATAGCAGCACTGCCTTAGAATTGGGATAGCAGCAGCGATGGCATCGGAGCAGGCCCAGCACCCGGCCTCCACCACATCCCCAAAACAGTAAAGTAACCTCGGCCATGCAGAACCCCAGGTGTCCCGCAAGTGGTGTGCGGAGCTAAAAAATAATTTTTTTAAAGCAGGCATCTCGGAACGGTGGCGGGGGCGGGCAAACACGGCACAGGAAGACGTAATATAAATGAGACAACAGCGTCAGTGGTGTGTGTGTGTACTTGCGCACTGAAAATAAAAACAAGCATTGGCCAGAATTGGGATAGCAGCAGCGATGGCATCGGAGCAGGCCCAGCACCCGGCCTCCACCACATCCCCAAAACAGTAAAGTAACCTCGGCCATGCAGATCCCCAGGTGTCCCGCAAGTGGTGTGCGGTGCTAAAAATAATTTTTTTAAAGCAGGTATCTCGGAACGGTGGCGGGGGCGGGCAAACACGGCACAGGAAGACGTAATATAAATGAGACAACAGCGTCAGTGGTGTGTGTGTGTACTTGCGCACTGAAAATAAAAAAACAATCATTGGCCACGCGGGCGAAATTGAGGCAGACGCGGCCGCGATTCACAAAAGCTTTGAAATAACAAAAGCATTAACATACACAAGCTTTGGCAACGCGGCCGCGAAAGTGAAAGTGACTACGGTGCTACAGAGGAAAGACTCATGGCGCTGCGCGCGTGCACGTTCACGTGCACTGCAGCTTTAGGCCACGGCAGCACTTTGAAAAGCCTGTATACAAAATGTCTCGGCCAGATCAGCGCAAGCGCTGGATCAGGTCGAGACCTAAAAAGGACCTGTTCACTGCGTACTGATCTCTACATGTTATGCTGCCATGACGAAGCTCATGCTCCCTAACTTCTGTCAAAGGCAGTAGATTTTCACCACAATAAGGGTAGCGCTTTGGGCACCCCGCCCAGTCCAAAAAGAGCACAATCCATGAGACAGGCTTATGTCATGGTGTACATGCGTGGTCCTTGTTCACCCATGACAACAAAAATTTGCATCAGGGATCCAGACATCGTTACACTTAGGGCACATTAGGCAGGGGTGCCCACCTATCGCTATCAGGACTTTTCTGTCCTAACAAGAGTTACCTGTTTTTCAGTAAAGGCCTCATTCTCCTCCTCGACCTGGTCAGTGACCACAAGGACTGTTGAAAGCCCTTCCTGACCGGAAGGTCACGTAAGAACTCAGCACTGCATGCCTGAAGGACCAGGGTTCCCATCTCAATCCTTTTCTCTCAAAGGGAAGCTTTGGATGCCAGCCCTTCTGCCAACCTCTAGGGCATTGGTCTCTCTGCAATGCCATTTGAAGCATATGCCCACATGAAGAGCTATTTCTACGATTTGTGTGATATACCAGATAGTTTATTGAAAGAGAAGTAAATACATTACTCTAAAACTTTTCTATTAAGAAGATTTAACTCTCTCCTTGGAAGCATTTAGCTTAACAAAATCTGATGCACTTGGCCAGGAGGTATAATGGAACCCCGGCCGAGTTGGTAATTAATGGAACGTACTGTGAGTATGAATTTCACCCTGTCTTACAGAACAAGAGAGGAGTTTATCATTGTTGCATTATTATTATATAATTGTTGTATAGTGTTTTTTTCCAGGCTATCTGGGCAAGTTGTTCGCCAGGGATTTCCTTTTTGGAACATATAAATAGCACAAGGAGAGGCAAAAACTCCCAAAGTGTAAAAACTGTACAGTAGACACTTCAGTCCAAATTGTTCATTAGTACAAAAATATTTTCTTTAATGTTGCAGGACGATTGTATATAGCAGCAGCAAGACAGCCAACGCGTTTCGCCCGACAACGGGCTTTCTCAGGGCACAATTCGTAACTAGTCCACTCTTGGGTCAGTCATTAATGTAAAATGTTCCCAGGTTGATTAGCTTAACAATCATATGAAAAATCTTCTTAAGGTTCCAGTATATACAAAAAAGCGAATTCTTCCACTCATCCCAATTTTGAGGTAGATGAACAGCAATTATATCCACAATTCACGTAAATGTGAGTCAGGCGTAGTGTAACGCACACAAAAATTCACTACGATTGGTGAATATCCCAAGCACTGCTAACTAACACCATCCTCGTCTCTCCTTCATAACGTCTGTGTTTTTTATATGTGCAACATTAAAGAAAATATTTTTGTACTAATGAACAATTTGGACTCAAGTCTCTACTGTACAGTTTTTACACTTTGGATTGTTTGCCTCTCTTTGTGCTATTTATATGTTCTAGATTTGTATGCTCTGGCAGTGGACCAAAGAGGTGGGCAAACTGAATTTACTAATTCTGTTCATATATGTGTGTATAGGAGGGTGGTGCAGCTGGTGTCTTCTCTAACTGCCTAATTTTGCTGTTTGTTGATTTCCTTTTTGGTCCAGGCCCCCTGGAATCTACCCCCTTTGGACCTTTTTTTGCTCACCTGCGGTTCTTATGGATTGCAGCCATTCGGCTCTCCAGTTCTCACAACCCAGTTCGAGATCTTCCGATAAACCTTGAGTAGTATGCTGACCGCGGAGCCTCGATCAACATGGCCAATGCCTGGTGGAGCTGTTTAGGCAGATATAGAGGAGATTGGCTCTGGCTCTCCCCCTCAGTCGTCACCTACCCAGCCCGACATTGGACATGATTTGCCCTTGTCTTTCCGCTGTGTTTTACTCTCCTCCCCCACCTTCCGACGAGTTGCCGAGGATCTGCTGGCGGTGGAGCCATTTTAGCGGTCGATGACCGGTGGGGTATGCCTGGGTGCCTGGGGAGGGGATCCCCTCCTGGCCGTCCCTTACCCTCCGGGTTTTGAGACGTTTGCCTGTCCTCTTGCACTGCCTCCCTAGCGACGATAGAGATGCATGAGACTTGCTTCTCCCGCCAGGGGTTCAGCGGCGGTGAGTACTGTGGTGCTGCTGACCAGTGTCCCCGAGCTTGTTTTGCTTCTTGAGTATTGGGGAGGCACGCCCTCCTGGTCCCCGCTTCTGCATTCACCTCTCCAGGGATGTTGCCTGGCACCTGAATCTGACTTTCTCCTGTCTTTGCGGCATTCTGAATGGCGATGCTGCTGCCCCTGGAGCCCTGGGTGTGTGTACATCGACGATCCGCTTTGTGATCGGCGGGGTCCTGCCCTCCTCCCTCTGTGGTCATGTGGCTGCCTCCCCCATCCGATCCTGCGTGAAGCCTTCGAGTCTGCTGCCTTGTGGTTTTCGTGTTGGATTTTTGTGTGTTCCGCCATTTTGGGTTGATGCTGTCGGTTCCCATTCCTTCATCTTGGCGGTTTCGAACTATCCTCATTGTTGCTGGACTGCTCCTTGTTCGCCTGTCTGTTCTTTTCCTCAAGTCCCCCCCCCCCTTTGGTCTCCTACTCCCCTTCCATCTTATACTATCACCGATTCACTGGATGTTTATGATTGTTGGCCCCCAGCTGGTTTGTATGTCTTTTACTGTGACTGGTTTGTAAGTACTTTCCCTCTTTCCGGTCTGTCTGACCCAATTATGCTTTCCTTACCCCTTTTTACCATTCCCCCCTACCTTCAATGCCCCATTTGACGTGTGTCTTGGCTAAGCTATGTGCTAATAAACCTATGTTATTGTGTATTCACAGTTTGTCTCCTATGTTATACTTGGCTCCTGTAACTGATGTAATTTTGTAAATTGTAACTCGCTGATCTTCATGTAAAGCACTCTGATACAGCACTGTATAAAACTCCAACATTTTTGCAATTTTATAATAATGATAAGCTTGATCCAGTTGTGAGTGATTTTATATGATCTTTAAATTGGGGGTCTGACATTCAAGGACAATGTTTGCTTCAAAACGAATTCTGGCCACAGACATGATGGTCGATTGTCTTATGGATCATCGCGGATGGAATATTGAGTGGTCACTATATCATGGCGAAAGCATCATAAGCAAAAATATCGAGAGGGTGCACATATGGAGGCCTCCATTTACTATTTTTAACTCCACATGTACGTACCTTGAAGATATATCTATCAAAGTGAAATTAGGTAGAGACAATCTGTGCAAACTTACCTCTTGATCTTTTGCTCCTCAATTTTCGGGTCACAATATTTTAACCAATCAATATTCCACACTCAATACTTCAAATCTACACCATGACGGTTGTTTCATTTTTAATTGTCCAACTCAAGATTTGAACTATGTACTTATTTATGTTGAGGGTTATCGATTTTTTAAACTAGGCATATAGGTCAATTTTTTGTATCACTCAATATTTTTTAGATTTATGATGCTCTGGAATTATTGCATCATCCTGATTCTGCCAATGCTTGTTATTATGTATTTACATTAAAAAAATAACATTCTGTTAATTAATATTGATCAGCCCTTGATGTATGCAGTATTTCTGTGTAAATATTTATTAGTAAACAAATGCAAAATTCAAATAATGACCACTCATTTTATGAATTAGAGCCTTACACACTGAACAGAGAGTATTGTTTTGTAAGCGCTTGGATATGGGGTACACTCTATTATGGTCGCAACAAAACATATATACTTGTTCTTGGACTCACTGGAGCCCTCAGGGAACCAACAACGCAACCTCCCTGTACACTCTAAGCATCTCTAGGTACTGTCAGTATTACAAGGCGGGTCCTCAGACTGCTCTCCTTATGTACTAATCTATTGGCACTTGGAACAAGGCTGGGGAAATCTCTCTCCGTCACTACTCCTATGGCTAAGCAAGTATAAAATGCTTTCCTGTTGTTAAAAATGGGGTCTCCAGTTGGCAATGGTTTGCACCCTGTCCTAGTAGTGACCCTTCCTTCCAGTTGGGATAAGTACGTTACACACTAAGAATAATCTTCGCTCACCCCCTGGTAGCTTGGCAAGAGCAGTCAGGCTTATCCCCAGAGGTAATGTGTAAAGTATTTGTACACACATGCACAAATATGTGTGTGCGTCAGAAGTCACGCAGACCCCAGTACAGTATCTTGTAGGTGTCAGAAATCAAAGGCGATGCAAGATGCAGGAGAGGTGAAGCGTCGGGGAGGCCGGTGCAGCATCGGTTCCTTACTGCTATACAAGTCGTTGGCACATTAGCACTCGAGGACAGTGCATTGCCCGAAGGAGATGAGGCATTACTGAAGCAAGTGAGGTGGCTGTTCCTGGCGGTGGGGCAGATTTGTGGAGAGGTGATGCAGCGGTTGCTGAGATGACCCTTGGTTCCTTACTGCTGGGTGGCGTTGATGAGGCACTGCAGATCAAGCTGCAGGCTTCGATTCTGTGGTGTCGATGTTGAACCACTGTGGCCACAGCTGTGGTACCGGAGTTGAAGTGGTTCTTCATGAATGTTGGTGGCAAATGCAAAAGGATGTTCCTCTAGATTTAGGGCCTCATGTAGGTAGCCCAATACCGGTCGGTAACGGCCGATTTTCGGTAAATATACCGTTACCGACCGGTATTTAGGCTTTTGAGATGTAGGGGGATCATTTCTGTATTCGGTAATTTACCGAATCGGTAATTTTACCGATTCGGTAAATACCGAATACAGAAATGAGATGTAGGGGGACTGTGTGGTGGGTGTGGGGATTCGTTATTTACCACCAACTAATAGTTGGTCGTAAATGACGAATATGTGTGAAAATGCATTTTTGTGCACTGTGAAGTGTGCAATGTGGCAGACATACATGCCCCTAGGGCTTGTATGTGCGCCACATGTGCACACATGGACGAATCAGGGGTGCAACAGGGTGTCAATGTGACACCCTGCCACCCTTGAATGTGCTCCCCCCATTACCGAATCGGTATTTACCGATTCGGTAATGAGGCATACCTTCCCATTGATTCAATCAATGGGAAGGTATGCCTCATTACCGAATCGGTAAATACCGATTCGGTAATTACCGACTTACTCCGATTCGGTAACATTTACCGAATTCTTACCTACATACACTTTACCGATTCTTAAATACCGAATCGGTACAATTCGGTATTTAAGAATCGGTAAAGTGTATGCCACCTACATATGGCCCTTAGTGTGCAAGTAGTCTTCAGCCGCCACCCATTTTAAGATAAGAGTGCTCGCTGTGAAACAGTCCATCTTTCTACACAACCTTAAATCTCCAAACCACTTCGGGCCATATTGTCAAGGAACGGCGATAACATTATCGCCGCTTTAGCGGCAGGAAACTGTCGCTAAAGCGGCGATAATGGTCTTGATCATAAACCCTTGAGAATTCCCATAGAAGCCCAAGTTCTGGTGTGAACCTGGGCTTCTATGGGAATTCACAAGGGCATATTATCAAGCCCATTATCGCCGCTTTAGTGGCAGTTTCCTGCCGCTAATGCGGCGATAATGTTATCGCCGTTCCTTGATAATATGCCCCACATCTTTGAATTCTGGCTCTGTATTCCTGTGCGGTCCCTCTGGAGTCTGACACTCTGCCATGACCTGATATAACTTCTCCCTACTGTGACTTCGAGTAGCCAACAGCTCTTAGATCTCTAGATGACACACTCATTTAAACCAGCTTGTCCATCAGACTAAGATAAAGGTTTGTACTGCAACACTCTTAAAGTCTTGATATGTTTTAGAGAATTATTTTACATAGTAAGATCTTCAGCTTCCCCTCCCTCCTACCCATATTATCCATTGATAAGATCTCAACAACTCTGTGATAAGCTGTCAGAATTCTTTCAAGATAAAATCAAAAACATCTGCTCATTGGTTGGCTGCATGCCAGCAGGAGTAAATGCCGAACTGGGGGTCCCTGGAGTCATTGTTAAATCTGAACAATCCCTAGAGAAATTTGACACGATCTCTATGTTTAGGACCCTTGCCTGTCGCGGGACTTGGGCCTCCCACACGAGTGAGGCACCGTTTTTATCGGGAGACCCGGGGGAACGCTGGGTGGTAGGAAATTTGTGTCAGCCCGGTGATGCCACAACTTTCCCACACAAAATGCGTGAAAAAGGTGATTTTTTCAGCTAAATTTGAGGTTTGCAGGGCATTCTGGGTAAGGAAACGTTGGGGGATCCACGCAAGCCATACCTCCCTGGAATCCCCCGGGTGTCTAGTATTCAGAAATGTGTCGGTTTGGTAGGTTCCCCTAGGTGGCTGCCGAGCACCGGGCCAAAAACCCAAGTGACCCCCCTTGCAAAACCAGGTCGTTTTGAGATAGGCAAATTTCATGTCGCCTCACTACGTTGTGGGCCCTTGCCTGTTGCGGGAACTTGGGCCTTGCATACAAATGAGGCACCATTTTTATTGGGAGACCCAAGGGAACGCTGGGTGGTAGGAAATTTGTGTCAGCCCAGTGATGCCACAACTTTCCCACACAAAATGCGTGAAAAAGGTGATTTTGTCAGCTAAATTTGAGGTTTGCAGGGCATTCTGGGTAAGGAAACGTTGGGGGATCCACGCAAGCCATACCTCCCTGGAATCCGCCGGGTGTCTAGTTTTTATAAATGTGCGTGGGGCAGATTGGGGGCTACCGTCCCATCTGCCCCCCCCGGGGGGGCAGAAAGGCTGTAATGGTGGTGGGGGTGGGGGCATTGGCGTGCCCGTTTCAGGCAGCCTCCACCCTAAATTAAATCCATCACCCTAAATAAAATTGCGTGAAAAAAATCCCTGGCGTCAAGTGGGCTTTGTGCCCCCCCGTAGGGGCAGATTAGGGGCCAATGCCCAATCTGCCCCCCAGGGGGGGTAGAAAGGCTGTAATGATGGCGGGTGGGTGGGGGCATTGGCGTTCCCGTTTCGGGCAGCCCCCACCCTAAAAAAAACTGAAAACAAATCCCTGGTGTATAGTGGGCTTTCTGCCCCCCCCGAAGTGGCAGATTAGGGACCAATGCCCCATCTGACCCCCGGGGGGGCAGAAAGACTGTGATAATTGGGGGGGTGGGGTGGGGGCATGGGCCTGCCCGTTTTGGGCAGCCCCCACCCCTATTTTTTTGTTTTAATTCCCTGGTGTCAAGTGGTCTATTTGCCCCCCCCCGGGGGGCAGATTGGGGGCCAATGCCCCATCTGCCCCCCAGGGGGAGCAGAAAGGCTGTAATGGTGGTGAGTGGGTGGGGGCATTGGCATGCCCGTTTCGGGCAGCCCCCACCCTAAAAAAAAAACTGAAAACAAATCCCTGGTGTATAGTGGGCTTTCTGCCCCCCTGAAGGGGCAGATTAGGGGCCAATGCCCCATCTTCCCCCCGGGGGGGCAGAAAGACTGTGATAATTGGGGGGTGGGGTGGGGGCATGGGCCTGCCCGTTTTGGGCAGCCCCCACCCCTATATATATATATTTTTTAATTCCCTGGTGTCTAGTGGGCTTTTTGCCCCCTGGGGGGGCAGATTGGGGGCTACTGCCCCCATCTGCCCCCCAGGGTGGTCAAAAAGACTCCATGGTGCCAACATAATTAGGGGGGAGCAAAGGCCCTTGCCCAAGGGGCTGCTCCCCACTCCCTGGTGTCTAGTGGTTGGATCCCTGCTTGGGGATCGCCCTCCTGTGGCGATCCCCAAGTAGGGATCCACTGGGGAGGAGTGAAACTGAAAAACTGAAGCGACGTGCGCGCCGATCGTCATTACACTGAAAGCAAGGGGGGGCCTCGGGAGCTGGGGAAGCTCTTCCCCATCTCCCGAGGCTATTTTCAGTGAAAGAGAATCCCTCTGGTGCTCGCACCAGAGGGATTCCCCAGGGAATGCCTCATGACGAGCTGGACTCGTCATGGGCACAGCGCGACTGTGCTCCATGACGAGTCCAGCTCGTCATGGGCAGCTCGTCATGGGCACAGAAGGGGTTAACTCCTGGGGAAGGAGGGAGCTTCCCACAACTATAAGGGCAGAGCTTTGGGTGTCCCTCCCAGGTGAACAAGACTGCAATCCGTGAGACAGGCGCATCTCATGACACACATGCATGATCCGTGTTCAACTATGATAAAAAATCAGCATTAGGGATCCAGACAACAGTAGAGTTGAGCACTCGGGGGACGGAACTATGTCTCTTACCATGCAGAGGCCTTTTCCATCCAACAAATGCCAATGCTGAAAGATACCTGAACCAAAACAGGTTTATCTGTTACATTTGTAGGTGGACCAAATATTTTATTTGCAGTTATTTGTTATTTGTAGGTGGAAGGCCATACAAATATGGTCAAGCATCTTTAGCTCTTGAGACACTTGTGACCCCACTCCCCCACCCAACGTCCTAATTTCCTGAGGTCCCTGCTACTATTGCCAAGACCAGTTTCTATTAGTGGTCGAAGTGCATTAAAATTATTATGGGAACTCTGATGCTGTGCGCAAAGGGGGCGGGGTGAGTGAGCGTTGGGTTGAAGCCAAAAGCGTGAATAAAAAAAATTAATATTTGGTAACTTTTTTCAGTCTTTCACCTTCAGGTAACTAATAAAATAAGGCATAGCTTAAATGAAAAATAAATGCAGCTTAAGGTAATCAGTACATAATGAAACCTCTATTAGTTAACGCACTGCAGAGATCTGTGTCTGTAACCAGAGAGCCACCGAATTGAATCCTGATGGGTGCAGAGGAGAATAGTGTCTTGTGTGTTTAGTGCTACGAGGCCTAAGATTGCGACAGAAAGCTCTATGAATCTGTGAGTCATTTTTTTTAAACTTGCATTATGCACGGTATAAGATAGACTGCCTGAAAATGAGCAAAAAGATTTAAGATAAAAAAGTTCTTCCAAAATATAGGTTTTAGTAATATCCAAACTGTACATTGTGCATTTTTAAATGACTTTTTTTCAAGTATACACACTTCGCGGCTCAGCTGGTAACTCCCTTGCACTGCCACTCAAAAAGAATAAATCCGTGTCTTCAGGAAGGCCAAGTGAATCCGTCAATTGAAGTCAATACCGGCTTCCGGGCACCCTTTACATTTGCAGATTGGCCAGTTTTGCACATGTGCATTTCTTTCAGACAAGCAGCCTCATTCCCTGTCTGCCCCGCCCTTGGATTCCCTGTAAAGGAGACTCCCTGCCTTAGCTTCACTTGAAGCATTCCGCCTGTCCTAACTACCCGTCCCAGGACATTGTCTTTTCTCGAAAAGTAGAACTGTTAATCTTTAAAAAAAATACAAAATAAAAATGATGGGCTCGTCGTACCCTTCACACCCCGCCCATTTCAACCACTCTATGGGGCAGATTTATGAGGGACTTGCGCCCCTTTTACGCCGCCGTTGCGTCACTTTTGTGACGCAGCGGCGGCGTAAACCCTGCGCCATGTTGCGCCCCATTTACATCGTGACGCACCTATGGAGATGCGTCACGGTGTAAAGCCCTGCGCCACATGAAACCTGCGTCAGGTTTCATGTGGGCGTTTCTACTCAGGGGGGGGCGTTCCGTCGCAGTAACGCCCCTGAAAAGTGACTCAGTGAAATCTATAAGATTTCACTGAGTCACTTTCCCAACGCTGATGCGTCAAAACCCTGCGCCTGCTTGAAGCAGGCGTAAGGCTTGACGCACCATGTTAGGGATAGGGTAGGTTGGAACAGTGCTGGAGCGCGACGCAACTTCAGCACTGCGCCAACCTTACGCCGGCAGATGCGTCACGTATCTGCTTGTCCTTGCGCCACGATGCGGCGCATCTGCGGTGGCGCAAGGGCAAACTTGCGTGAGGCATCTTCCCTGGCGCATCCATGCTGATTTGCAGGGATGCGCCAGGGAACATAAATCTGCCCCTTTACTTTCAATTTTGTCGCAGTAGGTCGGAGTATTTTATGCAAACTTCTTGGCTGCGAGAGGAAGAGCGCGCGAGAAGCTGAAATTCGTTGTCTCGCGGCGCCCTCGTGTGTTCATAGTACGCACTGCAGTTAAGAAATCGCACACCCGAGACTTGGAATGACCGTACCGATGTAAAGTGCTGTTCTCCGCACATGCGCAGTGACGTCCAGCTCTAACCAAGCCACAGAGCCCAAGTGAAACACGAGAGGTACCACTGTCCCTGCGACTGTGCGTTGTCTACGACGTGTTAAGGCTGGAACGGGGTGTTTTTGCTGATTTGTCTGCCTTGTAATTAATGGGAAATCTTTGAAGCATTCGGATTGTGAGGTCGGACTAGGGTTGTCACGTTTACCAATATTAGCCATCTGTGTTATTTTCTGGCAGTTTTATACAGCGCAAACTCGAGCTGAAGGTATTAGAGCACTTTACGAGAACACCAGCTATAAGACACATTTCATTTCTTTTCTGGGCTTCGGGAGATTAAGTGATTTTTCCAAAACCACAGGTCGTGAATCCATTCAGGTTTCTGCAAAGGCGCAGGCACAATTCCGAAGTAGAACATTCAATGACATTGCCTGTATTTTTAACATGAACTTTCCGTCTTTGTTTGCTTTAAATGTCACCCGGGGTTCATTAAGGCAGCTGTAGAGCACATCTAAAGTGTTTTCTTCTTGCAGGTACCGTTTTGTACTGATAAGGGGAAATCAATACCAGCTTTTGGTGAATTTCCTGTTTTTTTCTGCTGACCAGGACATTAAAATACTGGTCATGCAAAAGCGACCAGGTGGCAACCCTAGGTCAGACTGGCAGTCAGATGTATTTCAAGCAAATAGTACTTCTGAAACAGGGTCATGATGGGCGTTTGATTGAGTGGTGGGGAGAAGAACCTTACATGCAATATTGAGAAATGAGAGAGTTAGGCCCGCATGGCTGCCACGTTTGAGATTGCAAGGGTGAATACCCGTCTGTAATGTACACGGACTGTCCGTATCGAGCCCTAATGTCCGGTGTCAGTTATTGATGTTGCAACTGGCTGCATTTGTCCGCAATGTTAGCCTTTCTGACAGTCAGGCGTGCTTCTGTAGCTGTCTCGCGCGGAGACTGTCCGGAGCTCGATCTTCTGTGAATGAGATTCTGTGTCAGGGCCAGAGGCTCCGATTATGTTTGTCTTTCCTTAATGCTAAATTCGCAGCAGCCAATCAAGAGTAATACACAAAAAACTACATTTCCCATGTCCTCTTTTTTTTATGAGTCAGTGCCCAGTACACCAATCTTCACTTCCCATACCCATGAATAGCTCCCATACCATTATAGTGCCTCTTTGCTGCTGCGGGCCAAACTTAAGTAGTGTCTCCCCCTGCTTAACTCTTATTCAGTATAGCTATGTATTATAGTATTACTTTTTTTCCCAGATTATTATGCTTGAACTCATGATTGTTGCACTGTGATGCATTTTACCAATCCATCATTTAATGTTCTTTGACGTGTATTCAACCCAACAGTATGTGGAGGTCGGGAGGCGGATGCACACTGTGGGCTGCTTTCTGCCAGCGAGCGTAGTCCTATTTCTCTTTCCACGCTGGTAGTGTCTAACACACTTACGGGCCTGCACTAGACATTAGAATGACCAGGAACTATGACGCATCCTCTAGACCGGCATAATCACATCACTCTTGCCCACTCACTCTTGCGAGAAAAAGACTAGATTACGGGCTAATTGCTTCCCCTACACCCTTGGGCGCTGCTGGTGCACGCAGAAGAATTTAATATAGGGGGTACCTTGGGCATACATGCCAACATTTTAGGACAGGGACGTGGGAGATTTAAAATAAAAAATCGGGAGAATGAAAATTCCCCATTGACTTCTATTGTAGAAAATGCAATTTCAGGCGGGAGACAGCTAAAATAAAGCCAAATTTGGCTTGAAAAATCGGTAGTCTCCTGCCTGTATCGGGTCTATTGGCATGTATGCTTAGGAGCTGAGAAACCTGACTTCCTGCTCATCACGTTATATGTATTGTAAGCAGATTCCAAACTGCCAGATTTGAATTATGGCCGCTCCCCCTATTGGGTACTTTAGTACCACCCTCCAGTCTAACACCCCTTAAAGCTAAGGGGGGACCTTGAATTTGAATTTTAAAATGTATAAAACGCATGGCTACTCAATACTGTGTCCCATCGCTGCGGGTTTGTGGACCAAAAAAATAATGGGCAGATTTACAAGCCCCTTGCGTGACTTTTGCGCTTCAGTTGCGTCACTTTTTTGACGCAACAGCAGCTCAAACAATGCGGCCTATTTACAACGTGACGCATCTGGGCAGATGCGTCACGTTGTAAAGCCCTGCGTCATATTATACCTGCGTTAGGTATAATGTAGTTAGGTATAATGTATGCAGGGTAGGCGTTCCCACGCAGGAAGGCCTCGGAAAAGTGACTCAGTGAAATCTACAAGATTTCACTACGCCACTTTTAGGACGCCACTGCGTCAAAACCTTACGCCTGCTTCAAGCAGGCGTAAGTAGTGACGCAGTGTAGTGGAAATAGGCCTCAACACGCATTGCTGGAATTGTATCATGCTTGCAACACAACTCCAGCAAATGCGTGACTTTTCTGCCAACAGATGCGTCAGAATTTCTGACGCATCTGTCAATCCTTGCGCCATAGTGCGCCGTATTGTAAATATGGCGCATCTTTGGTGGCGCAAGGGATTCTAAGGGTGACGCAGGGAAAGTGACGCAGCTGTACAGATGCGTCACTTTCTAGTAAATCTGCCCCTAGGAAGGGGGGACAAGCATTAAAAGACAGACTTGAAAAGCCAGGTTTTCAGGCTTCATTTGAAAGAGCCCTCCTCTCCAGTGGCGCGGAGCTAGAAGGGAAGTCCATTCTAGCTAGCCACCACCAGCGCCCAAAAGGAAGTACCACACCATCTCTTCTTTAGTGTCGTGGGCGCTACACCTAATAGTGCATCAGCCAAGGTCCAGAGGGAATATAGTGAGGAAGCCGCTTGGCTCGATATTTGGGACCATGTCCATAGACAGCTCTATGGGCTAGCACCAGCCCTTTCAACGCCACTCTCACCCGTTTTGGAAGCCAGTGTAGGTCCTTCAGATGGACCTCAACAGAGACATTCCTCGGGATGTTCAACATCTCTTCATTATATTATTGACAACATAGATGCAATGGCTGAGTCCGGGCCAATGAGGCAGATGCACACGAGGAGCACTGTAAGGATGATTAGAGCCTCGTCGAGGCACTTGATAACTTTCTGCAGCAACCTGTATGCGAGGCTTTGGTCTTAGCTCTTCGGCCCTTCAACTGACGACGTATGCTAAGAATTTGCCCTTAAATGTCCCCACGGAGGTCCTGTCTCCACAGACCAGGGAGACAGAGTCATAAAGCCAAGAAGTAGTCAAATATCTGGCCTCACACAGCTGCACTGGAGCAATTATCCAAAATGTATTCCTATGGGGACAATCTCCACAGTACATCAAGATGGGGATGAATCGGACAGGGTGCTGAATAACACTGCTCAGTCGATTCCCAGAGTTATCCTACCACCAACCACACAAGATGGAACATGGGGACCTTTCAGTCGACAGGCACCATACCTCAGGGGTGTCCTCAGACTCTTTTTCTGACCTTTGACCCTGATGATATTGCTCATCTGATTATGTGCTACTGACACCATTGGCGGATTTTGTTCATGGAAGACTGATTGAGATTGCTGAAGGCCAGTCGGAACCGGCATGTAATTCAAATGGACGGACAATGCACAGTTTCTGGCAGGGTTTCCATGCCGGCCTTTCCGACATCAAAACTGTGCCCCCCCTGTTAATCCCTGCGCCCAGTGGGAGACAGCTTGAGGTGCCTGCCGAGGGGTGCAGGGATTAACACCACCTCCCATTTCCCTATGGGAGCGTGTACTACGACTGGTTTACGGCTGCAACACATGCTTCCATAGGGAAATGTCAGAATGCGACCGAATACTGTTCGGTCGCAACCTAATCAGGCTGTTGGGACCGTGGACCGGAGGTCAGTCGGTCCATTTCTGAGCATACAACATCGTAATAGGCCCCTTAGAGTCAACTTTACAAAGTTCAAATTCTCTTTAAGTTCCTTAGCACTGAGCTTGTCTTTCTTTAGACCCACAATGTTCTTTTGTTATGTGTCTTCAAACCGTGCATTCAACAAGAATTTCTCTCATGCTTACTTGGTACTAAATGTCTCACAAGAATGTCTTATAAATTATTTTTCTTCATTTGTCTTCCAGGTTGTCAAAAGTTGTGATGGACGTTCTGGGATGAGAGTCTGATCCAGACTGAGGGGCGCCGAAGCCACAGACAGAGAACCAGAAACTGGATTCCCTGGATATTCGCAGGTAAGCGTAGGAGCTTTTGCTGGCAGCTGGTGAAGGGATAGAGATTGTTGTCAAGCAGGGAGTGGTCTAAAGGAGTTTGGTTTTAAAATGGCAGCTCGCTGAGGGATTGGGCTCTCTTTTGGCTCTCTTTGGGCTGCTTTATGCGGAGCACAAAACTTATTTTATAACATATGAGGCGCGCGTAGCGCTCTTCTGCAACAGACGCAGAGCTCCAAAAGTCTACAGCACATCTATTCTGCTGGGTGAGCATAATATTCTCTTACATGCACGATTCCTCCAGGCCCACACTCTTGTAGTCGAATGTGCAGGGACATGATGTGGCGGTCGTGACCGCAGGTCCTTACAGGCTGTAGGAGTGCAGTAGGAGAAGGCACGACAGCCGGTCTGGTTTCTGGTCGGTTTCTGGAAGCTGCTGCGGTTGTAGTGGAGTGTGGGGACCTGTGTTGTGGAAGGCCTTGACAGTGTGTGTGAGAAGTTTGGAGAGTGCTTGTTTGTGGATGGGGAGCCAGTGGAGCTCTTTGACATGGCGGGGTGATGTGCTTGTGGGGTGGGAGGTTGAGGGTGAGTTCTGCTGCTGAGTTCTGTATGCTCTGGACTCTTCTGGTCAGATGAGTGTTGATTCCGGCATAGATGGTGGTACCGCAGAGCAGTTTGCTGGTGATGAGCTCTGGGTGTCAGTTCTGCAGGTGTTGCTGGTGAGCCCTTTCAATATCTTCTTTAGTATCTTTAGTGTGTGGAAGCAAGAGGCAGGGACTGTGTTTAATTGGCTGTTTATGGTTAGCTGGTTGTCGATGAATATTCCAAAGGTTCTTGGTGTGGTTGTAGGGAGGGTCGTTGGTCCATGTTCTGTAGGCCACCAGGTGGAAATATTTTGTATTTATAACTCATGTGCTCTTTACTGCACAAGCTCTTTGCACATATTGTGCGCTGGGCACCAGTTCATTATGTGTTGTTTCGCTAGTGAAATGAACTAGTTTGAGGCGATATACATTTCTTATTAAATCAGTGGTTTCTTGTTTAATATCTGTATACTTGTGTTGCAGACTCGGTTTGGCGGGTGCGGTGAATTTACAAACCGACTCCCTCGATGCTTTCTCAATACTGATACATTTTGTAAATTGATCTGACACAACCATTTTCAAATATTTAACATAATTGACTCAAGTTCTGAGGAACACAGGGTAACCCCATACTGTATTGTGAAAGTGTTTAGTTTGAGGTGGTTGATATCCATCCATCCAGCAATGCTGGTCATGCTGGCAGAGAAGTTGTTTGGGGTGATGTTTGTTGCAAGATTTACATGCCAAATATTTTCAAAGCTCGAATCTTGCATGGGCTCTAGCCGGAACCTTGGCTCAGCTCCGCCTCAGCTGTCTCTGTTAAGTTACTGGCTCACCCACCTCTAGACGTATTGTGATGGCGTGTGCCCAGAGAGAGACAAGCGCAGGGGTGTGTGTCTGCATCTGGTAAGTAAGTTGTGCTTGGTTTCATTTAATGTCATTTTTCAGCAGAAGCCTAATGAGTGTCATTGCCTTCTATGAGGTGTTGAATCACTCTGTAAAGTCTGGGAAAGCTCCTGGTATAAGTGTAGGGTGTCCTGCCTTCTTTTACTTTCGCTATGTACATTTTAAAATATATGTGGCAGATTAGTTTAACATGAGATCTGTCTATTTATTTACCACAGTGCCAGAGGCTACTCCAGATAGGGGGTACTTCTGATGGGCTGAGATGCCTGGTTTGGGGCATTCCATCCGGTTCTCTTCTTCCTTGTTTGTCTGATTCTCCGCAATGGCCTTTTCTTCAATTGGTGAACGTCCCCCACTTGATCGCATCTTTATCCTGCCCTTTAACTCTCTTTATCTTGTGGTCCAATGCTCTCACTTCTGAGATGTATGTAGAGTCCTTGGCACGCACTCTGATGCAAGTCAGGCATTCTTGGTGGAAGGTGTGTGTACCTCACCTCCTGACATGAGGTGTGAGACTGTCTCCCTCGCCGCCTGCTCTGCCTTGTTTCTGCACATGCAATGATTGTACATACCGTCTAATGTCATGGGAGGGCACCATACACCTCTCGCTTTCAGGCTTCCATGCGTTCTCAGAGCCAGTCAGATGTGGAATTTCAGCACTATTTTCGATAGGACAAGAGGCCCAGGCCCGACACCCCTGTTTAGAGCTCCAAAGGAGCACTTGTCTGGGTGTCTGTTGCCCAGGCGTTGCCATTGAAGGATTAAAATGCATCTCACCTAACAACCCTGTTGTCAGATCGTGTTCAGAAGGCCACAGTACAGGCACAAGCTGCTGGCCCTCGGCCGTGGGGGCTCAATCAATCAATCAGTGGATTATAAGCGCGCTACTCACCCGCAAAGGTCTCAAGGCGCTGAGGGGGGAGGGAAGAGGCTTAGGAGATCTGCTTAGCCGAAGAGCCTGGACTTGAGGGTCTTCCTGAAGGTGTTCAGTGAATGATGTCTGCTGGAAGCTCATTCCAGGTTTTGGCTGCGATGTGGGAGAAGGATTTTCCTCCGGCCCTGGCTCTGCGGATGCGCCGGGTTTCGGCCAGGGTGAGGTTGGTAGATCGGAGGTTTCTCTTGGGTACGTGGAAGTTGATTCTGTCGTTGAGGTATTTGGGTCCGTTGTTGTGTAGGCATTTGTAGGCGTAGGTGGGGATCTTGAAGGGGACTTTTTTCTCCACGGGGAGCCAGTGGAGTCTTCGTAGGTGATGGCTGATGTGTTCGTGCTTGGGGATGTCAAGGATGAGTCTGGCGGCGGCGGCGTTCTGTATTGTCTGGTTGAGATCCTTTCCCACTGGTGTCTTGGGGCTTTCTTCCTTGTGCCGCAGCAGAATGGCCGAGGACCACCCCTTCCGATCAGCCACAGACTTCTCAGGGAGGCAGCTCAACCATCAGACTCCAGACAGTGAATGTCCAGCTCAGTGCTCCTCTGTACGAGAATGAAAGAACTTTAATCACACAGACATAGTAAATACTACACGCATCAATGAACACATGCAAACCCGTGATCCTGCATGCTATCTCATGTAGCTCGCTGCACCACCTCACACCCTGTCTGTGCCCCTCCCCTGGCATGTCTCCCCGGTTCTGGATTCCCCGTGTAGAGTAATCAGGAGTTGCATGAATCAAGCTCCGGTTCAGTAATTTGGTTCCCACAGTTAAAATGTGCTCAGTCTTGAACCCTCATGGTCAGTGACACGCGTGGGCATCTGCACACATGTTTAGTGTCATGCCAGGGCAAAAATAAAAAAGCACAGTACCACACAGTTTGGCACTCTAGGCAGGGGAACATGCCTGTATGCCATGCAGGGAACATCCCCATCCCAACATATTGTCTTTGTTGTCACCAGAATGTCTGAGTGGAAAATAATGCAGTTCATCACCCGGGCCTTTATCTGGCGCACACACACACTACTAACACTTCAAGTCATTATTACAAAACTCATCCCCATTGAACTTATCATCCTGGAGAGCAAGGGAGCAGACAGAAAATTTAAATACCCTGTTAGAAGGGCGCCCTCCGGGGAGTCAGATGGTGTCGGACTGACCACCCCGAGAGCCACCGTTCCGTAGGCGAGTAGCCGAGCGCCGCTGAGAAGCCTCCTGGGCGAGGTCCTTCTCTTATGATCGTACCAGCCAAGCAACCCCACCACCACAAAGGGACACAACCAGGGTATCAATTCTCACACGTCTTTATCGGTAATCAAGGCAGATTTCTGTGGTAATATTTACAGGTGGATCGAGGGATCCAAAAGAGTCTCCAAGTCTTGTAGGGATGGGGTAGCGGGACAGTCTCAGTACCAGCCTGGTACGGGAACACCCTGCGCCCAGCTCTCAATCCTCGAGCTGGGGGAGTTCCGGGAGCCGGGACGTCGTCCGCAGGGCTCGGGGGATTGCCTCGATGAGGTTGAGCCGCCACGAGGTCAGCAGGGCTCCGATGGTTACTTCCGCGAGGTCGAGCCGCGACGAGGTCAGCAGGGCTCCGATGGTTACTTCTGCGAGGTCGAGCCGCGACGAGGTCAGCAGGGCTCCGATGTTCCGTGAGGGTCTTCTTCTCAGCAAGGGGGGAGCCGCGACGCAGTCAGCAGGGCTCCGAGTTCCAAGTTCCAGGTAATGAGTCTCTCTCCGTAGGGTCAGCCGCGATCCGATCAGCAGGGCTCTTGACTCCAGGATACAACTGCCGTCCTGGTTTTGGGCTGCCCCAGATATAGGGCTGGAGCCCTTTGATGTCTGGACCCTCGCGCCTGGGGGGGTCGGAGGGGCCGGGATGAGAGAGTCCAGACACCCAGGGGGGGGTGGAGCCAGCGCCTGGGGAGGCCGGAGGGCGATCGGAGCCAGGCGTCGGGGGACGGCTGGGGGCCCCATCGAAACTCTCCTCCTCTGGGATCTGTGGAGTGGCCACTCGACCCCCCTTGGTCGGGTCTTGGCGCCCCGATGTCGGGGCTTCGCTGGGACGGAGGCCGGGGCGGGCCGCGTCGCGAAGGCTGGTGCGGGTAGCGGGGTACAATCCAGGGGGACCCTGAAGGGTGGGGGCTGCCCCTGTCGGGTCGGGTAGGAGGGTTCGGGACCACGCCACGAGGCCGGGTCCAACATACCCCCACTTCGAACTAAAGCTGTGATGGCACCAAGCAAAGCAAGTGAGCGACCCTCCCGAGAAGAGCTCCCTTGTCTCTTCCATTCAAGCATCTTTCCATTAATCCTTTCACCCTTCTATCCACCCACTTATATCCACTAGTTCACCTTTAACTTCTGTCCTCCATTCATTGTTTCATCCATCATTTGGGATAGGATAGGGATAGGGGAGAGGAGTTGGCCTAATGGCTAGGGCGGTTGACATCGAGTCTGGGGAACCAGGTTTGAGTCTTGGCAATGATGCTGAACATCCTGTGATTCTGGGAAAATCAATTAATCTCCCCGTGCCTAACAAAAAATGTATGTGTCCTCATGTAATGCCACTGGTGGTATGTAATGCGCTTTGATACCCGATACCGGGTCAAGTTTGCACTATATAAAACTCAGTTAAAAAATAAATAAATAAAAATGTGATCTTTCCCCTTCCAGCCATCCATCCATTCAGTCTGCCATCTACCCATTCACTCTGCCATCCATCCATTCACTCTGCCATCCATCCATCCATCCACTCTACCATCCATTCACTCATCCATTCACTCACTTATCCACCCATCCCTTTACTCTACCATCCTTTCACCCATCCAACCATCCCTCCATCCCATTAATCCGTCATCCTTTCATCTGTCCATCCACCTACCCAATCCCTCATCCTTTCACCGACTCATACGTCGACCCACTCATTCATGCACTCACTCATTCTTCCACCGTCTCAGCCATCCTTCCTTTCACCCTCCCTTCTTTCCCTTTTCTATTTCTTTCACCCCTCCTTGCTCCTGCTTGATCTACAGTTGATGCTGTATTGCTTTATAGTGCACCCAGAAGATACCCGTAAACAACCCCACCCCTAAAGTGGGGGTGGTTTGTGTGTTGGGGGTTCACGACGCCCCTGCTGGAAAGAATAAAAGTCTGCCAGGATAGGTTTCTTTGACTTGCAAAGTACAAATCGTCCTATATTTATTGAGCAAAATGTACTGAGATACCCTGCTGGAAATGTGCTCTGAGTGCAATGTTCTATATGAGTGCCTAACGCCCTTTAGCCAAGCCACTGCCACCCCTCATTGTCATTACCACATATCACAGTAAACCTGCAGAACATTTCTGTCCAATGTGGGATACCATGGAGAAAAATGTCCAAAGTGTTTCTTCTTGCCTGATATCGCTGTCATGGAGAGAAACGTGCAGTCTGTCTAGTCTCAAAGCCTTACACAGACCCGTCTCTAACCGACCTGTCACCAAACTCCAGGAGCCCTTCTGAAGAGAAAGACTTTTCTACATTTTTTTCTGCCCAACACTTTTTCATACAGGCTGCCCTTTTCACGCCTGCCAATGGCAGCTCGCTGCCTGCCCTTGCCCTGGAGGAGGAGGCTCAGGGCACCCTGCTTGGCACTCTTATAACCTTTTAACTAATGCCCTTCTCTGAGAACCTTTCCTGGGTCAGCCCTCTCTCGGATCCTGCTCACATCCAGCTGGTGTGTGTGGCACCTGTGAGTGAGCCTAGATGCCAGAGGTTGGCCCTCTGCTGTAACCCCACCCTTAGCCAGGTCTAGCCCTAACTGTCTCCACCAGGACACTAACGAACACTATGCACTGGGTGAAGGTTCACTTTATTGCACGTGGTGGTGGTGCACAGTGCAGCCGATGCTGGTGCACCTTTTGACTCAACCCTGGTATGATCATGGAATTTTCCAAGCTGCTGCACCTGCTCATTTTCTATCCCTCTTTCTGTTTTTAGGTTTGACTTCTAATGGAAGGCGAGCTGAGACACATGTGTTTGTTCAACTTGCCTTAACTAGCAGAAGGAGAACAAGTCACTTCTCTTGACTCCACAACTGTTTGCCATGATTATTAGATTGTTTAAAAACACAAGCAAAATGTTGCTGTTACTTTCTTCCCAAGAGAGATTGGGTAAAATCTATTAGGGGTAATGCTCTTGACGCTGTGCTCATTCAATAATCGATAGATCAATCAGTCTTGTATAGAGCGTCTTGTCACCCCAGGGGTCTCCAGGCGCTGGTGGGCTGTGTGAGCTTCGGTCAAGAGTCAGGTCTTGAGTTTCTTTCTGAAGTCCCTCAGAGAAGAGGCGGTGCGAAGGCGGAGGTCGCTCCTGGACCTGGCAGTGGGTAGGAGAAGGAGCGGCCTCCCCAGCGGCTGCAACGGATGCAGGGGATGTGGCCAAGGCAAGGGTGGAGGATCGGAGATTCCTAGTCGGTCAGTAGGGTGTTAGGTCTTCGTTGATGTAGGCGGGTCTGGACTTGTGGAGGGCTTTGTAGGAGTGAGTGAGGAGCTTGAGAGGCATCTTTCTTGGACGGGCACCCAGTGGAGAGCTCTGAGGTGGGGGGTGATGATGGTCCTTCTGGGGAGGTCGAGGATGAGTCATGCTGGCGAGTTCTGGATGGTCTGGAGGCAGTTCAGGCTCAAATGCACCAAATTACTATAGAACAAGGACATAGTGCGCCACTTGAATGTAACATGCCTAGAGGCAATCACATACAGAGCACAGGGAATAAATAGTGCATTATAAAAAAATAGTAAATAATTACACTAATAGATTAGTGGGGTATGGCCTTCTCCTCAGATGTGTCTGCAAAATTATTCAGATTTTTTCTTGACATATGACCCTTGACCTGAATGTTCATAATTTGCCTTCATGCCAGGTGGTCACCCTACAGATTACTTGTGTGTGCGTGTTCAGTGGTTTCGGTGTATGAGTAACATTCTTCTTACAAATGTCTGACATTTTGAGTGACTCAATTTTGCAAGTAAAAACAAGCAACAAAGTCAAAGTTAATGGATAGATATTGGAAGCCGTGCGTAGTTTCAAAAGCTGTTCCAGTCCAGGTTTTAGTCCAGGTTTTTTCTATGAAATCTGGGACTTGTAGTCTGTTTATTGCATTTTAAAGCCGAGAATAAAATTCAAAGAAAAAAGCCTCTGTCTGGAGCAGCACAGAACACATTGACCTGTAAAACTTGGCACCTGTGATAGTAACTTGTTGTACAGTAGTCATTTCCAAACAGTACCTGGGATCTGCGTGATGACTGCCATGAATACTACCTGATCCCTTTTGAGGAGCATGTTCCAGACCCATATTCTGAAGTGAAGGGGTGTACTAGATGAAGCTCCCAGCCATTACTAAAAAGAGAGAAAGAGACAGCTACACGGCCTAGACATCGCTAGGGTTGCAACCCAACAAATATGTTACCAGCATGGCCAGAATTGTCATGTTAATACAGGTAAATAATGGGTGAAACTATTAGAATTCAATGTTTTTTTTAGGCTGAAGCTTACCAGACAGTGCACCTGTCTGGTTTGCTGAAGACATCTTGAGGACATTCGGAAAGCTTCCCTGGAAATGCCTTCCGCCCATTGCTTACCGTTGGCTTTGTGGTTTGTAACTCACATTTTCTGGCTTTCTATATGTTGGCTTTGTTTGTTTTAGGCTGTCCAGGGTGAGTTTGTCCCTCCCGAGGAGGAAAGCGTTTTCACACCAACTCCCTTTGTATTCTTCCACAAGTGCTCCTTTCTGTAAACAGGCCTGTGAATCTTGTTCTTATCTTGTCACATTCGCTGTGCATTCAAAGACAGAGGCCAAATCTGTCTTCGAGGGAGCTTGCTGTTTACTTTTCTTTCTCTGACTCCAACGTGAGAGGATTTATGTAACAATATTGCTGGATACTGCACACAACAACATTTAAATGAGCTGTGCAACTATTTGAGAGTATACCAGAATCAGGAACGCACAAATAAAGCACATTTTTGTTCATTCTAAAGTGTGTTGGAAACAAAGACTTTAAGATCATCAAAACAAATCATTACACAAGGTGATGTCATTTCCACACATTATCATGTGTGCGTTGTATAGTTTTATTAGTAAAACTGTATTTCTGTGTAAATACAGTGGTCATTTGAATTGAAAATGTGTTGTCTGTCACTCAGTCAATGAAACTGCATTTGTAAAATGCAACTCTGCCACTCCTAATGTATGTGGGTGCTGTGTCTCCATCGAAGAGCCAGGTCTGAGTCTCTTTTTGATGTCTTCCAGCGAGTGGGTTGTACGGCTGGAGGAGACGGTCGTTCCAGGTCTTGGCAGCGAAGTAGGGGAAGGAGCGGCCACTGCAGTGGCTGCGACGGATGTGGGGTGTTTGTGTGAGGACGAGTGAAGAGGAGCGCAGGTGTCTAGAGGGTTGGTGGAAGTTCAGTCAATGGCAGATGTAGGCTTGTCCTAGGTCATGGAGGGCTTTGTAGAAGTGTGTGTGGATCTTGAACTGGTATCTTTTCTAGATGGGGAGCCAGTAAAGGTCTCTCAGATGGGCGGCAATGTGGGTTAGTTTGGGTAGGTCCAGGATGTGTCTGGCTGCGGTGCTCTGAGTAGCTAAGTGGTGATGCTTGTGTAGACGGCGTTGCCGTAGTCAAGGCAGCTGGTGATGAGGGCCTGAGTGATGGTTTTTCAGGTGTTGGTTAGGATCCATCTGAATATTCTGCAGAGCATGCGAAGTTTGTGGAAGCAAAAGAGGCAACTGCATTGACTTGTTATTTCATGGTCATTTGACTGTCGAGGAGGAAGCTGAGGCTGCGTGCATGGTTGGTTGGCGTGGGTGTAGGTAAGAGTTCTGCAGGTCACCAGCTGTGGTCCCATGCAGAGGTGTTCTTCCCAAAGATCAGTACTTCAGTTTTGTGGGAGTTGAGTTGGAGGCAGTTGTCTCTCATCCATTTGACTATGTTGGTCATGACGTTGTAGAAGTTGGTTTTGGCGCTGGAGGGGTCCTCGGTGAGCGAGAGGATCAGTTGAGCGTCGTCTGCGTAGGAGATTATTGTGAGTTTGTAGGATCTGATGATGTCTTCAGGGGGGTCATGTAGATGTTGAACAGGTTGGGGCTGAGGGATGATCATTGTGGTATGCCGCAGGTGATGTCTTTGGGTGCAGAGGTGATTTTGTCTGTGGCAGTCGGATGCTCTGTGTGGTCTGTAAGGAAGGAGGTGATCCACTTGCGGGCATCTTGCTGTATGCCTATGTTGTAGAGTCTGTTGATGAGTGTGTTGTGGGAGACAGTGACTATCGCCGCAGAGAGGTTGAGGAGGATCAGGACCACAGTAACTCCACGGTTGAGGAGAATTCTGATGTCGTCCGTGGCGGCAATCATTGCTGTCTCAGTGCTGTGGTTGGTGCGAAATCCTGATCCTGAAGCGTCAAGTAGGTGGTTCAGTTCCAGGAATTCAAGCTGGTGGTTGATGGCTTTCTCGAGTACTTTGCCCGGGTAGCGAAGCAGGGAGATCGGACAATAATTTTTTAGATCACAGTGGCCAGGAGTGGCTTTCTTTAGGAGGAGTCTGACGTCTGCGTGTTTCCATCTGTCTAGGAATGTTGCTGTGGAGATGGAGTTGTTGAGGATGCTGGTGTTGAGGATGCTTGTGGGGTTGTAGAGGTGGTGAGGGCAGGGTTAGGTGGGCGCCACGGAGTGGATGGAAGGCATTATGGCTGAGATGGTCAGGGCAGTGAGCGGAGACCATATGGTAATGGTTTGGCTGATGTTCGCTGATTGGTTGAGGTTGTTGGGGTTGAGGATGGTGAGTTGGAGGTTGAAATTGTTGTAGATGTTTGTGATCTTGCAGTGGAAATAGTCTGAGAGGGTGTTGCAAAGTTCTTGGGAGAGGCGGATGGTGTTCTCTATGGTCATTGGGTTGGAGAATTCTTTGACTATTTTGAAGAGATCCTTTGTGAGGTTGGCCGTGGAGTTGATGCGGGTGGTGATGGCTGCTTTCTTGGCTTGCTTGATGTGCCGGTGATGTTTAGTGAGGGCTGTAATGGACGACAGTACTCTGCACCACGCCATTTTACACCACTCCACACTACTGCACTCTGTGCCACCACACTCTACTCAGCACCTCTCCACTCTATGCCACTTCACTCTACACCTGTCTACTCTACTCTCCACCACACCACTCTGTGCCAATGAATTCTATGCCACTCTACTATACACCACTGCACTCTTCGCCAGTGCACTCTTCACCACTCCAGTCTAAGCCACTCCAGTCTACTCTATTCCATTCCACTCTGCAACACTGCACTCTATTCCACTGCATTTTATGCCAATCCACTCTATACCAATGTACTTTACATTCTAACACTCAACTCTACACCCCTGCACTCTATGACAATCCACTGAACACCACTCTAATCTACTCTGCACTACTGCACTCTACACCATTTTACTCTGCACCATTACACTCTATTCCACTCCACTCTATGCCACTGCACTTTACCACTCCACTCTATGCCACTTCACTCTACTCTGAGACAATGTATTCTGCACCACTGCACTCTACACCACTGCACTCTATGCCACTCTGCACTACTCTAAGGCACTGCACTCTACACAACTGCGCTGTACGCAACTGCATTCTATGTCACTGCACTCTACTCTGCACCATTGTACTCTACGTTAAAGATCACTGTGCCACTCTACTCTACGCCACTGCACTTTATGCCAGTGCACTCTACAACACTCTACTCTGCAACACTGCACTCTTCGCCACTGAACCCTACATCACTGTACTCTGCTCTACTGCACTCTATGCCAATGCACTCTATGCCACTGCACACTCTATCACTCCACTCTATGCCACTGCACTCTACACCACTCCACTTTGCACTACTCTACTCCACCGCACTCTTTGCCACTCTACTCTTCTCTACTCTTCTCAACTCTACACGACTGCACTCTATGCCACTATACTCTATGCCACTGCACTCTATGCCACTTCACCCTGCACCACTCCACTCTACACCACTGTACTCTAATATTCACCACTCTAATCTATGCCACTGCATTCTACGATATTGCATTGTAGGCCACTGAATTCTGTTCAGCTGCACTCTACACTACTACACTCTGCTTCACTATAATCTGCAACACTCTATGCCAAATGAACTCTACCCTACTCCGCTCCACTTGAAACCACTTCATAGCAATCTACTCTACTCTGCACCACTGCACTCAATGCCGAAGCACTCCATGCCACTCCACACTACTTCATTGCACTCTGCCACTCTACTCTGCAACAATCTATGCCAGTGCTCTCTACACCAGTCCACGCTACTCTACTCCACTCTACGCCACTCCACTCTGTGCCACCCCAATACAAGAGACTCTACGCCACTCCACACTACAGCACTCTACTTCACTCTTCCCCATTCCACTCTGTATCACTGCACTCTACTATGCAACACTAATATATGCCACTGCCTTCTATGCTGCTGCACTCTATGCCAGTGCCCTCTACACCAGTCCATGCTACTCTACTCCACTCCCCTCCACGCCACTCCACTCTGTACCACTCCAATACAGGAGACTTTATGCCACTCCACACCACAGCACTCTACTTCACTCTTGCCCATTCCACTCTGTACCACTGGAACTCTACAATGCAACACTAATCTATGCCACTGCATTCTATGCTGCTGCACTCTATGCCTCTAAACTCTGCAACACTCTACACCAGTCCACTCTACTCTATGCCCCTCCACGCTATGCCACTTGTATACACAGCACTCTCTGCCACTCCATTCTAGTACAACACTCTACGCCACCCTTCACCTTTCCACTCTATGACACTCCACGTGACTCTCCTCTATGCCACTAACTTTTACCATGTTGAACAGCAGCCACGCTGGTGTGCTACATAGATAAACCACATTGCAAAGCCAGCTCTTGCATAGGCAAGACCAATTGGCTTTTCCAGTGCTTGTTTAGTCTTTGAAACTTAAACCCACAGGAATAAATGTTAGATGAGAACACATCAATTTTTTTTTTGAGTTGTCGAAACTTTTGATAAATGAGTTGTTACGCAAACCAACTTGGCAGAAGTGCTGTTTTAAAAAGAAAAATACAGACTATATTATTTTGACGTCAAACAGGTAGAAATGGTTGGTATTTTTCTCTTAGAAAAATGGCAATGAGTCACCATTGACTACCAGGGATACCTGAGGGCAGGGCCCGCGCTAGGCATGGACAGTGTGGGCAGCTGCCCAAGGCCTCGCGTTCAGCTAAAAAGCAGGGGCCCGCTTCCCGGTGAAAGGCCACACTTTCACAGTTAGCCCACCTGCTCCTTTGAGGCCCCCTGCCCCACACTATCGTATTACAAACAGTGCTTTAAATGGAAAAATAGAAGTGCAGGTACTCTGCACCAGAGTACCTGCTTGTTTCTGAGAAGTGCCTGTACTCTCTAATTAAAAGTATAGCATTTGTCTTGAGAAGTGCCGGTACTCTCCCTCTAAGAATAAAAAAATGCTGGTACTCCGTACCGGACAGTACCTGCCCATTTAAAGCACTGATTACAAATACTATGTAAACACAGAGGTCATCTCAGGTCTAAGAAGGTAGTGAACACAAAAAGAGATCACATCATAGTATGGAAGAGGTACATCGACGATATTTTTGTGGTCTGGCGAGGGACACCCGAGACCGTCGTGGATTTTCATAGCTGGCTGAATACAAGAAATGAATTTCTGCGCTTACCTATGAGTTCTCACACACCAGTCTTCCATTCCTAGATGTGAGAATCTACCCTGATAATGGGATTTTGTCTACTGAACTGTACCGCAAGCCCATGGCAAGGAACTCACTATTGTCCTACCACAGCTTTCATCCCAAAGCTCTTCGGGATAATCTGCCCTTTGGACAATTCTTACGTGTGAGGTGCAACTGCTCTAGTGTGGAGAAATATGAAGAACACGCTAGATCACTGTCCACACAACTGAAAGAGAGGCAATATCCCCACAGCATCATATGCAAATGCAGGAAGAGAGCACTCAACAATCACAGAGAAGCCCTTATTGAGGTAGCACCACCTAGAGAAACACAACAGCGCTTGACATGTGTAAACACATTCTGTGGTTTCTCCAACCAAATCAAGAAAACCATCCTCAAACACTGGCGCATCTTGAACATCGGACCCACATCACTGCCACCGCCACTATTTGCTTTCAAACATATGGGGAACATAAAAGACATGCTGGTGCACACCAGACCCCAGCCCAAACAGACACAGAACCAGTTGTCCTTATGGGGCCTGCCTGCAGTTAAAGGGCATTTCCCATGTGGGTCTTGTGCCGCGTGCCCACAAACAAAACAGACTACAGAAATTGAAATAGGCACCAACAGACCATGGTCTCTCATGAAACACACTAATTGCAATAGTGACAAACTGATCTACACGATCACATGCCCTTGCCTGATGCGTTACATAGGCATGACATCGAGAAAGGTGAAGACAAGAGTTCTGGAACATAAAAGCAATGTGAGATGCAAGAAAAGTTCAACTAAGATGATCAATCACTTCATTACACAAGGACACACTGAGGATTACATTAGTTGGGTGGTACTAGAGAAACCAACTATTCCCCCTCATATCAGTGACATTCATCAATTCTTACTGATCAGAGAACAACGATGGGTACACAAACTACGTACTGATGCCAATGGACTGAATGATGACATACCCTGGCTTCTATTGTAGATGTATCATACTACTGATCTGTTACATCACAACATAAGCTACAGCACACATGATTTCCAGTGGTTGATTCTCCTCTACCAATGCTTTGTATCCGCACCCTACTCTGAGGCGCACCACTCAATCATTCCTCATATTTACACAAGGTTGTGCTTAATATAACATCTTTTGGAGATGATTCTATTGTTAATCTGCTTCTTGGGCTATGATTAGTGTCTTTGACACTGCACATGCGCAACACTACAGCAGAACCTTTTTTTGATCGTTTCTTTGATCGTTCACACTGTGGAACTATCCCCCTCTCTTTAAGCAATGCCTTACTCCATCATTGCCATTTAATTTAATTCTATTTAATTTAATTTAATGTATTTTAATTTTGAGTATTTTTCTTCAGGCTTTGAATAAGTATGTCCTTCACTAAGCATGCTCACTCATCGTGCTATGAATAAGTGTCTCCTTCACTGAGCATGCCCACTCGCCGCGCTATGAATAAGTGTCTCCTTCACTGAGCATGCCCACTCACCGCGCTATGAATAAGTGTCTCCTTTACTGAGCATGCTCAGTCATGACAGGGCCTCATTCTTTAAGCCAGGCGATATACTTGGCCACCTCAGGGTCCTGACTGACACAGGTGGGAACAGTTCACTGTCTTCCACTCACTATATAAGCGCAGAGCTGGCCAGCCGTTCGGTACCTCCGGTCTCAACTCATTGACCGCCCCGGGGTACCGACGGACAGGTAAGCTTTGCGCTTGGAATTTAGATACTCTCTCCTTACATTAACAGAGCTAACAGTTTCTCTATTTGTTTACCAAAAGAATTATTATTTATAAAAAAAAATCCTTTTTTTAAAATTTTAAAATGACTGAATCCTGTCCTGAGTTCTTCTTTTTATGCCATACTGTAGTTGTGGCTAGGTGGGTGGTTGTGTTCATAGTAAACCATATGATCAGAGATCTGTCTGTACACTCTGACATCACACATTTTGTTTATTATAGAGCGGGCCCCCTTCCCTGAGTTGTATCCAGGTTGAGGTGAGGGTGTCATCCAAACTATTTGGGTAAGTGCAGGACCCATACTTTTGGGGTTAGCATTTTTTATGTTTTATAAATATATTACCTGCATTACTAGAACTGTATATATGTAGTGACCCTTTCTGACCAGGGGAGTTGTTGTTTTTTTATCTCCCTCAGATGGACCCAATAAATACTGAACACCTGGATCATCGGTGTAGTATTATTACTATTATTTTGTTCAATTTGAGCACACCACAGCAGTAGCTTCATCTTTCACCCGGTCCTGAAGAAAGCCCAGATCCTTGTATAGATCCCAAGGGCTGAAACATGTCGACCTATTGCGAAGAGTAGTGTTGAATCTCCACTACTCTACCTTATGCACTTTTTTAATCCTGACAGTGAAACCTACACAGTAAAGCCTTTTTGGTATCCACTAGCCAGTTTTAACTTCACCACTAGTTTTCTCACCACTGATTCCCTAGCACTGCTCTCTTTTACCTTACTCACAGTATAAGGAACACTACTCCTTGTACATACAGCCTCATCCTCGCTGAACAAAATCCCTGGACTCTTCCCTCTTAGTGAGGGGGTTGTAGCCCCATTTGGAACTAGGTTTTTCCACTGGAGGAACGAACCCGATGATGAAGCATGCCACCTCTTGGTGAGTGAGGGCTCCAGTCCTCTTTCGGGATTATCCCTGTGGGGATTAAATTCACCTGCCTTGGTCTTTTGTGTTCACTACCTTCTTAGACCCGAGATGACCTCTGTGTTTACTTAGTATATGGGGAAACTTCATCTTGCTGGTCTATAAACTTTTTCCCTTCGACCCCCCTAATTCCTGTTGTTTATACAAATACTAAGTGCCTTGACCTGGCTGGTCAGGGAGTGGTGGCATTCCAGCGGGTGCAGTGGGGAAGAGACAAACAAGATGGGAAGGGGCCAGCAATTATGCTGACACACAGTGTCGGGGCGGGGCATCGCCTCTGTTAAGTACTGGCCATTTTAGGCACCCTTTCTGCAGCCCTGTCTGCATGTTGTTTTCGGCGACAGAAGGCCCCTTTGTTTCCAGGACCAGCCAGACACAGGGAAGGAGAGGAGGGTGAGGGGAGGAGGGAGCAGCCAGATCCGCCGGGTTTGCAATGCTGTTATTTATAGGTGCCACCATCTCACTCTATCGGTTTTCTTGTCTCTAAATGTTCCATCACGTGTCCTCCAGATCTGATGGTTCACTGCTACCACCCACGGACTATCCCTTGACGCCCTCCCCCCACGCTTCACATGACAGGTCCTGTGACACGCCTGTGCCCGTGTGCACCATCATGTAGTTACTCCGTTTCGCAATGTCTCCCTGGTCGCTGTGTGAGTTGTTTTACTGTGTGCTGCGGTGAAACGTTGTGAAAGGCATTATTACCTGCAGCAAAATGTTGTGATGCATTGTTGCACTGTGTGCCGTAGTCATGTCTAGTGTCATATGAGGAAGGTGAGGTAATGTGTGGCGTTTGATTAGTGGTGCGACGTCGGATCATGTGGCAAAGTGTGGTAGGGGCAAGGGGGGCGGGTGTGCAAAGTCGCGTTTTTATCATGTGAGCCAACATGTTTGTTGAAGGGTGTGTGGTGTGTTATGTTATGTTCTGCTGCATTGTTTATTCCCACCATTGTGATGGCTCCTTGGCATGGTGGGGAGTTTGAAAGGCCCAGTTGTAGGGTTGTCCTACTGACAGGCATATGGTGTGGTGTGAAGCACAATGCTACCGAGGATGCTTGTGTAGGACAGTCTTGTGTTGTATGCTTTGATGTAGGATGTGACACGGCATAGTACGGTGTGTGGGGGCAGGATGGTGTGGTGGAGGAAGTTGCATTGTTGCTGTGGCATTGTGTGAGGTGGGATGCTGTGGGGGGTTAGGTAGTGTTGCTTGCTGTGAGGAGCCTTCACATGAATAATGGTGCAGCTCTGGTGGTTTCATAAACACACACCGAGCACAAGACCAGCTTTTCATTTCGGGGCGTTTGTGAACTTGATGCTGAACCTTTTCCTCGGATTCACAAAAGCGATGGAATCTTACTTACTCAACCAAGCTTTTGTGCAATGTAAACTGCTGTTGAACCCATGAGCTCCTTCGAGGAACTTCCCTTATGTTTAGCATTTGCATGTTTGCTTTCATAGTACTTGTTTCATCTAATGGGTTGTTCAAGAACTTGCACAACACGTTTCATTCTCAGTATACCTCCTTTTTCTAACATTCTTTCTTTTTCAAGAAATCTAAGATCATGTTTTCAGGAGGACTCACCTTATGTGTGCAGTATGGGCACGTCAGACAATTAGGCCATGATTGTGAATAGGTCGGAGCAAAGTTGCAGTTTATTGCACCAGATAAAGTCCAACTCCTTCGGTTTGAAATGTAATAGGTGCGATAAGTTGCACCTAATATTAGTTTTTGGGGATTGACATGCACAGTTCTATACTTGTCACACCAAACTCTGTATGTCACAGTAAATGTTATGCAAGTTTGAGCTATTGACATAAATAAAAGGCAGTGTCATTGACAATGTCAATAGCTTAAACTCGCGTAAATGCGAGTTCTATTGCATTGCACATGCTTGTTCTGTCTTGCTCGTCCTCACTTACTGAAAACTGTGACTACAAGAAATGGGTATTACAGCCTCTTTCCCCTCCTTTTCTTTATTTGTTCCCCCAAGAAATTAATCCAAAAAAATACACTTTTGCTGGAAATGTCGTCTTTTTCAGATTTTTTTAATTCCAAAGTACAGTCTCACGACGGAGAGAAATAAGAGGTTCAAAATGTGAAATATAACCAAATAAAGCAAGACACGGTGGGCTGCAAATGGGTCAGATTGATTTTATTCAAACCCACTACATTAGCGCCACATTACAGAGTTTGCCGGTGAAGCACTACTTTTGTTTTCTCATTTTTCTTTCAACAACATTCTTTTCTCCGGTGAGGAAGGGCACCAATCCTGGAGGTACTGCAATACCTGGTTGATGGGTGGATTGGAAAACAAAATGTGTACATCGGCTCTGTCTTCACAGATGTGGTATCTTTAAACCAGACTACTTACGTTTTGTAAGGATATAAGCAATGGACATTGAAACGGTTCCCTTCCAGGCCCTGTAGTCATGTCCTTAACTTTCCAGGTAAAAGCACTCGCTGATTTCTGAATAATAAGTGCAAAAGCGTTAAAGTAGCCATGTTATTCCTTCTTACGTTTTACATGTGTTACTTAATCTTGCATTCCCTACGAGTGTTTGCTTTTTCCAGGATGTTGTTACGTTTTTTTTCCAGGCTGCATATTCCTCTTGTTTAGTGTGTAATTTTAATTGAGTCACAACCAGGTGTTTATAGCAGGGCACAATTGGGTTGCAGTTGAAGGCAGTGCGAGTTTCTCTCAGTGGGGCAATATGGTGTTCAGTGGGGCAAAGGATGTGGTACTATGGCCAGAGCTGCTGAATTTGAAACTGGGGAACCAGGTTTAGCCTTCATGACCAGCCCCCCAGACCACTCCCCCTGAGGTAGCACATTCTCATGCTAGCCCTCAGAATGCCCCGCTAGACCTTAGAGGCCCTGGTGTCTTACCACCAGCAGGTGGACCCTAGTGGTGGCAAGCGTGGGTTAACCTTGAAGGCATGTCCACCACAACCCTTATTGAAGCTCACCTCAAGTCTTTTGTGCAGGCCTATGAAGCAGCACATGCTAGAGACTCTGTCACTGAGGTCACAGGAACATTGAGCAGGGAGGCTTTATTTATTTTTTTAAGAGTTTTGTATAGCGCTGGCCAGACTTGAAGGTATCGGAGTGCTTTACAACATGAGCAGCGGAAAGGTTACATAGTATGGCAGTAGTATAAGTGTTGATTCATGACAAGTCAAAAATTTCGGCACGCTTTACAAAAATTGGTTCCATAGAAATCGCAATACTATAACGATGGTATATACATTGACTCGTGAATGACAGCTCTAGTGCGGTGCGACCAGTGCGATCACACCGGGCACTGACTTCGGGTGGGGCGTCATGTTTGCAAGTATATTATGCTTTTAAAAACACTTACTGCCTCCTTCTTGGCCTCCAGCAATGTTCAGCAACAATAAAAATGTCATGATAACTCCGGTGATTAATATTTTTCTTGGAAAGAGATGGATTTCAAGTGGAGGTTTTGACTCATGGAAAGGTAGCACAGAGGGTTAATGTGCCTGGTGCAAAGAACATGTACTATGCAGAACACAAAACGCACATACTATAAATAGGTGAGTGGGTTACTGCTTTTGTCAGAGAGAGCCTTTTGTTTCTTGCAGTTTATAAGTCAACATCCTAACATAGAACGAACAGTGAGCTATTAACTGTCATCTTAGAGCGGGATGTAAACTGCAAGGTATAAATAAGAGCGTTATGGTTTTTCCCCCTAGTCTTTGATTATCCTAATGTTGCAAAAAGGGTTCATTTGGATAGAAGTCAATTCTGGTTACCACCCTTCGCTGGTATCAGTGGGGCTGTACATCAAATAAATGCATCTGAGCGAGAATGTGGTTATGGAGGCTTGAGAGGCACTGCTAAATGCTGTTAGTGAGGGAATCCATAGCGGAGGGAGTCATTGGGGGGCACCAACAAACATTGTCGCACAGGGCTCCACCAGCGCTAAAGCTGGCCACTACCACTTCCTACAATTTTAATACCAAATCAAAAAAATGTTCTGAAAACCCCTTGAATGTACAGCATACCTTTACTTTAAACACACCCTGATACTGGACCTTCCCTAATGAATCAATACCAGGGAGCCACTCAACAAGCATAATCTAGAGTTTTGGAGTTACTCTATTTATGTTTCACTGGAATTGTAATTTTAATGTGTTCATTCTCTCCTCATTGTTTGATTGCTATCTTTCCTTTTATCTGCTTTGTATAAGAAATGTATATTTGCTCACCTGTTTTCCATCCTCGATCAAGGGGGTGCAGTGGCTATCAACCTCTTAGACTTAAGTTCAGCATTTGATACGGTGAACCTTGACATATTAAGGGGAGAGACTCAGGAGGAGCGGTGTCTCAGGGGAGGCTCTCAATTGGATTCAATCAAACCTGGAGAATAGGACCTTCCAGGTTTTCTCAGCAGAAGCCACCTCTAAAGCCTTGGGACTCAGCTGTGGAGTCCTGCAGGGATCCTCTCTGAGTCCCACATTATTTACTCCGTATCTGCAGCCATTGGCAGACATCATTTTGCCTTACGGGATAAAAATGATCCCCTAGGCAGATGATACCCAACTGGTAATCTCCCTTAATGGACCACACAACCACTCCTGTGACCTGGAAACCTGTCTGGAAGAAGTGGCCTCATGGATGGAACACTCCTGCCTTAAGCAAAATGGGGGAAAGACCGAACTAATGCTGCTGGGCAACACCTACGGCCTGGACCTTAAACAGATCTGGCCAAATTGCCTGGGTTCAGCCCCTCTCCAAAACTAAGATAAAAAGCCTGGGTGTCTGGCTGGACAGCTCTCTTAAATTCGAAGATCAAGCGGTAAGAGTAACTGCAGCTTGCTTCGGTGCTATGAGACTGCTGTGCAAGATCCTCTCCCTTCTGCCTATAAGTGCCAGGAGAACCCTAATTCAGGCCCTGGTTCTATCTCTCCTGGACTATGGGAACTCCTTATACCTCGGTGCTTCCGCTGCAAAGCTAAGGAAACTCCAAGTGGCCCAGAACTGCGCGGCCAGATTATTGCTGGAGGTACCGAAAAATCAATCAGCCAAACCAGCCCTGAGAAAGCTACACTGGCTATCTGTTGCCAATAGAGACAAATTTAAAAGCCTTGTGCATAGCCCATAGGACTTTTTGGAGTAGTGGCCCAGCTATTAACAAAAAGCTGATCACCTCTTATTTCCCTCGGAAATGCCTCTGCTCTACCCATCTCCACCTAGCAGTAACCCCGAAAATTAATAGGGCAAGAAGTGGAGGTAGGTCATTTGTCTACAATGTGGCCAGACTGTGGAATACAATGCCCCCCTCCCTTCGAGCCGAATCCCATCTGCTTTCCTTCCGAAGACTTCTTACGACCTGGCTCTTCCACCAAACGGGTGCAAAGCTTACTGGAAACCCTGTCTAGATGCAAGCGCTGGCACGCCTTCGGGTAGCCACGAGCTATAAAAAACAAAATAATAATAATAATCGTCTCATCCCCTCAAGCCTTGTGAGGAACAGTGACTAATTCTGGATTCTGAATCCAGAAGCACTTGTTCTTGGTTCTCAGCTGCCCTTTTTAGGTCTCGCCTGACCCAGCGCATGCGCTGGTCTGGCGAGACTTTTTGTGAGGGCTCAAAAAAGTGCTACCACTGTAGCATAGAGCTACAGTGCATGTGCGCGGGCACGTGCGCCTCACTTTCGCGGCCGCACGGCCGCTTTGATGTTCTCCGTGAGCAAGTTTTTTTTTCTCTCTGTTTATTACTTCTATGTAGTAATGGTAGCACCCATGCGCCACCATTACTACAGAGCAGTAATAAACAGAAACCAGCATTGGCATAGCCAATAGGTCTCGCTTTTGGGACCTTATAAGTGTTTAGTTATGCAACTGTTGCACGGCTAAACACTTATAAGGTCCCAAAAGCGAGACCTATTGGCTATGCCAATGCTTGTTTGTTCTCGTCAGTGAGTTACATAGCTTTCAAAGTAAAATGAAAAATACGTGTATCATAACTCAAGTTCATCTTGCTATATTCCCTTTTGCATAATTTTTCCTAGTGATGCCATTCAATTTATTTTCCACAATGCTGTGGAATATTTATCATGCACTCATCTGGAAACAATCAGTTAACTTGGAGTAAAAATATCCATCTTTGGGAGACCTGCACCTCGCTTTTCCATCCAATGTGACAAATGTAATCCATTTAATACAGTTTTAAAATATATGGAATTGTTTCACTTGTATATTTCTTTTTGTCCACGTTACTGATATCCACATTAGGTCTCTTCAGTGACGCCAAATAGGATCAATAGTCCTGTGATGTCACTCTCTGTGATGTCAATCCTTGTGATGTTACATGCAAATTAGAGGGGCCTCACATCTTCCCTTTTGCCCGGGGCCCCAGAAGTCCTAGGACTGGCTCTGCCTGAGGGAGGCTGGCCCTGCATGAGGGAGGCTGCGCATGTGCGGTGAGAGCTGGCTGACGCTGCCATCACGATGGGCTCAGAGAGCTCACCTCCTCTGGCTGGGGACTGCCCTCCGTGAGCCGTGGGACACGCTGTGCCTGCCCGGGTGGCACTGGTGGTCGAGACACACAGCAGGTCAGGGTCCTGTTTTGGGAGCAGGATGCCTCCAAAGATGAGTGTTGCAGGGCTTCTCGGGGAGGGGGGTGGCTCCCCTCTTACATGTGGCCACCCAGTGCGACCGTGACACCACAGATGAATCAACGCTACCCTGTCTGGACAGTACAGGTGACCGAGCCAGGAAAAGAAATGTTCTAACCTCCTGTAGAGCGCCTCGAGGCCACCAGTCCCAAACATGCCACGTCGGCTCACGATCCAGCTGGGCCATTCCACTCATGATGCAGACCCCAGACCAAGCTGGCCATGCATGACACCGCCTTTCAGTGCCGTGAAGCCTCCGCGACAAGGCGCTTTAGTCTGTGCTCCATCTTGTTCCATCCAGTCAGTTGAAGCAACTGCTTGACCAGCTCTTCTGACAATGTTTAGACTCATTTACGAACGAGTGCTCCAATCTCAGATTCCCTCAGTGAATGAGCCTGCTCCAAACTGTGAGCTGGCGAGTGACGCAGTGCTCGAAGCTGGGAGACTCACAGCCAATGAGCGAGACTCCTGCAAACTGTGGCATTCACGGCGAGTGACGCAGTGCTCGAAGCTGGGAGACTCGCAGCCAGTGAGTGAGACTCGTGCAAACTGTGGCATTCACGGCGAGTGACGCAGTGCTCGAAGCCGGGAGACTCACAGCCAGTGAGTGAGACTCCTGCAAACTGTGGCATTCACGGCGAGTGACGCAGTGCTCGAAGCCGGGAGACTCGCAGCCAATGAGTGAGACTCGTGCAAACTGTGGCATTCACGGCGAGTGACGCAGTGCTCGAAGCTGGGAGACTCGCAGCCAGTGAGTAAGACTCGTGCAAACTGTGGCATTCACGGCGAGTGACGCAGTGCTCGAAGCTGGGAGACTCGCAGCCAGTGAGTAAGACTCGTGCAAACTGTGGCATTCACGGCGAGTGACGCAGTGCTCGAAGCCGGGAGACTCACAGCCAATGAGTGAGACTCGTGCAAACTGTGGCATTCACGGCGAGTGACGCAGTGCTCGAAGCTGGGAGACTCGCAGCCAGTGAGTGAGACTCCTGCAAACTGCGGCATTCACGGCGAGTGACGCAGTGCTCGAAGCTGGGAGACTCGCAGCCAGTGCGTGAGACTCGTGCAAACTGTGGCATTCACGGCGAGTGACGCAGTGCTCGAAGCCGGGAGACTCACAGCCAATGAGTGAGACTCGTGCAAACTGTGGCATTCACGGCGAGTGACGCAGTGCTCGAAGCTGGGAGACTCGCAGCCAGTGAGTGAGACTCCTGCAAACTGCGGCATTCACGGCGAGTGACGCAGTGCTCGAAGCTGGGAGACTCGCAGCCAGTGAGTGAGACTCCTGCAAACTGCGGCATTCACGGCGAGTGACGCAGTGCTCGAAGCTGGGAGACTCGCAGCCAGTGAGTGAGACTCGTGCAAACTGCGGCATTCACGGCGAGTGACGCAGTGCTCGAAGCTGGGAGACTCGCAGCCAGTGAGTGAGACTCGTGCAAACTGTGGCATTCACGGCGAGTGACACAGTGCTCGAAGCCGGGAGACTCACAGCCAATGAGTGAGACTCGTGCAAACTGTGGCATTCACGGCGAGTGACGCAGTGCTCGAAGCTGGGAGACTCGCAGCCAGTGAGTGAGACTCCTGCAAACTGTGGCATTCACGGCGAGTGACGCAGTGCTCGAAGCTGGGAGACTCACAGCCAATGAGTGAGACTCCTGCAAACTGCGGCATTCACGGCGAGTGAGTGACGCAGTGCTTCAAGGCGTGAGACCTCCAGTCCGTGGGTCAGAGTGCTGCAGGTAATGACACTCACTCTGGAGATGTGTGCACCAAGCGTGAGACTATCTTTAGGTGTCAGACGCCCTCCCATTGAGAGAATGGGCTTTAACATGGCCACGGACAGCAAACGAGCGAGTCCGTGCCCCCTGCGGTGCGGCTCACACTCCATGACAGCGGCTGGTATTGTTGGACTCATTCACAGTCAGTTCGTTGCCCTCAACTTTTCAAAGTTCCAATGATGGTATTAAGCGACTGAGTGCACAATTGTAGCACCACTGACCATGAGGTGTTTCTTGCAGTGGTCGAAGTGGGCGGGATCGGCAGGGCACGGCGTGCCCCTACTTCTTCAATTCCAAGGATTCCGTTCCCCTACTTTCCTATTTTAAACATGCGTCCCGGACGGCAGAAATCGCCAAGGCCCATAGTTAAGGTTCGGCTTTTGGGGACGGGTGGAATGGGCAGAGAAGGAAAAGGACTGTCTTTTCCTTAATGCCCAGAGAAGACAAGGACAGTATCCAGTTTTCCTGCCACTGGCAGCTGCCCCCCCCCCCCACCTTTCGTTGTTCGCCCTCTTCCCTCTCTTTCTGTCTCACTTCACCTCATTTAGTGAAAACTGAGTCTTCAAGAAACGGGTATTACCCTCTCTTTCCTCCTTTCGTTTGTTTGCTCCCCTGTAAAATGAACCAAAAAAGAAAAACACTTTTGCTGGAAACGTTGCAGCCTCAGGGTGGTGAGAAATAAAACATTCAAAATATGAAAAATAAATAACTAACTAATCAAAGCAAGACAGAGTGGTTGCAAGGTGGCCAGATTAATTTATTCAAACCCAAGCACATTAGTGCCACTTAACAGGGTTTGCTAGTGAAGCGCTACTTTTGTTTTCGCGTCTCTCTTTGAGCAACATTGTTTTCCATGGGTGGGAAAGTGCACCTTGCCTGGAGGTACTGAAATACCTGCTTGATGGGTGAATTGGAAAACAAAATGCGTACAGCATCTGTGTGTTCATGAATGTGGTCTTTTTAAACCATATTGTTTACGTTTTGTAAGGATATAAGCAATGGGCATTGAAACAGGTCCCTTGCAGCCCTGCAGTCATGGCTTTAACTTTTCATGCAAAAGCACTCACTAATTTCAGAATAATGAGTGTATAAGGAAAAAGGTAACCATGTTGTTCCTGCTTACATTTCACATGCTTTACTTAATCTTGCATTCCCTATGAGGGTTTGCTTTTTCTAGGATGTTTAAGTTTTTTTTAAGGAAGCATATTGCTCTTGTCTAGTGCGTAATTTGAATTGAGTCACAGCCAGATGTTTATAGCGGGTCAGTGAAATACAAGTTCCTCTCAGTGGGGCAGTATGGTGTTCAGTGGGGGAGAGGATGTGGCACTATGGTCAGAGCTGCTGAATTTGGAACTGGAGAACCAGGTTCAGCCTTCATGGCCAGTCCACCAGACCACTCCCTCTGAGGTAGCCCATTCTCATGCTAGCCCTTAGCAGGCCCCACAAGATCTTAAAAGCCCTGATATTTTACCACCAGCAGGTGGACACTAGCGGTGGCAAGTGTGGGTTACCTTGAAGGCCTGTCCACCACAACCCCTATTGAAGCTATGTTGTTACTTTTTTTTTTGGGGCAGCTTATTCCTCTTGTCCAGTGTGTAATTTGAATTGAGTTACAACCAGGTGTTTATAGCAGGGCACAATTGGGTTGTAGCTGAAGGCAGTGCAAGTTTCTCTCAGTGGGGCAGTATGGTGTTCAGTGGGGGAGAGGATGTGGCACTATGGCCAGAGCTGCTGAATTTGGAACTGGGAAACCCGGTTTAGCCTTCATGACCAGTCCCCCAGACCACTCTGCTGAGGGATCACATTCCCATAGTAGACCTTAGAATGCCCCGCTAGACCTTGGAAGCCCTGGTGTCTTACCACCAGCAGGTGGACCCTAGCGGTGGCAAGTGTGGGTTAACCTTGAAGGCCTGTCCGCCACAATGTATTCTGAAGTTCACCACCAGTCTCCCAGGCAGGCCTATGAAGCAGCATACCATAGAGTGACTGTGACTCTGTCACTGAGGTCACAGGACCCTTGAGCAGGGCGGCTCTAGGGCAGTGCAACCACACCGGGTGCTGAATTCAGGTGGGGGGGCGTCGTGTTTGTAAGTATAATAGGGTTTTAAAAGCACATGCTGCCTCCTTCCTGGCCTCCAACCATTTTCGGCAACAATAAAAATGTTGTGATAGCTCCAGTGAATAATGTTCTTAGTAGAGAGAGATGCTGTTTTGTCTAGTGGAGTTTTGACTCATAGAAAGGAAGCACAGAGGTTTAATGTGCCTGCTGCTAAGAAAATGTACCATGCAGATCAGAAAGTGCACATAATGTAAATAGGTCAGTGGGTTACTGCGTTCGTCAGAGAGAACCTTTTGTTACTTGCAGTTAATAAGTTAAAATCCTAACATAGAACAGTGAGTTATTAACTGTCATGTAAGAGCAGCATGCAAACTGCAAGGTATAAATTAGAGCGTTATGGGGTTTCCCCCCAGTCTTTGATTATCCTAATGTTTCAAAAAAAGGGTTACATTTTGAGCAGAAATCAATTCTGACTATTAAAGAGAACCCCAACCATGGTATTACGTTTTAAATTCTGAGTTTGTGTTTCTCCAGACCAATCACTATTAAACTATGCTGCCTAATAGGATGGTTGTCGTGTGACTCCTACACCTTGTAGTCCTTTGTCTTATGCAACATTTCCCATACAGTGATTTAAACACGTATGATTGATTGTCTCTGTAATATGTGTGATGTAAAGTGCTCTGACACCCTACACTGGTATTAGTGGTGCTGTACATTTTCTGATACTTTATACCTCTGACTCCGCCCACTGACCCAATCCAGGGGTTATTCCTGCCCTCTGATTCTCCGCCCACAGTTCCCCTACTTTTTTCCCCAACTTCGACCACTGGTCTCTTGCCACTGATGGAGTAAGATTGACCATACAGATGTCCGCACAAATGGAATCAAATTTGAGGCTCATGGCAGAAATACCGTGGGTATTAGGTAGAGTAGGGAGGGACTTTTCCAGGTTAGATTAAAACACTCAGAGAGTTCACTAGGGACTCAAAGAGAGGGCTGTGATTGTGGGTACGCTGTCAATACCAAAGATATGCTCTGTACACATACCTTGGATATGATGACTCTGTGTGTTATTCTGAGCTTGTTTAATAAAAAAATAAATATTTTTTTAAAGTCTGACCATACAGAGAACATAACTGTTGTAGATGGCCCCTCTACTGAAAGGGTGCTGTAAGGGTTTAAACGGGGCTCCTCGGCACGAGGTTTACTTGAGGGCCGTGTAAGAGGCTCCTCTCGGTGTGAGGCGCACACTATCCCAGTGTCGCGTTTGTTAAACTGAGGCTTCAAGGCACCGAGCACCGTAGAGTAATGCTGATGTAGATGCTGCTGCCCCTCCTTTGGGGGGCGACACAGGCAGCAGCATCAAAAGAGTAACTTTCTGTAGCCGCCCCCCATGTCCCATACTCCCCTAGGCCCTCAGCCGAACATAGGGGCATATTATCAAGACTCGGCGTTAAATAATGTTCTGGTGTCAACCTGGGCTTCTATTGGAATTCTCTGCGGCATATTATCAAGCCCATTATCGCCGCTAACGTCGTGCTTGATAATATGCCCCATATAGACTGCTCATAGCAGCGACACTATGGGGTCCTCAGTTTCGGAGAGTGAGTGAGATCACTTTTGTAAGCCATCGACGTCCTTATGGAGACGGACCAAGATGCTCGAGTAACAGCCAAGAAGTAATAATGAGTGAGCCTGTATCCCGTTTGTTTTTGATGTGAAATTCTGAATTACAATTGGCAAGCATGTTTGTTCTCATATTTTTAATGGATATTCAAAGTATAATTACTAAATCATAGGCAGCGTGCACCAATGTACAAGGGTTTGTTTCGTTCTCCTTTGTAAGTGCTTGTTATGTTCTGATCTCCATTCCCCGCTCCAGCAGAGATCTCTTCTTGTCCACCACTACAGCGGTGAGACTGCATAGCCATGGTATATGAATTTATATAGCGCACTAATCACCTGAGAGAGTATCCAGGCGCTTGAGGAAGGACTCCACCTCATGGGCTCCTCGTTTCTAGAATAAATCTTCAGAGGACTTTACCTGCTGGTCTCCACCTCATCTCTTCACACTGTTTCCAGACAGCGGACTCAGTGGAGACCGCCTACGCCAAGTCAGGGAGTATCAGATTAAAGAGCGTGGGGGTGGTGGAGAGAAGCTAAGGAGCAGAGAGAAATAAACACCAGGGCAGAGCAAGTGATAGACACGAGAAGCTGGGAACGGAGCCTGGACTTGGACAAACATAACACATGTATTTGAAAAGCGCAGGTTCACCCCTGGGCATCTCGGCTCTGAATAAGAGATGTTTATTGTTACCCAACTCAATGGTACTCACACAGAGCGTTAGCACCTGGACTCTACCTGGGCAAGAGTGACACTTACCTCTCATGTGTATAAATATAATTCTTACAGGTAGTAACTTCATTGGCCCCACATGGGCAGCATCAGAAATATATCTATATATGCATCTCAAAGTATAAACAAAAATAATACTGTAAAACACAAGACAGCCCTGCAGATTCAGGCAAAGGAAAGATTACATGTACCAGGGACAAAGGAAGAGGCGTGGCTTGATCGCTGAGCTCCAGGAGCCGAGCCCTAGAGGAACGTACAGCTTGCCTGGGGTGAGGAGAAAATAGTACGCTTACCAAAAGAGTAAGGGCCCAAGAGATATGCTTGGGCCCTTGCAGATAGAAGCGTGCTCCAAATAAACAAGGGCAGATGGCCGGAGAGAAGGCAGGCGCCAGCTGCTTGGACAGCATAAAGCCAAGGCACGTGCCACCGCTTCTTGGCGCGACTACATGAAGTGACTTTATCTAAGGTGTGGACTGAACTGTTCACATTATTAGAAAACTTAATAAAAAGATTTAAAAATAAAAATGTCACCCAAAAACAGACCAAAAACATGAAAATGTCTCACAAAGGCAAACTAAAAACTTGGTGTCTCTATAGTCGGTGCTTACGTTGTAAAAGAATGAATGCCGGTACCCAGGGCTCGGCTTAGAGGCCCTCCACTGGTGCAATCGAATGCTGGTGCGCCAACGCTACGGCTGCGCGGTCCTAAATCCACCTCGAGTGTCTTTCATCTACCACCAGACACACTCGTCCCTTTATCTCACTCTTGCAAGTCCCTGCTTTCTCCCTCTGTGACATGTTTTTCGACTTCCTCTTACTCAGGGCCTGATTCACAAGGGGCCTCCACATCAAGGTGGCATCACTGCACGCGAAGCGGGGGCCCCGCACTATGGCGATACCGCTGCACTGCAGTTTCTCATTGCGGAAGTCCCACCACAAGTGCAGGTCCTACCCCGTGAGTGTGGGCCCCCGGCCATGACTGCAGGGACTCCACCATGAGTGTGGGTCCCCCACCACAACTGTGGGACTTACACCACGAGTGTGAGCCCCCTCACAACTGCAGGGTTCCACCACGAGTGCTGGGCCTCCACACCTAGTGCTGGCCCCCGGCCATGACTGCAGGACTCCACCACGAGTGCGGGCCCCCTGCCACGACTGCAGGGCTCCACCACAAGTACAGCACCCCCGCCAAGACTGCAGGGCTCCACCACGGCTGCAGTGTTTCACCATGAGTGCGGGCTCCCCGCGATGACTGAGGGGCCTACGGCAACAACTGCAGGGTTCCACCACAAGTGCGGGTCCTCCCCAACAAGTTCAGGCCCCCTGCCACGACTGCAGGGCTCCACCACAAATGCAGGCCTCCGCCACAACAGTGGGACCTACACCACAAGTGAGAGCCCCCCACAACTGCAGCATTCTACCACAAGTGTGGGGTCTCCGCTACGAGTGCAGGCCCCCTGCCACGAATGCAGGGCTCCACCTTGAGTACGGGCCCCCCCGCCATGACTGCAGGGCTCCACCAGGGCTGAAGGGCTCCACCATGAGTGCGGTCACCCTGCAACGACTGTGGGGCCTATGCCACGAGTGTGAGCCCACCACAACTGCAGGGTTCCACCATGAGTGCGGGGCCTCTGCCATGAGTGCAAGCCCCCCACCATGACTGCAGGGCTCCACCATGACTGCAGGGCTCCACCATGACTGCTGGGCTCCCCGCGACAACTGTGGGGCCTATGCCACGAATGTGAGACCCCCACAACTGCAGGGCTCCACCACAAGTGCTGGGCCTCTGCACCTAGTGCCGGCCCCCGGCCATGACTGCAGGACTCCACCACGAGTGCGGGCCCCCTGCCACGACTGCAGGGCTCCTCCACGAGTGCAGCACCCCCCGCCAGGACTGCAGGGCTCCACCACGACTGCAGTGTTTCACCACGAGTGCTGGGCCTCCGCACCTAGTGCCGGCCCCGGCTATGACTGCAGGACTCCACCACAAGTGCGGGCCCCCTGCCACGACTACAGGGCTCCACCACGAGTGCAGCACCCCCCGCCAGGACTGCAGGGCTCCACCACAACTGCAGTGATTCACCACGAGTGCGGGCTCCCCGCGATGACTGAGGGGCCTACGCCAACAACTACAGGGTTCTACCACAAGTGTGGGGCCTCCCCAACAAGTTCAGGCCCCCCGCCATAACTGCAGGGCTCCACCACGGCTGAAGGGCTCCACCCTGAGTGCGGTCACCCCGCGACGACTGTGAGGCCTACACCACGAGTGTGAGCCCACCACAACTGCAGGGTTCCACCATGAGTGCGGGGTCTCTGCCATGAGTGCAAGCCCCCCACCATGACTGCAGGGCTCCACCACGACTGAAGGGCTCCACCACGACTGCTGGGCTCCCCGCGACAACTGTGGGGCCTACGCAACGAATGTGAGCACCCCACAATTGCAGGGTTCCACCACAAGTGCGGGGCCTCCGCCACGAGTGCGAGCCCCCGCCGCAAGTGCGGAGGCCCATTGTGAATTGGGCCCTCAGTGTTTCCATTTCCTGAGTCTTTCCCTCTCTTCCTCACGTAAATGTGTCCTGCGGAAAAATAAGTGCCAGTCCCCTAAAAAGAGTGCTGGTGGCTCCCACTGGCAACCACCGGCTCAAATTAAGCAATGCATGGAGTACTGTGATTTTGTGAATCTGTAACTACTTGTAGAATTGAACTGCTCTGAGGAATATCATCATATGCTGCATACCCCACCTGCCTTTCATTTCTACAGAGGTTTGGCTTGGAAGGTAAAAGGTGAATGTGGATAGCTGCAGGAAGTGACACTGCCCCCATATGGAAGGGCCCTGTCCACTTCTTTTTAGGTCTGGATTGACAGTGCAGCTGTCTCCACACTTTATACTATTTTTAAAAAAAACAATATGTTGGGATTTGGGTCCATCAGAGATGTACTTTCCTCTCACCTCATGCAACTGGCTTTCTGTAGCATCTCCTCTTCCTGGAAGTGCTTTCACTGGACTGCAGAAGATGCTACTTTTCATCTGAAAAACTACAGTCAGTCCTCAGGCGGTGTGTTACATTTAATTCTCCACTCCGTATATACATTCTATGCAGACTCTACTACTTCCCCAGCACTGGCTGGCCAACAGGGCAGGCTTTCATGTGATGAATAGCATTTATGCTTGCAACACCTGTAAACTCCATTGCGCACACTTTGGCGCATTAAAGCTAGGCATATTTGCTTGGATAATGCTTGTTGACATAGCGTTTCTTCTTTGGTTTGAATCTAGGAGATGCTGGTATGATGTGTTTATTGCAGTTGTCATCCTGCCTTGCCCTTTTGTAATTAATTCCCCCATCTAGTGCCTGGAAGCCTGCCTTTTCTAGGTCAATAAGGCCCCCTCTTTCACAGTTCCTTTGGCCCCTCGTTGAACAGGAGGGTGTTCATGAGTGAACCTCTGGTGGCCCCCATGCTAAGGCTAGGGTTTTGGGGTGCTTAGGAGAGTCAAGCAAGCATGCCTTATGGCCACGCCTTCAACTCTTAGATGCTATATTTCCGAAATCTAGGCGCTGCGCAGAATGTTCAATGAAAGCTGCATGTGATGCTGAGGTTCTCTGGTCAGGGAGCCATGGGGGCGTCTTTATCATACAGTTGCATTGCCCTTGGCGCAAGGGCGACACAACTACTAAGTTAGATTTATCAAGCCACGCAACGCCACTTTGCTAGGCCCTGCATGGCTTGATAAATCTATAGTAATCCAACGCAGCGAAAATCACTGCGTTGCATTACTCTGCCCCAGGGAGGTGTTCCATGGTTGCAGCGTGGGTGTTCCAAAAAATCCACCCATGAACTTTGATGCATTCCCAGATTTACCATTACTGGTAGACCTGGGAATGCGTCAAAATGCTACCTTTCCCAGGTGAGCCGTAACGAGGGGAAATATTTTTATTTCTCGTAGTTTTTTCTTCTGCATTCTGCAGCACATAAAAAGAGGAAAATGCCTCAGAGAAAGGTGTGCCTTCCTCCACAAAAACAATCCTGCTTACAATGCAGGCCCCCTTGCACCATGGTTCAAGGGTGCCTGCGTTGACGCTATCCAGTACAGCGTGCGCCACCGCAAGGAAAAGACAGGAATGCACCATATAATGTAAAATACGACATATTCCTGCCCTTTCACGCAGCGCACACAACAACACAATTAGCAACACTGAATTCTATTCACCGATGACACTTTAGTCTGCGGTCACACAACCAAATGGATGTGATCAGCATTAATTCTCACACATTTTTTCTTTTAAAATTTCACTCAGCGCAGCGCAGCAATATGGCTTGCTGCCCTGCATGATTTCTTGATAAATGGCCCCGTAGTGTCTAGGTTATTTCTCCAATTCCATGTAAAACAGTTTTGCCCTCCGTCATTCCTATAAAGATTTAAAGAAAAGGCCACCAAATGCTTCTCCTGAGCGAAAAGATGATTTTAAAGATGTTAATAAATTTCTAACATGAAGTGAAACTTCGGAATTAATCTGTGGGACCTTATAGACTATACCTCATGATCTGACTGAGCTAGAGTCTACCTCTGAGGATTTCTAGGGTTGTGACCACACCTATCCCTTTATTTTCATGTTTTTTCAAAGTACTTTTGATTGGATACATCAATGGCTGGATCCAATTTCTTTTTTAATAAGGCAGCCCTCTTTATTACAGAGAATAGCTTTTTTTATATCCCACAGTTTAAATTTTTTATTTCCATGGTTAACATTAATTTAAGTATGTCCCTTGTTTGACTTTGTCTGGAAATTGAATGTTGTTTCATTATTGTGTTTGACTGTACGACTTATTAAATTGTTGACTACCACTTTTACGGACCAGGATGGGTTTCAGTGCTGCTCTTTAAGTCCTTAAGTGGTGTATTGGTTGGACCAGACATGACTTCCTCCTCAGATGGGTCTAATAATTTGGGACAGAGGCTACCAACCACATTTGACGCATCATCTTCCAGACCTGCGGCATCACCCTTGGAGCTGTGATGATGAACTCTCCCACACTACTAGGAGACACATTGACTATATGTCAGTCTGCGCTCCACCAGAAACCAGCACATCACCTGGCACGAGCTTCACAACAGCAAGGGAATGAAAACCCAGAAGCGAGGCTTCTCAAACTACGCTGAAAAACAAGCTCCCATCTTTGAGGGTCTCTCATGGTTCTGAAAGATGCTCAAAACGTACCTATTTAACATGTCATGACCAGCATCATCTTTAGTTACTCGTCCTCTGACACAACTCATAGGAGGCCCAGCGTGTGCTACACTGAGATAACACCCTTACACCTCATTCCTAGGGTTGTACACCGTGTCCGAGTGCTCAGTCTCACACCAACACCCGATCCAGAGAGCTTCATCGATCGTGTAGCACTGTCCACTCTGTAGACACCAGATATGACACAAATGCAGAATCAATTTACTCAAGATATTGTCTTATTTATTGCAGCATTCAAAAGGAAGTACACAATGCAAGAAGCAATCACACGCCTGGTAGCTGTCAGTTAAGCGTGACCTCACAATACAGCAGCAGCACCAGTCACCAAGAAGAGTACAACCAAGTGCTCTTCCTTCCTGCCTTCTCCTATCTCTGTGTCCCATTCTCATCCTATTCACTTCTGCCTACCATCTGGGTGTTACCTACTATCCATTTCTTACCTACTGCACTCAAGCCCTTGACGTTCCACTTCCAGCCTCTCAGCTCCTTTCAAGCCCTAAGTTTCTTGATTCATGACTTCTTTTCCTCACCATTCTTTGGTTGACCATAACATGTCCAGTATCTTCTACTGAATGTCTTTAATGCTGCCCTATATATTTTCTTCCAGCTTCCCCAGGCTACTCACAGTTCTGTAGCTGCTTCCTTCAGACTTCGTGCTATTTCTTCTCGCTTTACATTCTACTTCTTAAGGCTTATATCTATAGTGTTCAATTTTATCTACTTGCCATCCCTCTCAATTTCATTATCTTTACAAGTCTCCTACCTTCTCCCAACCGATTATCCTGTTTAATTGTCAACTGACTAAAGTCTGCTTCTCATGGACATTTGTTCTTCATGGTCTTAAAATGCTCTACACTCTCTTCTCGGCATCAACACGGGGGTCACTCACCGTCCCTGCACACTCTCTCAAAAACCTTCCACTCACCTATCTCAACCTAACAAACAAGGAAACAATCTACAGTTTATCCAATAGCATCTTCCATCCTTCAGGAGGCTGGACCCTGATCTCAACTACTTTCCACCCTCTCTGGGGAAGCTCATAGTACGCTCCAAAGGGAATGTGCTGATATGCGCATGTCCTGAATCTCATCGGGATGCTTGGCTGGCAGTAGTGGGGCCAGAGGAGCTACATAACTTCCAGCTGAGACAGAACACTACTCTCTTGCAGCTGCATTTAGGGATGGTAAAGACAGCACACCCAACTTTGACAGCAGCCTCCAGAACTTGACGCCTCTGTACCATGCAAGAGTGTTTACCTTATCCTGTTGCATGCAGCATTATAGAGAACACATCATAAAGCTCTGCTCCTGGCACATGCCCAGTATTGCTTCTCATCACTATGGTCACAAATTCTGACCTCCCCGTGTTAACAGTAGAGCTGTCTGGCACTATGTCTTTCAGCTAGTAGCCTCATTCTGCTTTAATGGCCCTACTGTAGGCCAGACATGTGGCATTAGAGATAAACTGACTTTGCAGACCAATGCCTCTCGGAGGTCCAGTAGTCAAGGCACTAGATAGCAAATCTAGTCTTTAAGACTTTTCCACCCACTGCCATGGTCCTGGCCACCACATGCTACATGAAGTTCAGACATTCTGCTCTAGCTTGGCATATCTGGATAGACAACTAATGCGCAGTAGACAGATGCATAAAACACAACAGCAGCAGCGCAGCAGGGAGGTGCAGGCAGGAGGTAGCATATTCAGTAAGTTGATTACAACTTTCTTCGCTGGGTGCAGACATCTTCTAGTCTCCATTGTCCTCAGTGCCTGCTCTTCAGCTCGCGAGCCATCTGGCACAGGGCACACTGGAGGCAACAACAGGATACAAGGGCATCTGAAGCAATGGTGCCCTGCAAAAAGAATCCAAGAAAATAACTAGGACTGGCATACACAACCATGTACACTGCACGAGCTGCAGGCTTCAGTTGCAGCTCCAACAAGACAAAGACAGTGTTTATCTTTCATGCCATGAGCTGCTATATCCACCCAAGCCTAGGTTTAACTGTAACGCTAATCAGTTTGCTAAAACCGGTAGAGCCTATGCTTTACAACATCCTTTGTGCATTCTGGGTAATCTGTGATGTCATGCCAGCTCAAAGCCTGTGGGTCTTTTCTAAACAGACTGTGCCACATGCACCATGGGGTCTCTCCTACTTCCAGGCAGCCTTTAACAGTCGCTTATCTTACTAATGTGCCACAGGCCTTCCTTCGACAGAAAAGTTGTGTAACTTTGCATAATAAATTACATGTTCATTGGCCACATCAGCAGGTATATCTTGATTTAGAAAGGACAAGCCTGTGACTTCCACTCAAAATAACCACCATTGCACAATCTAAAGTGAAACCTTTGCTATGTAAAAAGACTGAGCTGCGTGGGCATGCTGTAGAATGTTGAATGGGTGCTGTAGAATGTTCAGTGTGGATACTGTGGAGTGTTTAGTGTGGATGCTGTAGAATAGTGAGTGAGTGCTGTAGAATCTTTAGTGTGGGTGCTGTAGGATGTTTGGTGTGGGTGCAGTAGAATGTTTAGTGTGGATGCTGTAGAATGATGAGTGGGTGTGGTGCACAGTGTTGAGTATATTTGCTGAAGAATGTTTAGTGTGGATGCTGTAGAATAATTAGTGTAGGTGCTGCAGAATGTTTAGTGTGGATGCTATAGAATGTTCAGTGTGGAGGCTGTAGAATGTTTATTGTGGATGCTGTAGCATGTTGAGTGGGTGTGCTGTAGAATGTTGACTATAGATGCTGTAGAATGTTGAATGTTGATGGTGTAGAATGTTTAGTGTAGATGCTGTAGAATACTGAGTGTGGATGTTGTAGAATGTTGAGTGTGGATGCTGTAGAATGTTTAGTTTGGATGCTGTAGAATGTTGAGTGGGTGTGCTATAGAATGTTGGGCATGGATACTGTAGATTGTTTAGTGGGGATGCAGTAGAATGTTGAGTGTGGCTGCTGCAGAATGTTTAGTGTGGATGCTATAGAATGTTGAGTGTGGATGCTGTAGAATGCTTAACGTGGATGCTATGAAATGTTCACTGTGGAGGCTGTAGAATGTTTATTGTGGATGCTGTTGAATGTTGATGATGTAGAATGTTTAGTGTAGATGTTGTAGAATTTTGAGTGTGGATGTTGAAGAATGTTCAGTGTGGATGTTGTAGAATGTTTAGTGTGGATGCTGTAGAATGTTGAGTGGGTGCTGTAGAATCTTTAGTGTGGGTGCTGTAGAATGTTGAATGGGTGCTGTAGAATTTTCAGTGTGGAGGCTGTAAAATATTTAATGTGGATGCTGCAGAATGTTGAGTAGGTGTGCTGTAGAATGTTGACTATAGATGCTGTAGAATGTTGAATGTTGATGATGTAGAATGTTTAGTGTAGATGCTGTAGAATATTGTGTGGATGTTGTAGAATGTTGAGTGTGGCTGCTGCAGAATGTTTAGTGTCGATGCTATAGAATGTTCAGTGTGGATGCTGTAGAATGTTTAATGTGGATGCTATAGAATGTTCAGTGTGGAGGCTTTAGAATGTTTAATGTGGATGCTGTAGAATGTTGTGTAGGTGTGCTGTAGAATGTTGACTATGGATGCTGTAGAATGTTGAATGTTGATGATGTAGAATGTTTAGTGTAGATGCTGTAGAATATTCTTTGGATGTTGTAGAATGTTATGTGGATGCTGTAGAATGTTTAGTGTGGATGCTGTAGAATGTTTAGTGTGGATGCTGTAAAATGTTGAGTGGGTGTGCTATAGAATGTTGGGCATGGATGTTGTAGATTGCTTAGTGGGGATGCAGTAGAAGGTTTAGTGTGGGTGCTGTAGAATGCTTAGTATGGATGCTATAGAATGTTTAGTGTGGATGCTGTAGAATGTTTAGTGTGAATGTAGTAGAATGTTGAATGGGTGCTGTAGAATGTTTAGTGTGGGTGCTGTAGAATGTTAGTATGGGTGCTGTGGAATGTTAGTATGGGTGCTGTGGAATGTTTAGTGTGAATGCTGTAGAATGTTGAGTGGGTGGGCTGTAGAATGTTGAGTATATTTGCAGAAGAAGGATTTGTGTGGATGCTGTAGAATGTTTAGTGTGGGTGTTGTAGAATGTTTAGTGTGGATGCTACAGAATGTTCAGTTTGGAGGCTGTAGAATGTTTAATGTGGATGCTGTAGAATGTTGAGTGGGTGTGCTGTAGAATGCTGACTATAGTTGCTGTAGAATGCTGAGTGTTGACGCAGAATGTTTAGTGTAGATCAGAAGTCTTCAATCTGTGGGGCGTGACCCCCAGTGGGGCCTGGGGTCCTGGGAAGGGGGTCACGCTTTTCCAGGCCTAACTTCTGCCTGGAATTCAAAACGTGCTCTTCCTTTTGGACAAACACAACCGCACACTCGTTAAAATGACATGAATTGAGTGTCATGTGCTGCAAAACTAAGAGGCCCAGAAGACAGGTAAAACAATCCTTAAACTAAGCCTTCATGCCAGGGTTCCTGCATGCCTGAATGAAGTGCAAATGTACCCTAGGAGTTATTCTTCAATTTTAAAGGATGCTTGGGAGTGGTTCTGGCTGTAATTGCTCAAATCACTTCAAGCATTGTGATGGCAAAGATGTGTTTTTTTGTGTGGCGGTTAGCAACTGGGCTGTGAAGTGTGTGCTTTTAACGATAACTGTATTTACACAGCGATTAGAACCCCTGAAATGGTGCTGAAGGGACAGGTATGCCAAAAACAAAATGCATTACTCACAGTCTGATATTACACTAATCTACATTTTGGAAGCAAGTATAAAATAATGACTTACACATTCACAGTGCTTTCTGTCACAGGCTGGGACCTCAAAGCACTAAAAATACACAAGTCACTATTTTCCACTGCACCAACCAATTTTAATTCTGTGGCTCTCTGGTTACACACAGACCTATGCAGTACATTAAATAATAGAGGTTATATAATGTATTGTAAATTGCATTTCCCACCGAGTAACAACTTCTTAAATTAATTTTTCATTTAAGCTACCCATTATTTTATATGTAGCTACCTGATGGTGAAAGACCTAAAAATGAACAAAATATTTTAGGGCTGATTTATGAGAGGCTTGCGCCACTGAATCATCAATTTTTTGAGCTTCGGCGGCACAAGCCTCTCAATCATATCTATGAGGTGGGGCAAAGTCACCCTGCGTGGCTTTGCATGGCCTCATAAAATAAGACAAAACAGCGCAAGTCGCTGCGTTGCCTTACTCTATGTCAAGTAGGCATTCCATAGGCGTTGCGGTGGGTGTTCCCACACAACTCCCATGGATTTTGATGCTGCCCCAGATTTATAAAACCATGTAAACCTGAGGCAGTGCCAAACCTTACGCCTCCCCACAGTAGGCGTAACGAGGGGAGGGGAAATGTTTTCATTTCTCCTCGTTTTTTCCTCTTTCCATGTGTGCTGCATTCTGCAGCACACATGGAAAGAGGAAAACCCCTCTCAGGATTGTTTTCGTGCAAGAAGGTGCCCCTTCCTGCACAAAAACCATCCGGCCTATATTGGGGCTAGGCAGCAATTTGTGTGCCAACATAGGGGGAATTTTCATAAATAAGGTGCATTGCATTCCTGTATTTTCACATTGGCGTAGGGCAGCACTGCAAGAAGACTTGCGGTGGTACCCTATGCCAGTGCCTCATAAATGAGGCCCTCTGTTTTTAGCCACACCTTTGACCACGCCCCCAACCACTGACCTTTGGTTTGCTAAACACAGTTTAATTTATTTCCCCAATGTGTAAATGATTTGCTGTGGGAATTGGAGGAGTTTATGGTTGTCGATAGTTAGCAATAATGAGGAGGCTCAAGTTCTAGAAATATTTGTCAGGAGGGGGGTGCGTACGCCTAAAAGTTTTTAACAGGAGGGTCTTGGCATCAGAATGTTTGAAGACCTCTGGTATAGATGATGTAGAATATGGAGTGTGAATGCTGTAGAATGGTGAGTGCGGATGCTGTAGGAAGTTTAGTGTGCATGCTGTAGAAGGTCATGTGGGTGTGCTATAGAAAGTTGGGTATAGATGCTGTAGAATGTTTAGTGGGGATGCTGTAGAATGTTTAGTGTGGATATTGTAGAATGTTTAGTGGGTGTGCTGTAGAATAGGGAGTGTTGATGCTGCAGAAAGTTTAGTGTAGATGCTGTAGAATGTTGAAGGTGGATGTTGTAGAATAATGAGTGTGGATGCAGTAGAATGCTGAGTGGGTGTGCTGTAGAATGTTGGGTATAGATGCTGTAGACTTTTTAGTGTATATTCTGTTGAATGTTTAGTATGGGTGTTGTAGAATGTTTCGTGTGCATGCTACATAATATTCAGTGTGGATGCTGTAGACTGTTTAATGTGGATGCATTAGAATGTTGAGTTGGTGTGCTGTAGAATGTTGACTATAGATGCTGTTGAATGTTGATGATGTAGAATGTTTAGTGTAGATGCTGTTGAATATTGAGTGTGGATGTTGTAGAATGTTGAGTGTGGATGCTGTAGAATGTTTAGTGTGGATGCTGCAGAATGTTTAATGTGGATGCTGTAGAATGTTGAGTGGGTGTGCTATAGAATGTTGGGAATAGATGCTGTAGAATATTTAGTGGGGATGCAATAGAATGTTTAGTGTGGGTGCTGTAGAATGGTTAGTGTGGATGCTATAGAATGTCAGTGTGGATGGTGTAGAATGTTTAGTGTGGATGCTGTAGAATGTTGAATGGGTGCTGTAGAATGTTTAGTGTGGGTGCTGTAGAATGTTAGTATGGGTGCTGTAGAATGTTTAGTGTGAATGCTGTAGAATGTTCGGTGGGTGGGCTGTAGAATGTTGAGTATATTTGCTGAAGAATGTTTTGTGTGGATAATGTAGAATGTTTAGTGTGGGTGTTGTAGAATGTTTAGTGTGGATGCTACATAATGTTCAGTTTGGAGGCTGTAGATGTTTAATGTGGATGCTGTAGAATCTTGAATGGGTGTGCTATAGAATGTTGGGCTTGGATACTGTAGATTGTTTAGTGGGGATGCAGTAGAATGTTGAGTGTGGACGCTATAGAATGTTTAGTGTGGATGCTGTAGAATGCTTAGTGTGGGTGCTGTAGAATATTTAGTGTGGCTGCTGTAGAATGTTGAGTGGGTGTGGTGCACAATGTTGACTATGAATGCTTTAGAATGTTGAGTGTTGATGATGTAGAGTGTTTAGTGTAGATGCTGAAGAATTTTGTGTGGATGTTGTAAGATGTTGAGTGTGGATGCTGCAGAATGTTTAGTGTGGATGCTATAGAATGTTGAGTGTGGATGCTGTAGAATGTTTAATGTGGATGCTATAGAATGTTCAGTGTGGATGCTGTAGAATGTTTTATGTGGATGCTGTTGAATGTTGATGATGTAGAATGTTTAGTGTAGATGTTGTAGAATTTTGAGTGTGGATGTTGAAGAATGTTCAGTGTGGATGTTGTAGAATGTTTAGTGTGGATGCTGTAGAATGTTGAGTGGGTGCTGTAGAATCTTTAGTGTGGGTGCTGTAGAATGTTGAATGGGTGCTGTAGAATGTTCAGTGTGGAGGCTGTAAACTATTTAATGTGGATGCTGCAGAATGTTGAGTAGGTGTGCTGTAGAATGTTGACTATAGATGCTGTAGAATGTTGAATGTTGACGATGTAGAATGTTTAGTGTAGATGATGTAGAATATTGAGTGTGGATGCTGTAGAATGTTTAGTGTGGATGCTGTAGAATGTTGAGTGCGTGTGCTACAGAATGTTGGGTTTTGATGCTGTAGTTTGTTTAGTGGGGATGCAGTAGAATGTTGAGTGTGGATGCTATAGAATGTTCAGAGTGGATGCTGTAGAATGTTTAGTGTGGATGCTGTAGAATGTTGAGTGGGTGCTGTAGAATGTTTAGTATTGGTGATGTAGAATGTTTAGTGTGGGTGCTGTAGAATGTTTAGTGTGGATGCTGTAGAATGTTGAGTGGATGTGGTGCACAATGTTGACTAGTGGAGAGGTGTGGCTCACTGGTTAGAGGCGGCAGATCCGCAAGCAGAGAATCGGCCAGGGACCAGGGTTCAATTCCCGACGCGGCAGGGTCGTGGACCAGGGTCAAAACGGACTCGATAATTCTCGCCTCGGTACCTACTCTAACCAGGAACACACTCGGCAACTCTGGGCATTAGCTTGCCTCATCTCCACAACGGCCCCCCACATTCGCCGGGGATGCCTGGTTTCACCTTGGAGATACCCAGGAGGGACCATCTCACAGGGATAGCCAGGACGGGTTCCCCAGCGGTCTACAGCGCCACGATGCCTCAGGGCAGCAGTGCGCTTTACAAGACACATACATTTACATTTACATTTACTATAGATGCTTTAGAATGTTGAGTGTTGATGATGTAGAGTGTTTAGTGTAGATGCTGTAGAATATTGTGTGGATGTTGTAGAATGTTGAGTGTGGCTGCTGCAGAATGTTTAGCGTCGATGCTATAGAATATTCAGTGTGGATGCTATAAAAAGTTTAATGTGGATGCTATAGAATGTTCAGTGTGGAGGCTGTAGAATGTTTAATGTGGATGCTGTATAATGTTGAGTAGGTGTGCTGTAGAATGTTGACTATAGATGCTATAGAATGTTGAATGTTGAGGATGTAGAATGTTTAGTGTAGATGCTGTAGAATATTGTTTGGATGTTGTAGAATGTTGTGTGGATGCCGTAGAATGTTTAGTGTGGATGTTGTAGAATGTTTAGTGTGGATGCTGTAGAATGTTGAGTGGGTGTGCTAAAGAAAGTTGGGCATGGATGTTGTAGATTGTTTAGTGAGAATGCAGTAGCATGTTGAATGTGGATGTTGTAGAATGTTGAGTGTGGATGTTGTAGAATGTTGAGTGTGGATGTTGTAGAATGTTGAGTGGGTGTGCTATAGAATGTTGGGAATAGATGCTGTAGAATATTTAGTGGGGATGCAGTAGAAGATTTAGTGTGGGTGCTGTAGAATGCTTAGCGTGGATGCTATAGAATGTTCAGTGTGGATGCTGTAGAATGTTTAGTGTGGATGATGTAGAATGTTGAATGGGTGCTGTAGAATGTTAGTATGGGTGCTGTGAAATGTTAGTATGGGTGCTGTGGAATGTTTAGTGTGAATGCTGTAGCATGTTGAGTGGGTGGGCTGTAGAAAGTTGAGTATATTTGCTGAAGAATGTTTTGTGTGGATGCTGTAGAATGTTTAGTGTGGGTGTTGTAGAATGTTTAGTGTGGATGCTACAGAATGTTCAGTTTGGAGGCTGTAGAATGTTTGATGTGGATGCTGTAGAATGTTGAGTGGGTGTGCCGTAGAATGCTGACTATAGTTCCTGTAGAATGCCGAGTGTTGACACAGAATTTTTAGTGTAGATCAGAAGTCATTCAATCTGTGGGGCGTGACCCAAGGGGGGCCTGGGGTCCTGGGAAGGGGGTCACGCTTTTCCAGGCCTAACTTCTGCCTGGAATTCAAAACGTGCTCTTCCTTTTGGACAAACACAACCGCACACTCGTTAAAATGACATGAATTGAGTGTCATGTGCTGCACAACTAAGAGGCCAGAAGACAGGTAAAACAATCCTTAAACTAAGCCTTCATGCCAGGGTTCCTGCTTGCCTGAATGACGTGCAAATGTACCCTAGGAGTTATTCTTCAATTGTAAAGGATGCTTTGGAGTGGTTTTGGCTGTGATTGCTCATATCACTTCAAGCATTGTGATGGCAAAGATGTGTTTTATTGTGTGGTGGCTAGCAACTGGGCTGTGAAGTGTGTGCTTTTAACGATAACTGTATTTACACAGCGATTAGAACCCCTGAAATGGTGCTGAAGGGACAGGTATGCCAAAAACAAAATGCATTACTCACAGTCTGATATTACACTAATCTACATTTTGGAGGCAAGTATAAAATAATGACTTACACCTTCACAGTGCTTTCTGTCACAGGCTGGGACCTCAAACACTAAAAATACACAAGTCACTGTTTTCCACTGCACCAACCAATTTTAATTCTGTGGCTCTCTGGTTACACACAGACCTATGCAGTGCATTAAATAATAGAGGTTATATAATGTATTGTATAGTGCATTTCCCACCGAGTAACAACTTTTTTCATTTAAGCTACCCATTATTTTATATGTAGCTACCTGATGGTGAAAGACCTAAAAATGAACAAAATATTTTAGGGCTGATTTATTAGAGGCTTGCGCCACTGAAGCATCAATTTTTTTAGCTTCGGCGGCACAAGCATCTCAATCATATCTATGAGGTGGGGCAAAGTCACCCTGCGTGGCTTTGCATGGCCTCATAATACAAAACAGCGCAAGTCGCTGCGTTGCCTTACTCTACGTCAAGTAGGCATTCCATAGGCGTTGCGGTGGGTGTTCCCACACAACTCCCATGGATTTTGATGCTGCCCCAGATTTATAAAACCATGTAAACCTGAGGCAGTGCCAAACCTTACGCCTCCCCACAGGAGGCGTAACGAGGGGAGGGGAAATGTTTTCATTTCTCCTAGTTTTTTCCTCTTTCCATGTGTTTAGTGTGGATATTGTAGAATATTTGGTGGGTGTGCTGTAGAATAAGGAATGTTGATGCTGCAGAAAGTTTAGTGTAGATGCTGTAGAATGTTGAAGGTGGATGTTGTAGAATGCTGAGTGGGTGTGCTGTAGAGTGTGGGGTATAGATGCTGTAGAATTTTTAGTGTATATGCTGTTGAATGTTTAGTATGGGTGTTGTAGAATGTTTAGTGTGTATGCTACATAATATTCAGTGTGGATGCTGTAGAATGTTTAATGTGGATGCAGTAGAATGTTGAGTTGATGTGCTGTAGAATGTTGACTAGAGATACTGTTGAATGTTGATGATGTAGAATGGTTAGTGTAGATGCTGTAGAATGATGAGTGTGGATGTTGTAGAATGATGAGTGTGGATGCTGTAGAATGTTTAGTGTGGATGCTGTAGAGTGTTTAATGTGGATGCTGTAGAATGTTGAGTGGGTGTGCTATAGAATGTTGGGAATAGATGCTGTGGAATATTTAGTGGGGATGCAGTAGAATGTTTAGTGTGGGTGCTGTAGAATGTTTAGTGTGCATGCTATAGAATGTTCAGTGTGGATTGTGTAGAATGTTTAGTGTGGGTGCTGTAGAATGTTAGTATGGGTGCTGTGGAATGTTTAGTGTGAGTGCTGTAGAATGTTCGGTGGGTGGGCTGTAGAGTGTTGAGTATATTTGATGAAGAATGTTTTGTGTGAATGCTGTAGAATGTTTAGTGTGGGTGTTGTAGAATGTTTAGTGTGGATGCTACAGAATATTCATTTTGGAGGCTGTAGAATGTTTAATGTGGATGCTGTAGAATGTTGAGTGGGTGTGCTGTAGAATGCTGTAGAATGTTGAGTGTTGACACAGAATGTTTAGTGTAGATGATGCAGAATATTGAGTGTGTATGCTGTAGAATGGTGAGTGTAGATGCTGTAGCATGTTTAGTGTGCATGCTATAGAAGGTCGAGTGGGTGTGCGATAGAATGTTGGGTATATATGCTGTAGAATGTTTAGTGGGGATGCTGTAGAATGTTTAGTGTGGATGTTGTAGAATGTTGAGTGGGTGTGCTGTAAAATAGGGAGTGTTGATGCTGCAGAAAGTTTAGTGTAGATGCTGTAGCATGTTGAAAGTGGATGTTGTAGAATGTTGAGTGCGGATGCAATAGAATGCTGAGTGGGTGTGCTGTAGAATGTTGGGTATAGATGCTGTAGAATGTTTAGTGTATATGCTGTTGAATGTTTAGTGTGGGTGTTGTAGAATGTTTAATGTGCATGCTACATAATATTCAGTGTGGATGCTGTAGACTGTTTAGTGTGGATGCTGTAGAATGTTTAGTGTGGGTGCTGTAGAATGCTTAGTGTGGATGCTATAGAATGTTCAGTTTGGGTGCTGTAGAGTGTTGAGTGTGGATGCTGTGTAATGTTGTGTGATTGCTGTAGAATGTTTAGTGTGGATGTTGTAGAATGTTGGGTATAGATTCTGTAGATTGTTTAGTGGGGATGCATTAGAATGTTGAGTGTGGATGCTATAGAATGTTCAGTGTGGACGCTATAGAATGTTTAGTGTGGATGCTGTAGAATGTTGAGTGGATGCTGTAGAATCTTTTGTATGGGTGCTGTAGAATGTTTAGTGTGGATGCTGTAGAATGTTTTGTGGGTGTGGTGCACAATGCTGACTATAGATGTTGTAGAATGTTGAGTGTTGATGATGTAGAGTGTTTAGTGTAGATGCTGTAGAATATTGTGTGGATGTTGTAAAATGTTGAGTGTGGCTGCTGCAGAATGTTTATTGTGGATGCTGTAGAATGTTCAGTGTGCATGCTGTAGAATGTTTAATGTGGATGCTACAGAATGTTCAGTGGGGAGACTGCAGAATGTTTAATGTGGATGCTGTAGAATGTTGAGTAGGTGTGCTGTAGAATGTTGACTAGATGATGTTGAATGTTGATGATGTAGAATGTTTAGTATAGATGCTGTAGAATATTGAGTGTGGATGTTGTAGAATGTTGAGTGTGGATGCTGTAGAATGTTTAGTGTGGATGCTGTAGAATGTTAAGTGGCTGTGCTATAAAATGTTGGATATAGATGTGGTAGTATGTTTAGAGGGGATGCAGTAGAATGTTGAGTGAGTGCTGTAGAATCTTTAGTGTGGGTGCTGTAGAAAGTTGAGTGTGTGCTGTAGAATGTTCAGTGTGGATATTGTTGAGTGTTTAGGGTGGATGCTGCAGAATGTTTAGTATGGATGCTATAGAATGTTCACTGTGGAGACTGTAGAATGTTTAATGTGGATGCTGTAGAATGTTGAGTAGGTGTGCTGTAGAATGTTGACTATAGATGCTGTAGAATGTTGATGATGTAGAATGTTTAGTGTAGATGTTGTAGAATGTTGAGTGTGGATGTTGTAGAATGTGCAGTGTGGATGCTGCAGAATGTTTAGTGTGGATGGAGTAGAATGTTGAGTGGGTGTCCTATAGAATGTTGAGTATAGATGCTACAACATATTTAGTGGGGATGCAGTAGAATGTTTAGTGTGGATGCTGTAGAATGTTTAGTGTGGATGCTATAGAATGTTCAGTGTGGATGCTGTAGAACGTTTAATGTGGATGCTATAGAATGTTTAGTGTGGAGGCTGTAGAATGTTGAATGGGTACTTCAGAATGTTTAGTGTTGGTGCTGTAGAATGTTTAGTGTGAATGCTGTAGAATGTTGAGTGGGTGGGCTGTAGACTGTTGAGTATTTTACTGAAGAATGTTTTGTGTGGATGCTGTAGAGTGTTTAGGGTGGATGCTGCTGAATGTTTAGTATGCATGCTTTAGAATGTTCAGTGTGGAGGCTGTAGAATGTTTAATGTGGATGCTGTTGAATGTTGAGTGGGTGTGCTATAGAATGCTGACACTAGATGCTGTAGAATGTTTAGTGGGGAGGCTGTAGAATGTTTATTGTGGATGTTGTAGAATGTTGAGTGGGTGTGCTGTAGAATAGGGAGTGTTGATGCTGCAGAAAGTTTAGTGTAGATGCTGTAGAATGTTGAAGGGGGATTTTGTAAAATGTTGAGTGTGGATGCAGTAGAATGCTGAGTGGGTGTGCTATAGAATGTTGGGTATAGATGCTGTAGAATGTTTAGTGTATATGCTGGTGAATGTTTAGTATGGGTGTTGTAGAATTTTTAGTGGGCATGCTACATAATATTCAGTGTGGATGCTGTAGAATCTTTAGTGTGGGTGCTGTAGAATGCTTAGTGTGGATGCTATAGAATGTTCAGTTTGGGTGCTGTAGAGTTTTGAGTGTGGATGCTGTATAATGTTGAGTGTGATTGCTGTAGAATGTTTAGTGTGGATGTTGTAGAATGTTTAGTGTGGATCCTGTAGAATGTTGAGTGTGGAGGCTGCCGAATGTTGAGTGGGTGTGCTATAGAATGTTTGGTAGAGATACTGTAGATTGTTAAGTGTGGTGCTATAGAATTTTCAGTGTGGACGCTATGGAATGTTTAGTGTGGATGCTATAGAATGTTGAGTGGGTGTCATAGAACCTTTTGTATGGATGGTGTAGACTGGTTAGTGTGGGTGCTGTAGAATTTTTAGGGTGGATGCTGCAGAATGTTGAGTGGGTGTGCTGCACAGTGTTGTCTATAGATGTTGTAGAATGTTGAGTGTTGATGGTGTAGAGTGTTTAGTGTAGATGCTGAAGAATATTGTGTGGATGTTGTAAAATGTTGTGTGGCTGCTGCAGAATGTTTAGTGTGGATGCTATAGAATGTTCAGTGTGGATGCTGTAGAATGTTTAATGTGGATGCTATATAATGTTCAGTGTGGAGGCTGTAGAATGTTTAATGTGGATGCTGTTGAATGTTGAGTAGGTGTGCTGTAGAATGTTGACTATAGATGCTGTTGAATGTTGATGTAGAATGCTTAGTGTAGAAGCTGTAGAATATTGAGTGTGGATGTTGTAGAATGTTTAGTGTGGATGCTGTAGAATGTTGAGTGATTGTGCTATAGAATGTTGGGTATAGATGCGGTAGAATGTTTAGTGGGGATGCAGTAGAATGTTGAGTGAGTGCTGCAGAATCTTTAGTGTGGGTGCTGTAGAATGTTGATTGGGTGCTGTAGAATATTCAGTGTGGATCCTGTAGAGTGTTTAGGATGGATGCTGCAGAATGTTTAGTATGCATGCTTTAGAATGATCAGTGTGGAGGCTGTAGAATGTTTAATGTGGATGCTGTAGAATGTTGAGTAGGTGTGCTGTAGAATGTTGACTATAGATGCTGTAGAATGTTGATGATGTAGAATGGTTAGTGTAGATGCTGTAGAATATTGAGTGTGGATGTTGTAGAATGTTGAGTGGGTGTGCTATAGAATGTTGGGTATAGATGTTGTAGAATATTTAGTGGGGATGCAGTAGAATGTTTAGTGTGGGTGATGTAGAATGTTTAGTTAGATGCTATAGAATGTTCAGTGTGGATGCTGTAGAATGTTTAGTGTAGATGCTGTAGAATGTTGAATGGGTTCTTTAGAATGTTTAGTGTGAATGCTGTAGAATGTTGAGTGGGTGGGCTGTAGAATGTTGAGTATATTTGCTGAAGAATGTTTCATGTGGACGCTGTAGAATGTTTAGTGTGGGTGTTGTAGAATGTTTAGTGCAGATGCTACAGAATGTTAAGTTTGGAGGCTGTAGAATGTTTAATGTGGATGCTGTAGAATGTTGAGTGGGTGTGCTGTAGAATGCTGACTATATATGCTGTGGAATGTTGAGTGTTGACGCAGAATGTTTAGGGTAGATGATGTAGAATATTGAGTGTGGATGCTATAGAATGGTGAGTGTGGATGCTGTAGCATGTTTAGTGTGCATGCTGTAGAATGTCGAGTGGGTGTGCTGTAGAATGTTGGGTATAGCTGCTGTAGAATGTTTAGTGGGTATGCTGTAGAATGTTTAGTGTGGATGTTGTAGAATTTTGAGTGGGTGTGTTCTAGAATGTTGTAGAATGTTGAGTGGGTGGTGTAGAATATTGAGTGAGTGTAGATGCTGTAGAATGTGATGATGCAGGGAATGTTGGGGTCTGTGTTCTGGGTGGAAGCCTGGGGTTGATAACAGCTGGAGGGAGGTTACAGTTGAAGAGGGAGTGTTGATGCTGCAGAAAGTTTAGTGTAGATGCTGTAAAATGTTGAAGGTGGATGTTGTAGAATGTTGAGTGTGGATGCAGTAGAATGCTGAGTGGGTGTGCTGTAGAATGTTGGGTATAGATGCTGTAGAATGTTTAGTGTATATGCTGTTGAATGTTTAGTATGGGTGTTGTAGAATGTTTAGTGTGCACGCTACAGAATTTTCAGTGTGGGTGCTGTAAAATGTTTAGTGTGGATGCTGTAGAATGTTGAGTGGGTGTGCTATAGAATGTTGAGTGTAGAGGGTGCAGAATGTTAAGTGTGGATGCTGTAGAATGTTTAGTGTGGGTGCTGTAGAATGCTTAGTGTGGATGCTATAGAATGTTCAGTTTTGGTGCTGTTGAGTGTGGATGCTGTATAATGTTGAGTGTGATTGCTGTAAAATGTTTAGTGTGGATGTTGTAGAATGTTTAGGGTGGATGCTGTAGAATGTTGAGTGTGGATGCTGTAGAATGTTGAGTGGGTGGTGTAGAATATTGAGTGAGTGTAGATGCTGTAGAATGTGATGATGCAGGGAATGTTGGGGTCTGTGTTCTGGGTGGAGCCTGGGGTTGATAACAGCTGGAGGGAGGTTACAGTTGAAGAGGACCTACCAGGCTGTGGTTTTAACTTAAGGGCTTAACAATGAATGAATAACTTGCTTCCTACCTGAGTGGCTCCTGACTCTTGTATGAAGACCCTGTACTCCAACTAAAACATTGTGGCCCTGGGTTGTTAAAAGGACCTGCGTGGGAATGCTGCAAAGCTGTGGCGGCAGTTGGGAGTTTATCATGCCAGAGAAGGATGCCTGTCCAGTGATGGAGAGTGGCCCTGTGATCCGAGAGAGATAATCTAGGGCCACCCACCTTCAAATTCATGTACAGCTAGGGACAGCATGGCTGGCGGGCAGGAGGAGCCCAGTGAGAAGGGTAGGCCAGGACCAGGAGATAGGAAGACAGGAAGACAGGAAGACAGGGAAACAGCATGGGGTGCATGAGGAAGTACACCCTGGTATGTCAAGGTTGCGGAAAAATAGTAGCTTGTCACATGAGGAAGCCTGAGGAAGTTCCCAGTGGAGTGCAAAATTGGGCACGAGTAGTGCCCTGCCATTTGAGAAGGCCTGGGGGAGAAGCCTGTGGTGTGTGAAAGTGGGAAAGAGTAGTACCCTATTACCTGAGGATGAAAGGGGAGTACCCCTGGAGTGCAACGGTGGAGCAGAGTAGCATCCTGTCACAAAAGGATACATGGGGAAATGTACACCCCTTTTTGTTGTGCTCTGAAGCCACATTTTGCCTGACTGTGCTCTCAGATCTCTTGACTGGGAGTGAGTGTCTGAACAGTTTCAGTGCTCTGTCCGTCATCTCCTTGTGTTTGTTTTGTTCGCCCTAAGTGGCCAAGGATATGCTCAGACGTGGGTCCCGGGCTCACTGTGCCACTGGATTTAAGCTAGCCTGGCTGATGAGGGGTAAAACCCTGAAACCGGTCCTAGGATGCTTGTTTTTGGTCCAGGGAGGACCTAGCTTGGCATTTCGGGCTGGACTGTTCCCATGAGGGAACAGGATCAAGACTGATTTGCATATACATGGGTCTAAACTGGGGTGGCATAGTGAGCAAAAGAACGATCGATTAGCCAGCGTGTGAGGTTAGCGTTACAGAAAGCAATTACGCGATAAATTTCGGAAGTCATGCGCTGATTGGGATATACAACAAAAACAGAAAAGAGACTTGAGCACGTGTTATAGAACATAAACCATGGAGGCTCGAGGACATCTGAATGCATGAATGCTCATGAGATAAGACCGAGGGAGGAGAGGAGATAAACATAAAATGCTGTTACAAAATGTGAAGTAAATAAAAGGAGAGAGGGCAAAGACATACAGCAGTACTAGGAGACATAGAAATAACAAGGAGTAATATTTGTCTTGAGTGGGGTGAAGGGGCATAATGCCACCTATAGGTGCTGGCCTGTGGCAATCAGATATGCAGGAAGTGCAGGGTGAGAGGGCAGTGTGCACGCAGGTGCTTAGGGAAAATTGTTGCCGTATACTTGAATATTGCGTTTTGGGGCATGTCGGTTGTTTCTAAGGTAATGAGAGTGAAAGTATGGGATATGGCACATTACGGTCACCTTGGTGACCAGGGCTTGATAAAGATGTGGAAAACCATATAAGACAATGTATTCTATGTCCCAGACGAGTGAATCGTGTGGCATTCAAAGAGTGGGGAATCCCCAACATCCATGGATGAAACTAGTCCTGGATAAGAGTTGTTGGATGCTTGGGTGGAAAAAGGGAGTCTATGTTTGCTTCAAGGTGAAACTGGGACAAAAAGTAAATAAGGGATTGTCAAGATTTTCTACCCCTTTGCGTGCGCATGGTGAGAGTGAGTGTGTATGCCATCGGTACACACCAAGATTTTACAGAGGGCCACAAAGTTTGGTCTTTGGTGTGACCGAGGGCTGAACTGATGCCAGCGGGAGTAGGGGGGTTGTAAAGTGGGTGTAGGGGAAGTGAAGCATGCATATTTAGTGGCTGAAGTCAGTTGTGCAATGTGAAACCAGAAAACCTGGATGAATCCTGGGTTCTCCACCTGACCAAATTGTGTTACCCTAGACAATTGTTTTATGTCAATTTCCCTCCTTTTCCTTCATTATTACATAGAAGAGAACCTCGATATACATGACTTCAGGATACGTGCTGTACAAAATCATTTCCTGTGCTTGGATATAATCACTAATGGCATTGTTGTGAGGGTGGGGAGAGGGGGGTGTTGTGAAACATGAATGTTTCTGAATTAATGTCTGAAAACCGTCACTTAAAACAATACTTCTGAATTCACTGCTATAATTTGATGTACTAAGGTTCGATGGTTCTACACGTAATGAAATACACTTTTTGAATTTTGAAAAGACACTCGTATTTTTACACGTTTGCTGTTTTTAAAAATGAAGGTGTTCCTAAAGTTAAAGGCCTAGTTACTTCCTTTCCCTATCTGCAACTAACCATTAAATAAGTGTTTGCTCTATATTTAATTTTTTTCTAATCTTAGTGCTCAGTTGAGTAAAAAGCAGCCCAGTGCTGCTGCTGCCCAGGGGGCCGCATGGAAAAGTCAGGAGGGCCACATGCGGCCCCCGGGCCTTACTTTGAGTATCACTGTTCTAGAGTTAATGCAGTCAACACACGTGATGTGTGTTGGGAGTTAAGGCAGTGGACAGACCTCTGCATGTCTGTTGGCACTAGAGGTGAGGCAGTGGACAGACCTCGTGATGCCCGTTGGCACTAGAGGTGAGGCAATAGACAGACCTCGTGATGTCTTTTGGTACTAGAGGTGAGGCAGTGGATAGACCTCGTGATGCCCGTTGAGACTAGAGGTGAGGCAGTGGACAGACCTCGTGATGCCCGTTGGCACTAGCGGTGAGGCAGGGGACAGACATTGTGATGCCCGTTGGCACTAGCGGTGAGGCAGGGGACAGACCTCATGATGCCCGTTGGTACTAGCGGTGAGGCAGGAGACAGACCTCATGATGCCCGTTGGCACTAGCAGTGAGGTAGTGGACAGACCTCGTGATGTCTTTTGGTACTAGAGGTGAGGCAGTGGACAGACCTTGTGATGCCCGTTGGCACTAGCGGTGAGGCAGGGGACAGACCTTGTGATGCCTGCTGGCACTAGCGGTGAGGCAGGGGACAGACCTCGTGATGCCCGTTGGCACTAGCGGTGAGGCAGGGGACAGACCTTGTGATGCCCGTTGGCACTAGCAGTGAGGCAGGGGACAGACCTCGTGATGCCCATTGGCACAAGCGGTGAGGAAGGGGACAGACCTCGTGATGCCCGTTGGCACTAGCGGTGAGGCAGGGGACAGACCTCATGATGCCCGTTGGCACTAGCGGTGAGGCAGGGGACAGACCTTGTGATGTCTTTTGGTACTAGAGGTGTGGCAGTGGAAAGACCTCGAGATGCCTGTTGGTACTAGCGGTGAGGCAGGGGACAGAACTCGTGATGCCAGTTGGCACTAGAGGTGAGGCAGTGGACAGACCTCGTGATGCCTGTTGGCACTAGAGGTGAGGCAGTGGACAGACCTCGTGATGCCCGTTGGCACTAGAGGTGAGGCAATAGACAGACCTCGTGATGTCTTTTGGTACTAGAGGTGAGGCAGTGGATAGACCTCGTGATGCCCGTTGAGACTAGAGGTGAGGCAGTGGACAGACCTCGTGATGCCCGTTGGCACTAGAGGTGAGGCAGTGGACAGACCTCGTGATGCCTGTTGGCACTAGAGGTGAGGCAGTGGACAAACCTCGTGATGCCCGTTGACACTAGAGGTGAGGCAGTGGACAGACCTCGTGATGTCTTTTGGTACTAGAGGTGAGGCAGTGGACAGACCTCGTGATGCCCGTTGGCACTAGAGGTGAGGCAGTGGACAGACCTCATGATGCCCGTTGGCACTAGAGGTGAGGCAGTGGACAGACCTTGTGATGCCTGTTGGCATTAGAGGTGAGGCAGTGGACAGACCTCATGATGTCTTTTGGTACTAGAGGTGAGGCAGTGGACAGAGCTCGTGATGCCCATTGGCACTAAAGGTGAGGCAGTGGACAGATCTCGTGATGTCTTTTGGTACTAGAGGTGAGGCAGTGGAGAGACCTCATGATGCCCGTTGGCACTAGTGGTGAGGCAGGGGACAGACCTCATGATGCCCGTTGGTACTAGCGGTGAGGCAGGAGACAGACCTCGTGATGCCCGTTGGCACTAGCAGTGAGGTAGTGGACAGACCTCGTGATGTCTTTTGGTACTAGAGGTGAGGCAGTGGACAGACCTTGTGATGCCCGTTGGCACTAGCGGTGAGGCAGGGGACAGACCTTGTGATGCCTGCTGGCACTAGCGGTGAGGCAGGGGACAGACCTCGTGATGCCCGTTGGCACTAGCGGTGAGGCAGGGGGCAGACCTTGTGATGCCCGTTGGCACTAGCAGTGAGGCAGGGGACAGACCTCGTGATGCCCATTGGCACAAGCGGTGAGGAAGGGGACAGACCTCGTGATGCCCATTGGCACTAGCGGTGAGGCAGGGGACAGACCTCATGATGCCCGTTGGCACTAGCGGTGAGGCAGGGGACAGACCTTGTGATGTCTTTTGGTACTAGAGGTGTGGCAGTGGAAAGACCTCGAGATGCCTGTTGGTACTAGCGGTGAGGCAGGGGACAGAACTCGTGATGCCAGTTGGCACTAGAGGTGAGGCAGTGGACAGACCTCGTGATGTCTTTTGGTACTAGAGGTGAGGCATTGGACAGACCTCGTGATGCCCGTTGGCACTAGAGGTGAGGCAGTGGACAGACCTCATGATGCCCATTGGCACTAGAGGTGAGGCAGTGGACAGACCTTGTGATGCCTGTTGGCACTAGAGGTGAGGCAGTGGACAGACCTCGTGATGCCCGTTGGCACTAGAGGTGAGGCAATAGACAGACCTCGTGATGTCTTTTGGTACTAGAGGTGAGGCAGTGGATAGACCTCGTGATGCCCGTTAAGACTAGAGGTGAGGCAGTGGACAGACCTCGTGATGCCCGTTGGCACTAGAGGTGAGGCAGTGGACAGACCTCGTGATGCCTGTTGGCACTAGAGGTGAGGCAGTGGACAGACCTCGTGATGCCCGTTGACACTAGAGGTGAGGCAGTGGACAGACCTCGTGATGTCTTTTGGTACTAGAGGTGAGGCAGTGGACAGACCTCGTGATGCCCGTTGGCACTAGAGGTGAGGCAGTGGACAGACCTCATGATGCCCGTTGGCACTAGAGGTGAGGCAGTGGACAGACCTTGTGATGCCCGTTGGCATTAGAGGTGAGGCAGTGGACAGACCTCATGATGTCTTTTGGTACTAGAGGTGAGGCAGTGGACAGAGCTCGTGATGCCCATTCGCACTAAAGGTGAGGCAGTGGACAGATCTCGTGATGTCTTTTGGTACTAGAGGTGAGGCAGTGGAGAGACCTCATGATGCCCGTTGGCACTAGAGGTGAGGCAGTGGACAGACCTCATGATGCCCATTGGCACTAGAGGTGAGGCAGTGGACAGACCTTGTGATGCCTGTTGGCACTAGAGGTGAGGCAGTGGACAGACCTCGTGATGCCCGTTGGCACTAGAGGTGAGGCAATAGACAGACCTCGTGATGTCTTTTGGTACTAGAGGTGAGGCAGTGGATAGACCTTGTGATGCCCGTTAAGACTAGAGGTGAGGCAGTGGACAGACCTCGTGATGCCCGTTGGCACTAGAGGTGAGGCAGTGGACAGACCTCGTGATGCCTGTTGGCACTAGAGGTGAGGCAGTGGACAGACCTCGTGATGCCCGTTGACACTAGAGGTGAGGCAGTGGACAGACCTCGTGATGTCTTTTGGTACTAGAGGTGAGGCAGTGGACAGACCTCGTGATGCCCGTTGGCACTAGAGGTGAGGCAGTGGACAGACCTCGTGATGCCCGTTGGCACTAGAGGTGAGGCAGTGGACAGACCTCGTGATGCCCGTTGGCACTAGAGGTGAGGCAGTGGAGAGACCTGGTGATGCCCGTTGGCACTAGCGGTGAGGCAGGGGACAGACCTTGTGATGCCTGCTGGCACTAGCGGTGAGGCAGGGGACAGATCTCGTGATGCCAGTTGGCATTAGAGGTGAGGCAGTGGACAGACCTTGTGATGTCTTTTGGTACTAGAGGTGAGGCAGTGGACAGAGCTCGTGATGCCCGTTGGCACGAGAGGTGTGGCAGTGGACAGACCTTGTGATGTCTTTTGGTACTAGAGGTGAGGCAGAGGAGAGACCTGGTGATGCCCGTTGGCACTAGAGGTGAGGCAGTGGACAGACCTCGTGATGTCTTTTGGTACTAGAGGTGAGGCAGAGGAGAGACCTGGTGATGCCCGTTGGCACTAGAGGTGAGGCAGTGGACAGACCTCGTTATGTCTTTTGGTACTAGAGGTGAGGCAGTGGAGAGACCTGGTGATGCCCGTTGGCACTAGAGGTGAGGCCGTGGACAGACCTGGTGATGCCCGTTGGCACTAGCGGTGAGGCAGGGGACAGACCTTGTGATGCCCGTTGGCACTAGAGGTGAGGCAGTGGACAGACCTCGTGATGCCAGTTGGCATTAGACGTGAGGCAGTGGACAGACCTTGTGATGTCTTTTGGTACTAGAGGTGAGGCAGTGGACAGACCTCGTGATGCCCGTTGGCACTAGAGGTGAGGCAGTAGACAGACCTCGTGATGTCTTTTGGCACTAGAGGTGAGGCAGTGGACAGACCTGGTGATGCCCGTTGGCACTAGAGGTGAGGCAGTGGACAGACCTGGCGATGCCCGTTGGCACTAGAGGTGAGGCAGTGGACAGACCTGGTGATGCCTGTTGGTACTAGCGGTGAGGCAGCAGCCTGGCAGTAAGGGGGATTCTGGGAACAGTGGGATGTGAAGGCAAATGCACTTTTCGCTCTGAATGTTGTGAAGTGGGCTCCGACAATCATGAGATGTGTCTGGTAATGTACTTTTCATCCTCCCAGGTGACTCTGGGCTCTGCCTGAGACCCCCTTACACACAAACCTTTGCTGTCTGACTATTTCTGTGTTTGTTTTTGAAGTCGGTGGTGTTTGGATTAATTGCCTGCATGGATTAATCTTTTTTTCTTCCGAAGGGACAGAAGACCGTGGCGCCATTCATCCCGAGATGTTAACGGGTACATTTGGCCCTTGTGGGGAGCCGGATGGCAAAGAGAAAACATACCAATAAGAGCAGGTGTGTGTTCTTATCAACTGGGAAATACCAGGAGTAACATTTCTTAGTTCTGAAATTCGCTGGAATTCGTCTGAAGGAGATGTTCAAATCTCTCCCATCAAATGTAAATCCGAAAATGTTCTGTATTGAAATGTTCTGAAGTGACCAAGGTGCGCTCCTGTGTGGAATTGGTTCTGGCAGGGAGAGGGGCAAAGAGTAGTTTTGATGTTACTAAAAATAATACTCCCCTGAGGAGTCAGTCGCCAGCTGCTCAGGTGCGCTTGTGCTGACATCCCTTCTCACAGCAGCACCCTCCTCTAAAACCCTACAGACATAAACCCCCACTGTTTCCAGCAGATGGGTGCACGGAGCTCACCGTTCACAGTACAGGGGTAGGTGTGCAGCAAACAACAGATGGGTCCTGCACCTTACAGAAGGTGTGCAGAACGCTACTTGTTCTAGATGGACGTGCATGCTTAGAATAGGTGGGCTCACATGCCGCACGCTGCTTGTTCTAGACGGACGTCCACACTTAGAACAGGTGTGCGTGCATGCAGCACGCTGCTTGTACTAGACGGACGTCAACGCTTAGAACAGCTGGGCTTGCATGCAGCACGCTGCTTGTTCTAGATGGGCATGCATGCTTAGAACAGCTGGACTTGCATGTAGCACGCTGCTTGTTCTAGATGGGCATGCATGCTTAGAACAGGTGGGCTTGCATGCAGCACGCTGCTTGTTCTAGATGGGCATGCATGCTTAGAACAGCTGGGCTTGCATGCATCACGATGCTTGTTCTAGATGGGCATGCATGCTTAGAACAGCTGGGCTTGCATGCAGCACGCTGCTTGTTCTAGATGGACATGCATGCTTAGAACAGCTGGGCTTGCATGCAGCACGCTGCTTGTTCTGGATGGGCATGCATGCTTAGAACAGGTGGGCTTGCATGCAGCACGCTGCTTATTCTACAAGGACTTGCATGCTTAGAACAGGTGGGCTTGGGTGAAGCACGCTGCTTGTTCTAGATGGCCATGCATGCTCAGAACAGGTGGGCTTGCATGCAGCACGCTGCTTGTACTAGATGGGCATGCATGCTTAGAACAGGTAGGCTTGCATGCAGCACGCTGCTTGTTCTACAAGGACTTGCATGCTTAGAACAGGTGGGCTTGGGTGAAGCACGCTGCTTGTTCTAGATGGGCATGCATGCCTAGGACAGGTGGGATTGGGTGAAGCACGCTGCTTGTTCTAGATGGGCATGCATGCTTAGAACAGATGGGCTTGCATGCAGCACACTGCTTGTTCTAGATGGGCATGCATGGAATAGGTGGGCTTGCATGCAGCATGCTGCTTTTTCTAGACATGGGTGCATGCTTAGAACAGCTGGGCTTGCATGCAGCACACTGCTTGTTCTAGAAATGCACACATGCTTAGGATAACTGGGCTTGCATGCAGCACACTGCTCATTCTAGACAGGCATGCATGCTTGGAACAAGTGGGCTTGCATGCCGCATGCTGCTTGTTCTAGATATGTGTGCATGTTTAGAACAGGTGGGCTTGCATGCAGCACACTGCTTGTTCTAGACAGGCATTCATGCATAGAAAACAGGTGTGCTTGCATGCAGCACACTGTTTGCTCTAGATGGGCATGCATGGATCTAACAGGTGGGTTTGCATGCAGCACGCTGCTTGTTCTAGACAGGCGTGCATGCTTAGAACAGGTTGGCTTACATGCATTACGCTGCTTGTTCTAGATGGGTGTGCATGCTTAGAACAGGTGGTTTGCATGCAGCATGCAACACACTGCTTGTTCTAGGCAGGTGTGCATGCTTACAACAGGTGTGCTTGCATGCAGCACCCTGCTTGTTCTAGACTTGCATGCATGCTTAGAACAGGTGGGCTTGCATTCAGCACACTGCTTGTTCTAGACTTGCGTGCATGCTTAGAACAGGTGGGCTCGCATGCAGCACGCTACTTGTTCTAGACAGGCATGCATGCTTATAACAAGTGGGCTTGCATGCAGCACGTTGCTTGTTCTAGACGGTTGTGCATGTTTAGAACAGGTAGGCTTGTATGCAGCAGGCTGTTTGTTCTAGATGGGCGTGCATGCTTAAAACAGGTGGTCTTGCATGTAGCACGCTGCTTGTTCTAGACAGGCGTGCATGCTTAGAACAGGCGGGCTGGCATGCAGCACACTGCTTGTTCTAGAAAGGCGTGCATGCTTAGAACAGGTGGGTTTGCAACTTTGCATGCAACATAACACTTGTTCTAGACAGGGGTGCATGCTTAGAGCAGGTGGGCTTGCATGCAGCACACTGCTTGTTCTAGAACTAGGTGTATGCTTAGAGCAGAAGGGCTCCCATTCAGCACACTGTTTGTTCTAGTGGGCTTGCATGCAGCATGCTGCTTATTCTAGACAGGTGTGCATCATTAAAAGAGGTGGGCTTGCATGCTGCACACTGCTTGTTCTGGACAGGTGTGCATCCTTAAAAGAGGTGGGCTTGCATGCTGCACACTGCTTGTTCTAGGTGGGTGTGCATGCTCAGAACAGGTGGGCTTGCATGCAGCACGCTGCTTGTTCTAGACAGGTGTGCATCATTGAAAGAGGTGGGCTTGCATGCTGCACACTGCTTGTTCTGGACAGGTGTGCATCATTGAAAGAGGTGGGCTTGCATGCTGCACACTGCTTGTTCTAGACAGGTGTGCATCCTTAAAAGAGGTGGACTTGCATGCTGCACACTGCTTGTTCTAGGTGGGTGTGCATGCTCAGAACAGGTGGGCTTGCATGCAGCACGCTGCTTGTTCTAGCAAATGTGCATGTTAGAACAGGTGGGCTTGCATGCAGCACACTGCTTGTTCTAGATAGTCATGTATGCTTAGAACAGGTGGGCTTCTACACAGCACATCTGCAGACAGCTGTGCAGCAGCCTCCTTTCTGCATATAAACAGATACACACTATGCACTGCTCACATCAGATTTAATATCCATCCTACAGCATAGGCCAGACAAACTCATTTTATGATGCTGGTTTTCATTCAGGCCCTTCCAGGTTGCATAGAATGTCTCACACCTTCACCCACATCTCGCTCATTAGGATGTGGCCTCCTACCTGTATATTGAGGCGGTGGCGGAGGCTGGTGCGCATGGCTGCGCGTGCCCCGGGCAGATATGGCACACAGAAGCACTCACCAATTGTATCTGCCAGCATGCAGCAGTGGATGCATGGGCAGAAGGTGCCACAGAGACCTGCAAGAAATACATGGGTGTTAGAAATGGGATTTCTGGTTGGCTAGGGCAATATGAGATACCACATTCCTGGGGACTAACACGTAAATTAAATACGCCAAAAAGGTGTAGACCAATCTTACCATGTTTACCAAAGAGAGGACACACACTTTTCACTAGACAACAGTGCTAAAGTGCCCAGAGTCCTAAAATCACCAACACCATGTCAGAAAAAAGGCTAGGAGGAAGGCAAAAAGTTCAGGGATGACCCTGCAAAAAGGGCCAAGTACAACAATGGGCACAAAGTTCCACACAGACCTGAAAAGGAAGCCTAGGCAGCAGCAGACAACGAGGGTGCATGCAAGCCCAAGGCTACCTGTAGAAAAAAGTTGTTAAAGGGGGAATTATGCATGTATAGTCACCTACATATTCCCTCATTCACTTACTCTCAAATTCACTCAGTAGCACACTCACTCACACACTTATTCACACACTGCCTCACTGGCAGACTCACTTGCTATCTCAATCACTCACACTAGGCAGGTGGGATGGAGAAGATGCCCTGGGTCCCCAGCTTGCACCCCCACCTCAAGTTCCCCATACCAAGTTCTGGCATTTTGCCTCAGCACAAAGGCAATCATCAGGGCTGGACTCGGAACTCAATGCAGTCCTGGCTATTTTCGTTGGACCTGTTCCCGGGTGGTGGGGTGCAAATGTGAATCAGTGTTGCTTTTGTTACTGGGTGCCAATATTGCAGCACTGTTGCAAAACCAGACTCCAGTAACATAACCGTCCCCCATCATTGCAAAACAAGCCCCCACGCTCCAGCCTCCTGGAGAAACACTGATGCCCAGAACGGCCAGTACAGCGCTGACATTCATGCATATGCACTGAAAGCTCCTCGTCAAATGAAATGGGACCCAGAGTGAGGAACTGTGCTCTGAAGTGGCACCCTGTGTGCCCCGTCCCCACCTACTAGGATAACCATCAGCTCACCGAGCCATAGAGGACGCACAGTGGTGGCAGAAATGCACTGAGGTTGCAGGACTGGCCTTTTCACCTGTCTACTATCAGAGAGAGTTGCCTACTCGCCTCACCTGTGTCTTTAAATATGTGTGTCAGTCTCCTGCAACCTGTTCTTTCATCCCATCCATGTGGGACATTGACGACACACGTGTATGTCTTTGTGTATGTGTGTGTGTGTGTGTTGTACAGTAGGCTGTACATGGAGTGTGTGTATGCCCAGTGCCGTGGACACACAGGAATCTATTTTGATTATCTTCTTTGCCGTGGAATCTAAAATGGAGGTTGGCGAGAGCCCCCGACAGCAATGTGCATTGTCGGGCTTCTCCAAAACACTTCTAAAGTCATTTAAAATGGACCAGACATAAGTTAAGTGGTGGTGAAGTGTGGAAGCCTCTCCCTTGCTTGCACCTTTGTTTTGAGTTTACCCTGTCAGGAGACTGCCATCTCTACTTACCTTTTTAACACAGTAAAGCAAAGGATATGGCTGGACCAGTAGAGGAGGAACCCAGATTACCTGTGGAGTACATCATTTCGGTGTGAACTTCTAGTGTAAGAATGGGGCAGAAAATATCAGCCAAGTTTTATCTACCAGTGTCAGGGGTCCCACAGAAGTGGTGACCAAGAAACTATATTGCGTCCGTGGTTGGGTGACTGACTGCCAACTCAGTTTACTGGGTTTGAGACCAGAAGTCTGGGAAGTTCAGCAGCTTTCTGGGAGGTGCCTCCTTGGGCCCATCTTGAAGTAAGGAGCTGACTGACGGCTTAGAGGGGCATTGGATGAGCCATTGCACAAGCAAACTGCTGCCTAGAAGAGGGGGTGAACAAGGAGTTGAAGCAAGATGCAACACAGCCGCCCTCTATGACTCTGGGATGGGCCGGACTAGTTCAGCTGTAGGGTGAGTCCTTGGAACGTGCATCTTCAGAAGGAACCTGCATGCTCAACGTCTTATCTGAGTACTGCCCATAGAATTCACAAGCATGCCTCGTGGATTTTCCCTTCCAAGGTCTCCCCCACAGTACTGCTCTCAGATGTGGTGTTGCATCAGGCTGGGATTGGTCCAAACAGTCAATGGGGGGCATCAACCTGCACCTTTCAATCATCCCTGTAATGCGGGGTGAGTTCTTTACTTAGCTTGGGTGGTGGCTTGTCCTTGAGGAACATCTACTAAAGATTGACTGGACCGGGCACAGCGCGGTCCACGCACAGTCTACCTAGGACCAGTGCTGGTGCTGCTAATGATTGTCAAACAGGGGAATGTGCAGATGCTCCAGGCATGGACCACTTCCAAATGGCTGGCTTGGGGCTGGGTCAGGGCGATTCCATTCCATGGGCGGTGTGAGGTGATCCACCCCCCCCCCCCCAGACCAATGGTGGCCCCGCCTCCCACCAACAAACAGAGGTTAAACTGATAAAGAAAAAAAACAATGCAGAAAGCTATGATTCAAGGTTTAGACACCCCGGGTGGGGGAGGGTGGAAACCATCACTTCTGGATCCGACCTAACGACAGAATCTAGGGTGGCATCGACATCACCTACGGGAGCAACATGCAGACATTAGCCACCATTTCCCCAGGACACAATTGTCCTAAATGGCATTTTGTAACCACTCCATAGCTGTCCTAAGCTGTCCCTCAGTTCACTATGATTGTTACCCTGATGTCTGTACCAATTGAAATGCCCTCTGCTGATTCAGTATTGTTTGTGTGTTGGAAGTACATTACCTTTTTTTAAGCAAACGTTCTGGCTGGACCCTGATGTGTTGATAGAAATTGGATATTTTAGGAGTTTCTACTCCACATCACATCCCTGAGTAAGCCTTGGATTGCTCATCCTGCTGCCCAGAGCATCATGTATTAATGGAATGAGCTTCATGTATTAATGGGATGAGCTTCATGTATTAATGGAATGAGCTTCGTGTATTAATGGAATGAGCTTCATGTATTAATGGAATGAGCTTCATGTATTAATGGAATGAGCTTCATGTATTAATGGAATGAGCTTCATGTATTAATGGAATGAGCTTCATGTATTAATGGAATGAGCTTCATGTATTAATGGAATGAGCTTCGTGTATTAATGGAATGAGCTTCATGTATTAATGGAATGAGCTTCATGTATTAATGGAATGAGCTTCGTGTATTAATGGAATGAGCTTCATGTATGGAATGAGCTTCATGTATTAATGGAATGAGCTTCATGTATTAATGGAATGAGCTTCATGTATTAATGGAATGAGCTTCGTGTATTAATGGAATGAGCTTCATGTATTAATGGAATGAGCTTCATGTATTAATGGAATGAGCTTCATGTATTAATGGAATGAGCTTCATGTATTAATGGAATGAGCTTCATGTATTAATGGAATGAGCTTCATGTATTAATGGAATGAGCTTCGTGTATTAATGGAATGAGCTTCATGTATTAATGGAATGAGCTTCATGTATTAATGGAATGAGCTTCGTGTATTAATGGAATGAGCTTCATGTATGGAATGAGCTTCATGTATTAATGGAAGGAGCTTCATGTATTAATGGAATGAGTTCATGTATTAATGGAATGAGCTTCCTGTATTAATGGAATGAGCTTCATGTATTAATGGGATGAGCTTCATGTATTAATGGAATGAGCTTCATGTATTAATGGAATGAGCTTCATGTATTAATGGAATGAGCTTCATGTATTAATGGAATGAGCTTCGTGTATTAATGGAATGAGCTTCATGTATTAATGGAATGAGCTTCATGTATTAATGGAATGAGCTTCATGTATTAATGGAATGAGCTTCATGTATTAATGGAATGAGCTTCATGTATTAATGGAATGAGCTTCATGTATTAATGGGATGAGCTTCATGTATTAATGGAATGAGCTTCATGTATTAATGGAATGAGCTTCATGTATTAATGGGATGAGCTTCATGTATTAATGGGATGAGCTTCATGTATTAATGGAATGAGCTTCATGTATTAATGGAATGAGCTTCATGTATTAATGGAATGAGCTTCATGTATTAATGGGATGAGCTTCATGTATTAATGGGATGAGCTTCATGTATTAATGGAATGAGCTTCATGTATTAATGGGATGAGCTTCATGTATTAATGGGATGAGCTTCATGTATTAATGGAATGAGCTTCATGTATTAATGGAATGAGCTTCATGTATTAATGGAATGAGCTTCATGTATTAATGGAATGAGCTTCATGTATTAATGGAATGAGCTTCATGTATTAATGGAATGAGCTTCATGTATTAATGGAATGAGCTTCATGTATTAATGGAATGAGCTTCATGTATTAATGGAATGAGCTTCATGTATTAATGGAATGAGCTTCACGTATTAATGGAATGAGCTTCACGTATTAATGGGATGAGCTTCATGTATTAATGGAATGAGCTTCACGTATTAATGGAATGAGCTTCATCTATTAATGGAATGAACTTCCTGTATTAATGGAATGAGCTTCATGTATTAATGGGATGAGCTTCATGTATTAATGGAATGAGCTTCACGTATTAATGGAATGAGCTTCACGTATTAATGGGATGAGCTTCATGTATTAATGGGATGAGCTTCATGTATTAATGGAATGAGCTTCATGTATTAATGGAATGAGCTTCATGTATTAATGGAATGAGCTTCATGTATTAATGGAATGAGCTTCGTGTATTAATGGAATGAGCTTCATGTATTAATGGAATGAGCTTCATGTATTAATGGAATGAGCTTCATGTATTAATGGAATGAGCTTCATGTATTAATGGAATGAGCTTCATGTATTAATGGAATGAGCTTCATGTATTAATGGAATGAGCTTCATGTATTAATGGGATGAGCTTCATGTATTAATGGAATGAGCTTCATGTATTAATGGAATGAGCTTCATGTATTAATGGAATGAGCTTCATGTATTAATGGAATGAGCTTCATGTATTAATGGGATGAGCTTCATGTATTAATGGAATGAGCTTCATGTATTAATGGAATGAGCTTCATGTATTAATGGAATGAGCTTCATGTATTAATGGAAGGAGCTTCATGTATTAATGGAAGGAGCTTCATGTATTAATGGAAGGAGCTTGGTGCTCAGGTTTGTGCTCAGTAGTACATTAAAACCCCAGGAGACCAGTGGAGAAAGAAACTGATTCTTACAGATGAACCCCGGCCAGCCCTGGCACTTCTGAAAAAGCCCTTTATATTCTGTCTCATTCACACCCATACTCACTCACTCGCCCCTTCAACAAAGGTTACAATAACCCAATTCCTTTGTCCCTGCCTCATGTCTCTTTAATTTACATACTTTCCATGGTAAATGGCAAGAATATTCTTTCAAAAACATCGACTTGGAAGAATATTGTGTAAAAAAAAAATATATATATATATATATTATTATTTTACAGTGTAAGCATACATTGTAGTCCTCTTGTTACAACAGCACTGTTTTCCGCCATATGCTCGAAAGCATGCAACTCAAGCATAACTGAAGGAGGTTACATACCCCTATTTTCTTGTGATGAACAACCTTACATAGTAGTTATCTAACTAAACAACATAAAAACATATTCAGTATAAACATTGGCCAGCAGTTCACTTGCAGTTTCCAATGTGTCCCTTGATATTGGGGGCAGATGCAGTGCGACAGTTTGTGTCAAGAGTACATATCATCTTGCATTCCAAATGTGTGTTGTAGGACGAAGGGAGTGTCGGGTGGCCTGTCCTCGTGCGGTTCTCTTATGGCAACTTAGGGGCTTATTTATGAGCACTTGCGTCACTTTTGCGCCGCCGGTGCGTCACTTTTTTGTAACGCACCAGCAGCGTAAAAATGCGCCATGTTGCGTCATATTTACAAAGTGATGCATCTATGTAGATGCGTCCCTTTGTAAGTCCCTGCACCACATTATACCTGTGCTAGATATAATGTATGCAGGGTGGGCGTTCTGACGTAAGTAAGCCTCGTAGAAGTGACGCAGTGAAATCTATGAGATTTCACTGCGCCACTTCTAGGACGCAAATGCGTCAATATCTTACGCCTGCCTCACAGCAGGCATAAGACTGACGCAGGCACATTGAAATGGGACTTGTCCAATTTTGTGACACACTCCAGCAATGAGCCATTTTTGCGCCTACTGATACGTCAGAAATACTGACGTATCTGTAACTCCTTGCGACATGATGTGTCATATTATAAATATGACGCATCCAGCATGTCGCAAGGAGGGCGCAATGAAAAGTGACGCATCGCTGTTTTCACGCAGCGATGCGTCAGTTTTCATAAATCAGGCCCTTAGTATGTTGGAGGCTCCCCCCACCAGTGGGCAGCACACATACCCCTCCGCTCCCTTTGAGTAGCCACCCCCCCCCCCGATCAGATGCAGTGTCTTATGTGGTAGAAGCCGGGGCATCTGGGGTGCCCTCCTCACCTCCGGGCCGCGATGTCGAAGTGTGTGGATGCATGGGAACACTTGCTCCCTCAACGACCTGACTTTTGGGTTGCAGGTTATTCAGCAATAGACCCCATGTCTCCAGATCTCTTTCGGCGTTCTCATCTGTGCGTACTATCCGTAGACTCCTCTCCTCTGCCACTCCCCATCCTGCATATCTGTCATCCACTTATGCGCTGTGGGTGGTGTAGCCTGCGTCCAGTGTATCGCTAGGCGACGTCTGGCGAGCACCAATCCTAAGTTTGCAAACCTCTGCGGCATTTTGTTGGTCGTCTTTGGGGTCGGTAGGACCCCCAGGAGGCAGTGTTTGATGGGGTGTTCAACGCGGATGCTGGTTGTCCTCCCCCCTCCCAATACCGCTGAAGTCTGGGGCAATCCCATGTCATATGCGCAAACTCAGCTGGTGCAATGCCTCAGAGAGGGCATTCCACAGTGCCAGCCTGAGGGGTGTCATTTAAGTGCGATGCATATAGTGAAATTGTACCAGCCAAAATCGGGCGTCGCTGGCCACGTCGCGAACTGCGCGAACGCTCCCGTCACTCACTATCTGTGAAGGGTGTCGGCAAATCTGGCGAGCATCTATCTCGGATGACAGAGACATCGATTACACGGTTGGCTTTAAGTGCCCGATGCGGCAGTGAGATCAAGCCCGTATTCATGCCTAGGTCTAGAATTGCTATCAATGTGTGGGATTCCGGGGGTTCCTCTGGGAATGTTCTCCATATCTCCTGAGTGGGGCAAGAGATCCTTGCATACTGCAAAAATTGCCCGTCCGGGAGGCCGTGGCAGTCCTGTGCCTCGGCGACTGCAAGAAACGTCCCATTACAGCGTAGGTCACCCGCAGTTAGGCATCCTCCCTCGTACCATTTTGTCAAGTCCATAACGTTCTGGATGTGGCAATAGTTTTGCAGCCATTGTAAAGGTAGAGCACGCGCAAAAGGTGCTCTACGCAGAACCAATGTGGCTGCTCTCTCCCAGGCCGCCACCACCTGACGCACCACAAATGGGTATTGTGTCGGTGTGCGTGACCCCATCATGAGACATCTCGGTAAGTTACTTTCCCGTCCCCAGTCTGCCAGGAGCACCTTCTCCACATTCGGACCCTCCACGCGCCAGAGCGCTGCGTGCTGGAGGAGGGTGGCCATGTGATAGAGTTGCAGGTCCGGTAGTCATGGTCCCCCCTGCTCGGTGTCTAGTTTCAGTATCTCCAGCTTAACCCTATTACGCTTTTCAGCCCAGACCAGTGATATCAAAAAACTATTAAGGGTTATAAAGGTGGAGCTAGGGATAACGCAGAGTGAGTTCTGTATGCCATACAGGCATCTCGGTAGCAGCACCACCCGTGCCAGGGCCGCCTGGCCCATTACCGAGAGAGGGAGGTGGTTCCAGGAACTAATAGAGGATTGCAATCCCCTGATCACTGCCCCTATATCCAGTTCATGCTGCTCCTCTGCTGAGTGCCCCACCTGCATCCCCAGGTAGCAAAATGTGTGCACCTCCATGTGAATTCCGTGGGGCGGAGCTCCGCGGCGTCAAAAATATTGTTAAATCCAAATATCGAGGCACAGACAATAGCCTATGATATAGTTGTTTTAACTATTGCCTTACAAAGTCCCACACTTTTCCTACTTTTGGTTAAATTGGATTTGCAATAGTAATTCTGAGTTGTTTCAAGTCCAACACTTTTGCAAGTGCTGCTTATTTTTTATTGCGGGGGGGGGGGGTTGATGACACCCCTGATTACAAGAGGAGAGACACTTGAAGCCTTACTTTATGATGTGTGTGTAAAGCCATTTGAATTCTTACTTTATGAGGAGGTGTGTTTGTACACACACACACACACACAGACACACAGGGGTATGATCTCTGGTTGTCTGGTTGTCAGGGCCCAAATTTCTCCAGAGATCATTTGTTTCTTAAACATTTACAAAGACTCCAAAGGTTCTAGCTCATTGCTGTACCAGAGCTGGGCACAAACACTAATGTTTTGACCTGAAAACTGTTTCTGAAATCATGACTAGGAATGAGGTGAACCTAGCCTTGTTGTTCTTCCAAGAGAGATCCTAAGGCGGCTTCAATCCACCCACAATAGTATTTCAGAAAACACTGTCAGGGCCAAATTCACAAAGTATTTAATAGTGCATGAAGTACCGTTCAAGCAGTAGATCCTTACATACAGTAAATGCAATTAATTAAGGTGCTTACCCTAAACATTGATTCTAATTGCCAGAGGGCCTCCTTCACAAAACGGTTATACTCCTATATTACAGGAGTAAGACGTGAGTACGCCAACATTACTCTGGGTCATTCACAAACGCATTGTTATGCATGTGAAGTAGGACGGCTGCTTTACATGCCGCTTCATACTATCCATAAAGGTGCATGTTAAGCTATCTGCCTATGCATTCAACATATGTGAAAAATAATATAGCAAAGGAAATAAAAATGTAATTAATTTAAAAATAGTTATATTAATTTTCACATCATCTACACTAATACACATCATAATGTAAAACTATTAAGAAAATAATTAAAATATACTTTAAAAAATATGAAAATCTGTCATATATAGACATGGAAGGTACCTGCACAAACCACATCATACAAATATTAAAATATATTTTAAAATACAGCATGTAAAAAATTATTATATCTCTGTAAACACTGCAGACACCCATACAATTATCATATCTCTGTAAACACTGCAGACACCCATACACATCACATAATAACAATGTTAATGTAACAGATGCACATACAAAGTAAATAATAAAGAGGTGCATTGCTAATGAATTTTACAAAAGCACATGGGTGAGTGTAGATTTACATTTGTGGATTGGACCTAGAACTAAGCCAGGAGTAAGAAGGTAGTAATTCTCGAAATTCAGGAGCAAAATCTAGTATCAATCAAAATTCTTTATTTCCAAGAAATACATTCTTACAGAAATATTGTACATTACCCAATTCATTGACATATACAATTACAAATACCATAAAGCAATTAATAAAAGAAATGTAATCACCAAGTCATCGGCTTATAATGAATACGAAACAGTACAAAAATTAACATTTCTTCTCACTAAAGCTCAGTAGAAGTTCAGCAGCCATTAATCTAGTAATACCGAGAGATTACGCCGCAGTTTCTGAGAGCCCAAACGTTTTAAACAAACTCTGAGAAAGATGGAGCCCCACTTGTGTGTGTCAGCCTAGTTTTAGATATTCCCAGAACCAGCAAAGGTTGGTCAAGAGGTTGGCCCTAAAGGAAGCGAGGCCCCCTTCTATCCCAATGCTCCTCTGTCAGTGCCTCCACACGCTACTGCCCAATGGCAACTCTAGGCTTCCTCTTATAAAGAAGATTCTCCAATCACCTGCCGGCACGCCTGCCATCTCTAATCTTCTGATCCTATTAATGAAGGCAAAGTGGTCTTGGGTATCTAATGCCACTGACAGATCCAACAGCATGAACAGTGCTGGGTCACCCGGTCCATAATATTGTGACGGCCGCTTTGTACATCTAAGAAGGCTGCATCTGTGCCAGGGGTGGGAGCCTGGTTAGTTATCGCCCACACCCCATGTGTGTCCACAGAGTCCAGTAGTTGGGTTTTAGGAACTGTTCCAGAATAGCACTTTGGATCTGACCTTTCAAGTGAAGTTTTAAGCAAATGTTTGATACTTCTCTGGCGTCCCCTTTTGTAAGTGCACAGTTTATTACTCCAATAGTAAATCTTGTCCTTCCTTCATAGACTATATGTGATCTGCCATAAGTTGTTTACTAGTTATTACAATTGTTGTGGGAGGGAAGGGCCAGTAACCAATGTTCCTCTAATTATGTTTCTGTGTGTGTGTGTAAGAGCATGTTTGTGTGCACATATTTTTCAACAGAGTGTGCATTTGAGAGTTGTGTTGAGCCGCTGTGGAGTGATCATAAGCAGTGTGCTATCATGTTTGTTAGATGTTTAAGTACTACAAGGACCCTCACAAAGAAAAGGAACTCTATACAATTGTCACATAACAATAATAAAATCTATTTAATTACGTGGACGGGGCAGGAGATGGCGCTAGTGTGAGCACTTCTCTTCCCGGCCGTCATGCCGCTCGCCACACGCGGGAGTTCTGACAGCCGGCGTACGACTAGCTGACCTGACCTGACCTGACCTGACCTGGAATGGACACACCCCTAGCAGATGTCCGCGGCAGCCTCGGCGGCGTCCGAATTCGAGCTCCAGACACCTGGCACTTTTTCTCAAGCGCTGAGCAGCGGCAGAAGGGCTAAAACCCGAGCCTGGATTTCAATTTCATTTAGCTTTTCCTGCTTCACGGGACCTGTTACAACCAGGGGCCGGACGGCTGGAGCTTTTACCGATTGGGCCAGAGAGTGTCTTAGGTTGTTGGGAAGTGGTAGCAGTGTTGGTGGGGAGGCATCCTAGGTAACGCGCTGGAGAAAGCACGGGAGAGAGCGCAGAATTACCACCCGCGGACAGAAGATCCACAATTTGAAAACAAATTAGGAGGAGACAGAAAAGGCCAAAGCGGCGAAAATGGCAGAGAAAATGGACCTTCCCCCTAAAGGTAAACAGGAGGTAGTGGTCAGTAAAAAAAGCATGGGGAGGCTAGGAGTAACTTTGGCTAAAGAAAATGCAACAGGAGGAGCAGGGGGTTCACCATCTATCGCCAAACATTTTCCTGTCCTCAAGGCGCCGTTTATATCTACCTCAACCTCCACCTCTATTTCTACTGACTCTAAGTCGCCTACGGGGGATAATATAGATAACCCAAAGATGCCTAACCAGGTGTATTTAGAGCAAGCGGCCACACAAGTGATTGACTTAAACGTGCAGGCCGCCATATATGATACTGGGACAGGAACCGTTGTGAGAAAGACAGCACGGGCTCAACACTTAATTACCTGTACCCATGACGCCGCCACTGCTACCCTCGACCATGAAGGGGCAGAGAAGATTCCCCCGTAGATTAAAGGAGATGCGCCTCAGATAGATAGACCCGCAGACACCAGACCTAGCGGTCGAGAATTTCTTCTCTGTCTCAGATGGATCCATGTCTGGAACAGGAAATGAATCTCTCAGTTCCACAGAAAGTAGCAAATCAGAAGAAAAAGGATCTGATCCCACAACTAGAACCATTAAAAAAAAAAAATGCTAGGAGTAAAAGACATAGCCAACAGAAGTGGGAGTATTCTGATTCATATGGGGCACTGCCATTGTCTCTGGGGGCCACCAATCTCCAGCACTAGCTGAGCCCGCAGTTAACCACTGAAAATTTGTCGGAACCCTCCACGACCTCTATTTTTGATTCTATAAAACAATTTCAGGAAGAAGTAAGATCGGACAGTCTGGCCGCTAAGGGAGCATCTAAAAAACTTCAAGGCGGTATCAGGAAATTAAATTATATCTGCACTGATATTGGCGATTGTGTCTCAATGGTTGAAGCACGGACAGAGACCCTCGAAACAGAAGTCTCTCAAGTAAAGGAACAAGGAGCTTCCCACAAGGCCTGTCTTACTGGCTTAATGTCTAAGTTAGAGGAACCAGAAAACAGGCTACGGATAAATAACCTGAGGCTGCTGGGGTTACCCGAAGGCGTGGAGGGGGAAGACCCCAGATGATATATCGTCAAAGTGCTCCGGGCTGCTTTTCCATCACAAACTGGCTGGAACCGGGTCCAGGAGGTCCAGAGGGCACACCGTTTCCCTTTTAACTTGAAACAGAGACGAGATGGCAACAACTTTGGGAGTGGGAAACCTAGGTTTTTTGTTTTTGTTTTTGGGGGGCATTTTCTTTTGAGGCAACTGGTATATGATCAGGCAAGGCCCAATTCCCAGAAAGAAGTCGATGGAATAAAAATGTTCTCTAAGCCAGACTTCTAGCATGCAACAGTCAAGCGCAGATGGCGACTGCGCCAAATGATAACTGCCCTGCAGCAACAAGGGGCTCAAGTATATCTAATGAATCTAGCAAGATTGAAAGTGATATATGAAGGCTCAACCCGGGTTTTCCTATCTGAAATTAAAGCTGGAGAGTATCTAACAGATATTGCGGGGAGAAAGAAAAAATAAGACATGTAGTTAAAGACTCCGATATGGACTACGGGAACTAATGTGATGGGGTTCTTAACTGGAATCTTTCGCTAAGGATTTTATTTTCTCTCTCCTTTATTCCTCTTTTTCCTTCCTCTTAAGATTTATTTTTTCTTTTTTCTGGGTGGCCAGACTAGCCTAACCTTGCTGACTAGCGGGTAAAACATTGAGTAGGCTAGCGGCCGGAGACTCACACTTGCTCACCATCATTCAGGCTTTTCCTGAGTGCTTTTTTTTGGGGGGTGGAGGGAAGGAAGGGGGGTACATAATGAATCCAGTGGGACTAAAAGCTAAAATGTTGGTTCTGTTTAAAAATCTTGGTTTGATAACTTAGGAAAAATAATATCTATGGCGATCGACAGGAGGATGAGACGTGGGGTGGTGGGGGAAGGCGTGGGGATGGTGAGGGGCTGGGGGGGTTGGATGGGGGTGGGGGTTGGGGAGGAGAGAGGGGGGAGCGATAATCATGGGTGGCTTAATCAGAGGGAGAAACAATCTAAAAAAAATAAATCTAAAAAAAAAGGGGAAAACTCTTTGTTCTCTACACAAGGAAGAAAGAAATATGAAGCAAAAATGGGCTGCAGTTCTTGATAGTTATACGTGGGTCATATTTAAAACCTGAAAATGAACACACTAAATAAACATAGAATCACATCGATTAACATTTGTGGCCTGAATGATCCTTTGAAGAGACAAAAAATCGCTCAGGCTTTGGCGACTAATGGGGGCGGACATCGTGTGCCTCCAGGAGACCCACATTGAAGGAGGCCGGAAATCCTTGTTGAATTCCTTAGGATTTAAAATTGTTGGGGCAACATCTCAAGGTGCTCGGGCTAAGGGAGTCGGGATCTTAGCACGGAAAACTCTACCTTTAGTAGTGAACCAGGTGAAATCTGACTCTTTAGGAAGATGGGTGATCGCAGGGTGTTCTCTTACCCCCAACCTTGATTTTACGATCTGTTCCATTTACGCAAGTAACTTAGATGATTCAGGGGTAATCAACGGCATAAATGAAGAGCTAGCACATTGGCCGCTCCCTGTAATTTTATGTGGTGATCTAAATTTAAACCTGCCTAGCGTCTGGGAGTCCGATAAACTCTGGACCTACAGAGAAAGGAAACCTAATGTCTTCCGGGCACTGTCCAACTTGATAAACACTCACGGCTTGAAAGACGTTTGGGCTCACTTGAAATCTGGTCAAAATTGTTTTACTTTTTTTTCAGCCCCTCACTTGTCACTGGCAAGGCTTGATTATTTCTTTGTTTCATCTTCACTAATTCATGACTGTCGCATTGACATTGCCCCCGACTATTGTCGGACCATAACCCGCTCATTTTAAATCTAGAGGGCTGGGTCGATAGGGGACCATGTTCAAACTGGACATTTGAAAAGGCACTTTTATATGACAACAGCTATCGAGAACATATGACAGGCTGGATTTTAGAGTTTCTGGATATAAATGTCGGGACTGCATCAACAATGATGGTGTGGGATACTTTGAAGGCAGGCATAAGGGGGGAGACACTCCACTTCTCCATCAGGAGGAACAAAAAGCAAAAAATACAAGTCGATCTTTTACAAAATCAAATGGTAGACGCTGAAAAAAAAATTATACAGGCAGTTCAGGCAGGTACAGGAATAGAAGAGGCACAGACAATGGTAACTGTTACTAAGTCAGAGATGGGGAACATTTTAGCAGAGAGAATAGCTGATAAGTGGGCAGCGTCGCAAGAAAAACTTTATGAATGGAGTGAAATTATTGGCCACCAACTGGCTATCTCCACTAGACAGCAGGTAACAGCGAATACAATCACCTCAATTCAAACGGATACTGAAGGGATAACCACCGATCCTAAAAAAATAGAGGAGGCTTTTAGGAAATTCTATGAGAAACTATATCTCGAAGAGATTGTAGGGTCTACTGAGGGTAGAGAAATCGAGATTAGTGATTATTTAGAGACAACACCGATAGCTGAACTCAATAATGACAAATGTGATCTAATGGAAATTCCTCCAGTCTGGGAGGAGATCGCTGTCGCTTTAGCTAGCCTTCTAGATGGCAAAGCCTCCGGTATGGATAGCATTCCGGTGAATTTTATAAAGCTTTCTCGCTACAAATAAAAGATCTTTTTACTGACGTAGTAGGTTCTATTTTCGACGGGGCCTCACCACCGAGCTCTTGGTCAACTGTTAAAATTGTAATATTCCCCAAAAAAAGATAAATCACCGCTGGAGATGTCATCATACAGACCCATAACTTTAATTAATACTGACTCTAAAATATTTTCCAAAGTTATTGCCTCTAGACTCTCCTCAAATATTGAGCCACTAGTCTCCAGCTGGCAACATGGGTTCATCCTGAAAAAGGGCACCGCCGAGCACGTCCGTCGGACTGTTACTTTATTCGACGCCGCAGGGGTGACAGGAGACCTGATCTCACTAATTCTTCTGGATGCTGAAAAAGCGTTTGATTGGGTCTCCTGGCAATTTTTATGGACTGTCATGCGGCGGATCGGCTTTGGCCCCAGGATAGTTCAGGCACTACAGGCATTATATCAAAATCCCACAGCTAGAATATTTATTAATGGACATCTGTCAGAACAAATACAAATATCACGAGGCAGGGGTGCCTTTGCTCCCCGCTACTCTTCGCCCTTTACATTGACCCCTTGATTAAAAGAATTGAATTAAACCGCATAATTTCAGCAGTGAGTTGGTTTGGTATTGATACAAAGATCATGGCTTATGCCGATGATCTAGCCATAATAACACCTGAACCTAAATCGGCTATCAAGGCTCTGGAACAAGAAGCCCAAGAATTTGGAACAATCTCTGGATACTCCCTCAATAAAACAAAAACGCAGATTGTGATAAATGAGAAGATAACCTGGGTGGACGATAGAATCACCAAGAAAGCTAAATACTTAGGGGTCAATATAGTCTCTGATGTAGACATAATAGTTAAAGAAAATCTGACCCCGCTGGCAGCCGACATCCAAAAAATTAATAACCTACATCTCACAATAGTAGGGAGATGTAATGTCTTAAAAATGACCTATTTCCCCAAGCTACTTTACTCTTTCCGGACAATCCCGTTAGACTTTAATAATCATATACTCCGAATCTTTGAACAAATCTTTTCCCAGTTCATCTGGGCTTATTCACAGCTGAGGAGGGCTTTTAACCTACTTTCTCTACCTAGAGACAGAGGAGGGTGGGCTCTTCCCAACTTAAAACTATATTACTGGGCTGCCGCCATGCAATACAGCCCGAGCTACTATATGATGACTGCATCCTAAGCTCATCAGGACTGCCTTCCCCTTACTTTCTACTTTTAGGGGAAAATGTTAGGGGCTGCCTCGGGCGCCAGCTGCAATTTAGTTACTACAAGAGGGTCCGATTTAAAACACTGATTAGTGCTTATCGGGTTTTTTCTAAAATCCGTAAATCATTTGGACTGGCTAAATTGAACTATTATACCCCTATCAGAAACAATGATAATCTACCTTTAATCTTTAAAAATGCATATCTCCAACACTGGTATCAGGCTGGTATTTTTAAACTAGGGGATCTGATCACCCCTGATGGTATTTGTTTATTTGAAGATTTGAAATCCCACTATAAATTGAACAGTAACCAGATATTTCAGTATCAAGCTATCGCAAGATATCTAACAAATAAAACCAGGGGATTAGCAGGGTTCGCAAGGATAGACCTTCTAGATAAATTGCTTGGCTCTAACTTACCAAGGATAGGAAGCATATATTACATACTAAATGAATGACGACCCGATGATTTAAGCAAAATAGACGCGAAATGGCAGCAGAAACAAAATGTTCCATCTAACACTTTCTGTGAAGCCCTGAGCCTTGCACAAACATATTTGCTGTCACCTAAATTGCAAGCACAATTCTATAAAACAGGTTCATTTTTAGGTCTCGCCTGAACCAGCGCATGCGCTGGTCTGGCAAGACTTTTTGTGAGGGCTCAAAAAATGCTACCATGGCCAGCCTAGAGCTACAGTGCATGTGCGCTTGCTCACGCTTAGGAGCAGAGGCTGGCAAACCATGTCATGCTCATTAAGCGCCTGCGATCACTTTCACCCGCGATCACTTTCGCGGCACCCCTTTGATGTTCTCGTTCAAAAAACAACAAAGAACATGTTGTTGTGTTAATGCTTTGCTGCGCCCGTTTGACTTACAATGTGCTTTCTCTTTCCACAAACTCAATGTTTGGCACATTCTCTTTGAAAGCACAGCATGTTGGCGACTGGTTTATCGATTAGACCTATGTAGCGCTTTAGATCTCAAAGCGCTATGGTGGGTGCAGCTGTTACAACTCATGAAATATGGGCTGCAACTCACAAGGAGGGGGCGGGTTTGAGTGCACATTGGCTGCAATCGAACTCTTAAGATGATGGGCTGTGTGTATTCATTATCAGCACTCAGTCTTCGCTAAGTGATCTTGTTTGTTTTATTGTTGTGTTAATGCTTTGCTGCGCCCGTTTGACTTACAACGTGCTTTCTCTTTCCACAAACTCGATGTTTGTGTTCCTTTATTTTGAGATGCTTATAGTATTATTGTCACACACACAACCACAACCACACACACAACCACACACACAACCACAACCACACACAAACAACCACACACAACCACACACACACACACACAACCACACACACACAACCACACACACAACCCCACACACAACCACACACACAACACATCCACAACCACACACACACAACCACACACAACCACACAACCACACACACAACCACAACCACACACACAACCACACACACACAACCACACACAAACACACAAAACCAAACCACACACACAACCACACAAACAACCACACACACACCACACCCCCCCACACACACACACACAACCACACACAAAACCACAACCACACACACAACACACACAACCACACATACAACCACACACAGACAACCACACACACAAAACACACACAACCACACACACAACCACAACCACACATACAACCACACACACACAACCCCACACACAACCACACACAACCACACACAACCACACACAACCTCACAACCACACACACAACCACAACCACACACACAACCACACACACACAACCACACACACACAACCACACACACAACCACACACACAACCACACCCACACAACCAAACCCACACAACCAGACCCACACACAACCACAACCACACAAAACCACACAACCACACACACACAACCACAACCACACACAAGCACACACAACCACACACACACAACCACACACACAACCACGCAACCAAACCCACACAACAACACCCACACACAACCACACAACCACACACACACAACCACAACCACACACAAGCACACACACAAGCACACACACAAGCACACACACACAACCACACACACACACACAACCACATACACACACACAACCACACACACACAACCACACACACAACCACAAACACAACCACACACAACCAGAACCACACACACAACCACACACACAACCACACACACACACAGCCACACCCACACCCACCCACACACAACCACACACACAACCACACACACACAACCATGCACACACAACCACACACAACCACACACACAACCACACACACAACCACACACACAACCACAACCACACACACAACCACACACACAAACACACACACACAACCACAGTCACACACACAACCACAGACACACACACACACACACACAACCACACACACAACCACACACACACAACCACACACACAACCACACACACACAACCACACCCACAACCACACACACACAACCACACACAACCACACACACCCACAACCACACACACAACCACACAACCACACACACACACAACCACACACACACACACACAACCACACACACACAACCACACACACAACCACACACACACAACCACACAACCACACACACAACCACGCACACACAACCACACACAACCACAGACACAACCACACACACACAACCACACACACAAGCACACACACCACACACACAACCACGCACACACCACACACACAACCACACACACACAAACACACAGAACCACACACACAACCACACACACACACAACCACACACACACTAACAACCACACCCACAACCACAACCACACACACAATCAAACCCAACCACACCCAACCACACCCAACCACACATCCACACACCCACCCACACAACACCCACACCCACAACTGCAACCACACACAACCACACACACAACCACAACCACACACACAACCACACACACCACACACACAACCACACACACACAACCACACACAACCACAACCATACACACAACCACACACACACAACCACACACAACCGCACACATACAACCACACACACAACACACACAACCACAACCACACACACACAACCACACCCAACCACACATCCACACACACCCCCACAACCACACCTGCACCCACAACTGCACCCACAACCGCACCCGCACCCACAACCACACACACACAAAAACACACACACAACCACACACACAACCACACACACACAACCACACACACACACAACCATACACACACACAACCACACACACACAACCACACACACACAACCACACACACACAACCACACACACAACCACAACCATACACACAACCACACACACACACAACCACACACAACCGCACACATACAACCACACACACAACACACACAACCACAACCACACACACACAACCACACACAACCACACATCCACACACACCCCCACAACCACACCTGCACCCACAACTGCACCCACAACCGCACCCGCACCCACAACCACACACACACAAAAACACACACACAACCACACACACAACCACACACACACAACCACACACACACACACAACCATACACACACACAACCACACACACACACAACCACACACACACAACCACAACCACACACACAACCACACCAAGCATTGGCATAGCCAATAGGTCTCGCCTTTGGGACCTTATAAGTGTTTAGCCACGCAACAGTTGATGTGGTTGCACCAAGGATATTGTGCTGCATAACTAAATACTTAGAAGATCCCAAAAGCGAGACCTATTGGCTATGCCAATGCTTGTTATATATAACTCCTAGCAGGATTGCTAAATGGGCTACGGGCCGTGGAACAACTTGTCCGAGGTGCGCAGAATACTGCGCGGATTCCGTGCATATGTTTGCTAGATGCCCAAAATTAGAATCATTATTGAAAGAAGTACAAAGGTTCTTAAACAGAGTTCTTCTATTAGATATTCAACTTACACCAACTACTATGACACGATTAATCTCAAGAAAGGGGGTGCATTACTGTTTGTCGCAATGACCATTCTTCAGATTTGTATTGCCACATATTGGAAAGATCTGAACCCTCCTTCTTTTGGACAATGGCTAGCTAAACTGTTGGCTACTTATAAGTTATGCTAAAAAAGGGAGACGTGCAAAAAAAAGGGATTAGTGATCTGGGACCCTCTCGATAGATGGCTCAATACCTTGAATATATAGAAATTACATTGAATGCACTGTTTTATTATTATGTTATTGTAATACCCTTTTTCTGTTTCCTCCCCCCCTTGGCTGGACTACCTTCTCCTTTTCAACGCCCCTTTTTGCATCCTCCGCCCAGCGGCGTCACTATGGGGGTGCGGGGGGTGCGGACCGCACCGGGTGACACCCTCAAGTGGGGTGACACCAACAGGGCCCGTCAGGGGCCGGTTTTAGGGCGGTGCGACCGGGTGCTGGCTTCCTGGGGGCGCCGTGTTTGAAAGTTTATTATGCGTTTGAAGCACCTGCTGCAGCGTTTCTTTCCGCCAGCAATTACCAGGCCTCACATAAATGTCAAGATAACTGGTGTGATTAATTATCTTCCTGGAGAGAGATCAGTGTTTGGTAAAGTTGAGGTTTTGACTTAGGTGAAGTTAGTGCAGAGGGTTAATATGCCTGCTGCAAAGAACGTGTGCCAAGTAGATTACAGAGTGCAGATCAGCAGGTTACTGCTTTCAAAAGAGACATCCTTTTGTTGCAATTTATAACTTAAAGTCCTAATATTCAACAGTGAGCTATTAACTTTCATCCTAGAACTGCATACACACCTCAAAATATACATTATTAGAACATTGATTAATGTTGCAAAAAGGGTTAATTTGGCTAGAAATAGATTCTTATTATTAAAGAAAACTCCCAACTATGCTGTTTCTTTTTCGACTCTGCGTTTGTGCTTCTCCACACCAAGCACTATACTGCCTACCAGTATGGATGTCATGGGACTCCTACACTTTCAGTCCTTTGGTTTATGTATCATTTCCTATACACGGATTTACACACCTATGATTGATTGTCTCTGTGTAATGTGTGTGTGATGCAAAGTGCTCGGACACCCTACACTGGTATGAGTGGCGCTATATAACTAATTCAATGCATCTGAGAGAGTGTGGTTATGGTGACTTGGTCACTGTTAAAGGGTGCTAGTGAGAGAATCCGTGGTGGAGGTGGTCATTGGGGGGGCGCCAACAAACATTGTCGCACAGGGCGCCACCAGCGCTAAAGCCGGCCCTGGGGCCCGTGTGCGCAGAGCAACCTAACCTTTTAGGAAGAGGACGTGCCTGTGCGCAGTGCACACTGTCTCCTCTCCTTTCTTTTATTTGCTTCCCTGTGAAATGGATCCAAAAAAGAAAATCACTTTTGCTGGAAATCAATGTCGTATTTTTCTGACATTTAATTCCAAAATGCAGCATCAGGAATAAAAGTTTAAAAGATGAAAAATAAATGACTAAATAAAGTAAGACAGAGTGGTAGCAAACTGTCCAGATTGATTTTTATTCACACCCAAACACATTAGCGCCACTTTTACAGAGTTTGCCAGTGAAGCGCTATTTTTGTTGTCTTGGCTTTGTTTTCCCTGGGCTTGGAACTAGTGCACCAATCCTGGAGGTACTGCAATGTGAGGATTGAAAAACAAAATTTGTACTGCTGCTCTGTCTCTAGGGATGTTGTCTTTTTTTACCATACTGCTTACGTTTTGTAAGAATATAAGCAATGGCCATTGAAATGGGTCCATTCAGGGCCCTGTTGTCATGTCCTTAACTTTTCAGGCAAAAGCACTCACTGATTTCTGAACAGTGAGTGTAAAAGCGTTAAGGTAACCATGTTGTTCCTGCTTACATTGCACATGGTTTGCAAAATGTTGCATTCCCTATGATTGTTTGCTTTTTCCAGGATGCTGTCACTTTTTTTTGTAGGCCACATATTGCTCTTGCCCAGTGCGTAATTTAAATTGAGCCGCATCCAGGTGTTTATAGCTGGCAACAATTGGGTTGTAGTTGAAGGCAGTGTGAGTTTTTCTCAGTGGGGCAGTATGGTGTTCAGTGGGGGAGAGGATGTGGCACTATGGCCAGAACTGCTGAATTTGGAACTGGGGAACCAGGTTCAGCCTTAATAACCAGTCCACCAGACCACTCTCCTGAGAGAGCACTATCTCATGCTAGACCTTAGAAGGCTTCGCAAGACATTAGAAGCCCCGGTGTTGTAGCACCAGCAGGTGGACCCTAGCATGACAAGTGTAGGTTAACCTTCAAGGCTTGTCCACCACTATTCATACTGAAGTTCACCTCCAGTTTTGCGGCAGGCCTATGAAGCAGTACACCCTAGAACAGTGACCCTGTCACTGAGATCACAGGACCCTTGAGAAGGGCCAGCTCTAGGGCGGTGCAACCGGTGTGACCGCACCAGGTGCTCACTTTCGGTGGAGGCATCATTTTTGCAAGTATATTATGGTTTTAAAAGCGCTTGCTGCCTCCTTCCTGGCCTCTAGTAATTTTCGGTAACAATAAAAATGTCATGATGACTCTGGTGATTAATGTTTTTCCTAGAGAGAGATCGGAATTTTGTCTAATGGAAGATTTTACTCATGGAAAGGTAGCTCAGAGGGTTAATGTACCTGCTGCAAAGAACATGTACCATGCAGATCACAAAGTGCACATAATGTAAATAGGCCAGTGGGCTACTGCTTTTGTCAGACAGATCCTTTTGTTACTTGCAGTTTATAAGTTAAAATCCTAACGTAGAACAGTGAGCTATTAACTGTCATCTACTCCGCAGGAACACAAGTCACATTTTTTATTAACTTTTTATACGTTTGAGCAACAAACAATTTATTAGTTTAAATGGTGAGATCATGCTGCAGATCTTGCATTATGAGGTAAATATGGCAGAGCCATTATTATTTAGAAAACATTTGCAAACTAGGATTTTTAGCAATTCATGTTTGAACTGCTGTTTTGGTAAAGGGAGAAGTGCTGATGACAGAAACTCCATGGCTCGGAGACAAATGGCTTGTGCTTCCACATTTTATCGTATTTGGGGACATTCTGTGATTAGAAGCATATCCCACTTTGTGAACACATTTTACTGTCAATAACTCATTATAACCTTAAATAATCATGTGTATCCATCGGTTGATAAAACTGGGCAGTGAAACCAAACAAATACAAAAAATTGGGATGTTTGCGCATTCTGGCCACGCCTCTGGCTCTGCCCACTAATCCAATCCTTGGGTTATTCCCGCCCTTTGATTCTCCGCCCACAGTTCCCCTACTTTTTTTCCCCCACTTCGACCACTGATATATCGTGTTGATGGATAGTGGGAACACCACCCCAGTAAAAAGTACCATACCTATGATACTATAAATTCCAATAAACTGTTGACTAGCAGGTAGCCCACTGTACAACCTGATTAATGAATCATTATCACACTGTTGTTAACAGGCACATTTTGTAAATATAGGACCTACATTTACAAACGTTACTAAGGATTCTGTATGGTCCCGTTATTTGCCAACTGTGTCCACTGGCGGACTCGGGGCGGAGGAGGTCCATGAGGTAAGTCGTGAGGGGGTGACACCATGAGTTACCCGCACCGGGTGACACCAACCCTAGTGACGCCACTGCCTCCGCCCCACCCCTTGCTGCCTGTCTCAGATTGTTCTTTCGGGTTAATGTCGAATGCTATATTGAACTTCTTTTTATCATGCTCTTGCTGATTCCCACTGCCTGTAAATATAATATGTATTGTTAACATTTTTTCGGACCCGGGGAAGGAGGTCGGGGGGCCAGGTATGGTGAAGAATCAATTGACTTTGTAATTCTTTGGTAAAGCTGAAATAAAAAAAAGGGGGTAAAAAAAGAATCTATTTAATTACAATTATGGCAATGACTGCTGCAGAAACGCTGATGTTCAATGGTTGTGGGGATGTCGCAGTGATAAATGTTGATCAGAAGTGCTCGAGTCTAGCTGGGCCAATTTAATCTTTTATTTACAGCCCTACTAAAGGCTGGAGTGTGGTATGTGGCTCTATATCAAAAGGAAGTTATTGTTTCAAAGCCACGCTCAAATGAAGCAGCGTGGGATATGAAAGGGTAAGTTCTGGAAGAGAAGCCTTGACGTGTCTGTGTACAACTGGCCCCACACACCAGGTTACAGTGGGAACTTCAGGTGCATACATTTATGTTGACTTCTCCATTTCAAAATGAGAAGAGAGAGACCCTGCACAGACCAGGGCACTAATATCGTTGGTCTGTGCAAGAGACAAAGCGATGGTTGGACTCCAGCATCAGTAAACATGAATCCTGGCACCGCAAGTGCTGATCTGAGCTGTATGCACATCAATGTATGTAACGAGTACACTTTGGGTCTGGCCGAGGCACCCTGGCTTGTCTGACCAACCCTTCATTAATGACTTCCTTCCATCCTTTAGCAACCACGGTCCATTATTTGGAAATCTATCTTGATGCCAACCGATCGTTGGCCCTCGTGCTTCCAAGACCCCAAGCAGGGTCTGCTTTGAAAACTACATGAACTATTCTGCCGTTCCTACACAACAGGTTCCACGTTCTTCTGATCAATGCGCACTTTCCTACTTGCCTCGGTTATGACAATGTGACTCTTCTCAGCCTCTGGCGAATCTCTGAAACACTGAGGCCGCCCGTTTCATTGCCAAGGTTCCTGAAGGACCACGATGCGTTGTCCTTCTTTAAAACATTACACAGGCGTGTAATGTGGTACATTCTCCTTTCATGATACTATCTGCTTCACAATTGGAACATAGAATAGTGTATCTGCTCTGTTCTGTTCTGTTCTGGAATAAGAGAACATTGGTTGTGAGGCATTTGTGTGCTGTACAGTTGAAGACTGACAGTTGGTGGATGAGGTGAATAAACCTACCTGTCTCACGTATGCTTGTGTTCCTAGTCATCCTTTCTGAAGAACACCACAAGGCGTCCAGTTCATTAAAGAATTGTTTGAAGTGCACCGCCCACAGAGCTGTCTTTTCAACACTTACGGCATTTTATTGGATGTAAATCCTGTTGGGAGGGGCCTCGCGCCACTGAGCGTCGATCATTAGTTTTTTCTCACGAACCCTCGAAATAGAAGTGTCACCTTCGGAAGCCACGCCCTCTCAACTGCAGCCAATGGGAAGAATACATCTCTGTCCTTATCCATTATGTGGAAATCTTCACTTATTAATTACAGGAAATGCTTGAAAACTTTCTTATTCTTAAAATAGCTTCTGCACTCGCCACTACGGTTAGGTTATGATAGCACCAAGAAACGTCAGTGTGTAGGCGCTGTAGAAGTAAACTATGGCTGGTACATGACTTTGGGAAGTGTTACAGCTGTGTCTACCCCTTCGGCTGAAGTGAAGACCGACACCTCAACTCATCAGGAAGCCAATACATGTGGCAAAAGAACACGTTATGTGCAACAAGTGCTCTAACAGACAGATGCATTTCACGTGTTTAGGACTTCACTTCACTCAGGGGCATATTATCAAGCACGGCGTTAAAATTATCGCCGCTTTAGCGGCAGGAAACTGCTGCTAAAGCGGTGATAAAGTCTTGATAATATGCCCTTGAGAATTCCAATAGAAGCCCATGTTCACACCAGAACAGATTTATTAAACAACACCAAGTTATCATTACATGGAACATTTACCCTCCCCCTTCATCCTTGCCCCATGTGATGGTGCAGAAAACTTGCCACGCCCACAGACTACTAAACAAGGCAAGTATCTCAAATTTCATGTGGATTTGTCAAATGATGCCACAGATATTGGCAACTAAATATTGTTTGACCCCATCCACACTTTTAGCTTCGCGCCCTTGACGATTCTGCAAAACTTTAAAAATACCAAGAGCACACAAAGCATCTGAGAAATACTGTGAAGCTTCAACAAAGAGCGCTGAGGACGGAGGCACATGAAGTAAACACCTTCACAGCTGTCACGATACCTCCAACATCTCAACCTTCTCTAGATGACTCAACGCTTTCTTAAAATGATCATTTCTGGAGAACTACTGGACAGATTTCCACCAAGCAAAGGTAAGGCCCTTCTCTGCGTAAAGTTCTGGCTTCCTGACAAGTCTGGTGTATTCTCAGGCAGAGCTGTTTCTGTAGTAGAGAAAAAGACTCCTAGAAATATTAAAATGGAAATGCTGCTAATTTGATTTCCTCTTTATTCTCACCCCTGGCCTCCAACTCCTCCACTCATTGACAAACTTTTACAAAATTTGACATGCCAACCCCAAATGAGTTCAACTTTGTTTTTAGAAAGTTTGATATCGATTTGTTAAACTATGCCATCATTAGCAAAACCATAAATAGATTTAAATGGAACCTGAGACCTAAGCATAACTTCACACGAGCTATCACCAATGAGTAATGCACATACGTGCTGTGTAATATGGTCCAATATTGCCATCTTGGGATAGTGGTGACATCATAAACCACAAGGCAGAAGCTTGAGCGGTTTGTAAATGTCACCAGACCCCAAGCTGGCAGTAAAGTACCGTGTTATATATGGTACCTGGCATGTATTTTTATATTACAAGTTTATGTTGGGGCAGTTAGCTTGCAAAGCTGTTTTCTTCAAGAGGCATCTAAAAGGGTTGGAATTAGAATGCCTAGGCTGTGTTTACTTTTCTTGAATAAATTGTTAATAAAACTGTGGGCAATAGTGAAGGTTTGTGGATTTGGGCAATTCTGTGGCTTCAGTATTTATAGCACAACTATCGCTTTACTACATTTGTCATTTAATTTGCTGCTTTCATCAAAAATTATATTTCTATTTCATATGGATAAAAATAATGTTGAAAGACAACATGCCTTATAATTTGCATGTTAGCCACATAATTTCGATAACACTGTCAAATTATTTGGTCCTATATACCACATAATCCTAGTAGTTCTGATAATGTTAAAATGCTGACGAGTGGTTTAAAGGACTGTTATTATGTTTAATTAATAGATACTTCACAGGCAACTGTGCAATATTTCCCATATTTCATGGTTCCCTGGGAATATGGATATATGGCACTCTATTTTGTGAACAAAAAAATGCAATATATGTAGACACACACTTTTCAGCCACTAACATGCATGAGGTGTGCTAATAGCTTTCATTTCGCGGGTAAATTATGTTGTTGCCAACCTTCTGCAGCCCACACCTGACAGGTTTCGTAGTTTTGCAAAGCATTGTCTAGGCTCCTATAGTAAAGCCACTTACACACTTCTATGTCATCCAAGCAGTCGAAGAGATCTGAGCTCCATTTGTTGAGTCCTTCCTGCTGGCTGTATCCTCCACGCTGAGGCTGCAGGACAACTGTCTCCCCCTGGTATGTCTTGGCATCATTCTGGTACGTCATCTCTGTGGCATCCTGGAGGGGTATCTTGGGTTCATCCTGGTAGGACATCCTTCTCCTGTCAGAAAAGACCCTATAAAAAAACACAGTGAAGGGAAATATGGTATGGTGATATGGTATGGCTTGCTTTAAAATTTAAAAGACCTTCAGCAACAAACGTGTACATCGCTCAGGGCACTGCCAGTGCGCATGTAGGTTTTGCCGCCATTTTAGTACGGTTAAACCGACATGCGCACTTGCATATCTCCGGGCTATTGCTGGAAGGTATCGACAGGGCTCAGGAGCACAGGCTCCCAGTCCCTGCTGGAACACCGAACCAGCTCGCTCCGACCAATCCCTGCGCTTCTCTCATGCTAGGTAATTCCAGTCTGGATTGGCGCATGGGACTCTGGCAGCCTGTGGGGGCAACATCTAAAGAGGCGGCAGATGTCAAGCTGCAGGTACGTTTTCATTTTTTTATTTCCCCCTTCCCTCCAAGCTGCTTCACCGCTGCTTTTTAGAACAAAATGGAAGACAGGCATAATGTGTAGTTTTGAATAATTTGGGGGGCATTTTGCATATTTCTGCAAAGTTTCACCCTGATCTATTTTCCGTGTAGGACTCTTATGCAGGAAAGCCTCATCTCCTGAACTAGGAAGGCCCGGGCACGTCACAGTGAAGTCCTGCCCTGCCATGTCTCACACATGCTGCACCTGAGGATGTAAAAATGAAAGATCACTCCATTGTCAGTATTTCAACTCCTGTAGAAGCGCTGGTGAAACTGAAACATGCCTGCAGCGCTATACTGTGCCCCGAGACATTCCCGAACACTGCAATTTAGCAAATTCGAAAGTTTGTAGTCTTTTCGTGGAGTGAACTTTTCTATATACATTTTCAGGCTTATAGCATTTTTCACCAACCACAAAAACATCTTTTTTTAACAATTTAGTTTCTTAAAGAAAGTTTTTCTTTTATCCTTTAACATTTTTTAGTTGATATGTTTATTCAAATCAAATCAGAAGATAGCTTTATTCGATTTTAGTCAGATAAAATCACAAAAGCAGTCAAAATTTAAAAACATTTAAAAAACATTAAAACAATTCCCTATAATACAAATGTACATATTTCAAAAGTGCGTTCATACAGAGGAGGATTTAGTCACTCTAGAAGATAGTATGTTGGGGGTAGACATGTATGTTTAGAGCAGTCCTACGTAGTTTAATGCATTCTGTTCTGTTTTCTAAGGAAAGTGAACGTTAATACTTTTCCTAGCTCTCAATCAGGCACATGCATCAACGTAGACTTTTGCGATTCCATATTTGCGATTATTAAGGAATCGCATTAAGGAATTGCAAAAGCCTATGCATGTAGGAATCGCTATAAAAATAGCGATTCCTACAAATTCCTTAATTGCGACTCGCAAATTGCAAGTCGCAATTAAGGAATGCCGTCCCATTCATTCCTATGGGCCTCCAGGCCCATAGGAATGAATTGGAGATTGCATGAGCAATTTGCGAGTACCAGTAGGTACTCGCAAATAGCTCATGCAATTTCAAGTGTGCAAGGGTGTCAAAATGACACCCAATTGCACCCCTGAAATTGATCTGTGCACATATGTTGCACACACACATGCTCTAAGGGCATGTGTGTGCGCAACATGAAGCTTTGAAAAATGCACAAAAGTGAATTTTTCAAAGTTTTTGCAAATTACCATGAAGTTCAACTTCATGGTAATTTGCTCCCCCTATTAGCGAAATCGCTAATTTTTTTTACTTTAATGCATTGCATTTAAGGAATCTCAATTTGGGATTCCTTAAATGCAATCGCAATTTAAGTAATCGCAATTTAGAGATTCCTTAAATTGCGATTTTTGCATTTGGGATGATGCATCCCAAATGCAAAAATACCGGTCACGAAGGGGCAGATTCTGAGAATCTGCCCGTTTGCGACCGGTTTTTCCTTTGATGCCTGAATATGCTTTTTGGAAAGCCAGCCATGATTCCTATAAAGCAATCACTGTCCAGCAATTGTAAATATTAAAAAGCAGGTCGACATTGCCTCCATCTCCCCAATCTCAGGAGAGGTAGGATCCATCTAGATCTTTCCTTAGAATAAAATTTGCAAAATGAAACCACATGAATAGTTGATTGTGGGGAAAGATCATCACAGGGGCAATGAAATAGCTCTCTATACCAATTGTTCAACTCCGTATACCTAATCAGTCGATTAAATGTTCTGAACCTAAAACGTGTTAAAATATATCTATCATATCCCCCTGTACAACGTAAAAGATATGGTTGGATGTCATATGTTATAACGGACAGTTGATGATTGACAACCGCAGGCTTGCTCATTTCCAGTGCTAGTCTGTTTTTCTCAATGTGGGCCATGCAAATTACTTTAAATTCCTTCTGATATGTTTATTCGTATTTTAAGGTCTCTTGGATTTCAAGAAATTTTCCGAGCTTTTGGAGATTAAAAAGATGCACGACTATTAGAAGCCATCTTCACCTGTAAGCATTGACTTTAGTGCATTTTAAAAGATTTGTACCTTTCTAATAATATATTTTCGATATTATTATGTAAATTATTTCATAACGTTAGAGCTCAACCAATCGTTTAATGCCACTAAACAAGGACAAACCAATGAAAAAATGTCCTGAGGTCCTATGGGGCTATGCGTGACGTCTCAACAGGAAAAGCTGGATAATATACATATACGACAAGGACAACGAGCAGGGTTCTCAGAGGATTTACATGCCTGAGTACGATGCAAACAAATGACATAATCAGATACTCACACTAAAAGGGACAATTAACCGCTGCTAGGGGATTCTCCAAATGGATTACTGGATCCAGAGGCCTTGAAGATGAACACAAGATCCGCATTCATCTGCAGGGGAATCTGTCAGTGGGTGAAGAGGGCCAGAGCCACTGGGCTGCCAAGTGCACATTTCAAAAGACAAGCCACATAGGGGTATATTTACAAGAACGTGTGATAACTACCGCAAGAGTAGCGTAACGCAACTCTCAACATCACAGCCTATCGCCGAAAAATTACGCCATGCCAACCAAGTATTCACAACGCGGCAGTAGCATGCGATAGTCACCAGATAACTCGTCAAATGGCAGAGCAAAAATGAACGCCACGCCGCAAAAATGCGAAACGCAAACGCAAAAAATCATGCAATGAGGCCAATCGCTGTACAAAAAGTAGCGAAAACCAGCCACAGGTGTGCCAATCCCACACGTCTGGCGGGAAAATGCCCCATAAAAACCACAGAAACAACACACCAGAAACAAGCCAAAGCACGTAGCAACATGGATGCACCCTGACCGAGCACTGAGGCCTACGCGAACCCCACAACCCCCACAGACCACCAGCAAGGAACAACGGGGACAGGGATGGCCGAGGAGAAGAGGGAGAGGAAGACTGGGTGCAGTCCACAGTAAAACTAGATCAGCGTCACAGAGGTGACAGAACACTACCATCAACTGACCCACAAGTAGACCACCTGGAATGCAGTCGGAGTGCCGAGGAGGCCAATCGAGGAGGCCAAGAGGCTCTGGCATGATGTGACAACCTAAACCAGGCACAAACCCGCTGCCAACAGGAAGGCTGTGATAATGACAGGAGGTGGCAGTCCAGCACCAGCACCAGTGAGGAGGTGGAGGAAACCGAGGCCACAGTCATCAGTGTGGAGATGGTGCAAGGAGTAGGGAGTACAGACACAGCTCGAGAGGACCTGACACAACATCAACAGGGTGAGAAACAGCCAGGGACTGGGGGGACGGGGGAGATGGGCACACATGCACAATGAGGTGTAGCACACTGCACACCCACAATTACCCTGGATCATGTCCCTCATCCCCTTGACACACTGCAGCACACACACATAGCAAGAACAGCACAACCACATTGATGACAATGTAATACAATGCGCAAAGCTGACACTGCAAAACAGAGGACACAACTGGCTCCACACATGCACAGAAACATGCCTACTACATCTGACATAGCAGGAAACTGTGAAATGGAAATGTACGCGTACGACCTCACATTCGTCATGTAGTCCAAATGTACACTGTCTGCAGCAGTATTCAGCACCTCCCAAACAGTCACAATGTACATTGTCATACAGTCTGCATGTCAACCAGAACAATGCTCCAACATACATGTCAACACAATGTCAACATGCATGTCCCATTCACATTGAAGAGGGGCACACAACACCTCCAGCAGAGCACAGAAGACAATACATCTGTGATGCCGGAGAGGACCACCACACCTTCGACACCGACGCCCTACAACAGCCCATGGAAATCCCACGCAACCCATCACCAGGACCCGGGCAGCCAAGCTACTTAGAGGAGAACACAGAGCCTGCAACAGACCACACAGTAGGAAGCACCCGCAAGCACAACTGGCTCACGACACTTCACCCACCCACACATGGCATCCCAATGCCATGTGTCAGCACGCCAAAAGGAGTTGGCCGAACAGGTGTGGGTGGGGTTCGAACCCATGGAAGGGGAACTAGATCACATACGTTGGTGTCTATTACCCTTCAGGGACCACCTACACCCCACAAAGGAGACCGACAAGGCCATAGAGACACATGCAGATGCACATTCACAGTACAGAAACACGCCCAGGGGCACGCAAATAGCAGTCCAACACCCACGTTGGCTCTTCGTACGATTGCCCAGGCCACTCCCCTTACGAATTGAGTGGGTGAGGACAAAGCTACATGTCCAAGCTCTAACCCGCTGCCTGCAGTGATATGTCTGCATCCGCTGTACACAGCACAATGTAATGTCGTAGGGCCCTGGGCACTCTTGCATAGAACAAGACCACAGGGACACACGCAGATATTATGTTGAACTGGCTACGGACACGTGCGCCCAGGCCCTTTATTGGCAGGGCCACATGTACAGTGACATGTGTGTGGGGTGAGTGTAAGCCAGCAAGCACAGAGGGCTTGGTGCTGGCAACCATTTGAACACCGGACACCTGTGCAACGGAAACTGAAAACACCTGCATAACAGAGTCAACTGCTGAACAACATGGAGGGAGCCGGAGAAAGTCCAGAGGACACTCAACATGCAAACAGAAGTGTCCGTGAGTTGCAGTGCTCTTAGGTTGGAGCTCTACAGCTGAGCTCGCCCATGTGAAGAAAAAGTCTCGGATTGTGTCCCTTTGAGATATTCCTGATGCAGATGCAGTGGGGTGTGTTAGACCTGCATCATCTTCCTTCTCAACGTCCCAGGTCTCCCACTATGCTTGAGGTGACATTGCTGCGCAACCTCTCCACAGCACAAAACTCAATCAGTAACGAACGATGGCTTGCGGTGCACTGAGGTAGGTCCACGAGCAGTGGGCGGGCCCTCATCGATGTCGAAGTTGAATGTGGCGGAGGATTGCGGGGGACATAGAAAGGTGTCCTCCAGGGCATGATGCGGAAGGTCTGATGTTATCCGGAAGCAGCAAATGGTGGAGTGGAAAGCGACAGCCTCGTTTTCACCACCAATTCGGTATCAGCTACATGAGGATGAAAACTAGCCCCTAGTCCATAGACTCAGACGCCACCAATGTATGATCAGAGACTGTCCATGAATGTCGGGGAACAGACTTAGTGGCACCGGTGCTGAGAGGGGATGCAGTCTGCGATGATGTCGGTACACTGATATGAACTCCGCCATCGCTAAATCAAGACTCTGTGACCTGCTGGACCGCACTGTAGGCCGGAGGCAGCGGTCAGTTGTGGGCCACACCCACCTGTCATTGGCTCGCCATGCACAGAGTTAGTGACACCAGGGCAGTTGCCGGTAGTGTTCGATCACCTCCGTAACGATGATCCTATTCCCTCCGGACTGCAACACGTCATTCTCTTACTCCTCTCCTTGAGTGCGATGATATGTATTCTGCCTTTGAATAATCGATGTTCAGTTCCATTTCTGTGAACTACTCGTGCGCAGCGTAGGCCGAGGGCAGTAGTCCGCGTAGGCCCACAGACAAGTGTGGTTATAATGCTATGCACAGACTTGGTGGCACCACATCGAAGGGAGTATAGTGACATGAACTCTGCCTTAAATAATGTTCAGTGCCATGGTGTAATCAAGACTCAGTTCCAAATGTGTGACCCACTTGACCGTGGTGTAGGCCGGAGGCGGCAGTAGAGTACTTCAACGAGAAAGGACTAAAGCGGGCCTATGTCGTGGCAGCTGTCATGCTCTGAGGAGGCTGCCAAGGTCACGGACCTCGGGCTTGGAGCTTGCGCAGGCACGTGGTGGGCACTCCTTGACACACGCCGGTGTCGGAAGGTGATCAGTGTGGCCAGGCTGCTCAGGGGCGGGCCTGACGGGTTCGGGGTCCAGGGGGCCGGGGTACGGCAGGTGCACAGGATCGCAGGCAACTTCGCTCACGAGGACGGCGTCGGCCTCGTGGGGCGGTGAGAGGCGCCGCTCTGGCAGAGATGTTGGGCTTTCTGGAAGAGGACCACGCCCAAGGCTACGTGCTTTTTATTAACATCCATACGCTGGCCTGGCGTACGCCGGGCCATCCCACTCTGCTCACGCTTACGGGGGTAACGTAACAGGCAACATTTCCGCAAACTCCCCCACTGGCTGGGGTGACATGGTTGCATCCACTGTCCACTACACTCCATACACCAGAGGTGTATGTCACTATGGATATGGGTGTGTTCGGAATACTGCGGTCTTTCCAGCACATCTCCGCCACTCTTGGCATTGTGTACTTTCCCAATCATGGTTCTCCTGCATCCTTCACAGATGCCTGGTTGCCACCTCTCCCCACATTTGGCTTGTATGTGGCTGAGGTGCCATGCCATTGATGGCTCATGTTCACAGCTTGCCCAGGTTACCATTGTGAGTTGTTCTGTCGTGTCTGGTGGGTGGCCATGTTGTTATGAATGTTGGTTGTGATTTTGTGACGTGTGCATTGCCAGAGTTGTGATTTGCATGGTTGTGGAGTTGAGGTGAGTGGGGTGTTCATTTGGAACTTGCCAAGGGGCTGGGCATTTCCCTTGGTGCCATCCTGGGAACGCTGGTTGCTGATGGACTGTCGGAGGATGAAGGAATCATGCACACTGGCTGGGTATTTGGGGTGACATTGGTGGAGGTTCCAGGGTGTTCGGATATTGCCTGCACATTGATGTGAGACGTGTGCTTTCTGTTGCGGTGATTGTGTGCTGTGTCACCAGGGAGCACAGGTAGGACATGTGTGCTGTGGATTGCCCCCAACACGTGCGTGCATCCAGCTATGGCGTATGGTCCTTGCTTGGTCTCCAGCGGATCCTGCGCATTGTGTTGGACGTATAGGGACTGGGGTACCAGGCTGATGGTGATGTCCAGGACTGGTGTGAGGGACTTGGATGTGGCTGGCTGTGAGACTCCTCCGACTCTGGTGGGTGTTGGTTGGGGGTTACCAGGGGCCAACAGGTGCAGCACCGCCAGCAGCTTTGTGTGGGGTGGGATGTTGGTTGTCCGCTGTGTTGGTGCCGTCGGCCTGTTGGGCGATGTTGGTCAGGATGTGTACAATGGTTGTCCTTTTGAGCCTGTAGTGGGCAATGACATTGTCAGGTGTTGGGTCTGTGAGGCTGATGCGTTTCCTGGGGTCCGCTGTCTTTGTCTGCGCTGCCTCTTTGGTGGTCGGGGGTGGGTTCCGGGTGGAGGGTTGGGGTCCTGGGGTGGTGGCGGTGGGTGTTGTGGCCCTCTTGGGTGTCCGGGCCGCATGACCAGTGGCTCCATGGCATCTGTTGCCCTTCCGATGTGGCTGTAGGCTGGGCTCCCTTTTGTGGTGCAGGCTGTCGTCCGACTTTGCACCAGGTCTGAGTAGGTGTTAGTTTCCGGGTGCTAACGCGCCTTATCACCTGTTTTGTGTTCTTATTGCCGATCTGGCTGGTCGTTGAGAATGTTGAGGCATGGTGTTGTCACGGCTTTTCGCACGGAAATGCCTACTCTGCATCTCATTAGCGATAGTTGCGGGGGTCATCTGTGGCGATGTTATTTGCGGCTGCTATCGCGGGTATACTGGTGCTGTGAGCTGTTAACACCAGCTTGTGATTGGGGCGATAAGTTTATCGCAACTTTGACTGCGATAAAGTGCCGTTAACTCGGTGAATATGCCCCATAGCCATAGTTCACGTGAAAAGTGTCATTCTTCAATTGAAAAGAATGAATAGTACCCATTTCCTGACACAGGAGGGCGCCAGATAACAAGTAATGTACAATGTGAGTAGCGGAAGTCTTGTAAAAGGGCAGGGCTCAATGAAACGATTCACAAAGCCCTTTAAAACACAAAGCTGACAAGATCCTGGCAGGTAGCTGAGCCTACCAGGATTTCAGAAGAGAGTCTAGCAACAAATATTACAGTGCAAATCATGGACACCTAGGGGAGATCCGCCAACAGGGACGACCCTTTCTTACAAAGGTTATATTTGATGTTTTATGTAACAAAATCCCCGTCTGCAGGCTTTACTCCAGTGAAATAACAACCCACCTAAATACCTGGTGGCTTTCGCATATGCGTTTCACACAGTACACCAGGCCTACTGCCTTTATCATAACTTTTCAGACTTAAGGGGAGGGGTGCAGGGGAATGGGGGTCGTCCGCCCAGGCAGCACGAGTTTTGGGGGGGGGGGGGGGCGGCCTCCCCTGCTCTTACTTGTGGCTGTCACGGGGTGGCGAACGCAGGAATGGCCAGCACTCTCCCCCCGCCCCCTGCTCTTACATGCGGCAAATGCAGGGACTCCCATGGGCGGCAAACGGTCTAACTACGCCACTGTAAACCGCTCAGACCTCTGGCATCTGAAATATCCTTTCAAGTGAACCAGTCAGGCCTCCAGCTGGTATCGCTGGCTTGTCACTATAACCTACTCAAGCCTCCTGTACTGTGCTTAAGCTTTCCCACCAGGAACCCATCAGGCATCGTCATAAAATTACAAAAGTGTAAAAAAATTACAATTGGCAGACAAAATACTATGGGCCCGATTCACAGAATTAACTTAAGACTAAATCCTAAACTTACTACTTTTGGTATTCACAGAATGGATTTACGACTACTAACTTTACGTCCGCACTCGGGCTGGAAATTCCGGCCCGGAGGCGGAGCTTCCGGCCCGGAGGCGGGTCTTCTGGGCCGGAGGCGGAGCTTCCGGCCCGGAGGTGGGGATTCCGGCCAGTGGCGGAGAGCCATGGCCAAAATCTCCACCTCCGGGCCGGAAGCTTCGCCTCCGGGCCGGAAACTCCGCCTCCGGCCCGGAAGCCCCGCCTCTGGGCCAGAAGCTCCGCCTCCGGGCCGGAATTTCCGGCCCGAGTGCGGACATAAAGTTAGTAGTCGTAAATCCATTCTGTGAATACCAAAAGTAGTAAGTGCAGTCTGTGAATACCAAAAGTAGTAAGTGCATTCTGTGAATACCACAAAGTAGTAAGTTTAGGATTTAGTCTTAAATTAATTCTGTGAATCGGGCCCTATCTTTCCTAAGAGAGCCTAGCACGGATCCCAAATAGCATATCTACCCACGATTTGTCCGAGGGATTAATTAGCACCAACCCCCTGCCTATCAAGGTAATTTGTGGGAGTCCATGTAACAAAAAAACTATCAGAAGCTTTTAATGCACAGTAATAGTGATAATCTAGTCTTAAATGCCAATTGACTTTAACATATGCTTTTCACAATCAATATATCAGGCCTACAGCCTTTATCGTAACTTTTCATAATAAACAATCGCACCTACAGCCTTTATCATTGGCTTGCCACTATCACCTACCCAGACCTACTGTGTTGGACATAAGCTTTCCCATAAGGCAACCATCAGGTGTACGGTAATAACATTACAAATATGTAGAAGATTACATTTCTGAAAACAAAATATTACTACTAATAGAGTTTATTTAAGATTACAAATCGTATATCCCCACATTTGTTTCTGGCGTGTTACCCCTACCAAACCCTTGCCTACTATGGTAATCTCTGAGATTCCATGTAATAAAATACCTGCCTACATGCCTTAGCACAGTGTAAGAGCAATCCATCCTTAAAAGCCTATTTCCTTTAACACATGCTTTTCACTATAAAAAGGTCTGGCCCACTGGCTTTGTCATAATGGTTCATAATAAACAGATCAACTCAATGGAAACTGCAATAGCTTTCCTCAATCTACCGATAAGGCCTAAACCCTTTACTATTAGCTTTACACCTTAACAACAACGGCCCATCCAAGTTACATAAACTGTCAGCCTTTGTGCATACATTTATAAATGTACAAATATGTAGAAAAATACAGTTTGCAAAACAATATACAACAGGACCTTTCCAAGAATCATCAGAGTGAAAACCCTCGGGGTTTGTCAGAGTGGGAGGCCAACGCCCAAACCCTTGCCCTTCCTACTACTGTGATCTGTGGGATCACGTGTAACAAAATGCTGGTCTGTAGCCTGTCACGCAGTGTGGTAAACCAGCTGCTAAAGGCTTACTGGCTTAGCAAATGTTTTTCACAATTAATAAGCCAGGCCAACTGCCTTTGTCATAACCTTTCATAATAGGCAGACTAGACCTATGGCATCAGAAATAATATCTCTCCGTGCACCAATCAGGACCATAGCTTGTCACCATAACTAAGTGCCAGAAGCTAAGGCACTCTTTTTTGTGGAAGCAGACATATTCGGCCCAATCAAATCTAGTACTCAGGGTAACCAACATGTGGGCGCAGACTAAGCTCTCCTTCTCTCTCAGTAGTATTCAGAAAGCTTTTTTTGTTGATCTCCTGAGGTCAAAGACAGCTGTGCTGCCAAGCCGCAGATAAAAGTCTAAGTAGGTTCATGTATCCAGTACTTCTCTCAAACACTTTGAAGTCTTAAGTTAAAGACAGAAAGGAAGGGTGGAGGCCCTGGAAACCTGTAACACATTCCTCATAACTTCCCTCTCCCATCTGTGCTTCTACTGTAAAAACAAAAAAACGCACACAAAGTAAATTATATACTAATGTAAGACACTGTGACAGCATCACAGACACATGTTTGACCCTGAAAGATCAAGGAAGCCACACTGCTCAGGGGTGGCTTCTCCGCTATAGTGGAGGAGCGTCACCCCACTGATGAAACGCAGCACGCATAAGAAACATAAAATTACAATAAAACTATTTTTATTGTCATTTTATTTTTTACTTCTAATCTGCGAGTCTAGGGCTGGGTGGGGCAGCAGTGGGGACTTAAAGTGCGCGTGGTGGATTGGCCGGCCGTCCATGGCCAAACCGACATGCGCACTTGGAGATCTCCAGGCTGTTCCTTGCAGATATCCCCAGTGCTCAGGGCACAGGCTCCCAGTCCCTGCTGGAGCGTAAGACCGGCCCACTATGCCCAATCCCAGCGCTGCTCTCATGCTCGGAGTAATTGCATGAGAGCAGTGTTGGAATTGCGTGGGGATTCTGTGCTCCTGGGGATTGCAGTGCCAGTAGCAGAGGAGCAGCGAGGTATGGGAGCAGAAGATCGCGGCGGCTGGCTGCGAAAGGTAAGTGTATTTTATTCTTTTTTACCGAGCTACCCCCACCAAGTCGGATTGGCAGCAGCCGCCGCTGATACTGTAACTGTGTTGCTGTCTTAGGCAGCTGGATGAAGAAAAAATAATCAAAGCTGCGTGGAAGGGAAACATGTACGCCTGTTCACCAACATGTGGGCGGAGCAAAGCCCCCTCTTTGTGGCACTCCTGAAAGCTCTTCTTTTAGGTTGATCACATAATGTCTGGCCACAGACAGCTGTGCTGTCAAGCCAGACCTAAAAAGCACTAGCACAGGGTTTCGCCTCACTTGAAACATATTTCCCACATTTGTGGGATCCCAAAACATTCCATGTAGCAGCCCAGAAATCTTCGAACGTCATAGATTCCCTGGACGCTTCTCTTCCGCCATTATCACTGCAGCGAGTTCTGCACTAGGTGTAGAGTCGTCTCACTGAGATCCATAGAATAAGCATTTACTCATGTGGTGGCTGTTTTTCTTTCCTCCTGTGAAACATTCCCACCCTTGTGTCTACTTGTCCCTCAAACCTCCATGAAATGTGGGGATGCTTCAGTCCCGCCCTGGACACACTCTTAACTTCCCACCATTTTTGAGGGATAGTGGATGCAAAATAGTGTCTCAGCACGGGCTGCTGCAGCTTGAGCTGCTGTGGGCTCGGCTGGGAAGTGTCTGGAGTCTTATCTCTCGCATTCAAGTTTTTCACAGGTCTTTAGACCATTTGCATATTTACATACCTTTGTAAACTGGTTACCGAGGCTTCGTTTTTTTTCTGGTTCCAGTACCCCCCGGGCCCCCACTCTGCCTATTCCTTACATATGTATTTTATATTTACTACCGTAGTGTGAGAATGCATTTCATGAAAACGAATATAAAGTAGGGTTGCGAAAAGAAAAATGCCAGCCATGTGTCGTTTAAAGAGCCTCCAAAGACCTCCTCTTGACACTAAGGTGCCGATTACGATCCTGGAAAAACCGGGTACGAACCGTCGGACGGAGGCTTTTTTCCGTCCGACTCGTACCAGGTTGTAAAACTTTACAAACATGCAAGTACGATTCGCACGGAAACACCATTTCCGTACGAGTCGTACAAAACACCGACCGACGGAAAGATACATACAAATGGGATCCGGGGAAAGCGCCGACGTGACGTCGGGACGCTCTCAGGCCGCGTTTCACGAACCAGGAAGTACGATTCGAACCGACAGCGCTCCGGACAGCAATATTTTTACGGCACCCGAAAAGTGCCGCAAAAGCGAAGTACGCCGCGATGCGAGTGGAATTGGGGGCCCGGTACGTGCCGAACACCCCCCCCAGCCCCTGTGAGTACGCACCGTACCCCCCCAGCCCCTGTGTATGTACGCGCTGACCCCCCCGTGTATGTACGCGCCGACCCCCCCGTGTATGTACGGTGCGTACCCCCACCGTACATACACGGGGGGTACGCACCGTACATACACGGGGGTACGCACCGTACATACACGGGGGGGTACGCACCGTACATACACGGGGGGGTACGCACCGTACATACACGGGGGGTTCGGCGCGTACTCACGGGGGCTGGGGGGGGTACGGCGCGTATGCGGGCACATGTCTCCATGGTTGCAATGGGAGTTCGGTGCGGACGGTGTTTTTTCCATACGGTTGTGACATCGGACGCACGGGATGGATCGTAATTCCGCGGTCGGACTTCACTTTTCACGTTTGTACGGTAAATCGTCCGGGGAGGTGTCGGACACATTTTCCGACCCGAGGACGTGTGGGGAATCATTCCCAATGCGACTCGTATGGGCTTTTTACCATGCAAATCGTGATTGCCAGTTTGTACGGCACTTGTACGATTTGTACGGTAAAAAGACCGGATACGAGTCGGACGGGCAATATTTTTACCGGATCGTGATCGGCACCTAAATAGGGTTATAAATAAAAAAGTATGTATTCTTTTGTAATGAGACTTCTCTGTTTTGGTTCCCTTTAATTATCAGTCATAGATCATTCATGTAGCCCTAGAACACAATTTAAAGTGCCCTCTATATTGGCTGCTCGAAGTATGCACAGATAAGTGCTGAAAATACAGCTTCAGGTGAATGCTTATTTTTGTACCGTCTGGGACATCAAAATAATGAGCTGGCAACCCTAATCATAAGAGTGAAACTTTGTTGCAGGATCAGCACATTATTTATTTCCTCCACCCTCAATCCCTGAGTAATGCCATAATAGCAATAGTTTAACTTGTATCTGAAACTATACGCCGCCGTCAATAACAAGCTGAGTTACTTCAAGGGTCTGGGAATGTACCCTGCATTCAGACAACTCACTCCTCATTCTAGCCCTTCACTTTCACACTCACCCTGCACTCACAGCGATCACAATGCACTCACACTGATCACCATGCACTCACAGTGATCACCATGCACTCACACCATTCACCCGCTCACCCTGCACTCACAGTGATCACTCTGCACTCACAATGCACTTGCACTCTTCACCCTGTACCTCACCCTGCAGTCACACAAGCACACTACTCACCCTGCACTCATGTGACACTTCACTCACCTGTCCCCCTCACTTCTCAATCTGTAATATCACTCAAACAAGCCCATCACTACCCATGCATTAATTCGTCCCACTCTGCACTTACATCCGCACCATATGGCCACCTCACTCACCCTGCAGTCACTCCTCTTACCCTACTCTCACACTGTGGCATCACTCACCGTGCACTCACATGGGCACAGCTGCCACCCACACAACACAAAGGGTTAATGTGCCTGCTACAAAGAACGTGTACCATGCAGATCACAGAACTGAGTGTGAGTAAACTATGTTTAGTGCTATAAAAAATGAAATGTTTGTCAGAAAGGTGCTTGTAGTAGGCTGGCTTAGTATATGGTGCTTGCTTATGTAAGTGTAGCACCCCGCACTAATCCAGGCAACCCATATGGTGATTTTTGTGGTTTTAGACAACCTTAGAAAGCTCTCTAAGTGGTAGCAGTGTAGAGCAGCCTTCAGGCTTATTCCAGAAGGAGTGTAAAGCAGCTTGTTTTACCAGAGCGTAATCTTATGGAGTGAGTTAAGTGAAAAAGAACCACACAGTGTACTTACAAAAATAGGTATTTATTATAAACACTCACTAACACATTGCGATATCTCCTACCCGGAGATATAACCACAATACCCACAATACTTCAGTAATAGAACAGGTAAGTAGCACAAATACACAGTGGTCCCCAAGGGGAGACCAAACCATATACTAAAATAGTGGAACATGAACCATGACCTAAGTCAAGACTGGACCCAGAGGACATAGAAGAGTTGGGGACCCAAGGAACCACCCAAGGTGAGTATCTAGGAACCCCATGGAGGTGGTGTGCAGAGTGGGAACACGACCACGTGCTCAATACAAGTCAATAGGCAAGGCGCAGTTGCAGTTTTAAATAAGAAGGGCCCTTCCCAGCAGACCCTGAAGAAACCCCATGGAAGGTTGGAGAGTCACCCCACCCACGGATACCCGAGGAACCAGGATACCTACACCAGAGAAGCCGGGTGCATAGGTGTGAAGTGACGTCGGAAACCTCCCTAGACCACAATGAAGGACTTCAGTAAATATGCCGCTGACGAAGAAGGTGAAAGAGTCTGGTGGAACCCAAAGTTGAATTCAAGGTGAGAAAAACCTGCAAGCAGAGGGGGCAGAGTCTATGTCACCCAGGAGTGACCAGGAGGCATGGAAGACGAATGCCCACCGATGTCGATTGATGCAGGAGTGTTGACCGTGCCCTTGAAGTTGCAGCTATGCGGATCAGGCTTTGCTGAGGATGACCTGGAGCTGGGATTATGAGCTGTCCCACGTCAGATGTCAAGAGCCAGAAGGTCAGTATCCACCAGGGGGGACCAATAAGCCTTGGCAACAGCAAGAGGTGCAGTATTCACAAAAGGTGCAATGTCGGGAGCAGCAAGATCTAAGTGACTCACCACGATCAGGTAAGTCAGACCAGGTCCTGAGCAAGCAGAGGAACCTACTGGAGCCAAAGAAGACCTTCGAGAGGACCCACAGTCCAGAGGCACATTAGTTGCAAGTGAACCTCAAACAGCTTGCCAGGGATGAAGGGCCACGGTGCAGAGAATGTTGTGAGGACAAAGATCTTGGCTGCAGGAGATGCTTGAGGCTGGAGCTTCTTGGAGCCCGACGATCTCTGGAGGAGTCAACAAGCCTTGACAATGGCAAGTCAATGCAGTGCACAGTGGTACTGCTCCAGCGGTTCAGACGAGGGATACTGGCTTTAAACTTGCTGTGAGGACAGGTCAGGCCTCATGGAAGTTGCAAAATCACCACCTGTATTGCTCAGCCTTTCCGAGTCTGTGGGAGCCCTGGATCAGCAGACCGGTCAGCTGCATTGCGGGGCCTGCGGATGCAGGGGAGTGACTCCTTCACTCCAAAGGAGATTCCTTCAGGTGTCTTGGGTATCCAAAGGTCCTGAATTTAGCACAGGCACATACATTGCAGAAGACCAACAGAACAACAAGACCAGGAGCAGCAGGAGTCTTTCCAGTTGCAGTCTTGGTTCCCAACACGAAGTCCAGCAAAGTACAGAGTGCCCAGAAAGTCGAAGATGAAGTGGAGTTGGATCTGAATCTTGTCCCACTATGAATCTAGGGACCCACCCACAGGTAAGCACCTAAGTACCCAAACAATAGGGTTGGGACGATTCAGGGGTCCCTCTGTGGAAATATGGATTTTTCTGATCAGTTATGTCCCCTATCTTGGACCCCAACGGTTTCATGTATGAATCACAAGTACATGTATGTTCCCTCCAGTTCCAGTTATGAAGACGCAAACACATGTGCGTCCACCGTCAACATGTCCTCTGTCAGATCCGCCATGAATAGGCCGGATATTCCATTCCTAAGTATGAAAGGCCACCGGCTTTATATGGTTCACTTATGCCATTTTACAGTCCAGGCAAGTAGGCCCTGATTCTGTCATCAAACTCTTCTTGCCTTCTGCCTCTGAAAGCTCCAGTCTGAGCCTGCATCTGTGACCATGAACTTTGTCTCATTCTCTGCGCAGCTCACGAAGCCTGACATCAGCCTATTCTCTGCCAAAAACTGTATTTCACCTTCGAAATTATCTGCTCCGTTCCCTGCCCAATGCATTCCTGTCTAGCAGTTTAAGTAAACATTCTTCCAGCTACCGAGCAAAGGCTCGGCTTCTCTGTCTTTATGCAAGTAATTCATAGCCCTATTGCTATGGAAGATTTCCGCCCTCGCATCTAGTGTAGACACTTAGACGCTTGTACACGCACTAACAGTCAGTATAGTCAGTATAGAATAAGATTCTACTCGAAGAGACCTCTCTTTTGGATAACATAGTTCTTTAAACATAGGATGTTAGATATGATTTGGGATTAGGTTGACTTGACCCTCCAGACTTCTGTCGCCACATGTAGAGCTAAATGTCAAGTCCCCTTCACCCCCTAGTTGCACGTCAATTATACGTCATGCTGCTGCGCGCGCATTTCTGCCAAGTATTTCTGCTGACATTGCGAAATTCTTTCATAGGACCACCCTATTATGACATCACATCTAATGACGTTCTTTCATCACTCCCAGTTACGCCTATTTTTGCTACGCACGAATATATTATCCATACTATCAATTGTTACGCCTCTTGTATTTGCTTCACTGTAATGCCTATTGTATAAAAGTGATTGATTGTCAATAACGTATGTACTTCACTTCCTGAACCTTCGTGGTGATGGAACTTGGAGCAACCGATTATAATCGACCATTGGAATAAAGCCCATTCCGAACCTCTAATACCACGGATTCTGCCTCTTATTTACTGAGCTATTTTATTAAGTTTCTGTATCAAATTAAGTCCCGGTAATTAAATTATTTACTACATGAATGGCGCCCGAACAGGGACACTTTCTCATCTCACGCGCCGGCGGTGAGTTGCAGGCCCGGTCTCCTGCCACAGCTGGACGGACAACAACGCGTACCAGCAGGATTTCCTGTATCTCCCTCCGGTCAAGCGGGGGCGGCTGAGGCTGCGATCAACACCCAGACGAGGCGGTGAGAAGTGCGAAGTATCCCGACCAGAGCCTAGCTGAGAGAGCAAGATCCGAGGTATACAGAGGCCCACCAGTTTCCGAAGTCCCGAGTCGAGTCCAGTTTCCGAAGTGTTCGAGTCGAGTCCAGTCCGGTTCAAGTTCAGTTCAGTTTCCGAGGCCTTCCGTTTCCGAGCTACCCGGTGAGTACCATTACTGGGGAGGCGTTCTGACGTGCACATAGGTTGTGCCGGTCAAGACGGATTTGGGTACACAAATCCGGTCTGCACTGTTTCAGCAGTGTATCTGTACTGTTTAGCAGTATATCTAGTATATCAAGTATATAAATTCAGAATAATTCAGTTAATGTCGAGTATTATGTTTAGTGATTACGTTTTCCTTAGATCGTCATCATCATTGTTGCTCAGTTAAATGTTAAATGTTAAATGTTAAATGTTTTACGTACGTTCTGCATATTGTGGTGTGAATGACTGTTCATTATCGTGTTTACTGCATTAAGTTTGTTCAAAATCAAGTATCAGATCAGTTCTCAATATGCCGCTCTTTTCGAAATTAAGACAGATCACAACAAGAAAAGGGGTACTCGAAGAAGCTGTTCCTATTCCTCCTAGGGACACTCCAGGGTACTTCATGTATCATAAACATGGCTTAGACGCTATATTATTTCTTGATTTATGGGTAGACTACACCAAGGAATTACCAGAAAGTCAGAGGTGGCCCGCAGCTGGGACCTGGGATGCAGAGTGCATCATGAAAGTAGAGGAAGAGTTATGGAAAAGGAAAGTCAGACAGTCACAGAAAGACGCCATTGAGTTATGGCGTAAAGAATCTCATAGACTTACAGAAAAAGCACTCCGACAGGAAGAGAAAAATAGAGAGAATTCAAATAAAGTCCGAGAAAATCTATTAATTGAAGAAGGTACCCGAGTGAAATCAGAACAAGTAGACAGACAAAGAAATGCCCTTAAGAATGGTATGTATCCCCTTCTGGCCGAAGGATTACCTAAGGCTACTCCGGAGATACCAAAAGACTTGCCACCCCCATTGTTTCCAATAAAAGCACACCCTAAGGGGCATCCTAGAACCGCAGAAGACGTTTTTCTTTCCTCATATTTAGATGACGCAGCTCCCGAGTATGCTAATTCCGCCCCACATAGACCGCCTGCCAGGGAGGTTCAACGCCAAGATCCAGTATCCGTATCTCTACAGCAACAAGTCCTGACACAAGTTCCGGCAAGCACATCTGTTCCTACATCTGTTCCTACAGCTACTTCTATAGCTGTGTCCACACCTATAGTTGCTGTATCACGTTCAACGAATCCTTTCACACCCGATACCCCAGACGGGGCTACCGGAGGTGCTACCAATATTTTTTCTATGCCACCCAGAATAAATAAACTTACCTTTCAAGAGTCAGCACATTCACGTACCCCCAAACTCATAAATGCCCGTACGCTTAAGGAACTTCTTATAGATTGTAGATATGACCCTGTGCCCGGAAAAGAGGACGAAATGACCCTGGCATCATTACGTATCAGACGAGCGGCAGTGTATTTAGGGAAGTTACCAGGAATGACTACGCATCTAGACAATATATATCATTTTGTTCAAACAGGGCGAGATTCAGAATGTATTAACAGAGCTATGGAATACCAGAAAGTGGAGATACAGGGGGAACTGTTACGTTTCCTTATAAATTGTGTGATCAGAAATCAAGACCGACCGGGGGTAGACCCGGAAGCAATGCAAATTCTTACCAGATGGAGCCAGAATATATCAGAAGGGAGACATGATAAGCAAAATTGTATAATAGCCATGTGCCGAAAGATCTGTAAAGAAATAGAACGTCTACATGAAGAAAGATTAGCGGTAGACCAGTTCGAACAAGGCGAGGAGGAAGGATCAGGACTGCCCACAGGACAGTCAGACACCATAGCCTATGTAGGTAGAGGAAGATCTTCTAATAGTACTAGATGTCTTATTGACCCGATACGTCCGATATGTCCAGATAATAACAGGAATTTCCAAACACCTATAATTAATATAAGGTCTAACGAGCATTCGTTCCAAGCCGCTGACAAATTACTCCGAGAACGAAGGGGTTATCATTTTCTCGATTCTATGGATGAACAAGAATTAGCCAGGTCAGCCGTCCATTGGGTTGCCAGTCCCGGAAAGTATGGTGATGATACAGTAGCACGCACATTTTTGAATCTCACCCCAGATGAACAGCGTTTAGCTGGGATTTATATGATTCAACAACTCCTTATACTATATCAGAGTCAGCATTCGGATCCTGGTCCCTTGCCTGATATATTGACTGAATTACTCATGAATAGATGGAGAGGTTCAGGTACTAAATTAATTAAAGAAATACTAGAATCAAGAAAACAGTACATTCTTTTTGTATGCTCAGAACATGTCTCACTGCCCATTAAGGAAAGAACCACGTATTACATGGACAGACAGAATCCCTTACGAGAAGTGCACCCAATAAAAGGCGAGGACAATGAGTTTAAATGCGTGTTTGTATATACGCCCATATCGAAAATAGAATTGTTAGAAATGAAGAAAGTGGTACCCAGTCATGACAAAGACCCAGCGGGTTTCCACCGAGAAATTAAAGACATGTTACTCATGGGAGAGTATACCTATCCCGACATTATGACAATATTAAAAGTATTAATGCCTGCTGGCATTTATGAAAAACTCAGGGAAAAAGAGTGGGAGGTAGGAGACCAAAAGATAGAATGGTCAGCATTAGAAGCAGAAGAAAAGGCCCGAACTGCAGGAGCAGGGCTTGGGGATAAAACTAAAGCACTACCAGGTTTACTAGTACAGGTACTGCCACGTTTATTAACTACGAAAAAGGAAGATTGGGGTACAATTTCAGCCTGTAAACAGAAGCAAGATGAAGACACTAGTGATTTCTATGCCCGATTTGAAAAATGTTTTGGTATAAATAGTGGCATAAAAGCAAGTAGCGAATCATACCCACATCTGTTTGTGACAAAATTGGTAGAAAATGCCTTGCCTCAAGTGAAGAACAGAGTATTAAAATTCGAGAGTACCTGGCAAGGTAACACTCCATCACAAATGTTACAAATGTTACAGTACCATCACAATAGAATTAGAGAGGAACAAGAACATGAACAAAGACGCATGAAAGACACGAAAATGAAAATGCTAGTCTCCCAGACAGTTCCAGCTGAAGGACATAAAAAGGGTACGACACATTCCGGTGATTCAACAGGACCTGTAAAAGGGACATGCAACTATTGTAAAAAGCCAGGTCATTACGTACACGATTGTCCAGTTTTGAAACATAATATCGCCATAGGTAATACAAAAGAAAGACCACGGCCACCTAGACAGGATCAGAATGAACAAGGAGCCCCGCAGCATGCACAGTCCATGCCAGCTCCACCACAGTCTATACAGTTTGTGCCTGCTGCACCAGCGCTGCCTGTTGCTGCCACACAAACCACAACACGACAACTGTACCAGACCGCACAGTACGACTATCCTGATTATCAACGATACGCGTGAACAAGCCTAGAGAGGGAAGTTGACTTACCCCTTATCGAGGTCCCTGTAGACCAAGAAGGACCTTATGTACATAGTAAATTATTAGGCCAAGACAGAAAATTTTTACTCGATACAGGGGCAAGTCGAACAACTATAAAACGTAGTGAAGTTCCAGGGGCACCCCTCTCAGGCTCACAGAATATTTCCCTTGGTTTTTCAGGAAAACCTATTGTTAATGAAGTGTCACAACCTCTTCCACTTACGATAGGACCTTTGACCCGAACTACAGATTTATTGCTTACTAAATCATGTCCAGAAAACTTGTTAGGTATAAAAACACTGAAAGCTCTAGGAGCTATAATATGCTGTTCTCCGGAAGGAGTAAGATTGTTTTTACGTGATTTCAAAGGTCATTATGTGTCTAGAGACATGGATCCCCGATTGCAGACTTTACCTACACATCTATGGGCACAAGGCCCTACTGATGTTGGTTGCATGAATATTACACCATATCGAGTCACACTAAAGGCAGGAGTTGTACTACCACGAATGAAACAATACAAGTTACCACCAGATGCTGTAGTGGCTTTACTGCAAATCATTGACGAGCTCATTGCCCAAGGAGTGGTTGTGGAAACAGACTCCAATGTATGTAATTCACCGATAATTCCGATTCTTAAACGAACAGATCCGAAGGCCCCGCCAGTATATCGATTGGTTATTGATCTGCGCGAATTAAACAAATGCATTGTGCCACAATTCCCTGTGGTCCCAGATATCTCATCATTACTGACAGCCATTGATTCCGAAGCAACATTCTTTACTGTAATTGATCTCAAGAATGCCTTTTTCAGTGTCCCAATAGATCCGGAAAGCCAATATTTGTTCGGATTTAGTTTAAATGGACGTAGCTTTAAATTCTCCCGCGCACCTCAAGGATTTACAGAAAGCCCCAGCATCTATAGCCAAGCACTGAAACGAGAACTCGACAGTATCCACATGCCAGTTAACACTGCTCTGCTTCAATATGTCGATGATCTGCTGATCACCGCGAGAAGCGAACCCGAATGTGAGAAAGCATCACTGACAGTTTTACAATTTCTAGCCGAAAAGGGGCACAAGGTGTCCCCTTCTAAGCTGCAATTCTGTGTCCAGCGAGTTGTTTATCTTGGACACTCGCTGTCCAAGGAGGGAAGGCAGCTTACACCCGACCGCATTCAGTTAATAGCTAACATGCCAATACCCAAGACACAAAAGGAGGTACGGGCTTTCATAGGCCTCACTTCATATTGTAGGCAGTGGATCCCTCAGTATGCATTTCTAGCAAAACCACTCATTCAGTTGACAACACAGGAGGCAGCCACATCGACTGTTCTCCCTTGGACTCAGGAACATACACAAGCTTTTGAAAGCTTAAAGAAAGCTTTATGTCAAGCACCTGTCTTAGCAACGCCATGTTACAGTAAACAGTTTACACTTTTTGTTACAGAACGCGAAGGTACTGCCTTGTCAGTACTCACACAGGAACAAGCAGGATCACATAAACCATGTGCTTATTTTTCTAGTACATTAGATCCCGTAGCTCAGGCTTTGCCTGCGTGCCTGAAATCAGTGGCAGCAACAGCTTTAGCAATCAGACAAAGCGATGCCATAGTGTTAGGACATCCATTGACAGTTCAAGTACCACATGCAGTAGAGGTTCTTGTAAATAGAACGCAAACACAACACTTGACTATAGCGCGACTTACAGGGTACGAGTTAACATTGTTTCAACCACATATAGAAATCAGACGTTGTAACACATTGAATCCTGCCACACTTTTGCCAGTAATCGGAACAGACCCACTAGCCCATGACTGTATTGAAGTCATTACAATCACGACGAAACCCAGACAAGACTTAACCGATGTCCCATTGTCAGACCCAGACCTGACGTTGTATGTAGATGGTTCATGTATGAGAACAGGTACAGGAGAGTTGGTGGCTGCTTACGCAGTCACAACAGACACTGAAATCATTGAAACAAATTGCATAAATACCTTGTCAGCTCAAGCCGCAGAGCTCATCGCTCTGACACAAGCCTGTATTCAAGCCACAAATAAAAAAGTCAACATATACACTGATTCACGTTATGCATTCGGAGTTGTACATGACTTCGGCGTGCTGTGGCGAGAGAGAGGTTATTTAACTTCCCACGGTGCCCACATTCAGCACGGACCCCTCATTCATGCCTTATTAGATGCAATACATTTACCCACTGCAATATCAATCATGAAATGTAAAGCTCATACGAAGGTTACTGATGTCATTTCTCAAAGCAATGATCTAGCCGACAGAACAGCTAAACAGACTGCTCAAACTCAAACTCCCGACATGACAAAGACAATAGTCCCGACGCCAACACATTGTATGACGGTTAAAGATCCTACTCTTGATGTAATTGATATACAGACACATGCTACACCAGACGAAATAAAGAAATGGACTGAATCAGGAGGGATTCAAACGGATCAAGGATGGATGATGAAGGAAAAGTCTGTGTGGTTCCTTCCTGATTCAATGGTCCAAGTTATAATAAACACTATACATAGTCCAGCGCATCTAGGAGAAAAAGCTATGCTAGACAGCATTCAACACATTTGGTTCAATAAACATTTACGAGCAGCAGCCAAACAAAAAGTTCGTACCTGTATGATCTGTTGTCAGTTCAACCCAGGAAAAAGCGTTCCCGTAGAACAGGGTGGATTTCAGCCTCCTGATCACCCTTTTGAAGCCCTCCAGATGGATTATATCCAGATGGAACGATGTCGAGGATTCAAATATGTTCTCGTAGTTGTTTGTGCTCTTTCCCGTTGGACGGAGGCATACCCGGTTTCAGATTACACTGCCCCGACTACTGCCAAACAGTTGGTTCGAGAATTCTTCCCACGGTACGGTTTACCACGTGTTGTCTATTCAGATAACGGCCAGCCGTTCTCATCCGAATTAATGAAACACGTTTCACTTTTGTTAGGCTATCAGTGGAAATTCCACTGTGTCCGACACCCCGAGGCAGCAGGTCTCGTAGAAAGACATAATCAGACCCTGAAAATTAGATTGTCCAAAATATGCAGAGAGAAAGGTGTCGACTGGGTAGTAGCATTACCAGTTGCACTCTTTTACACGAGAATGGTAGCACACTCTCGAACAGGGCTATCCCCGTATGAGGTGATCTTCGGCAGACCACCAAATATGTGGGGGACGCCTATACCACGCAAAATAACTGATATTGACTGTAATATGCTGACAGATTACTTGGCTTCCTTGATGTCTGCACTACAATCTTGTCGTTCACAGGTAGCTGCAGCTTTTCCTGACAACACTGAGGTGAAACCCCATGACGTAGTTCCGGGAGACCTGGTCCTGGTGAGGAACTTTGATCGAAAGACTCAGCTGGAACCTAGGTGGAAGTCGCCTCAGCTTGTATTGCTCACCACAAGGACAGCCGTGAAGATCGAAGGCAGGAAAGGCTGGATTCATTCAAGTCATATCAAGAAATTTCATGGACTACAATCAGATGTGAATACCACACCTCGTGTGTCTTCACCCATTGACTCAAAACTTCCTTTTGTTGAAAAGAGTAAATCCGAACTTTATAAACTGAAACTCAGGTCCAATCAGTCAAGCAATTTGATTGTTTAAGTCCTCTCCAAGGTGAAGCGGTTGAATTGTCTCTGACATGTATCCCTTGGACCTGAATAGAGAAAACACCCGAAAAATGTTGAAACGACAGGCGTACTGTAAATCACTGCGTAGTCATTGCACAGTGACGTTATTAATTTTGTTTTTCTTAAGTCTTTTAATAATTACTGCAAGTATATTGTTGCACATATATTATCCTATTTCTAGACATATTTATAATATTACTGCTGAACATTCTTTTAGTGAATTACCTCCGCTTGAGTTGTCTTATAGATTTGCGCTGCGCAATAACACGTTTATTAGTATGTTACATCATTCCCATCAAGTTAGCAATGCTACAAATTGTTGGATATGTGGTCGACTCCCTCCCTATCAGAATTATAAAGGAATTCTACCTCTCTTTCCATACCCGTTCACACACAACGGCTCCTGTGGAGCATGGTTTAGTTTAATTAATTCTCTAGATTCGAATTCTGCAGTTTATCAAGATAACTGGGTATGGGGAAATTTGAACTTAGTTTTGCTTAAGGTCTGCTACCCTAACAAGGAGGGACTTCCCCAGAGAACAGGAACTGATCTAGAAAATGAAGTGTATGGATTAGGTAATTTTACGCTTAATCTTATGATCCTAAATGTCGAATCAGAAGCTACTCCAATTTTGCCCGCTATGTCAATATTTCCAGTAAAGGGTGAACTATGTGTAAGAAAGAATGGTTCCATACATATGGGCCATAGTAGATGCACCACTGTAGTAAAATTTAGTGATCAAGGCAAGTCTACATTTAGAGCTTCTCGCCATTCCTATTTCATATGTGGTCAGACGGCATATGTACGTTTGCCTCTAGATTGGGATGGTACTTGCTATATTGGATTCCTTTTGCCACCTGTTTTTCTAGCTCCTCCTGATTATCACAGAAACACTCATTTAGTAAATAATAGAGTAAGGAGAGATCTCCCAATAGTCGATTACACTGAAACAGCATGGGAAAAATACACAGATTTCAATAAAGGTCTCTTTCCCTATATAGGTACCGTTACTAATAGTAAGCTGATACGTAGATTAACTAGAACCCTTGAAGCAGTAGTGAACGAAACTATTTCCGCCTTAGGCAATTTAACAGAAGAGCAGTCTGCTATGCGGATTGTTGTGCTTCAAAATCGTCTTGTCCTTGACGTCATCCTAGCCGATAGGGGCGGAGCCTGTAGGGTCATCGGATCAAGCTGTTGCATTTTCATACCAGAAAATTCGCCATCTGTATATAAAGCCATAACTCGCCTTCATAAGATTGTAAGCCAGATACACCAGAACCCAGGCACCTGGACTTGGTCCGGTTGGTTTTGGAGTGTATTATCTACCTTTGGATGGAAGGTCCTATCTTTCCTAGGTATTGGCCTTCTCATACTATTCAGTTGCTGTCTATGTCTACAATGTGGACCAGCGATCTGTGGTCTGTGTGCCACATCGTGTATTCCACCACCAAGATTTCATTCGTCACGGAAGAAGAAAGAAGAACAAATGATGTTATATGAACAGATCAATGGATTGATGAAGATTGATATCTCTTAACGGGCAAGTAGGGGACAAGGAGGGAATGTGGAAATATGGATTTTTCTTATCAGTTATGTCCCCTATCTTGGACCCCAACGGTTTCATGTATGAATCACAAGTACATGTATGTTCCCTCCAGTTCCAGTTATGAAGACGCAAACACATGTGCGTCCACCGTCAACATGTCCTCTGTCAGATCCGCCATGAATAGGCCGGATATTCCATTCCTAAGTATGAAAGGCCACCGGCTTTATATGGTTCACTTATGCCATTTTACAGTCCAGGCAAGTAGGCCCTGATTCTGTCATCAAACTCTTCTTGCCTTCTGCCTCTGAAAGCTCCAGTCTGAGCCTGCATCTGTGACCATGAACTTTGTCTCATTCTCTGCGCGGCTCACGAAGCCTGACATCAGCCTATTCTCTGCCAAAAACTGTATTTCACCTTCGAAATTATCTGCTCCGTTCCCTGCCCAATGCATTCCTGTCTAGCAGTTTAAGTAAACATTCTTCCAGCTACCGAGCAAAGGCTCGGCTTCTCTGTCTTTATGCAAGTAATTCATAGCCCTATTGCTATGGAAGATTTCCGCCCTCGCATCTAGTGTAGACACTTAGACGCTTGTACACGCACTAACAGTCAGTATAGTCAGTATAGAATAAGATTCTACTCGAAGAGACCTCTCTTTTGGATAACATAGTTCTTTAAACATAGGATGTTAGATATGATTTGGGATTAGGTTGACTTGACCCTCCAGACTTCTGTCGCCACATGTAGAGCTAAATGTCAAGTCCCCTTCACCCCCTAGTTGCACGTCAATTATACGTCATGCTGCTGCGCGCGCATTTCTGCCAAGTATTTCTGCTGACATTGCGAAATTCTTTCATAGGACCACCCTATTATGACATCACATCTAATGACGTTCTTTCATCACTCCCAGTTACGCCTATTTTTGCTACGCACGAATATATTATCCATACTATCAATTGTTACGCCTCTTGTATTTGCTTCACTGTAATGCCTATTGTATAAAAGTGATTGATTGTCAATAACGTATGTACTTCACTTCCTGAACCTTCGTGGTGATGGAACTTGGAGCAACCGATTATAATCGACCATTGGAATAAAGCCCATTCCGAACCTCTAATACCACGGATTCTGCCTCTTATTTACTGAGCTATTTTATTAAGTTTCTGTATCAAATTAAGTCCCGGTAATTAAATTATTTACTACACCTCCCAGAGGAGGGGCTGGACAGTGAGGAAGATACTCCCATGTCCTTTGTCCAGTTTCACGCCAGAGTGGGTGCCAATGGCTCCCTGAGCTGGTTTGAACTGCAGTATGCAAGGGGGGCACCAAATGGGCCCTTCAAGCCATCTCAGTGGCGCTGGTAAGCGCCCCCATTATTTCCCAATACACTAAATCCTACCTGGGAGGTCATTACACCTCTTTGTGACAGGAAACCTATTGTCCTGCCTTTCCATGACTGAACCTGGGTCAGCAGCAGGGGGCAGAATTGTGTCTCTGGTCTGCAGCAGCCATAGCTTGCTGTCTGGGTCTAGAAGACTGGTACCGGGAGCACTGAGGACCTCCCAGAGGAACTTTACAGTGCATGGGGTATGATTCCAACATGTTTGATACCAAACACAACAGGATTCGTTACAGCCGGTTTAGGGACGGCCATCGTGTAATTGCCCTGACTGGGAGTGTTATCCCCCCCAGAAGTTCGAGTCTGCTTTCGCCTCTGTCTGAGAAGGTGGTACAAACTATGATGCCCTCACAACCCAGGAGAATGGTTGTAGGGGTGCCCTGCTGGTGCAGGAGCACCCTCACACTTGTATCCGAGCACCCTGCCTTCAGGATTAAAAGGCCTGCTATAGGGGTGACTTATAGGTTTTAAGTGCAGTGACTTCAGATATAGGTAAACCTATATCTGTCATAAGTGGTCCCTCATGGGTGACATATTACACGCTTCTGCCCATGGGGGACCCCCGGTGCATCTATGCCCTGGGTACCTTAGTGCCATATACTAGGGACTTAAAACGGGAACATCAGTAGCTAATCTGGGGGTACCTAAGTACTCACCATGTCCAATTTAGGGAGTAAGCACAGAGACTGGGGTCCTGATTAGCAGGATCCCAGTCAGACTAGTCATAAAACAGCATGACGCCAGCAAAAAGTGGGGGTGACCATTAGAGCAGATCCGACGTTCCTACAGTGCTATTGTTGGTGAGTGGTAGTGAGGGAATTCATGGATAAGGAGGAAATGGGGGGGGTGCCAAGAAATACTGTTGCACTGTGTGTGACCAGTGCTAGAGCCAGTATTGGCTGGGAGGGTTATCCCCGCCCCCAAAAGTGCAGGTCTAGTTGTGCTCCTGCCTCAGAAGGTGGTACAGCCCTCAGGAGCAGAGACGGGCTGGCCTGGTGGATGCATTCCTCTTTCTTCTGCCCCAAGTGTTGGGAGAGAGCAGAGTCCATCTTCCACTTCTGGACGCAGTTCCTGTGCTGAGACCAGGATCCGGTCCAGTGGGTCCTCCCACCAGGTTCCGGTGCAGTTTGCCATCTCTGTGACAAACAGTGCAGCTGCACCAAACACGTGCAGGGTGTACTGTGCCAGGCTCAGCAGCAGCTTTCAGGAGAGGTGAAAGAACCTGACACTCCCATTTACCCTCGGGGGTACACACACCTCTAAGGATTCATTGAGTGTGAGTTGGATTCTAGTAAGAAGCAAGTGTTGAAAGTCAAAGGTAGCAATGTTAGACACTGCCACACCAAGCCGCCATACTCAGCAGCCCATCCGGGGAAACAAAGCTACACTACTGTCAGATTTTGTATTTTTGCTTGGAAAACACTTGCATTGATACTCAAAGTACTTTCTCTGGCTTTGTACGTAGGGTATGAAGGTCAGCACATTTTATAACACAAATAATGGCGATTAATATAGCACAAATGCAGATCGAATTGATTTTTTTCACTGTATATTAAGTGCCAATTACTATAGTGCTTATTCTATCAACCTTAGAATAATACAATGATGTGACAAAACCCAGAAGGATTTAAAGCCGGGGTTTGTGGGGCATGTGTGGATGTTTGCCATGCCATGAGCTATTTTACAATGAGTGGAATTTGTGACCTGCAGGCTACACATACATCTATACAGCAAACTTATTAGCACATTGAGCTATCTCACTAGGACAGGTATCTCTATCCTGCTGGACAGGAACCTGTGGCCTCAAGGTTCTAGGCCTTATTCTTTGGCTCAACCTATGCCCAGTGTCGGAAACAAAAGGATCGGCCAGGAACTCACTATCCTACTCAACGCCTCTATCACCAACACAACATTTTCTGATGCCTGGAAACCCCCCAAAGTCAGACCACTACTCAAAAAACCCTCCACCCACATCAGCAAACTAAAAACAACCGGCCAATCTCCTGCTCCCATTCCTAGCAAAGGTACTCGAAAAGATCATCAACAATCAACTCATGACACACCTGGAGTAGAATCAGCTACTCGACGCTCCCAATCCGGGTTACACAGCATTCAGAGCACGGAAACCACCCTGACTGCAGCCACTGAGAACATCCGAACCCTCCTCAACCAAGGAGAAACAGCAGCTTTGATCCTCCTCAACCTATTGGCAGCCTTCGACACCATATCCCACCACACGCTGATTGAAAGACTCCACCACATCGGCATCCAAGGGGATCCGCTCGGATGGATGACCTCCTTCTTCACCAGAAGAACCCAAAGGATCCACCTCCCTCCTTTCAACATGTAGCCCAAGGAGATTACTTGCAGTGTCCCCCAGGGCTCATCCGTCAACCCCATGCTCTTCAATGCATATATGACCCCGCTGGCCAACATCGTCAGATCCCACGGTCTCAACATAATTTCCCACACAGATGACACCCAACTCATCCTCTCACTCACCGACGAACCCACCACCATCAGAACCAACTTTCACAGATGCGTGACAAATGTTGCCAACTGGATGAAGAGCCACTGCCTGCAGCTGAACGTCGACAAGACAGAAGTAGTGATCTTTGGCAACAGCAGCAGCACATGGAGCGACTGCTGGAGGCCATCAGACCTAGGACCCGCACCCACTGCCTCCGACCACAGCAGAAACCTCAGAATAATCATTAGCAACATTGACAACATGAAATCACAGATCAATGCCAGCTTCTCTGCCTGCTTCCTTACTCTGTGCATGGTATGTAAGATCTTCAAGTGGCTACATCTCCACACCTGAGACGTGCCGACTGGACTATGGCAATGGCCCCCACGTCGGAATCACTGCACACCTCTACAGAGATTTCAAATCATACAGATTGCAACAGCCAGACTCATCCTCTGCCGTCAACGATGAACCTGTATCACACCCACCTCAGAAAACTCCACTGAGAAATGCCAGTTCAAGCTGCTGACCCACGCACACAAGGCTATACACAACCAATACCTGCCCATGAACTTCCACCAACCATTGAGAAGACTACGCTCCACCTCCCTTTCACTTGCCCAAACTCCCCACATCTACAGAAGTAGAATTGGAGGACGCTCCTTCACCCACATCAAAGCAAATACCTGGAACATCAGCCTCCCCGCGCACCTCTGGACCATCACCTCACTTTCGGAATGCCGAATTGCCCTCAAGACCTGACTGTTTGAATAAGCCTCCTGGGCCTGGAAGCACCTGGATACCTTATCGGGTGATAAGCCGTGCTTTATAAATCCTGATTGATTGATAAACACTTTACACATCGAGATATCTTTAGATGATTAAAACCTGTAACTAACAGCTCACACACATACCTCTACAGCAAGTGCACCAGCCACCTGAGTTATATTGCGAGTATGATACTCTGACATTCACTGGATGCACAGTGATCCCTGCAGCAGCTGGCTCAAGTGTTGTAATCCCTTGCAGTATATTAAAATGTGGGGAGTTTGTAACCTATAGAGTCAAAATAGTTTTACTATTGAATTTCTCCTCCACAGTTTCTTCACGGGAGAAATTTTGTAAAAATAAGGCAAATGCGCTGTCAGGCTGTAGGCTGTCACTGACACTTTTCCTTCTGGAGGTTTCTATTGCTGACTCCACCCCATGATCTTCTGCAGACGGTTGTCTCTTCCATATGCTTAGGTAACAATGGAGGCATATGGCCACCGATAATTGATAGCAATATTTCCCCTAATCAGGGAACACATTCGGGAAACTTCAACAGAACCTGCTGGCACGGACAAGTCTGACACTGCTACAGAGAGAGGCGAGGCTGCTGTCCAGGGCACACTAAGCACAGAACACTGCAAGGATGGGTTAGGGCATGGAGGAGACTTCACTGGCACACAGATATCTAACAGATCACCTCCGGATCAGGGAAGATCAGTCTTCAAGTCTACAATACAAGTTATGTTATGTTACTGGAGTTTGTGTGGCACACACTCTTCCATTTGTATGGCCATGTGGGCTCTTCTGGCACAAAAAGACTTTCAATGACTGGGTTTTCCCCACAGTTACAATCTGATTTAGATGGTTGTGAATTTTGGGATGTGTGAAATTTGTATCATTTTCATTAATGTAATAATGTGGAATTTCAGGAAAATTATATGAAAGTATAGATAATTACCTGAAATGCAAAGTCAGCCTTTGGCGCTATATTTTAGTACAAAATGCATTCTCGTGTCAGTCTTGGACACCAGGCTGCATTTCTTCATCTTCCCCAATAGTAACAAGCATAGCAGACAGATTTAAAAAAGGGCATAAGAAAAATGGGTATTGTGTGACAGCAGGAAAAGGTTCCCACCACCTCTGAGAATGGCGAAGAGATCGCTGCTTCAAACTATTGGTATAGCCTGCGCTCCTGTTCTTAATACTATAGATCAGTGGTTCCTAGACTGTGTGCCGTGGCTCCCTGTGGAGCCATCAAACCTAGCCTGGGGAGCCGCGCACCAAGCACTTTAATGCATTTAATTTTGGAGGGGTTGTTGGCTTCAGTCAAAACTAATTAGACTTTGTTGCAAAGTCATCCTGTGCCCTGGGCACCCCCCAACTTTTTGCTCAATGGTGCTGGTGGTAACTGACTCTGACTGACCCTGGGCTCTGCCTAACCAGGCCCAGACCCAGTGCTATGCTGAAAGAGACACATTTAGAATACAGTGAAAACACCTACATACACTAGGGTACACTAAGGGTTGGGGTACCCCTGTGGTTGGCATGACCTATCCTATCAGACCCTATTAAATATTAGGGCAGGGGGATTAAAACTACCTAGAAGTCCCTAGCCCACAATAGGGCATGGCAATTTTGGAGGCCAGCAGCTTTTCTACAATTGCATGTGTGCACTGCTGAAGCCTGGGGTCAGTTTTAAAAGTAGCCCTGGGTGGCAGGACTGCTTTTAAAAAGTAAATGGTGCTCAAACTTGACTTTGGGGCACTTAAAAATGGATAACCTACAATGTTTTGGCAAATTATGAACCCCCAGGGTCTCCCCTAGGTGTCCCAGGGGTGGGGGATCAGGTATTTATAACGTAGACCCATCTAAATAAGTTTTATATGCCCTGGGTTAAGTGAAAATTCACATTTCACTCCCCACATTGGGACAAAGTGCTGCCCAAATTCGACTTTGATGCTAGGCGCACTGTGGAGGGAGGATCTGCAATATTTCTACAGATCCAGAACCTCTAAAGTCTCCCCTGGTTGTCCCATGGGGTGGGGGTCCTGTAGATATCAGCAAAGTACTTATAAAATATGTTTTTGTAAGTCCTGGTGCTGGAAAAATGGTCCAAGTTATTATTCCTATTGCCAATCCCCTACTACATATGTTAGCATGGTAGGAAGTTATTAACTAATAACTCTTGATAGAAGAGGGCTAGAAGTACCACTCAAAGACTTCCCCGAAGGGTATTAATAAATTCAAGAATATAATATGGTTGAATTTCTCCTAAAGTGTACAAACAAGAAGTTATAAGACTTTCTTGTTTGTAAGTCCAGATTCAGCCTTCCAGTGGTCTGTCCTGATTGGTCAGAGTTAAGTGGATTAGCCAAGTTGCCTTGAAGAGGTGATAAAGAGCCCCCGGGATTAACCAGCTCTGCTGGGAGAGCAATGTGCTGCTACACAGGAATGCCAGAGCGGGGGGGGGGGGGAGTCGTAAACCATGGTCTTCAAAGAGAAGAGGAGGCCTTGGTGTCATTTGCAACTCTAAACTTTTCACCTCAGCCAGAGCTAGGCTTATGCAGGAATGCACAGACGCAAGGGGGAGTGTTAATGGAAAGTAAGCCATCCTAGGGGTGTGTTTTTAGCCAGCTCTTACCTCCCTGCTGGAAAATCAGCCATTGTGAATTTGGAGGATTTGGTGCACTGTGGGACAAAATAATGCCACATTCTACAGGATGTGGGCATATTCTTAGGGAGTTGCCCTGCTCCCATTGGTCAGCAGTGACCTCCTGCTTGACCTAGAGAACTTGGAATACGTATCTGAGAGGGGCAGAGCCTCACAGATCTGCTGCTTGAAACTTAAGAGAATCAGAAGGGTCTGTGCTGAAGATTTCTGATGTGAATTTCCAAAGGCCAGGACTCTGAGATTGCACCTTTTTTGCACCATTTGAAGCTACAGCCCTGTGGATCAAACCTGCTTCAAAAGAACTAAAGAGTGGACTTCCTGCAAGGTACAGGTTAACAGAGCTCACCTGGACATCCCTCCAAAGAATTCCCAACCTGGGACAACTTCATATTGAGGTGAATCCATTCAGCTCTGCGAGCCACTCTACCCACCTTCCCTATTGAGCCCGAATCTTTCGCGCCACTGACTTTGGTCATTGAGGGAGGGACAAGTGCTCACTTTATCTTGAAAATGAACAAAGCTTGTGCAGGCAGTTGTCCGGTAAGCGATGACAAGGTACGCAAGGAATGGGAGGAAGACCTGGGTTGAGACATTACCGATGACCAATGGGCCAAGTGCTGCGTGGTTACTCGGGAAGTCTCCATCAACAGCAGACACAAGCTGCTACACTTCAAGTTTCTGCGCCGCATTTACTGTACACCGGCTAAAACACACAGGTTAGACCCCTCCAGGCCACATAATTATCAGAAATGTAACGCCCCTCACGCCGATTTCGCACACCTAACATGGAGCTGTCCTAGACTACGGGCTCATTGAGAACAAATACACTCTGTACTGGGTTCCATGATTAATCTCACCCTTATCCCCACGCCGGAAGTGGCATCGTTAGGATATACCCAAGAAAGTAAGGCGGCTCCCATCCCTTTGTCTGCTCTTGGCAACACGAGAAATAGCATTATTCTGGGGCCGCAGAAAGGCGCCTACTTTACAGGGATGGCTACGCAGCTTGGCACACTGTAACATAAATAGCGAGGTTTATGCCAGCATCAAGCCGAGTTCATCCCACCCCGAAGACATATGGGGCCCACACCGTACATATGTGGAATCTCAACAACAGGACGCAAACTCACAACTTGCAAGCGGTCTGGTTCCAGAGGGTGTGGGGTAATGACAAGTGGCCATTAGAATGGAAACTACAGGTCCTTAGGACTGCTCGCTGAAGACATGTCACCACACTTAGATGGGAATGCCACACATATACTGATGGAGGGTTTCAGATGGAGGGACTTAACAGCTATGAATAGATTACTGGGACATGAATATGCAGATGTGAATAGGACACCTAGCTGATGATATCTGGGACTATCCGGTATTAATGACGTGGTAACTGATCATTGTGATAATATGTGACTATGCTAATACTGACGTAACAATGTATAACTATGAACCACCATTGCTGCAATGTGTAACTAAGAGGAAATCAGAAAAATAAAGTTTAATAAAAAGATTTTTAAAAAGAATTCCCAGCCTGGAGTATCAGTGAATTTGAAAGGGTTTTGTTCAAGTGGATTGCGGAATTGAAGTTTCACACTTTCAAGGACCCTCCTGGAGATTCCAGAACCCTGGATTGGGTGTTGGATACTTTGGGACCCGCAAGCAGAACTTCAGGAAGGAGTTCTAACTGGACCCCGCCTGCTCGGGAAGGCTGAACAACAGTGGTGAGAAATTCTCCAGAACGATTTCTAAAGGTGTGTCCCTGTCAGAGAAAATGAAATGACTAAAAAGGGGCACTGTTGGTTTCTAAGCACTAGGAAGTGACTCATCTTTCAAAATTCATATCTCTGGTTCCATACAGTGTATTCTTTTTGTTTTGGTGTCATTTAAAAGATAAAAATATTACCTATTTTTATAAATTGGTGTTGGATTTTTATTTTATTTATTTATTTACTGAATTGGTGTTTTTGAAATGCTTTACATACCTGTCTTTGAAGTTAAGCCTCCCTGCTCGCAGCCACGTTACCAAGGGTTGAGCATAGGAATAATTTTCTAAGACCTATTCTGAGCCCTACACTGTTTTAGTGGCCTTATTGCCAGGAGCAGACCTAGATCTGCCCCTACCAATAATCCACTTTCCAACAGACTTAAACGCATGATGTCGATGATTTGTAAGTGACATGCCTAATGCTGTAAACATATTGCCTAATTGATGGCATGTCGGGGGAGATGACCTCCATATTTCACTGGATCCCCAAATTCCAACACTCCCAGAGTAAGCAGAAGATGCTTGATTTATTGTGTTAGACTCGTTAATAGTTATTTTTTTTCCAAATGCATTTTACACCAATGCAAGTTATCAGGAAAGTACAGTTGCCCTGTCTATTAAACACACTAAGTATTATTAAGTATTGACAGTTGTACTTGAATCATAGGTACTTCCAGTACACATTTCTTTCAGTACACACACATTTGCAGACAGGCCTGCTCTCACATTGGGCACAGGGAAGTAAAACACCATATAAGGCATTTGGAAGCAAGAAAGAGGGACGTTTAAAAACAAATCCGAGGAATTTATTTTGCTTGCATTGATTTGGAGGCAATATTAGGGAGGAGACAGCAAAAATAAAGCTGTATGTGGTTTAAAAAATTGTCCGTGCTGAGGCAGGTGTGTTGGCACGTATGACATGGGTAGAAATGGAAGTGCATGCAAATATTCTTCAAGCGCAGAAATACTTTTTTTTAAATTTATTTTTTTATTATTTCCACGAAGATTCCGGTGACAATACAGATTGAATTCATACCATTGATACAAGTTATTAAAGATAACAATCGGATTCATACATTTGAAACACTTTTAAATACAAAATAAAAATACAAAAAAAACATCTTTAAGGGACAATACCATTCAACAGTCCTCAAGGATTTAGAAATTAAAGTAGAATAATAAATGCTGCTGGGCTCATCATGCCCCCAGATAGTCTGTGAGAGCACCCCAAGTTAACAATCCAATTCGTTTCTTTCTAACCCCCTTCAAAACATATAGACTCCATTCCAATTCATAAATATTGTAAAGCTTGGCCCTCCACAATTCAAATTTCGGAGCCTCCGGGAATAGCCATTCCGTTGCAATACATAGACGCGCGACAGTCATGGCAAGAAATAAAAAATATTTGTGCTCACTTAATATAGGATAGTTAGATACATTTGGCCCTACTCCCAGTAACATAAGTGCCGGAGAAATCTTAAGCGGGCAATGCAGCACTGTTGACATAAATGCCTCAATACTGGTCAAAAAATGCGACAATTTAGTACAATTAAAAAAAATATGCAACATATCAGCATCCGATTCCCCACATCGAAAGCATTTCCCATCATATATATTGCCCCAAGTTGCCATCCGTTTAGGAGTATAATATAACCGAAAAACCGTCTTATAAATTTGAGCTTTTAAGTTTGCAGCCAAACATATCTCCTTAGCCATACACAAAGTGTCCTGAATATCCAGTTCAGGCTCTCCTAGCTGATTTTGCCAATAAAGGTTGTATTTTTTCATGTCATCTTCTCTAAACTCCATCAGGATCAAGTAAAGCGAGCCAATCCTTTTTTAAAACGAATCCCCTCCACTAGTATATTAGGAGAGAACTTGATATGTTTTTTTAAACAAAAATCTCGAATTTGGAGATATTTAAAAAACGAGGAATGGGGCAACTGATGTGTATCTACAAGTTTTGCATATGTAACAAATATTCCATTTACATCATATAAGTCTCCAATTCTACATACACCATTTCTTGACCAGCTCTTTGCCACATTGTCCCAAAATACGGAAGGGAGTATTTTATCAGCACTGAAAGGAGTATAATATGTGATTCTGCCCAGATTTATTAATTTACTAACATTTCTCCATACTTTAAAGGCGGAATCTAATACCTTGAAGCGGGTATGCTTATAATAATTGCCCTCCAGTTCCTTTAATAAACATCCTTTTGCCTGTTCTCCTAATAGCAAAAAGAATATCGAAGGTGCATCCGCTTCATCCTCCATGGGCTCACCTGTCAACATAAACCTCATTCTTTGTAGAAAGCAAACATAATAGTAAAATAAAAAATCCGGTAAACCGCGTCCACCCCTTTCTTCAGATAACGTCAACCATTTCATGGCGCGTCAAACTTTTCCCGGGGCCCAAAAAAAATCCCCACACATGGACTGAAGTTGCAGAATATATTTAAGTGGAAATTCCAATGGTATACTCCGAAATAGATATAATATCTTAGCAAGAACATTCATCTTAATGATGTTCCCTCTTCCTATTATAGATAATCGTAGTCGGCCCCATCTCTCTAATGATTGCTTGACTTGAGATATTGTCTCTTCCCAGTTAGTATCTACTATCTCTTGCATTTGAGTTTTAATTTTTATACCTAAATAAGTAACCTCATTTGTGACCCTTGGATCTTTGAATTGGATATTTTGTGTGCACAAAACTTGAGTTTTTACTCAATTTAGTTTATAACCGGACCTAACTCCAAAGTCTCTAGCTAATTGTTCAATCTCGCCAATTGCCTCTCGAGGATCAGTCGTTACAATCGCGATATCGTCCGCATATGCAAAGACTGAGTATCTATTGTCTTTTACAAAAAATGGTTTAATATGGGGTGAGTTTTGGAGACTAATAATAAAAGGGTTAATAAATAAAGCAAAAAGCAAAGGGGAACACAGACAACCTTGCCGTGTCCCTCTCGTTATAATAATCTTTTCCGATTTTAAGCCCATAGCGACTATTCTAGCGTTGGGTATGTTATATAAAACCTGAATTGTAGTCCAGAAAGCCTTCCCAAATCCCATCCTTCTCATCACTTACCATAAATATGACCACTCCACCCGATCGAAAGCTTTCTCAGCATCAAGTAATATCAACGCTAGATCCCTCTTTTCCACTTCCGCTATATCAAATAAAGTGATAACCCTATTAATATGTGTGACCGTGCCTCTTTTCGGAATGAAGCCATGTTGATTTATTACCACAAGCGATGTAATAACCTTAGATAGCCGGTTTGCAATCATTTTAGAATAAAGCTTGCTATCACAATTCAGCAATGATATTGGGCGGTAAGATCCGGGTAGCTCCGGCGACTTCCCTTTTTTACTGAATACCACAATTGAAGCATCATTCCATGTATTTGGGGCGACCCCCCTTTGTGCCGATCTGAATATCTCCAGCATAACCATTTTCAATGATTCAAAAAAACATTTCTAAACTTCTCCAGGAATAAAATCAGGGCCTGCCGCCTTACCATTCGGTATACTTCGAACTGCCACCTCTAATTCTTCCATAGAGAAGGGGCTGTCGAGAAATTCCGACTCGCTCTCATTTAATTTGCTAAACATGCCCTCTTCCCATTCCTGACCTGCAACAGAGATTGGCTGATGAGTATACAATTCCGTATAGAACTGCTGGAATATATCTAATATTTCCCCCGGCTCCTCATGAATCACCCCAAACTGATCCTGTAGTTTGGGGATTGAACGAGAAGTCGCCTTCATTTTTAGTCTTAAAGCCAGGGACCGACCAATGGATTCTCCATATTCATGAATATGCCGTTTATTTACTAAATATTTCTGCGCTATCTCTTGGGTCCATACCCCGGTTATACTCGCCAGACACCGTGCTACTTTGGGCTTGCCCTCAGTTATATTCAATAAATTATCCTTTTTCTCAATTTCTTTAATCAGCTCTTCTTCCTGCCACCCTTAAACGGTTATACAGCTCCTGCATTTGAGATCGTAGTTTATTTTGATTATACAACCCATAGCTCACCGCCTCCCCTCTAAAACAGGCCTTAAATGTGTCCCATACCGTTTCAATATTGGCCGATCCAAGATTAATATTAAAAAATTCTACTATCCACTTATTCATATGAGTTCTATATTGTTCATCAAGACAGAGCTTCCTATCATATGAAAAGCTTCTTAAACTATATACCTCTTTCATGGTTGGACACTCAATTAAAATTGGGGAATGATCCGATGATACTCTAGGGAATATCTGTATCTTAGTCCCACACTGAATAGATGTGGAGATTAAAAAATAGTCCAACCGAACAAATTTCTTATGTGGAGCAGAATAATAAGTATATCTGGGACGTGTTGGGTGGTTTTTACTCCATATGTCAACCAGGCCGTGATCAGTAACCAAATTATATAGGGCTTTAAAAACTCGCGGTTTGCAGCCCCTGTAATTTTCTAAGCCGGCAGCCAGCTCCGTAGTATTTAAATTAATATTCAAATCACCACATATAATTAAAGGAGATCTCCAATTAGCAAGTTCTATATTTAGCCATCCCAAAACCTCGGCGTCGTCTATATTAGACCCATAAACTGAACATATTGTAAAGGATCCACCTCCCACTTTTAATTCTGATATTGCCCATCTACCCCACTTATCTGTTAGATTGCGAACAACATTACAATAACCGGGTCTGGACAAAATCATTACCCCCCTAGTTTTATTAGTTTGTTGAGGGGCAGCAATTAAAGTATAACCTAAATCTACTATAAGCTTCCTTTTATCCCATGACAAATGAGTTTCTTGTAGACAAAGAATATCTGGTTGAATAAAGCGGATTTCAGCTGCAATTCTCTTCCTTTTATTAACATGGTTGAGCCCAGATACGTTAAATGAACAAATTTTTGTATTTCGTGGCATACAATATTAATACCAGAATCCTCAAATCATAATTGATTCTACCTAAACACCTATGTGTTGGGTTAATTACTTTACTTGAAATAATGTCCCAATAGCAGCAATAGCAGCAATATATTTCCTTTTCATTGTTATTACTGCCACCCGAAATCGCCGTGGAATTTTCCCCTTTATCCCTCTCTTCCCCCTGTGCCCCCCCCCACCTCACTCCCCTCCAAACCCTCCCCTCTTCCCCACCCGAGGGCCCTGTTTTCTTGATAGATCGAGCGAGTACACTGGACCTTATATCTTTTTTGGCATCTGTCATCCAGCACGTCTGTTGTAGTAAGTGTTTGGCAGATTTTGGTCTCTTCTAAAAACTTAAGCTCTAGTGTTCACCCAGGATGTATAATAATTCACAAATTGATTTTTGTCATAGATACAGTCACATATCTGAAGGCTGCGGTCAACCCAGGACCAGGTATGTGTGAGTTGGTTTCACAAAACTGTGTTTGGTTTATTCTTACACAGGGAGAGGAGTTGCATGTTTTAGATGCCATGCACAAGGGCCATGTTTATCTTCCATGAGTTACGCCAAAAGAGAGGCATGACGCACGTGGTGGGCAGATGTCAATGAAGGAATCTTTCCGTTATTCTTTTAAGTTACTCTTCATTGTGAAGACATGGACTTTTGAATCATAGTATGAACTTATGGCGTTAAACGACACGGTGAAGGGCATAAACCAGAAAAGTCAGTAAATTTTTGATGTTTTTTTTTGTTGTGTTCACACAGTATGATAAAAAACATGTATTATTTGTTATCACAGAGTTCCCCTGAAGAAGGGATTCCCGAAATGCATTGGAAACACGGTAAAGAAAGACCTTATGTGGAACTCATAATGTTGTGAATGAGTTATAATGAATTGCATAATAGCAGAAGACACATGGAAAATGAATTTGATAACTGTTGTTTTCTTCTTTTTTTCTTTGTATTAGTCATAACATTGAAAAGATCGGTTCACAGGTATTTGCTGGATGAATGGTTTAACAATGGCATCAGTGGGTGAAAAAATGTGTTAAATTTGTATAGCACCACATGGGCAAGAGTAGTGCACCTTGATATATGTGACAGGGTCTGTACACATTAGTTGGTAGAAGAGATCACTACTGCCACTTGGCAGTAAAGCACTTGTTGTTTTTCCAGCTGTTGTTTATCCCACCGTGAGGGATGGGACTCATGGGTATCCCCAATGTATGACTGTAAAGCACCACTTAGTTACCCACTGTCCCCTAGGGCTAAGGACATTCTGAGCCACAGCTGTGCTTGCAGCTAACTCACAATGTCCAGAGCCAGACCTCCCACGCATCTTTGACCAATACCACCACCAATACCACTATTATCACCACCACCAATACCACCACCAACACTACCGCCCCATCAATACCACCACCACCACCAATACCACCACCAATACCATCACAAATACCACCACCACCAATACCATTATCACCACCACTGCCAATATCACCACCACCTTTACCATCACCAATACCACCACCACCAATACCACCACCACCAATACCACCATCACCAATACCACCATCACCACCAATACCACCATCAATACCAGCACCACCAATACCACCGACAATGCCAATACCACCACCACCAATGCCAATACCACCACCAATACCAGCACCACCACTAATACCACCACCACCAATACCATCACCAATACCACCACAACCAATACCACCACCACCACCAATACCACCACCCCAATACCAATACCACCACCACCACCAATACCACCACCTATAACACAACCAATACCACTATCAATACCACCACCAAAACCACCACCACCAATACCACCACAAATGCCATGAATACCACCACCAAAGCCATCACCAGTACCACCACCATCATTAATACAACCACCACCATTGCCACCACCAATACCAACACCACCACTGCCAATACCACCACCAACAATACTACCACCACCAATACCACCACCAATACCAATACCACCGCCAATACCACCATCAATACCACCACCACCAATACCACCTCCAAAGTCAATACCACCACCAATACCACCACCACCAATACCACCAATACCACGACCACCACTAACACCACCACCACCAAACCACTACCAATACCACCACCGCCAATACCACTGCCAATACCACCACCAATACCATTAGCACCACCAATACCACCTGCACCACCAATACCACCTCCACCACCAATACCACCACCTCCACCAGCACCAGTGCCACCACCAATACCACCACCACCACCACCACTACCACCACCACCAATACCACCACCACCAATACCACCACCAATACTACCACCACCAACGATACTACCAATGCCACCACCAATACCACCACCAACACCAATACAACCACCACCAATGCTATCACCACCATAAACAATACCACCATCAATACCCCACCACCAATACCACCACCAATACCACCACCAATACCACCACCACCAATACCAATACCACCACCACCAATAACACCACCACCACTAATACTAACACCACCCATACCACCAATACCACCACCACCAACATCACCACCAATATCACCACCACCAATACCCCCACAATACCACTACTAATACCACCACCACCACCAATACCAAAACCAACAATACCACACCACCACAAGTACCACCACCACCACCAATATCACCACCACCAATACCCCCACCAATACCACCACTAATACTACCACCACCAATACCAGCACCACCACCAATATCACCACCACCAATACCACCAACACCAATACCACCACCCCCACCAATACCACCACCCATACCAACACCACCAATACCACAACCAGTAACACCACCACCAATACCACCACCACCAATACCACCACCTATACCAACACCACCAATACCACTAGCAGCACCAGTACCACCACCACCACCAATACCACCATCACCAATTTCACCAACTCCACCAATACCACCAATACTAATACCAGCAACACCACCACCATCACCACCACCATCACCACCACCACCAATACCAATACCACCACCTCAGTGCCTCTCACTCAGTAGTAATAGCAGGGGCACTGTACGAGGCCAGAGCTGCAGCCGAGACCATCCCTCCCTCCATGCCTGTCATAAAGCACAGCCCGCCCTGCACCAGGAGGTGAAGCAAGGACCCTACTACAGCTGGAGTGTTTTTTATTATGCCAAAGATAGCAATGACATTACGCAATGCCACACTGCACAATGAAATCATGGACAGGGCAGGAATTAGCCCCCGTCCTGCTCTTCCTTCTGAACGAAGACAGCGTAATCACAGAGCGAAAGGTGTTGGAGCGCTTTGTTAGTGTTTATAGCACATTAGGTTCTCGACTACTAGGTGATCTACTGAACGTGCCCATTTTCACTTTGTGGGAACCAAGGGTTTGTTGCACACTTTTATTAATATTAGGGTATTTGCTACCAGGAACAACATTTTGTCCAACAGCTTGTTTTTCTTGATCTTGCTCACTCAACCAGTCAAGTCCTTTGTCTGCATTCTCTGAAAGATTACTGTGTTCCTGTGGAGGTAAGTTTCTTCCATTACAGTATGAAGCAGAATTGAGATGCCACACCGTGTCATCACTTTGAAACACTGAATTACCGAAGCCCTGGTCCACCACAAGTGGTGGAGAAAACTTACTTGCCAACTTTTCAAAGAACCATTTGTTTCTACTCTAACAAGATCTCCTACTCTAATGTAGCCAGACTTTCTACAATTAATCTCATCATACGGTTTCTTGTAAATTGCTCAAGCCCCTGTCATCTTTTCCTTAATAACTTCTGCTGACCCATTCACTCCTGAATTTGTGCACTGAACCCACACTATCTTTTGAGAGGGCGTTCACCCTCGCATATGTTTGAGTAACACAAGGTGTAATTCTATATGCTGACATTGTATGGAATAAAAAGCAGGTTGAAATAGGATGCCAATGAGAGTAAGTGCAGGCATCCAGTGCCCTCTGGAGTGCCCAGAGAGGGTGCTGCCTCCAATCACAGCACTTCTTTCATGAGCATGAGAGCAGTGCCAGGATTGGCTTGGGAGCCTGTCTCAATGAGAGAAGATGACAGAGGACGTTGCCTCGTTGCAGGAAGGTAAGCTTATTTGATGTATTATAAAAAATGTTACCACACCACCCTATGGACATGCCAGCCGCCACTGCATATCAGAAGTCAGAAAAGCTCGAATGAAGCACATTTTATTTTTGTAATTCTAAAGTGAAATGGAAACGAAGGGGCTTGTTTACAAGCCCCTTGCGCTGTCAGTGCGTCACTTTTAATACAGGAAAAAGTCAGGTACCGGCGGCGAAAGTGGCTTGTAAACAAGCCCCAAAGATTTTAATAGGATCAAAACAATTCAAGACACTTTTCTTGGTGATATGCACATGATAACTATTTGCTGAAACTCGATTTTTACCCGTTATTGTTTGCTTACTCTACAGTTTTATATGTAAACCTACATGTCAGTACGAACTGTGTTCCAATTTCAATGGAAAATGTGCTGCATGTACATGACAGTGCCATACCACATGACTCTTTAGAAATGTATGTGTAACCTTGTGATGCTAACTGTGCCACTGGATTCAAGCTATCCTGGCTGATGAGGGGCGAAACCCCGAAACCGGTCCTAGGATGCTTGTTTCCGATCCAGGGAGGAACTGGCTTGGCAGTTCGCGTTGTACTGTTCCCATGAGGCACACGGTCAAGACTGATTTGCATATGGCCAGGTCTAAACTGGGGTGGCATGGTGAGAAAAAGAATGATGGATTTAACCCAGATCTCTTGCCTGGGGGTGAATGTTTTGATTTGTTCTGCATTCCGTCCCTCAATTGAGTGTCTTTTGCTTTCTTGTCCCGGGCTCGCTGTGCCACTGGATTCAAGCTATCCTGGCTGATGATGAGGTGAAACCCCAAAACCAGTCCTAGGATGCTTGTTTCCGGTCCAGGGAGGACCTGGCTGTTTCCGGTCCAGGGAGAACCTGGCTTGGCAGTTCAGGCTGGACTGTTCCCATGAAGCACAGGGTCAAGACTGATTTGCATATGGCCGGGTCTAAACTGGGGTGGCATGTTGAGCAAAAGAATGATGGATTCAACCCAGATCTCTTGACTGGGGGTGAGGTTTTTGAATTGTTCTGCATTCCGTCTTGCTACATACCACGCCCTTCCCACTCTCCTGCTGTAAGGTCGGGTCTCATTCACTATGTGTTCTTTGTGTGACGCTAAACAAAGACATGACGTGCGCCCTCTCACCCTCCTCCACACACTCACAGCTACCGCTACGTGGGCCATTTTAAAGCATTGTGGGGGCTGGAAACTTTCTAGAACGCTGTTAATGCCTAAAAGGTAGCTTAAAAGGGTGAGTGTCTTCTCTAGCTGGCAGCTCACCGATTCAAGTGTGGATGACTTGACTCAGCCTTTCATCCATTCTAATGGCGATAAAATGCGTACTAGTGAGTTCGTGGTGGGGCAGCATTGCCCGTGTCTGTTGAAATGAGAGGGCCGCGCCTGGTTTCTTCTTCTGGTCCTCATCATCGCAGTTTTTGTGTGATTGTGTGTCTTGCTAAACCGTGCTGCACTTTTTGACCTTCGAGGTGTTGCACGTTTTATTCCATGGATGCCACGTATGACCCAGGCAGCTCTGAGTGTTACTCAGAAGGCGGCATTACCGAGCAGGGGACTGGCTGGTGAAAGCCTGCAGGCACCATGGAACCATGCCCATTCCCCGGGAACCTCGGAGGATCCGCGAATCCACATGATAAATGGCTGCGGAGGACCCGCGAATCCATGCAGTAAACACTCATGAGCCTGGGGCCTCTTCGGTGCCCTCGAGGACTGGCGCTGTTGTCACCCACCTTTGGGGTCTGCAGACTGCAGACCCTTCCGGTGGACTCTGCCAATATTTTCGTGGTGCTATTCATTAGTAAGGATTGGGGATAAACGGTCACTCTCGCCAGAGGGCAGCGGGTGCTGGGTCACGGTTGTAAAGTGATAACAGCGCTGAATTTAAAGGAATGTGTGAGCTGATGGCACATTCGTTTGATTTTTAAATATGCGAATACTATATTATAGCGCGCTGCCAGGCTTTGGAGGGTTTCTATGCGCAGCTTCAGAGGCGCGGTTGGTAGTGAAGCACAATAAACCTTCGCCTTTCTGCATATGCTCACCGGGCCTGGAAGCGACGGCTGGACTGGTGCCAATGGAGCGCTTTCTGGCGGCAACGATGGTCTGGAATCACTAGGCGCTTCTGCGAGGCGCTGCGTGTGGGCCGTTCTTCTCTCTGCAGCTGAGGACCAGCAGCTGTGTAAGCCCAGCGCTCTGTGTCACCATGGAAATGGGGGTTGGGGGCGTGGTCACTCCGCCAGCATCAGCCGCCTGCACCTCACCCCGCACATCACCCTCCGCCTGTCCTGCAGACACTGGTGACGCAGCAGCCTAAGCTCCGGTCTCTGGCGCCATGCTGCATCTTTCGTTGGTGCCATGTCATTGGCTAAACTCTTAATTCAATGAATGAATTCATCTGACTCCGCTGTCCTGTGAACCAAATGCGCCAAGGCGCTCTCTGCCGTCTCTGTGCGGGCTTTGATCGTCAGTGGCTCATGCAGAGAGCCTGTGCTGAGTGACCAAGAATGAATGAATTAATAGACACACATAGCGCATCTTAATGAACTTGAAGGCACTGTCTGCCTTCTTTCTCTGTGTGAACTTTGATTGTCACTATCCTGAGTTACCCATAATGAATTAGTTAATTAAAAGACACACATTAAAGGACATCTAAAATGGGCTTCAATTGGAATTCCATAGAGCATATTATCAAGCCCATTATCGCCGTTTTAGCGGCAGTTTTCTGCCGCTAAAGCGGCGATAATTTTATCGCCTGGCTTGATAATATGCCCCCTGGTTCTTTTGTAAGCGCTCTGACGCCTTTGAGTAAAGTTCGCGCTATATACAATTGTATTAAATACACCGTAGCAGATTTCCTTCTAGAATGAAGGCAAGATTCAGATTCACGAACCGCTGTAGCAGCACCCTCTAAGGGGCAATGCCAAGGATGAGCCGCGCAGCCTGTCATTGATTGCTAGCGCCACCGCTCAGCATTGTGGAACTTGCAGTCCAGTGTTTCAAACTGTAAGAAGTGAGGCTGGTGCTTCACTCCTTCGGGGCATAGGCAGGCTGTGGAAGGTTTACTAGACCACACCCAGGGGGCCCCCAGTGCCTGTTCGAGTGTTCCATCTGTGTGTGCCCTATGTTGTCTGTGTGTCTGCATCACCTCCATTTGTGCATAGGCGTCTTTCTATGCCTTCACGAAACTGATGTCACGAAGGACGAAGAGAGAGGCGCAGGAACACATCTTCAGGCCCAGTGGGCTACTCTATGTGTAGGCTTCTCCGTTTTCCGGAAACAACTTTGTGGTACTGGAATTTTGCATATGAAATATTGCTATAAGCCATCTCTTAAACGCCATCGCGCGCTTCTAAAGCCCACCAGAGACACAGATTTGTCATTGCACAGAGTGACCCTCACAAAGGACAGCTCTGAAGTGCAGACGCTCACCGAGGACAGCTCCTAAGCTCAGACCCTCACCGAGGACAGCTCTGAAGTCAAACCCTCACCAAGGACAGCTCTGAAGTCAGACCCTCGCCAAGGACAGCTCTGAAGTGCAGACCCTCACCGAGGACAGCTCCTAAGCTCAGACCCTCACCGAGGACAGCTCCTAAGCTCAGACCCTCACCGAGGACAGCTCTGAAGTCAAACCCTCACCAAGGACAGCTCTGAAGTCAGACCCTCGCCAAGGACAGCTCTGAAGTGCAGACCCTCACCGAGGACAGCTCCTAAGCTCAGACCCTCACCGAGGCCAGCTCTGAAGTCAGACCCTCACCAAAGACAGCTCTGAAGTCAGACCCTCGCCAAGGACAGCTCTGAAGTGCAGACCCTCACCGAGGACAGCTCCTAAGCTCAGACCCTCACCAAGGACAGCTCCTAAACTCAGACCCTCACCGAGGACAGCTCTGAAGTCAGACCCTCACCAAAGACAGCTCTGAAGTCAGACCCTCGCCAAGGACAGCTCTGAAGTGCAGACCCTCACCGAGGACAGCTCCTAAGCTCAGACCCTCACCAAGGACAGCTCCTAAGCTCAGACCCTCACCGAGGACAGCTCTGAAGTCAGACCCTCACCAAAGACAGCTCTGAAGTCAGACCCTCGCCAAGGACAGCTCTGAAGTCAGATCCCCAACAATGACAGCTCCAAAACGCAGACCCTCACCAAGGACACCTCCTAAGCTCAGACCCTCACCAAGGACAGCTCCTAAGCTCAGACCCTCACCGAGGACAGCTCTGAAGCTCTTACTCTCACCGAGGACAGCTCCTAAACTCAGACCCTCACCAAGAACAGCTCCTAAGCTCAGATCCTCACCGAGGACAGCTCTGAAGCTCTGACCCTCACAGAGGACAGCTCCTAAGCTCAGACCCTCACTGAGGACAGCTCCTAAGCTCAGACCCTCACTGAGGACAGCTCCTAAGCTCAGACCCTCACTGAGGACAGCTCCTAAGCTCAGACCCTCACTGAGGACAGCTCCTAAATTCAGACCCTCACCAAGGACAGCTCAGACCCTCACTGAGGACAGCTCTGAAGCTGTGACCCTCACAGAGGACAGCTCCTAAGCTCAGACCCTCACTGAGGACAGCTCCTAAGCTCAGACCCTCACTGAGGACAGCTCCTAAGTTCAGACCCTCACCAAGGACAGCTCAGACCCTCACCGAGGACAGCTCCTAAGCTCAGACCCTCACAGATGACAGCTCTGAAGTCAGACATTCGCCAAAGAAAACAGCTCTGAAGCACAGACCCTCACCGAGGACAGCTCTGAAGATCAGACCCTCACCGAGGACAGCTCTGAAGCTCAGACCCTCACCGAGGACAGCTCCTAAACTCAGACCCTCACAGAGGACAGCTCTGAAACTCAGACCCTCACCGAGGACAGCTCCTAAGCTGAGACCCTCACAGACGACAGCTCTGAAGTCAAATCCTTGCCAAGGACAGCTCTGAAGCTCAGACCCTCACCAAGGACAGCTCCTAAGCTCAGACCCACATGAGGACAGCTCTGAAGTCAGACCCTCACCAAGGAGAGCTCCTAAACTCAGACCCTCACCGAGGACAGCTCTGAAGTCAGACCCTCACGGAGGACAGCTCTGAAGTCAGACCCTCACGGAGTGCAGCTCTGAAGTCAGACCCTCACGTAGGACAGCTCTGAAGTCAGACCCTCACGTAGGACAGCTCTGAAGTCAGACCCTCACCAAGGACAGCTCCTAAGCTCAGACCCTCACCGAGGACAGCTCCAAAGCTCTGACCCTCACAGAGGACTGCTCTGTAGCTGAGACCCTCACAGAGGACAGCTCTGAAGTCAGACCCTCACGGAGGACAGCTCTGAAGTCACACCCTCACGGAGGACAGCTCTGAAGTCAGACCCTCATGTAGGACAGCTCTGATGTCAGACCCTTGCCAAGGACAGATCTGAAGTCAGACCCTCACAGAGGACAGCTCCTAAGCTCAGACACTCACTGAGGACAGCTCCTAAGCTCAGACCCTCAGCAAGGACAGCTCCAAAGCTCTGACCCTCACCGAGGTCTGCTCTGTAGCTCTGACCATCAACGACGACAGATCTGAAGCTCAGACCCTCACGAGAGACTGGTCTGAAGCTCAGACCACCACCAGCGAGGACAGCATTGAAGCTCAAACCCTCACCGAGGACAGCTCTGAAGCTCTGACCCTCACCAAGGACAGCTCCTAAGCTCAGACCCTCACCGAGGACAGCTCCTAAACTCAGACCCTCACTGAGGACAACTCTGAAGCTCAGACCCTCACCAAGGACAGCTCCTAAGCTCTGACCCGCACCAAGGACAGCTCCTAAGCTCAGACCCTCACCGAGGTCAGCTCTGAAGCTCAGACCCTCACAGAGGAGAGTTCTAAAGCTCAGACCCTCACAGAGGTCAGCTCTAAAGCTCAAACCCTCATGAGGACTGCTCTGAAGCTCTGACCCTCACCAAGGACAGCTCTGAAGTCAGACCCTCCCCAAGGACAACTCTGAAGTCAGACCCTCACCAAGGACAGCTCGGACCATCACTGAGGACAGCTCTGAAGTCAGACCCTCACCAACGAAAGCTCTGAAGCTCAGACCCTCACGAGGACAGCTCCTAAGCTCAGACCCTCACCGAGGACAGCTCTGAAGCTCTGACCCATCACCGAGGACAGCTCCTAAGCTCAGACCCTCACTGAGGACAGCTCTGAAGCTCTGACCCTCACAGAGGACAGCTTCTAAGCTCAGACCCTCACCGAGGACAGCTATGAAGCTCAGATTCTCACCGAAGAGAGCTCCTAAACTCAGACCCTCACCGAGGACAGCTCCTAAGCTCAGACCCTCACCGAGGACAGTCTGAAGCACAGACCCTCACCAAGGACAGCTCTGAAGCGCAGACCCTCACTGAGGACAGCTCCTAAGCTCAGACCCTCACCGAGGACAGCTCCTAAGCTCAGACCCTCACCGTGAACAGCTCCTAAGCTCAGACCCTCGCCAAGGACAACTCTAAAGCTCAGACCCTCACAGAGACCGCTCTAAAGCTCAAACCCTCACGAGGACAGCTCTGAAGCTCTGACCCTCACCAAGGACAGCTCTGAAGTCAGACCCTCACCAAGGACAGCTCTGAAGTCAGACCCTCACCAAGGACAGCTCGGACCATCACTGAGGACAGCTCTGAAGTCAGACCCTCACCAACGAAAGCTCTGAAGCTCAGACCCTCACTGAGGACAGCTCTGAAGTCAGACCCTCACGGAGAAAAAAGTCAGACCCTCACGGAGGACAGCTCTGAAGCTCTGACCCTCACCAAGGACAGCTCTGAAATCAGACCCTCACCGAGGACAGCTCCTAAGCTCAGACCCTCACCGAGGACAGTTCTGAAGCTCTGACCCTCACCAAGGACAGCTCTGAAGTAAGACCCTCACCAAGGACAGCTCTGAAGTCAGACCCTCACCATGGACAGCTCCTAAGCTCAGACCCTCACCGAGGACAGCTCCAAAGCTCTGACCCTCACCGAGGACAGCTCCTAAGCTCAGACCGACACCAAGGACAGCTCTGAAGCTCAGACCGACACCAAGGACAGCTCTGAAGCTCTGACCCTCAAAGACGACAGATCTGAAGTTCGGACCCTCACCAGAGACTGGTCTGAAGCTCAGGCCGCCACCAGCGAGGACAGCTATGAAGCTCAAACCCTAATCGAGGACAGCTCTGACCCTCATTGAGGACTGCTCTGACCCTCACAGAGGACAGATCTGATACCTCAAACCCTCACTGAGGACAGCTCTGAAGCTCAGACCCTCATGGAGGACAGCTCCAAAGCTCAGACTCTCTCCAAGGACATCTCTGTAGCTCAGACTCCCACCGAGGACAGCTCTGAAGCTCAAACCCACACAGAGAGCTCTGAAGCTCAAACCCTCACCGAGGACAGCTCTGAAGCTCAGACCCTTACAGAGGACAGCTCAAAAGCTCTGACCCTCACCTGTGAGAAGTTGGCCTGGTATATACTGTCCACAAGTTATAGTGGGCACCTTGCCCCAGTCCAAACAACCCCTTATTGATGATAGGTTAAAGACAACCTTTATTGAAAGCTATTCTAGTGGTAGATATGGAGAGCAGCCTTCAGGCTAAGTCTTGAAATAATGTAAAGCAGCTTGTTTTACCAGTCTATAATCTCTTGAGTGGCTAAATGAAAGGAGACCACACCAGGTATATATATAACATATATGTATTTATTCCTAAACACACCCCTCTAGACTCTTTATGAGGCTAGAGGCAAAAGCACATAAGTTACACTTCAAATATGACAGTAAATTAGCACAAATACACGTTAGGCCCTAGGGGCGGACCAAACCATATACTAAGAAAGTGGTATAAGAACCACGAGTTAACTAGACACAAGGTCTAGAGCCTGTAGAATCAATGGGACCCCAAGGAACCACCCAAGGTAGTGACACAGGGGACCTACGGGGGCCGTGTGCAGTGTGAGAACACAGCCGCGAGCTCTCTTTAGCTTCTATGGGGAAAGTTGTGGTTAGATTTTTAATGTTAAAGGACCCTTAGAAATGGACTGGGACCAAACCCTTTTGGACTTAGACAGTTCTAGGGTCAACACCCATGGGAGCACCGGAGTACTCGAGTTACCTCACCCAGGGAAGCCGGGTGCATAGGTGTCAAATGGTGTCGGGTTGCGTCGTCGTTTTCAATGGAAGCTGGCAAAGGAGTGCTGCTGCCGGAAAGATGCGAAGTGTCTGAAGAGATCTAAGCCTGTATCGGAGATGTGAAGAATCTGAAAGCAGAGGGGACAGAGTCTAGGTCACTTGCCAGTGACCAGGGGCACGACAGACGAATGCCCACCGATGTTGGGTGTTTCAGGTGAAAGAGGTGAAGCTTGACTCTTCAGCCACAAGGACCAGGAGGCGTCGAGGATAACCAAGAGCTGGATTCGATCTGTCTCACAAAGGATGTCGAGTGCTGCAGCATTGGTGCCCGGATTGGACACAACAAGCCTTGGCAACAGCAACCCACGCAGAAAGGAGAAAGATGCTTCTGTGCAGACCAGCAAGATCCTGGGGACTCCCCAGGCGATGGAGAGTCAGGGCACGTCTGGAGCAACCAGTGAAGCCCAATAAAAGTAAAGTTACCCTTCTCAGGGACCCACAAGTCGAAGGACAAGGGTTTGAGAAGGGACCTCAGGAGGAATCACAAAATGGCGGCCCACAGGTCACTCGGAGAGGCAGGCCAGCAATCTTCAGTGGATTCACTGCTTGGGGTCTGGGCTACAAGTAACCCAATGCACAGCCTCAAGGGATGTTGAGAAGCTATTGCACTAGCAAATTTGCACAGTGTCTAGAGGTTCCAGTTCCACGGTACCCACGAGGGCTACGGGTCTCAGCTTTGCTAGAGACTTGGTTCGGCCACCGGGACGTCTGGAAATCTACCTCTGGTGTTGCAAAGTCTTCGGCATCCAGCGGGAGCTTTGGAGATGCAGACCAGACAGATGCGTCTTTGGTGCCTGCCAAGCAAGGGAGTAACTCCTTTACCCCAAGGGAGATTCTTCAGTCATCTGGCGTTGAACAGATCATCGAAGGTCCAGGATTCAGTTTAAGAGTTTCGTCCAGGAATATCTAAAGTTCTGGTTACAGAGGTTCCTTCTTTATACCCAAGGAAAAGGGTTGTTCTAACTCAGGGGACCCACCTATGGGAGAGTTTGGAAAGAGGGGTGGCTACACCCATTTCCTTTGTCCAGTTTCACGCCAGAGCAAGGGCTGGTAGCCCCTGCAACCGGTTTGAACTGGACTATGCACAGCGACACCAAATGTGCCCCCAGTGCAGGACTTCAAAGCACTCTCAGAGTGCACCTACCCAGCCCCAATACATTAAAGCCTGCTTCGCAGGTGGTAACACCTCCCTGTGACAGGAAACCTATTGTCCAGGCCTCCCCTGTCGGAGTTTTGGTCAGCAGCAGGAGGCCAGACTTGTGCCTTTGGCTGCAGCATCCATTTTGTGATGCCAGGGCTCTTTTAAGCTGGTACCGGGTATACCAGTGCTGTCATGTTCCTCCCTCTAGAAGGGTGGGATCATACTCCCACATCAGTTACTGGTGTGGGGGTATGATTCCAAGGTGTTTGACACCAAACACAACACCATTCCGTGCAGCCAGTCCATAGTTAGCATTTACAGTTTGGTTATAATGCACTTAAGAGTATATGGTCAGGCTGCATCACAGACAACCCCGGAGAAGAGATTCCAAAGGCTGCAGAGGGGCTCTGCTCATGCATGGGCACCCTCTCACACAAAACCAAGCACCCTACCTTAAGGATTGATAAGGCCTGCCATAGGGGTGACTGATAGGTTTATATGTGCAGTGATAGGTGAGATATAGTGAACCTATATCTCTGTAAGGGGTGCATGCACCACCTTACCCAGGCTGCAGTAGCAGACCTGTGGTTTCATTTTGGAGGGCTTCCCAGGGGTGGCATAATACATGCTGCAGCCCCTGGTAGGCCTCTGGGGTACCTATGCCCTAGGTACATAGTATACCATATACTAGGGGCTTATAAGGACGCCTCAGAATCCAATCTATTGTGTACCTAAGGTACATGGAATCAATTTAGAGAAGAAGAAGCTAGGCTGGGGTCCTGAATAGCAGGGCCCCAGCCAGACTAAAGTCGAAAAACAGTGTTATAGCAGCAAAATGTGGGGAGTAACCATAAGAAGCAGATCCTACTTTCCTACATCACCAAGGACAGCTCTGAAGCTCAAACCCTCACAGACAGCTCTGAAGCTCAAACCCTCACTGAGGACAGTTCTGAAGTTCAGACCTTCACTGAGGACAGTTCTAAAGCTCTGCTCTTCACAGAGGGCGGCTCTGATGCTCCGATCTTCAAACAGAGATCTCCACCAAGGACAGCTCTGGGGTTAAGACCCTTACAGAAGACCGCTCTGAAGCTCAAACCTTCACAGAGGATAGATCTGAAGCTCAGACCTTCATAGAGGGTAACTTTGAAGCACAGACTCTTCAGATTCTCACTGAGGAGAGCAGCTCTGAAGCTTCAATACTCACTGAGAGACCCTCACAGAAGACACCTCTGAAGCTCAGACCTTCTTACAGCAGACAACCCAGGAACTCGGACCCAAAACATGGAAAGCTCTAAAGCTCAGACCCTTCAGATCTCCACAAAGGACAACTCCGTAGCTTAGACACTCAATGTGGACAGCTCAGACTTTCACCATGTACAGCTCTGAAGCGCAGGTCCTTACAGAGAGACCCTAGTCAAGAAGAGCTGCAAAGCTTAGAAATCCAGACATTCGCCAAGGACAGTTCTGAAGCATAGGAACTCACAGAAAACAGCTTTCAAGTTCAGACCCTAATCGAGAGACCGTCACTGAGGCAGCTCGAAAGCTAAGGCACTCATCATGCACAGATTTGAAACTGAGACCTTCACCAAGAGCCCCTCACCGAGGACACTTCTGAAGCTCAGACCCCCACTGAAGACAGCTCTGTAGTGGAGAGTTCTGAAACTCAGACCTTCACAGAGGGCAGCCATGAATCGCAGATGCTTCAGATCCTTGCCAAGGGCAGTTCCATTCAACCTTCGCCCAGAGACCCTCACTGTGGACAGCTCTGAAGCTCAGACCATCTCTTGTTGTGGATCTAAGTTTGGACTAGTTGTTTGTAGTCCTTGGTGAACAGCGGGAATTCAATTTTCTTTGAGTCGAGCTTCAGGGAAGTGCTGAATAGTCAAGTCTGAATGAGGTGCAAGCAGTGTCTGAGGCACTGGATGTCTGGAGCAGAGGAGACTTCAAATATAATTGTGTGTTATCAGTGTGGGTGAGGTTTCATGCTGTTGTCTGTGACTAGAGTTTCAAGGTGCTCCTTATACAGACTGGAGACGATAAAGACCAGACGCAATCTTGAAGGACTCCGTAGGTGACCGGGATCTTCTGGGACCATGCGGTGCCCAAGTGTATGAACTGGTGTCAGTGGATAGACAGGAGGAGAACCAATGAAGGATGCTTCCAATGAATCCCAGGTGAGACATAAGTGAGTGGATGAAGGTGGAAGAACTGACGGTGTCGAAGGAAGCAGAGAGGTCCAGCAGTATCAGGAGGCAGGGCTTACCTTGATCTGTGGTGAGGTGGCATTGAGTATGATCTGTGGGTAGCTGTCCCCATGGTGCAACCACAGTAGTTGTCATGCAGTGAAGTGTGAGAGAAGTGACCTCATGGTAACATACAGATATAGTGGGTGAGACGGGGAGGAGAGCAGCTTGATATAGAATTCAGAATTAGGTGAGTCAGCTACAGCTGTAAACATATTACAGTGTCTAAGGAGGTGCGAAGGTTGATGGAGTATGCCGGTTCCACGTTTCGCTCACTTGGCTGCAGATTTTAGTTTTGAGGGAGCAACTTGAATGAGTAATATAAGGCTACAAATGCCGCGCTGTGAGTGCGAAGGTTCGAATAGGGTACTGCCAATGTAGGACGTTGACCATTTCCAATTGACGACATTGAGTCACGACTTGCTGACGTTATTAAAAGATGTGCTGGTCTTCTACGCTAGCAAAGCTTTGTGAAAGGGTGGAACAAAACCCAACGAAACACGCTGCGATGACACTTGTAATGTTAAAAGGCTAGTATACTCAAACGGTGTAATAGTAGTGTCTTAGACAAAGTGTGCAGCGTGGACCAGCAAATACAGAAGCGGTGCTCTCTTCAACTGAAAATAACAACCATAAAAAATTTAAAAAACACAAATGCTGCCAATGCGGGCCCGGTTCGCTCAAAGGAAGGGAAGGCCAGAAAGTGGTGTTAAAAATAAAACACAACACGTCAGGGAGACCACATTCTTACTTGCTTTTAATGAGAAAATGTCAAGCAGCGCCTCAAATAATTCAAAGACAAGTGCCATTTCAACTGGCCAGAGCTCTCACTAGAAAACAGTCAGTTGGAGCCTAATGCTTAAATGCATGACACATAGGAAACTGTATATATGTTTTCTTTCAATACAAGTCAATGGGACCTAATCATGTGACAGGAACTTTTTACTTTCAACAAAATCTTATCTACTGAGCAGGGGGCAGGGTTTTCTCCTGAAGGAAGCTAGAGGTTCAAGAGGATAAGATAGCATTCATGAACACAATACTGAGTTCATTATTCTCCTAAAGTCTAAGCCTGGGCGGAGTTTGCGCATTTCCGCTACGCGGAACTTCACAAAGTGCAAAAAAAACTCTGCAGAGCTCCGCAAGCAGCGGAGTGCATTAGATAAATCCCGTTCACAGTGATTTTCAGTGCCAGGTGCTTGTCTGCACTGTGCAATCATCGCAAATGGCACCATGCACAGCGCAAGTGGGCGCTTCTTCCTTTCTGCCCTTCAAGTAGATTTTTACTCGAGCGGCAGCTTTCTAACGCAAACAGACAATTTCTCAACGCAAGCTGACCGCCTGCGTTGAGAAATCTCGCTGGGAGGTGGGTTTTCCTCGCTCGCGTGGCTAACTTGACATTGACGAATGTGAGCGAGGAAAAAAACTCTGCTCCACTACACGGGGCAGAGTTTTTCGGAACTCCGCGAACTCCACGTAACACAGACTGCGTAAAACTCCGTGAGAGGTGCAGAGTTCTCCACCTAGACTTATTAAAATCCTGCTTCTAGTTGCCAGCATGAAAAACAAGTTTACACTTTGATGAAATGTACTACTCTGAATGAAATGGCTTCTGGGCTACCAGAGCCATGAAACCTAGCAAGAACAGCTATATATGGCAGGATGGGTGGACCACAACTGTATGCATCCTGAAAGTCCTTCTTTTGGCAACCCCTCAGTCTGGTCCACTGCCTGGTGGCCAAGTCTCTGCTACTCCCTGTCTCTTCAGTCCATAAATTGAATGTTATTTTTTATTCCCAATTCTCTTTCACTCCCAACATTTAGAAATTGACCTCCACCTGCTGCTTCATTCAACATGACACCAAAAAGATCATCCCAGTTCTACCTGCTCATTACCAGAAAACTGTTATCCAAGGTCTTGTTCTTTCCTGCCTTGACTCTTGTAACTCGCTCCTTGTTGGACTCCTCCATACATGGTCGTCCATCTTCAAAGGGTTCAGAATGCGGCCGCCTAGCACGTTATGGGCCTGAACAGCTTCTCCTATATCTCATCCCATTTTAACTCTCTACATTGGCTTCCTATTAAACAAGGTTGTTTGTTCAAAGTCCCAGTCACAGGGCTCTTTAATCTACTTCCTCTAACTACTCCAAGCGCTATATTCCTTCTTGAGTCCTGTGCTGCAGTGCAGCCAACCCTTTGTCCATCCACAAGTTCTGTAAAACCCACTGAGGGGGCCGAGCCTTCTTGAATCATCAGCAAGACATGGATCTCTCTTCCTGGCTATCTTCCCTCCACTCAGTGTCTCATTACATTCCCCCAGCTGCTGAAAAGCATATCTTTTTTAACCCCTGGCGGGTAACTCCGCTCCGCCGACAGAGTTTGCAGATTTTTGCCTACTTCACGCTCCGTTCCAAATGCAGAGTTTAGGCAAAAACTCCTCTCCGTGGCGGAGCAGAGTTAGCCAGCCCCTCCACCCTCCCAAATTAACAAAAAAATAAAAAATGAGGCACTTACCTGCATGGCTGTGCGCATGCGCAAGACGCACAACGTAGTGATTTTTCATAGGAGAAGGACGGCGAGGAGCAGGAAGGAGAGCGGCCAGGCAGAGGAGGAGGCAGCCACGCAGGTCGCAGGTAAGTGCCTTCTTTTTTAATTTTTTATTAATTTGGGAGGGGGGAGGGAGCATAGCGTATTTCCACAGAGTTTATTTCAAACTCTATGGAAATACACGTAGAGGCACTATGCCTGCTACGCCCAGGCTTCCTTTTTTTAAACTAAAAAAACTCTGCATACGTCTCCTGCTCTCTGTGCCTAATTTGTAAAAAGAAAAAAAAAGGTTCCGGGCCCACATTTTTCTAAGAAGCCCGCCGGCGTGGGTGCAGCTGCCCAATGTCAGGGTTGCAGAATACAAAGGCTGTCTAGTCTGTATCTTACCTCATGCCTCTTTTATCCACCAGTTTACTCTTTCTGCCCACATATAACACTCTCATAGGGATTTTTGCCATCCTTGCTTTCTTCCTTTGCCACAACATTTCCATCTCTCTCGCGCCTCTTTTTCCCCTTTTCTGGATTTCACTCTCTTGTTCTGGGTCAAAATCTGATGATTAAAAATAACTTATGGTCCCTAAAAGAGAGTGCTGGTGGGTCCCACCTGCAAACACTTGCTCAAATTAAGCACTGCCTGCTACCTTCCTAGTCCCAGGACACCCTGTTGTTGGTAATTACATACTTCATCATCAACAACGCACACACTGCCAATCCAAACGGTAATCAATCACTGCTATCAAAGTTATGTGAATTTCAACTCTTAATAAAAGTAACACCCTAAAGTCACAAACAAAAGAAAGTTTACCAGCCAAATAACATGATGTCCCTAATTTCTTCTAAGTTGTTTGTTTTGTCACCATACAGTGCCTCTCAGGGTAATTATTCTTCAATTCATGGATGTTGGACCTGGCCCTTTTTGTGGGGTCATCCCTAAACTTTTTGCCTTCCTCCTGTATTTTTCCTGACCTGTTGTTGGCTGATTTATAACTCTGGGCACCTTACCACTGCTGATCAGTGCTAAGGTGCATATGCTCTCCCTATGGTAAAATGTATACATTGATTGGTGTCCATGTTTGGTTTATTTGGTTTACTGTCAGCCCCTAGTAAAGTGCACCAGGAGTGCCAGGGCTTGTAAATACAAATGCCGCTAGTGGGCTTGCAGCACTGGTTGTGCCACCCACAGAAGCGGCCTAGTAAAATGTGTCTAAAGGTCTGCCACTGCAGAACCTGCGCGCAGCCTGGTACCGTCGCGCTGAGTGCGCAAGTGACCCCACTTGCCAGTCCCTAAACCTTCCCTTAACTACATATTAGTCACCCCTCTGGTAGGCCCAAGGGCAGGGTGCATTGTAGGCATAAGGTAGGACATGCCCTGATGTGTGTGGCATGTCTTAATAGTGAATTACAGCCATTTTCGTTTTTCACTATTGAAGGCTACCTGCTCTCCATAGGCCAGAATGGGCTGCTGGAATTACTACACGCTGTAATCCCAGTGGACCTATAGAGCATGGTAGAAAGTCATGTTTAGTATGCCTGAACTCAGAATAATAAAATACTTCTTTTAGTAAAGTTTATTTTAATATCCTACGTTTGTAAATACTACTTGTAGAAAGTTAGTATTTACTGATCTGGCCATTCAGTCCGCCTCTGCGCTGTGTGTGTGTGTTCTGCCTAGCAACAGTAAGGAGCAGGGCTGGGGAATTCCAAGAGACAGGCTGGCTGCCAGGTGGTGGGTAGAGAGATTACACCAGGATGGGTGGGAGGAGTACACCTTTGACTCTGAATAGACCTGTACTCTGCCACCACAATGCTGGCTCCGCCCCCTGTGGAGCGGCTGATGTCTCTGCCCTGCTGCTGAAAGGAAAGAGCAGAGTCACCATAACAAAGTGCTCCAGAACTGGACTGAGCCAGGCCCAGGCCCCCTGGCGCTAAAGAACAAAAGACTTGCACTATAAAAGTAGGAGCCTGGCTCCTAAGAAATCAGATCCTGTTTGCGCCAAGAAGAAACTCTGCCTGAAGGAGAAGGACCTGGAGAAGCTGAAGGAGGAATACTGTCTCTCTGCCTGAAGAGACTGGCCTGCAGTGGGTGCCTGTCTGCTGGAAGGAGAAGGAAAGCCTGAAGAAAAAGACTTTAATTCAACTTGTGCCTTTACAAACAATCTCCAAGGGCTTGCGTGTGAACTTGCCCCCGGACCTGCGCCCCAGGAACAGTGGGCGCTACCTTCCTGACAGAAGAGGAGAAGTGCCTGGAAGTGATTCTACAAGCTGAACCTGGAGAACTGATGTAACCCCTGACCTCGCTGAGCAACGTGACTTCTGCTACTGGTGTGGCTGCGAACAACGTAAAGGCCTGACAGCCCGAGCAACGTGAACAACTGCCCCCTCGAGCCGTAGCTCGCAACGCAAGGAGGAGATCTACGAGTCTGAGTGCTGAGTCCCTGTGATCCCCGCCGGGTTATAGAGACCTTTGTCAAGACCTAATGGTGCCCTGGTTCGCTGCATACAGACGAAGCTAACAGCGTGCTGCGCTGTGACATCACCCCGAGGCTGCCCTCCGGCTTCTGCCCCCCTTCGCGGTGACCTGTGATCCGCCCGGACGCCCCGCGAAGCTTTGCCATCCCCGGGACATCGGAGACTGCAGCGCGACGCGGGACGCCTTGGTGCTGAACTACGAGGCCGCCCCGAACCCCCCCTTCACAGACTGCAAGATTCTGGTGAGTGTGCGCTGAAGCATACGGCCCGTACTCCCTTCCGTACGGACCGTACAACCATCAGGAGCGTCTGGTGTGTGAAGCCGTACCCGCCCGTATCATCCCCCAGTCTGGTGCGCTAGTACGGCTCGCACTTACTTGGATACGGACCGTACTGCCCGCTCAAAGTGCTTTGGAGAACCTTGTGTGGTGCTTTGACACGGACTGCCAGCGTCCAGATCGCACCAGCGCGGCCGCCTGTGTACGGCGCGTCCCCTCATCAGGTACGGACCGTACTGCATCAGAGAACCTTGCCGGTGCTCACGCGGGAAGCGTGGACCTTGGCAAGCGAGCTGGTTCGACGCGGGTTGACGTGGGTACGGCCCGTATGGTTCGAGGCCGGTAGACGCGTCCCTCACGCGAGAAGCGTGAGGAACGGCACGACGTGCTGGAAAAGCGGTACAAAGCATTTCTGAAGTCCTACGAGGCGCACAAACCCCCCAAAGAACTTATTTCAAGTAGAACTGTGCCATTTTAAGACCTGTGGGCTGCCCTTAAGTGTTTAAAAGTAACTGGATTGAGATTCGCTAAGAAAAACTGTATTTATGCAACCTGCCTGAAAGAAAACCTTTTATATAAAGAGTTATATTTTGGATAAATACAGCCTTGTGTCTTTGTGTGGTGGGGTGGTGATTATTGTGTGGGACAACTTGAACGCTTAACCTACATGCCCTCTGGAAATTTAGCCTGACTGCTCGCGCCACGTTACCTAGAGGGTGAGCAGGGGTTATTTTTAAAGAGGTGATCCTTTGCCCTGACTTAGATGAAAAGGGTCCCTGCTTGTCGCAAGTGCATACCTGCGCCAACCAGAGACCCCGGATTCTAACATTGGTGGCAGCGGTGCGGATTTACGGATTTGCGTTCTTGGTGTCTGCGCAGTGATTGCTAACCATTGCACAGTAGACGGTCCAGTAGCTTAAGCCACAGAACTTTTTATGATTTAATTTCGCCTGCCAAGAAAAGATCCCTTGCGTTGAAGCCATGCCGGGCTCAAACAGCACAGCATCTGAAGCTTCTGAGATGGAATGGGAGTGGGATGCGTCAAAACTGGACAACTACACAAAAAAGCAACTCAGGTACTTTTGCAAGAAGTTCAAGGTTCCGCATGCAGGATGCAGGAACAAGAAAGATCTCTACAAGGCGCTGAAAGCCTGGATGGAGTCAAAGAATGCAACTGATCAGATTGTGTTAGTGGAACCAGCAGAGAGCATCCACAGCTTTGGCAGAAACCTGTCGCCAGGGGAGCTGTCAGACAGACAGGCCGCAAGAGAACAAGAGTTCACTTTGGCGAAACTGGAACTGGCTCTGGAAGAAAAGAAGCTGGCTCTTGAAGAAAAGAAAATGCAAATGGAGCATGACTTCAGAATGAAGAAATATGATATGGAGCTCGGGAGGCTTGAGGCCATGAGTGTCTCAGCCCAGCAACCAGAAAGGTGCGTAGCTCAGTGATGGAGCTTTTCTGAGTGGGAGGAGGAATCCAGCTCAGATGGTGGCAGCAATAGTGAATATTTTAGTGCTGAAAGAGTAGTACGCACACCCAGAGATGTGGCGCCTGACTTGAGGGAGGGGGTTAACATACACCAGGAGGTTCAAGGGCATGAGGTAGCTCCAGTAGTGCGCAGTATCCCTGAAGGGAATAGGGTGACTGGCGCAGGGGTTCATGGTCCTTGTGGCGGGAGGGACACTCTACTGACTCTAGATGAGAGGCGCAGGGAGAGGGGTTCCCCCAAAATTGAAGTCCTGGTGGGTGAGTGTGAAGACCGCCCGGAAGAGTGTGGGTTGTGTGACAGAGACAGTCAGATACTGTCTTGCCAGTCTCATGAGAGTGGTGTGGAGTATGTGTGTGAGGCACTGGATGGTCAGGTGAAGGATAGTTTGGTTAACCCTGCTAGGGGGCTGTGTGATCCAATTGTGGGAGAGAATATTTTAAGTCCCTGTTTTCCAGAGCTAGGCCAACACCTATTGGAGGGTGAGTTCCCTGACCGTAGGGAACTCACATTGGAGGCAGACCTTTTGGTGGATTGCAGAGGGGGAGAGGCATTGGGGAGTGACCCCGTGGGGAGTGGCTCAGGTATCTTCCAACCTAGAGTGGTGGAAGGAGTGCAGAGTAGCCCAGCTAGGTCCCATGGTAGTGGGAGTGGTGTAGGGACTTACGTCCTGTCTCAATGGAGAAGGAGTGAGTGCGGGGCTGCGTGCCCCCAGGTGCCCGAAACCCAGTCTCAGAGCCTGGATGATTCTTTAAGAGAACACCAGGCGGGGAGCCTAGGCTGTCCTGATGGGCCGCCCGTTGAGTGGGATCCCCTAGTGTCTGGTGAGCTGGGAGTGTCTGTAATCGGACCTCCATCAGTTCTGGTGTCTGGCGGTACCGCTCCAGTTGGGAGGGTACAGAAGTCCAGATTGAGGGGTGAGAGGGGGAAAGAGTCCCCAGTGGAGAAGCCAGTGGGTCAGGGGCCAGCCAGAAGGGCTGTGTCACCAGTGAAGGACCATGGTGACACCACTTCTGTCCTGGGGGATCTCCAGGCACTGTCAGATGGACAGGGGTCAGGAGATCAGCGCCAGGCAGACTGTCGCATGACACATGAGTTATGTGTCACCCTCAGGGGGGGCATGCGTGCTCCCCGGGAAGTCCGGGTGCGCCAGGCGAGCGTTCAACCGCATGGGTGGGTCCCAGGGTTGGGAAGCCAGGTTCAGGGGTTGTCTGACCTGGAGGGTGGGACTACTGTAATCAGTGTCCTGACCCAAGTTGCTTCTAGGGGTACCACTCCAGTTGGGAGTGGGCAGTACTCTGGAAGGGGGTGCAGAGGGAGGGAGTCCTCGCCTCTGACCCCGGTGCAGCCTGAGGGTTTAGACCCTAGACTGGAGAGCCAGGGTCAGGTGTTGTCTGACCTGGAGGGAGGGATATCGGTAATCAGTGTCCCTACCAGTCTGTCTTCTAGGTGTACCACTCCAGGTGGGAGGGTACAGCCATCTGGAAGGGGGTGCAGAGGGAGGGAGTCCTCGCCTCTGACCCCGGCTCAACTGAAGGGTTTAGACCCTAGGTTGGAGGGCCAGGTTCAGGGTGTCCCCCCTGACCTGGACGCCCAGTTGCAGGATAGAACCCCTGAACTGGTGGGCGAATTGCACAGGACACCTGCCACAGGTGCCCTGGCATTTCTGGAAGGGGGTACCACTCCAGGTGGGAGGGTACAGAGCCCCAAGGAGGAGGACCGGGTGTGGGAGAGGCCACCCCAGTCTTTGGTCCAGCTGCCGGGTACAGGCCTGGGGCTGGTGGGTCAGTGCCAGGATGTCATACCTGACCTGACAAGGGGGAGAATGGACAAAGGGTGCCAAGCACCTGGGGCTACTGCCCCCCGCTCCCTGGCGCCACCGAGGATTGAGAGCCCTGAGAGGCATACGGCCTGGGTCTCATCCTTGACTACTGTCATTGGCCACTGTAGCATTTTGCTGTCTGTCTGTTGGGACACACCTGTGGGCCAGTTAAGGTTAGGTGCTGCGCAGGTGGTGTCCACAGGTGAGGAGAAGGGTTCCCCATGGATTGGCTTGGTGGGCCCTGAGAGTATGGACAAAGGGAGTCCAATAGGTTCAGATTGGCATAGAACTGGAGTCTGCCCCTGCAGTTGCGGGCCAGGTCCTTGTTCTATCGCCCCAAGCAGGGAAGACCATCACGGTGGTGATTGGTCTACCCTGCGTTTTGGCTGGAAGGGGGTTGTGTTGGACCTGGCCCTTTTTGTGGGGTCATCCCTAAACTTTTTGCCTTCCTCCTGTATTTTTCCTGACCTGTTGTTGGCTGATTTATGACTCTGGGCACCTTACCACTGCTGATCAGTGCTAAGGTGCATATGCTCCCCCTATGGTAAAATGTATATATTGATTGGTGTCCATGATTGGTTTATTTGGTTTACTGTCAGCCCCTAGTAAAGTGCACCAGGAGTGCCAGGGCTTGTAAATACAAATGCCGCTAGTGGGCTTGCAGCACTGGTTGTGCCACCCACAGAAGCGGCCTAGTAAAATGTGTCTAAAGGTCTGCCACTGCAGAACCTGCGCGCGGCCTGGTACCGTCGCGCTGACTGCGCAAGTGCCCCCACTTGCCAGTCCCTAAACCTTCCCTTAACTACATATTAGTCACCCTCTGGTAGGCCCAAGGGCAGGGTGCATTGTAGGCATAAGGTAGGACATGCCCTGATGTGTGTGGCATGTCTTAATAGTGAATTACAGCCATTTTCGTTTTTCACTATTGAAGGCTACCTGCTCTCCATAGGCCAGAATGGGCTGCTGGAATTACTACACCCTGTAATCCCAGTGGACTCGTAGAGCATGGTAGAAAGTCATGTTTAGTATGCCTGAACTCAGAATAATAAAATACTTCTTTTAGTAAAGTTTATTTTAATATCCTACGTTTGTAAATACTACTTTTAGAAAGTTAGTATTTACTGATCAGGCCATTCAGTCCGCCTCTGCGCTGTGTGTGTGTGTTCTGCCTAGCAACAGTAAGGAGCAGGGCTGGGGAATTCCAAGAGACAGGCTGGCTGCCAGGTGGTGGGTAGAGAGATTACACCAGGATGGGTGGGAGGAGTACACCTTGACTCTTGAATAGACCTGTGCCCTGCCAGCACAAAGCCGGCTCCGCCCCCTGTGGAGCGGCTGATGTCTCTGCCCTGCTGCTGAAAGGAAAGAGCAGAGTCACCATAACAAAGTGCTCCAGAACTGGACTGAGCCAGGCCCAGGCCCCCTGGCGCTAAAGAACAAAAGACTTGCACTATACAAGTAGGAGCCTGGCTCCTAAGAAATCAGATCCTGTTTGCGCCAAGAAGAAACTCTGCCTGAAGGAGAAGGACCTGGAGAAGCTGAAGGAGGAATACTGTCTCTCTGCCTGAAGAGACTGGCCTGCAGTGGGTGCCTGTCTGCTGGAAGGAGAAGGAAAGCCTGAAGAAAAAGACTTTAATTCAACTTGTGCCTTTACAAACAATCTCCAAGGGCTTGCGTGTGAACTTGCCCCCTGACCTGCGCCCCAGGAACAGTGGGCGCTACCTTCCTGACAGAAGAGGAGAAGTTCCTGGAAGTGATTCTACAAGCTGACCCTGGAGAACTGATGTAACCCCTGACCTCGCTGAGCAACGCGACTTCTGCTACTGGTGTGGCTGCGAACAACGCAAAGGCCTGACAACCCGAGCAACGTGAACAACTGCCCCCTCGAGCCGTAGCTCGCAACGCAAGGAGGAGATCTACGAGTCTGAGCGCTGAGTCCCTGTGATCCCCGCCGGGTTATAGAGACCTTTGTCAAGACCTAATGGTGCCCTGGTTCGCTGCATACAGACGAAGCTAACAGCGCGCTGCGCTATGACATCACCCCGAGGCTGCCCTCCGGCTTCTGCCCCCCTTCGCGATGACCTGTGACCCGCCCGGACGCCCCGCGAAGCTTTGCCATCCCCGGGACATCGGAGACTGCAGCGCGAAGCGGGACCCCTTGGTGCTGAACTACGAGGCCGCCCCGAACCACCCCTTCACAGACTGCAAGATTCTGGTGAGTGTGCGCTGAAGCATACGGCCCGTACTCCCTTCCGTACGGACCGTACAACCATCAGGAGCGTCTGGTGTGTGAAGCCGTACCCGCCCGTATCATCCCCCAGTCTGGTGCGCTAGTACGGCTCGCATTTACTTGGATACGGACCGTACTGCCCGCTCAAAGTGCTTTGGAGAACCTTGTGTGGTGCTTTGACACGGACTGCCAGCGTCCAGATCGCACCAGCGCGGCCGCCTGTGTACGGCGCGTCCCCTCATCAGGTACGGACCGTACTGCATCAGAGAACCTTGCCGGTGCTCACGCGGGAAGCGTGGAGCTTGGCAAGCGAGCTGGTTCGACGCGGGTTGACGTGGGTACGGCCCGTATGGTTCGAGGCCGGTAGACGCGTCCCTCACGCGAGAAGCGTGAGGAACGGCACGACGTGCTGGAAAAGCGGTACAAAGCATTTCTGAAGTCCTACGAGGGGCACAAACCCCCCAAAGAACTTATTTCAAGTAGAACTGTGCCATTTTAAGACCTGTGGGCTGCCCTTAAGTATTTAAAAGTAACTGGATTGAGATTCGCTAAGAAAAACTGTATTTATGCAACCTGCCTGAAAGAAAACCTTTTATATAAAGAGTTATATTTTGGATAAATACAGCCTTGTGTCTTTGTGTGGTGGGGTGGTGATTATTGTGTGGGACAACTTGAACGCTTAACCTACATGCCCTCTGGAAATTTAGCCTGACTGCTCGCGCCACGTTACCTAGAGGGTGAGCAGGGGTTATTTTTAAAGAGGTGATCCTTTGCCCTGACTTAGATGAAAAGGGTCCCTGCTTGTCGCAAGTGCATACCTGCGCCAACCAGAGACCCCGGATTCTAACAATGGACTTCGCTTGTAGGACAAAAGCCGTCATGAGGAGTAGAAGGAAGTGAATGTTCATAATTTGTGCATGTGGAGGGAAGGGCGTGGCTTGAATCCGTAGGAGGATATCCACTTGCTAACGCAGCTCTGCGGCTGCCGGAGAGGACCGTCAGCCTCTGGGCGGCTTTTTTTTTCTTCTCTATTATGGAGCCCTTATGAGAGGCAGCAATGTTGTAGGAAATCCTTGCCCCTCATCCTGAGCCATCCCACGCCTGACAGTGGCGGCTCTATTGATTTGTCTCATCATGGCTGCGGGCACACTGACTGGGTGAGTCGCGTCTGCCATTTTGTGCCTCCAGCCGAGGCAAGTCTACGGCACTTCACCTGAAGAGGGCTCTTTGCTGGCTGTGACCTATTCTACCTAAAACCCCTCCCAGACGGGCGAGTGCCCTCGAGCTCCCCGGCCGATAATGCCCCCCACCTTTCTTTGCAGTAACAGATGAAACAAGCCTTGATGGTGCAAATCGCAGCAGCTTAAGTTTATTCACATATTAACTTAGGAAAACACAGCCCAAGTTTAAACATGCATCACTTCATCATTGCTCCAAATTGCCTGTAGGTCAAGTCCAGTAGTGGTACTTAGTCCATAACAGCACCTTGTGACAGCGCCCTGAGCGAATACCAGCCAGTGTCTAGCACCTCTCCTGCAGCTTCCAGGCTACACCTTGCTGCCAAATGGTGTGGGTGACCCTCATGCCTGACCCAGGCTGCATGTGCTGTGACCACCCTCTGCTGACCCATAGCCTTCTCCCCGTGCCCCTCCATAAGGCATCTCAAGGGCACGTGTTTGAGCAGCTCCACCATTGGCTATTGCGCTCCTTCTGCTGTCCCTTTGTGCTATCCCCACCTTGCCTGAGCCACCATAATCCGTTGCTGCAACACCAGCTTTCTCGGTGTGGGTGGGTGGGTCAACGGCGAAGGCACATGACTTCGGGGGGGTGGGGGGATACCCTTTTATCCTTAAGGCACACTCAGGGGGTATCCCTGCCGATTGGTGGCTTCAAACCAAGCTGGCCAATTGGTGCCTGGCATTTTCCCGGGCTCAGCTGCTGCCCGCTCTCGTTTCCGTCCCCGGTAGGGGTTTGTCGCGGGCCCTCACCAGCCCTGCTGCGCCTCCCCAGCCCATGTGCTTTCTACAGGTATCCCATCTCAACTTTCATGGACTTTATGATTTTTAATATTTTTTTGCCACAACAATAATACTTCAGTCATGTTGTATTTCAGTTTTGTTCTTTTTTATTAGTTTTCTTTTCACCTTCAAATCTGAAATATTATCGCCCTGCCTCTTTATGCATTAAATTCCCCCTTTTGATTTTTCTGGCACTATGCCTGTGGAGTTTTTGAATCTATTCTATTTCAGTCATATTCCAACAAGAAATACACCTAGGTGCAATCTATGGGGAAAATGGGGAATTTCAGATTTAACTCACCTCCTACAGCATTGTAATCCAATACTTCTACATTCTCTGACTCTAATCTAATCTCTACTTTACTGAATGACCTGGAAAACCCAGAGCCTACATTTCAAAGCTCTTCACTAACATCTACTTCATCGGTCGCTCATCCTCTGCTTGCTCCTTCTTCTTCTAGATCTGGACCAAAGCTACGTGGCACCTCCACTCTCTCTTCACGTAAAAGAGTTAAAATGAGATCCTCCTTCACCAGGGAAGACTTCTTCTATCTCCATGGAGCTCACTTTGGAGGAAATACACGCCCTTAAACCATATCTGGAAGAAGAATTTACACTTGCAAATATTGGGTGATAAATGGTCTTTATTTGATAATAAGATCACTAAAGTGGAACAAAAATCTGGACTCTTAGAAGACCCCTCTCAACAAATTACATTCCAACAATATGAGGTTCTTCAACTAAAGAAGCAAACTGGAGATTTTGAAAATCGAAGTCGTGAAATGACCTTCATAATTATGGATTAGTGGAGGACTTGAAAGGGTCAGACCCTATTTCCTTTTTCAATCTTTCATTCCCAAGGTTCTTGGAATGCCAGATACTACATCTTTAAATATTCAGCAGGCTCACAGACCTGGTCACGCTCCTCAAACTGTGCCATCTTCTCAGAAACCCAGAGGTGTCATCATTTTCTTCTGGAATATACAGACTCGTTGATGGTTCTTGGAGCAGCTAAGAAATAAAGGTTGAATTTCCTGACTTGGCTCTGTCTTATTCTTTTCACAGTTCTTAGCCGAAGCTACTACTGTTTAAAGTCACTTATAAAAATAGGACTTCAACATATGAAGACCCAGCTCTTCTACTGAAATATATAGACAGTTACAGAAAAGATACTATGTCTATGACACAACTTTCTACTATTAATTAATGAATATCTTATGCATCCATGATTTTGTTGATGTCCTTTTTCTTATGCATAATCACTCACGTAACACAGATGTGCATTTTTCTTTTTTTCCATTCCTTTAGCTGTTTCACCTTGCCTCACTGCAGTCTACCTACATCCGTCTGTGTGGTTTGGCCTCCCTCTCTGATATGTCCTGGTGTTCCTTATGTGGTCTCACCATCCTCAGCTCTTTATTAGATATGCTTATGTTCCTCATGGTCTCTGTTTATCTACAGCTATATCTTGTTCTTTTTCGCTACTCTGCTCTTCTTTTACTTTCTTTTTACTTCATTCATTTTATCTTATAAACAACTATGGCTTGTTAAAATATTTCATGTATGTTTTGATATGTAAATGTAGCTTGCATTTTCAACTAAGATGTGTAGAATTGATTTACTTTCATGTTGATTCCTAATTGTCACTAAGGGGCCGATTACGATCTCATTAGGAAGGTCTCCAAATGGGAATCGGAAGAAGCAAATTCGATTTGGAGGCTATGTTTCTGACCGAATCTTCCCCCGTACCGAACGACCAAGTACGAGGCGAAGATGTCGTCCGCGTCGACCGAATTGGTTCCGAACCTGATCCTGTCAGTCTGAGTGGTTCAGAGCCAAATCGTGCTGTGTAATGGGGCCGGCTTCCAAACGAGCGAGTACGATGCCCTATTCTGACAGCCGTACCGACTCGGTTTTGGCCAGACGAAAAGGCTTTGGCAACCAGACTTTGGAGGGCCATAAAAGGCCCCCCTTCACCCGGGGCCAACCAAATCGGTTGTGGGGGTGTGCCCATGGGTCCCCCTGATCCAAGCATGTACAATGTATCGTGCACAGTGCGATGTCCACCACAGGTTGTATGCTTTTCCCCACCCATCCCATTTTGCTATGGGAGCCTAGCGAGATTGAAATAGGCATGTAAGAGTCATCTCATGGAATGTTAAGGGATTGAATTCGCCAATTAAGAAACAGAGATTTCCTTCCTATCTATTCAAGCTAAATGCTGATGATGTTGCTTATTTACAGAAAGCATATATTGTTGCTCCAGAAGGTTTAAAATTGAAGATCATTTTTTCTTCACCAGGGTCAGGGAAGAGAAATGGTGTAATTATTCTTTGTCATGAATCTCACAATCTTAATTTAATATTTCAAGACTCTCTTACAGAAGGGAGATGGGTTGAGGTGAAATTGCCAATTAATCAAATTTCTCTCTCACTTTTTAAAAACTTTGCATTGACTCCACCAGATATTAGGTTTTGAGAATCTCCTTCACATAAATTGATGTCCACTGTGGATGATGACATCATTTTTGGTGGTGATTGCAATCTAGTTATAGATCTACTTATAGATCGCAAATCTACAGTCAACTTTGTTTCAATACGGATAAACAGCTTACTCCATCGATGGAACTGCCTCTATGAAACATAGGTCCCTAGTGGATCCCATTATGAGAGATTATACCCTTTTCTCTCCTATACATTTCTCCCAATCGAGAATTGACCACTTGTTTCTTTCTACATTTTTATTACAACATATATTACAAACTGAAATTGGCTCTCTACTAATTTCTGATCATTCCCCTGCCACTCTGGATTTAGATCCAAAGGCACTAGAAGGTGGCGCTTTAATACATCTCTGCTATTAGACTCATCTTTCTTTCACTGGTCTTCTGAGGATTTCATCCATGAATTATTTACAACAAAGGCACCTCCTGAACTCTCCCCTCATATTATTTGTGACACCTTTAAGGCTAGAGCTAGAGATTTGATTATTTCCTTAGTTTCTAAAAGAGGAAAATAACCTCTCAGAAGTCACTATACGTCCTGCAGCAAATTAGAACACCGAAACAGCTCTATTTCACTACTAAACGTAAAGTTCACTTGGATGATTCCATCAAAGCAGAATTCCAATTTCACAAACTCTCCACCGAAAAAGCTGCTGCATATTTACATAAATCCAATGCTACGTACCATGGAGGCCAGAATAGAAGGGGTAAATCACTACCTAATTATTAATTTAAAAAGATAGAGTTAAGATAGAATTCATCCTACAGGATGACTCCTCTCCTATTTTCAAAGATGCTGACATTTCAGAAGAATTTATAAAATATTATTAAAATCTCTATACCCCAGAGTCAATCCTTCAATGAGAGGCCAGTCGGGGGCGGTCCTACTGTCATCATCACCGGGCCCTACGTTTTAATTTACACCAACCCTCTTTTGAAGAAGTTTCCAAAACTCGTTGAATTCCTGTTTACTAGTTTTTCACTTTTGACTGTAAGTTTTAAATGATACTGTATTTATACTAATAGTATATGTTTTTTACACTCCTATTTGACTATTTATCTTTAAATGTTCTTAATACATCTATATAATTATTATAATTTTCTACTATTCGCCATGTTTAAAGCTTTTTATTTTATTATCTTATTTTCTCTTTCATTTTTCTAATTTTTCTTTATTTTATAGATTTACTTAGCATCATTTTCTCTAGATTAACTTGCTATATTGCTATTAATTATAAGAGTATCTGAATCCACTGTTACTGTAATATTCTACAAGTTTTTCTACCTATTGGTGTGAATTCTTTAATAAAAGTTTCTTTTTTTAAACTTAAATTTTTTTTTTGCATGCCTATCTTTTGTATCCATTCTATTTTTGGCTTATTATAGTAATACCAATAAATGTTGTTCCAAAGGCACAAGCTGCTGCAAGATATTGAAATAAACAAAGACCATTTTGTAGCCCTTTACAATGTACTTTCCTACCTTCACCTAAATTGAACACAATTCAAAAATTTGCTGAGTGAAACAGCACTGGATGTAACTGAAGCCACCAACACACAACATTAATGAGTGGAGGACTGAGAATGTGGAGACCAGAAAGCAAGGACAAAGGGAATAAATAGCATGGCGGCTTAGAGGACAAGTAGACGCTGGGTGAAAGGTCAAGGCGTGAAGGTGACGGAGATGTTGGAAAACAGAGGCGCAAGGAGAGAAAGAGGGAAATAGAGTAGCCGCACAACAAGGTCTGGAACTAGCAGTGGAAGGATACATCATCCAATTGAAACACTGTGAGAACAAAATGCTCCTGAGCCGGACAAACACAAACATAGGGAGGAAGGTCATGGAATCAGGAGCAGGGAAGTGACATGGGCAACAAAGCCATCCAATCAGGGGCAAGAGGTTGACCAAAAGCAACTCTATGTGTAGGGAACAATAGATGTCCAACAGACGACCTAATGAGGTTAACTCAAACGGTAAAGACATGTATTTCATGTGTACCCTTTCGAAAATGGAATGTTACCTTTGAATACAAAGCATAACACATAGGTAATACAGGTTGGTGAAATCTGGGATCATTGAGCAATGCAAAGAAATGTTGTATTCAAGTGAAAAAACATGCAAGGATTATCTGGGAATTCCCTTCTGATTGAACGGACAGTGCATGCAACGCGTGTGAAACATAGAATGGAAATCTACGTTTTATTCTAAGCAGATTGTTTATCGCAGCAACCTAAGCATTTGAATACAAATTGCTATAGATAGAAACAGTTACACAGTTAACGAGCTTCTGTCTATTAGGATTAGAGATTATGGAGCTGATGGGTTGTGGATGTTTAATATACACACCACACTGTTGGTGGGGCCTGTAGAGAACTAGAGTGTGGGTGAGGTCTGCAGTGACCAGACTGTTGGTGGGGCCTGTAGAGAACTAGAGTGTGTGAGGTCTGCAGAAACCACACTGTTGGTGGGGCCTGTAGAGAACTTGAGTGTGTGTGAGGTCTGCAGAGACCAGACTGTTGGTGGGGCCTGTAGAGAACGAGAGTGAGTGTGAGGTCTGCAGAGACCAGACTGTTGGTGGGGCCTGTAGAGAACTAGAGTGTGTGTGAGGTCTGCAGAGACCAGACTGTTGGTGGGGCCTGTAGAGAACTAGAGTGTGTGTGAGGTCTGCAGAGACCAGACTGTTGGTGGAGCCTGTAGAGAACTAGAGTGAGTGTGAGGTCTACAGAGACCACACTGTTGGTGGGGCCTGTAGAGAACTAGAGTGTGTGTGAGGTCTGCAGAGACCACACTGTTGGTGGGGCCTGTAGAGAACTAGAGTGTGTGTGAGGTCTGCAGAGACCACACTGTTGGTGGGGCCTGTAGAGAACTAGAGTGAGTGTGAGGTCTGCAGAGACCACAGTGTTGGTGGGGCCTGTAGAGAACTAGAGTGTGTGTGAGGTCTGCAGAGACCAGACTGTTTGGGGGGCCTGGAGAGAACTAGAGCATGTGTGAGGTCTGCAGAGACCAGACTGTTGGTGGGGCCTGTAGAGAACTAGAGTGTGTGTGAGGTCTGCAGAGACCAGACTGTTGGTGGGGCCTGTAGAGAACTAGAGTGTGTGTGAGGTCTGCAGAGACCAGACTGTTGGTGGGGCCTGTAGAGAACTAGAGTGTGTGTGAGGCCTGCGGAGACCAGACTGTGGGTGGAATCTGCAGAGACTAGACTGTGGGAGAGGCCTGCAGACACCAGACTGTGTGTGGGAGGCCTTCAGACACCAGGCTGTGTGTAGAGCCTGCAGAGACCAAAGTGGAGGTGGCCCCTGCCAAGACTAGACTGTGTGTGAGGCCTTCAGACACCAGACTGTGTGTGAGGCCTGCAGACACCAAACTGTGGGTGGAGTCTGCAGAGACCAGACTGTGAGAGACCGGTCTGCAGAGACCAGACTGTGGGTGGAGTCTGCAGAGACTAGACTGTGGGAGAGGCCTGCAGAGACCAGCGTGTGTGTGAGGTCAGTAGAGAGCAGACTGTGGGTGGAGTCTGCAGAGACCAGACTGTTGTGGGGCCTGCAGAAATCAAAGTGGTGGCGGACCCTTCCAAGACTATACTGTGTGTGAGGTCTTCAGAGATCAGACTGTATGTGAGGTATATAGAAACCAGACTGTGGATTGAAATTGCTGAGACCAGACTGTGTGTGAGTTCTGCAGAGACCAGACTGTGGGTGGAGTCTGTAGAGACTAGACTGGAAGAGGCCTGCAGAGACCAGACTGTGGGAGAGGCCTGCAGAGACCAGACTGTGTGTGATGTCTGCAGAGACCAGACTGTGTGTGAGGTCTGCAGAGACCAGACTGCGTGTGAGGTCTGCAGAGACCAGGCTGTGGGTGGAGTCTGTGGAGACCAGACTGTGGGTGGAGCCTGCAGAGACTAGACTGTGTGTAGAGTCTGCAGAGACCAGACTGTGGGTGGAGTCTGCAGAGACTAGACTGCGGGAGAGGCCTGCAGACTCCAGATAGTGTGGATATCGCCGTTTTCCATGGTAGAAAACGGCGATATCCTAGATGATAGGGGCTGTGGTTTTAGCCACAGAATCCACCCCCCATGTTAAGTATGCCTTAGTCAGGAATTTAACAGACGTTAAATTCCTGCGTTAAGGCAAACTTAACGCGATTTTAAAAATCGCTACTCTTCCTTGTTAATATCGCGAAGCTGCCTTTGCGATATTTTCCCTGGTCGCTTTCACAGCCACGCCTACTTTGCATCTCATTAGCGATGCAAAGTTAGGCGTGCTGGAAACAGGCGCTAAGTAAGCAAAACACGCGATAGTGTGTCTTTGCTGATAAGGCAATGAAATTATCGCGGCTTTTCGCCCGAAAACGGACGCAAAAGCGGCGATAATTTCATAGCGCCGCCTTGATAATATACCCCTTTGTCCTTTTCTATCTCGGCATGAATGGCACTGTGCTAATCCTATGCCTAAAGACTTTGATAGAAAAACAGACCTTTGAGGTGAGCAGATCTAGAGTGTCGCTGGTGTTGAGAGTGCTCTAACAGGAGCTGCTTTCCACCTAAACTTGAGAACTACCCAGAGTTCTCTGCTTTTTTTTACATAATTTATGCGTCACTCTGCCTGAAAGGGTATTGTTTTGATATATATATATTACCTTCTGGCGGTCGCCAGTAGGTAGTTATAGTTAGGACCTATTATCCATAGGAAAATCATAACATTCTTTTCCCAATAACTTTGGCGTCGGTTGACGAATCTTCGCAAAATTTTCAAAACTCGTGTGGCGCTCCGGTCAGCTCCTATCTTGAAAGTTTTGGGGTGATTCGGCAAGCGGGGACTAAGATAAAAGGGGGTCCCAAAACGTGTTTTCTCCATGTTAATTCCCATAGGAAACTTTAGACACGGCTACAGCCCGAACTGCTGAACGGAATTACACCAAATTTGGCGAAAAGGTAGCCCTTGGTTCAGAAAGATCCCTTTTTGTTAAATGGTGTAAATCTGCTCTGTAGTTCATGAGAAATTAGAAAAAGAAAAAGTTTCAATATCTGGGAGAAGCCTAACGACAAATCTCATCGTGAGATCTGATTGGCTGTCAGCACTTCATCCTGGAATTGCTGGCAGCCATCTTGGGACCAATATACATGATAGCACCCCATTGAAATGCATTGTAGTGAATCGAATATTTTGAGGGTTACCAAAAGGAGAACTATAAAGGGTGATAACAGACTTTAGTTACATTAGAATTCATTTGTTGATGGTACCATACTAATTTCAGGAATTGTGGTGTGTTCTAAGGTGATTTTACCCTGTGAAAAACCTTCTGCTGGGATATCATGAATCATGTTTGAGAGAAAACTGAAGCTAAAATGAGAGCATATTTTCTGTAAATTCACATTATCTGTCTCAGTCATGTGAGAATGAAATCTGTCATTCTCAGTAAATCATGTACATCCAACAAGGGCAGAGACTGCCAGTTGATTCCTTTGTGTTCTACTGCAGCTTCCCAGAGTGTTCTAAAGAACAACTAGAGGGCTAACAGCCTTACTTATGACAAAATTATGGCACACCTGAAGCCATCTCGATTGGAATAAAGTGGTAACTGTTAAAATATTTAATTTAAAAAGGAACAAAATGAGGGGGTTCATTTTGTCATAGAAATTATGGTTAGTGCTGTAGAAAGAAAAATTAGGACATGTTTTAAGTGAGATCTCAAATATCTTCCTGTTATATTTCAACAGGAGCAGCCTGTCAGTTGATGCCTTTGTGCTCTACTGCAGCTTCCCAGTGTGTTCTAAAGAACAACTAGAGAGCTAAAAGTCTTACTTATGACAAAATTATAGCACACATGAAGCCATCTTGATTGGAATAGACTGGTAACACTTAAAACATTTAATTTAAAAAGGAACAAAATAAGGGGGTTCATTTTGCCATAGCAATTATGGTTAGTGCCGCAGAAAGAAAATTTAGGGCATGTTTGAGATCTCAAATCCTCTTCTATTTCATTTGAAAATTCTGACATGCAGACTGAAGCAATCACTTTCAATACCAGCAGTAGACTCCCAGTTAACTCCCTGGTGAGCAGTAGCTTTACTTTACTTTACTGCTTTACTACAGTGATCTAATGAACAACTAGAGTGCTAATATTCTGAATTTATGGCAAATGTGTGACACATCTGAATGCCTTCTTGATGGAATCAAAGTAAAAAACTGAAAGTTTTTCCTACTGAGGAGACTGCAGTAAATGAGGAACTTAGGAAACGTCATAACAAATAAGTCTCCCAAGATGGCCACCAGAGAAAAAAGAGCCCAAATGTAGCACAAATATCACCCAGATTTAGCCGACACATAGCCCAATGACAGAAGTGTGCAAAACACTTTTTATTTTTTGTTTTTCTGCAGTTTTATATAGTGCAGACTGGTCAGGTATTGGAGCGTTACACCTTACTTGGACCCCTTATTGCGTGTTTGCACGAAGTACATGAGATTGATCTTGCGAAACATTGAACTTTACGATTCTGTTAACCTGAAGTTGCTCTGAACGGGCTTTGTAACACCCGTTTTTACCTACTGGTTTTAATTCATTCTCACTGTATTGTATTAGGAAAGAGGATTTACTGTTTGTATGTACACTTTTATGACCTATGTTTCTAAATCAGATCGAATAAAGTTTCATGAATTCTATGGCAGGACAGAGGCGAGGATTATGCATATCTTTCCTCACTTTATTTGCATAGCAGTTCAAAGAAAATGTAACACAACAATCATTAACCCCTTCGCCGCGGCGCAAATTCCGCCGTGGCGCTGGGGGGGTGCGGGGTGAGCACGGCGCCGCCATGCTCGTGACGGAACCACGCCGTCATGAGTCACGGGCGAGCTGTGCTCATGACGGCGTGGTTCCGTCACGACTCCGCCCACTCTTTATTTCGCCCGCACAGTCGGGGAATCAGCGACGCATGGGCGGAGCGGCCACAGCATGACGGAACCACGCCATCATGAGCGCACGCTGCCCGTGGCTCATGACGGCGTGGTTCCGTCATGCGCACGCAAGGGGTTAAACAAAAGACTACACAACCCATGAACCATTAGGGGGTATTCTCCAAGGCAACTATAGTCCAATCATATCACAGTCCATCGTATATAATATCGTGACGTCGATTCCGCTTCCTCTTTCTTCACTGCTCGTCATTTAAGTGCATTCCTTACATTCTTGGCTTAATCTGACATTGTTGCTGTTTGTATTGCGGTTTCTTGTGCACGTTATTAGCATTATTGCCTTGGTATTGTTTCATATTCCCTGCGCAGCAGGCTCTTGCCCGAGAGCGTTCTCCCCCTCGCAGTTTCTCCAGCTGTGCGCTCTGCGCGCGGTGAGATCCTGTCAGGCGCGTCTGGTCCGAGCGAGGCAGCTCCGTCGAGCGCTCCCGCTGGTCTTTACGCGCGTTTGGGAATCCAGTCACACCTTTAGTGTACGCTTGATTCCCAACCTACCCTTGCCTAATTTTGACACCGCTACGCGGTGATTTCCCCACACGGCCACGATAGTGACCAGCACCACATGGTGGTGGTAATTGGTATTGCGCCTCAGTCTATTCTTATAACAGCTTCGGGAAAAGCCCAGCTGTTGGAGCACCGGCGAAGGGGCTGCCTTAAGGATTTTAAAGGCATTTGTTGTGTGCTCACACCCTCTGCTATCATGTCTTCTCCAGAAGACCATTTTTACTCCTCCTACCAGGAATTGGAGGAGGAATGAACCCCCAACTTCTCCCTCCAGCAGTAGACCAAACCCTCTCTCTGGCTATTTCTAGGGCGCTGGCTCCTCTTAGGGATCAGGTTGATGAGTTGGCGAAGAGCATCCCTGGGGTGTTCAGTGACCCAGATCTGATGCTGGCGGATCCCAGTAGGTGGGGAATAAAAGGGCCGTTAAGCATAACGCGGGGCACTTGGAAGGATTTGATAAACTTACGGAGACCTTCCTCAAAAATGCGTGAACGCTAAAACATGCACTCTGCCGGGAGGAGGAGGAGTCTGGAGAAAATTGCAACGCTGTCACCACTATTGTAGACCCTGACGGTGGGTTTCCATTAGAGGGAGAGGGTGAATCGGAGGACAATTTCTCCTCCAATGAAGATAAGGACTCGGGGCGTCCCTGGCATCCAGAGTCCCACTCCTCTCATTCCCGGGTTGGGGACGGGGTCCACTCGGATATGTTCGAGCCTACCCAAATTTACCATCCTAGGTCGGCGGAGTGGACCCCTGACACCAAAGTGGCAGAGTATGTGGTGGAGAAATTCCATCAACCCCTTGAAAGGGAGGTCAGGAATAGGATGAAGGGACAATGCCTCAGGCCCTCACTGAAGGGGAGGTCGGCACACACGCCTGAAATTGATGAGAAGCTATGTACCTTTTTCTCCAAGTATATGAGGGATCCCAAGAAAGGAATTGATAGGTCTTGGACGTGGTAGGGCCCTCGACCCAAATGATTCAATTGGCGGAGCGTTCAAAAGAGTCCACGGATAGTGTGGCTGGTTGGGCGCACTACCCTAAACCCTAAAACACTACCCCCTCCACTACCCAAACACCACTGCACTACCCTAAACCCTAAAACACTACCCCCAGCACGACTCCCTACACTACCCAAATACCACTGCACTACCCTAAACCCTAAATCTACCCCAGCACAACCCCCTACACTACACAAACACCACTGCACTACTCTAAACCCTAAAACACTACCCTCAGCATGACCCCTTCACTACACAAACACCACTGCACTGCCTTAAACCCTAAAACACTACCTCAGCACGATCCCCTACCCTACACAAACACCACTGCACTACCCTAAACACTAAATCTACCCCCAGCATGACCCCCTACACTACGCAAACAGCACTGCACTACCCTAAACCCTAAAACACTACCCCCAGCATGACCCCCTTCACTACCTAAACACAACTGCACTACCCTAAACCCTAAAACACTACCCCATCACGACCCCCTTCACTACCCAAACACCACTGCACGACCCTAAAACACGACCCCCTACACTACACAAACACCACTGCACTACCCTAAAACACTAGAACTCAGCACGACCCCCTACAGTACACAAACACCACTGCACTACCCTAAACACTAAATCTACCCCCAGCATGACCCCCTACATTACACAAACACCACTGTACTACCCTAAACCCTAAACCACTACCCCCAGCATGACCCCCTTCACTACCTAAACACAACTGCACTACCCTAAACCCTAAAACACTACCCCCAGCACGACGCCCTTCACTACCAAAACACCACTGCACGACCCTAAAACATGACCCTCTACACTACACAAACACCACTGCACTACCCTAAAACACTAGAACCCAGCATGACCCCCTACAGTACACAAACACCACTGCACTACCCTAAACCCTAAAACACTACCCCCAGCACTATCCCCTACACTACACAAACACCACTGCACTACCCAAACCCTAAAACACTACACCAGCACTACCCCCTACACTACCCAAACACCACTGCACTACCATAAACCCTAAAAAATGACCCCCAGCACAACGCCCTACACTACACAAACACCACTGCACTACCCTAACCATAAAACACTACCCCCAGCACAACTCCCTAACCTACCCAAACACCACTGCACTACCCTAAACCCTAAATCTACCCTAACATGACCCCCTACACTACCCAAACACCACTGCACTATCCTAAACCCTAAAACACTACCACCAGCATGACCCCCTACACTACTCAAACACCACTGCACTACTCTAAATCCTAAAACACTACCCCAGCACGACCCCCTACACTACCCATACACCACTGCACTACCCTAAACCCTAAAACACTGCCCCCAGCATGACCCCCTACACTACTGCACTACCCTAAACCCTTAAACACTACCCCGGCACGACCCCCTACACTACCCAAACACCACTGCACTCCCCTAAACCCTAAAACACTACCCCAGCACGACCCCCTACACTACCCAAACACCACTGCACTACCCTAAACCCTAGGGGAAAAAAACACCCCATGCCCAATCCCCCTTACCTCTCACTCCTCGTGGTTCCTGCTTCACATCGTCTCTGAGGGGCGGTGCACGTTGTTGTGAGGAAATGGAACAGCCTCTGTTTCCTTGCAACAACGTGGATCGGCTACATGTTTTTTAGAACGCATGGTCATTTACCATACATACCTTTACAATAAAATTTGTTGCAAAGGCATGCGTGGTACATGACCAGGCGTTCTAAAAAAATGTGTAGTAATGACTTCGCGATGTACAACGCATGTGTGGTAATGCATGCGTTGTAATCGTATCGCGCAGTAAAAAAGTCGTTGTAACGGCTGTTTACCAATCGAAGCTGGCCCCTGTTATTCAGTCAGACATTTATTTGATTAATTAGGAGGAAGGAATGTGTTTTTTTTACCAAAAAGTGCATACCCAGCTGTTGTATTGTGAAAGTGTCCGCGTGGCCTGGTTTCACTTCCGGTGAGAAAGTGGAAGAGTCTGTTTGGATCTAAAGGAGTTCTGTTGTTGGACGTGGCCGGCGCGAAACGTCATCAGAAAACATAGCTAATGGAAAGCGTCCTCCCTGAAGTGTGGAGCAGTGCCATGAGAGGTCAACGAGTGTGCGTCTCACCGAAGTATGACCGTACCGCGTGACCCATGTGCCGCCTCCAGGGTACGGGAGGCAGAAGCGGCATCGTAGGTCCTCTTGAAGACCGTTGTAGCACTAATTCTACATTTTGGAACTAGGGCATTTTAACTTTGTTGTTCCTGCCAGATACAAAGAGAAGATCCTGTGTTATTCAGTGCCCTTGTTACCTTTTTTGTGGGGTGTGGTGCTTGTCACTTCGCTGCCCCACCGGTGCACACGACTGGCACCCCACCTCGTGTGCCATCTGCAGGGCCTCTGCCCTCGGATCACTGGTTTCGGTTTCTGGAGTGGCAACATAAACAGTTGCTCCCAAAGGACTAGCCTGAACACTTAGGTGAATATCCCCTGCACCAGCATTCCACTGAAATTCTTTCCTAGCTCTCCCACGTCAACGAGGACGCCATAATAGCACGGCTCCGCTTGCGACACCGTATTACGTCATCCGAGCCATAAGAGGACATTGTCGGTGTGCTGACATCAGTTCCACCCATTTTTTCTGTGCCACCGAGGCAAACAGGTGGACTGAGATATTTTCACATGTATACATAGTATAATAAATATGCCAGTATCTTGCACTTTAATACGCACTTGACACTTTGTTTGTATTTTAGATATCTCCTAATGTTTCTTCTTCTTATTTTTTTATTGTAGTGTCTTCCATTTTATATAGGAGAGTTGGAGTAGGTTCTAGAAAAGATATGTATTTTTCTCGAATATTGGTGAAATATGCAATTTGATGACGACTTTTTTCACATGTAAATATGATTCAATTGTGATATCTTAATATATTTATATATTTATTTATATTATTGATATTATATTGATATTCTCCAGCATTTTAGATACATATGAAAATTTTGAGTGAAACATTGTATTCAAACGGTTATCAACAGATCTGGGACCTATCACCTCTCTATGGACTATGATATCTCTTTGGAGGATCACAATGCATTTAGAAAGCAGGACACGATTACTATGGAATAAAAAATAATTGTGTGGAAGAGGAAAAAAGAGGAGATAATAATGATAAATATGAAATTGGAAAGAGAAAATGGAAAAAAGACAAAAGAAACAAACAGATAAACTGGTGTGTACACATATATGCACTTGCATAGACAGTATTTTTTCTATGTTCATTGATGGTGTTTTATCACGTGGTGTAAGCATTGCATAAAAAATGTCGTTTCTTACTTGCTGGCTATGTGAACAAGGGCAAGTGGTGCCCAACACGCGTCATCAGGAAACAGCAATAAATATTGATTTTGCCTGAAATTTTGGTGGTTCGTTCATCCTTTGTGGCGGAGGAAGCGTTGACTACGCGGTCAGCTGACGAAGGATTATCGGTGATTTCTATACCAATTTGCGGAAGGTGGTTGCTTCCGCGACGAACCCACTCCCCTTCAAGTGGCTGCCGCCCTCAACCAGTAGAGGTGTGTTTTCGAAAAGGAAATATTTGGCGGCAACCCCCTTGGCAGCTGGAAAGGCTCGCAATTGGCTGTCGGAACGCGGACAAGGTGTCCGGAGGAGCTATCGGTTTCGAAACGGCAACGAGCGTATCAGTGAGTGCACAGGTGGGGAGGAGCAGAAGGCAGTGAACGGCGGGCGGAACGAGCTTACGCTGTAAGGACATTACAACATTTTGTCTGTTTCCTTAAATATGTCAGCGGAGGTGGTCCGAAACAGAGAGGCTGCTGCTGAAGAGTTATTCAATGATTTGCCTAATACAACAACGGAACGGGAAGGTACGAAAAGCACAGGCTCTAATAAAGAAATGGATGCAAAAAATCTATTAAAGAGACTGGAAAAATGTATGAAATCAGAAACCACCAAATGGTGGGAGCATAAATCCCTTACTAAATACATTGAAGTAGGGCGTATTCCAAGGGGTTTACGAATCCTTTTAGCCCCTAGTTTTGAGAGTGCCAACCCCAATATGTTGAGAGAATGGAGGGAGAGCAATTTGGCTGCATCAATGAATTTAGTACATATCTTGGTCAAATATGCGAAGATAGATCGGCAAACGTTATTAGAAGAAATTGCACAAATCAATGAATCGCTGGCAAAATTAGAACCAAGCGATTTCATCACCAAGACCAAACAAGATATTCAAGACAGACTAACAAAGCAAGAGGAGAAAATTAAAATTCGAAAAGCGCATAAATTTTCACGGAACAAAAGTGACTATGAAGAAGGTCGCATCTTTACATTTGCCCGCAAATATGAGAATGCAAAAAAAGCCATATTCAACAAGGGACCTCAAAGCATAAAATCTCCTCAAGCAACAGGAAACATGATGACAGCAAATGCAACACTGGAAAGCGATTCTTTGACCAGTGAGATCTCATCAGATTAATGATAGCACCACCAGTGTAGAAATCAATGGGCAAAAAAAGAAGATCCTAAATTTAGGAGAGGAGATTGATTTTTTAGCATTCGACCGGCGCCAAACCCTGAGGCCGCGGAATCCAAACAGCAAATCAGAACAAGGAACAACGTACGGAGAAGGGAGAGGCGCAAGAAACGAAAGACCGCCATTGAGAAAACCATATTGGCGCAAAAGATAAATACAAATAAAAACAAAAATACCATCGTTAACCTCTCTACTTTTATACTTTCACAAGCAGAAGAACAACTACTTAGCTTGGGATTATCGTTTTGCCCGGTAAGTGATTTTAATTACTCCCAAACCAGGGTGGATGTTTTCTGTTTCATAAGAAAATTAAAACTTAGAAAGTTTTTTGCTATTAAAGAAGGATTAAAAGAGATGCAGATTACAAATGTGGCCAATAATATCAGCAAAAGTGGGCCCACTGTGGAGTTAGAGGCCTCAGATGCAACAATCTTGCGGGACTTGCAACATTTGGGCAATGAAGGGATAGAATTAGAAGGAGAATTATGCTCCACGCAGGAAGGGCTGCGCATGGAAAATATTATTCAATTGGGAGCTGGAATTAGTCCCTTCAAATCAAAATCGAAATTCATACCCATTATGCCTAAAGACGAAATAGACATTTATCATGAGGTGATTGTTGAAGACATTAAAAAGTTGTACCACCGCACAAAACATAAAAAGCGATATAAAAGCAAAAAAGAAATGGACTATGCCAAGTTGATTAAAAAGTTGAGCAGCAAATACGAAATCATTGTGACCAAATCAGACAAAGGAGGCAATATGGTAATTTGGCCCCAAAAAGATTACATTCTAGAAGCAAACAGACATTTGCAAGATACGGAATGTTATGAAAAGTCATCTTTTACGAAATACAATATAGCTAAACAAAATCTGAAAAAAGAACTTATGGCTTGGAAAAGAGAAGGGGTTATATCAATGGAAGAGTTTAAATTTATGAACATAGAACATCCAGTCATATCTAAACTTTATTTTATCCCCAAAATCCACAAAAAAACCCTTCCGGTTCCTGGTAGGCTGTTCATATCAGCTATTAACAGTGTGGGCGAAATAGTCACACAATATGTGGACTTTTTTCTGCAAGATTTTGTGAAGAAATTGCCTAGCTATATAAAGGACACTGGTGACTTTCTAAGGAAAGTAAAAGGTATCACATGGACAGATAATTTATTATTTATCACATTGGATATTGAATCCTTGTACACCAGCATAGAGCATACAATTGGTCTAAAAGCCATTGAGTATTTCTTAGACTCGAGGCCAATTGAATTTTACCAACATAACAAAATGCTCCTTAATCTGATATCATGGTGTTTGCATAATAATTATTTTTTATTTGGCAATGACATTTTTATACAGAAAAGAGGCGTGGCGATGGGGGCTTGCTTCTCCCCCAGCTATGCATGTCTTCATGTAGGCTGGTGGAAGGAGCAGGTCCTCAAAATCATACATGCTACAACTTTTAAGAAACATGTTTTGCATTGGTTAAGATATATCGATGACGTTTTTATTGTGTGGCAAGGCAGCGAATCAAGTGCATCTGAGTTTATTAAACAGATCAATAACAATGCTGCAAATCTTAGATTTACTTCCAATATCAGTAAGAGCAGCATACATTTTTTAGATGTCAAGGTCTACCAAAATGAGGAGAAATTGTGTACCACCTTATACAGAAAGTGCCCATCCGAAACACATGATTGACAACATCCCATATGGTGAATTCTTGCGTCTTAAAAGAATATGTAACAACAATAAAGATCTTAACAGATGCACTGAAGAAGCATATCAAAGATTTAGAGAAAGGGGCTATAGTGAGAAGACCCTTAAAACAGCCATTAATAAGACCAAGGAGCGATCCAGGGAGTCCCTACTCACTAACAAAGAAGATAAGCCAACCAATGATAATTCAGCCCCAAGATTGATCACTGCTTTCAGTAAACAAGAAAGAAAAGTACGCGCCATTGTCAAACGTCACTGGCCAATTGTTTTAACAGATGGCGTATTATCTACAAGACTACCATTGCAACCCACTGTTACTTATAGAAAGGGCATTTCAATGCGTGCACAAATGGGGAAAGTTTGCCCAGAACTGGCTGCTGCTAAAATGTGGCTACAACCAAAGAATGGCTTTACAAAATGCAGTACATGCAGCGCCTGCAAATTTGGGAAGAATACCACACATTACTTTTCTCCTTTCAGCCCAAAAGAGGTAGCCATTAGGGGTAACTTTTCATGTAGAACAGAATTTGCATTATATGTCCTGACATGCACCTGAGGGCTTAGGTAGGTAGTACCAAGCTGCAGGTGCATGTCAGGATACTACAACACCTACGTGCCATAGTCAATACCGACCCCACATATCCGGTAGCACGCCATTTCAAACAAACACACAATAACGATCTCAGCTGTCTGAGCTACTTTGTGGCTGCTGCTATTTCAAAACCACGACGTGGGGGAGATCGTGAAAAGGCCCTAAGACAGTTAGAATCAAGAATGATTTTAGAGAGGGAGGAGCCTAGCGTGTAACCAAGATGGCCGCGTAGGCTCAAGGCTCCCGAGGGCCTCCGCAACCTCCCACGTCTATCCTGAATTAATCCTGGTTTTGTCGACGGGCTTTTGTTGATGAGCTTGAGCTGAGGTGCCATCCGTTCTCCAAATTCAAATCGGGCTCGGGGAACCGGAATGGTTGCGATCTGAAGTTTACGGCCTGCTCCTGCCTTGGTCCCGAACTCGAGTTGGTGAGGTGCCCGGGTACGAAGTGAACAACAGCGGCATGCAGGGCCTGGCCTGTCACGTACCCCGCACTTTCACTTTCGTTTTCGAACCTGTTTGCTGACATCGGCTGAGGGACCTTGATGTTCCAGAGGAGCGTGGATGGTGGAGTGTTTGGCCTGGATCTCGGACTATACACAGGCTATAGTCCGTGACGGCTGTGGTCCCTTGAATTAGCTGTCTGGTCCCTACTCCTGTGCTGGCAGGTGCCGATCTCAGTGGTCACCGGACGATGGCGGCGAGGCTGGACGGAGACAAGCAGAAACCCAAGAATTCCCGGCGGGAGTTTACACCCAGGCTAATAACATGGACCGCTATGCGCAGACAAAGGGATCCCCTGGTGGGTCGCATAAATCGCCGGAAAGGTCCAAGGATGTCTCGGGCCTATCTGCTGACTTGACTTTGATAGACGTCATGGGCGCCATTGAGGAGATAAAGGCTGCAGTGGGTCAGCAGTTTGATACCCTGGCTCGTAAATTGGATGCGGTCCTGATCGATGTAAATCTGGTCAGGGCGGATCTGTCTAAAACGAATGAGCGGGTCAATGCTTTGAACCACACAGCGTCGAGCCTAACTGTGGACGTGGCCGCCCTGCAAACGGAGGTTCGTAGGTTACGGCTGGCCAGTGACCTAACTGACCGTCGACTTGAGGATTCCGAAAGCAGGGCCAGGCGGAACAATGTTCGTATAATTGGGGTACCGGAACGATCTGAGAACCCTGCTGCTGACCTTTTTGTGGGGATCTGGTGGTCAACCATCTCGCACCCAAGGGGCTGAGCAAATTCTTTGCGGTGGAGCGGGCTCACAGAATTCCGGGTGGTGCGCCGAAAGTGGGTGCTCCCCCGCGGCCTATAATTGCCCGACTTTTTAACTTTCGGGACAGAGATGCTATCCTTCAGGCGTCGAGGGTGAATGGGCCGCTGAAGTTTGACAACTCTAACGTCAGCTTCTATCCAGACTTTACGCAAGCGGTCCAAAAACAACGACTGCGATTTTTGGGCGTCAAACGGCGCTTGAGGGACATGGAGCTGAAGTATGCGATGCTATTTCCGGCCAGGTTGCGGGTTGAGTTCGAGGATCGCTCGCACTTCTTTGACCGGCCTGAGGCGGTTGGAGACTGGTTGGATACCCTGCCTCGGAGTCGAGGTCGGGATGGTCAGACGGCGGAGAGTGGCGAGGGTTCGGCGGAACAGGACTAGAACTTTGGTTCCCGGTGATGGACTAGGCTGGTGACGTTTTGTACCTTAGCTCTATGGGACTCAAGTTTGGTGCAATATGCCCTTCAAATGCTCGGAGGTTGTGGAGAGCATATTGGGGCCCATTCCTCCTTCAGGGGTTCTTTTTGTGGTTCAGTATATGTTAGGGCGACAGGCACACTGCAAGTTGGGGGGGCTGTTTGGGCTCAAGCAGGGGTGCAGGGAGGGGGGAGTTGTGGTTTGGATATTGTGGGGGAGGGGGGGTGTTGGGGACTGTTTGTTTGTTTCACAAGGCAATGTGAGGTTAGCTGCTGATTTGTCCTGGTTGTGTTCTCCGGGATGTGGGCATCATGCACGGGAGCGGGGTGGGGGGTAAGGGATTGAGAATACTTTTGTGGAATGTGAATGGACTGGGGGATAGGATCAAGCACGGGGTGGTTTTGCAGTTTTTGAAACGGATCTCGCCCGACATTGTTTTCCTGCAGGAGACGCATCTGATTGGGAACTCCTTCCATGCCCTGAATAGGCGGGGCTATCGCCTTGCTGTTCACTCTGGTTTCACTTCTGGCTCAAGGGGAGTGGGTATCTTGGTCAGGGCCTCTCTCCCGTTGGAGGTGGACGAGGTGCTCCACGATGATAGAGGGCGATATGCATCATTGGTGGGGAGATGGGAGGGTAGAACTGTTTCGCTCGTTGCTGTTTATGTGCCACCGGGATTGCAGACGGCTACATTTGCTGATTTGGGGCGTTTGGTCCTGGGACTCCCTGGGGGGGTTCTGGTGTTAGGGGGTGATTTTAACGCTGTTGTATCCGGTATAGAGGACCGTCACCCCCCCAGGGATCTCCCTAGAGCCCAGGCCTGGCTGGGTGGCTTTCTAGATACTTTAGGACTTATAGATTGCTGGAGACTGATGCACCCGGGACGGGCACAATACACCTTCCACTCGGGGGCCCTCGGGAGTCTCTCGAGACTTGATTATATACTTATGCCAGCGTTCCAGGCTGGAATGATCGGGGAGGTGCGTCATTTGGCCCGAGGTATTTCTGACCATTCCCCTCTATTGTTGCAGATGGAGGTTGTTCCTGGGGCAGAGGGAAGAGTAGCGCCAATTAACCCCTGGTATTTACGTAACCCTAATATTCGCGCGGAACTGGTTAAGTCCATTGATCACTACTTCGACGATAATGTAGGGTCAGTGTCGTCTGCTGTCTCCCTATGGGAAGGTTATAAAACGGTGATCCGGGGGCATGCCTTGTCTCTTGTTTCCCATGCTAGGAGGTGCGGGAGGGAGGAGGTGGTTCGCCTGGAAACTGACATAGCTGAGATGGAGGGGGATTTGGAGCGGGGTGTTACGGATGAGAAATTGCACGTTCTCAGCCTTAAACAGTCAGATTATAGAGCGCTGGTCACGGATGCTGCTAAAAGGATGAGTAGAGAGCAACAAGGACGGTTGTATGATGTGGGAGATAAGGCCGGAAAGTTGATTGCTTGGTTGGACAAGAAGGAGAGAGCGAGTAGAGTGGTGCCGGTTGTGGAGAGAGTGGATGGCGTGTGTGTGACTGACCCGGTAGAAATTGTTAACTGCTTCGCGGATTATTTCCGTGGGGTATACTCTCCGGTCTCTGGGCGTTCGGAGGAGGACTCTCATCTGTTGCTTAGAGATATTGCATTGCCGTCCCTCTCGGAGGCTGATAGCATATTGATGGAGGCGAAGTTGTCGCCGGATGAGATTGCTTTGGCCATTCGCTCGATCGCTTCTGGTAAGGCCATGGGTCCCAATGGTCTCCCCATTGAACTATATAAGTTGCGTCCAGATAAGATAGCACGGTATCTCCGTGACATGTTCCTCGCTGCACGGGCGGCGGGCTCCCTCCCCCTTGCCCAACGTCTTGCCACCATAGTTGTGATACATAAAGAGGGGAAGCCGCGAGACCGCTGTGCCTCCTACAGGCCTATCTCGTTGTTGAACGCGGAACCCAAAATTCTGGCAAAGGTATTGGCCAATCGTCTGGTTCGGGTCGTGGGCGACTTGATTCATCAGGACCAGTCCGGTTTTATACCTCATCGTAATACCGCCCTGAATCTGAGGCGGTTGCATGGCGTGCTTGCTAGAGCGGAGTTTATGCATGAGCCGGCCATCTTGGCGTCTTTGGACGCTACCATGGCGTTCGATACTTTAGAGTGGCCGTATATTTGGGCTGCGTTAGCGAAATTCGGGTTCGGCCCTGAATTCATTGGGTGGGTAAAATTACTATACGCTGACCCAATGGCGCAGGTTGTGGTGAATGGTAGGGTGTCGGCTCCCCTCGCGCTGAGGAGAGGTACGCGACAGGGCTGTCCGTTGTCGCCCCTCCTCTTTGCACTTTCTTTAGAACCTCTCGCTGCCTGGTTGCGTTGGGAGCCATCGTTGCGGGGCATTAGATGGACGCCGGAATTTGAGGACCGTGTCTCCCTCTATGCGGATGACATCCTTTTGTATCTCACCTCTCCTTGAAAGTCGCTAATTGTATTGGTGGACGTATTGAATTCCTTCGGTCGTAATTCTGGCCTGGTTATCAACTGGGCCAAGTCATGTGTTTACGTCCTCTCGGGCGAGGCCCCCCTCCTGCCGCGGGGGTGCCCTATTCAGATTGCTACATTGGGGTTCAAATATTTGGGAATCTTCATATCACTGGACCCCGCGGTCCGCTATGAGCGAAACCTTCTCCCTCCACTCCAGCGATTGAAGGCCGATGTCGCGAGGTGGCGACGGCTTCCGCTCTCGCCGCTCGGACGGGCGGCATTGTTTAAAATGATGTCGCTGCCTCGCTTCTTGTACGCTTTACAAAATACGCTAGATGTCGTGCCGGCCCGTTACTTCCGTGAGGTGGAGGGTCTTCAGCGCCAACTGTTTTGGGACGGGCGACCGAGGATCGCTCTCGCCAAGTTGATACTCCCTTGGTATGATGGGGGTGTTGCCCTCCCCGATATTAAAAGATACTATTGGGCGTCTCAGTTGGCGGCGGTGAACCACGGGATATACGGTCCTGCTTTGAATCCGGCCTTCGAGATGGATAAGTTATTACTTCCGGGCGGGGATTACAATAGGGCACTGTATTCGGCGACTCCGGATGCACGGTTGACAGGACCAACGCAAGTTGCGGTACGCGTGTGGCATGCGGCGAATGCTGCGATGGGGTGGAGGGATCGCTTGACTCGAGCGACGCCGTTGTATGCCTCCCAGCGCTTGGGTTGTCTGTGGAAAACGAAAGGCTTTGAGAAATGGGATATGATTGGTATAAGTAAGGTGGGTGACCTCTGGGCGAAAGGGCCCTTTAAAACGTTTGAAATGCTCAAAACTGAATAAAAATTAAATGATAGGGAGTACTTCCGATATGCACAGGTCTACCATGCGCTGTGTTCGGTTCTTCCGGATGTTGCTGCTATCCCAGAATATTCCCCGTTGGAAGATAGAGTGTTAGATGGCTATGTGCCCGACAGCACTATTTCTCTGATCTATAAAAAACTTATTAATGATCGTACGGACTTGCTGACCCATCTGCGGGAGGCGTGGACGGCCGACGGATTGGAACTGGATGATGAGGATTGGGTATCAGCGGTGGCCTCCCCGAAAGAGGCGGCGATCCCGGCCCACCTTAGATTTGTGCAGCTGAAGATACTCCATAGAGTGTATGTCACAGGGCCTGGTTTGATACGTATGGGTTATTCGAGGGATGGAATGTGTAAGCGTGGCTGTGGCTTGTTGGGTACCTTTCTTCATATCCTATGGGAATGTTCGGAGGTCGTACGATTTTGGAACGGGGTACATACTGTAATGGAGGAGGTCACGCATATCGCTTTGTTACCAGAGGCCAGGAGGTGTTTGCTGAATGTCTGGGAACCAAATGACTATAATGCGGCGCAGACGCAGTGGGTGACTTTGGGGTACATGGTGGCTAAGCGCAATATCGCACAGTTGTGGGGTTCCCCGAGGCCGCCTACGATTTCGGTATGGAAGGAGAATATGGATTGGTGTATGTTCAGGGAAAAGACGGTGTATGTGGCGAGAGGCAAGCCTGGGAGGTGGACTAAGGTGTGGGGTCCATGGAATTCCTATCGTGGAAATATCTGCGCTCCGCCTCTGCCGCGAGAGGTCGACGTCGCTTTGTCCCCCTAGCCGCACATTCTACGTAATTGTGTATGCTTTGTCCTCTTCTCCGCCGCCCCCCACTACCACCTCCTGTCAAGAGTTATTCCAGATAATGTGGATCTTCCCCCGTCCTGGGGAGCGCACGCTGCTATTTCGGACTCTCATTGCCTTGTTTGTGTGTTATTGTTTGTTTTTTAATAGAAAATATGAAACCGTCCTTTTTGATCGCACTTGGACTGTGGCAGCGGCCTGTTATATGTGCTTACGAACTTTCGGGAGCTTTTGCTTCTGGCTCATTTGAATGTATGGCGTTGCCTTGCTGGCTCCCGAGCTTTCTAGCGGTCGGCCCTTGTGGTTGTAGGCCCTTGTTTGTATCTTTTTAATGTGTAATAAAGGTTTCTTTCCAAAAAAAAAAAAAAAAAGAATGATTTTAGAACTTGATACCAAATTTCCACATGTGTTGAATAACACAGAGGATCTGCACAACTTTCTATAAATTGATGATTCTTTTATGACAAAGAGATTTTTTCTGAGACCATTTCTAATATATAAATCTTCTTGATATCATTGTATACGTTGATAAATAGGCTTTCTTTCAAGCAGCGGTCTGCATGGTGGGGGTGCAGTAGTGATTGGAAATTAGTTTTTCAGTCTCAGGTGCACTCTTTCATGCATGGCCTTGTCTTAAGAACGCTTTTAACACATTTTAGTGATTGGTTATGGTTTAAATTTTTTTATAGTATTTGCACTGCCAGTATCTTGCACTTTAATACGCACTTGACACTTTGTTTGTATTTTAGATATCTCCTAATGTTTCTTATTATTATTTTTTTATTGTAGTGTCTTCCATTTTATATAGGAGAGTTGGAGTAGGTTCTAGAAAAGATATGTATTTTTCTCGAATATTGGTGAAATATGCAATTTTATGACGACTTTTTTCACAAGTAAACATGATTCAATTGTGATATATTAATATATTTATATATTTATTTATTTTTTTATATTATATTTATATTCTCCAGCATTTTAGATACATATGAAAATTTCGAGTGAAACATTGTATTCATACGGTTATCAACAGATCTGGGACCTATCACCTCTCTATGGACTATGACATCTCTTTGGAGGATCACAATGCATTTAGAAAGCAGGACACAATTACTATGGAATAAAAAATAATTGTGTGGAAGAGGAAAAAAGAGGAGATAATAATGATAAATATGAAATGGGAGAGAAAAAATGGAAAAAAGACAAAAGAAACAAACGGATAAACTGGTGTGTACACATATATGCACTTGCATAGACAGTATTTTTTCTATGTTCATTGATGGTGTTTTATCACGTGGTGTAAGCATTGCATAAAAAATGGCATTTCTTACTTGCTGGCTATGTGAACAAGGGCAAGTGGTGCCCGAAACGCGTCATCAGGAAACAGCAATAAATATTGATTTTGCCTGAAAGTTTGGTGGTTCGTTCATCCTTTGTGGCGGAGGAAGCGTTGACTTCGCGGTCAGCTGACAAAGGATTATCGGTGATTTCTATAGTATAATAAATATATATATATTCACTTTAAAAAAACATAGGTGTCAGGCACGTTATAGTTAGAAATTAGCATTTAAAAAACCTTAGAAATTCACTGAAAAACCATAGGTTTCAGGGGCGTTATAGTTAGTTGGACATTTCATTTGTACAAAACCATAGAAATTCCCCCGTTATAGTTAGTTCAGCTAACTATAACTCACGCTCCCGCAATGCACTGCTGATGACGTCACATATTACATCACTCATGACATGGTCAGTGACATCACTGATGACATCACTGCTGACATCTCAAATGACATCACTGATGACATCATCCAGTGAATGTGTGTTTTTCTGAAAATTAAATATGATTTATATATGTATATCTCAAGGTCGATGGAAGAATAAATGGGTATATAAGTTTCTAAATGGATGATTTTTTTTGTAAAATTGATTGTATAACTGACTGATTAAGTGTATCTTAGTGAATACATGGGTTAGTGAGTAATGTTTAAATATGTAAATATCTGTATCAGTCTCTCACTTTGTGTATAAGTGGCTGCATGGGTTGGTGAGTAGCTACATGAGTGTCTATATGGGTTATTAGTTGTTTTTTTGAGTATCAGTATGAGTATCTGAGTGTCTGTATGGTTCGTGGGGGTATTACTTAGTGCATAGATGCATGAATGAGTGACTCACTGTTTGTATGTGTTGAAGACAGCATGTGTGCAGGACTGTATAGGTGGATGAGTGTGTGTATGGGTGTGTTAGTGAGTGAATGACTGTCTCAATAGTGTCTTTATGAGTAACTACATATGTTTTAAGCTAGTATATGTGAGTATTGGTGTATATAAGTGAGTATATGTGAGAGTGAGAGATTGGAAGAGTTCCTGTACAAATAAGTAGGTGTTTCTATAGGTGATTGTTTAAGAGAGTAAGTATGTGTACATTTCTGTAGAAGTAAGTGTGGTAGTGTGTGTATAACTGTACATGCAAGTAAAGGGATGTTTGATACTTTGTTTGCATGTGTGACTATGTGTGTGAGTAACTCTATGGATGAGTGGCGGTGTGTAACAGGATATATAGGTGTATGAGTACATATGATGAATGTGTACATGCGATGAGTGACTGTATAGGGACTGTTGGTGAATGAGTAGATGTGTGTGTAGATCTTGGAATTACTGAATAGGTGTGTTGTAACTGGTATTGGTATGTCCATTGTTTTGAAAATTTTAGTTTGTATTTTTGAGTGTGTATCAAAGGTTATATTAGGGGAGAGGAGGTCTGCCACTCTATCACGAGGATGATGTCATCAGTGATGTCATTTGAGATGTCATCAGTGAGGTCATAATTGATGTCACTGACCATGTCATGAGTGATGTAATATGTGATGTCATCAGCAGGGCATTGCCGACGCGCGAGTCATAGTTAGCTGAACTAACTATAACGGGGGAATTTCTATGGTTTTGTACGAGTGAAATGTCCAACTAACTATAACGCCCCTGAAACCTATGTTTTTTTCAGTGAATATATATATGTTTAGGATACGTAGATGTGGAGTTAAGATATGTAATCTATATGTGCCTGTATGCACATTATTTTGGACTCGATATTAGGCCATAATATTTTTCCCCCCATTATTCTGGCATGCAAACTATTTAAACCCGGGTCTGTGGTCCGTGACCCAGTGGAGGCAGACAACTGCCCCATCCCTCCCCCCCAATGAGGTAACCGCCTGCCATGTCTCAGTAAATTTGTCCTAAAGTGCTTCAGCTACCACGTCAGAAACACTTTCAGTGAGAACCTAAGACCGGGAGGGTCTCCATGTCATGTTACTCAGCAACATGTTTCTTTCTCAGAAACAACCCCTACAACAGGGCTCTGTGTCAGAGAAACAATCAACTCGCCAAAGCACTACTCTGTGTCAGAGAAACAATCAATCATCTCCCCGAAGAACTACCCTGTGTCAGAGAAACAATCAATCAACGGCCCAAAGCACTACTCTGAGTCACAGGCACTATCAATCAACCCCAAAGTAGGGCTCTGTGCCAGAGAAGCAATCAATCAACCCCCAAAACAGGGCTCTGCGTCAGAGAAACAATCAATCAACTCCCCAAAGCACTACTCTGTGTCAGAGAAAGAATCAATCAATGCCCCAAAGCACTACTCTCTGTCAGAGAAACAATCAATCAACCCACAAAACAGGGCTCTGTGTCAGAGAAATAATCAATCAACCCCCAAAACAGGGCTCTGTGTCGGAGAAACAATCAATCAACTCCCCAAAGCACTACTCAGTGTCAGACAAACAATCAATCCACCCCCAAAACAGGGCTCTGTGTCAGAGAAACATTCAATAAACCCCCCACAACAGGGCTCTGTGTCAGAGAAACAATCAATCAACCCCCCCCCCCCCCAAAGCATGGCACTGTGTCATAGAAACAATCAAACAACCCCCAAAGCAGGGCTCTGTGTCAGAGAAATTATCAATCAACCCCCCACAACAGGCCTCTGTGTCAGAGAAACAATCAGCCAAACCCCCACAACAGGGCTCTGTGTCAGGGAAACAATCAATCAACTCCCCAAAGCATGGCTATGTTGCAGAAAAACAATCAATTAACCCCTAAAACATGGCTCTGTGTAAGAGAAACAATCAATCAACTCCCTAAAGCACTACTCGGCGTCAGAGACCCAATCAATCAACCCCACAAAGCACTGCTCTGTGTCAGAGAAACAATCAATCAACCCTCAAAACAGGGCTCTGTGTCGGAGAAACAATCAATCAACTCCCTAAAGCACTACTCTGTGTCAGAGACCCAATCAATCAACCCCTCAAAGCACTGCTCTGTGTCAGAGAAACAATCAATCAACCCCCCCCCAAAGCACGGCTATGTGTCAGAGAAACAATCAATCAACCCCCAAAGCAGGGCTCTGTGTCAGAGAAACAATCAGCCAACTCCCCAAAGCCCTACTCTGTGTCAGAGAAGCAATCAGTCAACCCCCCACAACAGGGCTCCGTGTCCGAGAAACAATCTATTAACCAACAAAACAGGGCTCTGTGCCAGACAAACAATCAATCAACCCCCAAAAACAGAGCTCTGTGTCAGAGAAACAATCAATCAACTCCCTAAAGAACTACTCGGTGTCAGAAACCCAATCAATCAACCCCACAGAGCACTGCTCTGTGTCAGAGAAGCAATCAATCAACTCCCCAAAGCCCTACTCTGTGTCAGAGAAGCAATCAGTCAGCCCCCCACAACAGGGCTCTTTGTCAGAGAAACAGTCAATCAACCCCCCACAACAGGGCTCTGTGTCAGAGAAACAATCAATCAACTCCCAAAAACAGAGCTCTGTGTCAGAGAAACAATCAATCAACTCCCCAAAGCACTACTCTGTGTCAGAGAAGCAATCAGTCAACCCTCCCAAAACAGGGTTCTGGGTCTGAGAAACAATCAATCAACTCCCCAAAGCACTACTCTGTGTCAAATAAACAATCAATTAACGCCCCAAAGCACTACTCTGTGTCAGAGAAACAATCACTGTTATGTTATGTTATGTTATGTTATGTTATTTATTTATTTCTATAGCGCACGGCTACTCAAAAAGAGTGTCCCGGCGCTTTAATGGCATGGCTCCGTGTCAGAGACAATCAATCAAGCCCCCAAAGCACACCTCTGTGTCAGTGACACAATCAATCAACCCTTCAAAGCAGGGCTCTGTGTCAGAGACACAACCAATCAACCCCCCAAATCAGCACTACTCTTTGTCAGAGAAACAATCACTCAATCGCCCAAAACAGGGCTCTGTGTCAGAGAAACAGTCAATCAACCCCCCAAAGCAGGGCTCTGTGTCAGAGACACAATCAATCAACCCCACAAAACACTGCTCTGTGTCAGAGAAACAATCAATCAACCCCCCCAAAGCACTACTCTGTGTCACAGGCACAATCAATCAACCCCACAAAACACTGCTCTGTGTCAGAGAAACAATCAATCAACCCCCAAAACAGGGCTCTGTGTCAGAGAAACAATCAATCAACCCCCCAAAGCACTATTCTGTGTCATAGGCACAATCAATGAACCGCACAAAGTTCTGCTCTGTGTCAGAGAAACAATCAATCAACCCCCCAAAATAGGGCTCTGTGTCAGAGAAACAATCAATCAACTCCCCAAAGCACTACTCTGTGTCAAATAAACAATCAATTAACGCCCCAAAGCACTACTCTGTGTCAGAGAAACAATCACTCAAGCCCCAGAACATGGCTCCGTGTCAGAGACAATCAATCAAGCCCCCAAAGCACACCTCTGTGTCAGTGACACAATCAATCAACCCTTCAAAGCAGGGCTCTGTGTCAGAGACACAACCAATCAACCCCCCAAATCAGCACTACTCTTTGTCAGAGAAACAATCACTCAATCGCCCAAAACAGGGCTCTGTGTCAGTGAAACAATCAGTCAATCCCCCATAATAGGGCTCTGTGTCAGAGACACAATCAATCAACCCCCAAAACAGGGCTCCGTGTCAGAGAAACAATCAATCAACCCCCTAAGCACTAATCTGTGTCACAGGCACAATCAATAAACCCCACAAAACACTGCTTTGTGTCAGAGAAACAATCAATCAACCCCCAAAACAGGGCTCTGTGTCAGAGAAACAATCAATCAACCCCCCAAAGCACTATTCTGTGTCATAGGCACAACCAATGAACTGTACAAAGTTCTGCTCTGTGTCAGAGAAACAATCAATCAACCCCCAAAATAGGGCTCTGTGTCAGAGAAACAATCAATCAACGCCCCAAAGCACAGCTCTGTGTCAGGGAAAAAATCAATCAACCCTCAAAACAGGATTATGTGTCAGAGAAACAATCAATCAGTGGCCCTGATGCACACTGAGCTTGGCTAATCACTTGAATTGCCACACCTTCTATGGTGCTCCAGGGATGCTTACAAGATGAGCATCACACCTGAGAATGTTCCTTCACAATACACAAGTCTTGTATTCACCAACGAGCTCAGCATGCCGTGATGCGCACGGCAGGCACCGCAAGTCCTGAAGAGGTACAATGTGCATACATCCACTGAATGCTGCTGAACGGCCCGGCCCTCTTTTTTTTTTTTTGTCCTCATAAGCCTCTTTAACCCCTTCGCCGCGGCAGGTATTCCGCCGCGGCGCTGGGGGGGGGTTTGGGGGCACAGCGGCGGCGCCGTGCTCATGACGGAACCACTCCGTCATGAGTCACGGGCGAGCTGTGCTCATGACGGAGTGGTTCCGTCATGACTCCGCCCACGGCGCTAATCGCCCGCACAGGCGGGGAATTAGCGCCGCGTGGGCGGAGCGGCCGCCAACGGCCACAGCATGACGGAATCACTCCGCCATGAGCACACGGCGCCCGTGGCTCAAGACGGAGTGGTTCCGTCATGAGCACGGAACGGGTTAATGGAAAGAAAAAACAATAACATTCTTCCACTTGCACATGTTGATGGGCAACCGGAAACCTGAGCTTATGTGCTTTTCAGCAGGTCCTGTAGGCTAGCGTAGCAACGGAGATCGAGATTCTTTATGGCCCTCGGATACGACCTCCGTCTACCCACTTTTCTTTTTGTCTGTCTCATCCCTCTCACTTCCCCACTGGCAGACTAGCCAGCAAGAACCTGATCCCAAGACCTGATGAGGCTGAAAAGGCATAATCATAGGACCACTGAATCATTGCTGTTGGTATTAAAAACATCACACCACTCGAAGAAAGGGAGCCAAACGTTTACATCTCTAGGGCTCTTCTTATCAAAAGTCGCTATGTATTTAAAGGAACATACCCAGTTATCCAATCTGACGGGGTGGTGGGGGGGAGGGGGAGGCTGACACCCATAACTTAGAAATCTCCCTCCGTGCCAATAATACAGCATAAAAGATGTGCCTTGCCTGATTTTTAGTAAGTTTGACTTTAGGTTCCATCTGTCTGAAGATAACAAGCAAAATGCTTACCTTAACATTAAGCTTCAGCATTAGAGACAGCACCCCCCATACTTAGCTCCAAAAAGATTGCAATTCTGTACATTTAACAAACATGTGGACATCATCCTCTTTCATATTACCACACTTCGGGCAGGGAACTTCGACTCCTCTCCCAAACTTTGACAGTTTCAGAGTTGACCAAATCGCTTTGTGAATAGAAAAGAGATGGTTTCTCCTCAGATGTGCTGGCTTGACTATTTTAAAATGCATAGACATAGATACTTGCCAGTAATTCTGCAGCAATGATTCCGGCAAGTATTTTCCCCATAGTTCTGCAGGAAGCGTGACATCTCCATCCTTGATTTCCACCAGTAACCAGTAGATGGTCGCTAACTCCTTGTTTTGGCTTGACTCTTGCTTCAGTTTTGATTCTAGGTCGTTTTGTTTACCTATATTTATTAACCGGTCCTGGAACCAACTCCGCATTTGAAGGTATTTAAACCTAGATAGGCGAAAGTTTGTTTGTTGGCTACAGTCTTCCCAAGAAATAAGCTCGCCATCGCTTTTATCTGATCCCATCGTGTAAGACCCCCCTCTAACAGTGGTTTAGCAAGAGTGTCCTTTGTCCACTCTGGGGAGCTAGGACCATCCCAGATAGGGGCCAAAAAACTGTAGTAAGGATTTTTTAAGATTTTCCAGACCTTATACCATGTCTCTGCAAACCCACTCAGAATCTTTAACCTGACCTTTTTAAAAAATGTTGGGTCCGCATATTTGAAGAGAAAACCCTCTTTGCCTCCTGGCTCAAAATTTGAAATTGTAAACCACAGGCCTCCTGTCATAGAATGACTCGGTGAGTTGAATAGACACTTCCCAATTTTTAACAGAAAAGCCCAAAAATAAAAAAGTAAGTCCGGCAGGGCTAAGCCCCCTTTCTCAATCCTCCTCCTCAGCTTTTTCCAAGCTATCCTTGGTCCTTTGCTTGCCCATATAAAAGTACCTAGCTCACCTTGTAACTTCTTAATCCAATTTGTCTTAAAAGGCAAGGGAATAGAGTCAAACAGAAAAGTGAGCTTACGGAGGACTACCATTTTAACTAAGCTGCTCCGTCCAAAAAGCGATAGCTGGAGATGAGACCAGGTTTTCAGGAGTTTTGTGATCTCTTTCCGGGCTTCATCAAAATTCAGTTTCGCTATTTTATTGATGTCATGAGCTATCATGACTCCCAGATATCTGATTTCATCTTTTCTGGTTACACACTCGATGTTCCAAGTCATGATTTCGGACTTATCACTATTGATCTCATAACCCGAGACCTTCCCGAAATCTGTTGTTAGAGCCATCAGACGAGACAGAGTTGTCAGTAAGTTTGTGGTATATATCAAGATATCGTCCGCATAGAGCCCTAGTTTCTTTTCCCAACCAAAAAAACCAAAGGGTAAGATTTCAGGGTCCTCTCTGATCTTCGTTGCAAGTGGCTCTATATAGAGGTTAAAAAGCAAGGGCGACAGAGGACATCCCTGCCTAGTCCCCCTAGATATAATGACAGATTTAGTAAAAAAGCCATTAACTAACACCCTGGCCTCTGGGGCTCGATAGAAACCCGCCAGTGCATTGCAGAAGTTTGTACCTAGGTTCAGGGAAGCTGCTACCACTTTCAGATAGGCCCAGTTCACGCGGTCAAAGGCCTTGGTGGCATCCAAGGCCACCAGGGCCAGTGGGAGACTATAGGCAGTCGCCAGATCTATTGTGCCAACTAATGTAAAGGTCAGCTCTTTCAAAAATCTTCCCCGAATAAACCCTTTCTGATCATCGTTTATCAGCTCAGCCATCAAACCATTCAGCCTATCTGCCAAGATCTTTGTATATATCTTGTAGTCGCTGTTAAGCAAGGAAATTGGGCGATACGAATCACATTTCTTAGGGCATTTTCCAGGCTTCAGAATTAGAGAGATTGTGGCTTCCTTCAATCAACTCCCCAAAGCACTATTCTGTGTCAGATAAACAATCAATCAACGCCCCAAAGCACTACTCTCTGTCAGAGAAAAAATCAATCAGTGGCCCTGATGCACACTGAGCTTGGCTAATCACTTGAATTGCCACACCTTCTATGGTGCTCCAGGGATGCTTACAAGATGAGCGTCACACCTGAGAATGGTCCTTCACAATACACAAGTCTTGTATTCACCAACGAGCTCAGCATGCCGTGATGCGCACGGCAGGCACCGCAAGTCCTGAAGAGCCCGGCCCTCCTGGTACAATGTGCATGCATCCACTGAATGCTGCTGAGCGGCCCGGCCTTCTTGGTCTGGTGCGTATGCATCCACTGAGTGCTGCTGAATGAACCAGCCCTTTTGGTGGGCTGTGCATGCATCCACTGAGTGCTTCTGAGCGACCCGGCCCTCTAGGCATGGTGTGCATGCATCCACTGAGCGCTGCTGAGCGGCCCGGCCCTCTTGGTGTGGTGTGCATGCATCCACTGAGCGCTGCTGAGCGGCCCGGCCCTCTTGGTGTGGTGTGCATGCATCCACTGAATGCTGCTGAGCGGCTCGGCCCTCTTGGTATAATGTGCATACATCCACTGAGAGCTGCTGAATGAACCAGCACTTTTGGTGGGCTGTGCATGCAACCACTGAGAGCTGATGAGTGACCCGGCCCTCTCGGTGTGGTGTGCATGCATCCACTGAGTGCTGCTGAACCACCTGGCCATCTAGGCGTGGTGTGCATGCATCCACTGAGTGCTGCTGAACCACCTGGCCCTCTTGGTCTGGTGTGCATGCATCCACTGAGTGCTGCTGAATGAACCAGCACTTTAGGTGTGGTGTGCATGCATCCACTGAGTGCTTCTGAGCCACCTGGCCATCTAGGCGTGGTGTGCATGCATCCACTGAGTGCTGCTGAGCGGCCCAACCCTCTTAGTGTGGTGTGCATGCATCCACTGAGTGCTGCTGAGCGGCCCGGCCCTCTACGGTGGTTTGCATCTATCTACTGAGTGCTGCTGAGCGGCCCGGCCCTGTAGGTTCAGTATGCATGCAGCCACTGAGTACTACAGAGCCGCCTGGTCCTCTAGGTATGGTGTGCATGCATCCACTGAGTGCTGCTGAGCAGCCCGGCCCTCTTGGTGCGGTGTGCATGCATCCACTGAGTGCTGCTAAGTGCATCCACTGATTGCTGCTGAGTGGCCCAGCCCTCTTGGTGCGGTGTGCATGCATCCACTGAATGCTGCTGAGCGGCCCGGCCCTCTTGGTCTGGTGCTTATGCATCCACTGAGTGCTGCTGAATGAACCAGCACTTTTGGTGGGCTGTGCATGCATCCACTGAGAGCTGATGAGTGACCCGGCCCTCTCGGTGTGGTGTGCATGCATCCACTGAGTGCTGCTGAACCACCTGGCCATCTAGGCGTGGTGTGCATGCATCCACCGAGTGCTGCTGAGCAGCCCGGCCCTCTAGGTGTGGTGTGCATGCATCCACTGAGTGCTGCTGAGCAACCCGGCCCTCTTGGTCTGGTGTGCATGCATCCACTGAGTGCTGCTGAATGAAACAGCACTTTTGGTGTGGTGTGCATGCAACCACTGAGTGCTTCTGAGCGACCCGGCCCTCTAGGCATCGTGAGCATGCATCCACTGAGTGCTCCTGAGCCACCTGGCCATCTAGGCGTGGTGTGCATGCATCCACTGAGTGCTGCTGAGCGGCCCAACCCTCTTAGTGTGGTGTGCATGCATCCACTGAGTGCTGCTGAGCGGCCCGGCCCTCTACGGCGGTTTGCATCTATCTACTGAGTGCTGCTGAGCGGCCCGGCCCTGTAGGTTCAGTATGCATGCAGCCACTGAGTGCTACAGAGCGGCCTGGTCCTCTAGGTATGGTGTGCATGCATCCACTGAGTGCTGCTGAGCGGCCCTGCCCTCTTGGTGCGGTGTGCATGCATCCACTGTGTGCTGCTAAGTGCATCCACTGATTGCTGCTGAGCAGCCCAGCCCTCTTGGTGCGGTGTGCATGCATCCACTGAGTGCTGCTAAGTGCATCCACTTATTGCTGCTGAACGGCCCAGCCCTCTTGGTGCGGTGTGCATGCATCCACTGAGTGCTGCTGAGCGGCTCGGCTCTCTTGGGGGATGGGGTGTGTGTGTGTGTATTTGTGTGTGTGTGTGTTTGTGTGTGTGTGTTTGTGTTTGTGTTTGTTTGTTTTAACCCCGGGCAGAGATGTCTGAGAAGGCAAATCTCCACACACTCCGCAGCGGTGCGGAGTTGGCCAGCCCCCACCTCCACCTCCCGTATATTATCAAGTAAATCTACATTACGTACTAGTAAATTAAAACCACTTACCTGGCATGCGGCGTCCCCGGGCTGCCCTCCTCCTCTTCCTCGGAGTATTGGTAATCCTTGAGAAAACTGTGCATGCACACGCCCCAAGCATGCGCATTTCTTGCAATAAATGTGCATGCGCAGGCGCCCGCACATGCACAGCTTTCTCAAGGATTACCGATACTGCGAGGAAGAGGAGGAGGGAAGCTGGGGGAACGCCGCATGCCAGGTAAGTGGTTTTCATTTACTAGTATGTAATATAGATTTACAAGATAATATTGGGGGGTGGAGGCGGGTGGCGTAGCGGAGTTCCACAGAGTTTTTTTGCAACTCCATGGACCTCCGCGTAGCCTCGCTATGCCCACTACGCCCTGGGTTAGTGTGCATCCACTGAGCGCTGCACAGTGGCCCAGCCCTCTTGGTGCGGTGTGCATGCATCCACTGAGTGCTGCTGAGCGACCCAGCCTTCTAGGCGTGGTTCCATGCATCCACTGAGTGCTGCTGAGCGGCCCGGCCCTCTTGGCGGTGTGCATGCATCCACTGAGTGCTGCAGGGTGGCCTGGCCCTCCTAGTGTGGCCCGGCCCTCGATGTGTAGTGTGCATGCATACACTGAGCGCTGATGAGCAGCCCGGCCCTCTTGGTGCGGAGTGCATGCATCCACTGAGTGCTCCTCAGCGGCCCGGCCCTCTTGTTGCGGTGTGCATCCATCCACTGAGTGCTGCTGAGCGGCCCAGCCCTCTTGGTGCGGTGTGCATCCATCCACTCAGCGCTGCAGAGCGGCCCAGCCCTCTTGGTGCGGTGTGCATGCATCCACTGAGTGCTGCAGGGTGGCCTGGCTCTCCTGGTGTGGCCCGGCCCTCGATGTGTGGTGTGCATGCATACACTGAGCGCTGCTGAGCAGCCCGGCCCTCTTGGTGCAGAGTGCATGCATCCACTGAGTGCTCCTCAGCGGCCCGGCCCTCTTGTTGCGGTGTGCATCCATCCACTGAGTACTGCTGAGTGGCCCAGCCCTCTTGGTGCGGTGTGCATGCATCCACTGAGTGCTGCTAAGTGCATCCACTGATTGCTGCTGAGCGGCCTAGCCCTCTTGGTGCGGTGTGCATCCATCCACTGAGCGCTACAGAGCGGCCCAGCCCTCTTGGTGCAGTGTGCATGCATCCACTGAGTGCTGCTGAGCGACCCAGCCCTCTAGGCGTGGTTCCATGCATCCACTGAGTGCTGCTGAGCGGCCCGGCCCGGCCCTCTTGGCGGTGTGCATGTATCCACTGATTGCTGCAGGGTGGCCTGGCCCCCCTGGTGTGGCCCGGCCCTCGATGTGTGGTGTGCATGCATCCACTGAGTGCTGCTCAGCGGCCCGGCCCTCTTGTTGCGGTGTGCATCCATCCACTGAGTGCTGCAGAGCGGCCCGGCCCTCTTGTTGCTCTGTTCATGCATCCACTGAGTGCTGCTGAGCACATCCACTGAATGCTACTGATCGGCCCAGCTCTCTTGGTGGCGTGTGTGTGCATCCACTGAGCGCTGCAGAGTGGCCCGGCCCTCTTGGTCCAGTATACATGCATCCGGTAAATGGACATAATATCGACTTTTTAATATCGACATGACATATTATCGAGTTAGTAATATCGAATGTCCAAAAATATCGTTAGTCAGTATATCGAATGGCTAAATATCGTTTTTTTTTTTTTTTTAAATATCGAATGTGAAAATATCGAGTCCAAAATATCGAAAGGACAAAATATAGTTATTTTGTTAAGGTAAGAAATATCGAATATGATAATGTCGAATTATAGGAAAAATTAGAATTTGAAATTTTTAACATTTTACCAATGTTATAATAATACATTCTAAATAGTATATGTAATAATAGTTTATAAATATGTAAAAAAGTCTTAGTATAATAAATTTTAGGAGCGGGATGTTGGGTTATTAGGGGATAAGGGTGAGGAGTGTTTTAAAAATATAAATATAAATATAATATGTAAATTATAAATTGTAATTGTTGAGAGTAAATATATATTTATGAGATAATAATAATATATAAATTTTGTAGAAAGGTTATTTATAAAAAAATAAATTGGAGTTGGATGTTGGGTTATTAGGGGATATGGGTGGGGAATTTATTAAAAATATATATATAAATATAATATGTAAATTATAAATTGTAATTTTTGAGAGTAAATATATATTTATGAGAAAATTATAATATATTAATTTTTCAGAAAGGTTATTCATAATATAAATAATAGGAGTGGGATGTTGGGTTATTAGGGGATAAGGGTGGGGAGTGTTTTAAAAATATAAAAATAAATAATATGTAAATTATAATTTGTAATTGTTGAGAGTAAATATATATTTATGAGATAATAATAATATATGAATTTTGTAGAAAGGTTATTTATAAAAAAAATAAATTGGAGTTGGATGTTGGGTTATTAGGGGATATGGGTGGGGAGTTTATTAAAAATATATATATAAATATAATATGTAAATTATAAATTGTAATTTTTGAGAGTAAATATATATTTATGAGAAAATTATAATATATTAATTTTTCAGAAAGGTTATTCATAATATAAATAATAGGAGTGGGATGTTGGGTTATTAGGGGATAAGGGTGGGGAGTGTTTTAAAAATATAAAAATAAATAATATGTAAATTATAATTTGTAATTGTTGAGAGTAAATATATATTTATGAGATAATAATAATATATGAATTTTGTAGAAAGGTTATTTATAAAAAAATAAATTGGAGTTGGATGTTGGGTTATTAGGGGATATGGGTGGGGAGTTAATTAAATATATATATATAAATATTATGTAATTTATAATGTGTCATTGTTGAGAGTAAATATATATTTATGAGATAATAATAATATATTAATAATTTTGAAAGGTTATTTATAATATTAATAATTTGAGTGGGATGTTGGGTTATTAGGGGATAAGGGTGGGGAATATTTAGAAAATATACTATTTTATTATATGTTAATATAAATTATTATTGTTGAGAGTAAATATATATTTATGAGATCATTATATTATTAATATATAACTATATTATGAGTCATGATATTTTTAGGAGTGTGATGTTGTGTTATTAGTGGGTAAGGGTGTGTACTGTTATCAAAACTTATAAATTTCGAATATGTTAGTAATAAGTTATATTTGTTGAGAGTTTATAAAAGAAATTTTAATGTTAAGAAATAATTTTACTATATTCATACAGACATATGTATTTAAAATAGACAGAATATTGTGTCATTTAAAGTGGAGTGGGAATAGTAAATTATATGTATTTACTATCCAGCACCGTCCCAAAAATAATACTGACTGGAGTTGGAATAGTAAATTATATTTATTTATTATCCAGCACCTTCCCAAAAATAATACTCACTGGAGTTGGAATAGTAAATTATATTGTTTTACTATCCAGCACTTTCCCAGATTTAATCTTTATTGGAGTTGGAGTAGTAAATTATATTTATTTACTATCCAGCACCTTCCCTAAATTAATATTGACTGGAGTTGGAATAGTAAATTATATTTATTTACTATCCAGCACCTTCCCTGATTTAATATTGATTGGAGTTGGAGTAGTAAATTATATTTATTTACTATCCAGCAGTTTATTTGATTTAATACTGAGTGGAGTTGGAATAGTCAATTATATTTAGTTACTATCCAGCACCTTCCCAGATGTAATATTTATTGGAGTTGGAATAGTAAATAATATTTATTTACTATCCAGCACCTTCCCTAAATTAATACTGACTGGAGTTGGAATAGTAAATTATATTTATTTACTATACAGCACCTTCCTGATTTATTCTTGATTGGAGTTGGAGTAGTAAATTATATTTCTTTACTATCTAGCACTTTCTTTAATTTAATACTGAGTGGAGTTGGAATAGTGAATTATATTTATTTACTATCTAGCAACTTTAATTTTTTTTTTTTTATTTTTTTTTTTATTGAAACTGAAAGGTGTCATACAACATTAAAGTTCAATACAGAAAATATAAAATTACGAAAACCTAAACATCTCTGATACAATGAACCAAGATCCATCTAAAATAACAAAAATAATTTTAAAATAACATTAATGAAAAGAGAGTCAAAAAAAGTTTCCCCATATTTTTTCGAATTTTCTCCCCCCTCCAATCCTCGCCGCGTAGTTACGCTCACTAATCTTAACTCTTCGCATTTTACGTAGCCATTCATGGAAGGATGGTGTCTGAGTAGATCGCCAATTCTGAAGTAACAATGATCTGGCCACTGCCATGCAGATGAATAGAAGTTTAGCGAGTGAGACAGAAAGATTAAGATTCTGATCAAAGCCATAAAGCATCAATTTAGGATTGATAGATATCTGGATATGAAAAATAAAGCATAAAAAAGCAAAAATGTCTACCCAGAACTCTTTGACCATACTACATTCAATTATGACGTGTGTCCAATTAGCTGGGGCGAAACTTTGACAACGAAAGCAGATCGGTATATAATTACTAAACATTTTAGCAGTTGCCGCCGGGGTATAATACAGGAGCCATTTACCAAAAAATAGCATTCTGCGCCAATTGGCTCCCCTTAATGTGGAAAAATTAAATTTATTAATAGTCCGCCACGTCGTTAATGATAAAACATGTTTTTCGTGTTCCCACCATTTTTTGACTGCTTTGGATCCTAGATCGTCTTGTTTAAACTGGGCGAGATGACGTTTCCACTCACCAGGTTTCCTTATTAAAGTACTGTTGAAAAAAAGATCGTTGTTGAGTAAAGGAGGTGGGAGCATACTTCTGCAAAAGTTTATAAATTATATTATAAGACCCGGCTAACAAAAAATTTCCTGAAAGTAGTAAACGCATCTCGGGCGGAGTTAACCACCTGGAATAATGTAAAAAATCGCCCACTTTACTAAAGCCGGCCTTAATCCAATAGCGCATTAAATGCGAGCTTACCCCCTGCCCTCTTGATGAGAGTAAGTTAGTCAGCAAGGAGGAGGTATTAAAAAGAGAGCGAGAGTATCTACTAATCATGGCCGAACGCTTCCTAAAAAAACAAGCTATTATTTTATACCTGACCAATTTTGGGGATTTAGGTATTTGAAGAGGGGAGGATATTTGACTCTCTGAAAAAATTAAATCGAAGAAAAAACTAATATAATCATTTGGGTTCGGAATTGGGACCTTGAATCGAGTCAGGTACTGAGCAAAATAGGCATTATAATAATCTCTAATGTTTGGAAGTGTAAGGCCACCGTTATCTAAACCATCATAAAGAGTAGTCATCGCGATCCGGGGCTTTTTATGTGACCACAGAAAGCTTGAGAATAAGGATTCTATTTTCGAAAAAAATGAACCTGGAAGAAAACACGGAGTTGTTGAAAACAGAAAATTAAATAATGGTAAAATAGACATTTTGATCAGGGCGACTCTACCCAGTATTGATAAAGGTAATTTATTCCAGCGAGTTAGCATCGAGCGAACCCTTTGAAGAAGGGGAACAAAATTCAAACCGAAAAGATCTTTCACTGAAGAGGAAAAAAACACCCCCAAATATCTTTTAGGTTTATTATTAATACAGCCACGTAAATCTGGATATAATTCGGGAATGTGATTGCCACAAATCAGTATTTCGGTCTTTTTTTTATTGATCCGGTAACCCCCAAAAGTCTAATATTGCTCGAAAATCTGAAATGCCTGAACTTGAGACTGCAAATCGGATTTAATGAGTAACATAATATCGTCTGCATAAAGTTTTATCTTCGACATAAATGGAATTGGGGGTGAGATCTCTACAGACTTCCGAATAGCTATTGCGAGGGGTTCGATAAAAAAAGCAAAAAGAATCGGTAATAAGGGACAACCCTGACGGGTTCCGCGATTAACTGAAACTGATCCAACCGAATGTGAATTAATAATAATATTAGCTTTAGCACCCGAATAAAGATTACGAATAAAGTTAATAACGTTGGATGGAATATGAAAGTACTGTAAAATAATAAAAAGTGTCTCCCAAACCACCAAATCAAAAGTTTTTTCCGCATCAAATAACAAAATAAGTGCAGGGATCCTCCGTGTCTCAAAGTAATCCAAAGCTTCTGCCAGATAATGAGTGTTAGTCATGAGCTGTCTACCGGTAATAAAACCGTTTTGGTCTTTATGAATCCGATCCGAAGAAATTCGATTAAATCGAATAGCCAATAATTTAGTGACGATCTTGTAATCCGAATTTAAGAGAGTAATGGGACGATATGAATTAGGATCGGTAGCATCTTTCCCCTTCTTCAAAAAGCTGACCACAGTGCCCTCTCGGAAAGAGTCGGGAATTGAGGCTCCAGCCAACATAGAGTTAAGCAATAGTAGAAACAGATTTGAAAAAGAGGGAAAAAAAACCTTAAAAAACTCTGCGGGTAGCCCATCCGGACCAGCGGCTTTCCCTGATGGAAGATCTTTCACCACCGCCTCTATCTCTTCCAAAGAAAATCCATCTGCCATGGTTAATTCTTCGGAGTGGGAAAGAGAAGGGATCACAGCCTGCCGCAAAAAGGAATTTAATTTAGACTGGTTAATTTTAAGCTGATGAGAATATATATTTTGATAATGACAATGCATTATCGCACCTATCTTATCTGGATCAGTTGTAGATTGATGCGAGACCGGACATTTTAACTCCCGAATTAAATTAGAAGCTGCTTGTTCCTTGGCCTGCCAGGCCAAGAATCTCCCAGTGAAATTACTTTCTTCATATATTTTCTGATATTGAATACGAAAAAATGCCTCGCCCTGCTCATATAGAAAAGTGGTGTATTTTTGTTTAGCTTCATTTAATTGTTCTTTAACCAATCGTGAGGGATTTTGTTGCCTTTGAACGCTAAGGTGCCGATTACGATCCGGTAAAAAATTTCCCCGTGCGACTCGTATCCGGTCTTTTTACCGTACGAATCGTACAAGTGCCGTATGAACTGGCAATCACGATTCGCATGGTAAAAAGTCCATACGAACCGCAGTGGGAATCATTCCCCACACGTCCTCGGGTCGGAAAATGTGTCCGACACGTCCTCGTACGATTTACCGTACAAATGTGAAAGGTGAAGTCCGACCGAGGAATCACGATCCATCCCTTGCGTCCGAGGTTACAACCGGATGGAAAAAACACCGTCCGCACCGAACTCCCATAGCAACCATGGAGACGTGCCCGCATACGCGCCGACCCCCCCCAGGCCCCCGTACGTACGCGCCGACCCAGCCCCCGTATGTACGCGCCGACCCCCCCCAGCCCCCGTACGTACGCGCCGAACCCCCCTGTATGTACACCCGTGTACGTGTCGAACCCCCCGTGTACGTTCGAGTCGAACCCCCCGTGTACGTTTGGATTTGAATCTACCCGACCAGCAAGTATAATCTCTTTTAGAGGGGTTATATATCCGCCAATGATCAGAAAGATCGAATAGTTTGATATAATGTGAAATGGTTCGAAAAACTTTCGGTTTAAGTTGTTTTGATGATTGAGATGATGAATCCAAATGCGGATCCATCAGCACATTAAAATCCCCACCCATCACAATATCTCCTGACACCATTAATAGAGATTGAAACAAGTCTTCATACAAACTAGCATCGTCTGTTAGAGGCCCATAACAACATACAAAAATAAAAGGTCTCTGCCTAGTTTTAACTCTACATGAGACCCAGCACCAACGTCCTGAGCCTCCCTGTTCTGATTGAATAATATCAGCACATAAGTTCTTATTCAAGAATATTGCCACCCCTCGCTGAGATGCATCGCATGATGCAAAACACCGAAACGAAGCCCAAGATTTGAGCATTGAAAACCCATCTAGCTTGGAAGAGGGAATATGAGTCTCCTGTAACAGAATAACGGAGGGATTCTCAGCCTTTAACCAAACTTCCATAGCACGATTTTTCTTAATATTGTTTAAGCCATTGACATTAAGAGAAAGCAACTTCAAACTCTCCTTATTAGACATCGAGATCTGAATTAAATTGACTAAAGAAAATTATCACCAAACCACTCCGTACCCCTTGAATACAATGAATACATTGAATACATACTGACAAATAGAATAATAAGTAAAAATAATCAGACACCATCAATTTCCTTTTTGTTTCAACCCACCCACCACCACCAACAACCCAATCAACCCCAGCACCACCCCCACCACCCCCCCGAACCCCACCCTCCAATGGCCCAGCTACCTCCCTCCACGCTGACCATAGGATCCTAACCCACTCCATTGGGGCGACCTGTTGACACCCCCTAGGCTGCCTGAGTTGCGGACTCCCACAGGCTCATATGACCCCCCCTACCCCCGGACCCACTTCTAGGATAGGACTAATAGCATTAGGAGCGCAAATAGACCCCCCCTACAGAACAAAAAAAAAGAAGAAAAAAACCTTAATTTAGGAGGGTGAAATCTCCTTAAGCAGATCCTGTGCCGCTGATATATCAGAAATCATAAAGAATTTGCCTTTGACTAACACTTTAAGCTTGGACTGCTGTGCTATCGTAGCTTGTGCCCCTTTAGCTTTAAACAACCCCAACATTTGAACAAACTCTTTTCTTCTCCGAGCAGCGGAGGCAGACATATCTGAAAAAATACGACATTTGACAGTCTCAGTAACAAAAAATTGTCTTTTCTGAATTGCCGTTGAAAGAATAGTCTCTTTGACCCGGATATCCGAAAAATGAAGTAACATTGTTCGAGGAAGGGAGGAATTTGGAAAGGGCTGAGCAGGAACGCGGTGAGCACGTGTAATAGTTAAATCGCCTTCATAGTTGGGGATCACTTTAGATTTTAATAAGGATGTTGCCCATTGCACCGTATTAGAGCCTTCAAGGCCTTCTGGAACCCCAACTATACGAAGGTTCGATCTGCGATTATAGTTTTCTAAATCGTCCAATTTATTTTCAAACGAACGTGTACACACAGAAAGATGTTTTACATCTTTTTTGACCTCCGTCATCTGATCCTCCAAACTTGAAATACGGGTTTCGGCCTCTTGGAGACGAACCGGAAATGTAGAGAAGAGGGCCTCCATTTTCTCCAGTCGTTGATTAATTGAAGCAAGCTCTGCCCTTTGAACCCTCTTTAATTCTCGAACTTCATCAAGAATTAAATTTAGCATATCTAGCAACTTTCATGATTTAATATTGATTTGAGTTGGAATAGTAAATTATATTTATTTACTATCCAGCAACTTCTCTAAATTAATAGTGAATGGAGTTGGAATAGTCAATTATATTTATTTACTATCCAGCACCTTCCCTAAATTAATAGTTACTGGAGTTGGAATAGTAAAATATATTTATTTACTATCCAGCATCTCCCCTTATTTAATACTGAGTGGAGTTGGAATAGTAAATTATATAGATTTACTATCCAGTACCTTACATGATTTAATACTGAGTGGAGTTGGAATAGTATTGATTAATACAATATAGCATTTTTATATTGTAGTTTAGAAAATGATAATATTTTCATCTAACAGTTTAAATATATATAATTAATAGAGTATTAATATTATTAATATGTGTATTAATAGTATTAATAAATAAATTGGTTATATTTTAATTATTGTTGTAAAAGGAATATTGCATTTTTATTTAATTGAAGTTAACAAAACATAATATAACTGTAATTGTATATTTTTTATACATAGTACATATGTTGAATTAATATTATTAATATTTTTTATTTAATAATAATAATATTTACATTATTTAAGTGTTTAGTATTTTGGTAGCGCTGGGGGTAGCGCTGGGGGTACGCACCGTACATACACGGGTGGGGGTACGACTCGAACGTACACGGGTGTACATACACGGGGGGTTCGACATGTACACAGGTGTACATACACGGGGGGTTCGACACGTACACGGGTGTACATACATGGGGGTTTGACACGTACACGGCCGTACATACACGGGTGGGGGTACGACTCGAACGTACGGGGGCTGGGGTGGGGGTACGACTCGAACGTAAGGGGGCTGGGGGGGTACGACTCGAACGCACGGGAGCTGGGGGGGGTACGGCGCGTACCGGGCCACCTTCTCTGGTCGTTTCGCGCCGTACTTCGCTTTTCCGGCACTTTTTGGGTGCCGTGAAAATATTGCCGTCCGGACTGCTGTCGGTTCGAATCGTAGTTCCTGGGTCGTGAAACGCTGCCTGAAAGCGTCCTGACGTCACGTCGCAGCATTCCCGGATCACATTCGTATGTATATTTTCGTCGGTCGGTGTTTTTTACGAATCGTACGGAAATGGTGTTTCCGTGCGAATCGTAATTCCGTGTTTGTAAAGTTTTACGACCGGGTACGAGTCGGACGGAGAAAACGCTCCGACCGACGGTTCGTACCCGGTTTTTACCGGATCGTAATCGGCACCTCAGTGTTGACTTTTGGAGAAATCTCCTGAGGCATTGATTAAAATGATAGTAGCATCCTTGTATAGATGTATGGGGTATGTTTTTAAAATAGCATGAATCATGGCTATTTCAAAATCCATTATTATTTTATGTGGGAAGTAATCTGGAATTTCTGATTTTATTTTGTTGAGAATTTCTAGATAGGTACTTTGAGTTTTATTTGGGAGTAAGCAGTAGATGAAGGGAATGTTAGTGTTTTGGTACATAGCATGTACTGTGTACAGTTGATAAAATGGCTTAGGACATATTTTAAATGTGCCATCTATCATCCAGGTGTTGCATTGTTGGAGTTTAGTTAAGTTATTTGCAGTGGCAAACATTATAATACGTTTTTCACTGTTTTTATTGTCAAAGAAAATAAATGGCTCTTTATTATGGGTAATGCTTAGTTCTTGTGGGATGTTTACTTCTTGGAAAGTTTTAGGGATAGGTATGGGAGCTGTGGTTTTCTTTTTTTGTCTAATGATCTTTTTTTTTAATGCATCAATGGATGGTAATTGTCCAGATGCATGTTGGGGTATTTGTAGTAGCTGTTCTTTTAATATTTCACTAGTGGGTTTTTCAGTGCTAGTGCTTGCTTCTTTGATATTTTCTATTGCTCCTCTAATTGCTATTTCAGTAATATTTGGAGGGTGGTTGTGCTCATTGACAGATAATACAGTAGTTTCTTGAGTTGTGGCTCTTCCGTAGCATTTACTAGCATAGTACTTGCTACATTTCCAGAAGACTTTTAAATCTTTCTGTCTTTCTTGCGTATAGACATAACCCATGTAACATAGGAGCATTTTTCCTTTTTGTGATTGGATGAATTCAGCGCCTTCAGTCATGGTGATGTCTTTATTTCTAAAGAAAATGTAGATATAATTACGTTAATATCATGTCATGAAATAATGTGTTAGAAAGATATATATTTCTTGACATATACTTACAATTTTGATGTAGATGTTGAAAAGAATTTTCTTTTGGTGGTTGTTGGCTGTTAATTTTCATATAGAGTTGGTATATCTGTTGATAAATAAAATGTAATGTTAATACATTTTCTATTATTTGTTGTAGGTGATAGGGGAATTGGGAAAGGGTTTGTTTTAATTAGTGATTATATCTATTTAGTTTAAAGTCATTAATAGAAATACTTACTTTGTTGATTAGCTTTATTTTTTCTGTTGTTGTAGATAATTTTGGAGATTGCTGGAAGTGTCTGTAGTGGAGATATAAATACATGAAAGCATTTAGTATTTTATTTTAATTTCATATTATTTCTTACGACTTTTTCCATTATTAATGTTTCATAAAAAAATAATTACTTACTTTTTGATTAGCTGTCTTTCTTTATTTGTAGAGGAATTTTCTTGTGTTTGGAAGTATCTGTAGTGGAGATATAAGTAAATGAAAGTGTATTTTAGTTACATATAAATTGTATGCATTTTTTACAAATAGTTAGTAAATTTACGTTTTACCAAACATTATTTACTTACTTGTTTCTGTTAGAGGTTTTGTTTCTTTAGTATATCTTGTAGTTAGGACCCAATCTGGTAGCGTTTTTCTTCAGTTTTCTTGTAGTTTTGAAGTGGAGAAGAGTAAATATATTTTTTTTTATACTGTTGTATTAATTGGTTAATTCGTTTGATTGGTTGGTTTAGTTAGTCTTCGATTCTGATTTGTTGTTGTGTTCAGTTTGAATTTTTTTTTCTTCGTGTTTCCATATATGGAAGATGCTAATTAAGTAGTAGTCATGTATTTTAAGTATATTTCCTTGTTAGAATGTTTTTTATAAGTAATTAGATGTTTTATATGTTGGTGTTAGTTTAGTTTAGTATATCTATGTATAATATTATAAGTGGTTTTAGTAAAAGGTATTTTATTTGGTTTTCATGTGTTTCTAAAATGGATTTATATTAATTAATTATATGATGTATGTTTATGTTGGGAAAAAGTCAGTTTTATATGCATTTACATGTTGTACTGTGTGTTATAATTAGTCGATATTATGGTAGGGTCGATATTGTGGGCAGTCTATATTTTGATTTTCGATATTATGGTGCATTGTTAGTTAATTGTATGTATATCGATATTTGTATAATCTATATTTTGAGTTTCGATAATGATAGAAACGATATTTTGTTTAGTCTATATAGTGGGTTCGATATTTTGGTGTATTATTAATTAAGTATTGGTGGTCGATATACTGGTATACGATATTTTGTCTTCGATATTGTGTGTAGTCGATATTCTGTCTCTCGATACTAAGTAAAAACAAAAGAGAGTATGTAGTTCCTTATAAGAGTCTTAAGCAGGAAGGGAGCCAGGATAACTATTACTATGGACGTCGTCCTATGATATTACGAGGGGATAGGGAAATTCCCTTATTTGGAACTAGGGCCCTCGCACACCCAGCCAGCTAGGTGTCATGCTTCATCATTGGGCCTGCTCCTCGTCGGGTCGGCGCTGCAATACCCGACGGGCACACAATATGGGGCTCTTTGGCGGAGATCTTTTGTTCCACGCCGTATGGTGTAGTGGGGGTGAGGGGCCCAGTGTGAGTAGATGTGGTGAATAAGTGTGTGCAGTGATTAAAACAGGTAAGGGATCAAATAAGAGATCTTTATTCAGATAGGTTCCCTGCCTCATTAAAATGAAGGTCGATTGGCGTATGTGTGATTGTTATAAATAAGGATATATACGCTCTACTCGTAACTATGCAGGTCAACATGTTTCTTGCCTTGCTCGTCAGGAGGATCGACTGGCAATTCTTCAGGACCAAGTAACATACATCTGCACATCGTAGCGAGGTGGGTACACCTACCTCTCAAATAATCAGACTGTGGGGGACGTGACCACAGCGAATGAGGGCGACCTATAGAAGAGTAACAATGCATACTCAAAAACAAATTGGTCTTGGTCGGTGTAGACATAGTAACAGACATGACTCTCTCAGCACTGCAATTATTTGGTGTTAATAATGATGACCCTTGGGAAGAACATTCATGCTTCACATTATTGCAAAACTCAAGTGCCAATGTTTCTTAAAAGGCTAACAGAGAATTATTAGTGCAAAGCTTAAAAACAGTACTCAAACTAGTCATGAGGATAGTGGTAAGTGGACTCACCTACAATAGTAGGGATCATACCTCAGCAGTTGCCGGCGGATCAAAGGACACCTATCATGTAGTGTCCTATAGGGACAAAGTAGATGAAAAATTCACCAATTGGTAGCGGACACAAAAATATTAGGAAAATACCTGTGGTGGAAAAACAAATGTGAGAGGGTGGAGGGGAGGGCAGCGTAATGCAAGTAAAACACCAGAATCTGGGAAGAGTCAAGCACGTCCCCCAACCTCTCGATATTAAGTCACTGATCCCATGCATCCACTGAGTGCTGCTGACCACATCCACTAAGTGCTACTGATCGGTCCGGCCCTCTTGACGGTGTGTGTGTGCATCCACTGAGCACGCAGAATGGCCCGGCCCTCTAGGTGTGGTGTGCATTCATCCATTGAGTGCTGTGGCCTGGCCCTCTTAGTGCGGTGTGCATGCATCCACTGAGTGCTGCTGAGCACATCCACTGAGTGCTGCGGAGTGGACCGGCCCTCTTAGTGTGGTGCGCATGCATCCACTGAGCGCTGCAGAGCGGCCCGGCCCTCTTAGTGTGGTGCGCATGCATGCGCTGAGTGCTAATGAACAGCCTGGCTCTCTAGCCGCAGTGTGCATGCATCCACTGACTGCTGCTGAGCACATCCACTGAGTATTGCTGTGCAGCCTGGCCCTCTAGGTGCGGTGTGCATGCATCCAGTGAGTGCTGCTGAGCTGCCCGACCCTCTTGCTGCATTGTGCATGCATCCAGTGAGTGCTGCTGAGCTGCCCGACCCTCTTGCTGCATTGTGCATGCATCCAGTGAGTGCTGCTGAGCGCATCCACTGAGTGCTGCTGAGCGGCCTGGCCCTCTTGGTGCGGTGAACATCAGGGGAGTATTAAGAGACATAATTGCCCAGTTCTCTTTGGGGCCCAGTCCTGAGGCACAGGGTCAAGACTGATTTGCATATGGCCAGGTCTAAACTGGGGTGGCGTGGTGAGCAAAAGAATGATGGATTTAACCCAGATCTCTTGACTGGAGGTGAATGTTTTGATTGTTCTGCATTCCGTCCATCAATTGTGTGTCTTTTGCTTTCTCGCACTAACTGCGCCGGGTATGCCCAGACGTGGGTCCTGGGCTCACTGTGCCACTGGATTAAGCTATCCTGGTTGATGAGGGGTGAAACCCTGAAACCGGTCCTAGGATGCTTGTTTTCGGTCCAGGGCGGACCTGGCTCGGCAGTTCGGGCTGGACTGTTCCCATGAGGCACAGGGTCAAGACTGATTTGCATATGGCCAGGTCTAAACTGGGGTGGCATGGTGAGTAAAAGAATGATGGATTTAACCCAGATCTCTTGACTGGGGTGAATGTTTTGATTTGTTCTGCATTCCGTCCATCATGTGTGTGTTGCACACCATGCCACATTGCCACCTGGATTTAGATCAGGACATGCAAATCATTCTTGACCTGCCCCAGTCTGAGCAGTCCAGCCCGAACTGCCAAGCCTGGTCCTCCGTGACCAGAACACGAGCCACCCAGGACCGGTTTCGCCCTGACCGGGGCTCTTCAGTTGAGTGTAGACTGGTTCCAGTGTCCGGGAGCCACGTCTGGGCAAACCTGGCCCACTTCAGGCATTGAACTGCAGTATACAAACCAGTGATGGATGAACGCTTGAATGAATCTCCGCCACTGGTAGTTCCTCGGGCCGCATCCCAGCCCTTGTTATTTTACGCACAAAGACGCCTCAGTTTGGACCCCGCCACATTCACACTAGTCTTGACCCCGCCCCACTGCGAACGGCCCAACATATAACCCTGGAAAGCTCCACCTTTCATCCTATTGCCTTTACACCGCCATTAGATGACCCAGTCATTCAATAAACAAACGTATATAGCGCTGCTTTATGACAAGTGTCTTTAAGCCGCTTTAGGTGTGGTTCCCATCTGTAATATTGCATGGAAGATCCGTGTTTACGTCCCTTTTACTTCTGTGAATGTTCCCCAAGCAATCTGAACTGACGCCACTTCATGAATGAATGAATTCACTGCATTGTCAGCGTCCTCACTTTTATCTATCAAAACATCTTCCAACATAGGATGAACTATAGACAATGCATGGATGAATGAATCGGTAGGCGTGGCCTGCGCGCTTCTGTCAATTAAAGCATCTCTATGAGTGCTGAGGCGCGTTTTCAAGGCAGGATGACGCAGTGAGTTAAATGCTCACTGCTAAGCTACGCAGCCCCCTATAGAGCATGAGTTTCAAGACAAGTAAGGGTGACTCAGCCCTCCATCCTTCCATGGTTGATAAACTGAGTGCCATTACATTGAGTTAGAGTTGCACCTTTAAATCCAGTTCTTAACCATGACTTTCAGAATGCGGAGTAAATGTTCCTTGGGAAGATGAGTCTACGGTTGAAAAGATCAGGCAGCGCTGCCGTGGTCATTGCGTCATCCTGGCTCTTGGTCAGCTTTGCTACAGCGGTCATTACGTCATCCCTGGCTCTTGGCCACCATGGCTGCAGCGGTCATTACGTCATCCCTGGCCCGTTGTCAGCATGGATGCGGCGGTCATTACGTCATCCCTGGTCCTTGGTCAGCATTGCTACAGCGGCCATTGCGTCATCCCTGGCCCGTTGTCAGCATTGCTACAGCGGTCATTGCGTCATCCCTGGCACGTGGTCAGCATGGATGCGGCGGTCATTACGTCATCCCTGGTCCTTGGTCAGCATTGCTACAGCGGCCATTGCGTCATCCCTGGCCCGTGGTCAGCATTGCTACAGCGGTCATTGCGTAAATCCCTGGCCCGTGGTCAGCATGGATGCGGCGGTCATTACGTCACCCCTGGCCCTTTGTCAGCACGGATGCGGCGGTTATGACGTCATCCCTGGCCCTTAGGCAGCCTGGCTGCGGCAGTCATTACGTCATCCCGGGCTCTTGGTCAGCATTGGTGCATCGGTCCTTACGTCATCGTTGACTCCCACGTTTCCATCCTCAGGTCGCTGGCCCTAGACAAGGAGCTGTTAGCTGATTGGCTGCTGGGAAACAGCCAGATGCAGATGCCCGAGAAGCTGCTGCAGCCTCAGCACGAATGCCAAGGGGGGGGATTGGGGGGGGGGGGGCGCAGCTCGCCGTGGTGTCCTTGCTCTGCTCGCTGTGCATTCTGGTACTTGTCAGAACGAGCAAAATGAACTTCGAGCAGCTTGGACTGGTCAAGTTTGACTAGAAAGAGAGCCCTTCTGCTGAACCTGGGGTCCCGTCCCCGGTGAGTCTAAGGGCCCTGGTACCATTGCCCGGCCCTCCGAAGGGATGCGGGGGCTCTGGGGCAGTCTGCGTCGCTGGTCTGGCTCTGGGGACGTCCCAGGGTGTGTGTGTCTGGCCTGGCCCTGGGGCCGTCCCAGCCCATGTGAGGGTGAGGGGATGTGTGTCTGGCCTGGCCTGGGTCGTCCCAGCCCACGCCCATGTGAGGATGACCAGAGTGTGAGGGGGTGTCTCTCGCTGGCTCTGTCTTCATTTGTCTCCATGTGTGCACGCGCAGAGATTAGAAGACAGAGGTGCAGGAGCACTGACGCCTCACAGGACAGAGAGCAAAGGCCAGAAAAGAGAGAATGAGGAAAGGAAAGAAAAGAGAGAATGGGGAAAGGAAAGAAAAGAGGCAACAAGGAAAGGAAAAAGAGAATGGTGAAAGGGAAGGGAGAATCGGGAAATTAAACAGAGAATGGGCAAAGGAAAGGAAAGGAAAGAGAGAATCAGAAAAGGAAAGAAAGAACGAGGAAAGGAAAGGTAAGAGAGAATGAAAAAAGGAAAGAAAAGAAAGAACGAGGAAAAGAAAGAGAATGAGGAAAGGAGAGGAAAGGAAAGGAAGACTCAGGAAAGGAAAGAGGATGGGCAAAGGAAAGGAAAGAGAGAATCAGGAAAGGAAAGGAAAAAGAATGAGCAAAAGATAGAGAGAATGAGGAAAGGAAAGAGAGAACGAGGAAAGGAAAGAAAGAACAAGGAAAGGAAAGAAGAGAGAGACTTAGGAAAGGAAAGAGAATGAGGAAAGGAAAGAAAGAATGAGTAAAGAAAAGGAAACAGAGAACGAGGAAAGGAAATGAAAGAGAGAATGAGGAAAGGAAAGAGGGAATGAGGAAAGGAAAATAAGTATGAGAAAGGTAAAGGAAAGTGAGAATGAGGAAAGGAAAGAGAATAAGAAAAGGAAAGAAAATGAGGAAAGGAAAGGAAAGAGAATGAGGAAAGGAAAGAGTGAATGAGGAAATGAAAGAGAATGAAGAAAGGAAAGAAAGAATGAGTAAAGAAAAGGAAAGAGAGAACGAGGAAAGGAAATGAAAGAGAGAATGAGGAAAGGAAGGGAAAGGAAAGACGGAATGAGGAAAAGAAAATAAGAACCAGGGAAGGAAAGGAAAGAGAGAATGAGGAAAGAAAAGAATAAGGAAAGGAAAGAGAAAATAAGGAAAGGAAAGAGAGAATGAGGAAAGGAAAGAGTGAATGAGGAAAGGAAAGAGAATGAGGTAAGGAAAGAAAGAATGAGGAAAGGAAAGAGGAAAGGAAAAATAATGAGGAAAGGAAAGAGAGAACGAGGGAAGGAAAAAGAGAAGGAGGAAAGGAAAGAGAGGAACGGATAGGAGAAGAAAGAGAGAACAATGGAAAGGGAAAGAACGAGAGAATGAGGAAAGGAAAGAGAATGAGGAAAGGAAAGAGAGAACGAGGTAAGTAAAGAGAGAATGAGGAAAGGAGAGGAAAGAGAGAATGAGGACAAGAAAGGGGGGACGAAGAAAGGAAAGAGAGAATGAGGAAAGGAAAGAGAGAATGAGGAAAGGAAAGAGAGGAAAGGAAAGGAAAGAGAGGAAAAGAAAGGAAAGAGAACGAGGAAAAGAAAGGAAAGAGAGAACAAAGAAAAGAAAGAGAGAATGAGGAAAGGAAAGAGAATGAGGAAAGGGAAGAGAGAATGAGGAAAGGAAAGGAAAGAGAGAATGAGGAAAGGAAAGAGAGAAAGAGGAAAGGAGAGGAAAGAGAGAACAATGGAAAGGAATAGAAAGAGAGAATGAGGAAAGGAAAGAGAGAATGGGCTAAGGAAAGGAAAGAGAGACGAGGAAAGGATGGCAGGCTTGGCCCAGGGGCGGGAAAAACAGAATACAGGCCAGAAGGGCCGAGCAAGAGGCAAAAACAGAAGATGTCAAGTCGAAGCGAAGCGAGATGTTCATGTGGGGTGGGAAGCGTACGGGGCGAGGGGGGGTTACTTTAGATTTGTTAGAGCATTGTTAGGCGGTATTAGTTTCTACAGCAAGAAGCCGAAGGGTGTTATTACTTTACACACAACTTGCGTAGGAATGGTGAATTTACTTCCAACTTCCCTTCCTTCATGTGTGTGATCGTCCCGCCCCGTCATATAACAAACAATGCATCTCTGCAGGGAATGGGGAGAGCGGCGGCAGGTACCGAGAGGAGAGACGGAGCCCAGACGTGACAGAGCCCACGTGACAGAGCCTATATGTGACACACATGTGACAGAGCCCACATGTGACAGAGCCCACCTGTGACACACATGTGACAGAGCCCATATGTCACAGGGCCCACATGTGACTGAGCCACCCACATGTGACACACATGTGACAGAGCCCACATGTGACACACATGTGACAGAGCCCACCTGTGCCACACATGTGACATAGCCCACATGTGACAGAGCCCACATGACACACATGTAACAGAGCCCACACGTGGCAGAGCCCACCTGTGACACACATGTGACAGAGCCCATATGTGACTGAGCCACCCACATGTGACACACATGTGACAGAGCCCACATGTGACACACATGTGGCAGAGCCCACCTGTGACATACATGTGACATAGCCCACACGTGACAGAGTCCACACATGACAGACCCCACTCGTGACAAAGCCCACATGTGACACGCAACAGAGCCCACATGTGACACACATCCGACAGAGCCCACACATGACACAGATGTGACAGAGCCCACCTGTGACAGGGCCCACATGTGACAGAGCCCACCTGTGACAGAATCCACATGTGACACACATGACAAAGCCCAAACATAACAGAGCCCACACGTGACAGAGCCCACATGTGACAGAGCCCACATGTGACAGTGTCCACACGTGACAGAGCCCACACCTACCATAGCTCAGCAGTAGCGCTCCTAAGATGCCGAGCCAGGGGGCGCAACGCAAAGCTTTGAAAACTGCAACTTTACCGGCAGACCAAGGGGATGCCGCCACAATCACCATACATCAATGCACCTGTAACTAATGTATGGAAGGAGGACGTGTGAGGCCTGGGTGTGGACAGGGGGGGGGGTTCACCTAAACAGCCTGCCCTGCCTCGCTGCTTGTCCTCGTGCCGGGACTTGTCAGAAGCTGTCCCCGCCACCTTCCTTCCCTGGGCCTTACACAGCGTCTGACTGACCCGGCATGTTTGAGCCCTCGCGGCGGTGGCTGCAGCCAGGACCGCAGCAGTGATGCGACGGTGCGGCCGCGGCTCGTTCCCATAATTATGGATTTGCAACACGATCCATCATCCGCTGTACAATCTGCAGATTTGAACACAAACCAATTTTGTTTCCAGCTCACCGGTTCAAAAGTTACTAAAAGGCAGTGACGTGTTACCGCGCAGTGGAAGACCCTTTGCAAAGGTTCACTGGTCGCCTTTCCGTTGCTTATTGCTGTATTTGGATATTAAACTGGTGCTAATGAGGTGCAACCAATGCCCAGACAGTGTTAACAAGTTTATTAATGGCCGACTAATGAAGTAATGCCTTTACGGAATGTGCCGAATGACACCGCAAAATGTACTCAATCCTGCGCATTATTTGATCCCCCCCTGCCTCAGAATTCCAGTGGATCTGCTGTAGTCTTGGCGCTATACAATGCTTTCTTGTTTGCGTAACATAGCACTGCAACGACAGTAAACCTGGCGTAGAGAGAGGTGCAGAGTACAGGAAGCAAGGGGGAGGTCAGGGGTAGAGAAGGCAGGGGGTGAATGAGGGTCGGAGGGAGAGATGGAGCGTGCAGGAAGTAAGGGGGACGTCAAGGGGAGAGATGGTAAAGGGGCGAATGAGGGCTGGAGGGAGAGATGGAGCGTAGAGGAAGTAAGGGGAGGTCAAGGGGAGACAAGGTAAAGGGGCGAATGAGGGCCGGAGGGAGAGATGGAGCGTAGAGGAAGTAAGGGGAGGTCAAGGGGAGACAAGGTAAAGGGGCGAATGAGGGCCGGAGGGAGAGATGGAGCGTAGAGGAAGTAAGGGGGAGGTCAGGGGGAGAGAAGGCAGGGGGGCGAATGAGGGTCGGAGGGAGAGATGGAGCGTAGAGGAAGTAAGGGGGAGGTCAGGGGGAGAGAAGGCGGGGGCGAATGAGGGCCGGAGGGAGAGATGGAGCGTAGAGGAAGTAAGGGGAGGTCAGGGGGAGAGAAGGCAGGGGGGCGAATGAGGGCTGGAGGGAGAGATGGAGCGTACAGGAAGTAAGGGGGAGGTCAGGGGGAGACAAGGTAAAGGGGCGAATGAGGGCCGGAGGGAGAGATGGAGCGTAGAGGAAGTAAGGGGGAGGTCAGGGGGAGAGAAGGCAGGGGGGCAAATGAGGGTCGGAGGGAGAGATGGAGCGTAGAGGAAGTAAGGGGGAGGTCAGGGTGAGAGAAGGCGGGAGGCGAATGAGGGCCGGAGGGAGAGATGGAGCGTAGAGGAAGTAAGGGGTGGTCAGGGGGAGAGAAGGCAGGGGGGCGAATGAGGGCTGGAGGGAGAGATGGAGCGTACAGGAAGTAAGGGAGAGGTCAGGGGGAGAGAAGGCAGGGGGCGAAGGAGGGTCGGAGGGAGAGATGGAGCGTACAGGAAGTAAGGGGAGTTCAGGGGGAGAGAAGGCAGTGGGGTGTGGAATGCTTCCCTGCTTTCCCCCAATGAAGTGCAGTAGTCCGGCAGCAGTTATAAAGATGTGTTTATTTGTAAGTAGGTTACACTGAGTGAGCGCCGGGCAAACTGCTCCGATCGCTTCGCGCCTTCTTGCGCGCATGCGCAGTAGCGTCCAAAATGGCCGCTCCACGCAATTGCGTGAGTACGTAGTGCGCATCAACTAGACTGCGACACTACATATCTCCCTCTTTTATAACACACAAAAACTATGTACATATCAGTGAAAGTTCACTCAATCTCAAAGTCTTTAAACTTGGATGGTCTCGCCACCACTCTGCTAGCTCGGGTGCATCTTACCGGGGTGGTGTGTTCTTCTCGACCCCTGTCTTCGCCTGGGCTCCCCCTTCTTTCCTCTTGGGTACCTTTTCTTTCTCTGTCACCCTTCTCGCCCACTTCCCTTGTCCTTTCCTCCATTGTTGGTCCTTCTCGTACCTTCCTCTTGCTGTTAAGGTCGTCAGGGACACTCTCTCCTTTCTCCCCTTGAGGAGCTTCTGCCACGTCTCTCGTGTCCTCTGGTTGTGTCGTTCCCTCATTGTCCTCGCGGGGCCTGTGTAGGATTTTGTTACATTTGGCCATACGGTCTTGGGACCACACATTGCCATCGCTGAGCAACGCCGCTCAATCGTACACCTCTTCCACTCGTAGGGGTGGTGAGTATTTGCTATCTCCCTTTCTCTTGAGTACTGCCAACTTTACTCTGACCCACTTTCCTCTTTCTAAGGCCGTCTCTCTCACGTTTTTCCTGCGGTTGTAATGTTCTGTGTAAATCCTCTGTGCTTTCTCCAGGTTGTGTTGCACCACTGCTGGAGACCACTTGCTCGTGATTGTCTTCTCTTTCCATGCTACATTGTCCTTGGTGAAGGGTTGTCTTCCTCGTAGACTTTGAAACGGGCTGTACCCCGTACTAGTGGGGGTGATGCGGTAGGCCCATACCGTGTGCTTTGTATTTCCTTTTCCCAGTCTTTGCCCCTGGAGATGGCAGCTTGTATGGAGCCCATTATCACCCTGTTGAACCTTTCTACTTGACCGTTGCTAGCAGGGTGATATACAGACGTGTGTTTGAGCTTAATGCCATTTCTCTCCGCGAATCTAACCCATTTGTCCGAGGTAAATTGGAGTCCATTATCACTAATTATGGCTCTGGGGATGCCTTCTCTGAGGAAGACTGATGTGAGAAATCGAAGTATTGTGTCAGTGTCCATCTCTTCTTGAATGTGTACCTCTGGCCACTTTGAGTATTTGTCCACTATAACGCACATGTACTTCGGAATACCCTGGTTGTCTAGTACTGGTCCCAGAATGTCCACCGCCACTTCTTCCTAGGGATTATTGGGGTTCGTGAACTTCCCTAGAGCGGGTCTCATTGGCTTCAGGATTTTGTCCGCTCCTTGGCATTGCTCACAGTCTCTTACGTGTCTCTCCACTTGTAGATCTATTCCTGGCCACCAATACGTTTGTTTGGCTCTCGCTTTAGTCTTCACGATTCCCAGGTGCCCTTCATGTAATACTGTCAATAGATATGGTATTACTTTCGCTGGTGGGACCACTCTGTCCCCTCTGTACACAAACACTCCGTCATCTCCCACAGACAACTCGTCCCTGACTTCGTAAAATTGTCGAATTCGGTGAGTCTGTTGCTTCTTATCGGGCCACCCTTGAACTACGCATTTCTTGATTTCTACCAGGTCTTTATCTGCTTCATATGCATCCCTCCATTCTTGTCTGCCTATTGCCCGTTCTGGATCTTCTGTCAAGGCTACCATCACATCATCTTCGTCCGTGTTGTTGGCGGCACTTTCCATTGCCGATGCCCTGCTGAGATAGTCTGCTATCTTGTTTCGTGATCCCGGTATGTATTCCACATCATAACGATATTCCAAGAGTTTCAGCGTCATTTTCGCTATGCGGGATGTCGCGCTGGCATGCCCACTTGACGTTAATACCTTCACTAATGGTTTGTGGTCCGTTTTCAGTAGGAATCTCGTGCCCCACAAGAACTGGCGATACTTTCCCATGGCCCATACTACAGCCAACATTTCTTTCTCTATCACGCTGAATTTCTGTTCTGAATTTGTTAGAGACCGGGACGCGAAACTAATCGTCTCCTTCATGCCATTTTGTCTCTCTTGCATGAGCACTGCTCCTAGCCCTTTTTCGCTGGTGTCCGTCATCAGTATCAATTTTCCTAGGGGGTCGTACCCTTGTAGCAGAATAGCTTGGCTGATTTCTCTTTTTACGGTGTCAAACTCTTCTTGTGTCTCTTCCGTCCATTTGAATGCTGTTTTCTCTCTCGTGAGCTGCCTCAGGTGGTACGTTTTCGTAGCAAAGTGCTGGACAAACTTACTGTAATATTCTGCCATCCCTAGGAAGGATCTCACTTCTTCCTTGGTGGCGGGTGGAGGAGCATCACATATGGCTGTTACGTTCGCCTTTTTTGGTGTTATTCCCTGTTCTCCGATTTCATGCCCCAGGTAGGTGACTGGTGATGACATGCCAAAACGGCACTTCTCCCACTGGGCTGTGAGTCCTTTCTTCTCCAGGATCCTAAGTACCTTGTCCAGCTTCTCGTCGTGGCCTTTCTGTTCCTTCCCCATCACTAGGATGTCATCTTGGAAGTATTGCACTCCCTCTATGTCTCGGAACAGGCGGGCCATTAGTTTTTGAAAAAACGCTGCTGCTGAGGCCAGACCAAAGGGCATGCGACAGAACTGATAGCATCCGAATGGTGTTATGAAGGACGTCAGTTTCTCGTGGGGTGTAGGACTACCTGGTGATACGCGGACTTGAGATCGATGGTGGAGAACCACTTCACTCCTTTTGTCCGTGCCAGCATTTCCTCTATGTGCAGTAGCGGGAACTTCTCCACTACGATACATTTGTTAAGTTCTCTGAGGTCCACGCATAGGCGCACCTTGCCCGTCGGTTTCATTGCCACCACCAATGGCGCCAGCCATTCCGCACTGTCGATGGGTCAATAATTCCTTCTTCCTCCAGTCGGTGTAGCTCATGTTGCACCGCCTCTCTCACTGTGATCGGTATGTTTCTCACTTTGTGTGCTACGGGCTGGGCATTCTCTTTGAGCTCAATTTTGTGGGTGAATTTTCCCAATTTCCCTATCTTTTCTCCAAACATTTTTGGATATTTGCTTCGCATTCCTTCTGCTTTAAGCCATTTTCCTTCCGACGTTACCAACACTTGGGTGTCTCCTCCCGGATTCAGTTGCATTCCCAAGTCTCCTTGGTCCATCCACCCTAGGACCGAGGGTCCTTTCTCTGCGACGTACAATTTGCACTGGGCGCTGCATTCTTTGAATTGAAAGAGTAGCCTTGGGAACCTTACCATCTTTTTATTTATTTTATTTTATTTATTTATGCAATTTATTAAGCGCAACATATGCCCTTAGGCGTCTTGGCGCTGCGACTTCAACAGAATCGAAAGGAAAAAAAGACTTTATCAGTAGTGGGGGAGGAAAAGGGAGAACCATTGGGAATCATTATTGGTTAAATAGCCAAGTTTTCAGTAATTTCCTAAACTGAAGAAGAGTTTGGCTTAGTTTAATATGTAATGGTAACATGTTCCACATTCTAGCAGCCGCTACCACAAAGCGTCTGTCTCCCCAAGACACGGTTTTTGTGCGCGGGACAGTGATTTGAAAACTTGTCGTCGATCTCAGGGATCTTGGGGGTTGGTATAGGATCAATTGGTCTTGAAGAACTTGTGGACCTTGCCTATTTAAAGCTTTAAAAGTAAGACATAAGGTCTTAAATTTGATCCTATTCCTGACTGTAAGCCAGTGAAAATCCCTAATGGTTTGACTAATGGAATCAAATTTAGGTGTTTTAGAAAGCAGTCTTGCCGCTGCATTCTGAATTGATTGCATTTTTGCTATCACCCGGGATTGAGCATTTGCAAAAAGGCCATTGCAATAATCCAAGGAAGATAACACTAGTGTGCTCACTACTGTTCTTGCCGCATTGTCAGGTAGGAATGGAATAACCTTTTTAATAATCCTTAATTTCTGAAATGCAGTTGAGGCGGTCTGATTTGCATGAGAGGCGAAATTAAGTTTATCATCAAAGATGATGCCTAAGTTCCTAACTTTAGATACCGGAGTCGGCAGTGTTCCCATAGATGGAGGCCACCAGACGGAAGACCACTCTGGGGATAATTTTCCAAAAATGATCACCTCCGTTTTCTCCAAATTTAGTTTCAAGCAATTTCCTGCCATCCAATCTCTGATTGCCAGCATACCTTCCTGGAACCTTACTGCTACCTCCTCCCCATCGTTCTTAATGGCAAGCACAAGCTGGGTATCATCTGCGTAAGAGGTCAGGCTCATCCGGTGTTGTTTGATAACCCTAGCCAGGTCAGACACATAAATATTGAATAGTGTCAGGCTTAGGGATGAGCCCTGCGGAACCCCACAGGGCAACACCAGGCTAGCAGATTTAAAAGGGCCTAGTGTTACCACCTGTGTTCTGCCGGATAAGAAGGAGGCAAGCAGGTCCCTGGCTTTGGCTTGAATGCCTAGATTTCCGACACGGTCAATCAAGATGGAGTGGTTGACCGTGTCGAACGCTGCAGAGAGGCCTAGCAGTATTAATACTGCTGTCCCCCCTCGGTCTTTGATGACTCTGATGTCATCTGCGGCTTTGATCAAGGCAGTCTCCGTACCATGCAGCTTCCGAAAGCCGAATTGTGTATCATCAAGCAGTTTATGTTGTTCTATATATTCTGCCAGTTGGAGATTTATTGCTTTCTCAAGCACTTTTGCCAGGAATGGTAATCCTGCAATAGGTCTATAATTCTTAAGTTCTTCTTTATCCAAAGAAGGTTTCTTCAGAAGCGGTTTGATTGTTGTATTTTGTAGGCTACCTGGATAAATACCTGTTCTAAATGTGGTATTACAGACTGAGGTGACGGTCTCTATAATTGTTTTCAAGACTGGGAGAAGAATCTTTGGGGGGCAAGGATCCAGTGCCGATCCCGATTTTATCTGCTGTATAATAGTCCTCATACGTGCATTATCTAAATCTGTAAATTGGTCTAAGGAGCAGTGCAACCTTCCATGATTAGCAATATTATAGTCTACATTGATTTTAGATGTAAACTCTGAATAAATATCATTAACTTTAGTGAAAAAGAATTTTGATATGGAGTCGCAAAAGCTCTGTGAGGCAGGGGGTGCTGGATCTACCACTTTACCAGCCAACTGCTGTACTACTCCAAACAGTTGTTTACTGGAATTCTTTGCATTTTCTATTTGATGTGCATAGAACTTTTTCTTTGCCTCATTGATCATTTTTTTTATAGTGATGTAAAATATCTCTGTATTTTCTTCTACTCTCACTGTCATACGATCTGCGCCAGCAACGTTCCTGCGCTCTGCATTGTTGCTTTTTTTCCCTCAATTCCTCGTTGAACCATGGGGCAGATGGTATAGTTCTATTTTTAGATATAGATTTTAAGGGCACAAGAGTGTCGATCGCATTTCCAATCCAGGATGTATATTGATCGGCTGCTGTATTAGCTTCTGGGGAGATCTTGGGACGTGATCTTTCTAGGTGTTGTTGAAAAACGACATAATTTAAATCTTTCCAGTTTTTAAAATACTCTTGGTTTCTTGGCGCGTGCTTCCTACCATGAACCTATCCCATCGGGATAGGTTCCTCCGCGTATGTGACCGGTCGTATGTCGGGAGGTTCCAGATGTGGGCCTACTATGGGTTCGAACTTTGCTTTCCACACGGACCATTGGATAATAGTGTATGGGGACCCCGAGTCCGCCACTATAGTGATTTCCACTCCTCCGATGCGTATGTCACACTGGGGTTTGCGAGAACGTCTGCAGTCGATTCCTAGCACTTGGTCTTCCACGCAAAGTATGTTGTCGTCTTCCTCTTGTTCTTCTTCTTCCTCCCCTTGGACTTGTGCTACGTACTTCACGGTGCGCTGTTTCCACTTCCTTCGGCAAACCTTCTTGTAGTGACCAATCAGGCCGCAGAAAGCGCTCTTTGCTCTGAAAGCGGGACATCGTTTGTCGTGCGCTGCATGGTTCAGGCTACCGCACCTGTAGCACTTTGACATACCTTCTTTGTCCTGTTTCCCTGTTTGTCCTTGTCTTCCTTTCCATTTGTGCATTCCCTGGTTCTCTCCTGGCGCCGGTTTGCCTCTTCCATATTGGTCGGCGTCTTCTACTTTGTTTATCGTTGGTCTCGGGACTTGTTCTCTCATGGCTGCGTCTGTGCACCGCTTGGATAGTTCGGCCCTTTTTACCATGGCTATCACGTCCTTTAGCATCGCGTCTCCATTTGCCCACAATTTATCCTGCACCGTCTTGTTTGTCGTGTGCATTACTATTTGGTCTTTTACAAATTCGACGTGCAGTGCTCCGAACTTACACGTTATCGCTAGCTTCCTTAATGCCGCAACATAGTCGTCTATCGTTTCCCAAGCTTCTTGTTTCTTTTGCTGGAAGTTGTAGCGATCAATAGACGTGCACACAGCAGGGCGCTAGTGGTTGTCCAAGTCTTCAATGGCGTGTTTGAACCCGTCATCGTCTGCTGGTAGTCGTGTTGCCAGGACTAAGTTTTGGAATACTCGAATGCCTTCTGGTCCTAGATTGTGTAAGAGTATCCTCTTCCTCCGGCTGCTGGGAAACGCCTCTCCGTTCTCGTCTTCCAATGCTTCGAGGTAATTTTTGAAATATTCTCTCCAGTCCTCCCATTTCATTTGAGGCTCCCCGGGCCTTGGCAGGAACGGGATCGGTGTCGTGAGCGATGACGCTTGTGCGCACATTTCGGCGCGCTCCCTGTTCTCTTCTGCCTGGTTTCTAGGACTGCCTGGCGCTTCCGTCCTTTCTTCTCCTCTACGGGTCGCCCGGGCCTCTTCGGTGCCCTCTGCGCTGTTCCTCCCTGATTCCGCCAGGGCCTCGACTATGTCTCGCTCCGGTCTGCTTCCTTACGCTTCCGAGTGAATAGCCAGCACCTTTGCTTTCCTCGTTTCTCCCTCTAGCTTCCGTCTGTCGCTGCTGCGCTCTCTCGTGGTGTCGCTAGTGCCCCTCCTGTGGCCTTCTGGTGCACTTACTCTAGTAGGGCTGTGCCTAGCCGCCGCCTCCGGTTCTCCTGCTGGTGGGGGTCTCTCTTTCTCTGGGTGTGTCCTTCAGGGTTGGTGTATCCCACCCTCGCCGCCACTGTAATGTTTCCCTGCTTTCCCCCAATGAAGTGCAGTAGTCCGGCAGCAGTTATAAACGATGTGTTTATTTGTAAGTAGGTTACACTGAGAGAGCGCCGGGCAAACTGCTCCGATCGCTTTGCGCCTTCTTGCGCGCATGAGCAGTAGCGTCCAAAATGGCCGCTCCACGCAATTGCGTGAGTACGTAGTGCGCGTCAACTAGACCGCGACACTACAGGGTGAATGAGGGCCGGAGGGAGAGATGGAGCGTAGAGGAAGTAAGGGGGAGGTCAGGGGGAGAGAAGGCAGGGGGGCAAATGAGGGCTGGAGGGAGAGATGGAGCATAGAGGAAGTAAGGGGAGGTCAGGTGAAGAGAAGGCAGGGGGGGCGAATGAGGTCCGGAGGGAGAGATGGAGCGTAGAGGAAGTAAGGGGTGGTCAGGGGGAGAGAAGGCAGGGGGGCGAATGAGGGCTGGAGGGAGAGATGGAGCGTAGAGGAAGTAAGGGGAGGTCAGGGAGAGAGAAGGCAGGGGGGCGAATGAGGGCCGGAGGGAGAGATGGAGCGTAGAGGAAGTAAGGGGTGGTCAGGGAGAGAAAAGGCAGGGGGGCGAATGAGGGCCGGAGGGAGAGATGGAGCGTAGAGGAAGTAAGGGGAGGTCAGGGGGAGAGAAGGCAGGGGGGTGAATGAGGGCCAGAGGGAGAGATGTAGAAGTAGGGAACTTGTGCTGCTAGGAGCATGTTAAGCGTGTTTCTGGTACCAGCGAGACCCTCGCTAACCTTATCTTTGTTTACATTTTGATTCCAGCGCCATGAAGCTCCTAGGAGGGTATGTGCGCTTTGTAAACAATAAATGAACTGTTGCAGAGGAGGTAAGGGAGGGGCTGGGCTGAGGGCAAAGAAAGGAAGGAAAAAGCAAGGAAGAGCAGATAGGGGAAGAGATACAGCAGTGGATGGGGGAGGCAAGTAATGGCAAGGGCAGGGCTTTAAGTGGGATGAAAAAACTGGGGGCTCTCTCGAAGGGGCGTGGCCAAAGTAATTAAGGGCGTAGCCTAAAAACACGTGAGCTAAAACTCTGTGCTTAGCATAGTGTGCCGCCTGACTTGTATCTTGCTGTTTCTGACATTGCATCCAGATATATGATACAACAAGTGACATCATACTTACAAGTCAGGACTATTGGCTTTGTCAATGGTTGTTTGTTGCATAAGATAAATAAGCAGCAACTATGGCTTGTATATAATATTGAAAAAGCTTCCACTCAAAGCCCGGGTGACACCACGACAATGTTGCTGCTCCTGAGTTTCAAAAAAGACAAGGGAAATCCAGAGAAAAAGTGACTCTTTTTAAAGGATTTCCTTTCCTCTACAACGCTCACCTGGCATGACGTCATGCCGTTAGTTCTCCACTAGTGAGAAGCGAGCAGTGTGAGCAGCGCACATCGATGTGCCACTGTCACTGCAGGCCGGAAAAAGGCCCGCCTGTGCGAGGGCACAAAACAGAGCCCGATAGGGACCCGTTTCGAGGCCCCCTTTAAAAAACTGCGGGTGCTCAGCACTGGTGAGACCCGGCCCACTTAAAGCCCTGGGCAAGGGGGTTAGAAGACGGAGAGATGCAGGCAGGAGGAGGGAGAGCAGGAGTAGAAAGGCAGAGCGGAAGAAGGAGGCGGTCAGAGGCACAGTGTCGTCATCACTAGTTGTGGACTATGTAGGGCGGTACACGCGGGTACAGGCGTACGCCATCCACCCTGTAAGAAGTGGGCCTCACTGAAATATGCTGAACTTGTCCCATGTAATTTTCAGGCACCAGGACGCGTTCAGCAGCAGGCCAGCACCATGCCTGCTTCCTTTCAAAGCAGCAATGTGCAGGCAGTGAGGGGGCAATTGTATTTCAGACTCCAGCTGGGCCCATAACAAAGGCCGACTTTAAGCGGCCATCAGGCCTCCTATCCTAGCTGGGAGCAATCAGAGCCTCACACCTAGATGCAAGGGAGGGGAAACAAAGGCACACAGCTTGTTACCCCTTCACAAATACGTCAGGGAGGCATGCTTTTCATTTCCCTTAGTCCCTGTATATAAGAACTATGCATGCACTGTAAGAATGTCAAATGTGCTGGTCTGTCCCAGTGTTTATACAAATAACATTTTAAATACCATTATTTTATTTTTTATAGGCATTAATCATCCCAAGGCAAGGTGTCAGAGCGCTTTCTATCACACATGCACATTATACATTGACAATAAATTGTACACATTTGTAAATCAATGTACATGATGTGTTACATAAGACAGGTTTACAACGCATAGGAGTCACATGTCCTTCATAGCTCTCTGTGCTATATTAGAAGGATTACAATTTATGAACTGCAAGGAACAACATGATCTCTGTGTTAAAAACAATAACCCATTTACCCATCTATATAAAATAAAAAATATGTCATTTGCATGTTAGATGATGTGCTTTGCAGGAGACACATTAACCCACAATGCTACTTTGATTCAAAACTGAGACTAGAGAAAACAGTTCTCTCCAGCAAGCCTTACCCTCCAAAGTATCCTTACCATTATTATTGTTCCTTGGGATGTACTGGGCACACAAAGATCTCTGCAGCAGGTGCCTTAACCCCGTAAGGTATTTAAAATGCAGACTTTGCAACCAATTAAACAGAATACATTTACTGACACATTTCTTCCCTTTTTAACACCAAAGATGTATGCTTAAGGCTTTTATTCTTGGTGCATAGTGGTAGAGGTGGGTGGCAGACAGAAACCACATCAAAGCTGAGCTCGTTTTGTTAGAGACTGCACCAGAATTGACAACAGTAGTACAGCTAGCTCCTGAGTGAGCATTCATCATGTAATTTGCTGCACAGTTTGAGTGCATGTTAAACTAAGGTGGCCAAAGGCCCAGGTATTGATTAGCAATTTATACATGCTTACGAACTTCTGTATGCGATGTAAGTTACTAAAGTGTATACTCTTTAAAAATAATAAAAACAGATTTGATAAAAAGAGGAGGAGCCAAAGATGAGCTCGTTTTGGGCTTTAGGGTTCAAGACGGCCTCCACCTGAGGTGGAGCAAGGCCACAGGCTTCGAGCCTGGCTCAGACCATCAGTGGCTCGCCGGCCTCTACTGCGAAATGTGCACATTTTTAGAAACCAAAAAATATTTCTAGATAAAGTGTTCTGGATCAAGTTTGACAAGTAATGCTGCAGCTAAACTGCAACGTTGCCCCGGTAAAGAGGATGTGGTGTTCGCCCCTTGACCTGGGGGCTAGGGTTTGAGTATGGTGTTGGCTCAACATCCTGTCATTCAGGGCACATCGCTTACTGGCACATGCATCAAGCTATTTTGGAATTGCAAACATTGCGAATCACAACAAATGTCAGTTTGCGATTGCAAAATAGGCCTTTGTAATGCATCAACACAATTCTGAGAAATGTCATGAAAAGTCACAAACATAAGGAATCGCAATTTTGCGAGTACCCACATTGTGATTCCTTAAATGCGAGTCGCAATTACAGAATCGCACAGCTATGCATGAAACATCTCAAATACCGATTTTCTTGAAAATCGCAATTTTGCGATCGCAAATTACCGAATTTTACAGGCAGGTGGTAAAAAGGTGAAAAGAATCTCAACGGTGCAGAACATTAGCAAAGTATTAAAACAGGCCCAGGAGGCCTCAGAATGTTTCACAATGGCAGCACTCTACGCCATGGCGAGGAGGATGAGGCTACGAGCAGCAGCACAGAGAAGAAGGAGATTACAGGAGCGCATCTTTAGAGTGCGCATCACATTGTTGGGGCAGACTGAAGAGGAGATCTATGACAAGTATAGGCTAAATGCTGCTATGATCATTGATCTCATTGCAGAATTGGATCCCCTACTGCAGCACCAGACCCGCAGGACACATGCCATTCCCACTCATCTGCAGATCCTATGTTCCCTGCATCTACTAGCGTCAGGCAGCTTCCAGGGTGTAGTAGCCGTAGCTGGAGGGGTGTCACAAAGTTCCCTGTCACGTTTCTTTAATTCATTCCGGCAGCCCATGTTGACAAGGATACACCATCACATTAGCTTCCCTGCAACCCCACAAGATTTGCTTAACACTAAACTTGACTTCTATCAGGTAGCCCGGTTTCCCCATGTAATAGGTTGCATAGATGGAACGCATGTTGCCATTTGTCCACCATCAGTGAAAAAGTACATCTTTAGGAACCGCAAATCCTGTCATTCACTGAATATCCAAGTAGTCTGCAATGCAAAAAATATAATCACTGACATTGTGGCACAATACCCTGGCAGCACACATGACTCGTACATATTTAGACACAGTGACATACACACTCGCCTCCTTGGGGGTGAATTTAGAGAAGGACATCTGCTTGGTAAACATATAAGTTACAATTTCTCAGACACTATGGCCCAATGGCAATGCATATCTGTCACTACCCCTTTGCTTACTGCCCTATAGGTGACAGCGCATACGCCATGCACAACTACATCCTGACACCATACCTCAACGCAACTACCTCAAGTGAGCAGCGTTATAATGCAGTGCATATCGCAACATGAAATGTAATAGAGTGCACCTTTGGCCTGCTGAAAAGTAGGTTTTGCTGCCTCCACAAGACTGGCGGGGCGTTGCAGTACCGACCATATACCTGCTGCAGAATTGTGGCCACATGTGCCATGTTACACAACATCGCTACTAGGAGAGGCGAAACACTGGAACTGTCAGACCGCGAGCCTGAGGAGGACAACCAGCCAGGGCCACCACTACAAGCAGCAGCTGGGGCAAGCTTAGCAGAAGGGAGAGGGAGACGTGCAGAAATTACACAACATTATTTTTGAGGTGGGTAATGATGCGACAAGACACAACATGGTTGAACTTTACTGTATGTATTTTTATGTAGAAATGTGGTAGTGTTAATGCACATAGACCAGGTGCTAAATAGCACAGTGAGTGTAAACAACATTAATAAACAAGACATTATCATTTGACTTGAATGTCAGTCACAGCTTTTGCATTGATATTGGTTACATTACCATAAAAGAGGTAGTCTGCCAACGCTACCCTATTTTTTCTGACCACGCACTCCCAAACGCCTTTCGTCCTCATCCACGTCCCTCGTGAAGCCTTCAGAAGCTGTGGTACTCTTTGTAGTGCGCCTCCGGCATGTAGTCACTGACACCAAGAGACTACTGAGGCTGGACGCCTCCTCACTCTCTCCTCCCCCCAATACATTGCTGCCCCCAGCAGAAGCAGTCTGAAATTGCTCTACTGCATTTGTGACCTGGATGAGTCCCCTGGCCACAACCCCACAGCAATGGCTCATTTCGACCTGCATGGCCACAACCCGACGGGACAGCAGAGCTGTGTTGTTGCTCAGCCGGTTGTTGGATCTGGTGTAGCCATCTAGGCGCCCTAATAATTGTCAATGGCTTTTTCTTTGGGACACCTGGTCCTCCTGCATCACTCTGCATGGCTCCTGTATGGCGTCATTGGACTGCCTATGTCCTTCCACCACCGCTACAGCATCAAGCAACCCAGTTAGCCCATGGAGGACACCAGGGGATAGAAAAGATGAAGGCCAGGATGCGGGAGAAGATTTGGTTCCCAGGACTCGAAGGACGAGTGGAGGAGATGGTGAGAAAGTGCCCGGCTTGCCAGCTGACCAGTGCGCCAGAACGACCCGCGCCTATCCAGACAGAAGAACATGGTACGGCGCCGTGGAAGAAAGTAAGCATCGACTTCGGGAGCTTCCCGGATGGACAGGCAACCTTAGTCATTATGGACAGTTTCTCAAAATATCCAATTGTGGAGGTTGTCAGATCCACTGCGTTTGCAGGGATCGCCCCGATACTTGAAAAGAAGTTTGTGATGTTCGGATGCCTCAACGAGATCAAAAATGACAATGGACCCCAATTTCAGGGAGGAGAATTCCGCGACTTCATGCAGCACCATGGTATACGACACCGCCGCATCACTCGGCAATGGCCATAGGCTAACGGCGAGATTGAGAGGCTCATGAGGACCCTCAACAAAGCCCTGCTCATCACCGTGGCTGAAAATGCAGACCCTGAACGCCACCTATAACTGTTCCTCCGGGAGTACAAAAGCACACCTCATAGCACCATACGCCAGGCCCCGTGGGCGCTGATGTTTATTGGACCCCGCCGGGACACCATCCCTACCTGCCCTGGATGGACCCCACCTCCATATAACGAGGATGAAACCCTAGGGAGAAGGGAACAGCAAAATCAAAGAGCCAGTCACAGGATGGGGCCCGGCCCGTGCTATAAATCAAGGATATTGAGTAATAGTGAGAGACCGGAGACAAGGAGGAAAATTCCGGACCCCATAAGTACAAGGATACGGGACTGTGGTGGCTATCAAGGGGACCATGAACACCACGGAAAAGAATGGAGAAGAAATAACCAGAAGTATCTCGTGGTTCAAGAGAGTGAACAGAACCATAGGCGAAGAAGGGGAAGTGTCCGCAGGAAGGGCAGAAGAGGACTGTCCTTGGCCAGAAGATCTGAACAGCCTGCCAAGCAATGACCCAAGGAGATTGGAAGAAGCCCATCAGGAAGCCACTGTGGTTCTCCCGGCCTCAGAAGGACATGCAGGACTGTCGGCGATGCCAGCTGATTGGACCCAGGGGAGGGGTGCCCATCCCCGGTACGGGCTGAGAGACAATCCTGCCTTAGCTCCCGACTCAAGGACTTTGCATGCTAGGTGAGATGACCAGCCAAGTGGAAGAAGATAAAGGACTGAGTTAAGATGGGATGCAATGATTTAACGTTATAGTGTTTGACCTCAGCGTGGGCCGAATGTGTCGCACCCACGTGCCTGGAACAGGCGTGGTCCGGGCTTGGTAATAAAGGGAGGCGTGGTCGCATGAGGCCAGTCTCCATCTGACTATCAGACTGTGTGGGTGTTGTTCTTTTCCATTAAGCCCTAAGTTCAGCGTAAGCGCCAAGAGCCTCGAGTGCCCCACACCACAGTGGGGACACAAAGCCTCAAGCACAGGTCTAGCCATGCCGTCATGAGTGCGGGCCTTACAGGAGCAGGAGTTGCTGCAGACTGAGGGAACAGGGGCCAATGACGCTGTCAAAGGCCGATCTGGGCCATTGGGTAGCGCCACTAGCTTCGGGTGTGAACATGGCATCGGGACCACTCCGCTTTGATGACTCTGCAGGCCCATGAGCAGCCCACCGAGAAGCGGAGGAGCATGGGCTCATGGCCACAGGAATAGAGCACTTCCGGTGGGCTCCAAGGCCTCTGGGGAAATCCCTGCTGGCGTCAGGAGGGGCACCGCTGTGGAGGGAGGGACAGCAGGCGAGGTGAGGCACGCCTACCCGCTGCACCCAGATGGGGTCTGGTAAAAGCGTCTTCCTTGCCGACATTGTTGTGTTTTAGGTTGGCAGGAAATAAGGCCAGGACACCTGTGGTGGCTTAAAGCCTGGTGCCTCATGGCCAACAAGCTCTTTTATTAAATTTATACCAACTGGGCCTGTACCTGTAGGTGGGGGCCGGGCCTCCCCTTCTGGCCCACATTGCTCAGCAGTCCCACAGCTTTACAAGTACCAAGTCATAACAAGCAGTGGCATAGCCAATAGGTCTCGCTTTTGGGACCTTATAAGTATTTAGTTATGTAGCACAATATCCTCGGTGCAACAACATCAGCCATTGCATGGCTAAAAACTTATAAAGTCCCAAAGGCGAGACCTATTTGCTATACCAATGCTTGTTTTTTTTTTGTTAGCCACGGGGATTAAGTGATTTGCCCAGAATCACAGGATGTTCTGCGTCATTGCCGAGACTCGAACCCAGTTCCCCTGATACGAGGTTGACCGCCCTAGCCGTCAGGGCAACTCCTCTCTCAATCTATCTATGGTGAAAGTCAACAGAAGTGGACTGGCCTTGAGGAACCAGGGCGTTTCTCCTTTGCGTGACTGACTCTTCACCAGCCCTACCAGTCTTTCAAGCACTGGCCAGCATGCCCTTAAAGAGAGTACTGTGAAGCCAATGGTGGATTTTTTTTACCAAGCTGGTGAATATAATAGCCTGATCAGTAAAATCCTGTGAGTAAAACCTGAGACCGTGGAGGGTCATGGGGGAAAGAATGTGTGGCTGTCCCTCGACCCAGGGGGCCTGGGAAGCAGCTCTGGAAGAGATAGCACGGAGGAGAGGCGCGTGCATGAAGGATAGCAGTCCACAGTGCAGCAAAGCAACTTTAAACGAAATAATAACGCTGGTCTGGAACCGCGAAAGGAAACTTCACGGTACATATCTCGCCATTTTCTAGAAACATTCTCAGCGTCTCAGCTGTGAAATTGAATTGTCAGCTTCAAAGACTACTCTTCTTATTCACTTTATAAAATAAAAAATACATTAAAAATACTCAAAAAAGGAGGGTGGGGCGGGGTGCATGCACTTGTGTGGACAGATATGGGACAGAAAGAGCACTTGGCCGATAACTCAAAAATGTTGGCATTTGGGAGTAGTGGGCGGGGGGGTGGGGAGGAGAGGACATGACAAGGAAGGATGGCAAATCTTCGTGAGGAGTGAGATCTGAAAGTAACAGATCCCGAGTTACCTAGTCCCTGAAGTGAGTAGGCACATATAGTCCAGTGTTTTTAAGCTGCATGAAGGGATTTGTAGTCCTGTGTAACCCATTATATAATTGGGACAATTCCCATAATCAAAATAAAGCTCCTGGACTGCATGTCCCGCTGTCGCATCTATCTGATAAACTTGAATGCTCTAGAGTATATATACTGCAAAAAAAATTTTTTTTAAAAAAGACAATAAAAAAACACATGATTGTGAAACAAAAAAAAAAAAATCAGAATTCCCCTCACGAGCAGGCACGCGCTTTAAGATGGAGCGTCAGGGTTGTCATTGCACCTGAAAATCAGGATGCAACACAGGACCTGCCTTGACCCCTCTGCTTCTCTACATGAACCCGAAGAGGACTATTTCCATCTGATCAATGTCCATCTCGCAACTGACAACGATGACGGACGAGTCTGACCTGTGTACTAAGAAGACGGGAGTGCATACCTGTCTGCGGGCTTGGACAGAGGGCTCTGGAAAGTTAATCATCTTACAGAGAAAGAGACAACGTGATGTGTGGCATCACAAACACAGGAAGAAAGAAATGCAAAGTATCATTGAAAGAGACACAAAGTTAATTAAAAGATGGTGAAGGAGTAAGGCACACCGTCAGAAGTGAACATTCGACGAAATGCAGCGCGCACTGGAATAGGAGGCAGTAAATGCGCTGGCTCAGGCGAGACCTAAAAAAGGAGAAAACTTTTGGAGGTAAAATGTGCGACTGATATGAGAAAGCTGGGGCTCAGAGTAATGAATATTACTGGAAAGTAATCTAACATTGCACCAAGTTCACCTGCTCCAGCCTGTCCTGGTAATCTTACTCGGGCAGCAGAATACGCTGAGTACGCAAACTTGATGCAGTAACTCAAGGTGCCCACGGTAGGTCGAAGACCTCTTGTAAAAGAGTGTCTGAATTAGAAAGAGTGTATTCAAGATAAATAATGAAGGCACTAGAAAAATGTATGTTATATAAGAAAGCTAGCATATGGTACACAAGGTATTAGGAGCAGCTACATTATGTAAAAAAGCTACCATTTCATACAAAAGATATTAGCAATATCTGAGGTATGTAATAAAGCTACCATATCATACAAAAGGTATTAGCAATTTCTGAGGTATGTAATAAAGCCACCATATCATACAAAAGGTATTAGCAATATCTGAGGTATGTAATAAAGCTACCATATCATACAAAAGGTATTAGCAATATCTGAGGTATGTAATAAAGCTACCATATCATACAAAAGGTATTAGCAATATCTGAGGTATGTAATAAAGCTACCATATCATGCAAAATGTATTAGCAATATCTGAGGTATGTACAAAAAGTATTAGCAATATCTGAGGTATGTAATAAAGCTACCATATCATGCAAAAATATTAGCAATATCTGAGGTATGTACAAAAGGTATTAGCAATATCTGAGGTATGTCATAAAGCTACCATATCATACAAAAGGTATTAGCAATATCAGGTATGTACAAAAGGTATTAGCAATATCTGAGGTATGTAATAAATCCACCAAATCATCAGTGGCGGCTGGTGACATTTGAAAGTGGTAAGGCGTAAAATGTGCGGTGGACAACACCGTGGCGAGCAAGAGTAGTGAGCGAACGCGATCGACATAAGGAGGGTTCTGGGGGTTTTCATGCAGATGTTTGTGGTAGTATCAGAGAAATAAACAATAAAAGCAGCCTTTCAGACCATAAAACAGGAGCACACACACAAAAAAAACCAGCCTACTCTTTCTATTATTAAACATTACCTCGCTGTGTTAGTGATGACTTCACTCGGCCTCAGGAGTCTGCTGAGAGAAGGGTTCCCACTTCCCCTCTACTCCTGCCTTCCGTCAGCAGAATCTGCTGCACAAATTGCACTGCGTTGCACGGTACTAAGTTAAAGGCATCAAACGGCGTGCCAGCCACCTAACTTACGCGGAAAGGAGCCTGTGATGCGGTTTCTACCACTATCGATAATGTGAAACTCTAAGTAGGTATTCTGGGTTTGCAGACCTCTTTACAGCACTAAAGTGAAATAACGTGCTTTCTCTGATGTACTTTGGGGGCTCTCGGACACCAGTCTATAACTAGGGGCAGATCGGCTCAGTTAGGCACATATAATGTATGCATGTCAAAGCTGTGCGGAACCTGCCCTTGAGCAGCAATGATACTTGGCCCTGTATCCGAAAGGGGACCCTGCTTTCATTTCAAGAACCCCGAGTGAAAGTGGACCCTGCTTGAATTTCAAGAAACCCGAGTGAAAGGGGACCCTGCTTTAATTTCAAGAACCCTGAGTGAAAGTGGACCCTGCTTTAATTTTAAGAACCCCGAGTGAAAGTGAACCCTACTTTAATTTCAAGAACCCCGAGTGAAAGTGGACCCTGCTTTAATTTCAAGAACCCAGAGTGAAAGGGGACCCTGCTTTAATTTTAAGAACCCAGAGTGAAAGTGAACCCTGCTTTAATTTCAAGAACCCCGAGTGAAAGTGGACCCTGCTTTAATTTCAAGAACCCCGAGTGAAAGGGGACCCTGCTTTCATTTCAAGAACCCCGAGTGAAAGTGGACCCTGCTTGAATTTCAAGAACCCTAAGTGAAAGTGGACCCTGCTTGAATTTCAAGAAACCCGAGTGAAAGGGGACCCTGATTTAATTTTAAGAACCCCGAGTGAAAGTGAACCCTGCTTTAATTTCAAGAACCCCGAGTGAAAGGGGACCCTGCTTTAATTTCAAGAACCCCGAGTGAAAGTGGACCCTGCTTTAATTTCAAGAACCCCGAGTGAAAGGGGACCCTGCTTTAATTTCAAGAACCCCCGACAACCCCGAGTGAAAGGGGACCCTGCTTGAATTTCAAGAACCCCAAGTGAAAGTGGACCCTGCTTTAATTTCAAGAACCCCGAGTGAAAGGGGACCCTGCTTTAATTTCAAGAACCCCGAGTGAAAGTGGACCCTGCTTTAATTTCAAGAACCTCGAGTGAAAGGGGACCCTGCTTGAATTTCAAGAACCCCGACAACCCCGAGTGAAAGGGGACCCTGCTTGAATTTCAAGAACCCCGAGTGAAAGGGGACCCTGCTTTAATTTCAAGAACCCCGAGTGAAAGGGGACCCTGCTTTCATTTCAAGATCCCCGAGTGAAAGTGGACCCTGCTTGAATTTCAAGAACCCTAAGTGAAAGTGGACCCTGCTTGAATTTCAAGAAACCCGAGTGAAAGGGGACCCTGATTTAATTTTAAGAACCCAGAGTGAAAGTGAACCCTGCTTTAATTTCAAGAACCCCGAGTGAAAGGGGACCCTGCTTTAATTTCAAGAACCCCGAGTGAAAGTGGACCCTGCTTTAATTTCAAGAACCCCGAGTGAAAGGGGACCCTGCTTTAATTTCAAGAACCCCCGACAACCCCGAGTGAAAGGGGACCCTGCTTTAATTTCAGGAACCCCGACAACCCTGAGTGAAAGGGGACCCTGCTTGAATTTCAAGAACCCCAACTGAAAGTGGACCCTGCTTGAATTTCAAGAACCCCAAGTGAAAGTGGACCCTGCTTGAATTTCAAGAAACCCGAGTGAAAGGGGACATTGCTTTAATTTCAAGAACCCTGAGTGAAAGTGGACCCTGCTTTAATTTTAAGAACCCCGAGTGAAAGTGAACCCTACTTTAATTTCAAGAACCCCGAGTGAAAGTGGACCCTGCTTTAATTTCAAGAACCCAGAGTGAAAGGGGACCCTGCTTTAATTTTAAGAACCCAGAGTGAAAGTGAACCCTGCTTTAATTTCAAGAACCCCGAGTGAAAGTGGACCCTGCTTTAATTTCAAGAACCCCGAGTGAAAGGGGACCCTGCTTTCATTTCAAGAACCCCGAGTGAAAGTGGACCCTGCTTGAATTTCAAGAACCCTAAGTGAAAGTGGACCCTGCTTGAATTTCAAGAAACCCGAGTGAAAGGGGACCCTGATTTAATTTTAAGAACCCCGAGTGAAAGTGAACCCTGCTTTAATTTCAAGAACCCCGAGTGAAAGGGGACCCTGCTTTAATTTCAAGAACCCCGAGTGAAAGTGGACCCTGCTTTAATTTCAAGAACCCCGAGTGAAAGGGGACCCTGCTTTAATTTCAAGAACCCCCGACAACCCCGAGTGAAAGGGGACCCTGCTTGAATTTCAAGAACCCCAAGTGAAAGTGGACCCTGCTTTAATTTCAAGAACCCCGAGTGAAAGGGGACCCTGCTTTAATTTCAAGAACCCCGAGTGAAAGTGGACCCTGCTTTAATTTCAAGAACCTCGAGTGAAAGGGGACCCTGCTTGAATTTCAAGAACCCCGACAACCCCGAGTGAAAGGGGACCCTGCTTGAATTTCAAGAACCCCGATTGAAAGAAGACCCTGCTTTAATTTCAAGAACCCCGAGTGAAAGGGGACCCTGCTTTCATTTCAAGATCCCCGAGTGAAAGTGGACCCTGCTTGAATTTCAAGAACCCCAAGTGAAAGTGGACCCTGCTTGAATTTCAAGAAACCCGAGTGAAAGGGGACCCTGCTTTAATTTTAAGAACCCCGAGTGAAAGTGAACCCTGCTTTAATTTCAAGAACCCCGAGTGAAAGGGGACCCTGCTTTAATTTTAAGAACCCCGAGTGAAAGTGAACCCTGCTTTAATTTCAAGAACCCCGAGTGAAAGTGGACCCTGCTTTAATTTCAAGAACCCCGAGTGAAAGGGGACCCTGCTTTAATTTCAAGAACCCCGACAACGCCGAGTGAAAGGAGACCCTGCTTGAATTTCAAGAACCCCAAGTGAAAGTGGACCCTGCTTTAATTTCAAGAACCCCGAGTGAAAGGGGACCCTGCTTTAATTTCAAGAACCCCGACAACCCCAAGTGAAACGGGACCCTGCTTGAATTTCAAGAACCCCAAGTGAAAGTGGACCCTGCTTTAATTTCAAGAACCCCGAGTGAAAGGGGACCCTGCTTTCATTTCAAGAACCCTGAGTGAAAGTGGACCCTGCTTGAATTTCAAGAACCCCAAGTGAAAGTGGACCCTGCTTGAATTTCAAGAAACCGGAGTAAAAGGGGACCCTGCTTTAATTTTAAGAACCCCGAGTGAAAGTGAACCCTGCTTTAATTTCAAGAACCCCGAGTGAAAGGGGACCCTACTTTAATTTTAAGAACCCCGAGTGAAAGTGAACCCTGCTTTAATTTCAAGAACCCCGAGTGAAAGGGGACCCTGCTTTAATTTCAAGAACCCCTACAACCCTGAGTGAAAGGGGACCCTGCTTGAATTTCAAGAACCCCAAGTGAAAGTGGACCCTGCTTGAATTTCAAGAACCCCAAGTGAAAGTGGACCCTGCTTGAATTTCAAGAAACCCGAGTGAAAGGGGACCCTGCTTTAATTTCAAGAACCCTGAGTGAAAGTGGACCCTGCTTTAATTTTAAGAACCCCGAGTGAAAGTGAACCCTACTTTAATTTCAAGAACCCAGAGTGAAAGTGGACCCTGCTTTAATTTCAAGAACCCAGAGTGAAAGGGATCCCTGCTTTAATTTTAAGAACCCAGAGTGAAAGTGAACCCTGCTTTAATTTCAAGAACCCCGAGTGAAAGTGGACCCTGCTTTAATTTCAAGAACCCCGAGTGAAAGTGGACCCTGCTTTCATTTCAAGAACCCCGAGTGAAAGTGGACCCTGCTTGAATTTCAAGAACCCTAAGTGAAAGTGGACCCTGCTTGAATTTCAAGAAACCCGAGTGAAAGGGGACCCTGATTTAATTTTAAGAACCCCGAGTGAAAGTGAACCCTGCTTTAATTTCAAGAACCCCGAGTGAAAGGGGACCCTGCTTTAATTTCAAGAACCCCGAGTGAAAGGGGACCCTGCTTTAATTTCAAGAACCCCCGACAACCCCGAGTGAAAGGGGACCCTGCTTGAATTTCAAGAACCCCGAGTGAAAGTGGACCCTGCTTTAATTTCAAGAACCCCGAGTGAAAGGGGACCCTGCTTTAATTTCAAGAACCCCGACAACGCCGAGTGAAAGGAGACCCTGCTTGAATTTCAAGAACCCCAAGTGAAAGTGGACCCTGCTTTAATTTCAAGAACCCCGAGTGAAAGGGGACCCTGCTTTAATTTCAAGAACCCCGACAACCCCAAGTGAAACGGGACCCTGCTTGAACTTCAAGAACCCCAAGTGAAAGTGGACCCTGCTTTAATTTCAAGAACCCCGAGTGAAAGGGGACCCTGCTTTCATTTCAAGAACCCTGAGTGAAAGTGGACCCTGCTTGAATTTCAAGAACCCCAAGTGAAAGTGGACCCTGCTTGAATTTCAAGAAACCGGAGTAAAAGGGGACCCTGCTTTAATTTTAAGAACCCCGAGTGAAAGTGAACCCTGCTTTAATTTCAAGAACCCCGAGTGAAAGGGGACCCTACTTTAATTTTAAGAACCCCGAGTGAAAGTGAACCCTGCTTTAATTTCAAGAACCCCGAGTGAAAGGGGACCCTGCTTTAATTTCAAGAACCCCTACAACCCTGAGTGAAAGGGGACCCTGCTTGAATTTCAAGAACCCCAAGTGAAAGTGGACCCTGCTTGAATTTAAAGAACCCCAAGTGAAAGTGGACCCTGCTTGAATTTCAAGAAACCCGAGTGAAAGGGGACCCTGCTTTAATTTCAAGAACCCTGAGTGAAAGTGGACCCTGCTTTAATTTTAAGAACCCCGAGTGAAAGTGAACCCTACTTTAATTTCAAGAACCCAGAGTGAAAGTGGACCCTGCTTTAATTTCAAGAACCCAGAGTGAAAGGGGACCCTGCTTTAATTTTAAGAACCCAGAGTGAAAGTGAACCCTGCTTTAATTTCAAGAACCCCGAGTGAAAGTGGACCCTGCTTTAATTTCAAGAACCCCGAGTGAAAGTGGACCCTGCTTTCATTTCAAGAACCCCGAGTGAAAGTGGACCCTGCTTGAATTTCAAGAACCCTAAGTGAAAGTGGACCCTACTTGAATTTCAAGAAACCCGAGTGAAAGGGGACCCTGATTTAATTTTAAGAACCCCGAGTGAAAGTGAACCCTGCTTTAATTTCAAGAACCCCGAGTGAAAGGGGACCCTGCTTTAATTTCAAGAACCCCGAGTGAAAGTGGACCCTGCTTTAATTTCAAGAACCCCGAGTGAAAGGGGACCCTGCTTTAATTTCAAGAACCCCCGACAACCCCGAGTGAAAGGGGACCCTGGTTGAATTTCAAGAACCCCAAGTGAAAGTGGACCCTGCTTTAATTTCAAGAACCCCGAGTGAAAGGGGACCCTGCTTTAATTTCAAGAACCCCGAGTGAAAGTGGACCCTGCTTTAATTTCAAGAACCTCGAGTGAAAGGGGACCCTGCTTGAATTTCAAGAACCCCGACAACCCCGAGTGAAAGGGGACCCTGCTTGAATTTCAAGAACCCCGAGTGAAAGGGGACCCTGCTTTAATTTCAAGAACCCCGAGTGAAAGGGGACCCTGCTTTCATTTCAAGATCCCCGAGTGAAAGTGGACCCTGCTTGAATTTCAAGAACCCCAAGTGAAAGTGGACCCTGCTTGAACTTCAAGAAACCCGAGTGAAAGGGGACCCTGCTTTAATTTTAAGAACCCCGAGTGAAAGTGAACCCTGCTTTAATTTCAAGAACCCCGAGTGAAAGGGGACCCTGCTTTAATTTTAAGAACCCCGAGTGAAAGTGAACCCTGCTTTAATTTCAAGAACCCCGAGTGAAAGTGGACCCTGCTTTAATTTCAAGAACCCCGAGTGAAAGGGGACCCTGCTTTAATTTCAAGAGCCCCGACAACCCCGAGTGAAAGGAGACCCTGCTTGAATTTCAAGAACCCCAAGTGAAAGTGGACCCTGCTTTAATTTCAAGAACCCCGAGTGAAAGGGGACCCTGCTTTAATTTCAAGAACCCCGACAACCCCAAGTGAAAGGGGACCCTGCTTGAATTTCAAGAACCCCGAGTGAAAGTGGACCCTGCTTTAAATTCAAGAACCCCGAGTGAAAGGGGACCCTGCTTTAATTTCAAGAACCCCGACAACGCCGAGTGAAAGGAGACCCTGCTTGAATTTCAAGAACCCCAAGTGAAAGTGGACCCTGCTTTAATTTCAAGAACCCCGAGTGAAAGGGGACCCTGCTTTAATTTCAAGAACCCCGACAACCCCAAGTGAAACGGGACCCTGCTTGAATTTCAAGAACCCCAAGTGAAAGTGGACCCTGCTTTAATTTCAAGAACCCCGAGTGAAAGGGGACCCTGCTTTCATTTCAAGAACCCTGAGTGAAAGTGGACCCTGCTTGAATTTCAAGAACCCCAAGTGAAAGTGGACCCTGCTTGAATTTCAAGAAACCGGAGTAAAAGGGGACCCTGCTTTAATTTTAAGAACCCCGAGTGAAAGTGAACCCTGCTTTAATTTCAAGAACCCCGAGTGAAAGGGGACCCTACTTTAATTTTAAGAACCCCGAGTGAAAGTGAACCCTGCTTTAATTTCAAGAACCCCGAGTGAAAGGGGACCCTGCTTTAATTTCAAGAACCCCTACAACCCTGAGTGAAAGGGGACCCTGCTTGAATTTCAAGAACCCCAAGTGAAAGTGGACCCTGCTTGAATTTCAAGAACCCCAAGTGAAAGTGGACCCTGCTTGAATTTTAAGAAACCCGAGTGAAAGGGGACCCTGCTTTAATTTCAAGAACCCTGAGTGAAAGTGGACCCTGCTTTAATTTTAAGAACCCCGAGTGAAAGTGAACCCTACTTTAATTTCAAGAACCCAGAGTGAAAGTGGACCCTGCTTTAATTTCAAGAACCCAGAGTGAAAGGGGACCCTGCTTTAATTTTAAGAACCCAGAGTGAAAGTGAACCCTGCTTTAATTTCAAGAACCCCGAGTGAAAGTGGACCCTGCTTTAATTTCAAGAACCCCCGAGTGAAAGTGGACCCTGCTTTCATTTCAAGAACCCCGAGTGAAAGTGGACCCTGCTTGAATTTCAAGAACCCTAAGTGAAAGTGGACCCTACTTGAATTTCAAGAAACCCGAGTGAAAGGGGACCCTGATTTAATTTTAAGAACCCCGAGTGAAAGTGAACCCTGCTTTAATTTCAAGAACCCCGAGTGAAAGGGGACCCTGCTTTAATTTCAAGAACCCCGAGTGAAAGTGGACCCTGCTTTAATTTCAAGAACCCCGAGTGAAAGGGGACCCTGCTTTAATTTCAAGAACCCCCGACAACCCCGAGTGAAAGGGGACCCTGGTTGAATTTCAAGAACCCCAAGTGAAAGTGGACCCTGCTTTAATTTCAAGAACCCCGAGTGAAAGGGGACCCTGCTTTAATTTCAAGAACCCCGAGTGAAAGTGGACCCTGCTTTAATTTCAAGAACCTCGAGTGAAAGGGGACCCTGCTTGAATTTCAAGAACCCCGACAACCCCGAGTGAAAGGGGACCCTGCTTGAATTTCAAGAACCCCGAGTGAAAGGGGACCCTGCTTTAATTTCAAGAACCCCGAGTGAAAGGGGACCCTGCTTTCATTTCAAGATCCCCGAGTGAAAGTGGACCCTGCTTGAATTTCAAGAACCCCAAGTGAAAGTGGACCCTGCTTGAACTTCAAGAAACCCGAGTGAAAGGGGACCCTGCTTTAATTTTAAGAACCCCGAGTGAAAGTGAACCCTGCTTTAATTTCAAGAACCCCGAGTGAAAGGGGACCCTGCTTTAATTTTAAGAACCCCGAGTGAAAGTGAACCCTGCTTTAATTTCAAGAACCCCGAGTGAAAGTGGACCCTGCTTTAATTTCAAGAACCCCGAGTAAAAGGGGACCCTGCTTTAATTTCAAGAGCCCCGACAACCCCGAGTGAAAGGAGACCCTGCTTGAATTTCAAGAACCCCAAGTGAAAGTGGACCCTGCTTTAATTTCAAGAACCCCGAGTGAAAGGGGACCCTGCTTTAATTTCAAGAACCCCGACAACCCCAAGTGAAAGGGGACCCTGCTTGAATTTCAAGAACCCCAAGTGAAAGTGGACCCTGCTTTAATTTCAAGAACCCCGAGTGAAAGGGGACCCTGCTTTCATTTCAAGAACCCCGAGTGAAAGTGGACCCTGCTTGAATTTTAAGAACCCCAAGTGAAAGTGGACCCTGCTTGAATTTCAAGAAAGCGGAGTGAAAGGGGACCCTGCTTTAATTTTAAGAACCCCGAGTGAAAGTGAACCCTGCTTTAATTTCAAGAACCCCGAGTGAAAGGGGACCCTACTTTAATTTTAAGAACCCCGAGTGAAAGTGAACCCTGCTTTAATTTCAAGAACCTCGAGTGAAAGTGGACCCTGCTTTAATACTTTTAAGAACCCCAAGTGAAAGGGGACCCTGCTTTAATTTCAAGAACCCTGAGTGAAAGTGGACCCTGCTTTAATTTCATGAACCCCGAGTGAAAGGGGACCCTGCTTTAATTTCATGAACCCCGAGTGAAAGGGGACCCTGCTTTAATTTCAAGAACCCCGAGTGAAAGTGGACCCTGCTTTAATACTTTTAAGAACCCCAAGTGAAAGGGGACCCTGCTTTAATTTCAAGAACCCCGAGTGAAAGTGGACCCTGCTTTAATTTTAAGAACCCCGAGTGAAAGTGGACCCTGCTTTAATACTTTTAAGAACCCCAAGTGAAAGGGGACCCTGCTTTAATTTCAAGAACCCCGAGTGAAAGTGGACCCTGCTTTAATTTTAAGAACCCCGAGTGAAAGGGGACCCTGCTTTAATTTCAAGAACTCCGAGGGAAAGGGGACCCTGCTTTCATTTCAAGAACCCCGAGTGAAAGTGGACCCTGCTTGAATTTCAAGAACCCTAAGTGAAAGTGGACCCTGCTTGAATTTCAAGAAACCCGAGTGAAAGGGGACCCTGATTTAATTTTAAGAACCCCGGGTGAAAGTGAACCCTGCTTTAATTTCAAGAACCCCGAGTGAAAGGGGACCCTGCTTTAATTTCTAGAACCCCGAGTGAAAGTGGACCCTGCTTTAATTTCAAGAACCCCGAGTGAAAGGGGACCCTGCTTTAATTTCAAGAACCCCCGACAACCCCGAGTGAAAGGGCACCCTGCTTGAATTTCAAGAACCCCAAGTGAAAGTGGACCCTGCTTTAATTTCAAGAACCCCGAGTGAAAGGGGACCCTGCTTTAATTTCAAGAACCCCGAGTGAAAGTGGACCCTGCTTTAATTTCAAGAACCTCGAGTGAAAGGGGACCCTGCTTGAATTTCAAGAACCCCGACAACCCCGAGTGAAAGGGGACCCTGCTTGAATTTCAAGAACCCCGAGTGAAAGGGGACCCTGCTTTAATTTCAAGAACCCCGAGTGAAAGGGGACCCTGCTTTCATTTCAAGATCCCCGAGTGAAAGTGGACCCTGCTTGAATTTCAAGAACCCCAAGTGAAAGTGGACCCTGCTTGAATTTCAAGAAACCCGAGTGAAAGGGGACCCTGCTTTAATTTTAAGAACCCCGAGTGAAAGTGAACCCTGCTTTAATTTCAAGAACCCCGAGTGAAAGGGGACCCTGCTTTAATTTTAAGAACCCCGAGTGAAAGTGAACCCTGCTTTAATTTCAAGAACCCCGAGTGAAAGTGGACCCTGCTTTAATTTCAAGAACCCCGAGTGAAAGGGGACCCTGCTTTAATTTCAAGAACCCCGACAACCCCGAGTGAAAGGAGACCCTGCTTGAATTTCAAGAACCCCAAGTGAAAGTGGACCCTGCTTTAATTTCAAGAACCCCGAGTGAAAGGGGACCCTGCTTTAATTTCAAGAACCCCGACAACCCCGAGTGAAAGTGGACCCTGCTTGAATTTCAAGAACCCCAAGTGAAAGTGGACCCTGCTTGAATTTCAAGAAACCAGAGTGAAAGGGGACCCTGCTTTAATTTTAAGAACCCCGAGTGAAAGTGAACCCTGCTTTAATTTCAAGAACCCCGAGTGAAAGGGGACCCTACTTTAATTTTAAGAACCCCGAGTGAAAGTGAACCCTGCTTTAATTTCAAGAACCTCGAGTGAAAGTGGACCCTGCTTTAATACTTTTAAGAACCCCAAGTGAAAGGGGACCCTGCTTTAATTTCAAGAACCCTGAGTGAAAGTGGACCCTGCTTTAATTTCATGAACCCCGAGTGAAAGGGGACCCTGCTTTAATTTCATGAACCCCGAGTGAAAGGGGACCCTGCTTTAATTTCAAGAACCCCGAGTGAAAGTGGACCCTGCTTTAATACTTTTAAGAACCCCAAGTGAAAGGGGACCCTGCTTTAATTTCAAGAACCCCGAGTGAAAGTGGACCCTGCTTTAATTTCAAGAACCCCGAGTGAAAGGGGACCCTGCTTTAATTTCAAGAACCCCCGACAACCCCGAGTGAAAGGGGACCCTGCTTGAATTTCAAGAACCCCGAGTGAAAGGGGACCCTGCTTTAATTTCAAGGACCCCGAGTGAAAGGGGACCCTGCTTTCATTTCAAGATCCCCGAGTGAAAGTGGACCCTGCTTGAATTTCAAGAACCCCAAGTGAAAGTGGACCCTGCTTGAATTTCAAGAAACCCGAGTGAAAGGGGACCCTGCTTTAATTTTAAGAACCCCGAGTGAAAGTGAACCCTGCTTTAATTTCAAGAACCCCGAGTGAAAGGGGACCCTGCTTTAATTTTAAGAACCCCGAGTGAAAGTGAACCCTGCTTTAATTTCAAGAACCCCGAGTGAAAGTGGACCCTGCTTTAATTTCAAGAACCCCGAGTGAAAGGGGACCCTGCTTTAATTCAAGAACCCCGACAACCCAGAGTGAAAGGAGACCCTGCTTGAATTTCAAGAACCCCAAGAGAAAGTGGACCCTGCTTTAATTTCAAGAACCCCGAGTGAAAGGGGACCCTGCTTTAATTTCAAGAACCCCGACAACCCCAAGTGAAAGGGGACCGTGCTTGAATTTCAAGAACCCCAAGTGAAAGTGGACCCTGCTTTAATTTCAAGAACCCCGAGTGAAAGGGGACCCTGCTTTCATTTCAAGAACCCCGAGTGAAAGTGGACCCTGCTTGAATTTCAAGAACCCCAAGTGAAAGTGGACCCTGCTTGAATTTCAAGAAACCGGAGTGAAAGGGGACCCTGCTTTAATTTTAAGAACCCCGAGTGAAAGTGAACCCTGCTTTAGATTCAAGAACCCCGAGTGAAAGGGGACCCTACTTTAATTTTAAGAACCCCGAGTGAAAGTGAACCCTGCTTTAATTTCAAGAACCTCGAGTGAAAGTGGACCCTGCTTTAATACTTTTAAGAACCCCAAGTGAAAGGGGACCCTGCTTTAATTTCAAGAACCCCGAGTGAAAGGGGACCCTGCTTTAATTTCATGAACCCCGAGTGAAAGGGGACCCTGCTTTAATTTCAAGAACCCCGAGTGAAAGTGGACCCTGCTTTAATACTTTTAAGAACCCCAAGTGAAAGGGGACCCTGCTTTAATTTCAAGAACCCCGAGTGAAAGTGGACCCTGCTTTAATTTTAAGAACCCCGAGTGAAAGTGGACCCTGCTTTAATACTTTTAAGAACCCCAAGTGAAAGGGGACCCTGCTTTAATTTCAAGAACCCCGAGTGAAAGTGGACCCTGCTTTAATTTTAAGAACCCCGAGTGAAAGGGGACCCTGCTTTAATTTCAAGAACCCCGAGGGAAAGGGGAACCCTGCTTTCATTTCAAGAACCCCGAGTGAAAGTGGACCCTGCTTGAATTTCAAGAACCCTAAGTGAAAGTGGACCCTGCTTGAATTTCAAGAAACCCGAGTGAAAGGGGACCCTGATTTAATTTTAAGAACCCCGAGTGAAAGTGAACCCTGCTTTAATTTCAAGAACCCCGAGTGAAAGGGGACCCTGCTTTAATTTCAAGAACCCCGAGTGAAAGGGGACCCTGCTTTAATTTCAAGAACCCCCGACAACCCCGAGTGAAAGGGGACCCTGCTTGAATTTCAAGAACCCCAAGTGAAAGTGAACCCTGCTTTAATTTCAAGAACCCAGAGTGAAAGGGGACCCTGCTTTAATTTCAAGAACCCGGAGTGAAAGTGGACCCTGCTTTAATTTCAAGAACCTCGAGTGAAAGGGGACCCTGCTTGAGTTTCAAGAACCCCGACAACCCCGAGTGAAAGGGGACCCTGCTTGAATTTCAAGAACCCCGAGTGAAAGGGGACCCTGCTTTAATTTCAAGAACCCCGAGTGAAAGGGGACCCTGCTTTCATTTCAAGATCCCCGAGTGAAAGTGGACCCTGCTTGAATTTCAAGAACCCCAAGTGAAAGTGGACCCTGCTTGAATTTCAAGAAACCCGAGTGAAAGGGGACCCTGCTTTAATTTTAAGAACCCCGAGTGAAAGTGAACCCTGCTTTAATTTCAAGAACCCCGAGTGAAAGGGGACCCTGCTTTAATTTTAAGAACCCCGAGTGAAAGTGAACCCTGCTTTAATTTCAAGAACCCCGAGTGAAAGTGGACCCTGCTTTAATTTCAAGAACCCCGAGTGAAAGGGGACCCTGCTTTAATTTCAAGAACCCCGACAACCCCGAGTGAAAGGAGACCCTGCTTGAATTTCAAGAACCCCAAGTGAAAGTGGACCCTGCTTTAATTTCAAGAACCCCGAGTGAAAGGGGACCCTGCTTTAATTTCAAGAACCCCGACAACCCCAAGTGAAAGGGGACCCTGCTTGAATTTCAAGAACCCCAAGTGAAAGTGGACCCTGCTTTAATTTCAAGAACCCCGAGTGAAAGGGGACCCTACTTTAATTTTAAGAACCCCGAGTGAAAGTGAACCCTGCTTTAATTTCAAGAACCTCGAGTGAAAGTGGACCCTGCTTTAATACTTTTAAGAACCCCAAGTGAAAGGGGACCCTGCTTTAATTTCAAGAACCCCGAGTGAAAGGGGACCCTGCTTTAATTTCATGAACCCCGAGTGAAAGGGGACCCTGCTTTAATTTCAAGAACCCCGAGTGAAAGTGGACCCTGCTTTAATACTTTTAAGAACCCCAAGTGAAAGGGGACCCTGCTTTAATTTCAAGAACCCCGAGTGAAAGTGGACCCTGCTTTAATTTTAAGAACCCCGAGTGAAAGTGGACCCTGCTTTAATACTTTTAAGAACCCCAAGTGAAAGGGGACCCTGCTTTAATTTCAAGAACCCCGAGTGAAAGTGGACCCTGCTTTAATTTTAAGAACCCCGAGTGAAAGGGGACCCTGCTTTAATTTCAAGAACCCCGAGGGAAAGGGGACCCTGCTTTCATTTCAAGAACCCCGAGTGAAAGTGGACCCTGCTTGAATTTCAAGAACCCTAAGTGAAAGTGGACCCTGCTTGAATTTCAAGAAACCCGAGTGAAAGGGGACCCTGATTTAATTTTAAGAACCCCGAGTGAAAGTGAACCCTGCTTTAATTTCAAGAACCCCGAGTGAAAGGGGACCCTGCTTTAATTTCAAGAACCCCGAGTGAAAGGGGACCCTGCTTTAATTTCAAGAACCCCCGACAACCCCGAGTGAAAGGGGACCCTGCTTGAATTTCAAGAACCCCAAGTGAAAGTGGACCCTGCTTTAATTTCAAGAACCCCGAGTGAAAGGGGACCCTGCTTTAATTTCAAGAACCCGGAGTGAAAGTGGACCCTGCTTTAATTTCAAGAACCTCGAGTGAAAGGGGACCCTGCTTGAGTTTCAAGAACCCCGACAACCCCGAGTGAAAGGGGACCCTGCTTGAATTTCAAGAACCCCGAGTGAAAGGGGACCCTGCTTTAATTTCAAGAACCCCGAGTGAAAGGGGACCCTGCTTTCATTTCAAGATCCCCGAGTGAAAGTGGACCCTGCTTGAATTTCAAGAACCCCAAGTGAAAGTGGACCCTGCTTGAATTTCAAGAAACCCGAGTGAAAGGGGACCCTGCTTTAATTTTAAGAACCCCGAGTGAAAGTGAACCCTGCTTTAATTTCAAGAACCCCGAGTGAAAGGGGACCCTGCTTTAATTTTAAGAACCCCGAGTGAAAGTGAACCCTGCTTTAATTTCAAGAACCCCGAGTGAAAGTGGACCCTGCTTTAATTTCAAGAACCCCGAGTGAAAGGGGACCCTGCTTTAATTTCAAGAACCCCGACAACCCCGAGTGAAAGGAGACCCTGCTTGAATTTCAAGAACCCCAAGTGAAAGTGGACCCTGCTTTAATTTCAAGAACCCCGAGTGAAAGGGGACCCTGCTTTAATTTCAAGAACCCCGACAACCCCAAGTGAAAGGGGACCCTGCTTGAATTTCAAGAACCCCAAGTGAAAGTGGACCCTGCTTTAATTTCAAGAACCCCGAGTGAAAGGGGACCCTGCTTTCATTTCAAGAACCCCGAGTGAAAGTGGACCCTGCTTGAATTTCAAGAACCCCAAGTGAAAGTGGACCCTGCTTGAATTTCAAGAAACCGGAGTGAAAGGGGACCCTGCTTTAATTTTAAGAACCCCGAGTGAAAGTGAACCCTGCTTTAATTTCAAGAACCCCGAGTGAAAGGGGACCCTACTTTAATTTTAAGAACCCCGAGTGAAAGTGAACCCTGCTTTAATTTCAAGAACCTCGAGTGAAAGTGGACCCTGCTTTAATACTTTTAAGAACCCCAAGTGAAAGGGGACCCTGCTTTAATTTCAAGAACCCTGAGTGAAAGTGGACCCTGCTTTAATTTCATGAACCCCGAGTGAAAGGGGACCCTGCTTTAATTTCATGAACCCCGAGTGAAAGGGGACCCTGCTTTAATTTCAAGAACCCCGAGTGAAAGTGGACCCTGCTTTAATACTTTTAAGAACCCCAAGTGAAAGGGGACCCTGCTTTAATTTCAAGAACCCCGAGTGAAAGTGGACCCTGCTTTAATTTTAAGAACCCCGAGTGAAAGTGGACCCTGCTTTAATACTTTTAAGAACCCCAAGTGAAAGGGGACCCTGCTTTAATTTCAAGAACCCCGAGTGAATGTGGACCCTGCTTTAATTTTAAGAACCCCGAGTGAAAGGGGACCCTGCTTTAATTTCAAGAACCCCGAGTGAAAGGGGACCCTGCTTTCATTTCAAGAAACCCGAGTGAAAGGGGACCCTGCTTTAATTTTAAGAACCCCGAGTGAAAGGGGACCCTGCTTTAATTTCAAGAAACCCGAGTGAAAGGGGACCCTGCTTTAATTTTAAGAACCCCGAGTGAAAGTGAACCCTGCTTTAATTTCAAGAACCCCGAGTGAAAGGGGACCCTGCTTTAATTTTAAGAACCCCGAGTGAAAGTGAACCCTGCTTTAATTTCAAGAACCCCGAGTGAAAGTGGACCCTGCTTTAATTTCAGGAACCCCGAGTGAAAGGGGACCCTGCTTTAATTTCAAGAACCCCGACAACTCCAAGTGAAAGGGGACCCTGCTTGAATTTCAAGAACCCCAAGTGAAAGTGGACCCTGCTTTAATTTCAAGAACCCCGAGTGAAAGGGGACCCTGCTTTAATTTCAAGAACCCCGACAACCCCAAGTGAAAGGGGACCCTGCTTGAATTTCAAGAACCCCAAGTGAAAGTGGACCCTGCTTTAATTTCAAGAACCCCGAGTGAAAGGGGACCCTGCTTTCATTTCAAGAACCCCGAGTGAAAGTGGACCCTGCTTGAATTTCGAGAACCCTAAGTGAAAGTGGACCCTGCTTGAATTTCAAGAAACCGGAGTGAAAGGGGACCCTGCTTTAATTTTAAGAACCCCGAGTGAAAGTGAACCCTGCTTTAATTTCAAGAACCCCGAGTGAAAGGGGACCCTACTTTAATTTTAAGAACCCCGAGTGAAAGTGAACCCTGCTTTAATTTCAAGAACCTCGAGTGAAAGTGGACCCTGCTTTAATACTTTTAAGAACCCCAAGTGAAAGGGGACCCTGCTTTAATTTCAAGAACCCTGAGTGAAAGTGGACCCTGCTTTAATTTCATGAACCCCGAGTGAAAGGGGACCCTGCTTTAATTTCATGAACCCCGAGTGAAAGGGGACCCTGCTTTAATTTCAAGAACCCCGAGTGAAAGGGGACCCTGCTTTAATTTCAAGAACCCCCGACAACCCCGAGTGAAAGGGGACCCTGCTTGAATTTCAAGAACCCCAAGTGAAAGTGAACCCTGCTTTAATTTCAAGAACCCAGAGTGAAAGGGGACCCTGCTTTAATTTCAAGAACCCGGAGTGAAAGTGGACCCTGCTTTAATTTCAAGAACCTCGAGTGAAAGGGGACCCTGCTTGAGTTTCAAGAACCCCGACAACCCCGAGTGAAAGGGGACCCTGCTTGAATTTCAAGAACCCCGAGTGAAAGGGGACCCTGCTTTAATTTCAAGAACCCAGAGTGAAAGGGGACCCTGCTTTCATTTCAAGATCCCCGAGTGAAAGTGGACCCTGCTTGAATTTCAAGAACCCCAAGTGAAAGTGGACCCTGCTTGAATTTCAAGAAACCCGAGTGAAAGGGGACCCTGCTTTAATTTTAAGAACCCCGAGTGAAAGTGAACCCTGCTTTAATTTCAAGAACCCCGAGTGAAAGGGGACCCTGCTTTAATTTTAAGAACCCCGAGTGAAAGTGAACCCTGCTTTAATTTCAAGAACCCCGAGTGAAAGTGGACCCTGCTTTAATTTCAAGAACCCCGAGTGAAAGGGGACCCTGCTTTAATTTCAAGAACCCCGACAACCCCGAGTGAAAGGAGACCCTGCTTGAATTTCAAGAACCCCAAGTGAAAGTGGACCCTGCTTTAATTTCAAGAACCCCGAGTGAAAGGGGACCCTGCTTTAATTTCAAGAACCCCGACAACCCCAAGTGAAAGGGGACCCTGCTTGAATTTCAAGAACCCCAAGTGAAAGTGGACCCTGCTTTAATTTCAAGAACCCCGAGTGAAAGGGGACCCTACTTTAATTTTAAGAACCCAGAGTGAAAGTGAACCCTGCTTTAATTTCAAGAACCTCGAGTGAAAGTGGACCCTGCTTTAATACTTTTAAGAACCCCAAGTGAAAGGGGACCCTGCTTTAATTTCAAGAACCCCGAGTGAAAGGGGACCCTGCTTTAATTTCATGAACCCCGAGTGAAAGGGGACCCTGCTTTAATTTCAAGAACCCAGAGTGAAAGTGGACCCTGCTTTAATACTTTTAAGAACCCCAAGTGAAAGGGGACCCTGCTTTAATTTCAAGAACCCTGAGTGAAAGTGGACCCTGCTTTAATTTTAAGAACCCCGAGTGAAAGTGGACCCTGCTTTAATACTTTTAAGAACCCCAAGTGAAAGGGGACCCTGCTTTAATTTCAAGAACCCCGAGTGAAAGTGGACCCTGCTTTAATTTTAAGAACCCCGAGTGAAAGGGGACCCTGCTTTAATTTCAAGAACCCCGAGGGAAAGGGGACCCTGCTTTCATTTCAAGAACCCCGAGTGAAAGTGGACCCTGCTTGAATTTCAAGAACCCTAAGTGAAAGTGGACCCTGCTTGAATTTCAAGAAACCCGAGTGAAAGGGGACCCTGATTTAATTTTAAGAACCCCGAGTGAAAGTGAACCCTGCTTTAATTTCAAGAACCCCGAGTGAAAGGGGACCCTGCTTTAATTTCAAGAACCCCGAGTGAAAGGGGACCCTGCTTTAATTTCAAGAACCCCCGACAACCCCGAGTGAAAGGGGACCCTGCTTGAATTTCAAGAACCCCAAGTGAAAGTGGACCCTGCTTTAATTTCAAGAACCCCGAGTGAAAGGGGACCCTGCTTTAATTTCAAGAACCCGGAGTGAAAGTGGACCCTGCTTTAATTTCAAGAACCTCGAGTGAAAGGGGACCCTGCTTGAGTTTCAAGAACCCCGACAACCCCGAGTGAAAGGGGACCCTGCTTGAATTTCAAGAACCCCGAGTGAAAGGGGACCCTGCTTTAATTTCAAGAACCCCGAGTGAAAGGGGACCCTGCTTTCATTTCAAGATCCCCGAGTGAAAGTGGACCCTGCTTGAATTTCAAGAACCCCAAGTGAAAGTGGACCCTGCTTGAATTTCAAGAAACCCGAGTGAAAGGGGACCCTGCTTTAATTTTAAGAACCCCGAGTGAAAGTGAACCCTGCTTTAATTTCAAGAACCCCGAGTGAAAGGGGACCCTGCTTTAATTTTAAGAACCCCGAGTGAAAGTGAACCCTGCTTTAATTTCAAGAACCCCGAGTGAAAGTGGACCCTGCTTTAATTTCAAGAACCCCGAGTGAAAGGGGACCCTGCTTTAATTTCAAGAACCCCGACAACCCCGAGTGAAAGGAGACCCTGCTTGAATTTCAAGAACCCCAAGTGAAAGTGGACCCTGCTTTAATTTCAAGAACCCCGAGTGAAAGGGGACCCTGCTTTAATTTCAAGAACCCCGACAACCCCAAGTGAAAGGGGACCCTGCTTGAATTTCAAGAACCCCAAGTGAAAGTGGACCCTGCTTTAATTTCAAGAACCCCGAGTGAAAGGGGACCCTGCTTTCATTTCAAGAACCCCGAGTGAAAGTGGACCCTGCTTGAATTTCAAGAACCCCAAGTGAAAGTGGACCCTGCTTGAATTTCAAGAAACCGGAGTGAAAGGGGACCCTGCTTTAATTTTAAGAACCCCGAGTGAAAGTGAACCCTGCTTTAATTTCAAGAACCCCGAGTGAAAGGGGACCCTACTTTAATTTTAAGAACCCCGAGTGAAAGTGAACCCTGCTTTAATTTCAAGAACCTCGAGTGAAAGTGGACCCTGCTTTAATACTTTTAAGAACCCCAAGTGAAAGGGGACCCTGCTTTAATTTCAAGAACCCTGAGTGAAAGTGGACCCTGCTTTAATTTCATGAACCCCGAGTGAAAGGGGACCCTGCTTTAATTTCATGAACCCCGAGTGAAAGGGGACCCTGCTTTAATTTCAAGAACCCCGAGTGAAAGTGGACCCTGCTTTAATACTTTTAAGAACCCCAAGTGAAAGGGGACCCTGCTTTAATTTCAAGAACCCCGAGTGAAAGTGGACCCTGCTTTAATTTTAAGAACCCCGAGTGAAAGTGGACCCTGCTTTAATACTTTTAAGAACCCCAAGTGAAAGGGGACCCTGCTTTAATTTCAAGAACCCCGAGTGAATGTGGACCCTGCTTTAATTTTAAGAACCCCGAGTGAAAGGGGACCCTGCTTTAATTTCAAGAACCCCGAGTGAAAGGGGACCCTGCTTTCATTTCAAGAAACCCGAGTGAAAGGGGACCCTGCTTTAATTTTAAGAACCCCGAGTGAAAGGGGACCCTGCTTTAATTTCAAGAAACCCGAGTGAAAGGGGACCCTGCTTTAATTTTAAGAACCCCGAGTGAAAGTGAACCCTGCTTTAATTTCAAGAACCCCGAGTGAAAGGGGACCCTGCTTTAATTTTAAGAACCCCGAGTGAAAGTGAACCCTGCTTTAATTTCAAGAACCCCGAGTGAAAGTGGACCCTGCTTTAATTTCAGGAACCCCGAGTGAAAGGGGACCCTGCTTTAATTTCAAGAACCCCGACAACTCCAAGTGAAAGGGGACCCTGCTTGAATTTCAAGAACCCCAAGTGAAAGTGGACCCTGCTTTAATTTCAAGAACCCCGAGTGAAAGGGGACCCTGCTTTAATTTCAAGAACCCCGACAACCCCAAGTGAAAGGGGACCCTGCTTGAATTTCAAGAACCCCAAGTGAAAGTGGACCCTGCTTTAATTTCAAGAACCCCGAGTGAAAGGGGACCCTGCTTTCATTTCAAGAACCCCGAGTGAAAGTGGACCCTGCTTGAATTTCGAGAACCCTAAGTGAAAGTGGACCCTGCTTGAATTTCAAGAAACCGGAGTGAAAGGGGACCCTGCTTTAATTTTAAGAACCCCGAGTGAAAGTGAACCCTGCTTTAATTTCAAGAACCCCGAGTGAAAGGGGACCCTACTTTAATTTTAAGAACCCCGAGTGAAAGTGAACCCTGCTTTAATTTCAAGAACCTCGAGTGAAAGTGGACCCTGCTTTAATACTTTTAAGAACCCCAAGTGAAAGGGGACCCTGCTTTAATTTCAAGAACCCTGAGTGAAAGTGGACCCTGCTTTAATTTCATGAACCCCGAGTGAAAGGGGACCCTGCTTTAATTTCATGAACCCCGAGTGAAAGGGGACCCTGCTTTAATTTCAAGAACCCCGAGTGAAAGTGGACCCTGCTTTAATACTTTTAAGAACCCCAAGTGAAAGGGGACCCTGCTTTAATTTCAAGAACCCCGAGTGAAAGTGGACCCTGCTCTAATTTTAAGAACCTTGAGTGAAAGTGGACCCTGCTTTAATACTTTTAAGAACCCCAAGTGAAAGGGGACCCTGCTTTAATTTCAAGAACCCCGAGTGAAAGTGGACCCTGCTTTAATTTTAAGAACCCCGAGTGAAAGGGGACCCTGCTTTAATTTCAAGAACCCCGAGTGAAAGGGGACCCTGCTTTCATTTCAAGAAACCCGAGTGAAAGGGGACCCTGCTTTAATTTTAAGAACCCCGAGTGAAAGGGGACCCTGCTTTAATTTTAAGAACCCTGAGTGAAAGTGAACCCTGCTTTAATTTCAAGAACCCCGAGTGAAAGGGGACCCTACTTTAATTTTAAGAACCCCGAGTGAAAGTGAACCCTGCTTTAATTTCAAGAACCTCGAGTGAAAGTGGACCCTGCTTTAATACTTTTAAGAACCCCAAGTGAAAGGGGACTCTGCTTTAATTTCAAGAACCCTGAGTGAAAGTGGACCCTGCTTTAATTTCATGAACCCCGAGTGAAAGGGGACCCTGCTTTAATTTCATGAACCCCGAGTGAAAGGGGACCCTGCTTTAATTTCAAGAACCCCGAGTGAAAGTGGACCCTGCTTTAATACTTTTAAGAACCCCAAGTGAAAGGGGACCCTGCTTTAATTTCAAGAACCCCGAGTGAAAGTGGACCCTGCTTTAATTTTAAGAACCCCGAGTGAAAGTGGACCCTGCTTTAATACTTTTAAGAACCCCAAGTGAAAGGGGACCCTGCTTTAATTTCAAGAACCCCAAGTGAAAGGGGACCCTGCTTTAATTTCAAGAACCCCGAGTGAAAGTGGACCCTGCTTTAATTTCAAGAACCCCGAGTGAAAGGGGACCCTGCTTTAATTTCAAGAACCCCGAGTGAAAGTGGACCCTGCTTTAATTTTAAGAACCCCGAGATGAGCGAGTCCTGCCTGACCTGACCCCGGGTCAATTTAAAGAAATGAATGAATGCAGCGCGTATTGTGGCTTTGTTGTATTCTGAGTAGGAAGAGGTACGTCTCTGCTGTGTGTGCCCTAGCCCCCCTCGCCCCCCGATCTTTCTTATTCATGATGAAAGCCATAGTAGCAATAACGGGAGCTGCAGTGAGAACTGAGAACCACAATAAAACAACATTAATAATTAAAACAACATTAACGATAATAAGAGCCGTGAGCATAAATCCAGGGCTCGAGACGGGGTACCACGCGGGTAGACGGCGTCCCCCTACTTATTTTACCGGGAGCTTGATAACTGGAGCAAATGGAGGCACACATTCACTCTTTGGCCTCTCTGGGGCGAGATCGGAGCTCATTCAGAACGCTGCTCACGCGCTAGCTTCTCTGATGCAATCGCATCTAAGGGGGGAGCGAGGGGAGGCAATGAGTCTGGTGCAAGCCACCTTTCGTGACATGAGCGTCCCCCACTTCTTATTTTAGGATTTGTGCCCTGCATAAATCACGACAGAAGTGTAGCGTTAGCGTAGCTGTCTCGCGGAGCGGAATTGACAGGTGCCGTTGAAGTCTAGTTGTGCATGCAGGCTCGCTAGCCTAATCTCGGGTGCGATTTCAGATTATAGTGCACGGATTTAGCTGAACTCTCCGTGCTCGGAAGCTGCCGTGATCCCGAGCAGCGCACGTAGGGAGAAACCCCCCGCTGTGTGGCGTGATTGTTACATGTTGTGCCTGCCGCTGCTGTGGCACGGTGGCAGGTCTGCGATGCAGTGCATAGCGGCCGGGGTCTGGTGCAGACATGCATGGTCTGTGACCAACTTTACGTCACTAAGCGCCTGGAATACACAGTGAAGTGATTCCCGTTGAAACACAATGGCGTGTGCACTGTATGGAATTTCATTGCGTTCTCTTTGTGGAAATCACCACTTCAGCTTGTATGTATTTTCCCCACTACTACTGTGCTGACCTGTTGTTAATCTGACGAGCGCACTCACAGCGCCCGCCCTCCGCGCCCCCACACCGGCAAACGTTTCTGTGAGGGTTTCCTTCAACTGCAAAGCCCCTCACAGCACAAATTCGCAGACACGACTCCGTCGCAGTCTTACAGCTGTGGCGTAGTGCATGGAATTGTCAGTCAAATAATGTTCTCTGTAACATTACAACTACCATTTAGCCGAAACTCCCCCACTCTGCCTGGTGCCTATCCCCCTACATTCACCTTTCATAGCCCATGGTACCTGGCCGGCACCCTCTCTCTTCTCCCCATTCCTCTGGCCATCCATTGACCTTCCTCCCTCCCCCCGTACAGCCCCTTCTCCTCTCATCTTACCATATCCCTGGCCTTCCCTTAACCCCCCTCCTCTCCCCCTCCACCTCTCGCCCTCCCTTTCTACTTCTCAATTTTCTCCTCCTACTTATGATCTCTATTCTTCACCTCTGCTCAACACCAGTAAAAATATCACTGTAACTCCATCCACTCCTTTCTACCACCATCTCTCCCCACCTTCGACCCTTGCATCCCAACACTCTCCCCAGTCCCCCATATCCCCCTGTCCTCTTTCGCCTACTCCACTCCCTCCCCACCTTTGGCCCTCGTACCCCAACACTCTCCCCGGTCTCCCTCCTCCCCCTGTCCTCCTTCACCTACTCCACTCCCTCCCTTAACCATCGAGCCACCCAACACTCTGTGCTCAGCCCACCTTTCCCTGGAAACTAAACTTGATTCTCTCATCTCTTCCATTTCCCAGCTTGAAGTGTCCATTTCACTCTTAAGTGGTAAGATATCCCCCTCCCCTAATAACCTCCCGAGGAGTTCTTTGCTCCCACGCCCCATCAAAAGCCAACCACAGTCTGTCCTCCACAGACATCACCAATTTACTGGCTAGCTACAAGACTACCAACGTCAATCCCCCTCCACTCTCCTCTCCTAACAATTCCACTCAATTCACCATTCAGACCATCTCTACCGTCAGAAATTACCAGCCTCCCTCTCAAGGGGCACCCTCATTCAAAAATCTAATCCCTATCCCCCTTATAAGCCCAAACACTCCCATCATCAAAACAGTTGCGTCAGAGCTACATTGTATGCTCCACAACTGCAGATCTGCAACCAAACACAAACTGGAAATCTCTGACACTATCACCCACCACAATCTCGACATGCTCTTCCTCCCTGAGACCTGGTTTAATGACTCCTCTCACACTTTGTTTGATCTTCTGATACCTACCGACTACTCTATCCTCAGAAACGACAGAACAGACAAGATCGGGTGAGGTGTTGCTATTATCTTCAGAAACTCCCTTCAAATTAAAGCCTTTTCTATCATATTCTTCCACACATTCAAATGCCTATCCCTCCTAGAACTTCAAGTTCATCACGGCTCACCCTTCAGGTTCCATGCTATCTACCACCCGCCGGGTAACTGCTCTTCTTTCATGGAGGAACTCACCGACTTCATTAGTGACCAATATTCACAAAGCGACAGACAGATCTTTCTAGGTGACTTCGATCTCCACTGGGGCTCCGTGGAAGACTCGGCTGCCAACAAGCTTGCAACCTTTCTCTCAGCTAACGATCTTGTCCAACACTGCTCGGAAATTACACACGCCAAGGGCTCAATTCTGGACCTTGCTATTTCTAAACCAGACCAGCTTACCATTGCTCCCCCTATTCATGAAGACTGGTCAGACCATTTCCTCATTCCCTTCCGTTTCCACCTCTCGCACATTATTACTCTTGGCCAACCTAAAAGGGCTTCTACCTGGTTCCACAACACTAAAAACACTGATCTTGAAAATCTGTGTGCTTCTGCGATGCGTTCACTTCCTAGTCTAGACCCTAACGCGGATGTCAATGATCTCACTCCCCATTGCCTCTCAATCCTTGCAGTCGAAATCGACAATGTCGCTCCACTCCAAAGCAAAAGGAAAAGACCCACCCCCTCAGCACCTTGGTTCAATAAAGCTCTCTATGACTGTAGGAAGGTGGAATCTGACTGTATGGTTGCCCCCACTTTTTTCCTGGTGTTTGAATGGTTTTTGAATAGTCTGGCTGGGATCCTGCTATCCAGGACCCCAGCCTATCTGCTTACTCCCTTAAATGATTGGTGTGCATATTAGATGCACTAGTGATTTGATACTGTGGTACCTTATGAGCTCCTAGTATATGGTACCTTAGGTACCTAGGGCATTGGTACTTCACAGGCCTACCAGGGGCTGCAGCATGTATTATGCCACCCCTGGGAAGCATTCACAATCTGACACCACAGGCCTACTACTGCAGCCTGTGTGAGGTAGTGTTAGCACTCCTCACTGAGGTATAGGTTCCTATATCTCACCAAACACACACATATAAACCTATCAGTCACCCCTCTTGCAGGCCCTAACAATCCTGAGGGCAGGGTGCTTGGTTTACTATGTGAGGGGGTGCTTCTGCATGAGCAGGACCCCTCTGCAGCTGGCAGAGTCTATTCTCTGCTGTTGTTTGTGGATGCGGTTAAACCATATACTCTTAAGTGCATTATAACCTCGCGGTAAATGCTAACTTTTGAATGACTACATCAAAACATGTTGTGTTTGGTGTCAAACAACATGGAATCATACCCCCACACCAGTAACTGGTGTGGGAGTATGACCCCACCCTTCTAGAGGGGATGACATGTACCCACTGTACTAAACCTTAGAAATCTCATAGAGCCCTGGCATCACAAAATGGATGCCACCAGCACAGACACTGGGCTGCCCTCCTGCTGCTGACCGAAACTCGCAGTGGAGGAAGCCCAACAAAAGGTATCCTGTAACAGGGAGGTGTCACCACCTCCCAGACAGGATTTAGTGTATTGGAGCTGGGTGGGTGCACTCTTAGAGTGATTTGAAGTCCTGCACTGGGGGAGCAGTAGGCTCCTCTGTGCATATGCCAGCTCAAACCGGTTCAGGGGCTACCTGCCCCTGCTCTGGCGCGAAACTGGACAAAGGGAAGTGGGTGTAACCACCCACTACCCTAACCCTCCTAGAGGAGTGGTCATAGAGCTAGTCCCTCCCCTATCTTCACTATAAGATACCAAGCATTGCCAATGCAATTCAGATTAACCCTGGACGACGCTCTACAAAGAAGAATCCTGGCCCTTCGACGTTCCACTATCTCTGGAAGACTGAAGAATCTCCCTTGGAGTCAAGGAGTGACTCCCCTGCTTGGCAGGCACCAGTAACTTGGATCAACGGTTGCAAACTTCACCGCTCCCGCCGGAGTCCGAAGTTCCTGCATCCCCTGAAGCGGATTTCCTGACCTCTCGACGGCCATTTTGAGTCCCCAGCGAAGCTGTGGCATCTGGACCCCACGAGTGACGAGGAACAGAAATACCAGGGAAACGTGCACTGATTTTGAGTGCAAACCCTAAACAACGTTCTACGAACTTGTGCTTTGGACCATCTGTAGTCCAAGCCCCTAGCAGGTCAGGTACCGAAAATCAGCAGCCTACCCCGTCCCGAGTGACCGTGGGATCCTGTGGAACTTTTCCTGCAAAGGCGTCTTCACGGTTGCTTGCCCGTTGGCTAGTGACTCACCCGAAGACTTTCTCATCAACTTCAAGGGCTCTCCTGGTTGCTCCGGGCCTGCCCCCACTTACCCTCGCTGGGTCTGCATCATCATCAATCTTCACTCCACACGAGACTTGCAGTTGCCAAGGTTTGTTGGCTCCAATCCGGTTGCCGACACTGTCATCAGCTGCAGACGTCATGGGACCCTCCGAATCCAGCTGCTGGTCATCGTCGATCTCTCTTGGACCTCGTGAGCGAAGAGGCAAATCACCATCGACGACCTGAAGCGACGCGACATCAGTGGTCATCCCTCCTGCTGGCCACCGGTCACTGGCATGTGACTTTGAACTCTGTCCCCTCAATTTTCAGGTCCTCTTTAACTTCAATCCATCTTCGGATTCCAGCGGACACCTCTCCAGTCGTCACAAGCAGCAAGTCTTCAGTGATCTCCATTGAAAACAGCATCGCGACCCGACACAAAAAGACACCTATGCACCCGGCTTCCGTGGGTGAGGTAACTCGTGCACTCCGGTGCCCAAGTGTGTGTTGGCCCTCTAAATACTTACCCTGTAAGTGGCTTGCTTGTTGACTTCTCCGAAGTTCCCGAAAACTTTAAATTACAAACCGTGACTTACGCTATTGAAACCAATAGGAAACCCGCAGCTGTGTTTAGACACTGCACGCGTCTCCCGTGGGCTGATTACTTACCTGCTAACACTGCAGAAGTACAGCCCCAGCAATTCCCAAGGCCCTAGGCCTTTTCATTTTGCCAGTCGAGTTTGTTAACCCATTTTTTTAGTATATGGTCTGGTACGCCCCTAGGGCTACAGCCATATCTGTGCTTAATTTATTGAGAAGTGTTGACATTTGAATGTGTAGCTGGGTTCTAATCTCATAAAGAGATTAGTAGAGTGTATCTAGAAATAAATACATATATATTTGATATATATACCTGTGTGGTGTCCTTTTCATTTGGTAATTCAAGAGATTATAAGGTAAAACAAGCTGCTTTACATTTCTCAGAGACTTAGCCTGAAGGCTGCTCTCCACAGCTACCACTAGGATAGCTTTCTTTAAAAGGTTGTCTTAAACCTATCTACCATAAGAGTTGAATTGGACTGGTGCAAGGTGGCCACTATAACTAGTGACCAGCATATGCCAGGCCAACTTCTCACATTGGTGGGCAGCGTGTGGGATTCCAGCTTGCCATTGTTTTACCAGAAAATCTCTATTTGAATTACTAACTGAAAACCACTAAAGGTACTCAAGGTACATATAAAGTCAAGCTAGTATCAATAAGTTCTACTGAACTTAGAGCTGTTTGTGAAGGGATAAGCACTCCCTTGCTACAGTTCAAGCTAGGACTAGTAGGCCTCAACTAGTGTAGGTAGTACAACACTGCACAACACTAGTATGTCTCACCAAGGTGGAGCCAGTGGGTCCACCCTATCTCAGTACAAAAAGACATAGCCTACACTGAACTGAAGGCCTTATGCTTTGAAAGACAACTGAGGGTGGGCAGGAGTCCCTCCTCACAACACCTGATAGATCTGTTAGTAGCAGATGACCTGAGACAAGCTCTAGGAGCTAGTGGGTCTGCATCAGGGAGTGGGTCAACCATAGTCTCTGGGTCTGATGATGAAAATCAAGATGACCTGGAGTCTGTGATTGAAGGGCCAGACCCAGAAGGGTCTGAAAGGAACAGAGGAATTCTCCTTAAGAGAGCTGACAAAGTGGGAGAAAGGCCTAGGTCCCCCTCAAGGGACACTGACCATTCATACCACTCTGGAAGAGAATCTGTTCACCAGAGGAACTTCACCTATCCCAGGGAGTCCTCCTCTGACAGAAGGTTCAAGATGCTCCAGTATGAGGAAGCTAGGCTTGCCCTCAGAACCAAGCAATTGGCCTTAGATAGGGAAGCCTTCGAGCTCCAAAGAGCTTCTAAGAAGGAGGGGTTAGATACCCCTGGTGGCAGCAACAGTGTCCCTAGAGGCAGAGATTACATTCCAGACCATAGGAACCTGTCCAAGGTTGTTCCTCCCTACCAGAGTGGGGATGATAACCACAAATGGATAACTGCTATGGAGAGGGCCTGTAGAGTTCAACAGGTCCCCCAAACACAGTGGGCAGCAATCTTGTGGCTCTCCTTTTCAGATAAAGGTAGAGACAAGCTCCTCACTGTTAGAGAAGAGGATGCTAATGACTATGAATCCCTGAATAGTGCATTAATAGATGGGTTTGGCTTAACCACTGAACAATACAGGTTTAAGTTCAGAGACACCCAGAAAGCACAGACTCAGGATTGGGTGGACTTTGTAGATTGTGCTACCAAGGCTCTGGAGGGTTGGATAGTTGGCAGTAGAGTCACTGACTTTAAAGGATTGTATAATTTGATTATGAGAGAGCAGATCCTTAATAATTGTCAAAACCAACTCTTACACCAGTACCTGGTGGACTCTGATCTGACCTCTCCCCAAGAATTGGGAAAGAAGGCAGACAAATGGGTCAGAACCAGGGTTAGGCCCAAGAACCAAGGTGGTGACCAGAAGAAAGATTCCACTAAACCCAAAGAGAAAGTTGGGGATAATAAAACAGAAAAGTCCTCTGAAGGGCCCCAAAAACCCAGTTCTGGGGGTGGGTCCCAAAATCCATATTGCCATGTGTGCAAGCAACCTGGACACTGGAAAACTGACTCCAGCTGTCCAAAGAATGGCAATAAAGAAAATATTCCTCCCACTGTAGCTCCAACACCTCCTGTTACTACCAGTAGTAATCCCCCAGGTGGTGGGAGTGCACCCAAAAACTTAGTTGGGTTTTCTTGGGGAACTCAGGGGGACTCTGGCCTAACCAGGTCCCCTACACAAGCAACTCTAGTCTGTAATGGTGGCATGGGGTTTGCCAACTTTACCATGAGTCCCAATATCTTGGGCAGGTACAGACAAGAGCCCATGATCAATGGTCAGAAGGCTGTGGCCTACAGGGACACAGGGGCTAGTGTCACCATGGTGACAAAGAGACTAGTGCCCCTAGAACAGCTTTTACCTGAGTTTAGCTACCAGGTGACCAATATTGATGGAATTAGGACAGTGGTAAATCTCAGCTGGGGAGGGGTCACTGGCCCAAAGAGAGTGGCAGTGTCCCCAACCTTGCCTGTGGATTGTCTACTGGGGAATAATCTGGAAATCTCAGCCTGGGCTGAGGTAAACCACAATGCCCATTTAAGAATGTTAGGAATCCCTGGGAGAGTGGAGGAGTCCCTGAGGGCCTTACCTCCACCCCAGGAGAAATTAAGGGGAGTGAAACCTGAAACTATGGATCACTCCACACAAACAGAGAGCATAGGGGTGAGGAACAGTCCTCCCCCTACCAGACTAAAGGTACGGGTCAGCTTTCTAAGGGAACTGCCCCTGCCCCTTGTGAAGTAACTGCCCCAGAAGTGGCCAGGCCTGTCCTGGCCACAACTCTGATGGCAGGGGATCCTTCCAAGGTGGCACCCAGTCTGGAGCAGGTATCCTGCCCCTCTCTACCCTGCCTCAGTCAGCCCAGGGCTGCAGAGGTCAGTGAGGTCAGTGGACCCCTAGTGGGTCCCTGTCCAGAGGAACCCCCTCATCAGCAGATTAGGGACACCCAGCAGAGTAGTTCTAGCCAGGTGAATATTCCTCTACACACTGAGGGATCCCCCTTACCCCTAGGTACAGGTCCCCCCAGATGGACTTTGTTGGGCACAGGGAAACCTGGGGCATAGTTGCCCCAAACATTCCAATGCCCTACACTATTCCAACCAGAGGGACCTAACCCCCAGCTGTAGGCAGCCAGAGGTTGACCCTTAGGGCCAGATATGACACAGTCATGGACAGAAAGGCTTCCATGGTGACCGGTGTCCTGAGGAGGTTGAGACCACCCCAAATAGGGCCTCACTTCCAGACTCAGACACCCCACCAGCCTACTTCTGTACCAGAAAACAATACAGGTAATTTCCCTAGACTTTGGAGAAACTCCAAAACCCCTTGGGGTAGGATTTCCCAAGTGGACCATGAGACAGTGAGCAACCATGCTAGTGCAGGTTCTTCCTTAGATGGCCACTCAGGAAATAAAGGCTTAACTGGGCAAGGTTAGCCTTATCTCCTTTTGTTTGGGGGGGGGGGTTATGTAGGAAGGTGGAATCTGACTGTATGGTTGCCCCCACTTTTTTCCTGGTGTTTGAATGGTTTGTGACTAGTCTGGCTGGGATCCTGCTATACAGGACCCCAGCCTATCTGCTTACTCCCTTAAATGATTGGTGTGCATATTAGATGCACTAGTGATTTGATACTGTGGTACCTTATGAGCCCCTAGTATATGGTACCTTAGGTACCTAGGGCATTGGTACTTCACAGGCCTACCAGGGGCTGCAGCTTGTATTATGCCACCCCAGGGAAGCATTCACAATCTGACACCACAGGCCTGCTACTGCAGACTGTGTGAGGTAGTGTTAGCACTCCTCACTGAGGTATAGGTTCCTATATCTCACCAAACACACACATATAAACCTATCAGTCACCCCTCTTGCAGGCCCTAACAATCCTGAGGGCAGGGTGCTTGGTTTACTATGTGAGGGGGTGCTTCTGCATGAGCAGGACCCCTCTGCAGCTGGCAGAGTCTATTCTCTGCTGCTGTTTGTGGATGCGGTTAAACCATATACTCTTAAGTGCATTATAAACTCGCGGTAAATGCTAACTTTGGAATGACTGCATCAAAACATGTCGTGTTTGGTGTCAAACAACTTGGAATCATACCCCCACACCAGTAACTGGTGTGAGAATATGATCCCACCCTTCTAGAGGGGATGACATGTACCCACTGTACTAAACGGTAGAAATCTCATAGAGCCCTGGCATCACAAAATGGATGCCACCAGCACAGACACTGGGCTGCCCTCCTGCTGCTGACCGAAACTCACAGTGGAGGAAGCCCAACAAAAGGTATCCTGTCACAGGGAGGTGTCACCACCTCCCAGACAGGATTTAGTGTATTGGAGCTGGGTGGGTGCACTCTTAGAGTGCTTTGAAGTCCTGCACTGGGGGAGCAGTAGGCTCCTCTGTGCATATGGCAGCTCAAACCGGTTCAGGGGATACCTGCCCCTGCTCTGGCGCAAAACTGGACAAAGGGAAGTGGGTGTAACCACCCACTACCCTGACCCTCCTAGAGGAGTGGTCATAGAGCTAGTCCCTCACCTATCTTCACTATAAGATACCAAGCATTGCCAATGCAATTCAGATTAACCCTGGACGACGCTCTACAAAGAAGAATCCTGGCCCTTCGACGTTCCACTATCTCTGGAAGACTGAAGAATCTCCCTTGAAGTCAAGGAGTGACTCCCCTGCTTGGCAGGCACCAGTAACTTGGATCAATGGTTGCAAACATCACCGCTCCCGCCGGAGTCCGAAGTTCCTGCATCCCCTGAAGCGGATTTCCTGACCTCTCGTCGGCCATTTTGAGTCCCCAGTGAAGCTGTGGTGTCTGGACCCCATGAGTGACGAGGAACAGCAATACCAGGGAACCGTGCACTGATTTCGAGTGCAAACCCTAAACAACGTTCTACGAACTTGTGCTTTGGACCATCTGTAGTCCAAGTCCCTAGCAGGTCTAGTACCGCAAATCAGCGGCCTACCCTGTCCCGAGGGACCGTGGGCTCCTGTGGAACTTTTCCTGCAAAGGCATCTTTGGGATTGCTTGCCCATTAGCTAGTGACTCACCCGAAGACTTTCTCATCAACTTCAAGGGCTCTCCTGGTTGCTCCGGGCCTACCCCCACTTACCCTTGCTGGGTAAGTCCATCAGACCTTGCTGGTCTGCATCATCGTCAATCTTTACTCCACACGAGACTTGCAGTTGCCAAGGTTTGTTGGCTCCAATCCGGTTGCCAATACCGTCATCAGCTGCAGACGTCATGGGACCCTCTGAATCCAGCTGCTGGTTATCGTCGATCTCTCTTGGACCTTGTGAGCAAAGAGGCAATTCACCATCAATGACCTGAAGCGACGCGACATCAGTGGTCAACCATCCTGCTGGCCACCGGTCACTGGCAAGTGACTTTGAACTCTGTCCCCTCAATTTTCAGGTCCTCTTCAACTTCAATCCATCTTCGGATTCCAGCGGACACCTCACAGTCGTCACAAGCAGCAAGTCTTCAGTGATCTCCATTGAAAACAGCATCGCGACCCGACACCAAAAGACACCTATGCACCCGGCTTCCATGGGTGAGGTAACTCGTGCACTCCAGTGCCCAAGTGTGTGTTGGCCCTAGAAATACTTACCCTGTAAGTGGCTTGCTTGTTGACTTCTCCGAAGTGCCCTAAAACTTTAAATTACAAACCACGACTTACGCTATTGAAACCAATAGGAAACCCGTGGCTGTGTTTAGACACTGCACGCGTCTCCCGTGGGCTGATTACTTACCTGCTAACACTGCAGAAGTAAAGCCCCAGCGATTCCCAAGGCCCTAGGCCTTTTCATTTTGTTAGTCGAGTTTGTTAACCCATTTTTTTAGTATATGGTCTGGTACGCCCCTAGGGCTACAGCCATATTTGTGCTTAATTTATTGAGAAGTGTTGACATTTGAATGTGTATCTGGGTTCTAATCTCATAAAGAGATTAGTAGAGTGTATCTAGAAATAAATACATATATATTTGATATATATACCTGTGTGGTGTCCTTTTCAATTGGTAATTCAAGAGATTATAAGGTAAAACAAGCTGCTTTACATTCCTCAGAGACTTAGCCTGAAGGCTGCTCTCCACAGCTACCACTAGGATAGCTTTCTTTAAAAGGTTGTCTTAAACCTATCTACCATAAGAGTTGAATTGGACTGGTGCAAGGTGGCCACTATAACTAGTGACCAGCATATGCCAGGCAAACTTCTCACAATGACGAAAGGAAAAACCTTAGAATCTTGGAGAAACATTGGAGACAATCTCTATCCACCTCCAATCTCTCTCTTTTACGTTCAGCAAGATCCAAATACCACATGCACATCTTACATGAAAAAGCATCACATTTCAGATCCCTCCTCGACTCAGCTAAAAATAGACCCAAGAAACTTTTCGACCTCATCAAAAACCCAAACTGTTCTCCCCAAACCATCAAACCTGAGGATGCTTCAAAGAAAGCAACTGGATTCGCTATATTCTTTGATGAAAGGTCAAATCACTGGTGGATCAGGTCACCCACCCCACCCCCATTGAGGAGCGAAAATTCTTAGTCACTTGGCAGAACTTTGCCGCCATCTCGGAAGATGACCTCCTCAAATGCATCCTCGAAACCAAACCCTCCAACCATTCTTCTGACCCCATACCTAGTGTCATCGCCATTGATTTCTATACCAATACTCTCTCTTATTGGACCAGGCTAGTTAATCTCTTCCTCAGTCAAGGATCCCTCCCAGCTGTCCTCAAAATAGGACAGGTTACCTCCGTTCTAAGAAAAACCTCCACAGATGCGAACAACCTCAATAACTTCCGCCCCATCACCAATCTCCCTTTTCTTTCAAAGATCACAGAAAAATGTGTTGGAAAACAACTTTCCCAACACATTATGGACAATAATCTCCTTGACGTGTTCCAGTCTGGCTTTATTCAAAATTGCAGCACTGAAACAGCCCTGCTGCGACTGATCGATGATGCGCTGCATATACTCGATTCGGGGGAATCGTGCCTTTTGATTCTTCTTGACCTATCTGCAGCCTTTGACACTGTTAATCACAACACCCTCCTTAACACTCTTTAACAGAGAATGGGCGTGGAAGGCACAGTGCTTAAATGGTTTGCCTCATTCCTCTCGGACAGATCCCAAATGATCAAGATTGCGAACAGTCTCTCGTCTCCACTGGTGATTGGTCAAGGCGTCCCTCAAGGCTCCATCCTTGCACCCTACTCTGTTTAATCTCTATCTGGAACCATTAGGGAACCTCCTAAGCAAATCTGGAATCCTCTACCATCTCTATGCAGATGACACCCAAATCTACCTCAAGGTGTCTTCCTCTCAAGATCTCTCACTACTCAACTCTACTCTCAACTCTATTCACAACTGGATGTTAGTTCACTAACTCATTCTCAATCCCCCCAAAACTGAATTCCTCCTCCTTTCTACCTCTCTCTCCCCGCCCCTGTTCAATCGTGGATGGATCAGCTGAATTTACTCAACAGTAAACCCATCATTGTTGACTGCGCTAAATCCCTAGGTGTCATACTTGACAAGAGACTCAACCTAATCTCACACATCAACTCCATTGCCAAGAACGCACGTTATCAGCTGCGCCTTCTGTGGGGGATTCGACGGTTCTTCCTGGAGAAAGCCCTAAAAACCCTGGTCCAATCGCTAGTTCTCTCTAGACTGGATTATTGTAATTCTCTTCTGACTGGCCTTCCCAAATCTCACCTCTCCCCCCTTAAATCCGTCCTCCATTCAGCAGCTCGCTTCATTTCAGGATCCAAACGAAGTGACCACATCACTCCTATCCTGTCTTCTCTCCGATGGCTTCCCATCGAGGCTAGAGCTATTTACAAAACGGCCTGCATCACCCACAAAGCCTTGCACTCTTCCTCCCCTCGCTATCTGGCGAATAAACTGAAATTGTCTGGAGGCTTGAGACCTTCTCGGAATGCGGAAAAATTCCTGCTTGAGCCCCCCTCTTTCAAAAGGGAAAAATTGATGGCTCAATCGTTCTCAGGTAATGCAGCGATAATCTGGATTTCGCTTCCTCCTTTGCTCCGTGCCACCACCTCCATCCGGATCTTCAAAGCGGACCTCAAATCTCTTCTATTCCAAAAACAGTTTCAGAACTTATTCCTTCATTCTCAGACACCGCCAGGAAGGGCGTTAGTCATTGTAAATTTGTTATATTTATTTATTTTTTTGTACAATCCTTGCTTGCTGTGGATTATTATATTGGATTACGCTTGCCTGCTGTGTTTGATTCTGTGTCCTGCCTTTTTTGTACGTTCTATTTTGTAACATTTCTCTCATGTAACGTAACTGGTTCTATTGTACAGTGCTCTGACACCTTCGGGTAAAGTCCGCGCTTTATAAAAATGCATAAATAAATAAATAAATAAACATTCCGCAGTCATAACACCAGCCGCTGCCGGCACTCTCGCTGGAGAGAGGAGGGGCGGGGGGGGTGTTCGAGGTTGCTGGGTGGGGAATAAAAATAAACAAGCATTGGCATAGCCAATAGGTCTCGCTTTTGGGGCCTTATAAGTATTTAGTTATGCAGCCAATATCCTTACTGCAACAACATTAACTGTTGCATGGATAAACACTTATAAGGTCCCAAAGTCGAGACCTATTGGCTATGCCAATGCTTGTTTATCAAGCACTTATCAGATGTCCGGACAGGCACTTTAATTGAGCAAATCACACACTACCACCCCCAGCATACACTGCCCTTATAAATGAAAGCTGAACCCTGAAAGGTGGTGTTTAGGTGACACAGACCAGATAGCCTCCTTCCTTATTTATCTGGTCTTGTGTTAGACTTTCAGCATAGACACAAATTATTTGGCATTGAGATTAGGTCAAAAGTTTTTAGAAAAAAGGGATATTTATTTGCAACAAAAAAAGAGAGATTGCAATTATTTAAAAAAAAAATCCTGTTAGAAATAGGCCTATTAAGTTTTAACAAAAAGGCAAAATACACTGAAAATGCACATCATTCTGCAGGTGCCACAAAATGTGGGTTGCGGGACATAATGTTTCACAAGTGTGTGTATAGTACGTTATCATTGTTAATAGGTATATGGAGATGTTTGGGGGCACGCTATAGGTCAGAAGCAGTGAGAGGTGTTTGGGACTACCAGAGTGTTGCCAGTTTTGCACAACATTTTGTAAAATGTTGTAGAGGGGATCGGATAGTGAAAAATGCTCGGAGGCCTAATTCTAAAGCATTTTTTTTATTTAAAAAAACCTGTAAGCCTTTTCATTTTAGACCCTGTGCAAGAACTGTTTGAGTTGGAAATCGCTTTTTATTTCGAAATAATAAACACCCGATAGACATTTTTTTTAGAACTTCTGCAAACACACTACACTAATAAGATATACTCATGGTCATTTTCAAAATGTAGTTACTTTGAATGTATTGTTTCTCACTTCGCAACACAAAAGAGACATTTTCAAAAGTACTGCTTTTATTTTTATATTTTAACATTTCTCAGCCAGGTTCTATTTAGAGAAGGCGTGTGATAGCACAGCTGGGTTAAGAGTCCGAGTGTTGTTCATTCGTGTCCTCGCTCACACATACTCGCCCTTTGTTGAGAGGGCTGGGCTCGGCTTGCTTAATAGAGCGTGGCACCACAAACATTGCCTGTTCGCCTCTGCCTGCATAGGGCAGCAAGCCACAAACCCTGCAGAATGCGCAGAGACGGGAAGTTTCTGCGAACTTTTAGTTTGAGACAATCATCGTGTTTGGTTCTGAACAGGACACGCTGTCTCCACTCCTATGAAACTTCAAAAGAAATGCTTCCTTCGGGTGCAGCTCTGAGGGTTCACTTCATGCTGTGAATGTATAGTGCCAATATCGGCAACCGTTATCATAGCATACATCAGTACATAATCATAATAAAACACATGACACTGAATGTAAGTGGAGAAATATTGCTGCAGGTTTATTAGCATAATAAATATGCAAACACGGTGGGTTATCTTACGGGCGATCCCAGGGCAGGCCAGCCCCATGCCGCCTGCCCGTCTGATAAGCCTAGAGTCACCATGGCAACGCCAATTGGTGACCACCAAATGTTGGGAGGGTCCACCCCTCCCATCCGTGGACCTCCAGTCCACATGCTTCACCACGCCCCCCCGTGATGGGTGGGCGGAGCATACATGGCAGCCCCCGGTTGCTCAGACCCACAACCGCCTGTCGGTTAGCGGGGCGCCGTAGGTCTTCCAGTGGACACGCTAAAAGATCCCTGGGTATCCTGGCTTAGCACCACACGGTGCTGCTGCATGCTATACCCCTTGGTATGTGCAGACCCTGGATCGCCCTGTAACTCCTCCTGCAACACAAAAGTGAAAGTTGTTAGAAAAACCTTCCCCCCCCTTCTTGTCCCTCCTGATGCCGGGTAAGCGGATGGGCGGGCAAGGCAAACGAGCGGACAAGAGGGCGAGGAGGGGGCGGGGACCGAATATGTACCCCCCCCCTTGGCTCCTCCCCGCCGGAAGCAGCTACCTGACTGGGGTCTCCCTAGGTCAAGCCCAGGGACACGACCTCCCACCCCTGTGCCTTCCTGTGGCACTAAGGCGGCCGCCCTCAAGGGGGCGGGCCGCTGCGCAACCCCCACCCCGGGCAGCCTTACATAGTGCCAATATCGGCAACCGTTATCATAGCATACATCAGTACATAATCATAATAAAACACATGACACTGAATGTAAGTGGAGAAATATTGCTGCAGGTTTATTAGCATAATAAATATGCAAACACGGTGGGTTATCTTACGGGCGATCCCAGGGCAGGCCAGCCCCATGCCGCCTGCCCGTCTGATAAGCCTAGAGTCACCATGGCAACGCCAATTGGTGACCACCAAATGTTGGGAGGGTCCACCCCTCCCATCCGTGGACCTCCAGTCCACATGCTTCACCACGCCCCCCCGTGATGGGTGGGCGGAGCATACATGGCAGCCCCCGGTTGCTCAGACCCACAACCGCCTGTCGGTTAGCGGGGCGCCGTAGGTCTTCCAGTGGACACGCTAAAAGATCCCTGGGTATCCTGGCTAAGCACCACACGGTGCTGCTGCATGCTATACCCCTTGGTATGTGCAGACCCTGGATCGCCCTGTAACTCCTCCACAGCCTTGGGAGTGGCCACCGTCACTACCAGGGCCCCCCACCAAGGTAGACCTATTTCCTTACAACCTGCTGCAGCCAAAGCTTCCCCTAAGCCCAGTAGGACCAGTCTATTCGCAACCCGCAGCTGCCAAGGCTTCACCACGGTCAAGTAAAATTAAATTCATGCCTAGCGTGGAGAGGTGCACCCCATCACCCTCCAGACACCCTTGTGATTTGGCGTGTAAAAGGCCATGCCTGATGAAGCCAAAGCCTCTTAGCTCAGTGAACTTGCACATGGCGCTATTAACTTTTCTCCTTGACACCTCAATGGCTTCTCCTGAGCGGGCTCCTAGCCAAGGTAGCCTATTACTAACAGCCTGCTGCAGCCAAAGCTTCCCCTAGGTCCAGTAGGAAAAGAACCGTGCCTAAACTAGGGAGGTGCACCCCATCTCCCTCCCGGCACCCTGTGGACTTGGCGTGTATAAGACCATGCCTGATGAAGCCAAGACCTCTTTGCTCTGCGCAACTGCGCATGGCTCCTGGTAGGCCATCATACCTACAGCATACTGATACCGGGCATCTCCCAGGTCCAGTCAAAACAAGTCTACGCCCAACCGGGCCGGCGGCCAGCGTGCACCATCAGGACAGGTTCCCCCAACCTTTCTAAACTCCTCCGTGGATTTGACTGAAATGACCTTAAACCTAAATAGGCGATGGTCCAAAGTTGCCTGTGCATGGCTAAATAACAATCCCTTTGCCAAGACACTCCTGCCTGGCAGTTCCCAGACTGCCTTCCTTCCTCTTTCACTCCGTTGGAGTATGCCCATCGTATTCCATCAGTCACCACCAAATGTAAAGCCTTGCCCTCCCAAAGTTCTGCTAGTATACCAGGGAGAGACAGGTCAGAGTGACCACAGAGGAGAACAACGTGTAAAATGCTTCTCTATTTGAATACTGGACAAGCCAATTGGTCTCCAACAGATTTATAGCTTAAAGTGTTCCCCCGGTACTTCCCTTAATCATATGGACCATAGGCCCCTGTTGGAAGGCCACTTCCACAACCTGCATAGCTGCCAGCCAGTGCTGTAGGGCGGGCGAAGTTACCCGGTACTGATGCTCGCAAAGGTACCTGTTTCGCCAAACTCAAGGGCGTGCTACCGAATGAGCAACCAGACTCTGCCCTAGTACCCAGAGGTCAAACCCAAGCCCCTCCAAGTTCTGCTGCTTCACCTGCCTGTTAACACGAATCCCAGGGCAGACCACCGGCCTATAACCCATGCTTGGCCATGCCTGAGCTAAAATACCTCTGAACAGCCTGACAACAGGCTAACCACCAGCATTGCGTTCTGAATGTTTCTGACACTGCCAAGAAACATGCGCATAACTAAAGCAACTGGCACCATGCCATAAAAGTAACAGTTCAGCCTTCTATGAAACAAACGTGCCCTTGTGGCGATCAGAGTAGTGCTCCCTCCAAGCCAGCAGCCCTAACAGGCAACCCGCACCCTCTTGGCACTGGCACACCCCCGCCACAGCTGCCCTCGAGTGCCTGGTCGTGTGAGGCCATAACCTATGTTTCATCACTGCGTCATACCGGGGTATGATGACCCATCTAACTCTACTGCTGAGTGCCCATTGCACCATCGCAAGTATGCCTTTGCCTGCTCAGAGTCTGGCTGTAAAGTTGGAAGACCACCGGTCTATAACCCATGCTTGGCCATGCCTGAGCTAAAACACCTTGAACAGCATGACAACAGGCTAACCACCAGCATTGCGTTCTGAATGTTTCTGGCACTGCCAAGAAACATGCGCATAACTAAAGCAACTGACACCATGCCATAAAAGTATCCATTCAGCCTCCTATGAGTGCAAAATGTGCTCTTGTGGCGATCCGTATTAGTGTTCCCTCCAAACCAGCCGCCCTAACCAGGCAACTCGCACCCTCTTGGCACTGGCACACTCCCGCCCCAGCTGCCCTAGAGTGCCTGGTCGTTTCCTAGCAGAATGTTGACAAATCTATGTTCTGCAATGGCACTACGTTGCAGCCTGGACCATTCTGCCAGCTTCCGAAAGACCTTTGTCCTGCTGCCTGGCCTAAGCAATCTTGCCCTGTTCTAGAAGCGCCCGCTTCAGCCCTACAGCTAACAATTCACCAGTAACCCCAAACTGGCCCTGATGCGAAACAAACCATGCCAAGGCACACAGGTGTGTGTAATAACTAATCGCAGGTCTAACAGCGTCAACAGGCATCCTCATCTAACAATAAGCATGAAGGAGTGAGGGTTTCCAGTGGGAATGAGATGACAGTAAATACAGCGGGAGGAGCGGCCAATGACCTGCCCAAAGACTCTTCGAAATCCTCCTACCGAATGATGTGGGAGCCCGCCACCAACCTCTGTCCAAGCCTGCCAGCCCCACAAGTATTTGGACCCCTATTGCACCAAGGATTGGAGGGGCGGGGGAGGGGCAGTCCAGTCTGAGGAAGTGTGTGATGGAGGACCTGCGCCCTAGAGTACCTATAGTTGGGTTCCACGAGTACCTGATGTGTTAATACTAATAGCGTGGTAGCAACTCAATCAGCACAGGGCAGATGCCCAACTGTCTTACAACCGTGTGAGACACACAGGGAGATAACGGAAGGCTAACCCCAGTCCGACACAGAACAAACCCACCATGTGACTGTGCTCAAAGAAAACTCCATCCCACATCAAACTGAACCAGTGCTGTGCCTGAAAATTACAACCGATATTAGAACCGATGCTACCTCCCTGCTTGCGGAAGCATAACAGAGGGGCCTAAGAACCAAATCACCAGCCGTTCGCTACACGCCTGGTATTACCCCTAGCAGCACTTCTCAAGCAGTAACCATTCTGTATTATACAGCGGCGCGCCGACCCCCCACAGCCATCGCCCAGAGGGGTTAGGGAACAACGCTTGCCACTGCATGATTATGTTACCCCAAGTGCGTAGAGCCTCGTTTAAACATGAGCAGCTGCAAAAGTATTCCTAGCTGAAACTAAGTGACAACAGAGGGACTCGGACCAATGTATTCAGAAGCTGAAGATGTAACGCCTATCGAACATACCTCCTCACCTTTGCACAAGAGGAGAGCGGCGCAACCTCGCTGCCCGCCCCACATCTCTGCATGTTCGACCCCCAGTCCTAGTCGCCCGGTGATGGCATGTGCTGACATAATATCTGTTTGCTCCAGGCCCTCTGCTACGCCCTGGAGGATGTGGCTGTGAGGGACAATAATGCAGCTGGGTCGAGTAAAACCGCACCAAGCAAAGGCAAACTATGTGGCACAATACAGCCATCTTGTAATGGTATACTTCATTCTTTTCACATTTTATTAAACTTGGTACACTTTCTGGGTACAGGTTGCACTTCATTAGTACCAGCCTAATACCTAAATACCGCAATAAGCTGAAGAAAGGTGACCAGTGCAGCTTAGCAGGGCTTTCCACTGCTTGGCAGCACGCAAACAAGGTGGGTGGATGAAAGAATCTATTCCAAGTGTGCGGGGACATCTTTCTCTGAGAAGACTACGGAAAAAACTCTGATAACCGAAACAAGGACATAAGCTGAATCGTTTTGTGCCATAACTGGCGAACCACTGAGGTAGCACTAAATACCACTGCCGGTGAGATACCGTTTGTGTACCGTGGCAGTATAACGGGGGACTCTCCTGAAAATTTCAAAACAACCCATAACTTCTAGATGCCCCGCATACTGCACGCTCCCTCCGGGCACAACCCAGCTCCTCCGCTTAGCGGCCGAGGGGCCCCTAAATTTGTGTCGAAAACACACTAAATAACAGATTGTTCCTGATGCCCAACTCAATTGTACTCATTTAACGACCTCAAGTGGCTGACACGCTGAGCCATTGGTTAGCCTGGTACTAAATATCAGATGCCACTAGTTACCCAGCTCAAAGGTACTCATCTTATCGAGCTCATGTGGATGAAAGGCCGAGCAGAAGGTGACTGGGCACTTAATAGCAGATGGTTCTAGCGACCCAACTCAATGGAACGCAGTTAATCAACCTCAGCTGGAAGAAAGGCTGAGCAATCGAAACAGTGACCCAGAGTTCAGACACCGGTCCCTGTAGGGGGGGGGGGGGGGGGGGGGGATTAGCTCACTGCGCCACCCGACCCGGTCCTATTACCACCCAAAAGACCACTTTCTAGAAGAAACCGATAATACTTCATACCGTGCTGCGTTGCAAATCCTATACGAATAATGGAATTATTAAATGCTGGAACATTAATTTTCCCTCTGTCACTCAAGCATGTTACAAGTGGATTAGTAAAAACTTCCGCCTCTGAGTTTGACTCCTGCGCATGTGCAGGGGGCTTCCCCACCCTTGCTGAAGCCTGTCTCGAGACTAGGGAATCTATTAAAACATTTCCTTGAAATGCAAATCATAACTGCGTAAAAATGCCGTTTTTTGACAACAAATTGCCCTTTTGTGCCTTCTGCCACGAACTTCCTTGTTCAAGAGTGACAGCCTTATCAAAACCAGCGAGAAGATAAGAGATCTGCCTAGGATGTCGGTAAGTGTAAACTCGACCTAAGGCTCGGTCCCTGGTCTCCTGCGCCAAAGTCAGCAGCCTGATCCTCGGCGGACGTGCAACCCGACGCTCCACCCCCCAACTACCGAGCAATGCCCCACCCTCCGGGAGACAAGGCAACCAAGGGACGCCGAGGGAGCGCCCGCGCAATCCACAGCCATGCTGACCTGTCCTGGCCCGGCAACCTAGTTTAAAGATTACTTTAAAATGACTCCGCAGTGGAGGGAGCGGGAAGCGTTGCGATAAGAACGCGTACTCGGCCCGAAGGATAGGAGCGCTGGCGTGCGCACCGAGTAACTACATATTTCAGTCACAGCGATAGTGAATGTTATGCCCCAGGAATACAGGATGTGGACGCGACTCCGAGGCTCGATCCCTGGTTTCCTACCCAAGCCAGCAGCTTGTGCCTCGGACCACTGCGCAAACCGGCGCTCCAACCCCCCACTGCCATGCATGGCACCTCCACCCCGCGATGCCTGGCGACCACGAGAAGCCGGAGTAGGCGCCGCCCCGCAATGCACCGTGAGGTCTGGAGGCGCAGGGAGAAGTGAGTGGTGCTACCTGCAGAAGGGGTCCACAGAGATTGGGCCCGTGTACTTTATATTTTATACACTAAGAGCTAGTGTAAAGTAAATTAAAACCTATGTCTGCCCAAAAGTGACCGTCTGTCCCCTGAACAGAGCCGTTCCATGCTAGGTGAACCCAGTTTAAACTGAAGCTGTTCTCGTACTGTTGAAGGCGCGGTATGTACGTTTGTAATCACGCAACACATACAGCACCACCTCGTAGCACGCGTGCTTGTGTAATTTATGACTTGTCCAGGGTGTAAGTCTGACTTCCACCTGTAAACACTCTTTACATCGCCCTACAGTACACGGCGCTGCTCACAGGCCACTCCCTGGATCAGCTGCTGGACAGGTTGCGGCCACATTCCAACACACGGAGTGAAAACACACAAACACGGAATTGACAGGAGGCCACTTTTCCGTTTCTTTCTCCTTGTCTGCAGAAAATTGCTCGTGATCCCGTGCAGCATTTTCTTCGATTCGTATCTCTGGGGATTACATCTCTGCCTTCAAATTATCTCATGCTCGCTGCCAGCCTGCCATCTTTCTTTTGGTGGGTTTTGTAACGCACTCCGCGCCCCCATACCCCCTTGACGCTGAAGGTTCCTTTCGAGATTGAACTCTTTCCTGTCTCCCCTTCTGTTCGACCCGGTAGTGTATTCACAGACCGGCAGTGCTGGTTGTTTTGCTTTGCGCGGTGCCCAGCAGGATTCCTGCCAGGCCAGCTTGCCTGGAATTTGCAGCTTTTGCCCCTGATGCCCTTACGCCACATCCTTTTCTAATCGCGGGCCCGACCAAGCAGCTTTCTTGCGCACTGCAGAAAGCCTGCTAGAAGGGTCCCTTCTTTTGGTGCGGTGCAGTAGAAAGGGGGGGGGGGCCGCGGCCCTCGTAGCCCCCCCCAGCACACAACCTCCGGCCCATGCTGGCCGAAACCCTGCTACCGGCTCTGCCGTATTGATCAGAAACGAAAGGGGAGCAGCGGGGCAACAAGGGGAGGGGCCTTAACCCCAGAGGAGGGGGAGGGTTGCTGAACCAAGAAACTCCGGCCCGATGCGAGCTACCTCTCGCCCCCAGATTGCCGACCGCTGCCCTGACCAGGGGAGAGGTGCCGCTCCCTCTGCACCCCAGGAGCTGCCCCCCACCCAAGGGAGCCCGCAGCCAAGGCAATGGCCGGGCTTTGCCGCCTTACATAGGGGTAAGGGGGGGCGGTCAAATCAGTCACCGGAGGACAGCTCCTGGCGTGGTACTGCAAGGTATAAATTGCAAGTAACAAAGGATGCCTCTTTTGCAAAAAAGTAAGCAGCTAACCTATTTACATCATACGCACTCTGAAATCTGTTTGGCACTCGTTCTGTGCAGCAGGCATATTAACCCTCTGCACGGACATCACCGAAGTCGAAACCACAACTATACAGAGACGCAGCATCCGGTGCTTCAACTAGCATGATAAGCTTCCAAACCCGGACTCATCGCCCTAAATCCGGCCCAGCCGGGGCCTCCCACAAGCAATCCAATAGCTCTACGCTCCACCAAGGCTCTCGGAGGAGTCCGAAGGACCCAGGCTCACCGTCAGAAAATTACTAAACACCGACAGTGTTTCCGACCCGGCAAATGGCGCGACGCTGAACCATGGGTCAGCCTGTGTACGGCCAACCCACTCCACCATGTTTGTGGCAAACACATGGCAGCTCGAGGCCTCCTACGCCCCTGAACTAGCTGCCTCGGCCTCAGGGACGCCGTGAAAGAAATCGGACATTTGGAGCCAGAAGCAACCTCACAGTTGTCGGGTACTGAGCCCTGGTCCGGGCTTTCCCAGTAACGCTACAACCCCGGTAATGCATAATTATATAGCGCGACTCGACCCGAAGGTATTGCAACGCTATACACGAGCACCTTATCTACATTCGGCAGGAGATTAAGTGATTTGCCCAAATCACAGGCTGTGGACGCGACCACGAGGCTCGAACCCAAGGTCTGCAGTCTCGCACCCGGACCACATCCCGTCCCCAGGGACCCCAGGCCCAATGAGAGCCCCTCCCAGGGCAAATAACCAAGGCTAAGGGAAGCCGCCGACTGGGACACGTCTAACCGCCGGCTTTCAACGTACACATTTTTATATCGCCCACCTCAAGCAGACTCACCGCGACAGGCGGACGTTCTGGGCCGCTGACGATCGTACCAGGCGAGCGATCGATCGAAGTGTGACTCTATCTCTCCAAGAGAACACCACCGACGCGGAACCAGTAGCCAAGGCAAACGAGCGGACAAGAGGGCGAGGAGGGGGCGGGGACCGAATATGTACCCCCCCCCTTGGCTCCTCCCCGCCGGAAGCAGCTACCTGACTGGGGTCTCCCTAGGTCAAGCCCAGGGACACGACCTCCCACCCCTGTGCCTTCCTGTGGCACTAAGGCGGCCGCCCTCAAGGGGGCGGGCCGCTGCGCAACCCCCACCCCGGGCAGCCTTACACAGCCAGCGGCTGGTGTGTAAACATTCAACACAAAACAAGCTTCTAAGGCAACTCTGACCCCTGGATATTACACACACCAGGCTCCGTTCACAAAGCAAGTGTGCTCTCTTTACTCAAACTTAGAAATGTAAATGGCACGATTTGCGAATGCAAAGTTACATTTACACTCGTAAATCGATTTGCTAACATGCGATATTACACCATTATTGTCATGAATTATTGTTGCCTGCAAGTGCATTGCTCCCAGGGCAGGGCGTGGGTGTTCCTGGGTGAGAATTTGGAATACGAGGTGAACTCCCATTTTGAATGCAATCACAGGTTTGTTCGTGTCGAGGGCAAAAGTAAATCCTCATCCGGGGTGGGAATGGGAGCGCGCACCCAGAAAGGGGAGCTTTTCAGGAAGAGGTTTCTTCACAAGGAAACAGATTTTAGTCAAGGACCAAAAAAGAAAAGTTAGGAGGTCTGTTTGCATCTGTCCAGACATTTTCTGCTACTGAAATATAAATGTGCACATTTGCTCGTGCAAACATGGATTCACAAAATGACTGCAGGAGTTCTTCTGTGAAACTGAGAGTTCCAAATTCCCATCAGTATTCCTTGAGACCTTTGTGAATGTTGTAAAAGTTGGAAATGTACTTCGGATCTAGGAGGCACCCCATGGGAGTAAACTTGTGACTGATGTTTGTGGCCAGCACACGAGTGTTCAGCAGAACAGAAAAGGGAAATCGCTGTTAGTCAATGTAAACTTCTCACTGAAACCAGGAGTCACTGAAAGATACCAAAACACATATGTTGTCTTTGCATTTCGGTACAAGTAGCTAGGGTTGCCAGATCAAGTCACACCCATAGGACATGTCTTACAGTCCGAGGCCTTCATTTTGCAAATCCCTGTTTTCATGTCGTAAGCCCGTTTGGTTCACTGAGGAATACCAAGACTACAGCTCCCAGAATGCACTGGTTTCTTAAATGAAGGCACAGGACTGGAAGTCGTGTATCTCTATGCATCATGGAATACAGCAGGCCTATCTGTAATTTGTTTTCATTATAGATTGGAATTTCATTTGATTTTATATAGCGCCTACTGCCCCTGACTAAGCGCTGAATATATGGAGAACTTTAAATACTAGAATCAGATAACATGTTCTATTGGCCATGCCTCAGAAGCCAAGTAGAGGAGGAGCCGGCCCTTGCCATTCAACCTAATATATCACCTAAGGTATGGCAAAACCATTTCCAGTCTCTGTACAAATTACCGGAGGATGACCCGATTACCACCACTCAATTGTTCCGCCCAGCTGAGATTGGGGAGCCGTTTACAGTGGTGGAGGTACGATTGGCCGTAGTCAGCTTGGCATCTGGAAAGGCACCAGGCTTGGATGGCATGCCTGGTGACTTATTCAAACAGGAACCGGATGTCTGGACGCCCTACTTCACGATCCTCTTTAATGCTATCCTTGAAGGCATGGCCATACCGGGCACTTGGCTGGGCGCAGAGATTGTCCCAATTTTCAAAAAGGGTTCTCCTTTGCTCCCAGCCAACTACAGACCCATTAGCCTTATTGATGTGCCACAAAAGATCTTTGGCAGACTTATGCTAAATCGCCTCCAGGATTGGATCGAGGAGAATGCGATTATGAGCCCATATCAGGCAGGATTCCGAAGGGGGATTTCCACCACCGATCAAATTCTCCGTCTGAATCTCGTATACTGGAAGACGGTGCTGTTTGAGGGCGGCAGTCTATACACGGTTTTCGTGGACTTACGTGCCGCCTTCGACCAAGTCCCAAGGGACAAACTGTGGGCTGTTTTATCGGACCTTAAGGTCCCCACGGACATCCTATCAATCCTGATGAGACTTCACCAGGGAAATTTTGCCCGGGTAAGATGTGGCAGAGGGGGCTCTCTCTCGGATGCTTTCCCAGTCGACAGGGGGGTCAGGCAGGGCTGTGTCCTTGCACCCACCCTTTTTTGTCTTTTTGTTAACGGGGTCATAAATTATCTCAATGAGCTGAGTAACATCGATGCCCCTAAGCTCGACGGCAGCAGGGTTCCCGCCATTATGTTTGCGGATGATACCCTGCTGCTTTCCAAATCCCCCATGGGCTTGCAGCGAGTCTTGGATGGGTTTACATGTTTCTGTGTTGACCGCGGTTTGGAGATCAATGCTGCAAAAACTAAATACATGATCTTCAACCCGCCCTCCAAAACTCACGCAGCTCCCTCTATAGGGACCTCAAGACTAGAGCGGGTCTATACGTTTGAATACCTGGGGGTAGTAATTAATCAATTTATGTCGTGGGAACCCCATAAAACTAAGGCAAACATGAAACTTTCCCAGCTGGTGGGGGGTATTGCAAGGATGACGAGAGGACTAACATATAAGCCATTTGCGCCCTGCTTGCAAATTTATAAAACCCAGGCTAGAGCAACAGTGACCTATGGGGCTGAAATATGGGGCCATATGTCAGGGCAGAAGTTGCAGACTACGGAAAACAACTTCCTCAGGCAACTGACAGCTTTACCTATTAGTACCCCACTTTTGCCACTTAGATTGGACCTGGGTTTAAGACCGATTTCAGAGGTTTTGGGTCTTAAACCCTTAACTTTCTGGTGCAAAATATGGTCTTCCCCGGATCTTTTGAAATATAGAGCTGAGCTGTCGGAGATCATGCGTCTCTGCAAAAATATTCAAATTCCATGGCTCAGCCATATTAAGCGCATTTGCGAGGCAATAGGTAGACCAGAGCTGTGGTATGATTCGACGTCTGCTTGTCCCAGGGTCTCTCGAAAACTCATTTCGAATGCATATTATGAACTCAACTTGCGTGTTGCCATAACGAGCACACGAGAGGGCTCCCAAACAGCTCATTTTTTGGGCTTTAAAGATTTTTACCATCTGGAGCATGTATTCGATGATATGGGCCCACCATTGACTAGGAAACTCTACATGCAATGGCGTTTCAACACATTACCCCTCAGGGCACACACGGCTTCGTGGGCACAATCAAATCACACAGCCCATTGCCCTAGTTGTGCATACCCCCATGAAACGGACTTGCACGTTATATTTTTCTGCCCTGCCTACCATAAAGCAAGGAATCATTGGCTTTGTCCCCTTCTTAGAAACATGGGCTTCAGACAGCATGCCCCTGCTTTTAGAATACTGAAATCAGATCTCTCCGTCCCAATCGTATTTGCGGTCGCAAAATTCTTATCTTCAATGTGGTTTATTCGTATGCATTGTCTTAAGTCCTCCCCATTGAATGATTTAGCGTGATGATTTTAGTCCAACTGTTTTATGTTTTACTATCTGTATTTTTTCTGTATATTTTATCTTGTACATTTAATGTTGTATTTGTATTCTTTTATGGTCCTGGTGACCGAAATAAAGATAATTGATGATGATGATGAAGCCAAGTAGAAACCATTGACAAATAGACACATGGATTTAGATTGGTGCACCTTAGCGTGTCATTGATGTGAGGGGCAGATCAATGCGTTTTCACGTTTATTTAATGCACTCGTTTCTGTCACAAGTCTAGCGTTGCCCAGCCCGCTCCTGCCTGCGGCATCCACCCCCCTGCCACACTCTGTCCGCTACAACTTATCATTAATGTGCGCTCAGACAAACAAACCAGGTGCATCTGTTCGGCACTTAGAACGTAACTTAGTGCATTAAAATGAAGCTGCCTGTCGTTGAAAGATGCAGGCTGCAAGCTTCATGCGCTTTTAAACTAGTTGATTTTTTACAAAGTTAAACTTCACAAAATTAAGGAATGTAGTCCCCTATTTTGGGGGGGGTCACTTGTTTTTTGCGCAATTGTAAATGTAAAATTGGTTACTTATTAGCCCATTCGCATCCCCACTTTTATTTATTACCAAGTTATTACAGTGCCATGAAGGTATCCATTGCAAACCATCATTTCTAAACAAAGACCAGGCACAACAGCGTCGACCTAATCTGCAGGGCCTTATGTGCACCGGCACAGCAGCAGATTTCTGGAAGCAATATGTGTTCGCCTCCATCACGACTTTCATGTGTCGGAAAGCATGCTGGCTGCGGCCTGGGAGCGCGCGAGCGCATGTGCGGCTTTACGATGCGCGTACCGAAACTGGTTAAAACAAGTGAAGAGCAAAAGGCAACGGACATAGATCCCCACAGCGCAGATACCGGGAGAAACTTCAAAGGCAGGAGAGGGGCTCATTAGCATACTCGAAAGCTTCATGCGTGTCTGGCGAGGGGGGAAGGAGGGGAGGCAGCATGCACTATTGAAATCTGCTTCCCCAAGGCGGGCCACGCGCACAATCAGGCGAGGTTTGACAAAACCTCTAGGTGGCACCTTTGGGACCTTTTGGCTGTGCCGCGACCGGGAGTTGTGTGGTGGGGGTGGGGAGTGGAGGCCAGCAGAGTGACGTGATCTGTGGTGGGGAAGGGGAGGGAATTGAAGCGCGGAGAGAGGCACGCAAGGCTTAATGAGCCTTGACAGAAACCCACATGGCAGCTGCGCGCGTGACCGCGCACGTGCACGTGCACACAAGCTTGAGGCCAGGAAAAGCCTCTAGTAGCACTTTTAAAAGCCCGTTTACTAAATTTCTCGCAGAGCAGCGCATGCGCTGGCTCAGCAAGACCTAAAAAATGTTACCTACCTTACCACCGGGTACCGTGCGCGCTGCCTGGCTTCCGCTCCTAGGCGGTGTAATGCTGCAGCCGGGTCCCGCGTGTTCCTGCAAAAACAGGAAGCAGCACTGAAGCAGCCACAGGCAGCCTCCCTCCCCTACCCTAAACCAATCACAATGCTGCAATGGCAGCGTTGGGATTGGTGAGGCGCAGAGGAGAGCGCCCCAGCCGCGCCATTCTCTCTATGTAGGCTGCTGAGAAAAAGGGAGAGTGGGCGGTCCTGCTCGAGGGCGGGGGGGGAGTGGCTTGCCCACTGTTGTGGGTACTGACAGTTTGGTCGGCCTGGGCAAGCCACTCCCCCCTTGCCCTCGAGCAGGACCGCCCACCCTCCTGCCCCGAACCAGGCACTTCTGCTTTCTCGCAGTGCCAGTAGCAGAAACATAAAATGGTAGTTTTTACCATTTTATGTATCTGCTTCTCGCACTGCGAGAAAGCAGTAGGACGGCGCCCAAACGCCCCTATAGAGGAGCCACCACTGCTTAGGAACTTCTAAGGTATCCAGTAAAACGACCATACAAGTTATTAGGAATCCCTAAGTTAGATAATAAAGCTCCGATATTGTACACTAGGTACTAGGAAAGTCTAAGCTATGTAGTAAATATACCATATCGTACACAAGGTATTAGGAATGTCTAAGGTATATAATAAAGCTACTATATCCTACGCAAGGTAAGATTTCTGGTTAATTTTGTAGCCATCAAGTAACGATCAATCAGACCCCTCTGTCAGCAGCACCTGATCTCAGGTTCTAGGCTGTGATCCGCTAGAACCTCAATAGCTCCGAGCTGTTCAAGGCTCCTCAGAGGATGCAAGGCTGGAAGGGCGCTGATCCTGTTGAAGAACACAGCGGCCGGTCTAGAAGAACCTGTTGGAAACCCACCCGCTCAATCTCCAAACACCTGGGCAAAGACCGCTGAGAACTGAGACTGGCAGGTGAGGGGGGCTCAAGGTAGACGCAGTTACATCAGAACCCAAGGAGCTCTGATTACCAGGTGCAGGAAGGGCGGAGATCTCCCGGGGCCACATCAGAGGTGGCAGTGCCAGCCCTGGCCAACACTGAGGAGTCTCCAATGAGACTCGGGGCGGCTCCTCTGCTAAGGCACAGGCGCGTCTCCCCACTGCCTTTCCGCACTGCAAAAAAGGAAACATAAAATGATAATAACGCAAGGGTATTATCATTTTATTTTTTCGTGCCAGGACGTTTGCGGGGCGGGCCTGGACTGGGCAGCGTGTGGGTGAGGAGTAGTTGCATTACCTTAGTGCCCATGACTGTTTGGCCGGGTGTTTTGGGCCGGCCAGTCAGTTATGTGCACTTTGCATGTTACATGCCCAGACTCCCAGTCCCTCTCTGAGTACCGAGCCACAGCGCTCAGACCAATCACAACACTGCATTTCAGCATTGTGATTGGCTGAAGGAGTCTGGGTGCTTCCTGCTAGCAGAGAAGCCAGGAAGAGGGTCGAGAGGACGGAGGTGGAGGGCCAGCCGGCAGGTAGGTGTTCTTATTTTTTTACACCCCCGCTTTCTCCACACCTTTTCCTGCCCTGTAACAGATTTGCAGGAGCAGCCGCCACTCATGTGACTCAAGGTTCTGTCAGTGCCACCCCTGCCCACCAAAGAGAAATCCCCATAGAGACTCAAGGAACTGTCAGTGCCACGGCTGCACACCAATGAAATCTCCAATGAGACTCAAGATGTCAGTGCCAGCCATGCCAACCAATGGGGAATCCCAATAAGTCGCAAGGAACTTGAGGGAACACATACAGAAGGCCCAGGGGCCACTGAATGCTGAGTGTACCCACCCCCAAGGGTCTGAGCTTCGGGGAGGCTTGGCAGAGCTGTGGTAGAAGGACATCTCTGAGAGAGCTAAAAACAGTGACCACAGGCCCAGATTTGCTAGAAAACTCTCCGAGTGAGACAAAATGACCCTGAGGGTGAGATCAGCCACTCACCTGGGCCGCAAGCACATTCTCTCTCACTGGAAGGTACCCAGCAGATAAAGAGAGAGGAGGTGATCCTCTGCCCACTGGGGATCCTCATAATTGTTGTGGATGACCTTGGACACCTTCATGATGATTTAAGTAGGCCCTGGTTACCTGACTCTTCGTTCTTACTAGCACGTGGTGTTGCACCATCTGAGTTCCATAGTTGTGGCCGGACAATGCCAGGGAGGAGGTAAAAAAAACATAAAATACATAGAAAGGGGCTTATTAGGGAGGCCTGTCACTGGGGAAAGGACCAACACTCAGATAGTTAGAGCCAGGACGGGGAAGTACAGAGAAGGAGGTAAAGCCTTTGGGCATTCTTCTCTTCTTAGCCAAGAGCAGGTTGCATTATGGGAGTTGTAGTTTCGTTATAAACATTATAAGTAAAAATCCAACCAAGCAAAGTGTTAATGGCTAAAAAAACAGAACTGATTGAGGGTTTTAAAACTCACACATGTCCACCTGGCACCTGACCTACCTCCCCCACTTCTGTATTAGCAACTTGGGGCAGTCGGACAATCTCGATGCACTAATCAAAATGTAATGTAATTAGTATTCTTGAATTCTAATGATTGAGGGGCTCTGCAGAGGACATCAAAGTTAGTTATTGGGGGCCCCTTCCCTCTGGAGTGAGGCACGTGTGACCAGTAAAGCCCACAGGCTGTCCGTGAACCCAGACAGAGGGGCACTGTTTGCTGGTCACCAGGGCACTGGCGTGAATACATATCTCACCGATACATGTGCTCTTGGGTTAATGGTGACCCAGACAGAGGGGCACTGTTTGCTGGTCACCAGGGCACTGGCATGAACACACATCCCACCGATAGTGTACTCTTAGGTTAATGGTGACCCAGACAGAGGGGCACTGTTTGCTGGTCACCAGGGCACTGGCGTGAAGACATATCTCACCAATACATGTGCTCTTGGGTTAATGGTGACCCAGACAGAGGGGCACTGTTTGCTGGTCACCAGGGCACTGGCGTGAACACACATCCCACCGATAGTGTGCTCTTGGGTTAATGGTGACCCAGAGAGAGGGGCACTGTTTGCTGGTCACCAGGACACTGGCGTGAACACATATCTCACCGATACATGTGCTTTTGGGTTAATGGTGACCCAGAGAGAGGGGCACTGTTTGCTGGTCACCAGGACACTGGCGTGAACACATATTTCACCGATACATGTGCTTTTGGGTTAATGGTGACCCAGACAGAGGGGCACTGTTTGCTGGTCACCAGGCCACTGGCATGAACACATATCTCACCGATACATGTGCTCTTGGGTTAATGGTGACCCAGACAGAAGGGCACTGTTTGCTGGTCACCAGGGCACTGGCGTGAACACACATCCCACCAATAGTGCGCTCTTAGGTTAATGGTGACCCAGACAGAGGGGCACTGTTTGCTGGTCACCAGGGCACTGGCGTGAACACATATCTCACCAATACATGTGCTCTTGGGTTAATGGTGACCCAGACAGAGGGGCACTGTTTGCTGGTCACCAGGGCACTGGCGTGAACACACATCCCACCGATAGTGTGCTCTTGGGTTAATGGTGACCCAGACAGAGGGGCACTGTTTGCTGGTCACCAGGGCACTGGCGTGAACACATATCTCACCGATACATGTGCTCTTGGGTTAATGGTGACCCAGACAGAGGGGCACTGTTTGCTGGTCACCAGGACACTGGCGTGAACACACATCTCACCGATACGTGTGTTCTTGGGTTAATGGTGACCCAGACAGAGGGGCACTGTTTGCTGGTCACCAGGGCACTGGCGTGAACACATATCTCACCGATACATGTGCTCTTGGGTTAATGGTGACCCAGACAGGGGGCACTGTTTGCTGGTCACCAGGACACTGGCGTGAACACACATCTCACCGATAAGTGTGTTCTTGGGTTAATGGTGACCCAGACAGAGGGGCACTGTTTGCTGGTCACCAGGAGAGTGGTGTGAACACATATCTCACCGATACATGTGCTCTTAGGTTAATGGTGACCCAGACAGAGGGGTACTGTTTGCTGGTCACCAGGACACTGGCATGAACACACATCCCAACCGATAGTGTGCTCTTGGGTTAATGGTGACCCAGACAGAGGGGCACTGTTTGCTGGTCACCAGGGCACTGGCGTGAACACACATCCCACCGATAGTGTGCTCTTAGGTTAATGGTGACCCAGGCAGAGGGGCACTGTTTACTGGTCACCAGGACACTGGCGTGAACACACATCTCACCGATACATGTGCTCTTGGGTTAATGGTGACCCAGACAGAGGGGCACTGTTTGCTGGTCACCAGGGCACTGGCATGAACACACATCCCACCGATAGTGTGCTCTTGGGTTAATGGTGACCCAGACAGAGGGGCACTGTTTGCTGGTCACCAGGGCACTGGCATGAACACACATCCCACCGATAGTGTGCTCTTGGGTTAATGGTGACCCAGGCAGAGGGGCACTGTTTGCTGGTCACCAGGGCACTGGCGTGAACACACATCCCACCGATAGTGTGCTCTTAGGTTAATGGTGACCCAGGCAGAGAGGCACTGTTTGCTGGTCACCAGGGCACTGGCGTGTACACACACCTCACTGATACGTGTGCTCTTGTGTTAATGGTGAGCAAACACACAGGACGCACCCTCCACTCTGCAGGGCAGAGCATGTGGAACAAAGGTAGCAGCAAGAGAACCTCACTGGGGAGCTGGTGAAAGACACCCACAGGTAAAGAAGCCAGAGGCTAGGCAATATGTCTGCATATCACTAAAGAGGAGGGAAAAGCAGGCAAACAGGGACGCCCTCAGCTTCCTAAACAATACGAATCCAATCAAATAGAGAGGGGCGACCTGAGTTTTCCGTCCCTTAAAAGCAGTGGGTGGTGGATAGTGGAACCCTGGAATCTCTTAGATTAGAATTTGTAAAAGGATTCTCACCCACAGGTACCACCCGTGGCATGCTTCATCATCGGATCCTCACCCGCCGCACCTGGTGTCAGTGGGTGGGCTCAGTGCGATTCGTAAGCTGAGCACTTACTATAAGGGGATCGCTAAAATTACCTACAGGATTCTCTAATCTATTATTTATTATGGTTACCTTTGGCAAGGTTAAAACCAGGTTTACAAAATGATGTTATTAGGGTATGTTATGACACAAACATCAGAGGTCGACATGTTTCAGCCCTGCTTATTGCCCCTCAGGGTCACTGGATTTTCCCAGGACCAAAATGTTTTATAATCTCTATTCTCAGTGTTTACCAATCTACAATATAGTATAGCGATGCAACATTATCACACTCAGAAACATGCAGATATGTACAAACCATAACGTAGGAATTTCCCTATGTTTGTCAGGAACAAAAAGAAGAGACACATATTTATCATTATTCGTATTGTGGCACATACTTGTGCTATTGCATACTGTATTCATTATTTGGAACCGTGTATGGATATGTATGTTTCTCAGTGTGATCATTTTGCAGCGCTGTACTACATTGTAAGGTACTCATAATAAACAGTTTTCCATCCATGCAGATATCTCTCTCTCTCTCCCTCCTTCTCTCTCTCTCTCTCTCTCTCTCTCCCTCTCTTTCTGTCTCTCTCTCAGCTCCCCCAATATGAGAGTTTGTGTGCTGTACTACTGAGGGACAGTTCACCATCCATGCAGTCCTCTCTCTCTCTCTCTCTCTCTCTCTCACTCTCTCTCTGTCTCTCTTGCTCTCTTTCTCTCTTTCTCTCTCTCACTCTCTCTCTGTCTCTCTTGCTCTCTTTCTCTCTTTCTCTCTCTCACTCTCTCTCTGTCTCTCTTTCTCTCTGGACTGAGGGTTCAGCTGTGAATGTCCTCCATGGTGAGAGTTTCTGTAAAGTTCTGCTAACATACAGTTCACCATCCATGCAGATTTCCTTGTCTCTCTAGCTCTCTGGACTGAAGCTTCAGTTGTGAATTCAGGTCTCTCATTTCCTATACATTCCAAGACATTCTTTATGTCCAAGTGAGATTGAGTGGGAGACACAGAGTGAGATAAAGAGAATAAGAGAAAAATTGAGTGACCGAGACAGAGACGGACTGGCAAAGCAAGACTATGGGGTGTATTTACAACACTTTATCGCCGCTGTAGTGTCTATTTTTTGATGTTACAGCGTTTTTTTTGAATCGTCTTATTTACAAGTTGCCACTCACGGCAGTTATCATCACTTTTCCAGCCTAAACGGGAATTTTCAAGATCGCCATTTTTGTTGCCGGGACCTAACGAAAATGAGATGCAAGGTAGGTGTTCCCGTGAAATAACTGTCACTAACCACACTTTGCGATATTTACAATGAAATTCCCATATGTCGATAATCCCCCCAAACTGCTGCTAAGTCCAGTAAGAAGCAGCTTTTTAAGACCATAAAACAGCTGTACTTAAAATTGGTGCAAACACATGGGCCCACATATAAGATGTGTGAGGGCTGGACAGCGCTGCCAGGAATATTGCTGCGCTGCCCTGCACCAGAACAAGAGGTCTGGAGTGCGCACTATCAATAAGATAGGGTGCAGTCCTGTGCCTCATTCTTGAAAAGTGTGGAATCACTGCGACAAAACAGTGTTGCAACACTTTTCACTGGGCCCTCCTTGCGACACCATAGATGCGCTGTATTTAAAGTACAGCGCAATTCAAAAACCACAAAGAAGACCCCTTTAAAAGAATAAACTGTCTATCCCACAGAAAACAAACAGTCTGCTATACCATTTTTTAGTATTTATTATAAAAAATATATATATAGTTATATATCTACTTTTCTCTTTGAATTAATCATTTAATTTTTTGTTCAAAGGCATAACAACAGGCTGACTCTTCATCAAACTAGGAAGAGTAATGTAGATTGACGAAGCAATACAAATACTTAGAGGCGCAAACACCAATTACAAAATCACATAAAAACAATAACAATTTAGTGCAGTGCATACAGAAGTGTACAATTCAATAAGAACATACAAAACAATCAAATACAGTACAAAAAACATAAAAAGCACAAATGAGCCGACGCGTGTTTCGGAATCTCATAAACCCTCCTTCCTCAGGGCTCTGATGGCATTTTCAAGCGGTGAAAACTCAAAATGATTTGATACAATAAATCTAATCAGGTAGATCATTCAGTTTCATAAGTTTTCCTTTCATGTCTCGTCAGTCTGATCTGTGGGAATAGTGATGGCGCAATTTCAATTTGTTGAATAAATCATATATTATATACATTTGAGAAAACTTCATAGGTGCTTGAATAAAAAGTAGAAGAGGTATCATGCATCACACATCAAGAATGATGGTAACAATCTGAAGAACCAATGAAAAAGGTTATATGAAAATATCATAAGCCCATGGTGGAAAAAAGAAAGAAATTAAAGAGACACCAACAAGTGCTACCACAAATAAATCAAATGGATATGTTTGGATTATATTTAAATTATACCCACTTGTTAAGCCACAACAACTTCGAGTAGGGCATAATCATGTAGAGTCGGGATAGATCACGAACAAGGACTTCCACGGATAGTACTCACTCAAGTCTAGCGTCTTATGAGGGATGTAAAGTATGTAGAGAGACTGGCACTACTGAGTCCAGGATGGAACTCAGCAGAATAATTCCGCAGTACGTCTTAAATAACTGAAAAAAAGGTAGCAAGAGTTATCTAGATATTCAAACATTAAGTCCTCGCTAGATCTAAGGACTACCTAAAGGTATACACCATTCCTGCGATGTTAACCTATGTTAAAGCCTCATAAGATGAATAAGGAATACAAAAAAGGAGCTATACCATTCAGGCAAAGCGTGAACAAGAGTATTTCACTTATGCTAGAGACTCGTAAAGTAAAGAAAAAGGATTTAAAAAAATAGAAGGATATATTAGACTTTAAGAAAAAGCATTACTAAACAAACCCCAGTCCTTAATTCATGCTAATAGTCGTACCATATGGAGCATGTCAATAAACGCTAAAAGCCTATGAAAAAATTAAACAAGTGCATGGGACTTACTTAATGTAATATAGCTTTCATTGTGGCGGTTTTTCCTCTCCCTCCCTATATCAAAATCCTTACGGGGCAAATGGTCCTCGTCTTGTTATCACGGTCAATAACCCGTCTTGAGTCAACAGGTTCTATAAGAAAAAAGAACAAAACTCCTTCTAAGGACCCAAAATTAAAATTAAAATTAAAATTAAAAATCGCCATCAAAGATGTGATTTAAAGCTTTTAGCTGGATAGATCAGTAAAGGGCGGCTAGCATAGACCGAGCTTGAGTTAAGAATGGAATTATAAACCCCATCTAGAGAAATACGCAGCACATAGGATATGTCGAGAATGAGAGAAGGGGAAAAAACGTGAAATTTCCAAAATCAGGTTATAAATATGGCTGCTGAGGGGTACATAAAGCCATATCAAAAAATAAAAAGTGGAGATAACAACTGTGCCCCACCAGTCGTACAAATCATAAAGAGCGGTCCCCAGTCACGCATCGTATAAGGTATAAGGTCCGTAACGAATTTCAGTAATAAAGAAATTTGATGGAGCGAGCTAATGATAAACCACGAGGCATACGCAAGATTGTTAATACTGTATACCAAAGTTAAAAGTATACAAGTAACACTATATCAAATCGTGAAATACGGAGAGAAGATCGAGACCTACTGTTCAAAACACTTACTTAATCTGCAGAGATTAGCTCGCGTACGTCAGATTCTCCTACGTTTTATCCGGGAACCCGCCACCACTGAGTTTGCACGTCCCTATATTGAGCATCCGTTATATAGTGATGGTTTAATTAGAAAACAGGGGGGGGAACCAAACCTCACCTGAGACTGAAGAACGAGCCTGGGTAATCCAAATTAGTGTCTCGCCCATAGTAAAACGTACCCGCCATTTGGGGTAGGGATGTTTAATATTCCCAAAAACTAAATAGGGACAACTAGAAATCTAACCCGATCTATTTTGAAGTGGTTGGTAGAGTCACAAAAAAGAGGTAGGGAAACCATAGTCAACGATGGTAAAACACACCCCCATCTAGAGTGTGATGGAATACCATTCCAAGACACTAAAAAGGGACAAAAAAATATATCTGGCCCGATCTATTTAAAGTGGCTAATAGAGTCGCGAGAAAAAATCAGGCAAGCAATACTCTAAATAAGGCAACATAAAATCCACACAAATAAAAATAATAATGAAGCAAAAAATGATAAAGAATGTAAATAAAAAAGGCCCGAGCAAGGAGCATACATGGGCACATTAAAGATAACTCACCGCCAGATATTCCAGAATTGAACGATGACAACCAAGTAGGAATAAGATATAATCAAGGGTTCCTCAAGACAGAATTATTAGGGAGGAAAGACGAGGCAACCATATAATGATAAATAATACACTTGGGTATCAAAAAATCGCATTTTCCCAGGGGAAAGATTCGTTCAGACCATTGTCAAATGTCTGAAGGGTAAATATCCAAAAGACTTCTCTTTTCTTTCTGAGGGCATCAGTATTACCATCCTTGGGTATATGTACCCGTTCCAAAATCAGCCATTCAAGATCTTTAATGGAATGCTGTTTCTCAAACCAATGTTTAACAAGGGGGGCACCCACACGCTTGTTCTTAATAGCCGATTTATGCTCACTAAATCGAACCCGCATCTCTCTACTGGTCTCACCCACATAACCTTTGCCACAAGGGCACAAGATTAGATAGATCAAGTTAGAAGTCCTGCAATTTGTCATTTCTTTGAAGGAAAAAGTACTTTTACCCCATTTCAGACTAGGGATAGTTTTAACAGAGGCACAAGCATGGCATCCGCCACATTTGTGGGTGCCAAAGATAGGTTGAGCACCAGTAATGGAACGCTGGACCATAGGTTTTTTACTTGGGAGTACGGATTTAACCAGTACATTTCTCAAGTTACTATTTCTGCGAAAGGCAAAAATAGGTTTGGGCAAGTTGTTCTGCTGATTACCAGAGATCAAGATATGCCAGGAAGAGTTGATCGCTTGGCGAAGTTTGTTATTAAAATTAGAGTGTTTAGTTACACAAACCAGCTTCTCCTGTGTATTTATGATTTTAGGTCTCAGCAAGGCATCTTGGTTATAATACTTCGCCCTTTTGTAAGATTCTTTAATTATTCTGTTGGGGTACCCTCTGTTCCGCAACTTGCTTTTAAGGGTCTCTGCATGAATTTCAAAAGATTGTATGCAAGTACAGTTCCTGCGAAGACGCAGGAACTGACTGAAAGGGATGCTATCTTTTTGGCTACATGGGTGAAAACTATGGTATTGGAGTAGGGTATTACGGGCTGTGGGTTTGGTATACAAAGATACTTCAATGTGATCCTCAATGGCCTGTACACAAATATCTAGAAATTCAATTTTTTCTTTGCTGGTTTTGGAGGTGAATTTCGGGTGTGGATCACAGAGGTTTACCCAAAGAATAAATTCAGAGAGTTTTTCCTCATTCCCTCTCCAAATAAAAAAGATGTCGTCAATAAACCTGTAATAATGTGTAATGTTCTCGGAGAATGGAGCTACCTTGTTGTAGATAAACTTCTTCTCAAACACACATTTAGCCACATTTGGAGCACAAGCCGCTCCCATGCTGATGCCCAGAGTCTGTTTGTAAACAACTCCATCAAATTCAAAGTAAATTTCATGGAGGACAATGGCCAAACACTCCAAAATAAAAAGATTATCCATATTATTCATGCTTTCAGTCAAAGCGCTTTTGACGGCTTCCAATGCCCCGGTAAGCGGTATATTAGAGTATAACACTTCAATATCCATGGAAACCAGGATATCCGTGGCAGAGTTAAACTCCATGCCCTCAATTTTGGTAATCAAGTGTCCCGTATCCCTCACAAATGCTGGCAAGTTACTGACTAGTGGAGCCAGAAACACATCTGCAAATTTGGATAGGGGTTCAGTTAGTGAGCCAATGGTTGAGACTATGGGTCTAAAGGGAGGCTTGTCCAAACTCTTATGTATTTTAGGGAGACCGTATAGAACAGGGATCTGAAAATGATCTTTATTCAGATATTCAAATTCTTGTATACGGATGCTACCCATGTCTACAGCTCTTCTAGTGATGTCCAGGATGTTGCTCTTGATTCTCTGATCTGGATAATGCATAACTTTTGTGTAGTTTTCCGGAACACTAAGCATGCTGTAGATTTCAGCCTTATATTGGTCACAGTCCATTATAACGATCCCACCGCCCTTGTCACTAGGTTTAATTGTTATTTCCTTATTGCTAGCAAGGGACTTCATAGCTTTATATGTGTCATAATTCAGGTTGTAGGGAGGTTGAGGTACAAATCGCATCATTTCCTTAATTTTAGTGTTTACCTCGGGGCCAACCTCATCTAGACTAGGAGTAAATATGGACCTAGGTTTAAGTCCAGATTTGTTCTCAGTCTCACACACATCACGATTTTCAAAGAATCTATTGAGACGAACTTTTCGAAAAAAGGATTGGAGATCTTGATTCAATTCAAAGTGATTGAGGCCCTTGCTAGGTATAAATGAAAGACCTTTCGCTAGTAGATCCCCAGAGTAAGTGTCCAACACGATCTTAGAAAGATTGAAAATGGGAATAGGTTCGACCTGGAATGCGGGATCTACTCTCTCTTCTATTGGTTCCGCCTGGTTTGTAGGAATTGTGGGGGGTTGTTTTCTGTTTGCTGGTCCCGTCCCCTGTCCTGGGTTCTGTATCTCCCTCTCATGTTTCCTCGTCGATTGCCTAAAAAACGAGTGTTTCTTCTTTGTCCCTCAAAAGTACCTCTCCTATTACCATAGTTGTCAAATGAACTTTGACCTCCTTCACCTTCTGACTCTGATGTGTCAGAAAAAGTAAGAATTCTATTACTGGACCAATATTGATGGTCCGGCTGGTTGGTATACTCTCTAGAGCCATTATAATATTGTGCTCCTAAATAAAGATAGACTCTTTCTTCAGAGAAGTATCTTATATCCTTACGAAGTTTTTTTGTCTTTTTCTTGATAAGGTAATCACTAAAACTGCTCAATTCCATATTTATTTCTTCAAGCTTCCGTTTAGCATCTTCCACTGGGTTGTTTTTCTTCATAGTCTCCTCAATCTCAGCAATCTCTTTCATAAGCACTTCGACCACCTCTCTTGCCGTCTCAATTATCAGGATCATAAGATCTCTTGAGCATTTGTTGGCTATAAGCGACCAACGTTCTAAGAACTTTCTAATTTCTATAAAGAGACCTGGTATGTCTCTGATTCTAAGGCCGTTAGGGATCATCCCCGCTTTAAGATATTCCAACATAAACTCCGCGTGGGACTCAGTGCGTCTTGCTTTCTTTTTGAGATTAAGTAGCTTGAACCAATCTTCATTATCGCCTTTATTGGTGAAGGATGGACGGCCAGGTATAGAGCTCTCACCTACTAATCTGGCAAAATCCTCATCAGTAAACCCGAAAGTTCTAATTTTATCCATAATACCACTTACGACTACAGGTAAATGAAAATGGAAAATCAAAAGGTCAGGGCTATTAATAACAAGTGTGTAACAAACAGGTCAGTGTGAAGTAGTATCAAGGAAAATGTGAAATATAATCAAGAGAAAAAATAATAAAAATAGAGTAAAAGAAAAAATAAGGAGTATAAAAACCAGAAAAGGAAAAAATGACAGTTATGAATGCAATAAGAGCTCTCCAACTACACAACAAGCACTTTGAAGTTAGAGCAAAACAACTCTCACAGCAACGTGCCGGGAACTAAACAATTAATACATCAGAGGGTCCCTGTACTATGACAATAACAGGGTAAAGTCGCAGGGAAAAACACAATTCAAAAACCACAAAGAAGACCCCTTTAAAAGAATAAACTGTCTATCCCACAGAAAACAAACAGTCTGCTATACCATTTTTTAGTATTTATTATAAAAAAAATATATATAGTTCTATATCTACTTTTCTCTTTGAATTAATCATTTAATTGTTTGTTCAAAGACATAACAACAGGCTGACTCTTCATCAAACTAGGAAGAGTAATGTAGATTGACGAAGCAATACAAATACTTAGAGGCGCAAACACCAATTACAAAATCACATAAAAACAATAACAATTTAGTGCAGTGCATACAGAAGTGTACAATTCAATAAGAACATACAAAACAATCAAATACAGTACAAAAAACATAAAAAGCACAAATGCGCCGACGCGCGTTTCGGAATCTCATAAACCCTCCTTCCTCAGGGCGCTGATGGCATTTTCAAGCAGTGAAAACTCAAAATGATTTGATACAATAAATCTAATCAGGTAGATCATTCAGTTTCATAAGTTTTCCTTTCATGCCTCGTCAGTCTGATCTGTGGGAATAGTGATGGCGCAATTACAATTTGTTGAATAAATCATATATTATATACATTTGAGAAAACTTCATAGGTGCTTGAATAAAAAGTAGAAGAGGTATCATGCATCACACATCAAGAATGATGGTAACAATCTGAAGAACCAATGAAAAAGGTTATATGAAAATATCATAAGCCCATGGTGGAAAAAAGAAAGAAATTAAAGAGACACCAACAAGTGCTACCACAAATAAATCAAATGGATATGTTTGGATTATATTTAAATTATACACACTTGTTAAGCCACAACAACTTTGAGTAGGGCATAATCATGTAGAGTCAGGATAGATCACGAACAAGGACTTCCACGGATAGTACTCACTCAAGTCTAGCGTCTTATGAGGGATGTAAAGTATGTAGAGAGACTGGCACTACTGAGTCCAGGATGGAACTCAGCAGAATAAATCCGCAGTACGTCTTAAATAACTGAAAAAAAGGTAGCAAGAGTTATCTAGATATTCAAACATTAAGTCCTCGCTAGATCTAAGGACTACCTAAAGGTATACACCATTCCTGCGATGTTAACCTATGTTAAAGCCTCATAAGATGAATAAGGAATACAAAAAAGGAGCTATACCATTCAGGCAAAGCGTGAACAAGAGTATTTCACTTACACTTACAGCTTTTATTGCCCCGTAAGGATTTCGATATAGGGAGAGAGAGGAAAAACCGCCACAATGAAAGCTATATTACATTAGGTAAGTCCCATGCACTTGTTTAATTTTTTCATATGCTTTTAGCGTTTATTGACAGGCTCCATATGGTACGACTATTAGCATGAATTAAGGACTGGGGTTTGTTTAGTAATGCTTTTTCTTAAAGTCTAACATATCCTTCTATTTTTTTAAATCCTTCTTCTTTACTTTACGAGTCTCTAGCATAAGTGAAATACTCTTGTTCACGCTTTGCCTGAATGGTATAGCTCCTTTTTTGTATTATTATTCATCTTATGAGGCTTTAACATAGGTTAACATCGCAGGAATGGTGTATACCTTTAGGTAGTCCTTAGATCTAGCGAGGACTTAAAGTTTAAATATATAGATAACTCTTGCTACCTTTTTTTCAGTTATTTAAGACGTACTGCGGAATTATTCTGCTGAGTTCCATCCTGGACTCAGTAGTGCCAGTCTCTCTACATACTTTACATCCCTCATAAGACGCTAGACTTGAGTGAGTACTATCCGTGGAAGTCCTTGTTCGTGATCTATCCCGACTCTACATGATTATGCCCTACTCGAAGTTGTTGTGGCTTAACAAGTGTGTATAATTTAAATTTAATCCAAACATATCCATTTGATTTATTTGTGGTAGCACTTGTTGGTGTCTCTTTAATTTCTTTCTTTTTTCCACCATGGGCTTATGATATTTTCATATAACCTTTTTCATTGGTTCTTCAGATTGTTACCATCATTCTTGATGTGTGATGCATGATACCTCTTCTACTTTTTATTCAAGCACCTATGAAGTTTTCTCAAATGTATATAATATATGATTTATTCAACAAATTGTAATTGCGCCATCAGTATTCCCACAGATCAGACTGACGAGACATGAAAGGAAAACTTATGAAACTGAATGATCTACCTGATTAGATTTATTGTATCAAATCATTTGGAGTTTTCACCGCTTGAAAATGCCATCAGCGCCCTGAGGAAGGAGGGTTTATGAGATTCCGAAACACGCGTCGGCTCATTTGTGCTTTTTATGTTTTTTGTACTGTATTTGATCGTTTTGTATGTTCTTATTGAATTGTACACTTCTGTATGCACTGCACTAAATTGTTATTGTTGTAATGTGATTTTGTAATTGGTGTTTGCGCCTCTAAGTATTTGTATTGCTTCGTCAATCTACATTACTCTTCCTAGTTTGATGAAGAGTCAGCCTGTTGTTATGTCTTTGAACAAAAAATTAAATGATTAATTCAAATAGAAAAGTAGATATATAACTATATATATATTTTTTTATAATAAATACTAAAAAATGGTATAGCAGACTGTTTGTTTTCTGTGGGATAGACAGTTTATTCTTTTAAAGGGGTCTTCTTTGTGGTTTTTGAATTGTGTTTTTCCCTGCGACTTTACCCCATTATTGTCATAGTACAGAGACCCTCTGATGTATTAATTGTTTAAAGTACAGCGCTACATATTTTAATCAATGACAGATAAGTCTAGAATCCTGACGTATGTGTCAGCGCTACAGTCACACATTGCTACAGTTGTGTCGCAAGCATGACGCAACTCCAGCAGTGCAAGGGGCCAGCCTATCCCTATGGCACTGCGCCACCCTTACACCTGCCATGAGGAAGGCTTAAGGTTTTGACACAGTGGCGTCCTAGAATTGTCGCAGTGAAATCTGAGAGATTTAACTGCACCACTCCTATGAGGCTTTGTTGCGTGGGAACACCCACTCTGCATACATCATACCTGATGCAGGTATAATGTGGCACAGGGCTTCACAAGGCCACGCATATGCTGAGATGTGTCAGTTTGTGAATAAGGCACAACGTGGTGCAAACTTCACGCTGCAAGTATGTCAAGAAAATGATGCACCGGCAGCGTTAAACTGTCAGAAGGGGCTCAGGAATGAGCCCGCCTTTCTTTTTCCCCTATGAAGGTGCACAATGGCTGCCATGCGCCAAGAAGGGGCACCCTTGCGCCGTGGTGCAAGGATGACTTTGTTGCAGAGTTGATCAATGTTGTGGCTCCATCTCTACTAGAGACGTCTGCAGGTGCATCTGGATGAGTGGAGGGCGGGAGTGAACCAGATGGCCTTCTTGGAGTATTGTTTGCCCAGATTATTCTTGAGGGGTGCCGGGGTGTTAGCCCAGTTAGAGATCTATCAGTCGAAGTTGTGTTTTGCGGTGTTGGTGTCTGTAAGCGTTGGTGGAGTGGTGGTGTTGAGGGAGTTGACTAGAAGTTCTTCTGTGGCCTTGATCCAGTTGCAACTGGGAGTGGGCAATGATGGTGGTGGTGTACGGTGGGCGTGGTGAAGGCGTAATGTATGCAATGATGATTGGTCCAGGAGAGTTTGCTGGTGTGGCTGTAGTTGAATGTTCCCGCTGGCGGAGAAGACAGGGTAGAGCGTGTGTCTGGCTTTGTGGGTTGGTGCGGTGACTAGCTGCTGGAGTCCGAGGTTGGTGAGGTTCTCCAGGATGGTGGTGATATTTTGGTCACTGGAGTTGTCCAGGTGGAAGTTGAGGTCTCCGAGTACGATGTGGTCAGTGGATGGGAGAGCCTATGGTGCGAAGATGTCTACAATGGCATCGGTGAATGGGGGGGGGGTCATGGGCCGGGGGGCCTGTATACGAGGGTACTTTCTGAGGGTGGTCCGGATTTGGAAGTGGAGGAGTTCCATGGTCACCATTGTGTCATTAGAGTGCATGGTCAGTTGGAGTATCCCTTTGAAGACGATGGCAATGCGTCCTCCTGTGCGATCGGGGTGGTCCTTGTGTGTGATGTTGGAGATGACGATGGCGATGTCCGGTCCAGAGCAGAGGTTGGTCCAGGTTTATGTGAAGAAGGCGATGTCTGAAGAGTTGGCATTGAGGTGGTCCCACAATTCTGTGGCGTGTTTGTGGAGTGACCACATATTGAAGAAGATGCAGTTGAGATGGTCAGGTCTGCTGTTGGTCAGCTGAGTGGCGAGAGGCGCTGGTGTGTTGATGTGGCAGAAGGTGTGTTTTCAGTTTTGGCAGGCGAAGGTTGCAAGGGTATTCTTTGGTGATGCTAGATAGCAGGTGGAGTGGCTTCCTGGGTTGTGGGCGAGGAGGGTGCTGGCGTCATAGCAGTGGAGTGTCTGGGGGGCAATGTACCTTGCACTGGATGTGATCCATAGGCAGACAGCAACGACGGGCTTGCCTTTGGCGCACTAGTGGCACACCCGCTGCACATGTCTGCACAGCGGCCGCCATTAAGTAGTGTTGCAAGGGCCCTATACAGCTGTGAGGTAGGAAACGCGGGAAAGGACACTGGAGGGGCGCGGCTATAGGAAATCGCAACATCAATGAGGGAGAGGACAGGGAAAAGGAACTGTACAAAAGCACAGGAAAGACCAAGTCAAACAAAACAAAGAAAAAACTACTTCAAAGTCCAAGGTAGAAAGCAACAGAGAGGAGCAGAAAGAGGGACAGGAATAGCAGAAAAGGAGGACAGGTGGACAGTCAAGCAGCAGAGCAGTGATGCTCTAACACTGGACTACAACGCTGAGGTGCAGGCTGGAGCCTGTGGAGGGAGGAGGGCCTCAAACTCCTGACCTCTGGATCAGAGGAACCAGCAGCTGATGGCAACAGCAGTAGCAGCTACCAGACGGGGCTGCACTGTGAGAAGAGCAAGGCCACTAAGGGATAGTCCCACGTACACCCAAGAGCTCACTACCAGGGGGCGAGGAAAGGCAGCACCACTCTGTTACCCCCCCTGATCTAACAGTGGCAATCAAATTCCGTGTTCCCCAGTTCCCTGGTGAGTAACAGCGGAACAAGCTGCATACCCAAGGGCCTGGGCCCGAACCGGCCCCTGCGCCCCTGGCACCCAACAATGGCCGATCTCAAAAACTTGAGCCGGTTAGTGTAGTACTCCACCAGTCTTGTGCAGTGTCCTCTGCAATGTGCATCCTCTGCAGCGCAGGGATTGCTCAGGGCATAGTGTGTGCCACCCACCGGTACTAGTCCTGGGCCTGACATGACCCCAAGGTCTCCTCCACTCCCCGTCCTCACCTGGACATTGACACCAGTGCTCAATCTACCGTGCTCTCTCCGAATCTGTTACTCAGCCAGCTGGAGCCTCAGCCAGGTGGCATTTCACAAGGATGGGGACAGCAGGCACAGCCAAGTCCACTGGGGACTTCCCGATGCAGGTGATGCAACAGAGCCCCCTTAGGCATGAGGTTGCAGTGCTCCCGCCACACAAGTTTGGCGCAGCTCAGGGGCCTCACCCTCCACAGCGTCTGGGGAGCACCACATCCTCCGGCCTGTGGTGCAGAGAGGCGCATCCCATCATTGGCAATCTCCACCAAGTACCCCGGTGTAGTGGTGGTGCCTGTTATGCGATGCAGACCTCCCAACGTTGGTGAGCAAGAGTGTCTCTACTGATCACAGCTCCAAGGGGTGCCAGACGGTCTTCTCACACAGGTCAGCAACGTGTCTCCATGCGACCTGCCGGACTTCACCACCAGGTAAGGGCGATCGCTGATGCCACAATGTCTACCGCCATGGCCCAAAAGCTAGGTCCTGATGAGACCCGCCTCCACCGTCAGGCTACATCAACTCCACAGCACCTCCGCCTCCCACTCCGGGTCTTTGACGCAGGCCCAGCGAGGCCTCCAGGCCCCAGGGACTGTCTACTCTTCCAGGCTTCGGCTGCCACAGTATCGCAAAAGAAGCGCTATGAAAAGTGATGCATCGCTGTTTTTCCCCAGCGATGTGCCTCTTTACATATCTGGAGCCCTGAATCTGCATTTCTTCTTCCCCTCGGACTCTGACTGGTCATCCTGGCTGTTGTAGGGCTTGGGGGGGCTGTTTCCCTGTACTGAACATGGACCTGGCTGCTCCATTCTGCATTCCATTGTTTTTATTTTATTTTAATCATTGGTAGTGGATTTATAGGCTATTTATGCCTCTAGAGGCAGAAAAGTCACTTTGGGCTGACTAACATGATTTTTTTTTGCCTCGGGTTGGCTTTTCATCACTTTTCTCTTGCTAGTAGCAACATTTATATGGCCTTGACACTAGTGTTAGCGGCCACATACCATGGCGATAGTTTTCGGCGATACGTGTTTGTAAGAAAATTGCTGCTAACTAACACAATTCTTGTAAATATACCCCTAATAGAGACAGAGAGAGAAGACAATTAATCCATTGCACTAGAGATGAGATTATTTGATCTGCTGGGGGAGAGAGAGAGAGAGAGAGAGAGAGAGAGCGAGAGAGAGAGAGAGAGAGAGAGAGAGAGAGAGAGAGAGAGAGAGAGAGGAGAATAAGAGAGAGAGAGAGAGAGAGAGAGAGAGAGAGAGAAAGAGAGGAGAGTAAGAGAGGAGAAAGAGAGAAAGAGAGCGATAGAGGGAAAGAGAGAGAGAGAGAGAGAGGGAAAGAGAAAGAAAGAGAGGGAGGGAGGGAAAGAGAGAGAGAAAGAGATCTGCTACTGGGAAAGATTGCTTCCCATGAATTAAGTGACAATGAGACACAGGTAGAAAGAGATTCCCCAGCAGCAAGTGACATTTCAAAGCTCTGCTGATACCAAGCTCCAGGCACACACATTTCTCTTTCAAAGTATGCAGAGCTGCAGCTTCCCACATACACACAGAGCTACTGCGTGATCTGCTGAAAGAGAAAGAGAGAGAGGGGTGGAATAGAGCGAGAGGGGGGAACATACAGGGGGCAGAGAGAGCGGGGAAGACAGAGAAAGAGAGCTTGAGAGAGACAGTGAGAGAGATGGGAGAGGGGCAGAGAGAGAGAGAGAGTAAGAGAGGAAGCGATAAAGGGAGACTGAGAGAGAGCGAGAGAGAGAGAAGGAGATAGAATGATAGCGGGGGACAGAGAGAGAGAGAGTGACAGAGAGAGGGGAAGAGACAGTAGGAGGGAGAGAGAGGGCAAGAGAGAGCGCTAGAGAGAGAGAGTGGAAGAGAGAGCAAGAGAAAGATAGGGATAGAGACAGAGAGATGGGGAGGGAGAGGGAGAGGAAGAGAGAAAGAGAATGAGAGAGAGAGAGACAGTGAGAGAGGATGAGAGAGAGAAAGAAGGGCAGAGAGAGCGAGAGATCGGGAGAGAGAGAGAGTGGCGAAGGGACAGTGAGAGACCCACGAAGAGAGAGTCAAACAGAGAGAGAGACGGGAAAAGAGAGAGAGAGAGAGAGGCTTTACTTGCACCAAGTGACACCTTCCATACTCTGCTGGTACAGGGCTTCACATGCATGCACAGAGGTATTTTATGATCTGATGAGAGAGAATGAAGGGACTTTTTCGGCCCAGGGGAAGTGAAGGTCATAGACCAGTCTCCCCCCTGGGGTGCTTTGCTGGGCACAGGATAGGTTGGGGATAGGGTAGTTAGGGGGAAAGGGCAGGCTTGGTAGTTGTCTATAAAGGCGTCATGAGAGGCATATCTGGCCTCTTCCTAATGGTGAGCAGTACCGTGAGGGGAGGTTTGGAATTAAGTGTTCATTAGGTGCATACTTCGTCCCTTTCAGTTGTTTAACAGCAGAGAGGCCATGGTGATGCCCGAGGTGGTCCGGGAAGCGCTCCAGACACTAGGGACAGCACTTAAATGTAAATGTAGTGCATTTATATAACGCTCCGCACACCCCCGAAAGGGTCTCTCAGGCGCTGTGCACATACCGCTGTGGAACCCTTCCTGGCCTTTCCCTGTGAAGTGCCCACTCCTGGGCACCCCCAAGGTGAAGCCAGGCATCCTAGCGCTTTTGGGGCCGTTGTGGAGATTAAGCAAGCTATTGCCCAGAGTTGCAGAGTGGGACCCATGATTAGAATAGGCACCGAGGCAAGAATTATTGGGTCCGGGGAAATTGAGCCCAAGACTCGCCGAGGCAGTAATTGAACCCTGGTCCGGGCCAGACCTCTGCATCAGGGTCTGCCGCTCTAACCATTGAGCCACACTTCTCCACTTAAGGCTGACCTTCTCAGGCCTGGTGTCTTAGACCAGGCTTGGGTGGACATGAAGCGACCGACACGTTCCGCTTCGAGCTGTGTGGTGGCAGTGGTAGTGGCTTGCGTGACTGAGCCACTCTCAGCCAAAAAAGCAGGGGTAGGCCACGTCAGGTGCGCGAACCACGTTTGAGCCAGCACTAAACGGGGAGGCAGGCCGGGAGGGTGAGGCGACGGGGCTGTGAATTTGAAGTTCGAGCGGATGCGCGCTCCAACCAGGGGGGCTGGGCCTTTGGACCTTTCGGGGGCCTCCCAGCCCCCCGAGTGTTCCTGGTCAGGTTGTTGGGCCTCTGCGCTTAGCATTTAAGAAGTGTTAATTGGTTGGTTCTCCCCAGATGGGAGCCCCCTTCTCATCAGGAGGCAGCCACAGTTGACCCTGTGGGGGCCTTCGGCCCTAAGGACCAGCGGCCCAGCAGATGGCAGGTTGTTGACCTTGAGGCTTGCATACTTGAGCGGTGCCTGCTCATTCAGGAGATGGAGTGAGGCGAGGGAGAGGGCATCAGCCTGTGCCCCTGAGGACAAGGAGTCCAAGGCGTAAGATGCAGATAGCGAGGCCCACAGGGCAGTGGGCACAAGACCGGGGGGACAGTGTGTTGGGGTGCCTGAGGACCACAAGTGGGAGGTAGGTAGAGTGGGAGCCGGTGAGGATTGGGGGGCCGGTGGTGCGAGGGACCCCCCCAGGTTCGAGCAGCCTGGTGGGGGGAATGAGGTGCAAGACTGGCACTTGAGGCCGGGAGACAGCTGCAGATGCCAGCGGGGCGCAAAATGGCCCCTGAAAGTTGGCCCAAAACAGCAGGGAGGTCTGCAGCAGCCTGCACTCCGCACATGGAGTCGGGCTGAAACCCTGTTTGTCTCAGCATGATGTGTAATGACGGAAGGGAGTGGTGCAGGAGCCGAGTGTGCAGTTGCAGTGGGCGATGAAGAGCCGCCTTAAAACATTTTCACAAACTTAAACGCTCCACAATGAGAGAGTATTTTATTAGTAAAATTCAAATGGCTGGCAACTCACCAAAAACTCTCTTTAAAATTGTCAAAGGCTTCATTAAGCCGTCTGTCACCTCGAGTGTAATTCCCCCCACCCAAGATCCATGTAACGGGCTATCGGATTTTTTTCGTGAAAAAATTCTGGATATATTCCCAACATTTGGCCCTCCTCCCCTCCCCCTGATCCCTGTTGCCGGGTCAGCTAACAGTGATACTCTGACCACTTTCCACCCCATCCCTATTGCGTCCTCACTTCAGAAAATTCTAGCTTGCAAATCGGGCTCTCCTAAGGATCCCCGCGCCCGGCCCAGTTCTTTAGCATCCTAGCTCCCCTCATAAATCTCCCACTAACCCAGATTTGGAACTCCTCCCTTTGCACTGGTATCTTCCCCTCAACTTGGAAACAGGCCCTTTTAGTGCCCATTCTGAAAAAAACCCGAAGCCCACCCTATGGTCTATAAAAACTTCCGACCCATTTCACTTCTACCAGCACCAGCCAAAATCTTGGAAAAATGAGTACAGGAACAACTCTCCAGCTATCTATAATCTTTCCATCTTTTTCACGACTCCCAGTCCAGGTTTGGATCCGGCTATAGTACCGAGACCGCCCTCCTAGAAGTTTGAGACCATCCGGGAAGGCATTAATTCCGGTAAAGCAGCCATGTTCATGCTCCTTGACCTGTCTGCGGCATTCAACACGGTCTCTCATTCCATCCTTCTTGAGAAACTTCACAACCTAGGGATCCAGGGCATTCCCCAGTCTTGGATTCGGTCCTACCTCAGCGGCTGGACGCAACAAGTTCCGGCCTTCCTTTTATTTCCAAAGAGAAACCATTGAACTTTGAGGTACCCCAGGGTTTGGCTTTAAGCCCTCTCTTCTTCAACGTTTATCTTTCCCCTCTTGCGGCCGTGGTTGAATCTCACGGGGTTAGATTGATCTCTTCCGCCGATGACACCCAATTGGGGTTTTCCTTCAAAGATCACTCCAAAGCGGCATTTGCCAATTTTCGACAATGCCTATGTAAAATCTCTTCTTGGATGTCTCTAAACACTTTGAAACCTAACTCGGATAAAACCGAGGTTCTTTTTTTTAATCACAAAAGCCCGCCTCCCCCGACGCTCTGGTGGCCTTCCGAGCTGAACCCCCCTCCTAAGTCAATGGACTCCGCTAGGAACCTTGGTTTCTGGTTTAACAACGATCTGTCCTGCAAATCCCAAATCAGTAAGGTATCTTCTTCATTCTTTGGCAAGCTGCATATACTCCTTCACTTTCTTCCCCTGGAGTCCCGTAAGACCATCGTCCATGCCTTAATTAATTCTCATCTCGACTACGCAAATAGTCTCTATCTTGGAGCACCAGCCTATTCGATCAGACGACTGCAAATTATTCAAAATGCGGCGGCCAGATTGATATGTCAAATTCCTTATCGTCACTCGATCACCCCTCACCTTAAGAAGATTCACTGGCTTCCGGTGAGCAAACATATTCAGTTTAAGTCTCTTGTCCTGACCTTTCGGGCTTTTCAAGAACGTGGCCCTGGCTACCTTCCGGCTCGCCTCAAGCACTCTCAACACAGTCGTAACCTTAGATCTAACCATCATCTCCTTCTGACGATTGCTCATTTTCGCCACTCTAGAATGGGTGGCAGAGCCTTCGCAGTGATCGCCGCCAAAGTGTGGAATGGCCTGCCACTCTCTCTATGCACTGCTGAGACAGAACCCATCTTCCTATGTGCTTTAAAGACCTGGCTCTTTACTAGCCTCTAGGCTCCTGCTAGTGCCTTCTTCTGCTGCCTGTCTTAGCTCCGGGACACCCCAGCTGCGCACTCTATAAAATCCTGAATAAATAAATAAATAAATCCTTGACTATGGTGATGTAAGTGATGATTGGGAAGGGGGGTTGTGTGATGATGAGGATCTGCCTGTGGGGCGACCCAAGAGGAAGGAGCAGACAACAGGTGAAGTTGGTGTTTTACAGATGTCAAGTGCGGACAAGTGGTGTACCAAGACTAAAGGGGTCCAAGGCTGTGGCAGACCTCACAAGGAGAAGATGATGGGTGAAGAAACCGTATCAAAAGGTAAAGGTGACTGGTGGGCAGCATGGGATATTGAGGACTCTAGAGTTGAGGTTAGGCCTTGCAGGTCGGTGGGTGTGGGAGATCGTGAGGTAGATGACTCACGGGCCATGCTGATGGACACGGCAGTAGCCCCGTGGGCACCTGAATGGGTAGTTGTCAGCAAGAAAGTGGTGGGTACCGGGGTCCAAACGGACAGCACGGTAGGTCATGGCAAGGTATATGAGAAGGATGAGACTGAGGTGGATGAGCATAAAAAAAGGCTAACTTACATGGGGTTGGAGATTCCATTTGGGTCCCATCTGTTAGAGAAAACCAAGAATAGAAATTGGAAGCACGAATACATCAATGTATTCAAACTCAGGGAAACTCAGACAAATGAAGGGTCCAAAGAAGAGGGGTGGGAATAGAACAGGAGATAGAGCAATTGTGCTACGTAAGTGCATGGACATTATTCGCAAAGCACAGATGCATTTCAGGGGTTATGCCTGGCTGAGCTACGATAAGGAATTTAGAGCTAGGGTCAGCCTCAACCCGGATAAGCCATGGGAGACTCGGATTCGGAGTTATGGATACAGTGGATGTTGTCCATTCAGTCCTCAGCCTCAGCACATACGGCTAGTAGCCTGCTTGTTCCTTATCGGTCCGTTCAGCCCGCCCTGCTTCACAGGGAGAGGGATATTCACAGAAGCCAACAGGACCAAGCACTGGGGTATATTGGAAATTCAATAAGGAGTTCTGCTCGCAGCACCCCTGTAGGTTTAAGCATGAATTTTCCAAGTGCGGGGGACGCCACCCCTCACGCAGTGTTTTACATTGCCGAGCCCCGCAGAACAGTAGAAGGCCTCTAGATGCTGGGGACAACATGGACCTAAGGGCCCCTTTCCCAGTTAAGGTGGAGGCCTTGGTACCTTGGCTCTCCCTGTACCCAGAGAGGGAGGCAGCTCTGAAATTGGAATGGGGATTCACTGAGGGGTTTTGAGTGGGGTACTAGGCTCCCAGGAGGCGTCGGTAGGCAGACAATTTGTAATCACCCTCAGGTGGTAGCAGCAAAGCTATACAAAGAGGTGGCTGAGGGCAGAGTAGCGGGCCCATTCTTTGAGTGGCCCCTGTCGGACCTGATTTCTCCGCTAGGGCTGGTTCCCAAAAAAGCAGTTGGGGAATTCAGGATGGTTCGCCATCTATCTTGGCCAGAGGTTGGCTCTGTCAACAATTTTATTGCCAAGGAAGATACAAGAGTGCCGTACGCCTCTGTGGACGATGCTTTCCGCCTGGTGCTGAAGTGCTGGCGTGAGCTGAAATGGCGTAATGTGATGTGAAGTCAGCCTTTCGGTTACTGCCCATATATCCTGCTGACTTGTGTTTTCTAGGCATGCAATTTTGGGGTACTATCTATGTGGACAAAGTTCTGCCGATAGGATGTGCCATTTCCTGTGCGTTGTTTGAGCTGTTCAGCACATTTTTGCAGTGGGTTTTCAGCAAAAGGAGTGGCCACCCTGAAGTGTCCCACTACCTAGATGATTTTATGTTTGTGGGCACACATGCCTCAGGGAACTGTGTCAAGGTGTTTCGGCATTTTGAGTCCTTAGCACGGAATTTCGGGGTGCCTTTGGGGCCCTTGAAGACAGAGGATCCTAGTGTTGTGTTGATGTTTCTGGGTATCGTCGAGCTGGACTCAGTGCAGTGGGTGGCCCGGTTGCCAATGGAGAAAGTGAAGGAGATTCAGGGCTTTCTGAGACATGTGATTGGGGAGAGGAAGATTGAGCTGTGAGCAGTGCAGAAGCTGCAGGGCTTCCTGAACTTTGCGGTCCGGATGGTGAGAGTCGATAGGACTTTTGCAGGCGTCTTGGCATGGCCATGTCAGGACGGTGCTACTGCTCCACTGTATGTGGATCTCTTTGGCAGACATTCCTGGATGATTTCAACAGTGTGTTCTTGGGTTTTTTGGAGGAGAATACGGTGTGGCAGGTCCATATATTCTCGGATGTGGCTGGGGCCTTGGATATTTGTCTTTTCGGGGAATGGAAGTGGTGTGCAGAAGCGTAACCGGCGCACTGATTGAGTCAAGTTCAGAGCATTTCTTTCTTGGAGTTTTTTCTGCTGTTAGTGGCTTTGGCAGTCTGGGGCAGTCAGTTGATGAACTGTTCCATGTGGACAACTGTGGTGGACCAGGCATAGAGCAAGGGATTTGAGGGTGTCGAGGAGGTTCATGCTGGTGTGCTTGTGACTTAATGTGGTGTTCAGGGCGAAGCATGTGCAGGAATGATATAGCTGATTCCTTGTCTTGTTTGCAGTTGGAGCAATTTCGTCTGCTGGTGCCAGGAGTGGAAGAGTTCAAGTCACAGCTGCTGGCTGACATCTGGGCCTGGCGGGAGTGAGAGTTAAGGGACTGGTCGAGAGGTCCCTGGAGGAGTCCACCAGGAGAAGTTACAGACTGGCATGAAATGAATTTGGGAAGTTTACAGGCCGTCCTTCAGAAATGATGTGTCTAGAGCGACAGGAAACTGAGCAGGGAGTGTTGCTTTTTGTTTTATCATGTATTGACAAAGGTCTGTAGCCCATGACTATTGCCGGCAAGTTGGCAGGAATCTCTTTCTATGACAATCTGTATTGGGGTTTTGACCCTGCCAAGGATAAGATTCTGGGACGGGTTCTGAAAGGGTGAGGCTGGGCAGGGAGATGGGTGCGGGAGGGTGGCGTTGCAGGAAGCTACTACGTTTGAGCTGTTGGAGGATTTGTTATCTGTTTTGCCTCTTTGTTGCTACAATCGTTTTGAGGATGCGGATTTTGGACTATGCATGATCTGGATGCTTTTTGGGATCTTCCAGGTTTCAGACCTTTTGGGTACGGCTTGTCAAGGGGAGTATTGTTTGAAGAGGTGCATTTGGAGCAGGGGCGATGGGTATTTGGCTGCAGCAATGTAAGACAAATCAAGCGGGCATGGGGCAAATGGGTGTGGCTGCGTGAGGGATGCAGCAGTGAGGTCTACCCAGTAAGGAAATGGAGTGATTTCCAATTTTTGCCTAGCCTGTTTTCGTCATGGATTTTTTTGTCATGGAGATGGCAGTAGGGTCCCTGCCTTTCAGTTGTTGGTGGTGTTGCAAATGGCATTGCGCAGACTTGGAAGAGACCTGTCTCGGTTCAGTACGCATTCCTTCCGGACTGGGGTGACAACAGCAACGGGACGCTTGAGCTGGTCTTGGTGACAGAATCGTCAGATTGGCAGGTGGAGGTCGAGGTGCTGTGAGCGCTTTGTGCGCATGTAGAAGGGGACTTTTAACAGTGGGGGATAAGGTGTCTGAGCAAATTGCCTCTTTTTTCTGCCGCAGGCTGCATGAGTGATTCAGGGACTAAGAGGGTCACCTGGATCGTTTGACATTCCTTTGTGCACTGTGGAAAGAAGTATGCGAACCAACAAGTGTATGGACGGAACGTGGGCCTGCAGAGCAACTACCACAAGGTGCTTTGGGGGGGGTAAAGGGGGAATGCATTGGGGTGTGCTGTTAATTTGCCATACGTAGGTAGTTCCGCAGAGGAGTTGCCTGGACATGTTCATGATTCATTTTGGGGGAAATGACTTGGTCGGTTGCCAGGACTGACTTTGCTCCAATATATGGATAGGGACTTGGAGGCGATGAAGAGAAAATTTCCAGGAACTTGTTTGGTCTGGGCTGAGTTTGTGCCGCGCAAAGTTTGGCACTGGGCCTGGAAACATGCAGTGATTGATAAGGCCCGAAGGAAGCTGAACAAGGCAATGAGGGTTTTCTGCCTGGCTCATGACATCAAGATGATTGCATATGGGGGGTTTAAGGAAGAAGAGCCAGTTCTTTCAGAGATGATGGGGTGCACCTTTTGCACCCTTGGAAATGCATATTGCATGATGGAATTGAAGGATGTGGTGAGCAGTTTATGGAATAAGACGATATGGTGCAGAAGGTCTTATTGCTGAGAGGCGAAAGGTGCATGTGCTCGGCGGTGGGGTAGAAAACCGCCCTACAGGGCTTTCTTGTTTGCAGTATTTTGGAGGGTGGTGAGTCATATGCAGGCATAACCATGCCTCGGGGGGAAGGGAGGGAGCACAGGTGACCGAAGGTGGTGCGCGGGATGCGACGAGCAAGGAAAGGATCTTCATTGGAGGATGTCTGTAGGGCAAGTGAAGGAGTGACTGGGTGTATGGAATAAGGTCAGTGAGTGAAGGGGGAAGAATGAAGCCAAGGATAGGGACCTACTTGGAATTGAGAAGCGGGTGAGTTGTGAATGGTGGGTGAGATTAGAACTGTCAGGTTTTATGTTCAAGATTCATAAGTTTGAGATTTTGTTAATGTTAATAAAGTTCAATAGAATATTAGCAACCCTGTCCTAATAAATGGCGTTTTACGCTAATACAACAAAGTGGAGTGTGGTTTTTGCACAAAGAGAGGCAGAGAGAGAGACAGTATTTGAGAAAGAGAAAGAGAGAGGCAGGAAAGAGAAGGCAAGTGAGGATGAGGAAGGAGAGCGGGGGAACAGAGAGGACGGGAGAACGAGAGAGCCTCCCCTTCATCAAGAGACCTCTTCCAAGCTCTGCTGAGACATGGCTCGCCATGTAAGCAAATATCTATATCATGCTGAAAAGAGAGAGAGAAAGAGAAAGAGAAAGAGAGAGAGAGAGAGAGAGAAACTGACAGTGAGAGGTAGAGAGAGCGGGAGAACTGAGGCAGAAAGTGAGGTAGAGGGAGAGAGACTCACCTGCATCAAGAGACATCTACCATGCTCTTCCGAGACAGTGCTTCTAGTGCACGCACAGATTTCTCTCAGGGTCTGCCATGAGCGATCTTCACATGAGCCTTTTTATGTCCTGCTGAGTGAGTTACCATTGCACTTTTCGGGGCCGGCAGGCCTTTCACATTATTGTGTGGGTTTTACTTCACAGATATTCAGGGGTTTCCTGGTGTGCCACACACGAGAACTTCCTGCGGATTAAAGTGTCTTGTGGCCAAGGCTCTTATAGCCCTATTTTCATGCACTGCAAGTAGCAACTGTTACTATCACCTAATTTATGGCTCTCAGATTACTGAGAGTATGGTAGGCTGAGTTGACCTTGGGGACTCAAACACATGACTTAAAAACCACCACGCTTTTCAAGCAATAAGCATTCTCCTCCTTAATCTCAGGGCACAAGTCGAGGTAGACGCGGGTGGACGGTGTGCACCTTCTATTTTCACAGGGTGAACGCCGTCCACCCTGCCGAGAAGTTGAGCCCACTGAAAAATATGCAGAATCTGTCCCGGTGTAATTTGCAAACACCGGGACACATTCAGCAGCGCCCTCACGTTGTTGTCTGCTTTCGATCCGCAACAACGTGCAGGCTTCTTATTGCAGACTCCGGCTGGGCCCATAACAAAAGCCGAATCTGAGGGGCCATCAGGCCTCCTTCTGTTCAAGTCTCCTGGCAGTCATCAGTCAGGAGCCACACACCTAGAAGCAAATGCAGCGGAGGGGAAACAGATGCTCACACCTTGCCAGCACTTCACACATACTTGAGAGGCCGCTTTTCACTTTGTTCAGTCCCTGTTTCGGAGCTATGCATGCACTGTGAGATTGTCAGATGTGTTGGTCTTTACCAGTATTTACACAAGATAAATAGCATTTATATAATGCTTCCTACCCCTGAGGAGGTGTTGTAATAATCTAAATATCACTATTTTGTCTAGTAAAGCACTATGGATAGAGAACGTTTACGCTGACAAAAGGCAACATTGTTTGATGTGTAGCTTACAAAAGTGTGAATCTTCTGCCTAAATAAGGAGGGTTTGCATGTACGCTTGAAATGTGCTCCAATGTGGGCAAGATGGTGCCTGAGTGAGGCCACCACTTACCTCTCTCCTCTCTTCTCTCCCGCAGGTATTTTACTGAAAAGCCCAAGTCTATGTACTGTATTTACAAAGCATTGCATTTCTCTGCACCAATACTGTAGGTCAAAACAAAGTGCATATACCATTACAATCCATACTGTATTTAAGCTGTATATTTATTGCAAAGTACTTATCACTTACCTGTGCTAGGCTTGCTTGGTTCTAGAAAATAAAAATAACTAAAAGAATATTTTCATATAAAAACAATGGGTCTGAAGTTCAGTCTTTGAGTGTGTGAATTCATTTGCTGATTGAGTGTGTACAACAAATGCTTAACACTGTCCTCTGATACTGCCTTACTGCTCGACCACATTACCACAAATAGAGAGTGAGGTGCTATCTAACTTTACCTCTGCCTACCTTTGGGGTTCCACTGGACTCTGTGCTGACTATACCTCACTTTGGTATAGTATATACAGAGCCAGCTTCCTACATTGGTGGAAGATGCTGGGTCTTATGACCTCATGAAGAGAACGCTGATTGAGGGATTTGGACTCACAACTGAGGAGTATAGAATTAGATTCAGGGGGGCTTCAAAAACCCAGAGTCAGCCCTGGGTGGAACTTGTAGACTACTCAGTTAAGACACTAAATGGCTGGTTGACTAGAAGCAAAGTGCAAGAATATGATGGTCTTTATAATTTGTTTATGAAAGAGCACATATTAAGTAATTGCATTGATTAATAGTTGCATCAGTATCCGGTAGACCTAGGTCCAATTTCTCCCCAAGAATTGGGAAAGAAGGCGGACCACTGGGTCAAGGCAAGTGTAACTAGGACGTCCACTGGGGTAAGTTACTTTTTAGATTACGTTTCTTACTCAGTGTCGTACACCTGGATACGACACTGGGACATTTCCTGTAAACAGGTGATTAAAAGCGTTTTTGTTAGTTAGTACAATTTTAAAGAATAGAAACTTTTCATAGAAAAACAGTCAATGTTATCCTATTGAGGAAAATAGTGATATTGGTTTAAAGGTAAGTACTTTGATGTGGGAGTTGGTGTTCTGGGGTTAGACTCAGGGATCCCTCAGGGTCAAGATGTACTCTTGTTACACCCTCAGCGGCGCTAGGGCGGCCGGGTGCAGAGTGCTGAGGCCCAATGTTATCCAATGCGGCATAGGGGGGCTCCGGTTGGTGGCTGCTGACGAGCAGGCCACAATGTTGTGGGAGCAAGCTCCTGGTGTTAGGTCAGGGCAAAGGGGGATCTGGTTTCGCATACAAAATGCATCCACAGCAGCGCAGGGGTGGCTGAGTGCCGGGTGCTGTTTTTGCGTCTGGTGTCCTGTTGTTTTCATTGGGGATTTTCGGTTTTGGTTTTCAGCTGCAGACTCGGTCCAGGAAGACTTCCGGGGGGAACCAACAGCTGGGCAGGTAAGTTGGAAGTCTCAGGGATGTAGGTGAACCACGGGTTCTTTTCTCCAGGGCGCAGGGCGGCTGGATGCAGGGGTGTCTTTTGAGGTCGGATTTCACCTTACCGAGCCACTCGCAGTTGGGGTGGGTCTCCGTGCAGATGCTGCAGGTGACATCGGGGAGTCCTGGTGGGGTCAACCCACAGTGGACTCGGACTCTGGAGTGCTGGTGGGCCACTCGAACTCGGGCCGTACGCGACAAGTGCAGTGGTGGTTCCAGACGTCGGGTTTCTTTTTTCTCAGCAGGCTCGGAGTCTTTCTTTGATGTTTCTTCTGAACAGAGTTGCTGTTCACAGGAGATGCGGTCTTTGTTGAAGGCAGTCAGTCCTCCCAGGGGTTCTGGAGGTTGCTGGCTGAATGCCAGAAAGCGTTCCTAGGAAGCTTGTTTCCGGTCGAGGGAAGGCATGGCTTGGCAGTTCGGGCTGGACTGTTCCCATGAGGCACAGGGTTAGACTGATTTGCATATGGCCATGTCTGAACTGGGGTGGCAGAGTGGGCAAATGAACACCCCTCTTAGTCACCACACACTTCCATGTCTCTGCACCCCTCTCAATCACAACACACTTCCAGGTCCCTGCACCCCTCTCAGTCACAACACACTTCCATGTCTCGTCTCTGCACCCCTCTCAGTCACGACACACTTCCATGTCTGCACCCCTCTTAGTCACAACACACTTCCATGTCTCTGCACCCCTCTCAATCACGACACACTTCCATGTCTCTGCACCCCTCAGTCACCACACACTTCCATGTCTCTGCACCCCTCTCAATCACGACACACTTCCATGTCTCTGCACCCCCTCAGTCACGACACACTTCCATGTCTCTGCACCCCTCTCAGTCACGACACACTTCCATGTCTCTGCACCCCTCTCAATCACGACATACTTATATGACTCTGCATCACTCCCAGTCACGACAGACTACCATGTGTCTGCACACGTCTCAATCATGACACACATCTATGTCTGCACCCCTCTCTTACACAACACACGTCCATGTCTCACTGCGCGCTTCTCAGTCACGACACAAGTTACCAAACACTCTTACGCGGCTCCTTCTCCTCCTCGAAGTCCGTCAGATCTCCTCTCTAATTGTGAGAATCCCACCCAGGCTCTCCCTGGCGACAGGGGCAGCGCCCCACTAACAGATATCAGGGCCCCTCCCTTCCCTTCCTGGAAGATATATCCCGCGGTGCAGCCAAAGTAGTTCCGGGAAACAGAAGTAGGGCCTGCCCAGACACACCCTACACTAGCCCCCCCCCCCTCCCCCCGTAAGCAACATGCCTCGCTGCAACACTGCGAGCCAAGGCCCAGGCGACTGCAAAGCACCGGAAGCCACAACACCACAAACCAGGGAGTCCCGAGTACCGGTCTCTAGACTCTGGGACAAGCTTGGAAGGCTGGGTCAAGGGGCAGCAGCACAGGTCAAGGGGCAAGCCTTCCTCCAGTAGTTATCTTCAAAGTCTCAGTAGCAATGGTGTTCAAACGTTCAACCTTCTCTGCTCTATCTAGGCTTCTCTGCGCTATCTAGGCTTATCTGCGCTATCTAGGCTTCTCTGCTCTATCTAGGCTTCTCCGCGCTATCTAGGCTTCTCTGCTCTATCTAGGCTCCTCTGCTCTATATAGGCTTCTCTGCTCTATCTAGGCTTCTCTGCTCTATCCAGGCTTCTCTGCTCTATCCAGGCTTCTCTGCTCTATCCAGGCTTCTCTGCTCTATCCAGGCTTCTCTGCTCTATCTAGGCTTCTCTGCTCTATCTAGGCTTCTCTGCTCTGTCTAGGCTTATCTGCTCTATCTAGGCTTCTCTGCTCTATCCAGGCTTCTCTGCTCTATCTAGGCTTCTCTGCTCTATCTAGGCTGATCTAGACACTGATTCTGCCTCTTCACGGCCCCTCCCTCCTCCCAGTCCATGCTGAGTCATGCCCGCATATTGTGTCCTGCACTTTATTCTCTGCTCGTCATAAATCCCACTATTGTTTCTCAAAGGCATGTCTTTCCAACAAGAGCACATAAAAGAAAGTATTTTTGTAATGGCATTGTTGACTTTTATTTCAGAGGCGAGTCTAACAATGCCACAAGGCCTGTGTGCAGAGTCAGCAGGTCTCGTGGTCAAGGCACCGGGTGGGTCTGGTTTCGTCCAGGGTGGGGCGGGCGAATGATGCATTCAGTCACCTGTGCGTTCCATGACTCCTGTACACTTCTGCTTCTTTTGTTGGGGTGGAGATACGTTTTCAAATGCCAGGGTGTGTGGGCAAACACAAAAGACCACATCCCACGGCACACAAACCACTTCCTGAGTTGGCAGTGTTTGTCGAGCAGCGATAGTGTCGCGAGCGGTGATAGGCCGAGCTCTACCCACCTTTACAGAGAAAGGGACGACTCTCGACCACATACCAGCGTTGAGTGGATATCTAGGACTTCCCGAAAGCTAGTCCCTCATTTTGAGTTTCCAGCTCGCCGGCGCAGGTCCAAGCAACACAACAGGTAAGAGGCGAAGGGCTATTTTATGGGCACAAGAACCTGCATATCTGTGAAGTGTGGGGGTGTTCGATGGAAGACGCCCATGTCTCAGCGGGGTCAAGTGATGCTGAGGCCATATCATGGAAGGGGGCTTGATGCCTTCTAGTCTCTAGGAACAGAGCAACAAGGGTTCTGCAAAGACGTGGGCATTCTCGGGGTACCCTCAACCACTCCTGTAACCTTTCCTGGCCATGATGCCTCCCCTAGAACTAAGTCAATGCTTTCTTCGCTTTCAGTATTCTTAACCTTTCTCCCCATCGCCACTCTGACGTCGAAGCTGACCCTTCCTACCTGTCACCTTGTGTAGTGTGAAGATCCCACAGGGCAGGTCAAGCTGATGCATCATTTTCTACTGCCCCTACAGCTCCAGTTGGGGGATTGCATCTCTGGCAGACCAATAGGCCCTCACTACCAAGGTTTGTACCATCCTCTGAGGTCAGACCCAAATATACGTAATTTATCGTTTATTGCAACTGAAGACAATACAGGGGTCTGGGGGGTGGGTGACCCTTGACTTGAACCCAGTAGAGTTGCTTCCACTCAGGGAGGCCTGTGGGATAGATGAATCTTGACTAGGACACCGTAAACTTGCTTCCACTTGTGGGGTCAGTAGTACAGGTGACCCTTGACTTGCACTCAGTAGAGTTGCTTCCACTCATGGGAGTCTGTAGGACAGGTGACCCATGACTTGGACCCAGTAGAGTTGCTTCCACTCACAATGGGGGTCTGTAAGGAGAGGCATCCCTTGACTTGGACCCAGTAGAGATGCTTCCCCTCATGGGGGTCTGTAGGACAGGTGACCCTTGACTTGGACCCAGTAGACATGCTTCTACTCATAGGGGTCTGTAGGACAGGCGACTCTTGACTTTGACCCATTAGAGATGCTTCCACTCACGGGGGTCTATAGGAGAGGTAATCTATGACTTGGACACAGTAGAGCGGCTTTCACTCATGGGGGTCTGTAGGAGAGGCAAACCATGACCTGGACCCAGTAGTGGAGCTTCCACTCACGGGGGTCTGTAGGACAGGTGACCCATGAATTGGACCCAGTAGAGTTGCTTCCACTCATGGGGGTCTATAGGAGAGGTAATCTATGACTTGGACACAGTAGAGCGGCTTTCACTCATGGGGGTCTGTAGGAAAGGTGAACCATGACTTGCACCCAGTAGAGTTGCTTCCACTCACGATGGGGGTCTGTAAGGAGAGGCATCCCTTGACTTGGACCCAGTAGACATGCCTCCACTCATGGGGGTCTGTAGGACAGGCGACTCTTGACTTTGACCCATTAGAGTTGCTTCCACTCATGGAGCTGAGGGCTGGCATGTAAAACAGCCATTCTGTGGGCAGCACAGTACATGCCCTTTCCATCTAACCTAGTCAAGCCCCTACAAAGCCCCTTCCTCCTGCCCCAGGAGTCCCAGAGGGTCAGAGTTGTCCTGTTTCCTTCACACCTCTCCATGGAGCAGTTGGGAGAGTGCATGTCCGACTGGGAGTGGCCTCCTCTCACCTCTCCTTCTGCTTTTAACCACTTTGATTTTCCAGTCGATGCATGGAAAGGCAGTGGCGGCTGGCACAGATCTGGGTGGCAGGGCGGGGAAGGGGGTAAATAAAAAATTACATTTCACTTACCTACTCGCTGCATCTTCCTTGTGGCATCTCTCCTCCACGTACCTCCGGCTGGAACAGGAAGCACCAAGGCTTCCCTGATCCAACCACAACGCTATTACTTTATATTTGAAAATATTGCTTCACATAAAAAAAACACATAGAAATTCACTAAAAAAACAAAAGGTTGCGATTACTTTCTGTCATTTGGATTGACTGGGAGGGTACGGTCATCCTTCCTGTGCTGCGCCAGCTGATACCGAGCGCCCCCTGGCAACCCTTTATAGACTAAATTCCTACATTGCATCATAGGTGTGTAGAGGTATTGAACATGTTATAAATCTTTGATTTGAAGAGAAATTCTGTGTGCAGGTGACAGTTGATTACTTGTGTTCAGCATGTTCTGAACACAAGTTTTTTTGGCTCTGCACAAAAAGTTTACTACAGGGCAAAGATTCTACGTACTACATACCAAGTATTGTAAGCAGCCTTGGGGTATTAGACAGACTCGTCCCAGCATGACAATCTGTACATGACATAGAAGACTGTGTGCACCAGGTACTAATCTATGTAAATGTGCCTGTTTTGTACCAGAAAATGGGTTATTTATAACGTTTTTACCACAGTATGAAGCTGCAGGTAGTGTGACCATTAGCACCTTCAGACCTTGGTTCTTTTTGGAGAATAGTGTCTCTTTGGATAAGTTTTGCACAGAATGTACACTGTATTTAGGAAATGCATTTTAATACTGTAGATTATTTCTCATGAGTGTTTCACTGTCTGCAAACAGTGTGGTTCAGGGCAAACTCCATCCATAGAGTGAATACTGTTTAGAGTACTCACTTCTCCACTCATATCTTATCCGCTACATTTCTCAATGTAGGTTCAGTGACTTCCAGGTGTTTGATACAGATAACAGCTTTCCGTAGTAGGACATTAGTTGTGTAACATGGCTTCAGTATCTGGAGGAACTTGGTTTTCCCGATCCATTGTATACAGATGGAACACCGTGTGCAGGATGGATGACCCTTTAATCTGTGGTTCACAGTCAACATGAACTCGGCTACCCACGACGTGTAGAGGGTCAATGTTCTACATAACACAAGCTTACTTCACCTATGGGGGTTGTATGTATGACAGCAGTAAAGACGCTTCATAATATATGAGTCCAGAGATTGAGGAGGGACTGTCCATCATGAATCTGGGCGCCGTCTTCTAATAGGCGTAATCAAAGGGAGTGAGCAGGAAGAGTAACCGCGAGTACACCCTGCTTCCCAACTGCTGAACTATATCAAAAGAGAGGGCTCTCCCTGCAGCCTTTATTATTGTCTCTCACTGCCTACCGTACGGAAAATCCATTAGGTTTACCAGTGGCATGCTCCCTCATCGAGTCCTCTCCCAGATCCCATCATGTATCTGTGTGGGCTAAACCCTTAGTGCGTTTATGTGGAGGGGACTATATTTAAAATCGGCTAAAGGTATTCTAAACAATATTCCAATTTATTCGAGGAATACTTTGGCAAGGTTAAAAGAAGAAGGGTGAAGTCATTGAGCATGCAATGTACTCAGTCTACATGTTTCAGCCATGCAACTTGCGTTTATGGTCAGGTGGCTTTCTTCAGGACCGCACTACTTGAAAGATCCTTAAAGTTATCCTATTTTAGAATAGTAATAACTTACAGTACTGTTATTTTTATCTAATTTTGCCTCATTCATCCACGTTCACTACAGCATGCCATTCATACGCACAATACTGAGAACTTTCCTCAGTCATGTATCAGTTAATGTTCTGAAGGCCCCAGGGAGCATTAGAAGTAGGTGGACCTTGTAGTCACACCTTCGTCAGAGGTTCATGACTGCAGAAAATGTGGCTCCTCTGCCCTACGTCTTGAAAGTCTGTAACTTTAGTGGCAAAAACCTTGATCGATATCGATTTTTTTTTAAAAATATGTTAGTGATTTAGTTCCTATGTGTATGTCTCATGTCTTACTTTATCTTGCATTCCAAACAATGTTAGTTGTTTCCAGAATGTTGTGTTTCTGTATTTTTTTGCGTAGCCTGTCTCTTTTGTTTGCAGCACACCTTGCACAGTCTCCTGTAGGTGTTTATAACGAGCCACAATTGAGAGCTTGGGACCTGAGTGTAGGAGAGTAGGGTCTGCAATCCTATGATCACCCAGATTTTTTGCTTTTGCTTCATTGGTTTACGACTTTCTCCGGCTGTGGGCCTGCCAATCAGACCCACAGCCTAGCTGTTCTCTCTCGAAATTAACACACCTGTACGTTAGGTGCATCCACTAATTGGAACTGGGCCGCCTTGTCAGTCCCTGTCTCAGCATACCACAGGTATCCAGGGCATCGGTGTACCCAGGGCCTGCCAGGGGCTGAAGCATGTATTATGCCACCCCTGGAATGGCCGCCCAAATCTGACACAACTGGCTGCACGACAGCTGGGGCCACGTGGTGTAATCACCCGTTGCTGTAGGTGTAGTATTCCTACACCTAAACCCTAAAATGGACACATGGATTCCTATCAGTCACTCCTATAGCAGGCCTTGTCAATCCTGAAGGCAGAGTGCAGGGGATCATGTGGGACGGTGCTCTGGCGCGAGCTGAGCCCGTCGACGGCTTGCGGAACCAAGTCCTAATAGCCGTTCCATGGTGACGCGGGCCAACTACTTTTAATGCAATTGCTAACTTTGGCCTCACCTCACCTATACATGTCGAGTAAGGTGTCATACGAATGGGAATACGAACCCCTCGCCAGTCCTGGTGACGGGGTTAGCATTCCCCCCTTTTAGAGGGACACGACATGGAAGTAACCTTGAACCCCGGTTAAAGTTGACTCAAGCCTCAGCATCACAAAATGGATGCTGCCACCAGACACAAGTCTGACCTCCTGCTGCTGGGGGACCTTCCAGCAAGGGGAGCTTGGACAAAGGGTTTCCTGTCGAGGGCGGTGTTAGCACCGTCCCAGACAGGGTTTGTGTATCCCAGGTAGGCAGGGCTGAACGGAAGGTGATTGCAAGTGGCACCCCGGTGCTCACTGTGCATAGCCCGGCTCAAACCAGTTTCGGGGGCACACCAGCCCCTGAGCTGGCGCGAAGCCGGACAAAGGTTAGGGGTGTAACCACCCCCCTCCTGATTCCACCCATAGGTAGAACCTAGTCACGGGCCAGCCCCTTTTCTTAGAATAAAGGTAGGAGCGAGTCCCCTTCCCAAATTGGATAATCAGATAATCGGATAACTCCGAATCACGAACTACTTTCCACGAAAGGAACTCTTGACTATTTCTGAAGACTCTCTCTTGTGGCTAAGGAGTAGCCACCCTGCACCAGCAGGCACCACCTAAGCGCTTGCGGTTTGCTGTAAGTCTCTCCTACGGATCAAGACTGCCCAGCTCGACGAGACCCGAGTACCCTGCCATCTCTGACCTTTTACCTACCTCATCAGCCCAGCTGAGAGACGTAGGTGTGACGAGACCTGCGGGACCGGCTATCTTCAGAACCTGCACGACGCTTATCTAGCACGCCCACCGAGGGACCCTCGAGTGAGTGCACCTAGGGTTTGAGAAGCCCTAAACCCTGAGCAGCTCCAGCATCGAAGTCTGCCTCCCCAGCATCCCCGAGATCTGCGTGGGGGCCCTTCCGCTCCTTGTTGTTCACCGCGTTGTTCGACCACTTGCCGACCGGCTTGTGGCCCTCTTCACGACGCACCACGATTGTTTCATCACTAGTCTGGTTGCTCCAGACTGGCTCTTGCTCCCCTTCAACAGAGGAGTACCACGGACCCTCCTGGTCCACTCCCGACGCCATCTTGACTCCCCCGCTTGGGTTGCCACTGCCAAGATCCGCTGCCCCTGCCTGGGCCCAGCATCATCGACAGCAGACACCTTCGTGGGACAGCTCGCCCTCCATCCTGGTCGCCGCCGCGCCTCCTGGCCCGAGGAACAGCCGAGTCCGACGTCACCCACTCACCTGGTCGAGGTGACTTCAGCCGGTACCCTCCTGGTACCCACACGATCGCTGGCTAGCGGTTGAGAACTGAGTCCCCTCTGCTTTCAGGTTTCCTTCATCACCGATCCAGGCGTGGATCGCTCTGAACATCGTCACTGGTCGCCTGCCAGCAACTGCTTCTTTCAGGCTCCTGAGACTACACGAGGACTCCCGACATCTTGCCGAACTTCACGCAGCCGCAGCCTCCGGGCTAGGTAACTCGAGCATCTTGGTGCTCCATCGCAGGTTCGCTCTACAAGTGTCCAGTTCCTTCTTCGTTTAGTCCCACTGATCGGATCACTCCGGAATCAGTACCTCCAGACTCTAACCATTCGCATTTCACTGTTAGTGTAGATGGTTTCTCGTGCCCCTCGGGCATTTGTGTAAATTGTGCAACTGAAGTATTTTCCTAAGAGTTTTGTAGTGTGCTTAGCTCCCTGACTCATAAAGGGCCAGGGTAGTCTTGTTATAAATAAATATCCTTTTATTTTCATAACAACTTGTGTGGTGTCCTTTCACTTGGTGTTCAAGGGGTATATGTGATGGTAAACAGCTGGCTTAACACGCCCTCTAGAGTTTAGCCTAAAGACTGCTCGTATCCACGCTACTAGGATAGCTGGTCTAAAAGGTTGACTTACAACCAATCATCAATAAGGGTCGTTTGGAATGATACACAGTGATCACTAGAATAGTGAGCACTACATATCAGGCCAACTTCTCACATTGGTGAGCAGCGGTTGGGATTTGAGCTTGCTGTTGTTTTACCACACACGTATCCTAAGAATATCGCAGTGAAAGATCACATAAGTACCCAGGTACATATAACTTAACTTAAAATACTCCGAGTTCTACTGAACCGGCTGTTGTAGTGTAACAGGGCTTAGCACACCCTGACTACAACTCTTAGCAAGGGATCAGTAGGTAAACCCATAGTGTAGGTAGGTGCAACACTTACACCTCACTAGAAAAGCATGTCGATCCACGGAGAGTCTTCGCAGACTCCCTTAGTGGTCAGTGACCCTCCACAGGTCGTGTCACGATATGCAACTCTTAGCTTCAAGGAGATGCGACAACTGTGTGCCTCCAGGAAGCTAAACCAGGGTTCTAACCCTACCATCGCAATTCTGATAGGTCTCTTAGAGGCGTACGATGCTAGGAGGTCCTCTAACACAGGTCCCCCCAGTGCAGATGGGAACATGCCGCCCTTAGAGGGAACCCTCGGTGACCCAGACCTCGACCTCCGCACAGAGGACGAGGACGAGTTGTCGGGAGACGAGGCAGACAAAGGTCCAGTGGTAGTCGGCAGGCTTACAAGGACCAACTTAAGCAGGCATGAGAATGGAGCTGGGGGAGCCCCGGGCCCACGCTCAAGCAGGCTTAACCTTGGGAACGGACGAGCTAGGTCTCTCTCCAGAGGCTCTGGCAGATCGGTTCATACACATGTCTCTCAGGCATCTTCTCAGAGAGGAATGACTTCCCCTCAGAGGAGGGAGCATGAAGCGAAGATGCGGGAGGTCAATCTGAGGATCGAGCGGGAAGAACTTGCCCTCGCCAAAGAAAGACTTGCCTTGGCCCGAGAGCAGAAATTAAGTGGGTTAGATCCCACTGGTGGCAGCATTCTCAATAGAGAGAAAGACAGGGGTATAGACACTAGACACCTGAGTAAAATAGTGCCCCCCTTTAAACAAGGGGACGACATCCACAAGTGGATAACTGCCTTGGAGAGGGCCTGCACTGTCCAGTGCGTCCCCCCAAGTCAGTGGGCAGCTATACTGTGGCTTTCCTTTGAAGGTAAAGGAAGGGACAAGCTCCTCACTACAAGAGCTGAGGATGCTAACAACTACCAAGTCCTGAAGAACACACTGATTGATGGGTTCGGCTTAACCACGGAACAGTACCGGGTGCTGTTCCGGGACACCCAGAAAATTCAGTCTCAGGATTGGGCTGACTTTGTCGATTGTGCCACTAAGGCTTTGGAAGGCTGGTTGCTGGGTAGCAAGGTTACTGATTACACAGGATTGTACAATCTTATCATGCGAGAACAGATTTTAAATAACTGTCAGAACCAATTGTTGCATCAGCACCTTGTCGACTCGGATCTGACCTCTCCCCAAGAATTGGGAAAGAAGGCGGACAGATGGGTCAGAACAAGGGTCAAGCAGAACCAGAATCAGAACCAGGGTGGTCAGAAGAAAGCAGACCAAAAGGGTAACAAGAACGAACAAAATGACCAGAAGTCTTCGACAGGTCCCCAACAAACCAAAGAGGGTGGGGGTCAGGCTTCACACAAGAAGAAGACTCAAGAAGGCCAGTCAAAAAGGTGGTGCCAATACTGTAAAAGTAAGACTCACTGGTTTAGTGAGTGCACCAAGAAAGGAGGGCAAACTCCTACCACTGCAGCCCCTAAGGCACCTGCGCCCCCTAGTACAGTCAGCAGTGGTAGTGCGCCTCCCAAGGCATTAGTTGGGTTAACCTTGGGAACCGAGGGGAGTGACGACTTAGTCGGCACGCTCACTCAGGCCGTCCTTGTCTGTACAGGGGATATGGATATGTCCCCTGATGCCAGTCCCAATACTTTGGGCAAATACAGGCAGACACCTTTGATAAATGGAAGAGTGGCTCAGGCCTACAGGGACACGTGTGCCAGTGTCACCATGGTGACGCCTAACTTCGTGGACCCTGGACAGATCATGCTAGGTACCAGTTACCTAGTGACCAATGCCAGCAACGTCACTACCAATCACAGTATGGCAGTTGTTGATTTCTCCTGGGGAGGGGTAAGTGGCCCGAAAAAGGTTGTGGTTAGTTCAGACCTCCCCGTAGAATGTCTGTTGGGCAATGATTTGGAAACGTCACAATGGTCAGAAGTGGAGCAGAGGACTCACATGGAAATGTTAGGTTTGCCAGCACATGTCCCTGCTGTGACCAGGTCACAGGCCAAAAGATGCCCCACTGAACAGGTGCTGGATCCTGGAAGAACGGACCAGACACCTTCCAAGAAAAGGAGCAGTAAGGGTAAGGCTTCGCCTTCCCCCTTGCCCCAGGTCGTGGATCAAGTCTCCGAGGAGGCTGACCTTAAAGAACTGAGGGAAACTGAGCCGCAAGAGCTTGAACCTGGTCAGGTTGAGTTTCTGGGCTCAGGGGGACCCTCCAGGGAAGACCTGGGGAAGGCACAGTTAGACTGCCCCTCACTTGAACCCCTCAGACAGCAGGCCGCTGCTGAGGCTGCAGGGAACGCCACAGGTACCCACAAAGTGTACTGGGACGATGGACTCCTGTACTCCGAGGCAAGAGACCCCAAACCTGGTGCGACCAGGAGGCTGGTCATCCCCTTGTCTCTGAGAGGTTTCCTTCTCACCTTGGCCCACGAGATTCCCCTTGCAGGTCACTTAGGCCAGAATAAGACTTGGGACAGAATTGTTCCACACTTTCACTGGCCCCACATGTCCGAAGATACGAAGGAGTTTTGCCGCTCCTGTGTCACTTGCCAAGCCAGTGGTAAGTCAGGTGGCACGACAAAGGCCCCCCTCATACCACTACCAGTGGTGGGGGTACCCTTTGAACGAGTGGGGATCGACATTGTCAGACCAATGGAACCCCAGACAGCAACAGGGCACAAGTTTATACTGGTGGTGGTGGACCACGCCACCAGGTATCCTGAAGCTATTCCCCTTAGGACCACTACAGCACCTGTGGTGGCACGGGCCCTACTTGGAGTGTTCTCCAGAGTGGGCTTCCCTAAGGAGGTCGTCTCAGACAGAGGTGCAAACTTCATGTCGGGATATCTAACTGCTATGTGGAAGGAATGTGGTGTCAACTACAAGTTCACCACACCCTATCACCCACAATGCAATGGGCTTGTTGAGAGATTCAACAGGACCCTAAAAGGGATGATTCACGGACTACCTGAAAAGCTTCGGCGGAGATGGGATGTCCTGATACCCTGCCTCTTGTTCGCCTACAGAGAGGTCCCGCAGAAGGGGGTTGGCTACAGCCCTTTTGAGCTTCTGTTCGGACATCCTGTAAGGGGACCCCTTTGTTTGGTAAAGGAAGGATGGGAGAGACCTCTCAGAAAGCCGGCATCAAACATTGTGGACTATGTGCTCGGTCTCCGCTCGCGGATGGCGGAGTACATGGAAAAGGCGTCTAAAAACCTGGAGGCGAGCCAAGAATTACAGAAAGCTTAGCACGACCAAAAGGCTGTCCTGACTGTGTACCAGCCTGGACAGAAGGTGTGGGTGCTGGAGCCAGTGGCCCCAGCAGCACTCAAAGACAAATGGTCTGGGCCCCACACGATCATTGAGCAAAAGGGAGAGGTCACCTACTTGGTAGACCTGGGAACTCCCCGGAGCCCCCACAGGGTGCTCCATGTAAACAGGCTCAAGGCATATGTCGACAGGGAGGGCATGGGCTTGCTCATGGCCACAGATGAGGGACAGGAGGAGGAGAGTGACCCTCTCCCAGACCTGCTCTCTCAGAACCCTGACGATGGATCAGTAGATGGTGTTGTCTTTTGTGGCAGCCTCTCTGGACATCAACAAGAGGATTGTAAACAGGTTCTTCAATCCTTTCGACATATGTTCTCTCTGACACCCAGTCAGACCAAGTGGTGTACCCACGAGGTCGACACTGGGGACAGTCTGCCCGTAAAGAGTAAAATCTATCGGCAACCTGATCATGTCAGAGACTGCATCAAGACAGAGGTGCAGAAAATGTTGGAGCTGGGAGTCATTGAACCCTCGGACAGCCCCTGGGCTAGTCCCGTAGTGCTCGTGCCGAAACCTCACACCCAGGGCGGTAAGAAAGAGATGAGGTTTTGCGTGGACTACAGAGGTCTCAATGCGGTCACTAAGACCGACGCCCACCCGATACCAAGAGCAGACGAACTTATCGACCGGTTGGCCTCGGCCAACTACTTAAGTACGTTTGACCTGACAGCTGGGTATTGGCAAATCAGGTTAGCTGAGGAGGCCAAGCCCAAAACAGCATTTTCTACCCCGGGTGGGCATTATCAGTTCGTGGTAATGCCCTTTGGTTTGAAAAATGCACCTGCCACCTTCCAAAGGCTGGTGAATCAAGTTCTCACTGGGTTGGACGACTTCTGTGCGGCGTATCTGGACGATATCGCTGTCTTTAGCTCCACCTGGGAGGATCACCTGGTCCACCTGAGGAAAGTGTTAGAGGCCCTGCAGAAGGCAGGCCTCACTATCAAGGCCACCAAGTGCCAGATAGGGCAGACACAGGTTGTATACCTGGGCCACCTTGTAGGTGGAGGCCAGGTTCAACCATTGGAGAGCAAAATACAGGCCATCCAGGACTGGGCTCCTCCAACCACCCAGACTCAGGTTCGAGCTTTCTTGGGCCTGACTGGTTATTACCGGAAATTTGTCAGAAACTATGGATCCATTGTGACCCCGCTAAACGACCTGACAAGTAAAAAGATGCCAAAAAAAGTTCAGTGGACAGCAAGCTGTCAGAAGGCATTCGATGACCTAAAGCAGGCCATGTGCACAGCACCTATCCTAAAGAGTCCAGACTACTCCAAACCATTCATTGTCCAAACAGACGCTTCGGAGCTGGGTGTGGGAGCTGTTCTATCGCAACTGAATTTTGATGGTCATGACCAGCCCATAGCTTTTATTAGCAGGAGGCTGACCCCCAGAGAGAAGAATTGGTCAGCTATTGAGAGGGAGGCCTTTGCTGTGGTTTGGGCCCTGAAGAAGTTGAGGCCATACTTGTTTGGCACTCACTTCAAGATTCAGACCGACCATAAGCCCCTCTTGTGGCTAAATCAAATGAAGGGTGAAAACCCCAAACTACTTAGGTGGTCCATTTCCCTACAGGGGATGGACTTCACAGTGGAGCATAGACCTGGCACTGATCATGGCAATGCAGATGGGCTCTCCAGGTATTTCCACTTAGAGCAAGAAGACTCACCTGGTCAAGGTTAGCTTATTGTCCCGAAGTTTGGGGGGGGGGTCATGTAGGAGAGTAGGGTCTGCAATCCTATGATCACCCAGATTTTTTGCTTTTGCTTCATTGGTTTACGACTTTCTCCGGCTGTGGGCCTGCCAATCAGACCCACAGCCTAGCTGTTCTCTCTCGAAATTAACACACCTGTACGTTAGGTGCATCCACTAATTGGAACTGGGCCGCCTTGTCAGTCCCTGTCTCAGCATACCACAGGTATCCAGGGCATCGGTGTACCCAGGGCCTGCCAGGGGCTGAAGCATGTATTATGCCACCCCTGGAATGGCCGCCCAAATCTGACACAACTGGCTGCACGACAGCTGGGGCCACGTGGTGTAATCACCCGTTGCTGTAGGTGTAGTATTCCTACACCTAAACCCTAAAATGGACACATGGATTCCTATCAGTCACTCCTATAGCAGGCCTTGTCAATCCTGAAGGCAGAGTGCAGGGGATCATGTGGGACGGTGCTCTGGCGCGAGCTGAGCCCGTCGACGGCTTGCGGAACCAAGTCCTAATAGCCGTTCCATGGTGACGCGGGCCAACTACTTTTAATGCAATTGCTAACTTTGGCCTCACCTCACCTATACATGTCGAGTAAGGTGTCATACGAATGGGAATACGAACCCCTCGCCAGTCCTGGTGACGGGGTTAGCATTCCCCCCTTTTAGAGGGACACGACATGGAAGTAACCTTGAACCCCGGTTAAAGTTGACTCAAGCCTCAGCATCACAAAATGGATGCTGCCACCAGACACAAGTCTGACCTCCTGCTGCTGGGGGACCTTCCAGCAAGGGGAGCTTGGACAAAGGGTTTCCTGTCGAGGGCGGTGTTAGCACCGTCCCAGACAGGGTTTGTGTATCCCAGGTAGGCAGGGCTGAACGGAAGGTGATTGCAAGTGGCACCCCGGTGCTCACTGTGCATAGCCCGGCTCAAACCAGTTTCGGGGGCACACCAGCCCCTGAGCTGGCGCGAAGCCGGACAAAGGTTAGGGGTGTAACCACCCCCCTCCTGGCTCCACCCATAGGTAGAACCTAGTCACGGGCCAGCCCCTTTTCTTAGAATAAAGGTAGGAGCGAGTCCCCTTCCCAAATTGGATAATCAGATAATCGGATAACTCCGAATCACGAACTACTTTCCACGAAAGGAACTCTTGACTATTTCTGAAGACTCTCCCTTGTGGCTAAGGAGTAGCCACCCTGCACCAGCAGGCACCACCTAAGCGCTTGCGGTTTGCTGTAAGTCTCTCCTACGGATCAAGACTGCCCAGCTCGACGAGACCCGAGTACCCTGCCATCTCTGACCTTTTACCTACCTCATCAGCCCAGCTGAGAGACGTAGGTGTGACGAGACCTGCGGGACCGGCTATCTTCAGAACCTGCACAACGCTTATCTAGCACGCCCACCGAGGGACCCTCGAGTGAGTGCACCTAGGGTTTGAGAAGCCCTAAACCCTGAGCAGCTCCAGCATCGAAGTCTGCCTCCCCAGCATCCCCGAGATCTGCGTGGGGGCCCTTCCGCTCCTTGTTGTTCACCGCGTTGTTCGACCACTTGCCGACCGGCTTGTGGCCCTCTTCACGACGCACCACGATTGTTTCATCACTAGTCTGGTTGCTCCAGACTGGCTCTTGCTCCCCTTCAACAGAGGAGTACCACGGACCCTCCTGGTCCACTCCCGACGCCATCTTGACTCCCCCGCTTGGGTTGCCACTGCCAAGATCCGCTGCCCCTGCCTGGGCCCAGCATCATCGACAGCAGACACCTTCGTGGGACAGCTCGCCCTCCATCCTGGTCGCCGCCGCGCCTCCTGGTCCGAGGAACAGCCGAGTCCGACGTCACCCACTCACCTGGTCGAGGTGACTTCAGCCGGTACCCTCCTGGTACCCACACGATCGCTGGCTAGCGGTTGAGAACTGAGTCCCCTCTGCTTTCAGGTTTCCTTCATCACCGATCCAGGCGTGGATCGCTCTGAACATCGTCACTGGTCGCCTGCCAGCAACTGCTTCTTTCAGGCTCCTGAGACTACACGAGGACTCCCGACATCTTGCCGAACTTCACGCAGCCGCAGCCTCCGGGCTAGGTAACTCGAGCATCTCGGTGCTCCATCGCAGGTTCGCTCTACAAGTGTCCAGTTCCTTCTTCGTTTAGTCCCACTGATCGGATCACTCCGGAATCAGTACCTCCAGACTCTAACCATTCGCATTTCACTGTTAGTGTAGATGGTTTCTCGTGCCCCTCGGGCATTTGTGTAAATTGTGCAACTGAAGTATTTTCCTAAGAGTTTTGTAGTGTGCTTAGCTCCCTGACTCATAAAGGGCCAGGGTAGTCTTGTTATAAATAAATATCCTTTTATTTTCATAACAACTTGTGTGGTGTCCTTTCACTTGGTGTTCAAGGGGTATATGTGATGGTAAACAGCTGGCTTAACACGCCCTCTAGAGTTTAGCCTAAAGACTGCTCGTATCCACGCTACTAGGATAGCTGGTCTAAAAGGTTGACTTACAACCAATCATCAATAAGGGTCGTTTGGAATGATACACAGTGATCACTAGAATAGTGAGCACTACATATCAGGCCAATTTCTCACACTGAGGCTGGAGGCAGTGTGAGTTTCCCCCACTGCCTGTCACTGGGTCAAACTAATGTTCAGAATACATGGCCATCCAATCCTTGGCCTCTCTGAAGCATGCACAGAGAAATGGTCACGTATTCCAGTTGCAATTGTGATTCTTGTTGGACCCGGCCTCGTGGCGTGGTCCTTAACCCCCTGGATTGTGCCCGTTCCCCGCCCCGGCCGTCACGGGCCACCCGTCTGAACTGCACCAAGGCCCTTCACCCGGAGCTGCACGTGGTCGCATACTCCTCGTGGCTCCGCCATCTTGTTGGCATCCACGTCACACCGTGCACCAGCCGGCGCAACCCCGCTCAACCCGGCCTCGACCCCAGCGAAGCCCCGACATCGAGGCACCACGAACTAGCCAGGGGGTGCCGCAGGAACCATTCATCGCCCCCGGCGGAGGACAGTATCGATGGGACCCCCAACTGTCCTCCCCTCTCGAGGTGTGGTCGCCCTGCAACTCCCATGGGCCTGGCGCCTCTCCTGCTGGGCGTCTGGCCACCTCCACCCGGCCACTCCGCCCCCTCGGGCGCATAGGTCCGGACATCAAAGGGCTCCAGACCTATATCTGGGGCGACCCCACCACAGCTCGGCAGTTGTATCCCGGAGTCGAGAGCCCTGCTGATTGAATCGCGGCTGACCCTACGGAGAAGAACTCTTGTCGGAACCATCACGAGCCCTGCTGACTGCGTCGCGGCTCCTTCTTGTGCACCCTTTCTGAACCACCTGGAACATCGGAGCCCTGCTGACGCTGTCGCGGCCCAACCTCGCTGAAACCTTCCTCGGAGCCCTGCTGACGACGTCGCGGCTCGAGCTGAGCAGAAACCATCTTGAGAGCCCTGCTGATTGAATCGCGGCTCTCCACGAACTGTACACCAGAGCCCTGCTGACGCCGTCGCGGCTCGACCCATCCGAGATCCGGAGGTCCTCCAGCTTGAGGATAAGAACTGGGCCCCAGGTACCCTCGTACCGCCCTCCTGCCAAAGACTGTCCCGCTACCCCTACCCTTCCAAAGAGACACTGAGACTTTAGGTGGATCCCTCGATCCCTTCGTGTAAATATTGACCTCGTAACCTTTTTATTGCTGATAAAGAATTGCTTGTCACCAGACAACCTCCTTGAGTCCTGTGTGGTGGTGTTACTGTGCTAGTACATGATGGGAGAAGGATCTCACAGGAGACTTCTCGGCAGCGCTCGGCTACTTCGTGCAGTGAGAGGGCCCCCCCCTTGGTGGTCTCACCGACTCCTCGGGGTCCGCCTTCCAACAATTCTGTTCAAATGTGTGTGAAGGAGGTGCACAGTTGTCAAAAGATTGACAAGGTGAAAGTAAAAAAAAAGGGAGCTTACAAGTGAGCAGGTGCATTCTCTGGTGGTGAAGTGAAGGAGGTGCAAGGAAGTACACGCAGGAGACAGTGAAAAGAGGGCGCTAAAGAGGAAAGAGATAAGGTGGAAGATACGCAGATCGATAAGATGTGGAGCGAAAAAAAGCCAGACATGTATAACATACAGTGAGCATAACTGGAGTGACTGAGCCACTCTGAAGGACAACACCTTGCCCAGGCCTCAGTAATGTTTAATTCACAGCTGACAACCATTGACAAAGCCAGTAGTCCTGGCTGGTTTAGGTGAATGCCAGTTGTTGTGTTATATATCTGGATGCGATAACAGAAAGCTCAAAAAGGAATCAAAATACTGTCTGGGAGGCACGCTATCAGAATCACAGAAATGTGTTTTTTGTTAAGTCACAACCTTAATTACATAGGCCACGCCCTTTTTGAGCCCTCTATTTATTCAGCCACCTTAAAGCCCTGTCCAACTCGGTCTGGTAACTGGCGGCCATCTTTGATTCCGAGCCGTGTGAATTCTGCAAGTAGACAAGTTGTTCTGTTCTGCTCTAAGCTTCGCTCAGTCAGGGCGTCCTCGAAGTAGGGTGACCAACCGTCCGTACATTTCACGGACTGTCCGTAATTGGGACCTCACGTCCGTTGTCCGTGAGGATCGCTTTTACGGACGCCTTTTGTCCGTAGTTTTTGGCCTTTCAGGGAACAGAGCTGTTCCCCTGCAAGAGGCCTCAGCTCCCTCCCTGATGAGGCCGCCTCCCCGCCCATTGTCATTCCGTGTGGGGCTGATTGCCACATACAGAATGACAATGGGTCAGTCTGGGCTGGCACAGCACGTGGTGGCCTCCTCCAGCCTCGGTCCAGGGCAGGGCATTCTGTCCCATGGAAGAGCAAACGCGCCCATGCTGCTGCTACCTGAGAATCCAGTTAGGCAAAGGAAGGCGGTGAAAGAAGTTCAAAGGAAAGGATTATAGTTCTCTCAGAGTTTCATTGGTTTAGAACTGATGCATTTTCAATATTATATTCAAGGAAGCCAAGGTTGCTGCTGTTTTTATTTTATGCAACTAACAACCATTGACAAAGCCAATACTTCTGGCTTGTTGTAGGTGTAACGTTACTTGTTCTAGGTGTAACCTTACTTATTTTATTATATATCTTGGTGCAATGACAGAAACAAAACAAATACCAGTCGAGCGGCACGTTATACTAAGCACAGATTTTTAGCTTAGGTTTTTTAAGTCACACCCTTAATTACAACAAACATCCCATTTGGAGAGACCCCCATAGTTTTTTCATCCCACTTAAAGCCCTGGAAACAACACCATGTCACAGTCGCCTCTCATCCGGGCACTGTGCATCATGCATGACTCATGCCTTCTACTTTTTCAGATTGCCTATGTGCAGGGGCATAGTGAACCCCCCACCCCACCTCTTGCTTTAGGAAGTACATCTAGGGTGAAGTTCTTGAGGGGTCTCTTCTGTCTGCATCTCTGTAGACAAAGGCTCAGCTCATAATTAATGTGAAAAGGTGAGTGAGTAAGTAAGTAAAGGGTTGGGTGGATGGATGGGTGAGTGAAATGATGGATGGGTGAGTGAAAGGGTGGCTGGATGAGTGAAAGGGTGGTTGGATAAGTGAAAGGGTGGATGATGGGTGAATGAATGGGTGGATGACGGGTGAGTGAAATGATGGATTGATTGATGAATTGATGAGATAAAGGGTGAATGGATGGACGGATGAGTTAAAGGGTGGATGTAAGGCTGGATGAGTGAGTGAAAGGGCGGGTAGATGGACAAAAGGATGGACAGATGGGTGAATGGATGAGAGAAAGGATGATGGATGAGTGAAAGGATGGATGAGTGATAAGTTCAATGAATGGATTCATGAGTGGATGAGTAGATGGATGGGTGGGTGGATGGAATGATGGATGACCTAAGTGAAAAGGGTATGGAGAGAGAAAGGGAGGATGGGTGGATGGATGACTGAATGGTTGTAAGTATGAGTGAATGAAAGAGTAAGTGAAAGGATGGCTGAATGGGTGACAGGGTAGATGGCTGGATGGATAAGTGCATGGATGGATGTGTGGAAGAGTGGATGGATGAGGGTACGGATGGATAAGATGAAAGGATGAATGCAGGGATGGATGAGTGAAAGGGTGGATGGAGGAATGGATGGATGGAATGATAGATGATGGATAGGTAAATGGCTGGATGGATGAGTGAATGGATGGATGAGTGTATGGATGGATAGGGTGAAAGGATGGATGGATCGGTAAAAGGGTGGATGGAGGGATGGATGAGTGAAATGATGGATGAGTGATAAGTTGAATGGATGGATTCATGAGTGGATGAGTAGATGGATGGGTGGGTGGATGGAATGATGGATGGCCTAAGTGAAAGGGGGATGGAGAGAGAAAGGGAGGATGGGTGGATGGATGACTGAATGGGTGGAAGGATGAGTGAATGAAAGAGTAAGTGAAAAAATGGCTGAAAGGGTGAAAGGGTAGATGGCTGGATGGATGAGTGCATGGATGGATGTGTGTAAGAGTGGATGGATGAGGGTACGGATGGATAAGATGAAAGGATGAATGCAGGGATGGATGAGTGAAAGGGTGGATGGAGGAATGGATGAGTGGAATGATGGATGGAAGGATAGATGATGGATAGGTAAATGGCTGGATGGATGAGTGAATGGATGGGTGGAAGAGTGGATGGATGAGTGTATGGATGGATAGGGTGAAAGGATGGATGGATGAGTGAAAGGGTGGATGGAGGGATAGATGAATGGAATGGTGGATGAATGAAAGGATAGATGATGGATAGGTTTGCAAATGGTTGAATACTGATATGGATGGTCACACAGATGGAAGGACAGAATGAACGGTGAAAGACCGAATGATGGATGAAAGAATGATTACACCTTGTAACCCCCATTATCTTAAGCAACAGTTTCTCTACATTGACTTTCACATTCATATGAGTCTGTCTCTATATAATATGTGTGTGATGTAACTCACTCCGACACCCTGCCGTACATACGTCGAATGAGTAGCACTATAATAGAAATTAAATACACATGAGGGAGGGTCTATGTGAAGATGAGGGGCGCCATTGGAGGGTGGTAGCAAGGCCGGACGGGCCTGATCGGGCATTGGGTGTTTCCCTGCGAGCTGGAAAGGTGGGGGTGGGGGCGGTTTTGTTTCCACAAAGAGACCTGTACACTTGCTTCAAGCTGCGCGCCTACTGAAAAACCATGAAGTGCACAATCGTCTCAGCCTAATACAAACTTTCACTTGTACTTAAGTGGTTGTCTATTTACTTACTTATATATTATTGCGCAACCCCCTCTGATGTGTCTGTAAAACATACCTTTTGTCCTGAATTTTGAACTCCTGTCCTGAATTTTTGTCCTGAATTTTGACCCTTTGTCCTGAATTTTTACACTCACTGTCCTGAATTTGCACCCATGCCAGTTGGTCACCCTACCTCGAAGTCGCTCCCTCAAGCATCGACCGCCATGAGTTTCATAGGGGGGCTTCCGGTTAAAAGATTTGACAAAACCCCCAAACTGCCTAAATGCAGGGGTTCTTCCATGTCCTGTGTAATTCCTACGGATCTCTGAGCTCACTGAAGTAACCGACTGGCTGCCTGAGCGCTACACAACAATTATTTTCATATTGTTCCCTACGAATGTAAAGCTCGGCATGTTTGCTCCCCCAACGCCTGGTGTTTCCATGGTTCCGCCATGAACTCGTCACCACTCCAAACAGTGTTATCTCTCCCAGAGGGGAGCAGGAGAGACCCACCCTCAGCTTTATGAAGGAGTCACACTGAGTGATCCCAAATCAACCACCTCAGCTCAGACCCACAGCATGGGAGGTGGCAGGTTTCACATCACTACAGCTTTCTTTCCTGTTGTAGGGCTCGGCTACTACACAACTGAGAACCATGCACACAGCTCTGTCAGTGTACCTCATACCTCCCTTGATGCTGCCCTGACAAAGTCCAGCTCTGCTACCCTTGGCTTGGCCTACAGCTCCCCTAATGTTCCAGTGCCCTGAGTCAGGCCCGCAGCTCTGCCAGTGTACATCAAGTCCGACCTACAGCTCCCCTGATGTTTCAGGGCCGAGAGCCCGGGCCACAGCTCTGTCAGTGTACCTCATACCTCCCTTGATGCTGCCCTGACACAAGCCCAGCTCTGCTACCCTTGGCTTGGCCTGCAGCTCCCCTAATGTTCCAGTGTCTTGAGTCAGGCCCGCAGCTCTGCCAGTGTACCTCAAGTCCGACCTACAGCTCCCCTGATGTTTCAGGGCCGAGAGCCCGGGCCACAGCTCTGTCAATGTACCTCATACCTCCCATGATGCTGCTCTGACACAAGCCCAGCTCTGCTACCCTTGGCTTGGCCTACAGCTCCCCAGATGTTTCCTCACCCACGCTCACAAAGCCCTACACAACCAAGGCCCAAGATACCTCAAAAGCCGCCTCAACTTCTACACTCCCACCCGCCAGCTTCGATCGACCAGCCACGCCCACGCCGCCGTCCCCCGCATCCGAAGAGCCACAACAGGAGGAAGGTCCTTCTCCTACCTGTCCGCCAGGACTTGGAACTCCCTCCCGACCCACCTCCGCCTGACCCAAGACCACCTCGCCTTCAGGAAGCAGCTCAAGACCTGGCTGTTCGAGCAGTAGCGGACCCCCCCTCCCCAGCGCCTTGAGACCCTCCGGGTGAGTAGTGCGCTATATAAATGCTTTGATTGATTGCTTTGATTGATTGAGGACCACGAGTCAGGCCCAAACCTCTGTCACTGTACCCCAAGTCCGAACTACAGCTCCCCTGATGTTCCAGTGCCGAGAGGCAGGCCCACAGCTCTGCCAGTGTACCTCAAGTCCGACCTACAGCTCCCCTGATGTTTCAGGGCCAAGAGCCCGGGCCACAGCTCTGTCAATGTACCTCATACCTCCCATGATGCTGCCCTGACACAGGCCCAGCTCTGCCACCAGTGGCCTATAGTTCCCCTGATGTTCTAGTGCCAAGAATCAAGCCCACAGCTCTGCCAGTGTACCTCACACCCACATGCTGTCCCAGTGCTATTCCCGAGCCAAGAGCCGGGCCCACAGCACTGCCAGTGTACCTCAACCTCCCATGATGCTATCCTGACACAAGCCCAGCTCTGCCACCTGTGGCCTACAGCTCCCCTGATGTTCCAGTGCCAAGAACCAGGCCCACAGCCCTGCCAGTGCACCTCAAGTCCGACCTACTGCTCCCCTGATGTTCCAGTGCCAAGAGCCCGGGCCACAGCTCTGTCAATGTACCTCATACCTCCCATGATGCTGCCCTCACACAGGCCCAGCTCTGCCACCAGTGGCCTATAGTTCCCCTGATGTTCTAGTGCCAAGAATCAAGCCCACAGCTCTGCCAGTGTACCTCACACCCACATGCTGTCCCAGTGCTATTCCCGAGCCAAGAGCCGAGCCCACAGCACTGCCAGTGCACCTCAAGTCCGACCTACAGCTCCCCTGATGTTCCAGTGCCTTGAGTCAGGCCCACAGCTCTGCCAATCCACCTCAACCCCTGCTGTCTCCGTGCCATTTCTGTGCCAAGAGCCATGCCCACGGCTCTGCCAGTGTACCTCGACCCCCCCTGTTGTCTGTACGCTATATCAGTGCCAAGAGCAAAGCCAACGGCTCTGCCAGTGTACCTCAACCCTCCTCCTCCCCCCTCCCAGCTGTCTCTAAGCTATTCCAGTGCCGACAGCCAGGCCCACAGCTCTATGAAAGTACCTCACCCGACCTGCAGCTGCCCTGCTCTGCTGAGAGCCAGACTAGCAGCAGCTCCAGTGTAGGTCAAACCGAACCCCGACTGCTGTCCTCGTGCTGGGCCACCAAACCTGCGTCCTACGTGCCCTCTCCTTCAAGTCTTAGCATTGACTGGGTAGCTGTAAGTAGAATCTCATTGCACCGGGCGAAGCACCCCAAAACATCAGCGGGTGGAACCTTGGAGTCAGGGGGGCAATGGGGGGTGGAGTAAATATGAGACGTGGAGGTGGAGAAGGAAGTCCCGGGCACTGGGGGGCATGGTCTTGGTGCCACCCTTCCTTTAGCAGCTGAGCATGTTCATGCGTCTTCTAGACGCAGGAGGGCACTTGCTGCTGGTTTCCAGAACGCTGTCGCCGACTGATGCTTCGTCTGCGTAAATTTGATAATAAATCTACGCTTCTTAGGGAGTTCATTAGCTTCCCATACGGAGAAGATGCTGGGCCAAGGCCCTTTGCCACAAGGCCCTCTTTCAGGCGCAGCGTATTAACTAGGTCCCATATTTTTTCAAGCAACACAACACAACACAGCAGAACACCTTGCTGTGCTGCGTGTATGGGCAAGAATGTGCCGTATTTAATATTATATGGTGCATTCCTGTCCTTTGTCAGTGTTGGGGCAATTTTGGCTATCTAGTGCCAACGCAGGCACCCTTGCGCCATGGAGCAAGGGTCCCTGCATTATAAGCAGGATTATTTTGTGCAGGAAGGACACCTTCCTGCACAAAACAATCCTCTGAGGCGTTTCCTCTTTCTATGCATGCTTGCAGAATGCTGCACACATACAAAGAGGAATAAAGGAGGAAAAAATGTATATTTCTCCTTGTTACTCCTCAACTGGGGAGGCGCAGCATTTTGATGTTTTCCCAGGTCTACCACCAATGGTAAATCTTGGAATAAGTCAAAGTCCTTGGGTAGATGTGTGGGAACGCCCACCTCCACATATGGAAGAACTCCCTGCGGCAGAGTGATGCCAGGCAGTGATTGCAATGTGTTGCGTTACTCTAGATTTATCAAGTCATGAAGGGCCACGCAAGGGCGGCACCAAATCTGGATAAATATGGGCCTGAACCCCCATTCTGTTTACTGAGTGCACCCCCTTAGATTGCTACGCCCCGCTTCTCTCCGTTTGGTGATGGTGCCCAGGGTTTATAAGGCAAGACTTGTTGGCTGCCAGGGGCATAAGGAACCCCCCAAATTAGCAGCTTAAGTGGTGGCTCACACTGGGCCTGATGAGCTGGTGAAGTGGGTCCAGATAAACATGAATTAATTGTTTATGGGCCTGTTATGCCTGCAGGCCTGCAGACAAAATGCCGCTAAATAGCTCTGCTATAAAATACCGTGAGAGGGCTGTGAGCTCTCAGCTGGCATGCACAGGGAAGGAAGGGCACATAGAAAACAATGAGCATGACAGAGAAAGATATGTAGGAAAACATAAGGATGAGAGAAAAAAGATGGGTAAATACAAAGGGAAATAACAACGGCAGGGGAAAGGAAGGGTGGCAGGAAGAATGGAACGTGAAGGGAAGGATGGAAGAAAGGTAAAAGGTAGGATGAAAGGTGAATGAATGACCGGATGGAATGGTGAAAGTATTGACTGCCGAAAGTATGAATGGATGGGAGTCTTGAAGAATGCACAGATGAAGAAGAGTGAATGAATGGATGGTTAAAAGAAGGATGGATGCAAGAACATATTGATGGTGGATGGTTGGAAGGATGTATGGATGGGGTAATTGGTGGGTATGTGTAGAGGCGAAAATATGGACTGATGGATGGATGGAAGGAGATGGGTGGAGAGATGAAGGAGGGTGGAAGGAACTCTTCTTTGGATGGTCGCGTTTGCTCGCTCGCACACTCAGTCTGATTATAGGTAGGTTTCATGTGGGGGTATTTCCATTTTCTGGCTGCTCCCTTGGCGGTCGCGCTTTCTCAATGGTCACAGCTGAGGCATGGGACAAACTCCCTTTTGACATTACACCCCACGCTGATTTTTTTTTACATTTGGAAAGGCTTTAAAAACTCACATGTTCAATGAATCTAGGTACAGTTCATGACTTGCTTTCAGGTCAGTGCCAGGACACCTTCGGGTAATCGCATGCTTTATAAACTTATAAAATAAATCACTAAGTGGGTGATGTGTCTCTGATTTCCAGAGTGTGGGTGCAGGTGGGGAGCCCAGTGACTGTTGTTGTATCTGATGTCCTTTGAGGGGAGGGGATTCCAGTGGGTGGTTCTAGTTCTGATTTCTAAGGGAGGAGGTTCCGGACAGGGGGTGGTTTTGCTTTCAACTGGGGATCAAGTTGGTGGGATCGGATCAGATTTCCATGGGTGGGATGCCAGTAGGTGGTGGCCCTAATTTCTAAGGGGGGATTCAGTGGGCGGTGGAGGTTTTGATTGACAGATGGGGCACGTCCAATGGTAGTGGTGGTTGGTATCTCCAACGGGTGGCCTGGTGCTTGGGGGTTGCACCGATATGCAAGGGGAAGGGTCTCCAGTATGGGGGGGCAGCTCTTGCTTCAGGAAATGGGGTACTGGTAGGTGGTGGTGGGTCTAATTCACAAGGGTGTGGCAACTCCTAAGGGCAATGATGGTTCTGATTTCCAGGGGGAGCTGTGGGTGCCGGTGCATGTGATTTCCAATGGGGGGGCCCAGTGAGAGGTTCTGATTTCCAAGGGGGGGCTGTGGGTGGTATTGGTTCTGAGTTCCAAGGGGGTCAGTGGGTGCAGGTGCATGTGATTTCCAATGGGGGGGCCCAGTGAGAGGTTCTGATTTCCAAGGGGGGGGAGGCTGTGGGTGGTATTGGTACTGATTTTCAGGTAGGGTAGTTCAGTGGGCTCTGATTATTTAGGGGAACACTGGGTGCCAGTCGGTGGTGGCACTGATTTCCTGTTGGTGGTGGTATTGGTTCTGATTTCCAAGAGGGTCCAGTACATGGTGAAGGTTCTGCCTTCCAAGGGGTGGGGTCTCCACTGGTGGAGTGACGGATCTAAAACTTCCCTGGGTACAGACAGTTCCATGAAATGATGGTCAGGGGAGGGGATTCAGAGTCTGAGGGTCTGGCACGAGCTGTAGCAAGAGACGCTTTGAACTGGTGAAGGGAGTTCAAAGGCCTTTGATGGGTTTACAAACTAGCGCTAGGAGTTTACACACTGATCCACATTAGGAAGCGCCCACCTCCATTCCTCCGAGCACTGATGGTGAGCGGATGAGCACGTGTTCTGCACTTTGCACTGAGCAGTGTGTAGTAATCAAGTCCACATCCAGAATGTAGTTTAAAGTAGATTTATTCAGATTGGTTACAAGATGTAGGTTCAGTAGTATTCAGCAGTAGATTAGTTGTAAATCAGATGTAATCCAGCCCCACCAGGAGCAGCCAGCAAGGCGCTCAGCCCAACTCCAACTGTGTGTTTCACAGATCAACAGTCCACATTACATCATCTCCCAGTGTTCCACTGATGGAGAAGTAAATGGCAAGAACCACACTATACCAAGATACTACATATCCTCCTTTCTTCCAGAAGGAAAACCAAACAGAGAAATAAAGAATCAGATAAAGAGCTCAGAAGAACCAAAATAGATAGGAGGGTACAAGGGAGAACAGAGCGGAGGTAGAAAAAGAGAAAACAAGCAATGGTCTTAAAGAAACAGAAAACAAGCAAAGGTCTTAAAGAAACAAATAACATAACTTGTTTCCCATCCTCCTTTCTACAAATGAGAAAAAGTAATAAAGAAGAGAAAAAGAAAACATCAATGAGTACTCCTTCTGCACTCCAACTGGCCAGGTGAGTGTGCGAGAGAGCAATCACATCAGTAAGAAACAAGATGACAGAGAAAACGAGAAATGCATAAGATTAATCATGCTTCCCTGTGATAGAATTAAAGATAACAAAAAAAATGTTAACAGCACTGGGTAAAACAACAGAGAAAGATCATAGCACCCAGTGAACATGAAGTTAAAGCGCAAGGCGACTTACATAAAGAAACGCGTGAGACGCAGGGCGACTTATACACAAAAGAAGAAATGAAGCGTAGGGCGACTTATACATACATATAACGTGAGGCGCAGGGCGGCTTACACAGATACACGGGTGAGGCGCAGAGCGACTTAAACACACAAAAGAACAAATGAAGCACAGGGCGACTTATACATAGTTATAACGTGAGGCGCAGGGCGGCTTACACACAAAACGCAAAACACATGAAGCGCAGGGCGACTTATACTAAGTGGGACTGACACCCAAAACACACACATCCAAAAGAAAGGATGTACAACAACCCCAAGTAGTGTAAGGTATGACGTAAAAAGAAATAAAAGTCCAACATGGTTCGAGAACCAATGACTTGGAAATGGGGCTAAAGCCCATACCAAAAGTAACAAAGGTAGAATGTGGAAAAGAGACATGGGACTGTAACCCACTCCCATCCCAATGATTGGGATAAAAACTGAAACAAGAATATGCGTGAAGAAGGGAAATAGGACTAAAACCCACTCCGATGCCAACAAAATATGAACGTGTAGAATGCAATTCCAAAATCTTGACATGCAGATACAACAAGTCACGCTGTAAACTCATAAGTTTCTTTTACCTGTGAAAGGAAAACATTTTAGCGTTAAAACTTGTAAACATGCACCACAAACACGTATTTCAAAAATGTTAATGGTGGGCCTGTCACCGCGATAGTATGGGACAGGCGTTGAACAACTCCACGAGACTTGCCACCAGAAAGTACTTTGCAGGCGACGCAATACCAGTGAAAAACGAAGAACACTCAGTACTTGGCAGCAGGTAACATTTCCACTAGCACCAGATTCGCAAAAAAAACAGGAACCCCACCACGAGAGTTGTAAGTCACAAAAAGCAGTGTCAAGTAGAAGAAACGTACAACAGAAACCTTGTGACTATAAATGCACTTACTTGAATGGCAGAATAACAGAATCCATGTGGAGGGCCTAGCAATAGCTCGTCAAGACGGTAGGAGCGTGAAGTTGAGTGGTGGCAAAAAAAAAAAAATAAAATCCAGGTTGAGTGGGCAAAAATTCAGATTGTACCCACAAGAACCGTGTGAGCAGACACTTGAAGGGAAAAGCGGTCATGACGAAGCATTATTCATGGTCCGATCTTAGGAATGAAGAAGCTTTATTGACAAACGAGCTTTGAAGCAAAAGAAAAGGAGCGTGGTTGGCATAGTAACTTCCTGGTCCTAGAATTGCACAGAATGGATGGAGCCTCCATCCGCAAGATGGCGGCACGTTCAGGAGACGCACGCCGAGTGGCTCACGGCGCGCTCCTGTTGCCAAAACGTCAGTCAACAAGACGCGAACTCTGAGGACGTCATGAAGAGCTCTTCAGAAACAGCTGCGCGCGACAAAACAAAGTAAGTCGCTCGAGACGCTTTTGAATTTGAATCACCTCACAACTGATATTAAATATTGGCCTCGTAGAAGACAACAACCAGTGGTAAAAAACAAAATTGAAAACGCTCTGCTCACCGTGTATGTCTCCACACTTGCATCATGCAAAATGAACCGGCGAAAACACCAAAGAGCCAGTGGTTGAAAGATAGAACAAAACAAATGGGTACAAACAGGAGCAGCGCTGGCAGGGAATCCATCAAAAGGCCCAAAATCTTGCACCAAACAGACACGAATGAGCCTTACTGACAACAGAAACTCTGCACCTCACACTAGAGGCAAAAACTGGTTAACTTAGTTCATGAGACACAGTAGACATTAGTAGATGCCGCGTAGACTGTGTTGTAGTTTTGTAGAGGCGAAACGTAGTCAGCTTTGATGACCTATTGCCAGGTGTTGAGATGACTTTGCTTGTGCAAGGACGGTCAAGCTGTTTGAGCATGCTTCAAATTACAAACTTGAACGTGTGAGAGTGAATCACACTCCCTGTAGGTAGAACCGGAACAGACTTCTTGAGACGCCGTAGGGACAGCAAAAAAAAACCTTTTAAGACACTGTAGAGACAGCAAACAGAGCTTTTGAGAAGCTGTAGACTTTTCCAGACGTAGGTAGGCTTACCCTCTCTTGAAGGCACAGCACAGGAAGACACATTGATGAATGCTTGGCTTACCCCCTCTTGAAGGCACAGCACCTGACCAAGGCATTGTAGAGTGTCAGGCTTACCCTCTCTTGAAGGCACAGCACAGGAAGACACATTGATGAATGCTTGGCTTACCCTCTCTTGAAGGCACAGCACAGGAAGACACATTGATGAATGCTTGGCTTACCCTCTCTTGAAGGCACAGCACAGGAAGACACATTGATGAATGCTTGGCTTACCCTCTCTTGAAGGCACAGCACAGGAAGACACATCGATGAATGCTTGGCTTACCCTCTCTTGAAGGCACAGCACAGGAAGACACATCGATGAATGCTTGGCTTACCCCCTCTTGAAGGCACAGCACAGGAAGACCCATTGATGAATGCTTGGCTTACCCCCTCTTGAAGGCACAGCACAAGAGGACACATTGATGAATGCTTGGCTTACCCTCTCTTGAAGGCACAGCACAGGAAGACACATTGATGAATGCTTGGCTTACCCCCTCTTGAAGACACAGCACAGAAAGACACATTGATGAATGCTTGGCGTACCCTCTCTTGAAGGCACAGCACAGGAAGACACATTGATGAATGCTTGGCTTACCCCCTCTTGAAGGCACAGCACAGGAAAACACATTGATGAATGCTTGGCTTACCCCCTCTTGAAGGCACAGCACAGGAAGACACATTGATGAATGCTTGGCTTACCCTCTCTTGAAGGCACAGCACAGGAAGACACATTGATGAATGCTTGGCATACCCTCTCTTGAAGGCACAGCACAGGAAGACACATTGATGAATGCTTGGCTTACCCTCTCTTGAAGGCACAGCACAGCACAGGAAGACACATTGATGAATGCTTGGCTTACCCTCTCTTGAAGGCACAGCACAGGAAGACACATTGATGAATGCTTGGCTTACCCTCTCTTGAAGGCACAGCACAGGAAGACACATTGATGAATGCTTGGCTTACCCTCTCTTGAAGGCACAGCACAGGAAGACACATTGATGAATGCTTGGCTTACCCCCTCTTGAAGGCACAGCACAGGAAGACACATTGATGAATGCTTGGCTTACCCCCTCTTGAAGGCACAGCACAAGAAGACACATTGATGAATGCTTGGCTTACCCCCTCTTGAAGACACAGCACAGAAAGACACATTGATGAATGCTTGGCTTACCCTCTCTTGAAGGCACAGCACAGGAAGACACATTGATGAATGCTTGGCTTACCCCCTCTTGAAGGCACAGCACAGGAAAACACATTGATGAATGCTTGGCTTACCCCCTCTTGAAGGCACAGCACAGGAAGACACATTGATGAATGCTTGGCTTACCCCCTCTTGAAGGCACAGCACAGGAAGACACATTGATGAATGCTTGGCTTACCCTCTCTTGAAGACACAGCACAGGAAGACACATTGATGAATGCTTGGCTTACCCTCTCTTGAAGGCACAGCACAGGAAAACACATTGATGAATGCTTGGCTTACCCCCTCTTGAAGGCACAGCACAGGAAGACACATTGATGAATGCTTGGCTTACCCTCTCTTGAAGGCACAGCACAGGAAGACACATTGATGAATGCTTGGCTTACCCTCTCTTGAAGGCACAGCACAGGAAGACACATTGATGAATGCTTGGCTTACCCCCTCGTGAAGGCACAGCACAAGAAGACACATTGATGAATGCTTGGCTTACTCTCTCTTGAAGGCACAGCACAGGAAAACACATTGATGAAGGCACAGCACAGGAAAACACATTGATGAATGCTTGGCTTACCCTCTCTTGAAGGCACAGCACAGGAAGACACATTGATGAATGCTTGGCTTACCCCCTCTTGAAGGCACAGCACCTGACCAAGGCGTTGTAGAGTGTCAGGCTTACCCTCACTGAGGGCACAGCACGGGGACTGATGAGGGCGACCGATGTAGGGGTCACTGGTGGGGCTGACGTGGCAGTTTGATGGTAGTACGCAGACCAGGTACTGAAGAAGATTACTTGAGGTTCCCAGACACTTCACTTGAACTTGAGAGGTAGAAATCGCAGGTTCTTTCTTTAACTCGTCGCCAATAAAATGTAGTAATCAAGTCCACATCCAGAATGTAGTTTAAGGTAGATTTATTCAGGTTGGTTACAAGATGTAGGTTCAGTAGTATTCAGCAGTAGATTAGTTGTAAATCAGATGTAATCCAGCCCCACCAGGAGCAGCCAGCAAGGCGCTCAGCCCAACTCCAACTGTGTGTTTCAGAGATCAACATTCCACATTACATTATCTCCCAGTGTTCCACTGATGGAGAAGTAAATGGCAAGAACCACACTATACCAAGATACTACACAGTGGTAGTTGTGGGGCTGATGAAGGCGCAAAGGCTGTCTTCGTTGCTGAAACGCACTTTCCGATTGTGACCGAGCGGAGCCATGGGCAGGACGTAAAATGGGTCGTGGACTGTGGTTGAGATGCATCGGATGGTTCGTCTTTGGCCATCAGTGGGGAGAGGGGTCTGTACTGTTTACGGGTCCTGGCCATGACACATGCCCTCGGTGCTGACAGTGTATGTGACAGAGCTGCGCTCAGCAGGGGGCATGCCCCACAGCAGGAACCTTGAGGTGTGGGCCCAGCTCTAGGATTTATTCTTTGGGAGGGCCTGAGAAGCATGAGTGGGCCATGAAGATGAAGGGGTGCTGGCCAAAAAAACATAGTATTTCATTGATATTATATTTTATGTATTAGCATCTGTGCGCTTTTGACATGTTTTGGACAATAATCAGCACCCAAAGAGCTGCATACTTTGCTTTCTTTGATGCCCACCGGCTTTGGGGAAGGGGAGGGACGCTGCCTGTCAAATCTTTAAGACGCTAAACTTTTAGACTGCAGCATGCTGCTGGTCATGTGCAGCAGCAAAGTTGTTTCTGCTGCTATACGAGCTACTTTACAGCTTTTCGTTTAAAAAAACGTTGGCAGCTTTTTACTCTGCAAACCCTTGAAGTTTAAAAACACAATGCAATAATCCTAGAATCATTATCCAGTTTTCAGGATATCTTTGCTGGGCATTTGTGCTTCACAGCAGCTAATAAACTCTGCTGACTTCGCACCTCTCCCCAGGCCTGAAAATATGCTATGTCACTGGTAGATAAACGATAAAGGAGAGTCCACGGGCTGCACGCCCCAGGGGAAACATTAAGGTGAAAAAACCTTGGGGCATATTATCAAGCCAGGCGATAAAATTATCGCTGCTTTAGCAGCAGAAAATTGCCGCTAAAACGGCGATAATGGGCTTGATAATATGCTTTATGGAATTCCAATTGAAGCCCATGTTAGACGTCCTTCACATCTAACAAGGGCTTCAATTGGAATTCCATAGAGCATATTATCAAGCCCATTATCGCCGTTTTAGCGTCAGTTTTCTGCCGCCAAAGCGGCGATAATTTTATCGCCTGGCTTGATAATATGCCCCCTTGTTCTTCAGTTCTTAACGACCTTGAATGGGCCAAGGTGTTCCTAGGGTGGGCCTGGCCCACCTGGCCCTCCCTCTAGAAACGGGCCTGGAGGGGGGCCTCAATGGACACCAAATTTAGCCCTAGCAAAAATGTTCAGCCTAGGCCAATATTAGAATGGGGCCATGAGGGGGTGTACTGAGGATGGAGTGGGCGGGTGGTAGGACGCAAGCCATCATTCTTGAATCATGTATTGAAGGTGGTAGGGAAACTAGGGGGACACCAAGCATATATAATTTTATAGTAATAATAGTACAAAAATAGCTTATCGAAGCTTAGAACAAATCATATATATTTTTATGGTTAAAAAAAAGAAATCAAGAAAGAAAATTAAAAAAAACCATTTTAGAGAGGAAGCAGCTAGGCTGGGATCCTGATTAGCAGGGCCACAGCCAGACTAAGGTAAAAAAACAGTGAAACACCAGCACATTATTCTTTAATTCACATCCAACTTCATGTTCCCGAACTGCATGACAAATGACATAAGCATTCTAATACCAATTTAAAAAGCAGCATATGCAAGTTCCACGTGCTATTCCCCAAACACTTGTGGTTCTCATTATTTCTGTGTCTTCAGAACTATCAGGACCCCGTAACTGCAGCTCCAGAATGGGAAAATAAGACCCCGCAGCGGCAGTTTCTTTGTGAGGGCGAGGGGGCGACGCCCCCCAGCCCGCTGCAGCGGCGCTACACATGAAAAGAAAAATGGCAATATAATGATAAATTCTGTTATAAGCCCCTAGTATATGGTATACTATGTACCTAGGGCATAGGTACCTCAGAGGCCTACCAGGGGCTGAAGCATGTATTATGCCACCCCTGGGAAGCACTCCAAAATGGCACCACAGGTCTGCTAGTGCAGCCTGGGTAAGGGTGTGCTTGCACCCCTTACTGTGGTATAGGCTACCTATATCACTACCATTGCACACACACATAAAACCTATAAGTCACTCCTATGGCAGGCCTTAACAATCCTGAAGGCAGAGTGCTTGGTTTTTATGTGAGAGGGTGCCCCTGCATGAGCAGATCCCCTCTGCAGCGTTCGGAGTACCTCCTCTGATGCTGTTTGTGGTGCAGCCTGACCATATTCTCCTAAGTGCATTGTAACCTTGCGGTAAATGCTAACTTTGGGATGGGTGCACGGAAACATGTTGTTTTTGGTGTCAAACGCTTTGGAATACTAACCGCCCCCTGCCTGTTCTGGCGGCAGGGGTAGCATTCCACCCTTCTAGAGGGAGAGACATGTTCACACTGGTCCAAACCGGTAGGACTTTCAAGAGTTTTGGCATCACAGAATGGATGCCTCTGCCACAGACACGGGTGTGGCCTCCTGCTGCTGACCGAAACTCCGGCAGGGGAGACCTGGACAATAGGTTTCATGTCCCAGGTAGGTGTAACCACCTCCACAGACAGGCAGATGTGTATTGGGGCAGGGCAGGAGCACTCTCTGGTGCTTTGAAGTCCTGCACTGGGGGCACACTTGGGGGCATATCAACAACAACCGGCGATAATTATCTCTAAGCGCACTTTGCGCTAGGATAATTATCGCCGGCTAGCGTGAATTTTTATCGCTGAGATAGCGTGCTATTAGCAACGCTTATCTCAATAGCGATAAAAATCCTCACGCTAACAGGCTAACGTGAGATTATCGCTGGAAACCCAGCGATAATCTCACGTTACCTTGTTGATAGGGACAGGCAAACTTAGCCATGATATCCTCCTTCCATAGGATATCATGGCTAAGTCTGAAAAATACCAGACGTAAAAAAGCAGCGTTAGCCGCGGTTAGCGCTGCTTTTTTTGTCTCTAACAGGGTTAGCGACATTCTTGATAATAGGAGAAATGTCGCTTAGCGACATTTCTCCTATTATTTTACTCTGGAACGCCCCCTTTGCATCTCATTAGAGATGCAAGGGGAAGCGTAGAGTAAAAGGGTGCTAACATGCAATTTGCATGTTAGCACCCTGTTGTTGATAGGGCGCTAGTTTTATCTCTCCTTTTTTGGCTTTTAAAGCCAAAAAAGCAGAGATAAAGCCCTTGTTGATATGCCCCTTGGTGTCCCTGTGCATAGTCCAGTTCAAACCAGTTGCAGGGGCTACCTGCCCCTGCTCTGGTGTGAAACTGGACAAATGAAATGAGTGTAACCACCCCTTTTTCCAAACCCTCCCATAGGTGGGTCCCTAGAGTATGTCCAACCCCCAAACTTAGTATAAGTATGGGAACCCAGTCCTTGTGACTTTAGATTACCCTGGACAAAACTCTGCAACATATATCCTGGACCTTCGACGTTCTACTCTGACTAGAAGACTGAAGAAATCTCCCTTGGGGTCAAGGAGTGACTCCCCTGCTTGGCAGGGACCAAAGAAGCAACTGACTGGTCTGCACCGCTGAAGCTCTCGCCGGACGCTGAAGTCTTTGCATCACCAGAGGTGGATTTCCAGACTTCGCCAAGGCTACCCTGAGTCCACAGCAAAGCTGAGGCCCGTGGCAATCATGGGTGACGTGGAACCGTGACCCCTGGATACCGTGAACTTTTACAGTAACACTATCTTCCTGGTCTTCCTTGAAGTTGTGCTTTGGGCTCCGAGTAGCCCCAGCCTTGAGCACCTCCTGCACTGAAGATTGTGGGCCTCCACTCCACAAGAGACCCGTGGGCCAGTTTCAAGTGTGACCACTCGAGACTCCTACGCGATCGCTAGCCCGTTGGCCAGTAGGTCCCCACGAAGGCAACACCTCTTCTGATTGGGCTTTCCTGGTTGCTCCAGATGTGCCCTGACTTATCCTTGCTGGGTGAGTCCCCCAGACCTTGCTGGTCTGCACCTCATTCCTTTCTCTGATTTCCAGTAACTTGCCATTGCCAAGGCTTGTTGGGTCCAATCTGGTCGCCGACACCGCAGCACTCGACAGACTTTATGAAACAGCTCGAATCCAGCTCCTGGTTATCATCAGCGCCTCCTGGATCTCGTGGCTGAAGAGTCAAGACACCCGTCAACTCACCTGAAGCACCCGACATCTGCCCTTGGTCACTGGTACGTGACCCAGACTCTGTCCCCTCTGCTCTCAAGTTCCTTCCATCCTAGATCCAGGCTTGGATCGCTTCGGACACTTCTCCTCTTCATGGCAGCGGCACTTCTTTGCCAGCTTCCATTGAAATCGACAACGCGACCCGACACCAAAAGACACCTTTGCACCCGGCTTCCCTGGGTGAGGTAACACGAGTACTCCGGTGCCCACGTGGGTGCTAGCCCTAGAACTTACTAAGTCCAAAAGGGTTTGGTCCTGACTCGATTCTAAGTGTCCCTAGTCTTTAAATTTCCAACCGCGACATTGCCCATAGAAGCTAACGGGAACCCGCGGTTGTGTTTACACACTGCACACAGTCCCCGTGGGTCCCCTGTGTCACTACCTTGGGTGGTTCCTTGGGGTCCCAGCGAGTCTACAGGCTCTAGGCCTTGTGTCTAGTTCAGTCATGGTTCTTATACCACTTTATTGGTATATGGTTTGGTACGCCCCTAGGGCCCAAACGTGTACTTGTGCTATTACTGTTGATTGCTAACTTGTAAATTAAGTACTTGGAACTCCAGTCTCATAAAGAGACTTCAGGGGTGTGTTTTATCTTAAATACATATATTTTAAAAATATACCTGTTGTGGTTGTCCTTTCATTTGGTCATTCAAGAGATTATAGACTGGTAAAACAAGCTGCTTTACATTCCTTCAAGACTTAGCCTGAAGGCTGCTCTCCATAGCTACCACTAGGATAGCTTTCAATAAAGGTTGTCTTTAACCTATTCACCATAAGGGGTTGTTTGGACTGATACAAGGTGCCCACTATAATTAGTGGACAGCATATATCAGGCCAACTTCTCACAATTTTTAGCGCACAGCAGCCTCCAGCCGGGGTAAATGGGAGCACACGTCCTCCTCTGCTGCCGATTGGCAGCATAGAGGACTGGAGTAGCAAGATGGACCCTCCAAAGTACCCATGTCAGTTTGTCCATCTCTCTTGAGCAGGCCAAAGTGGTATGGGCATTTTGCAGCTCTCCACTTAGCTTTCTTAGGCAGGTGGGTGGAAACCAAGCACAGGCTTAAAGGGCCTGAAGGAATGTCCAGCCAAGACGTTCCATCCAATCATGGCGCTGCTCACATGCTGATCAGAGTAGCGCCAAAATTGTAAGTGAAATTTCCTGTAGGCTGGAGCCCGTAGAGCCGAGAGAAGAGGGACCGAGGAGGACGTTGGACGTGCAGCAGGCAAGGTAAGTGACTTTATTTTTTATTATTTGCCACTCATCTTGCCTGCATGCAGGACCCACCCACCCACCACTTAGTTTCCCGCACGCCCACCAGTGCATATACGTGCCAGCTACCCCTGTCTGAATTCCTTAATTTATATAACTTCTTGTAAAATGCATATGAGGGTTTCAAAGCTACGCAATCCAGAAATGACTATGCCATGGTCAGCTTTTCAGCTGTGGATTTAAAGCCTGCTTTTTAGAGCAAACTCGATGTTACCAGACAGTATAATAGACAAGAGAGGCTTCTGCATCACCATCCAGCCAGCAGAGATTAGTTTGCATCACTTGAATGGCTGCTGGCCTATACTCAACCATTAGAATCTGAATGCTCCCACCAAGAGAATATTTTGGTAGCTGCATAGACGTTAAAAGAGATGGGTGACATGGGAGTGATCATGAGCCATACGCAATTAAGATGAAGGCACCATTATAGGCGTCATCTGATGCGGGCGTAGAAGCAAGGCGCCCATGACGAGGTGTAGGACGCTCGCTCTCTATATAGTGCCCTAAAAGGAAGTACACTGTGCAAACAGTCCAGAGAATCCCTAAATGGTATACAGCGGTAACAGCAGATAATTCTAATGCTCTTTTTGTGGTAGCGTGGGCGAGCAGCCAGGCATATCACAGGTTACTGCTAAGCATTTGTTGTACTCCACAGAGGCATGAGACACGCACTCAAGAATAAATCCAAGACCGATTTATAAAAATAATGTTGATTTTTATGTATTTTTTAAGACCAAAAACACATTTCAAAGGTAAGTACTTATAGAGTAATGATTTTTAAAAGTTCAGTAAAAATATCACTTTTGTGCACAATTACGCACTGTACGAAACAATGGGGAAAAGCGGAAAATTCTTATAAAATCAGGCAAAACTTTCATGAAGTTCACCTTCTTGTTTACGGTTGATGTTGGGACCAGCTCCAAAGTTCTAGCAGGAGAAGTTTGGAAGTGTCCTGGATCGGCCAGGAGCAGAGTGCTGAGGGTCTTGGAAGCTGGTGCTCAAAGAAGAAGCCTCTTGAAAACACACTGCACAGGAGGACTTACCGGTAGGTCCGGTGGGGCTCCTTCAAGGGAAGAGGTGACAAGGGCTTGGGGACCCTGGGAGCACAGATGGTCAGTCGGTGTAGAGGCCGGGTGCAGCGCGAACAGGCCAGACAGGTGTCATGCGCCTTGAGGTCCTCCCGGTCCGAAGCAGACAACTTGGAGAGGCGATCTAGACCACTTAGGAAGTGGGTGTCAGCAGACTCAATGTCCCTTGACAGGTGTTTGCCCCTGGTGCTTTGGGAGTCCAGTGTGGACTCTTCTTCTCGGTGTTTGCCATTGGGGTCTGGTACCCCAAGCATTGGTACCCCCCCCCAGATCAGGTAGATCATGGTGTCTCCAAACTTGGTGAGGAGACAGATTTTACCCTCCGGAACAGTTGTACCTTTTCATGCTTCAGTGATGCACTAAGGTCTTCGGGGAGCAGTAAGTTGACAAACTGGACTTCTCAGGATCTGTGTCTGTGGTGTTCAGGGGAGGGATACCTTCATTCCAATCAATCAATCAATCAATCAATGCATTTGTAAAGCACACTACATACCCGTGAGGGTCTCAAGGCGCTAGGGGGGGGGAGCCGCTACTGTTCGAAGAGCCAGGTCTTGAGAAGTCTTCTGAAGGTCTTCGGTCTGCCGTAGGTGGATGGGGAGGGTGTTCCATGTCTTGGTGGCGAGGTGGGAGAATGATCTGCCGCCGGCGGTCACTCTTTGGATGCGGGGGACGGTGGCGAGGGCGCGGTCTGCGGAGCGGAGCTGGCGGGTGGGGGTGTAGAGGCTGAGTCGGCTGTTGAGATACGCTGGTACGGTGTTGTGGAGTGCCTTGTGTGCATGGGTGAGGAGTTTGAAGGTTATCCTCTTGTTGACAGGGAGCCAGTGCAGGTCTCTCAGGTGGGGTGTGATGTGGCTGTGGCAAGGGATGTCGAGGATCAGGCGTGCGGAGGTGTTTTGGATGCGTTGGAGCCGTTTCAGGAGTTTGGCTGGGGCTCCAGGGTAGAGTGCGTACCCGTAGTCCAGTCCACTGCTGACGAGGGCCTGGGTGACCGTCCTTCTCGTTTCGGTGGGGATCCACTTGAAGATCCTGCGAAGCATGCGGAGGGTGTTGAAGCAGGAGGAGGAGACGGCGTTGACCTGCTTCGTCATGGAGAGGGTAGAGTCGAGGATGACCCCTAGGTTGCGTGCGTGGTCGGTGGGTGTTGGGGGTGTTCCTAGTGCCGTCGGCCACCAGGAGTCGTCCCAGGCCGAGGGGTGACTTACCTCCGCCTTATGCAGTGTATGGGAGGCATGGCACTAGGGGTGGGTGGAATTTGCATAGTTGCGCTACGCAAAGCTCTGCGAAACGGTAAAAAATCGAGTACGCAGAGTTCCGCGAACACACGGAATTGCTTGTTCCGCCCGTTCACAATGCTTTTTTCCTGTTCGCAAACACTGTTTGGGTGCTCAGGGGGGAAAATCTCAACAACACGCATTTTGAAAGCGCGAACAAGCAAAAAATTCCGTGAAGCAGTGGATCACGGAATTTTTGACACTCCGCGTTCTCTGCGGAACACGAAATTACCCAAATTCCGCGAGCGGAACGGAATTTACCGCCCAGGCCTACATGGCACACAGGGCTGTGTGCCATGTTGACTCTTTGGATTTCTCTGCACCAAGAGACGCAGCCTGCAATGGCAGTGCGCATAGCCTTGGTGAGGGGTCCCTGGGTGGCACAACTAGTGCTGCATCACCAGAGGACCTCTGCAGTACCCATGCCCTAGTTACCAGGGCTACCATTTACTAGGGACTTACAGGGGTAGCTGAAGTTGTGCCAAACGTGGCTAGTGTCTGCATTAAGTATTAGCCTTTTGTTTTTTAATATGAAGTTTGGTAGTGATTTATTATGCCCACTAATCGGGCCTATTATGTAAGATCAAAACTCTGCAAACTCCGCTGGCGGAGCGGAGTTAACCGCCCACCCTTACTAAAAATTAGAATGAACATGACAACAGGTTAAATAAGGTGCTTAAAATCTTGTACTTCAAGGGTTTGACTGTCAAAGAACAAAAATGTCAAATCAAGGTGAACAGTGTAACCTATCTTGGAATATCATTGATGAAAGTGGGGTGAGAGCTAGAGATAAATTGGTAAAGATTATGCAGGATGCAGAAGTTCCATGCAATAAAGATGATGTCAGATCCTTCTGAGGAGTAAGTGTGTATTATTCCAAGTTTGTAAGAAACTTGTACACAAAAACTAGGAATGTATGCAACTTATTGACAAAAAGGGTGTATTTAGCTAGTCTGAATATTGCCAAAAGGAATTTGTGGAGGGTAAAGAATGTACTCAACAGAACCTTTGGTAGTGTTTGACTATAACTACCACAGATGCCAGTTTACATGGGTTAGCGGCTATTCTCAGCCAAAATCAGAACAATGAAGAGATATTAATTGCTTATGCATCATATGCTCTGAATGAAGTACTCGGTAATTGAGAGGGAAACACTTGCTGTATATTGGGCTCCGCAGCTTTTCAGGACATACGTGTGGGGCAAACCCTTCAAGGTAAGGTCTAGTCATTAGCCATTAGGACATGTTTTGACAACACATAATTCAGGGTTGGCCCCGCCAAGAATAGCCAGGTGGTTGTCAAATTTAGAAGAATATAATTTTGTTCTAGAATATTTAAAAGGAAGCGATAATGAGTTTGTGGATTGTTTATCCAGAATCAAATTGAAGGGAAAACAATACAATGATGAGGACAGGGATGCAGATTTTAAACAAAGTTGGGTGGCCGCTGTGGAAGCACTGGTTGTAGGAACCATCAGTGAAAATGAATGGTGTGAAGCGGTCAAAGATGATGCAGAACTGAAGTGTTTGTTGCAGTGTTTTAGAGACGGGTGGCCAAGGAATTTGAATGTTTGTGATGAAAAAATGTGGAAGTTTAATAATGTCCAGAATGAGTTCAGTGGAGGCAGGTGATGTGAAAAGAGGGGTGGGAGACGTGTTCCTCCAGTGAGCCCAAGGAAGAGCATCATTGAAATAGTCCACCAAGGTCATGAGGAGACAGTGGAACATAAATAGAGTTTTGGGGGTTTTGGTGGCAGTGTATGGATAAAGAGGTGGAAGTAATAATGAAAGATTGCACGAAGTGTGCGTACAGATAAGCGTTATAAGACATGCACACAACCTTTACAGCCAATAGCGTTTCCAGTAAAGCCTTGGATAAAATAGCTGTAAATGGAACTTTGACCAATGGTTATGTTTGATGTGCACGAAAAATATTTAGTTACAGTTGTTGATTATTTGTCTAAGTGGCTCTACTTTGAATTAACAGATAAGTGACTGCAAAGGACATAATAAAATGCTTGAAAAAAAATCTTTAGTTAGGGTTATCCTGATAAATTGGTGTCAGATAAAGGACTCCAATTTTGTTCAGGAGAAAAGTGTAAATATTTAGAGGAGCAAAGACTACTAAATAACAAGACAGTAGTGTATAATCCCAGGGCGGATAGTTTGGTTGAGAGGGTGAACCGTGTTGTAAAGGATTCCATTCAGATGGCGGCTTCAAACAGGAAGCATGTAGTGGATCTTGTAAAAAAAATGATGTGGACGTATAGGACAACTTTACATGATGTGGCAGGGTACTCTCCGTTTGAGTTGTTTAGGGTAAGGAAACCCAGAACTGCTTAAACGAGAAGGTTCAGTAACTTATACAGCGATGTTGAGTTGGGTAAATTAAGAGAAAGAGTAAATGGAAAACAGGTGGAATACAGAAAGTATTTTTAGGAAAGGATGAAAGTCAAAAGGGAGAATGTAGAAGTGGGACAATGTCTACGTATCAAATCCCCACAATGTGTGCAGAAGGGTGGTTCTTGTTTTTCTAAACCTATGAGAGTTATAAAAGTATTTCAATACTATGTGAAAGTAGAAGATGGCACTGTGTAGAATAAAGGTAGAGTGGTTGTATGTGCTGACAAGTCTGATGGGGATGCAGTAGGTTCGGGCGATGGTAACATAGTGAAAGTGTGGTGAATTAAAAAACAGTGTACAAAGAGGTCTGAGGATCATGTATAATTTGCTCATTTTAATCTGCTGTGAATTTATATATGATGTTTTTAACAGCAGTTTGTGAACTGAGATATGATGATTGTAACAGGATTTTACTTTCTGTAAATACCACCATGTTTTTTCCTTTCTACATAGTTTGTGTATAATATAGAAATAACTCACGTTTGCGTTGGTAAGTTATAGGGGGAGATGTGATTTAAGGAATGTTAGGCAAGTTAGGTTCCTTGCTAGAACATTTCAGATATTTTCAGAATTTTATCATTTGTACAAGGTCAGTTGGATGGGAGACCTTGATGAAAGAGGCCATTCTGGGGACTTCATCAAGTGAACATGGCTCTTCCCCTAAACCCAACATCTGCCTGTCCTGTATCACCTCAGCGCTGAGATGCCCAAGGGTAGTCACGCGCTTTACAAATCCCCTAAACCTAAACTCCAATAATATACCTTATGCTTCCTGTCATTCCTTTTAGGAGATGTAACTGCAACAATTACTAATAGGCTCTTATATCTCTATCACTGTTAGAACCCATTTCAGAGAGCCGCGAGGCAAGTAGGGGCTACTGGGCCCAACAAGGGGGGCTGTGGCCTTTCACTCCTGATGTCTCAGGTCCGACCTACTATGGGTCCTGAGCAGCTGGGCCAAGAACTACCCCTTCAGCACTTGACTCTAAGTTGTACTGTGGGCCCAGAAGTCCAAGGCTTTTAGGGAGAGCGAGGTGTGAGGCATACACAGGCACAAGTCTTAAAATACACACAATACCGGCAATTACTAGCTGTCCCATCAAAATCTGCCTTTTGTGATAAAAGTCGTATTTAATTTGAAAACACAAAGCATAAAAAACACACACTAAATGATATCCAGTCTCTTTAGGTTGGCATGTTAGCATATTCCTGGTCAGTATCCCCAAGTCCCTCTTTACCTCCGAGTGGGGCTGGTTATTCCTCATTAGATAATGAAGGTGTCTGTCAGATGTGGCCCATGCTAGTCGCCATGCAACAAAGTCTGAGTTTGGCCTCAAGAGTCAACTTCCGCAGTGCTACATACTCAGTTTGTGTAAGTCCCCGGGAGGCCTGGTGGCCTACGCAGTCTTACCTGACCCAATGGCAGCCAACGAGTGCAGGAGGACCTGGAAGTGTCTCCGTGGGCTTTAGCCCCCATTGATGATGGAAAAAGGTGACTTTTTGTGGTCTTTTCATGATTTTAGGCTGCCACAGCCTCTGGAAAGCCCACACTGGTGTCAGACATCTTGTCCTCATCTCCCTCAGCCGTCTGTAAGTGTTACCACAGAAGTGGTCTTCTAGCGCAGGGCCCTCGTGGCTGATTCTCTGGCTGGGATCCTCTTAACACGATGTTCCAGGGTGGCGGTCCTGACTTTACAGTGGCCACCCATGGCATATGGGAGTACCAACTTAACACCGCAAGGACAATGGCACTAACTTCACCATGGACCCCACCTACCATATGGAGGTCCTCAAATGTAGACAGCAAAGGTGACAGCCGTGGCTTCACAATGACCCTCACCTGGCATACAGGAGTCCCCGACTATACACAGGTAGTGCAACAGCCCTAACTTCACAGCGACCCCCACCTGGCATACAGGGGTCACCGACATCCACCAGACAGGTTGGATGACCTGCACTTTCGCAACAGACTTGAATGGACCGGACGTCTCACACTTCACTCACTGAGATCCACCTGACAAGAACTTCACTGGGCCTCACTCCCTCCAGGCACTCTCCTCCTCCACACAGAGTCCACTGGTCTTATCAGGCAGGCAGAAGGCTGGTGCCCCAGGCTCAGGGCCAGTGGACTTGACTTGCTGAATGATGGCCCTTCATGCAGCAGGAAGACTCGTAGACCTTGGTTCCTCGTCCTTGTTATAGCGGCTAGAAGTCTTGGTGACGTTCTTTTCCACGCTGGTGCACTGCTCTGTTTAACAACTTTTGGGACTCACTCCCACCTTTATAGTCAATATCCAGACTCAAAGGTGATTTAGTATCTGGGCCTTTGAAATTTGTGTTGTGAGGGTTGACTTCCTTCGAGTGCCCTCTCTTCTGTTCTGTCTTTTATCAACAGGACAGTCTTCTGCAGAATGAGCTCCTGGAGTTCTGATTGACAGGCCTAGGAAGTATTTGGGGAACACACATGGCTGTCAGCCTCCACTGAAAATGCCTCCAAAAATGCCAAAGGCTTAAGCGCCTCCCTTCTATAATGTTTCCCTGGTCCCAGTATGCCAACCTTATTGGCGCCACCATCTCACCTGACAATGAGAACTGGCCCCACTGAGCGCTACATCTTCAGTGAGTCGAAGAGACCTTTGATTTGCACAAAGGAAGTTTTGTTCCCCTCCCTTCAGTTCCTCTAGTGTGTCTGCTCCCACTCCAGCCCTCAGGAATGTCAGCAATCCACACTACTTAATTTGTAAAAAAAACAAGTGCCAGGGCCCTTGGCAGGAGTCCCCCACAGCTTGCTCCACCGATTAACCCTGCCAGCACCATTAATGGCAGTACCTACACAACTACTAACATCACACTGCTAGAAGGGCAACAATTCAGACTGCTTTAGACCCCCAAATCTATAAGAATGATTTGGGGAGCAGGTATTAGTTGTTTTGAATGCATATCACATTAAAAAACAGCTGTTGATCTGCTCAACTCTAAATTACACAAGGAGCGCCACCATGTGGCAGCTGTCATAAGTGCTGGTGCTATCAATGAAGTGTGGGTGCCGAGCACCGGAAACCACCAGCTCAAATTAAGCTCTGAATTCACATTTCCTGTCTGGGGAGTGGAAGGGGGCGGTGTTGGAGTCATCCACTCCAACTGGCCTTTGCAGGCCCTGGGTTTCTACAATGGAACCTAGAGGCCTCCATGTCATGTACCATCCACAGGCACACATACATCACAGAGCACACATGTAAGCAGCACATGCTGCATTGCATTGCATACAGACATTATGTAGGCCAAGGGAGAGTTAAGTAAACAGCTACAGAACTTTACATGAGGAGGCCGGTGGGCACTACTTCTGAGACACAAGTAATGAAATACTGATTCCTATAAAACAAAAACAGGGTCTGCCGCCTTCACCCCGCTTGTGCCACCCGTGGCAAGGGCTCTAGCCCTTTACCACTAGGAGGGTAACCCTGGGCATGCCTCCCTGATCTAACAGGTCTGTAGTACCATAAAACACGCCTTGGTCATGGAGCGCTCCCATGACCCGCGTTTGCGAAGGACCAAAAACTAGTGCCAGGGGACCAGGTATCCTTGGAGCTGGGGCACTCCGGCAGGGGGGCACGTCCGTCACCATGCAGGGGCTTTTCCATCCCAACAATCGCTTACTTTTCGTACAGTACAGGGATGTCTATAGTTAAGGGTATATATATACACACACACAATTAAGCTAACATCAAGAACGGAAGTGACCACGTATGTAAGAACGATGTACACACACGCACAGGTAGAGACACTATTGCTATTTCCACAACGCCTAGAAGCTGGTACTTTCATGGTCTGCGCTGTAACCATTTACACCTCTGCTGCTGGGAAAGTGTGCCTTTCTACCCTCCACCTGCCCCACCCTTGCCCCGCCCCTCCCTCGCCCCACCTCCTACCCTCTCACACACTGCAGATAGGGCTGGAGGCCGTGCGGACCCACATCCGTGTCCCTCCGTGTTTAATCTCAGGGCTGGGACTCACCCCTGACCTGCCCGGCTTTGGAAATGGGAGAACTGGAATGAGGCCAAATTTCGGTGACTGCCAAGAGGGTGATTGGCGTGAATGGCCCCGCCCCTTTGCTCTCGCCAATCCCTGGCGGAGGAGATAGTGGTTAATTTGAGCCTGTGGGTGCCTGTGGTGGGCAGGGACACCTTGTTGGGGGCCAGGACTTATTTTTCAACATAAGACTTTGACCCAGAGAAAAAAGGGAGAGGGAAGGAGGAAAGGGGAAAAGACGGAAGGTGGGAAGAGTGACAGAAAAGGAGGGAGGGACGAGAAAGTGAGAGGGAGGACAGGAAGAGAAAGAAAGAGGGGTGGAGGGAAGAGAAAGGGAGAGGAGAGAAGGGAAATAGAGAAGGAAGGAGGGAAGAGAAAGAGGAAGGGGAAGAGAGAGAGGGAAGGAAGGAGGGAAGAGGAAGGGGAAGAGAGAGAGGGAAGTGTAAGAGAGGGAGGGTGGGAAGAGAAAGAGAGCGTGAAGGAGGGAAGAGAAACAGAGAGTGAAGGGGTAAGAGAAGGAGAGAGGAAAGAGAAAGATCCAGTGAAGGCGGGAAGGGGAAGAAAACGAATCAGTGCTGAAGAGAGGACATAGGAAGTTAAAAGAACCTACTGGAGTGACATAAGGAGGAGGTGTAGGGTGGTGGGAGATAAAGGGATGAGGTAAAAGCGAATTAATACTAAGTAGAGAGGTGTGGGGCGATGCACCATCTAGCAGCGCCACCTGCGGGTGCCACAGAAAAACTTTGGACCTCAGCGCTTTTTTATGAATTTATTTCTAATAATTCAGCAGCGGGTTTTACTCGAGTCCCTCTCTGTGCAGCTTGGCTCCGGTTTCCCGTTTAAAGGCGGTGCCGGTTCACCCCCGAGCAGTAACGGTGCTCCGATCCTGTACTAAAAAGAACAGGGCCTCCAGCGTGGCTTCATGAATCCAGAGTAATGCAACGCAGCGCAACTCACGATGCTGCATTACTCTGCCCCAGGGCGGTGCTCCATGGGAAATGCTTGGGTGTTCCATGCAATGCCCATGGATTTTGGCGCATTCCCAGATTTATAGGAGAAGGGGAGATATAACGAAGAGAAACATCTTTATTTCTCCTCGTTTTGCCTCTATCTATGTGTGCTGCAGAGAGGGAAACACCTCAGGAAATTGTTTGTGTGCAGGAAGGTGCACCCTTCCTGCTCAGAAGAAAGCAGGCCCCCTTTCACCATGGTGCAAGCGCACCTGCTTTGGCACTAAGCAACACTTTGTGCACCAGCGCTGGGAAAAGACAGGAATGTGCCATATTATGTTAAATACAGCACATGCCTACACTTTCCCTATCACACAGCACAACACAGCAAGGTGGCTTGCTGCGCTGCATGACTTTTTAAAATAAATTTGCCCCCCTTAGCTTCGAACATGGTAAATCGAAGGCTGGTGTAGTGCCTAGGTTAACTGAGGGCCGGGCACAGCGCTGTGTGTGTGTCATGTAGGGCATACGTTAGAAGTCTGGCAGGCTTGACTCAGCCATTCATACTTTGGAGGTTCGTTATATGACTATACTTGAACAGAGCAGCAGCACCTATTGATAATAAACCAAAACGAAATATTTAGCTAATCACTTCGTAATCTGTTATTGCACTCACAAATATATCTTATAGAAACATTTACAAATGCAAGTCTGTGCAACATGACCTTGAATTGTGATTGTTTTTAAACATAAACAGACACAAGAACAAACACCCACCTCTGGCTACATGGCCTGCTTTAGATTAATGCTTTGATTTTTGGCATAGAGTGGACTTTATAAACTCTACCAAGTTAACGACAAATGCCTATTTGGGGCCAGATGTATCAATATTGGGGATATCGATCACCTAATTGCGATTCTCTGCCAATCGCAATTAGGAAATTGCTGTTCCTCATCTATGAAACTCCAAGAGTTTCATTTAGCGATTCTTAGTGGGTTGCAAATCGACCTACCTCATTCATATTAATGAGATAGGTCGCAATTTGTGACCCATTAGGAACTACGGGGATGGTGTCCTGCGGGGTCAGCAGGCCCCCATGTCAGTGATTGCTTTTAAATAAAGTAGTCATTTTTTTTAAATGCAGCCCGTTTACCTTAAAGAGAATCGGGTTGTTTGAGACTGGTGTAACACAAGATATGTAGAGTTCCCTGGATGTCAGACATTCGTCTAGAGCAGGTTCGTCCGCGTGCACCACCTGTTCCACCAAGGTCTGGATTTGATGCCTCCTCACCGGGTGGTGAATAATCATTCACATCTAGGATGACTGTCCTTCCACGGGCCAGGCAGAGCTCCCGCCCTCACGATTCACTCTAGAAAGTGTGGCAAACTGACGTGGAAATTAAGAGCCCGAATTAGATCTTGGCGGACGGCCACTCCGTCACAACGGTCACAGATATCCCATCCACCAAAATATAAATTCAATAGGGTATAATGGGATTTATATTTCGGTGGACTGGATATCCGTCACCGTTAGGATGGAGTAACCCGTCCGCCTGGATCTAAATCAGGCCCTGGGTCTCGTCTCCTTAAAATGCTGGGGTCCAAGGGAGATACGCTACGGAGACGCTGGCACCATGCACCATCTTCGGAAGCACATTTCCAATATTCACAATTCATGCCTTGGTAAAATGCACTGGTGGTTCTGTTTCTGCAGGAGATGTCACCTGTAATGTAGCTCTCCCCATTGCAAGAACAGCACTGAAGGTCATGGAACCTGCACCGATAATGTGGCACACAAGCGCCTGGATACCCCCTGGGGTGATTAGTGCGCTATACAAATCAATATAAAACAACATATCATAGCTCTGTAAATATTGGCCACAATAACATACGAAAAATCCAACTTTAAATCGGTCCATTTGTATATTAAGAAAAACCTGAATAGAAAATTACCACTGCCGAGAAACCACCACAAAGATACACTATTATAGTGCAAGACGTTTAAAGAGAAACAGCCACAAAGAAAAGTTGATACAGATCAATAACGTTATGCAGAAAATGTATGAGATAAACTAATATAGAGAATCATTGCTACAGAGAAAATCCTTTACAGAGAATCGACATTACAGAGAAAATACATTTTAAGGTAACATTATGCCAGATGAGATGCATTACAAAAAGTATTTATTGTGAGATTAGTTACAGAAAACAAACATTACAGTGAAGAGGTTGAAGGTGCTACAGAGGGACAGGTTGAAGAAGAGCACAAGAGATGTAGTTATAGTTAGTTTCACTGTCAGTGCATGAGACTGGGTTAGAGTGGGGTTTTGGTAGGGATCAGGGTTGGGGGGTTAGTTTACAGCTGGTTTAGATGAAGGAACAGGGTTATTGAGAGGGTTAAGGTAGATTTAGGGGAAAGTGTGTGAAATACATCGTCACGAAAAAAGGCAATTGTTGCATCAAATACTGTTGAGACTTGGTTTCAGTGTTTGTCAGAAGTCCTTTGTCGAGTTGCTCTCTAGCACTCTCAATGCAAAAATGTTTCTCTGTAGAAGGTTCTATTTAATGGCGTATACATCCTGTAAATATAATAAGTGCATTTCACCAGAAGCAGCCAAGGACACACGCACTTTGAATGGAGGGTTCTCTTCCGAGTGTCTCTCTGGAGCTCTTGGGTGGAGCCTCCACACACGAGTGTCTCTGGAGCCCTTGGGTGGAGCCTCCTCTTGCAAGTGTTTCTCTGTAGCTCTAGGGCGGAGCCTCATCTTCCAAGCGTCCCTCTGGAGCCCTTGAGTGGAGCCTCCTCTCTTGAGTGTCTCTCCGAAGCCCTTGAGTGGAGCCTCCTCTCTTGAGTGTCTCTCCGAAGCCCTTGGGTGGAGCCTCCACTCCCGAGAATCTCTCTGAAGCCTTTCGGTGGAGCCTCCACTCCTGAGTGTCTCTCTGAAGCCCTTGGCTGGAGCCTCCTCACCCAAATGTCTCTTTGGAGCTCTTGGATGGAGCCTCCTCTCCTGTGTGTCTCTCTGGAGCTCTTGGGTGGAGCCTCCACTCCTGAGTGTCTCTCTGAAGCCCTTGAGTAAACCCTGCACTCCTGAGTGTCTCTCTGAAGCCCTTGGGTGGAGCCACTTCTTCCAAGTGTCTCTCTGGAACACTTGGGTGGAGCCTCCTCTCCCGAGTGTTTCTCTGGAGCCCTTGAGTAAAGCATCCTCTTCTGAGTGTCTCTCTGGAGCTCTTGGGTGGAGCCTCCTCTCCTAAGTGTCTCTCTGGAGCCCTTGAGTAAAGCATCCTCTTCTGAGTGTCTCTCTAGAGCCCTAGAGTAAAGCCTCCACTCCTGAGTGTCTCTCTGGAGCTCATGGGTGGAGCATCAACTCCTGAGTATCTCTCTGGAGCCCTTGAGTGGAGCCTCCACTCCTGAGAGTCTCTCTGAAGCCCTTGGCTGGAGCCTCTACTCCCAAGTGTCTCTCTGAAGCCCTTGGCTGGAGCCTCATCTTGCGAATGTCTCTCTAAAGCCCTTGGGTGGAGCCTCATCTCCCGAGTGTCTCCCTGAAGTCCTTGGCTGGAGCCTCTTCTTGCGAGTGTCTCTCTGGAACATTTGGGAGGAGCCTCCTCTCCCGAGTGTCTTTCTGAAGCCCTTGGGTAGAGCCTCCACTCCCGAGTGTCTCTCTGAAGCCCTTGGGTAGAGCCTCCTCTCCTTAGTGTCTCTCTAAAGCCCTTGACCGGAGCCCCCTCTCCTGAGTGTCTCTCTGAAGCCCTTGGGTGGAGCCTCCTCTCCTGAGTGTCTCTCTGAAGCCCTTGTGTGGAGCCTCCACTCCAGAGTGTCTCTCTGAAACCCTTGGGTGGAGCCTCATCTCCCGAGTGTCTCCCTGAAGTCCTTGGCTGGAGCCTCTTCTTGCGAGTGTCTCTCTGGAACATTTGGGTGGAGCCTCCTCTCCCGAGTGTCTTTCTGAAGCCCTTGGGTAGAGCCTCCACTCCCGAGTGTCTCTCTGAAGCCCTTGGGTAGAGCCTCCTCTCCTTAGTGTCTCTCTAAAGCCCTTGACCGGAGCCCCCTCTCCTGAGTGTCTCTCTGAAGCCCTTGGGTGGAGCCTCCTCTCCTGAGTGTCTCTCTGAAGCCCTTGTGTGGAGCCTCCACTCCAGAGTGTCTCTCTGAAACCCTTGGGTGGGGCCTCCTCTCTTGATTGTCTCTCTGGAACACTTGGGTGGAACTCAACTCCTGAGTGTCTCTCTGAAGCCCTTGGGTGCAGTCTCCACTCCCGAGTGTCTCTCTGAAGCCCTTGGGTGGAGCATCCTCTCTTGAGTGTCTCTCTGGAACACTTGGGTGGAGCCTCCTCTCCCGAGAGTCTCTCTGGAGCCCTTGGGTGGAGCCTCCACTCCAGAGTGTCTCTCTGGAGGTCTTGGGTGGAGCCTCCTCTCCTGAGTGTCTCTCGGAAGCCCTTGGGCGGAGGCTCCTCTCCCGAGTGTCTCTCTGGAGCTCTTGGGTGGAGCCTCCTCTCCCGAATGTCTCTCTGAAGCCCATGGGTGGAGCCTCCACTCCTGAGTGTCTCTATGAAGTCCTTGGGTGGACCCTCTATTCCTGAATGCCTCTCTGAAGACCTTGGCAGGAGCATCCTCTCCCGAGTGTCTCTCTGGAGCCCTTGAGTAAAGCCTCCTCTCCTGAGTGTCTCTCTGAAGCCCTTGGGTGGAGCCTCCACTCCTGAGTGTCTCTCTGAAACCCTTGGGTGGAGCCTCCCCTCCCGAGTGTCTCTCTGGAACACTTGGGTAGAGCCTCAACTACTGAGTGTCTCTTTGAAGCCCTTGGGTGCAGCCTCCACTCCCGAGTGTCTCTCTGAAGCCCTTGGGTGGAGTCTCCTCTCCCGAGGGTCTCTCTGGAGCTCTTGGGTGGAGCCTCCTCTCCCGAGTGTCTCTCCGAAGCCCTTCGGTGGAGCCTCCTCTCCCGAATGTCTCTCTAAAGCCCCTGGGTGGAGCCTCCACTCCAGAGTGTCTCTCTGAAGCCCTTGGGTGGAGTCTCCACTCCTGGTGTCTCTCTGAATCCCTTGGCTGGAGCCGCCTCTCCCGAGTGTCTCTCTGGAGCCCTTGAGTAAAGCCTCCTCTCCTGTGTGTCTCTCTGGAGCCCTAGAGTAACGCCTCCACTCCTGAGTGTATCTCTGGAGCTCCTGGGTGGAGCCTCCACTCCTGAGTGTCTCTCTGGAGCCCTTGAGTAGTGTCCTCTCCCAAGTGTCTCTCTGGAGCTCCTGGGTGGAGCCTCCGCTCCTCAGTGTCTCTCTGGAGCCCTTGAGTGGAGCCTCCACTGCTGAGAATCTCTCTGAAGCCCTTGGGTGGAGCCTCCACTCCTGAGTGTCCCTCTGGAGCTCTTGAGTAAAACCTCCTCTCCTGAGTGTCTCTCTGAAGCTCTTGGGTGGACCCTCCTCTACCGAGTGTCTCTCTGAAGTCCTTGGCTGGAACTGCTTCTTGCAAGTGTCTCTCTGTAACACTTGGGTGGAGCCTCCTCTACCGAGTGTCTCTCTGAAAGCCTTGGCTGGAGCCTCCACTCCAGAGTGTCTCTTTGGAGCTCATGGGTGGAGCCTCCTCTTCCGAGTGTCTCTCTGCAGCCCTTGAGTAAAGCCCTCACTCCTAAGTGTTTCTCTGAATCCCTTGGGTGGAGCCTCCTCTCCCGTATGTCTCTCTGAAGACCTTGGGTGGAGCCTCCACTCCAGAGTGTCTCTCTTGAGCTCTTGGATGGAGCCTCCTCTCCTGATTGTCTCTCTGAAGCCCTTGGGTGGAGCCTCCTCTCCTGAGTGTGTCTCTGGAGCCCTTGAGTAGTGTCCTCTCCCAAGTGTCTCTCTGGAGCTCCTGGGTGGAGCCTCCGCTCCTCAGTGTCTCTCTGGAGCCCTTGAGTGGAGCCTCCACTGCTGAGAATCTCTCTGAAGCCCTTGGGTGGAGCCTCCACTCCTGAGTGTCCCTCTGGAGCTCTTGAGTAAAACCTCCTCTCCTGAGTGTCTCTCTGAAGCTCTTGGGTGGACCCTCCTCTACCGAGTGTCTCTCTGAAGTCCTTGGCTGGAACTGCTTCTTGCAAGTGTCTCTCTGTAACACTTGGGTGGAGCCTCCTCTACCGAGTGTCTCTCTGAAAGCCTTGGCTGGAGCCTCCACTCCAGAGTGTCTCTTTGGAGCTCATGGGTGGAGCCTCCTCTTCCGAGTGTCTCTCTGCAGCCCTTGAGTAAAGCCCTCACTCCTAAGTGTTTCTCTGAATCCCTTGGGTGGAGCCTCCTCTCCCGTATGTCTCTCTGAAGACCTTGGGTGGAGCCTCCACTCCAGAGTGTCTCTCTTGAGCTCTTGGATGGAGCCTCCTCTCCTGATTGTCTCTCTGAAGCCCTTGGGTGGAGCCTCCTCTCCTGAGTGTGTCTCTGGAACACCTGGGTGGAACCTCCACTCCTGAGTGTCTCTCTGGAGCTCCTGGGTGGAGCCTCCACTCCCGAGTGTCTCTCCGAAGCTCTTGGGTGGAGACCCCTCTTTCGAATGTCTCTCTGGAGTCCTTGGGTGGAGCCTCCTCTCCAGAGTGTCTCTCTGAAGTCCTTGGCTGGAGCCTCTTCTTGCGAGTGTCTCTCTGAAACAATTGGTTGGAGCCTCCTCTCCCGAGTGTCTCTCTGAAGCCCTTGGGTGGAACCTCCACTCCCGAGTGTCTATTTGGAGCTCTTGGGTGGAGCCTCCTCACCCGAGTGTCTCTCTGGAGCCCTTGAGGAAAGCCTTCGCTCCTGAGTGTTTCTCTGAAGCCCTTGGGTGGAGCCTCCTCTCCTGAATGTCTCTTTGAAGCCCTTGGGTGGAACCTCCACTCCCGAGTGTCTCTCTGGAGCTCTTGGGTGGAGCCTCCTCTCTTGGGTGTCTCTCTGGAACACTTGGGTGGAACCTCCTCTCCTGAGTGTCTCTCTGAAGCCCTTGGGTGGATCCTACACTCCCGAGTGTCTCTCAGGAGTTCTTGGGTGGAGCCTCCTCTCCCTAGTGTCTCGCCGAAGCCCTTGGGTGAAGCCGTCTCTCCTGATTGTCTATCTGGAGCTCTTGGGTGGAGCCTCCTCTCCCGAATGTCTCTCTAAAGCCATTGGGTGGAGCCTCCACTCTAGTGTGTCTCTCTGAAGCCCTTGGGTGGAGCCTCCACTCCTGAGTGTCTCTCTGAAGCCCTTGGCTGGGATCTCCTCTCCCGAGTGTCTCTCTGGAGCCCTTGAGTAAAGCTTCCTCTCCTGAGTGTCTCTCAGAGGCCCTTGTGTGGAGCCTCCACTCCAGAGTGTCTCTCTGAAACCCTTGGGTGGGGCCTCCTCTCTTGATTGTCTCTCTGGAACACTTGGGTGGAACTCAACTCCTGAGTGTCTCTCTGAAGCCCTTGGGTAGAGCCTCCACTCCCGAGTGTCTCTCTGAAGCCCTTGGGTAGAGCCTCCTCTCCTTAGTGTCTCTCTAAAGCCCTTGACCGGAGCCCCCTCTCCTGAGTGTCTCTCTGAAGCCCTTGGGTGGAGCCTCCTCTCCTGAGTGTCTCTCTGAAGCCCTTGTGTGGAGCCTCCACTCCAGAGTGTCTCTTTGAAACCCTTGGGTGGGGCCTCCTCTCTTGATTGTCTCTCTGGAACACTTGGGTGGAACTCAACTCCTGAGTGTCTCTCTGAAGCCCTTGGGTGCAGTCTCCACTCCCGAGTGTCTCTCTGAAGCCCTTGGGTGGAGCATCCTCTCTTGAGTGTCTCTCTGGAACACTTGGGTGGAGCCTCCTCTCCCGAGAGTCTCTCTGGAGCCCTTGGGTGGAGCCTCCACTCCAGAGTGTCTCTCTGGAGGTCTTGGGTGGAGCCTCCTCTCCTGAGTGTCTCTCGGAAGCCCTTGAGCGGAGGCTCCTCTCCCGAGTGTCTCTCTGGAGCTCTTGGGTGGAGCCTCCTCTCCCGAATGTCTCTCTGAAGCCCATGGGTGGAGCCTCCACTCCTGAGTGTCTCTATGAAGTCCTTGGGTGGACCCTCTATTCCTGAATGCCTCTCTGAAGACCTTGGCAGGAGCATCCTCTCCCGAGTGTCTCTCTGGAGCCCTTGAGTAAAGCCTCCTCTCCTGAGTGTCTCTCTGAAGCCCTTGGGTGGAGCCTCCACTCCTGAGTGTCTCTCTGAAACCCTTGGGTGGAGCCTCCCCTCCCGAGTGTCTCTCTGGAACACTTGGGTAGAGCCTCAACTACTGAGTGTCTCTTTGAAGCCCTTGGGTGCAGCCTCCACTCCCGAGTGTCTCTCTGAAGCCCTTGGGTGGAGTCTCCTCTCCCGAGGGTCTCTCTGGAGCTCTTGGGTGGAGCCCCCTCTCCCGAGTGTCTCTCCGAAGCCCTTCGGTGGAGCCTCCTCTCCCGAATGTCTCTCTAAAGCCCCTGGGTGGAGCCTCCACTCCAGAGTGTCTCTCTGAAGCCCTTGGGTGGAGTCTCCACTCCTGGTGTCTCTCTGAATCCCTTGGCTGGAGCCGCCTCTCCCGAGTGTCTCTCTGGAGCCCTTGAGTAAAGCCTCCTCTCCTGTGTGTCTCTCTGGAGCCCTAGAGTAACGCCTCCACTCCTGAGTGTATCTCTGGAGCTCCTGGGTGGAGCCTCCACTCCTGAGTGTCTCTCTGGAGCCCTTGAGTAGTGTCCTCTCCCAAGTGTCTCTCTGGAGCTCCTGGGTGGAGCCTCCGCTCCTCAGTGTCTCTCTGGAGCCCTTGAGTGGAGCCTCCACTGCTGAGAATCTCTCTGAAGCCCTTGGGTGGAGCCTCCACTCCTGAGTGTCCCTCTGGAGCTCTTGAGTAAAACCTCCTCTCCTGAGTGTCTCTCTGAAGCTCTTGGGTGGACCCTCCTCTACCGAGTGTCTCTCTGAAGTCCTTGGCTGGAACTGCTTCTTGCAAGTGTCTCTCTGTAACACTTGGGTGGAGCCTCCTCTACCGAGTGTCTCTCTGAAAGCCTTGGCTGGAGCCTCCACTCCAGAGTGTCTCTTTGGAGCTCATGGGTGGAGCCTCCTCTTCCGAGTGTCTCTCTGCAGCCCTTGAGTAAAGCCCTCACTCCTAAGTGTTTCTCTGAATCCCTTGGGTGGAGCCTCCTCTCCTGTATGTCTCTCTGAAGACCTTGGGTGGAGCCTCCACTCCAGAGTGTCTCTCTGGAGCTCTTGGATGGAGCCTCCTCTCCTGATTGTCTCTCTGAAGCCCTTGGGTGGAGCCTCCTCTCCTGAGTGTGTCTCTGGAACACCTGGGTGGAGCCTCCACTCCTGAGTGTCTCTCTGGAGCTCCTGGGTGGAGCCTCCACTCCCGAGTGTCTCTCCGAAGCTCTTGGGTGGAGACCCCTCTTTCGAATGTCTCTCTGGAGTCCTTGGGTGGAGCCTCCTCTCCAGAGTGTCTCTCTGAAGTCCTTGGCTGGAGCCTCTTCTTGCGAGTGTCTCTCTGAAACAATTGGTTGGAGCCTCCTCTCCCGAGTGTCTCTCTGAAGCCCTTGGGTGGAACCTCCACTCCCGAGTGTCTATTTGGAGCTCTTGGGTGGAGCCTCCTCGCCCGAGTGTCTCTCTGGAGCCCTTGAGGAAAGCCTTCGCTCCTGAGTGTTTCTCTGAAGCCCTTGGGTGGAGCCTCCTCTCCTGAATGTCTCTTTGAAGCCCTTGGGTGGAACCTCCACTCCCGAGTGTCTCTCTGGAGCTCTTGGGTGGAGCCTCCACTCCCGAGTGTCTCTCTAAAGCCCTTGGGTGGAGCCTCCTCTCTTGGGTGTCTCTCTGGAACACTTGGGTGGAACCTCCTCTCCTGAGTGTCTCTCTGAAGCCCTTGGGTGGATCCTACACTCCCGAGTGTCTCTCAGGAGTTCTTGGGTGGAGCCTCCTCTCCCTAGTGTCTCGCCGAAGCCCTTGGGTGGAGCCGTCTCTCCTGATTGTCTATCTGGAGCTCTTGGGTGGAGCCTCCTCTCCCGAATGTCTCTCTAAAGCCATTGGGTGGAGCCTCCACTCTAGTGTGTCTCTCTGAAGCCCTTGGGTGGAGCCTCCACTCCTGAGTGTCTCTCTGAAGCCCTTGGCTGGGATCTCCTCTCCCGAGTGTCTCTCTGGAGCCCTTGAGTAAAGCTTCCTCTCCTGAGTGTCTCTCTGAAGCCCTTGTGTGGAGCCTCCACTCCAGAGTGTCTCTCTGAAACCCTTGGGTGGGGCCTCCTCTCTTGATTGTCTCTCTGGAACACTTGGGTGGAACTCAACTCCTGAGTGTCTCTCTGAAGCCCTTGGGTGCAGTCTCCACTCCCGAGTGTCTCTCTGAAGCCCTTGGGTGGAGCATCCTCTCTTGAGTGTCTCTCTGGAACACTTGGGTGGAGCCTCCTCTCCCGAGAGTCTCTCTGGAGCCCTTGGGTGGAGCCTCCACTGAGTGTCTCTCTGGAGGTCTTGGGTGGAGCCTCCTCTCCTGAGTGTCTCTCGGAAGCCCTTGGGCGGAGGCTCCTCTCCTGAGTGTCTCTCTGGAGCTCTTGGGTGGAGCCTCCTCTCCCGAATGTCTCTCTGAAGCCCATGGGTGGAGCCTCCACTCCTCAGTGTCTCTATGAAGTCCTTGGGTGGACCCTCTATTCCTGAATGCCTCTCTGAAGACCTTGGCAGGAGCATCCTCTCCCGAGTGTCTCTCTGGAGCCCTTGAGTAAAGCCTCCTCTCCTGAGTGTCTCTCTGAAGCCCTTGGGTGGAGCCTCCACTCCTGAGTGTCTCTCTGAAACCCTTGGGTGGAGCCTCCCCTCCCGAGTGTCTCTCTGGAACACTTGGGTGGAGCCTCAACTACTGAGTGTCTCTTTGAAGCCCTTGGGTGCAGCCTCCACTCCCGAGTGTCTCTCTGAAGCCCTTGGGTGGAGTCTCCTCTCCCGAGGGTCTCTCTGGAGCTCTTGGGTGGAGCCTCCTCTCCCGAGTGTCTCTCCGAAGCCCTTCGGGGAGCCTCCTCTCCCGAATGTCTCTCTAAAGCCCCTGGGTGGAGCCTCCACTCCAGAGTGTCTCTCTGAAGCCCTTGGGTGGAGTCTCCACTCCTGGTGTCTCTCTGAATCCCTTGGCTGGAGCCGCCTCTCCCGAGTGTCTCTCTGGAGCCCTTGAGTAAAGCCTCCTCTCCTGTGTGTCTCTCTGGAGCCCTAGAGTAACGCCTCCACTCCTGAGTGTATCTCTGGAGCTCCTGGGTGGAGCCTCCACTCCTGAGTGTCTCTCTGGAGCCCTTGAGTAGTGTCCTCTCCCAAGTGTCTCTCTGGAGCTCCTGGGTGGAGCCTCCGCTCCTCAGTGTCTCTCTGGAGCCCTTGAGTGGAGCCTCCACTGCTGAGAATCTCTCTGAAGCCCTTGGGTGGAGCCTCCACTCCTGAGTGTCCCTCTGGAGCTCTTGAGTAAAACCTCCTCTCCTGAGTGTCTCTCTGAAGCTCTTGGGTGGACCCTCCTCTACCGAGTGTCTCTCTGAAGTCCTTGGCTGGAACTGCTTATTGCAAGTGTCTCTCTGTAACACTTGGGTGGAGCCTCCTCTACCGAGTGTCTCTCTGAAAGCCTTGGCTGGAGCCTCCACTCCAGAGTGTCTCTTTGGAGCTCATGGGTGGAGCCTCCTCTTCCGAGTGTCTCTCTGCAGCCCTTGAGTAAAGCCCTCACTCCTAAGTGTTTCTCTGAATCCCTTGGGTGGAGCCTCCTCTCCCGTATGTCTCTCTGAAGACCTTGGGTGGAGCCTCCACTCCAGAGTGTCTCTCTTGAGCTCTTGGATGGAGCCTCCTCTCCTGATTGTCTCTCTGAAGCCCTTGGGTGGAGCCTCCTCTCCTGAGTGTGTCTCTGGAACACCTAGGTGGAACCTCCACTCCTGAGTGTCTCTCTGGAGCTCCTGGGTGGAGCCTCCACTCCCGAGTGTCTCTCCGAAGCTCTTGGGTGGAGACCCCTCTTTCGAATGTCTCTCTGGAGTCCTTGGGTGGAGCCTCCTCTCCAGAGTGTCTCTCTGAAGTCCTTGGCTGGAGCCTCTTCTTGCGAGTGTCTCTCTGAAACAATTGGTTGGAGCCTCCTCTCCCGAGTGTCTCTCTGAAGCCCTTGGGTGGAACCTCCACTCCCGAGTGTCTATTTGGAGCTCTTGGGTGGAGCCTCCTCACCCGAGTGTCTCTCTGGAGCCCTTGAGGAAAGCCTTCGCTCCTGAGTGTTTCTCTGAAGCCCTTGGGTGGAGCCTCCTCTCCTGAATGTCTCTTTGAAGCCCTTGGGTGGAACCTCCACTCCCGAGTGTCTCTCTGGAGCTCTTGGGTGGAGCCTCCTCTCTTGGGTGTCTCTCTGGAACACTTGGGTGGAACCTCCTCTCCTGAGTTTCTCTCTGAAGCCCTTGGGTGGATCCTACACTCCCGAGTGTCTCTCAGGAGTTCTTGGGTGGAGCCTCCTCTCCCTAGTGTCTCGCCGAAGCCCTTGGGTGAAGCCGTCTCTCCTGATTGTCTATCTGGAGCTCTTGGGTGGAGCCTCCTCTCCCGAATGTCTCTCTAAAGCCATTGGGTGGAGCCTCCACTCTAGTGTGTCTCTCTGAAGCCCTTGGGTGGAGCCTCCACTCCTGAGTGTCTCTCTGAAGCCCTTGGCTGGGATCTCCTCTCCCGAGTGTCTCTCTGGAGCCCTTGAGTAAAGCTTCCTCTCCTGAGTGTCTCTCTGAAGCCCTTGTGTGGAGCCTCCACTCCAGAGTGTCTCTCTGAAACCCTTGGGTGGGGCCTCCTCTCTTGATTGTCTCTCTGGAACACTTGGGTGGAACTCAACTCCTGAGTGTCTCTCTGAAGCCCTTGGGTAGAGCCTCCACTCCCGAGTGTCTCTCTGAAGCCCTTGGGTAGAGCCTCCTCTCCTTAGTGTCTCTCTAAAGCCCTTGACCGGAGCCCCCTCTCCTGAGTGTCTCTCTGAAGCCCTTGGGTGGAGCCTCCTCTCCTGAGTGTCTCTCTGAAGCCCTTGTGTGGAGCCTCCACTCCAGAGTGTCTCTCTGAAACCCTTGGGTGGGGCCTCCTCTCTTGATTGTCTCTCTGGAACACTTGGGTGGAACTCAACTCCTGAGTGTCTCTCTGAAGCCCTTGGGTGCAGTCTCCACTCCCGAGTGTCTCTCTGAAGCCCTTGGGTGGAGCATCCTCTCTTGAGTGTCTCTCTGGAACACTTGGGTGGAGCCTCCTCTCCCGAGAGTCTCTCTGGAGCCCTTGGGTGGAGCCTCCACTCCAGAGTGTCTCTCTGGAGGTCTTGGGTGGAGCCTCCTCTCCTGAGTGTCTCTCGGAAGCCCTTGGGCGGAGGCTCCTCTCCCGAGTGTCTCTCTGGAGCTCTTGGGTGGAGCCTCCTCTCCCGAATGTCTCTCTGAAGCCCATGGGTGGAGCCTCCACTCCTGAGTGTCTCTATGAAGTCCTTGGGTGGACCCTCTATTCCTGAATGCCTCTCTGAAGACCTTGGCAGGAGCATCCTCTCCCGAGTGTCTCTCTGGAGCCCTTGAGTAAAGCCTCCTCTCCTGAGTGTCTCTCTGAAGCCCTTGGGTGGAGCCTCCACTCCTGAGTGTCTCTCTGAAACCCTTGGGTGGAGCCTCCCCTCCCGAGTGTCTCTCTGGAACACTTGGGTAGAGCCTCAACTACTGAGTGTCTCTTTGAAGCCCTTAGGTGCAGCCTCCACTCCCGAGTGTCTCTCTGAAGCCCTTGGGTGGAGTCTCCTCTCCCGAGGGTCTCTCTGGAGCTCTTGGGTGGAGCCCCCTCTCCCGAGTGTCTCTCCGAAGCCCTTCGGTGGAGCCTCCTCTCCCGAATGTCTCTCTAAAGCCCCTGGGTGGAGCCTCCACTCCAGAGTGTCTCTCTGAAGCCCTTGGGTGGAGTCTCCACTCCTGGTGTCTCTCTGAATCCCTTGGCTGGAGCCGCCTCTCCCGAGTGTCTCTCTGGAGCCCTTGAGTAAAGCCTCCTCTCCTGTGTGTCTCTCTGGAGCCCTAGAGTAACGCCTCCACTCCTGAGTGTATCTCTGGAGCTCCTGGGTGGAGCCTCCACTCCTGAGTGTCTCTCTGGAGCCCTTGAGTAGTGTCCTCTCCCAAGTGTCTCTCTGGAGCTCCTGGGTGGAGCCTCCGCTCCTCAGTGTCTCTCTGGAGCCCTTGAGTGGAGCCTCCACTGCTGAGAATCTCTCTGAAGCCCTTGGGTGGAGCCTCCACTCCTGAGTGTCCCTCTGGAGCTCTTGAGTAAAACCTCCTCTCCTGAGTGTCTCTCTGAAGCTCTTGGGTGGACCCTCCTCTACCGAGTGTCTCTCTGAAGTCCTTGGCTGGAACTGCTTCTTGCAAGTGTCTCTCTGTAACACTTGGGTGGAGCCTCCTCTACCGAGTGTCTCTCTGAAAGCCTTGGCTGGAGCCTCCACTCCAGAGTGTCTCTTTGGAGCTCATGGGTGGAGCCTCCTCTTCCGAGTGTCTCTCTGCAGCCCTTGAGTAAAGCCCTCACTCCTAAGTGTTTCTCTGAATCCCTTGGGTGGAGCCTCCTCTCCTGTATGTCTCTCTGAAGACCTTGGGTGGAGCCTCCACTCCAGAGTGTCTCTCTGGAGCTCTTGGATGGAGCCTCCTCTCCTGATTGTCTCTCTGAAGCCCTTGGGTGGAGCCTCCTCTCCTGAGTGTGTCTCTGGAACACCTGGGTGGAGCCTCCACTCCTGAGTGTCTCTCTGGAGCTCCTGGGTGGAGCCTCCACTCCCGAGTGTCTCTCCGAAGCTCTTGGGTGGAGACCCCTCTTTCGAATGTCTCTCTGGAGTCCTTGGGTGGAGCCTCCTCTCCAGAGTGTCTCTCTGAAGTCCTTGGCTGGAGCCTCTTCTTGCGAGTGTCTCTCTGAAACAATTGGTTGGAGCCTCCTCTCCCGAGTGTCTCTCTGAAGCCCTTGGGTGGAACCTCCACTCCCGAGTGTCTATTTGGAGCTCTTGGGTGGAGCCTCCTCGCCCGAGTGTCTCTCTGGAGCCCTTGAGGAAAGCCTTCGCTCCTGAGTGTTTCTCTGAAGCCCTTGGGTGGAGCCTCCTCTCCTGAATGTCTCTTTGAAGCCCTTGGGTGGAACCTCCACTCCCGAGTGTCTCTCTGGAGCTCTTGGGTGGAGCCTCCACTCCCGAGTGTCTCTCTAAAGCCCTTGGGTGGAGCCTCCTCTCTTGGGTGTCTCTCTGGAACACTTGGGTGGAACCTCCTCTCCTGAGTGTCTCTCTGAAGCCCTTGGGTGGATCCTACACTCCCGAGTGTCTCTCAGGAGTTCTTGGGTGGAGCCTCCTCTCCCTAGTGTCTCGCCGAAGCCCTTGGGTGGAGCCGTCTCTCCTGATTGTCTATCTGGAGCTCTTGGGTGGAGCCTCCTCTCCCGAATGACTCTCTAAAGCCATTGGGTGGAGCCTCCACTCTAGTGTGTCTCTCTGAAGCCCTTGGGTGGAGCCTCCACTCCTGAGTGTCTCTCTGAAGCCCTTGGCTGGGATCTCCTCTGCCGAGTGTCTCTCTGGAGCCCTTGAGTAAAGCTTCCTCTCCTGAGTGTTTCTCTGAAGCCCTTGTGTGGAGCCTCCACTCCAGAGTGTCTCTCTGAAACCCTTGGGTGGGGCCTCCTCTCTTGATTGTCTCTCTGGAACACTTGGGTGGAACTCAACTCCTGAGTGTCTCTCTGAAGCCCTTGGGTGCAGTCTCCACTCCCGAGTGTCTCTCTGAAGCCCTTGGGTGGAGCATCCTCTCTTGAGTGTCTCTCTGGAACACTTGGGTGGAGCCTCCTCTCCCGAGAGTCTCTCTGGAGCCCTTGGGTGGAGCCTCCACTGAGTGTCTCTCTGGAGGTCTTGGGTGGAGCCTCCTCTCCTGAGTGTCTCTCGGAAGCCCTTGGGCGGAGGCTCCTCTCCTGAGTGTCTCTCTGGAGCTCTTGGGTGGAGCCTCCTCTCCCGAATGTCTCTCTGAAGCCCATGGGTGGAGCCTCCACTCCTGAGTGTCTCTATGAAGTCCTTGGGTGGACCCTCTATTCCTGAATGCCTCTCTGAAGACCTTGGCAGGAGCATCCTCTCCCGAGTGTCTCTCTGGAGCCCTTGAGTAAAGCCTCCTCTCCTGAGTGTCTCTCTGAAGCCCTTGGGTGGAGCCTCCACTCCTGAGTGTCTCTCTGAAACCCTTGGGTGGAGCCTCCCCTCCCGAGTGTCTCTCTGGAACACTTGGGTGGAGCCTCAACTACTGAGTGTCTCTTTGAAGCCCTTGGGTGCAGCCTCCACTCCCGAGTGTCTCTCTGAAGCCCTTGGGTGGAGTCTCCTCTCCCGAGGGTCTCTCTGGAGCTCTTGGGTGGAGCCTCCTCTCCCGAGTGTCTCTCCGAAGCCCTTCGGTGGAGCCTCCTCTCCCGAATGTCTCTCTAAAGCCCCTGGGTGGAGCCTCCACTCCAGAGTGTCTCTCTGAAGCCCTTGGGTGGAGTCTCCACTCCTGGTGTCTCTCTGAATCCCTTGGCTGGAGCCGCCTCTCCCGAGTGTCTCTCTGGAGCCCTTGAGTAAAGCCTCCTCTCCTGTGTGTCTCTCTGGAGCCCTAGAGTAACGCCTCCACTCCTGAGTGTATCGCTGGAGCTCCTGGGTGGAGCCTCCACTCCTGAGTGTCTCTCTGGAGCCCTTGAGTAGTGTCCTCTCCCAAGTGTCTCTCTGGAGCTCCTGGGTGGAGCCTCCGCTCCTCAGTGTCTCTCTGGAGCCCTTGAGTGGAGCCTCCACTGCTGAGAATCTCTCTGAAGCCCTTGGGTGGAGCCTCCACTCCTGAGTGTCCCTCTGGAGCTCTTGAGTAAAACCTCCTCTCCTGAGTGTCTCTCTGAAGCTCTTGGGTGGACCCTCCTCTACCGAGTGTCTCTCTGAAGTCCTTGGCTGGAACTGCTTATTGCAAGTGTCTCTCTGTAACACTTGGGTGGAGCCTCCTCTACCGAGTGTCTCTCTGAAAGCCTTGGCTGGAGCCTCCACTCCAGAGTGTCTCTTTGGAGCTCATGGGTGGAGCCTCCTCTTCCGAGTGTCTCTCTGCAGCCCTTGAGTAAAGCCCTCACTCCTAAGTGTTTCTCTGAATCCCTTGGGTGGAGCCTCCTCTCCCGTATGTCTCTCTGAAGACCTTGGGTGGAGCCTCCACTCCAGAGTGTCTCTCTGGAGCTCTTGGATGGAGCCTCCTCTCCTGATTGTCTCTCTGAAGCCCTTGGGTGGAGCCTCCTCTCCTGAGTGTCTCTCTGAAGCCCTTGTGTGGAGCCTCCACTCCAGAGTGTCTCTCTGAAACCCTTGGGTGGAGCCTCATCTCCCGAGTGTCTCCCTGAAGTCCTTGGCTGGAGCCTCTTCTTGCGAGTGTCTCTCTGGAACATTTGGGTGGAGCCTCCTCTCCCGAGTGTCTTTCTGAAGCCCTTGGGTAGAGCCTCCACTCCCGAGTGTCTCTCTGAAGCCCTTGGGTAGAGCCTCCTCTCCTTAGTGTCTCTCTAAAGCCCTTGACCGGAGCCCCCTCTCCTGAGTGTCTCTCTGAAGCCCTTGGGTGGAGCCTCCTCTCCTGAGTGTCTCTCTGAAGCCCTTGTGTGGAGCCTCCACTCCAGAGTGTCTCTCTGAAACCCTTGGGTGGGGCCTCCTCTCTTGATTGTCTCTCTGGAACACTTGGGTGGAACTCAACTCCTGAGTGTCTCTCTGAAGCCCTTGGGTGCAGTCTCCACTCCCGAGTGTCTCTCTGAAGCCCTTGGGTGGAGCATCCTCTCTTGAGTGTCTCTCTGGAACACTTGGGTGGAGCCTCCTCTCCCGAGAGTCTCTCTGGAGCCCTTGGGTGGAGCCTCCACTCCAGAGTGTCTCTCTGGAGGTCTTGGGTGGAGCCTCCTCTCCTGAGTGTCTCTCGGAAGCCCTTGGGCGGAGGCTCCTCTCCCGAGTGTCTCTCTGGAGCTCTTGGGTGGAGCCTCCTCTCCCGAATGTCTCTCTGAAGCCCATGGGTGGAGCCTCCACTCCTGAGTGTCTCTATGAAGTCCTTGGGTGGACCCTCTATTCCTGAATGCCTCTCTGAAGACCTTGGCAGGAGCATCCTCTCCCGAGTGTCTCTCTGGAGCCCTTGAGTAAAGCCTCCTCTCCTGAGTGTCTCTCTGAAGCCCTTGGGTGGAGCCTCCACTCCTGAGTGTCTCTCTGAAACCCTTGGGTGGAGCCTCCCCTCCCGAGTGTCTCTCTGGAACACTTGGGTGGAGCCTCAACTACTGAGTGTCTCTTTGAAGCCCTTGGGTGCAGCCTCCACTCCCGAGTGTCTCTCTGAAGCCCTTGGGTGGAGTCTCCTCTCCCGAGGGTCTCTCTGGAGCTCTTGGGTGGAGCCTCCTCTCCCGAGTGTCTCTCCGAAGCCCTTCGGTGGAGCCTCCTCTCCCGAATGTCTCTCTAAAGCCCCTGGGTGGAGCCTCCACTCCAGAGTGTCTCTCTGAAGCCCTTGGGTGGAGTCTCCACTCCTGGTGTCTCTCTGAATCCCTTGGCTGGAGCCGCCTCTCCCGAGTGTCTCTCTGGAGCCCTTGAGTAAAGCCTCCTCTCCTGTGTGTCTCTCTGGAGCCCTAGAGTAACGCCTCCACTCCTGAGTGTATCTCTGGAGCTCCTGGGTGGAGCCTCCACTCCTGAGTGTCTCTCTGGAGCCCTTGAGTAGTGTCCTCTCCCAAGTGTCTCTCTGGAGCTCCTGGGTGGAGCCTCCGCTCCTCAGTGTCTCTCTGGAGCCCTTGAGTGGAGCCTCCACTGCTGAGAATCTCTCTGAAGCCCTTGGGTGGAGCCTCCACTTCTGAGTGTCCCTCTGGAGCTCTTGAGTAAAACCTCCTCTCCTGAGTGTCTCTCTGAAGCTCTTGGGTGGACCCTCCTCTACCGAGTGTCTCTCTGAAGTCCTTGGCTGGAACTGCTTCTTGCAAGTGTCTCTCTGTAACACTTGGGTGGAGCCTCCTCTACCGAGTGTCTCTCTGAAAGCCTTGGCTGGAGCCTCCACTCCAGAGTGTCTCTTTGGAGCTCATGGGTGGAGCCTCCTCTTCCGAGTGTCTCTCTGCAGCCCTTGAGTAAAGCCCTCACTCCTAAGTGTTTCTCTGAATCCCTTGGGTGGAGCCTCCTCTCCCGTATGTCTCTCTGAAGACCTTGGGTGGAGCCTCCACTCCAGAGTGTCTCTCTGGAGCTCTTGGATGGAGCCTCCTCTCCTGATTGTCTCTCTGAAGCCCTTGGGTGGAGCCTCCTCTCCTGAGTGTGTCTCTGGAACACCTGGGTGGAGCCTCCACTCCTGAGTGTCTCTCTGGAGCTCCTGGGTGGAGCCTCCACTCCCGAGTGTCTCTCCGAAGCTCTTGGGTGGAGACCCCTCTTTCGAATGTCTCTCTGGAGTCCTTGGGTGGAGCCTCCTCTCCAGAGTGTCTCTCTGAAGTCCTTGGCTGGAGCCTCTTCTTGCGAGTGTCTCTCTGAAACAATTGGTTGGAGCCTCCTCTCCCGAGTGTCTCTCTGAAGCCCTTGGGTGGAACCTCCACTCCCGAGTGTCTATTTGGAGCTCTTGGGTGGAGCCTCCTCGCCCGAGTGTCTCTCTGGAGCCCTTGAGGAAAGCCTTCGCTCCTGAGTGTTTCTCTGAAGCCCTTGGGTGGAGCCTCCTCTCCTGAATGTCTCTTTGAAGCCCTTGGGTGGAACCTCCACTCCCGAGTGTCTCTCTGGAGCTCTTGGGTGGAGCCTCCACTCCCGAGTGTCTCTCTAAAGCCCTTGGGTGGAGCCTCCTCTCTTGGGTGTCTCTCTGGAACACTTGGGTGGAACCTCCTCTCCTGAGTGTCTCTCTGAAGCCCTTGGGTGGATCCTACACTCCCGAGTGTCTCTCAGGAGTTCTTGGGTGGAGCCTCCTCTCCCTAGTGTCTCGCCGAAGCCCTTGGGTGGAGCCGTCTCTCCTGATTGTCTATCTGGAGCTCTTGGGTGGAGCCTCCTCTCCCGAATGTCTCTCTAAAGCCATTGGGTGGAGCCTCCACTCTAGTGTGTCTCTCTGAAGCCCTTGGGTGGAGCCTCCACTCCTGAGTGTCTCTCTGAAGCCCTTGGCTGGGATCTCCTCTCCCGAGTGTCTCTCTGGAGCCCTTGAGTAAAGCTTCCTCTCCTGAGGGTCTCTCTGAAGCCCTTGTGTGGAGCCTCCACTCCAGAGTGTCTCTCTGAAACCCTTGGGTGGGGCCTCCTCTCTTGATTGTCTCTCTGGAACACTTGGGTGGAACTCAACTCCTGAGTGTCTCTCTGAAGCCCTTGGGTGCAGTCTCCACTCCCGAGTGTCTCTCTGAAGCCCTTGGGTGGAGCATCCTCTCTTGAGTGTCTCTCTGGAACACTTGGGTGGAGCCTCCTCTCCCGAGAGTCTCTCTGGAGCCCTTGGGTGGAGCCTCCACTGAGTGTCTCTCTGGAGGTCTTGGGTGGAGCCTCCTCTCCTGAGTGTCTCTCGGAAGCCCTTGGGCGGAGGCTCCTCTCCTGAGTGTCTCTCTGGAGCTCTTGGGTGGAGCCTCCTCTCCCGAATGTCTCTCTGAAGCCCATGGGTGGAGCCTCCACTCCTGAGTGTCTCTATGAAGTCCTTGGGTGGACCCTCTATTCCTGAATGCCTCTCTGAAGACCTTGGCAGGAGCATCCTCTCCCGAGTGTCTCTCTGGAGCCCTTGAGTAAAGCCTCCTCTCCTGAGTGTCTCTCTGAAGCCCTTGGGTGGAGCCTCCACTCCTGAGTGTCTCTCTGAAACCCTTGGGTGGAGCCTCCCCTCCCGAGTGTCTCTCTGGAACACTTGGGTGGAGCCTCAACTACTGAGTGTCTCTTTGAAGCCCTTGGGTGCAGCCTCCACTCCCGAGTGTCTCTCTGAAGCCCTTGGGTGGAGTCTCCTCTCCCGAGGGTCTCTCTGGAGCTCTTGAGTGGAGCCTCCTCTCCCGAGTGTCTCTCCGAAGCCCTTCGGTGGAGCCTCCTCTCCCGAATGTCTCTCTAAAGCCCCTGGGTGGAGCCTCCACTCCAGAGTGTCTCTCTGAAGCCCTTGGGTGGAGTCTCCACTCCTGGTGTCTCTCTGAATCCCTTGGCTGGAGCCGCCTCTCCCGAGTGTCTCTCTGGAGCCCTTGAGTAAAGCCTCCTCTCCTGTGTGTCTCTCTGGAGCCCTAGAGTAACGCCTCCACTCCTGAGTGTATCTCTGGAGCTCCTGGGTGGAGCCTCCACTCCTGAGTGTCTCTCTGGAGCCCTTGAGTAGTGTCCTCTCCCAAGTGTCTCTCTGGAGCTCCTGGGTGGAGCCTCCGCTCCTCAGTGTCTCTCTGGAGCCCTTGAGTGGAGCCTCCACTGCTGAGAATCTCTCTGAAGCCCTTGGGTGGAGCCTCCACTCCTGAGTGTCCCTCTGGAGCTCTTGAGTAAAACCTCCTCTCCTGAGTGTCTCTCTGAAGCTCTTGGGTGGACTCTCCTCTACCGAGTGTCTCTCTGAAGTCCTTGGCTGGAACTGCTTACTGCAAGTGTCTCTCTGTAACACTTGGGTGGAGCCTCCTCTACCGAGTGTCTCTCTGAAAGCCTTGGCTGGAGCCTCCACTCCAGAGTGTCTCTTTGGAGCTCATGGGTGGAGCCTCCTCTTCCGAGTGTCTCTCTGCAGCCCTTGAGTAAAGCCCTCACTCCTAAGTGTTTCTCTGAATCCCTTGGGTGGAGCCTCCTCTCCCGTATGTCTCTCTGAAGACCTTGGGTGGAGCCTCCACTCCAGAGTGTCTCTCTGGAGCTCTTGGATGGAGCCTCCTGTCCTGATTGTCTCTCTGAAGCCCTTGGGTGGAGCCTCCTCTCCTGAGTGTGTCTCTGGAACACATGGGTGGAGCCTCCACTCCTGAGTGTCTCTCTGGAGCTCCTGGGTGGAGCCTCCACTCCCGAGTGTCTCTCTGAAGCTCTTGGGTGGAGACCCCTCTTTCGAATGTCTCTCTGGAGTCCTTGGGTGGAGCCTCCTCTCCAGAGTGTCTCTCTGAAGTCCTTGGCTGGAGCCTCTTCTTGCGAGTGTCTCTCTGAAACAATTGGTTGAAGCCTCCTCTCCCGAGTGTCTCTCTGAAGCCCTTGGGTGGAACCTCCACTCCCGAGTGTCTATTTGGAGCTCTTGGGTGGAGCCTCCTCGCCCGAGTGTCTCTCTGGAGCCCTTGAGGAAAGCCTTCGCTCCTGAGTGTTTCTCTGAAGCCCTTGGGTGGAGCCTCCTCTCCTGAATGTCTCTTTGAAGCCCTTGGGTGGAACCTCCACTCCCGAGTGTCTCTCTGGAGCTCTTGGGTGGAGCCTCCACTCCCGAGTGTCTCTCTAAAGCCCTTGGGTGGAGCCTCCTCTCTTGGGTGTCTCTCTGGAACACTTGGGTGGAACCTCCTCTCCTGAGTGTCTCTCTGAAGCCCTTGGGTGGATCCTACACTCCCGAGTGTCTCTCAGGAGTTCTTGGGTGGAGCCTCCTCTCCCTAGTGTCTCGCCGAAGCCCTTGGGTGGAGCCGTCTCTCCTGATTGTCTATCTGGAGCTCTTGGGTGGAGCCTCCTCTCCCGAATGTCTCTCTAAAGCCATTGGGTGGAGCCTCCACTCTAGTGTGTCTCTCTGAAGCCCTTGGGTGGAGCCTCCACTCCTGAGTGTCTCTCTGAAGCCCTTGGCTGGGATCTCCTCTCCCGAGTGTCTCTCTGGAGCCCTTGAGTAAAGCTTCCTCTCCTGAGTGTCTCTCTGGAGCTCTTGGTTGGAGCCTCCTTGCCCGAGTGTCTCTTTGGAGCTCTTGGGTGGAGCCTCCTCTCCTAAGTGTCTCTCTGGAGCCTTTGAGTAAAGCCTCCTCTCATGCGTGTCTCTCTGGAGCCTTAGAGTAAAGCCGCCACTCCTGAGTGTCTCTCTGTGGCTCCTGGGTGGAGCCTCCACTCCTGAGTGTCTCTCTGGAGCCCTTGGGTGGAGCCTCCACTCCTGAGTGTCTCTCTGGATCCCTTGGGTGGAGCCTCCACTCTTGAGTGTCTCTGAAACCCTTGGGTGGAGCCTCCACTCCAGAGTGTCTCTCTGTAGCCCTTGGGTGGAGCCTCCTCTCCTGGGTGTCTCTCTGAAGCCCTTGGCTGGGATCTCCTCTCCCGAGTGTCTCTCTGGAGCCCTTGAGTAAAGCTTCCTCTCCTGAGTGTCTCTCTGGAGCTCTTGGTTGGAGCCTCCTTGCCCGAGTGTCTCTTTGGAGCTCTTGGGTGGAGCCTCCTCTCCTAAGTGTCTCTCTGGAGCCTTTGAGTAAAGCCTCCTCTCATGCGTGTCTCTCTGGAGCCTTAGAGTAAAGCCGCCACTCCTGAGTGTCTCTCTGTGGCTCCTGGGTGGAGCCTCCACTCCTGAGTGTCTCTCTGGAGCCCTTGGGTGGAGCCTTCACTCCTGAGTGTCTCTCTGGATCCCTTGGATGGAGCCTCCACTCTTGAGTGTCTCTGAAACCCTTGGGTGGAGCCTCCACTCCAGAGTGTCTCTCTGAAGCCCTTGGCTGGGATCTCCTCTCCCGAGTGTCTCTCTGGAGCCTTAGAGTAAAGCCGCCACTCCTGAGTGTCTCTCTGTGGCTCCTGGGTGGAGCCTCCACTCCTGAGTGTCTCTCTGGAGCCCTTGGGTGGAGCCTCCACTCCTGAGTGTCTCTCTGGATCCCTTGGGTGGAGCCTCCACTCTTGAGTGTCTCTGAAACCCTTGGGTGGAGCCTCCACTCCAGAGTGTCTCTCTGAAGCCCTTGGCTGGGATCTCCTCTCCTGAGTGTCTCTCTGGAGCTCTTGGTTGGAGCCTCCTCTCCCGAGTGTCTCTCTGAAGCCCTTGGGTGGAGCCTCCACTGCCCAGTGTCTCTTTGGAGCTCTTGGGTGGAGCCTCCCCGCTGAGCGTCTCTATGGAGCCCTTGAGTAAAGCCTTCACTCCTGAGTGTTTCTCTGATGCCCTTGGGTGGAGCCTCCTCTCTCGAGTGTCTCTCTTGAACACTTCGGTGGAGTCTCCACTCCTGAGTGTCTCTCCTGAGCCTTTGGGTGGAGCCTCCTCTCCCGAGTGTCTCTCCGTAGCCCTTGGGTGGAGCCTCCTCTCCTGAGTGTCTCTCCTGAGCTTTTGGGTGGAGCCTCTTCTCCTGAGTGTCTCTTCTGAGCCTTTGGGTGGAACCTCCTCTGCGAGTGTCTCTCTGGAACACTTGGGTGGAGCCTCCTCTTTTGAGTGTTTCTCTGGAGTCCTCAGGTGGAGCCTCCTCTCCTGAGTATCTCATGGGAGCACTTGAGTGGAGCCTCCCCTCATGGGTGTCTTTCTGGATCCCTTCGTTGGAGATTTTTCTCCTAAGTGTCTCTTGGGGCCCCTTGGGTGAAGCTTCTTCTCCTGAGTGTCTCTTTGGAGACTTTGGGTGGAGACTTTTTTCCTGAGTGTCTCTCTAGAGCTCTTGTGTACAGCCTCCACACCCGAGTTTCTCTGGAGCCATTGGGTGGAGCCTCCTCTACTGAGTGCCTCTCTGAAGCCCTTGTGGTGTGGAGCCTCCTCTCCTGAGTGTCTCTCAGGAGCCCTTGGGTGGAGCCTCCTCTCCTGAGGGTCTATCCAAAGCCCTTCGGTGGATACTCCTCTCCTGGGTGTCTCTCAGAGGCCGTTAGGAGTCTCCTCTCCTAAGTATCTCTGGACCCCTTGGGTGAAGCCTCCTCTCCTGAGTGTCTCTCCAAAGCCCTTGGATGGAGCCTTCTCTCCTGGGTGTCTCTCATGATCTCTTGAGTGGGATTACCTCTCCTGGATGTCTCTCGTATGCCCTTGGGTGGGGCCTCCTCTCCTTATTGTCTCTCTGGAGTCCTTAGGTGGTGCCTCATCTCCTGGGTGCCTCTCTGGAACCCTTGGGCGAATCCTCCTCTTCTCTGTGTCTCTTGGGAACCCTTTGGTGAAGCTTCCTCTCCTGGGTGTCTCTCGGGAGCCCCTGGATGGTGCCTCTTCTCCTGACATCTGGAATCCTTCTAAGCCAATCAGTGCTAGCATCACCCACCCTCTCCTCTCTTCCCACAGGTGAATCATGGCGTACCAGGAGTCCATCATTTCTCAGCCCCAGATCACCGTCACCAGTTACTCAGTGTCCAGCCAGACCAACTGGGGCACTGACCTCTGTGACTGCTGCGCAGACATGAATGTGTGTAAGTAGCCAACATCTAACCTCTTCTTTGACAGTCACTGGGACCGTTCTTGACAATCTATCTGCTGCTTAAACTAGGATCAGCGTGACTCCTCCAAAGACACTTCAACAATCACAAGATCATCATAGGTGGAGCTTAAAAGGACCGAGTGTTTAACAAGTCCCTTTAACTTTAGAGTGACCAGGTGGTTTCACTCTACCTGTACACTGCAATGTATTGAGCTATCAAACTTTGTTTGCCTAATATTTTCCGAATGTATGTGGAATAGTTTGTTAAGTTGCAGATGTGTTTACTGTGGCAAATTTGCAGGAAAAAAAGTGTGCATATATCACTGAAGTTTGTTTTAGCTAAATAATTACATCTTGTCATCCTGTCCAAAAAAAGGCCAGCAGAAAAGCCTTTTTGGCAGAACCCAGCTGCACTCCCTGAAGGTCATCATCTCAGTTGGCTCTACCATCGTACCTGGGGCCAAAGGCACCCCAAGATCCTGCATAAACGCCACACACCTGCCCAACAAATTTGCACTCTGGGCTGACAATGTGGGGCTGATGATAAACAAATCGCCCAAATAATGGGTCCTGCAGTGCACCTCTGTAACAAATATAAACAAGCTCTGCAGAAATATGTTAAAATCCTCAAACAAGGCACAGGAAATAAGGCATCCAATGGGCAACGCCTTCTCCTCAAAAATGTAACCTCCAAATTGAACAACCAAGTACACAGATCCTGCAGGATGCACTGGCAATAGTCTGAATGCAGACTTAATATTGCATGTAGCTGTTAGTGCTCCTGATCCAAATTGGTTTATCACTCCAATAGGCGTATCCACAATAGGATAGTGCACCCTGCTCAAATCCTCAGGAATGTAGTCTTTTATGGATTGCCCCTCTGGCCAAGATAAATGTTGTACTCATCTGAATTCCCCCTGCTCATTCGTAGGCACCACCCCAAGGGGTGAATCATCAAATTCTTGAAAGGCCAGTCCAAAAAAGGACCTTTCATCTTCCCTTCTTGTACCTGCTCTGTTAATTCTGACTCCTTCATCGAACGCAGATTCTCCACCCATCACCATTCCCTTGAGCCGTCATATCCTAGCTTGAAACCATACTCAAAACCTTGAATTAACAGTGCACTCACTCTAGTCTCCCCACACACTGAGGCCCAATGATGCTGTCTGTCCTACTTAACTGGCTTACGAGCCTTTTTCTAAGGTGCACTGCCCTCTTCGGCCCCTTCCCCTGCAAGTTGCCCTCTTGACTTCCTTGCATCTCCAAGTGACCCCTGCTTGCGGGCTGCACTACACAACTGTCTGCGTCCCACTGCATGTGGAGCATTCATGTCCAAACAGAACTCCTGATTGCAGATTGCTTTATTGTAAGCCCAACAGGCCTATTGCTCCTCCATGCCCTCGTTCACTGCAACCAACCCTCCCTGGGTGGGACACCCCTGAAAAAGCTTATAAATCAAGGACCAGTCGCTGTCTGTATACGCCGTTTGAGCCATTTGAGCCGGTGGCATCAGCTGCAAAAACAATTTGTTGTCCAATTAACCCTCTGAAATACTACGCCCCTAACTACTAAACGCCCCTAACAGAAAACCTACAACTCCCTACTTCAATAGAACCAAGGAGGGGTCAGTCTTAACTGCCCTCGCCTTTGAAGTCCCTGGCCCCACCTCTCTGACTTCCCACCAATGACATGCTCCATAGTCACTGGACCACACCACCTGCCCGAAAAGCACGGGGGTAGAGCCCAAATTCACCCACTGCTCCCAAACCCCATTGGGATTCTTCACACTCTGACTGCTTTGTGGAGTTGCCAGTGGATATTCTCCCTGCAAAGCAGGGATTGGGGATTATCAGCTGGTTTCAGTTTGTGTGGCTCACTGTTTATTTTGTTCTGGGACTTGTGTAATTTGTCAAGGCTTTGACATCTGTTTTGTCTCTGTTTCAGGCCTCTGTGGTACTTTCTGCCCCTGCATCTTGGCCTGCAGGGTGGCTTCGGACTTTGGAGAATGCTGCTGCCTGCCCTACCTGCCCGGGGCCCTGCTGGCCTTACGCACTGGTATCCGTGAGCGCTATCGCGTTGAGGTTTGAAAATTGCCATTATTTGGGGTGTTAAGGTTGACAGAGGCTTGTGTGGGAGACTAAAAGGTGATTTGTTGATCAACTTTCACTCCTCTGTAGCTCTGTGCAAGTCAAATCAGGTTTGAGATGCCCCTGTGTTCCATCAAGGCTGCTGAGAAATATAGATTTGTTTTAGTTATCAAGGATTTTCAATTCTATTAAGGACACAGAAGCAAGGATTATTGTTCTCTTTCTTTTGATATACCATGATAGCAACCAATCAAAACAGTTTAAAACTAAACATTACACCTCCCATATTAAACCCACATATGTCATATTCCAGTACACCAATCACCATGAAACCAGACAGACACCATCTTGCTGCCTCATTCTTGACAAATCCTCAATACTTCAGGCAAATTGAATATATAACCAACTATGTCCCAAAACACTTGTCTCAGGGCTCCATCCTGCCTCTGCTTACTTTCCCTGACGACAACTGTGTTTCTGTCTGAAAACAAATGTAATCTCCAGATCTCATGTCGATTCTGTTTGGTCCTATCTTCTAGACACTTGGAGCTTCAGGCGTCTTTGCAAGCATGTCTACATATTAAGATTTCCTTCTGTTCGTTTACTGAAATAGAAACATCAGAAGTGACCTATGTCTGTTTCTATTTCACAGCACAAAAAGGGAGATTTTAAAGACCGGCCGGTACACACTTCCGAAGAAATAATCTTATACACACACTAATATATCCGGGTCTGAAAAACTAGAATCAACAAGTTCCGCTGATAGTCAATGTTTCTGACAAGTGAGAAGCAGTTTTCTTTTTAGAACAAAACCCCTCACCCACCATAAGGGGGCATGCTTCATCATAGGGTTCCTCCTCTCTATTTCACCACATGAAATAAAGGGCATTCAACAGAGACATCCATCGAAAAAATGCAGATGTGAATATGGCATTTACAATATTGACCATAAGCAATGGGTGAGATAATCTTCGCATCCATGTCCTTAATAGAATTGCAAATTCTTGAAGTGATAGCTAGAATTATTTTGTATTCTATATCAGGACTGAAGGCTCAGATTAAGCTTGCTCAAAGCTCACCTACAACACCAGAAACAATATGTTTACAATAAAACATTTAAAAAGTTGAATCAGAAGACCAATCAGTGGTCTTCATGTCTTCGAACCGAGTACCTAACATATAAGCTTTTGTGACCATGGCACCTCACGCTGAATGCAATCCAAGTTTGGTGACATCAATACCAGCTTTTGACAAAAGCCATGTTACCCATCTGGCTAGAGCTGACATCAATTGGTCTATAAGGTTTCTGAGGAGTACCAAGTAACTTGAGTTTTGGATAAAATCCCCGGTGCAATCCTCCTATGCTTTTGAACAGTGACCAACACACAATCTAGGAGTATCGGTGCTGACCTTCCACCGGAACACGGCCTCCTCAAATAGCTGATCTGAAATTGTCCACTGGTCTGAAAGCAAGGTCATCAAAAGCTAACTGAGACAAACAGTTGACAACCATAGGCAAGTCTGCCCCCAAGGAAGCCACACTTTGTTGCACCAACACACCCATCTTTTCCAGGATGCGGAATATCGCTTCTGGGTGTTACTAGGACCGTGCCTGTTGAATCTAGAACACAGTCTGTTGTGAAACTCTGGGTCTCTGCAAATGGCTACAGAAACCTTCGGGACCATGAGCCTCACCTGGCCCTTCAGTATCAAAGGATGTGCTTGACCCGTCGGGTCCTGCAGAAGCTCCGGAAATAATGATGGATTAAACCCAGATCTGTGACTGGGGGTGAATGTTTGATAAGGTTCACCATTCTGTCCATCATCTTTTTGAGTTGCATTTTCACTCAAAGTGTGAAGGGTATGCCCAGACATGGGTCCCTTGCTCACTTTGCCACTGGATTCAAGCTAGCCTTGTTGATGAGGGGTGTTACTGTGAGAAGTTGGCCTGGTATATGCTGTCCACTAATGAAAGTGGACACCTTGCACCAGTACAAACGACCCTTATGGTGATTAGGTCACAGATAACCTTTATGAAAGCAATCCTAGTGGTAGCTATGGAGAGCAGCCTTCAGGCTAAGTCTTGAAGGAATGTAAACCAGCTTGTTTTACCAGAACAGAACCTCCTGAGTGATCAAATGAAAGGAGAACCACACAAGTGTTATATAAAATATATGTTTATTTATTAAATTACTGTTGAATAATAAAAATCATTACAATCAGGAATAAAACACAATAAGTTAAAAACATTATTTTTGCCCATAGAATACATATACAGCTTTATACTGGAAAGTTTAGCAGTAATAATAGAGAGCAACAATGAATAAAGTGCATTTGTGCTAATGGCTAGAGAACAATTAACAAAAAATATTATTAAAATTTAAATAAATAAATACATTTTCTTTTTGGCAGACCTACAACATACTTTTTCTTTCCCTTTCCATCCCTCCTTCTCCCCCTTTCCATTTTCCTTCCATTCTTTCTTCCTCCCCCTTTATCTTAACTCTTAAATTGGTTTAACCAATCACTGTAACAATTTAAAACCTTTTGTAACTTCAATTCAAAGTTGTATACAGAACTTTTATAGGCAAATTATAGTTTTTACATTAAAATCTTAGACGACATGATATTGTATTAACAATCATTATCAGTTTTGGTTAATAGTTTTTTATCGGCAATATTAATAAACTTTACAAATTGAGAGCTCAGGAAGGGCGTAGTCCCAGTGAGACAGATAATAATGGCGTGTCGACATGTTCTCGCCCCTAGTTCATTAAAAATGGGTCTCAACAGAGTCTTCCGCTCTTCTAAAAGTTGGGGGCATGTAGTTACAATATGTATCAATGTTTCGTCATGGAAGCCACATTACCTACAAATTTTAGTCGACCAGTTTTTTTCCCATTTAAGTATTTCGTCTTTTGTCAGATATCTCCCAAACCGCATAAATTTGTTCCTTAAAAATGGTTTTGAGTGGGTCATCAGGTATGATTGAGGTTCTAATTTAATAAATGAGTTGATAACTGACGAGGAATGATTCTTTTTTCTGAGCTCATCCGAGAAGACTCGATAGTAAAGTGGCTGAACGAATTATTGTTTGTTTAAAAACTACTTTGCTCCTAACTTCTTCTTCAAAGGTTGGGCACTTAAAATGATGTAAACTCTCACTTAAAAAGGCTCTCCAACTCCTAGCATGCTCATACCTCGTTATCTCCTGCCAGCACTGGTTTGCAAGGGTACCTTGTTCTGAGCGAAACAGAGAATATAGCATTTTTAAAAAGGCAGAACCCCGTACAAAAGATTGCCTTTTCAGACCAAATTCTGATCTGACATTATCATGTCCTATATACCTAGGGATCCCAAAGACTGATTTGAAGACTTTTATTTGTAGGTCATCAAGAATTTTCGCGTCTTTACCACGAAAAATCATTGAGCCATAAGCCAAAGATGGTATCAGCTTTGCTTTCATAATCTTTAATAGATGTTCATGGTTTGGACATGACAACTTGTCCCTCAACTTTCTAAAAGCAAAGGACAAAGCTGTTGCCTTTGCTTTGAGGTGAATGAAATGCTGTTTAAAGGACATATTATCATCAAATGTTCTTCCTTGGTATTTATAAAATTTCACGGTTTCAATATGTAACCCGTTAATCTTCCATTCTTTCTTATCTGTTTTTGTACCACCTATCGTCTTTTTGTCTTTTTGGTATTAACTTGCAAACTTTTAAGGGTGATATATTGATTAAAAGAATCAACTAGTCTTCTTAGGCCTATGACTGAATGGCTTAACAATATAGTGTCATCAGCGTATTGTAAGTATTTGATGTCTTTGCCCAAGAAGGTAGGTGAATGAGCATTAACTTCTTTAAAATGTATTGGTAGGTCGGCCATAAAAAGATTAAAAAGGCACGGAGCCAGTACACAGCCTTGTTTCAGATCAGTCTTAGTTTCGAGTCGGCGGGTTGTACTTCTGCCATCTCAGACTTTGATCTGAACCCATGTGTTGGAATATAACAGTTTAATCATATCAAGCAATTGCTTTGGGATACCCCATTCCAAAAGCTTGGCCCAAAGTAGATTTCGGGGAACAGAATCGAAAGCGGCTTTAAGATCGACAAAGCAGATATATAACTTTTGTTTCTATATTTTGCCCTTTTGTCTAGTAAAGTCAGTAAGGTCAAGTTCGTGCCAGTTGATTCGCTCCTTCTAAAACCGGTTGGAAAGCTGGAATTAGATCTTTTCTTGTGGCCCATTCTTTCAAGTCCTCAAGCAGGCAGCTCGCAAAGATTTTTCCCTCCATGTCTGTCAGTGCGATTAGCCGATAATTTGCAGGGTTGTCTGGTGGACCACTTTTGTATATCGGCTGAATTATGCTTCCTTGCCATGATTCAGGGACTGATCCAGATTTAATAACATCATTAAATAAAATCATTAAAACCTCTGGCCAATGCTTAAGATTTGCTTAAAAAATTTAATTTGGCATTCCGTTAGGGCGGGGCGCTCCATTCGATCTGATCCTGCTTATTGTCTTTTTAACTTGCTCTGTAGGCCACAACTCCCTAACTTGTGGCTCAGCTTGGATAATATGCTGGACATTACCACATTTTCTACCTTCTTCTCTGCTTGATAGGTTTGTCTTCTGGCAAACAGTATTGGTGTCAAGCTGTTGGTCCGAGGGGGCACCGTAAAGATTATAAATGAAAGTAACCCAGCAAGATTAGGTGATATTAGCGCTAATCCCTCTTTTGCTACCATTTTCGAGATTGTTTATTATGCCCCAGAATAATTTTGGATTTTGAGTTTTACATAAGAAATGTAGTTTGGTCCATATTCCCTCATAATAGGATTGATTGGCTTTCCATATTTCGTTTTTATATTGTTTTCTGAGCTTTTTTAATTTACGAAGTTCCAAAGTTTTTAATGCTCCATTTGGTTTTCTGAAAGCCGCCCTTGTAGCTCTATTAAGTTCTCTTTTTAGGCGAAGCACCCGTTGGTGTACCATCCTGATTTTTTTGTTATCATGATCGAGCCTTTTGATGTTATAGAGGGGGGGAAATGATCCAAAAGTGAGACACACAAACAAGGCCAAATATCAACCATGGCCTTCCCTTCTTTTTTCTCAACCAGTGCTTTAGCGATTGAGAGTTCTAGGAAATCCAATATTTCCTTTTGATTTCTTGGGTTCCACACTGGCCGTTTGAGGCTAAGGGCAGTTGGTACAATTTTCATGGATCTTGCTTCAGGCAGATAAGCGAGCGATAAAGCCAAGGAGATTGATTGTGGATTGTGGTCGCTTTCTATCCTGGGTATTACTTGATACTTGTGGAGGGAGCATGTCAGCCCCCATTGTAAACCAGCTTGTGTTACCAGAACAGAACCTCCTGAGTGATCAAATGAAAGGAGAACCACACAAGTGTTATTATAAAAAATATGTATTTATTACTAAACACTCTCTACTAATCTCTTTATGAGATTAGAGCACAAAGCACACAATATTAAATCAATAGAACAATAGTAAATAGCACAATACACAGCGGGCTCCAGGGGGAGACCGGACCATATACAATGAAAGTGGTATAACAACCATGACTTCACTAGGCTCAGTGCCTAGGACACGTAGAATCGCTGGGACCCCAAGGAACCACCCAAAGTAGTGACACAGGGGACCCACGGAGGACGGGTGAAGTGTGAGAACACAGACGCAAGCTCCGTACAACTCTATGGGAAAGTCGCGGTTGGAAAATTACAGTTTAAGGACACTTTGGAGAGGACTTCAAGCAAACCCTTTGGAACATAGAAGGTTCTAAGGCCAGCACCCTTGTGAGTACCGATGTACCTGTGTTACCTATCTCAGAGGAGCCGGGTGCTTAGGGGTCAAGTGGTGTCGGAAACCCTCGTTGTTTTCAATGGCGTGATGCAAAGAAGTGCTGCTGCCGGGAAGGTGAAAAGTGTCCGGTGGGATCCAAGCCTGGATACGAGATGAGAAGAACCTGAAAGCAGAGGGGACACAGTCTGGGTCACTTCAGGGTGACCAGGGGCTCGGTAGATGAATGCCCAGCGATGTCGGGTGCTTCAGGTGTGAAGATGGGATGTTTGACTCTGCAGCTACAGGGACCAGGAGATGTCGACGATGACCAAAGTCCGGAGATGAGCTGTCCCACAAAGGATGTCGAGTGCTGGGGGATCAGTGTCCGGATCAAACACCAACAAGCCTTGGCAACAGCAACCCACTTGGGCAGAGGAAACAAGCTACAGTGAAGACCAGCAAGGTCCTGGAGACTCTCCAAGCAATGGAGAGTTAGGGGATATCTGGAGCAACCAGGGAAGCCCAAGGAAAGTCAAAGTTACCTTCACAGGGATCCACAGGTCAACGGACCGGGGATCGCGAAGGGACCTCGAGCTGAATCACGAAATACCAGCCCATGGAACACTCATGGAGTGTAGGCTGGAAATCTTCATTGGATATACTGCTCGGGGTCAGGACCACACGTAGCCCAAAGCACAGCCTCAGGGATTGCCAAAAAGCATATGCTGTTGCAAAAGTACACGGTGCACAGGGGTTCGGGTTACATGGTCCCCACAAGGGATACTGGTCTCAGGATTGCTGAAAGAGCAGATCAACCTCAGAGACGCTCGGGAACCCACCCCCTGTGTTGCAGAAATCTTCGGAGTCCTCAGGAGCTCGGGCGATGCAAACCGGTCAGATGTGTTAAGGTGCCTGCTGCTGCAGGGGAGTAACTCCTTTACTCCAAGGGAGATTCTTCAGTCCTCAAGTGAAGTGTAGGTTGTCGAAGTACTTGGTTTCTGTAGCAGAGTTTAGTCATGGTAAAATCTTAAGTCCTGTAGTCAGGGTTCCTACTTTATACCCAAGAAAGGGGTGGGACAAAATCTGGGGACCCACCTATGGGAGGGTCAGGACAGAGGGGTGGCTACACCCATGTCCTTTGTCCAGTTTCGTGCCAGAGCAGGAGCAAATGGATCCTGCAACCGGTTTGAGCTGGACTATGCACAGGGACACCAAATGTGCCTCCAGTGCAGACTTTCTGGCACTCTCAGAGTACACCCACCCTGCCCCAATACACTAAAGCCTGTGTGGGAGGTGGTCACATCTCCCTGTGACAGGAAACCTATTGCCAGGCCTTCCCCTGCTCGAGCTCGGCTCAGCAGCAGGAGGGCAGACTTGTGTCTGTGGCTGGCAGCATCCATTTTGTGATACCCAGGTTGAGAAAGCTGGTACCGGGAGTACCGATGTTTCACATAAGTCCCTTTATAAGGGTGGAATCATACCTCCCCACCAGTTACTGGCGGGGAGGTATGATTCCAATGTGTTTGACACCAAACACAACATGTTTCGAAGCAGCCGTTTTAAAGTTAGCATTTACCGCGAGATTATAATGCACTTAAATATATATGGTTGGCTGCATCACAGACAACCCCAGAAAATAGGTTCATGCAGGGGCACTCTCTCACATAAAACCCAGCACCTTGCCTTCAGGATTGATAAGGCCTGCCATTGGGTAGACTGATAGGTTTACATGTGTAGTGAATTAGAATAGATATAGATATCCTATATGTTAGTAAGGGGTGCATGCACCATCTTACACAGGCTGCAGTAGCAGACCTGTGGTGCTATTTTGAATGGTCTCTCAGGGGTGGCACAATACATGCTGCAGCCCGTGGGAGGCCTCTGGGGTAACTATGTCCTGGGTACATGGTGTACCATATACTAGGGACTGATAAGGGTACCCCAGTATCCAATCTGGAGTGTACCTAAAGTACAGGCAAAAAATTTAGAGGAGAAAGCAGCTAGACTGGGGTCCTGGATAGCAGGATCCCAGTCAGACTAAGTCGAAAACAGTGATACATCAGCAAAAAGTGGGGGTAACTATAAGAGGCAGATCCTACTCTCCTACATGGAGTGACAACTGTGTCTCTGACCAGCATCCACCTGTGGAGAAAGAGCTACACCTTACTCATCTGTTACACTTGCTGGTGTCTGATTGGATAATGACCACTGGCTGTGAACCGAATATGGCCCTACTGTTCCAGGCCTCCATATATTCCAGCCACCAACCCAATTCTGTGGTAGCGTCCGAAAAACGTTTGAGCCGATTCTCATATGATAGACCCTTATGAGGATGTTGTATCTTCAGCCTCTGCAGGGCTCTGTAATGTAGTCGTCCCAGAAAATCTTCCTGGCCTGATGATGCCACATGACCTACAATTCGAGCTAGCAGCCCAATCAGCCAAGTACACTTTTGACAATCCGTCCACAGCCGTGGAATGAGGCCCCTTACTTGACTCAGCTTTAGCCTTTGCCAGTTTATTTTCTAAAGGCATCTGGGGTATTGAGGAGGAGGAGTGGCTGGGCTCTTCACCGACTTGATGCTGTACAATGCACTTTAACTGTTGTGTAAAGGACTTGGGGGCCACCATCAAAGCCCCATTAGCTGATTGTTGGACCAGATTGTCACAGGCCTCCATGGCCCATCTTCTGAAGCGTACTCTGAAGGGTCTTCCTCATAGCCCTCCTCATGCTCATCGAGGTTGAATGGCTCAGAAGTGGACATTGTGAAGCTCAACTCACAAATGTAGACAGTGCAAATGCCCAGGAAAGGGTAAATGGGACGTCGTCCAAATGAAATACATTGAAGGCCTCATAATTACTGTAAATGTTTCAAGTGGACGGACTGGAGTCCCCCTTAGCTCCCCAAGGACAAACCTCTGAATCAATTGTTGAAAAATACAGAATATTTTCTTACTTGGCATAATTAAAGAGATTAAATGCTGAAATTTAATTCAATAAGTATGCAGCTTTGTTTTGGGAAATTTTCACTCTGAATTGGTCCGACTGTGAGTGAAGTGGCATTTCGGCCCCATGAGTTTTAACTTTCAAGGGTCTGCTGAGCACAGAAATGGGATTACACTTGTTGACTTAATACCCATTGAGGGCAGTCCTCTTCCTCAACCACTGATCTACACGGCAATAACTGCTAAGCAGTTCACTCTATTAAAAAGACAGTTTACCGAGGAATATCTACCTCCCACAACCAGCTGGCGATCCTTTTTGCGCTGAGCCATCACCCCGTCTACCTCCCTACCGCTTACCCGGCGTGTTGGCTGAAAGGGTGGCTATGGTAGGAAGGCTGTTGACTTGTTATTTTGTGTTGCAGGCAGAGTTACAGGGCGATCCAGAGGCTGAATAGTACATAGGGATACCCTCTTCAGGACCAGAAGGAGGGTGCAAATGCCAAATAGCCCCAGGAAGCCCTTACGGCAGGACCCTGGAGGGACGACAGTGCCCCGTTAGTCCTTCCGGCAGTTGTAAACCTGAGCAACCAGGGGCTTGCCTGGATATGCTCCGCCCCCTCAAGGGACGTGAGTAAATGGGCGGACTGGTAGTCCACAGGATGTAAGGGGTAATCCCCCAAAATGGTTAGCACCGATTGTTTATGCCACGGTGCAATTTGGCTCATCAGGTGGGCAGGCAGCAGAGGGGCTGCCTGCCCTTGGATCGCCCATAAGTTGACTGACCATGTTGGCATATTTCTTACGCAAAATAAACCTGCAGTAATGTTTTCTCCAACAACCAATGTGTCTAGTGTGTGTTCTTTATTATGGTATTGCTGTGTTTGCTGGTTGGGTGTGTTGTCGATATTGACACTAAGTTCCTCGTCTATGCCCCATTATCCGATTACATCGATTCACTCACAATGCCATCATAAGAAATAAAAGAGCCTGGGATGCCACTACAGACATCAAGAGACCAGCAGGGGGCATATCAACAAGGGCTTTATCTCTGCTTTTTTGGCTTTAAAAGCCAAAAAAGCGGAGATAAAACTAGCGCCCTATCAACAACAGGGTGCTAACACGCAAATTTGCATGTTAGCACCCTTTTACTCTACGCTTCCCCTTGCATCTCTAATGAGATGCAAAGGGGGCGTTCCAGAGTAAAATAATAGGAGAAATGTCGCTAAGCGACATTTCTCCTATTATCAAGAATGTCGCTAACCCTGTTAGAGACAAAAAAAGCAGCGCTAACCGCGGTTAACGCTGCTTTTTTACATCTGGTATTTTTCTGACTTAGCCATGATATCCTATGTAAGGTGGATATCATGGCTAAGTTTGCCTGTCCCTATCAACAAGCTAACGTGAGATTATCGCTGGGTTTCCAGCGATAATCTCACGTTAGCCTGTTAGCGTGAGGATTTTTATCGCTATTGAGATAAGCGTTGCTAATAGCACGCTATCTCAGCGATAAAAATTCACGCTAGCCGGCGATAATTATCCTCACGCTAAGAGCGCTTAGAGATAATTATCGCCGGTTGTTGTTGATATGCCCCACAGAGACTAACTCACAAATCAGCTCTCTAAGGGGCATATCAACAACAACCGGCGATAATTATCTCTAAGCGCTCTTAGCGTGAGGATAATTATCGCCGGCTAGCGTGAATTTTTATCGCTGAGATAGCGTGCTATTAGCAACGCTTATCTCAATAGCGATAAAAATCCTCACGCTAACAGGCTAACGTGAGATTATCGCTGGAAACCCAGCGATAATCTCACGTTAGCTTGTTGATAGGGACAGGCAAACTTAGCCATGATATCCACCTTACATAGGATATCATGGCTAAGTCAGAAAAATACCAGATGTAAAAAAGCAGCGTTATCCGCGGTTAGCGCTGCTTTTTTTGTCTCTAACAGGGTTAGCGACATTCTTGATAATAGGAGAAATGTCGCTTAGCGACATTTCTCCTATTATTTTACTCTGGAACGCCCCCTTTGCATCTCATTAGAGATGCAAGGGGAAGCGTAGAGTAAAAGGGTGCTAACATGCAAATTTGCGTGTTAGCACCCTGTTGTTGATAGGGCGCTAGTTTTATCTCCGCTTTTTTGGCTTTTAAAGCCAAAAAAGCAGAGATAAAGCCCTTGTTGATATGGCCCTAAATCCCAGTTCCCTTCACACAGAATTAGGTAAACTGCACAATGGGCGGGGTGACTGCTGGCAGTGTCGGGACAGTGGGTGGACCGCAGAGATCGGAAATAGCAGGGCCCTCTGTTGGACGAGTTCACACAGTTAACACCCCGTTACCCCTCCCTCCCATCACTCCCATCACTCCCAGTCCTACCCCTCTCCCCCACTTCCCCTCCTACCCAATTCTATCCGTCCCACTTATGCCATACGCGAAGATCGCCCCAACAGGCATCCACGTCCTTGTTCACCCATAGATTCTAAGCAGCAGCTGAGATGCAACCGCCCCAGCAGTTCAGAGTAAGCTAGGACTACTGGCAGTACCTACTGTTGAGTGTAACGATCCCGCAAAAGCGGTGTACTCCACAATGCCTGTGAAACATGTACGTGCATGCAAAATGTCCGAAGTTAACCTACAAAACGAAACTCATTGAACCTCTAGAAGCCATCGGTCAGTGACGACCGTACAAGCCAACACAATACGAGAAGTGCACTACAAGTGAACCAATGACGTAAACCCCAAGAGGCCATACAAGAATGACATGTGCATAAAACAGCAAATAACATGACTTATACATGGAATGCAATCGAGCTCAATGGGAGACAGTTATCTAGACAGAGGCAGCCAGGTGGTGTTTGCCTCATTTGATTGGCTGGTTCTGTCGTGATTGGAGGACTGCACTATGACATATGTGGGTTCATCATGGGAGATGTAGCTTCTGTTTTGATTGGTAGCTGTCATGTTGTAGTAAAAGAAAGAGAAGCATAATCTAAACCCTCAGTCCTGCATTGAACTGCCTGAAGATCTCTGATACTAAGAACCTCAGAAAAGTCTATTTGAGGACTGCAGAACAGCATATTTTGCATAGCAATCGTGGACAGAAGCCATTGCCTTTGTGGGCATACATTGTGCGACCTTGGGCATACCTTGTGTGACCCTGGGCGTACCTTGTGCGACCTTGCGCATACCTTGTGCGACCTTGGGCATACCTTGTGTGACCTTGGGCATACCTTGTGCGACCTTGGGCATACATTGTGCGACCTTGGGCATACCTTGTGTGACCTTGGGCATACCTTGTGTGACCCTGGCCATGTCCTCTTCAGCCAGTGATGCTGCTGGTAAAGATGAGGCAGTCATCGGTGCATGAGTCTGTGCAGAGCAAAGTGGTGGATCGTTTGCAGTCCTTGACGCCAGACATACTTGTAGTGTCCAGTGAGGAGGTGGCACAAAAAGCTTGTTAATGAAAGTTTTTACTGAAAGTACCCTGTAGAGCGAGTCACCCCAATGCACGCAGACGAGAAACCCCTTAACTGTGCACCCAACCAGTAGCAACAGGATGCAATGGAACATTGTGAGAGAGCATTCCCGTGTAAGAAAGACCGTAAGGAGAGCCCGCTAATACAAACATACACTACTTTCACAGTATAATACAACATTTAATCATGTGAGACCAGGAGCCAAGGCAGAGCTGGAGACTAAGGAAAGTTTCATCGTGTGAGACCAGGAACCAATGCAGAGCTGGAGACTAAGGAAAGTTTCATCATGTGAGGCCAGGAGCCAAGGCAGAGCTGGAGACTAAGGAAAGTTTCACCATGTGAGACCAGGAGCCAAGGCAGAGCTGGAGACTAAAGAATGTTTCATCATGTGATCCCAGGAACCAATGCAGAGCTGGAGACTAAGGAACATTACATCATGTGAGACCAGGAGCCAAGGCAGAGCTGGAGACTAAGGAAAGTTTCATCATGTGAGGCCAGGAGCCAAGGCAGAGCTGGAGACTAAGGAAAGTTTCATCATGTGAGACCAGGAGCCAAGGCAGAGCTAGAGACTAAAGAATGTTTCATCATGTGAAGACAGGAACCAATGCAGAGCTGGAGACAGGAACATTACATCATGTGAGACCAGGAGCCAAGGCAGAGCTGGAGACTAAGGAAAGTTTCATCATATGAGGCCAGGAACCAATGCAGAGCTGGAGACTAAGGAAAGTTTCATCGTGTGAAACCAGGAGCCAAGGCAGAGCTGGACACTAAGGAATGTTTAATCGTGTGAGGCCAGGAACCAATGCAGAGCTGGAGACTAAGGAACGTTTCATCATGTGAGACCGAACCCAAGGCAGAGCTGGAGACTAAGGAAAGGTTCATTATTGGAGGCTAGGAGCCAAGGCAAAGCTGGAGACTAAGTAACATTTTATCGTGTGAGGCTGGAGACAAGGAAGAGCTGGAGACTAAGGAATGTTTCATCATGTGAAGCTGAACCCAAGGCAGAGCTGGAGACTAAGGAATGCTTTATCATGTGAGGCCAGGAGCCAAGGCAGAGCTGGGTACTAAGGAATGTTTCATCATGTGAGGCCGAAGGCAAGGCAGAGCTGGAGACTAAGGAACGTTTCATCATGTGAGGCCGAAGACAAGGCAGAGCTGGAGACTAAGGATAGTTTCATCATGTGAGGCGAAAGACAAGGCAGAGCTGGAGACTAAGGAATGTTTCATCATGTGACACCAAGGCAAAGCTGGAGACCAAGGAATATTTCATCATGTGAGGCCAGGAGCCAAGGCAGAGTTGTAGACTAAGGAATGTTTCATCATATGAGGCCGAAGACAAGGCAGCTCTGGAGACCAAAGAATATTTAATCTTTTGAGGCGGAAGACAAGGCAGAGCTGGAGACCAAGGAATGTTTCATCATGTGAGGTCGAGGCTAAGGCAAAGCTGGAGACCAAGGAATGTTTCATCATGTGAGGCCGAAGACAAGGCAGAGCTGGAGACTGAGGAGAGTTTCATCATGTAAGGCCAGGAGCCAAGGCAGAGCTGGAGACTAAGGAAAGTTTCATCATGTGATACTAGGAACCAATGCAGAGCTGGAGACTAAGGAAAGTTTCATCATGTGAGACCAGGAGCCAAGGCAGAGCTGGAGACTAAGGAATGTTTCATCATGTGAGGCCAGGAACCAATGCAGAGCTGGAGACTAAGGAACATTTCATCATGTGAGACCAGAAGCCAAGGCAGAGCTGGAGACTAAGGAAAGTTTTATCATGTGACGCCAGGAACCAATGCAGAGCTGGAGACTAAGGAAAGTTTCATTGTGTGAGACCAGGAGCCAAGGCAGAGCTGGAGACTAAGGAATGTTTCATCATGTGAGGCCAGCAACCAATGCAGAGCTGGAGACTAAGGAACATTTCATCACGTGAGACCAGGAGGCAAGGCAGAGCTGGAGACTAAGGAACGTTTCATCATGTGAGGCCAGGAACCAATGCAGAGCTGGAGACTAAGGAATGTTTCATCATGTGAGACCAGGAGCCAAGGCAGAGCTGGAGACTAAGGAAAGGTTCATCATTGGAGGCTAGGAACCAAGGCAGAGCTGGAGACTAAGGAAAGTTTCATCATGTGAAGCCGAACCCAAGGCAGAGCTGGAGACTAAGGAATGTTTCATCATGTGAGGCCGAAGGCAAAGCAGAGCTGGAGACTAAGGAATGCTTCATCATTGGAGGCTAGGAGCCAAGGCAGAGCTGGAGACTAAGGAATGTTTCATCATGTGAGGCTGGAGACAAGGAAGAGCTGGAGACTAAGGAAAGATTTATGATTGGAAGTTAGGCACCAAGGCAGAGCTGGAGACTAAGGAAAGGTTCATCATTGGAGGTTAGGAGCCAAGGCAGAGCTGGAGACTAAGGAAAGGTTCATCATTGGAAGTTAGGAGCCAAGGCAGAGCTGGAGACTAAGGAAAGGTTCATCATTAGAGGCTAGGAGCAAAGGCAAAGCTGGAGACTATATAACGTTTTATCGTGTGAGGCTGGAGACAAGGAAGAGCTGGAGACTAAGGAATGTTTCATCATGTGAGACGAGGAGCCAAGGCAGAGCTGGAGACTAAGTAATGCTTCATTATGTGAGGCCAAGAGCCAAGGCAGAGCTGTAGACTAAGCAAAGGTTCATCATTGGAGGCTAGGAGCCAAGGCAGAGCTGTAGACTAAGGAGAGTTTCACCATGTGAAGCCGAACCCAAGGCAGAGCTGGAGACTAAGGAGTGTTTCAGAATGTAAGGCTGGAGACAAGGCAGAGCTGGAGACTAAGGAATGCTTCATCATGTGAGGCCGAAGACAAGGCAGAGCTGGAGACTAAGGAGCGTATCAGAATGTGAGGCCAGGAGCCAAGGCAGAGCTGGAGACTACAGAAGGTTTATGGTCTCAACTGGCAGTTAAAAAGAGCACTAGATTGGAGTCGTGCTCCTTTAAAAGATCTGTTTTGAGGCGTTTTGAGGAGTTGGGGTAAAACAGGCCTGTTCCTAGCCTTGAGGGATAGGGAACACTTGAAATTGTGGGTCGTTGGCAAAGCTTCCCAGACTGGTGCAAGGAGTGAAAAGAATTAGCAAGGATGGGCCGTGTTTAGCCTCCTTTAGGCACATGTGGGCAGAAAGGGCCACCCTGAATCCATGCACCCTTTACAGTTGATAATCTCTTCCAATCTGGAGAGTGCACCGTGCTGGGCTTTCCTCTGCCTTCCCAGACTTCTTCAGAGCAGGGGAGAGCCTGCCCTCTCATGGGCAGGGAATGTGGCTGGGGCTGTGTGTCATACATGGCGTGTCTCAGACATGGCTTCTCTTCTCTGTCGCTGAGCAGTATCCGGGCCCAGAGAGGGCCAAGGACCTAGGGTAACATCGGTGGCCTGGCAGGAAATGGTGGTTCATCTGCCATGAGACATTAAAGGGGTCCCAGGATCAGACCCCCAGAATCAGCAGCACACATGGGGTCACCTCCTCAGCGATGACAAAGACAACCAGAAGGGACGCCTTTACTGTGCGCAGGAACTCTGTCTCCTCTGCAGGACACTGTTTATCCTGCACATGTCCTCCCAGTCATGAAACACATGTGTAACATGCCACACACACCGCACATAGGACACACACCATAGGGAAGGGTAAAGAACCTGTTATGGGACCCTGAGGGGATTTCACAGGGGAGGGCCAGGACGTCTTCTAGATTTGTGTATGTGCTTTTATGAATGTATGGATTTGAATGTATGCAGCATAGGCCCCGCTGGAAAGCCTCAAAGCACTACACACGTCACAGCGGACAGTCCCTGGTTAACACAATGGAAGGGTCTGATTCTGTTTGAGTGATGTCCAATGGTGAGCTACAGAAATGCCAGTGCCCTAAAATCTAACCAGAGGCCACCTAGAGCGCAGCCTTTGCTGAGGTTGGCATGAGGGTAGGAGCCCCCTTGTACTGGGAGTCAGGGTAGGTTGGGTATGATTACACGGCTATCTTAGCATTAGGCTGTGATGTGTGAAGTGCACAGAGTTGGACGTGCAAAGTCCAGTTTTGTTCTAGTGGCATTACAGTCTGATGTGTGGAGTCCAGTGGAGTCTAGTCTTGGTCTGGTGGCACCCGAGTTTGATGTGTGAAGTCCATTCTTGGTCTGGTGGCATCAGAGTTTGTTGTGTGAAGTCCAGTTTTGTTCTGGTGGCACCAGAGGTTGATGTGCGAATTCCAGGCTTGGTCTGGTGGCACCAGAGTTTGATGAGTGGAGTCCAGTCTTGGTCTATTGGCATCAGAGTTTGGTGTGTGAAGTCCAGTTTTGGTCTTTTGGCACCAGAGTGTGGTGTGTGGATTTGATACATGAAGTCGAGCCTTGGTCCAGTCTTGGTCTGGTGGCACCAGAGTTTGACCTGTGAAGTCTAGTCTTGTTCTGCCTGCACCAGAGTTTGATCTGTGAAGTCCAGTTCTGTTGTAGTGGCATTAGATTTTGATGTGTTAAGTCCAGTCTTGGTCTGGTGGCACCAGAGTTTGACGTGTGAAGTCCAGTCTTGGTCTTTTGGCACCAGGGGTTGGCGTGTAAAGGCCACCAGAGGTTAACGTGTGAAGTTCAATCTTGGTCTGGTGGCACCAGAGTTTGATGTGTGGAGTCTAGTCTTGTTCTGCTGGCACCAGAGGTTGATGTGAGAAGTCCAGTCTTGGTCTGGTGGCACCAGAGTTTGATGCTTGGGGTCCAGTCTTGGTCTGGTAGCACCAGGGTTTGAAGCGTGAAGTCCAGGCTTGTTCTGGTTGTATTAGAGTTTGATGTGTGAATTTCAGTTTTGTTCTGGTGGCACCAGAGTTTGATGTGTGTAGCCCAGTTTTGTTGTGGTGGCACCAGAGTTTGATGTGTGAAGTACGTCTTGTTAGAGGTTTGCAGTTCCAGGTGTTTCTTCAACTTGTTAACTCCCTGTCCTACTCTTTCTTTTCAGGGCTCCATCTGCGGTGACTGGGTTGTCATGGCCTGTGTGCCCCTCTGTGGTCTGTGCCAGATGGCCCGCGAGCTGAAGACCAGAAGCTGAAGAAGCCGAATTGAAACTAGCCCAAGCAGAGAAGCGGCCTTACGGCACCACGTGTGCGCTTTCATGCTTTGTGTTTTTTCTATGTCTATTGTAGATTCCTATTTCTGTCCTCAGCTGAGGCGTCAGGTGGAGGGGCGATTTCCTGGACTGCTGTGTGCAATGTGAACATCACTCCTCCTTGTAGTGCAAGTGATAGCAATGGTTGTCACAGTTGGAGAAAGACGTCTTCAGTTAAATTCTACAGTCTTCTAAATGTGGAGTTGAGAGAGAGAACCTCTTTCAGCAGTTCTAGCACCAGACATTGGGATGCAGTGTTTTTTATTATGAGGCCTAGGACCTCTCTGGGCCTGGCTCGGTATCACCAGAACCAGAAAAAGAATAAGATAAGACTAGAGGAAATATGGCTGCAAAGTGTGAGGGAAAGACACAGTGAGGCTCCCTAACACCAGCTGCTTACACTTCTCAGACACTGACAGGGAGTGAAGAACGCGTGCTCTCCACACCCCAATGCTGATTGGCTGCAGCAATACTGACACCTTTCAAAAGTCAAAATAAACATATACAATCCTTAAGAGTGATTCTTGTGTGGGATTCTATTCTAGAAGTTTGCATTGTGCACAAGTATGGTGCTTCAGAAATACCCGCAGCATCGCTGGATAACACTTTACTTCAGAGAAGGATACCCCAGTTCCAGGGTATTCATGGCAGTCTATGTGTTTTCTTCCTGAACATGAGTTACCCTGGGGAGCAGGGACCAGCTCCTGTATCTCCCTAATGCGACCATCATTGCTGTGTATTACAACTATCTGGACTCTTTTCCTTCTCCTGGCCTCATTACATGGATCATCATCTTTTCCTTCCCTGATTTTAATAACCCTTCACATTTTGGAAGCCTTGTCTCTTCTTTCTTGCTGGTGTTTCATGACTTACACTCTTGTCCTAGAAGACAGCTCTCAATAGCAAACCGTCTTCAGCTTTCCGCTGTTTTTAATGTTTTTGTAAATCTTTATTTGAATGCTTTTTAATGTCGACCTTCCGTGGCTTCCCCTTCTCCTAATTGCCCATTCCCCTTTTCTCTAGAAACTAAAAACAGACTTCACTATCCAAGGTCATCTGTGGATAGGAGTTTAAAAGATAACTCTGTAGTTTAGAAGTATCATTTGTGTACAGGAGAAGCAGACACGGTCAAAGAACCCACCTGCCTGACTTGTCAGCATCAGTCTAACTCCTCATGCAGGCGGTCCAGGGTCACCTCAAACATGAGTGGGGACATTGGACGAAGGTAGTGATCGGTGCTTAATTTAAATTAGTGGTTACCGGTGAGGGCCACCAGTGCTCATTTCCGGAGACTGGCACTTATTTTTCTGCATCAGACATTTACCAAAAGCAAGAGATGGCAAAACAAACAAAGCAGAAAGACAGAGGCAGAGAAACATTTAAAAAACACGGGGTTGCTGATATTTATAAATCAGTCCCGGGAAGCTGCCACCATGTGGTGATGATAACCATCGATTTAATCAAATTCATGCCAAATTTCTTCACAAGATTCTCATTGTATTTCTCAGTTGTATATATGGTGAAACCAGTTATATCCAATTTTCAAATGCTTGTACCATGCTCAGTTGCCTTAAACACAGCATGTTGGAGTCCCAGTTCCATATTTGAATATCAAATGCTTATCCCAGTGCATTTCGGGAACATTATTGCCCTTCGTCAGGGGTGCAATTCTGTAAAGTTAAAAATCAAAACGATACCGTTACTTATATGGGTTTTTACCAACATCAATTGTCTGTTGTTCTCTGAATCCCCATAAACAAAATGTTCCCGCTAAAATTATTCAAGAAACCTTCCCATGGTGGATTGATTTAGCATGTTGCCCCGAGCAAGTCAAACATCAATATATCACGCTGATTTTTATCGTAAAACTAATAAAGGGTCCTTTCGCGCCTTAAATATTTCTAATGCAAACGCGAACTCTGCGTCTTCCAAAAAAGTCGTCTGTTTCTCCCTCCCACGTTATGCGATCTTTTTAAACTAACCCGTAACCCCTCCTACTTAGTTAATCAATTCCACCTTGAGTTCATGTTAATTCTCTAAGCATGCGTTTCCCAACATACACTTCGCCTAACATGCTTATCCACATTCTTATTTAACTGGACTAGTTTCAGTGATCATAACTTTAAATACCCCGCCCTCCCTGAATCGTTGACTAATATGTTGTAAATATACAGGAACAATTCATTTGAACAAAAAACTTCATGTAATGCACAGCTGACTCCAACAAATCAACCCTAGAAAATCGAACGTAACACAAGTTTTTGATAATCAACAAGATGATAAGAAATGTCCATTCATAGTTAATTTTCTTTATCTACGGGTGCTGGGTCATAGTAGGACGATTCCATGTGACTGCAAAAAATAAAGTATGTCCCGCACACCAATTTGATTCAAATTCACAAGTTTGTCATTTTTTAAGGGAGCCGTCCAGGAATACTTTATTTTTTGCAGTCGCAAAGATGTAAAAAACATCATAAAGGGAGAAATGGGCACCCACAAGAGTGAGATAAAGGGACAGGGAGCACCCAGTGGTTGAGTCAAGAGCCCTGAGGTGGATTCAAGAGGCCCAAGGTGGATTCAAGAGGCCTGGGGTGGATTCAAGAGGCCTCAGGTGGATTCAAGAGGCAGAGGCGGATTCAAGAGGCAGAGGCGGATTCAAGAGGCCTGAGGTGGATTCAAGAGGCCTGAGGTGGATTCAAGAGGCCTTAGGTGGATTCAAGAGGCCTGAGGCGGATTCAAGAGGCAGAGGCAGAATCAAGAGGCCTGAGGTGGATTCAAGAGGCCTGGGTGGATTCAAGAGGCCTGAGGTGGATTCAAGAGGCAGAGGCAGATTCAAGAAGCCTGAGGTAGATTCAAGAGGCCTGGGGTTGATTCAAGAGGCCTGAGGTTGATTCAAGAGGCCTGAGGTGGATTCAAGAGGCCTGAGGTGGATGCAAGAGGCCTGAGGTTGATGCAAGAGGCCTGAGGTGGATTCAAGAGGCCTGAGGTGGATTCAAGATGCCTGAGGTGGATTCAAGACGCCTGAGGTGGATTCAAGAGGCCGGAGGTGGATTCAAGAGGCCTGAGGTGGATTCAAGATGCCTGAGGTGGATTCAAGACGCCTGAGGTGGATTCAAGAGGCCTGAGGTGGATTCAAGAGGCCGGAGGTGGATTCAAGAGGCAGAGGCGGATTCAAGAGGTCTGAGGTGGATTCAAGAGGCGGATTCAAGAGGCCTGAGGTGGATTCAGGAGGCCTGAGGTGGATTCAAGAGGCAGAGGCGGATTCAAGAGGCCTGGGGTGGATTCAACACTACACACATTAGTATTGGGTGCAGACATTTAATTGCACCAGCCACGGGCTTATGAGCAGAGTTTTTGGCACCGGCACTCATTCTTTTACAAATTAAGCACTTGTAAGGATGAAATGAATCCCAAAAGTATTGTGGCCATGCAGGGCCCCAGAAACTCTGCATGGCAGAGGCATGGCCACCCAATGGATGGACTGGGCCGGTGTTAACCTTAAAATCTATGAGACAATATCTCCCTAGAAGCAAGATTCAAACAGCATTTCAAATTACAGTCAATAAAAGATACTGGTCAAAAAAAGAGTTTGAGATTAGAAATTAGGAAACCATGAAGGTTTAATACTCAATTCAAAGCCACAACACAAAACAAGAAGCTGCAGATGCAGCAGTGAACTCATTGAATTACATAATAGTTATTTACTATGAAGGATAATATAATAATGGGCAAAAAAGCTGAGAAATACTAAGTCTCAAATGTGCAGCACAATCAGTGAGAAATTGGGAAGCATCCCTTATAGAGGCCAAAAGAATTTGGCTCGCCCCAGATTCAAGGGTTTATATATAGTTATCTTGCATAGAATATTACAAGAGAGCATGGTATGATCCATTTCAATTCGCTTCTTCTGATGCAATGTCATCAGGGGGTGTTGGAACAAACTAGTTGCATAAACAACAGTGAATCATTGTGAATGAATGCAATAGATTATGAAGGCCGGAAGACCCTCGAAGAATGTAGCGAAGGGCTTCCTCTAGCGAGCTCTTCGACAACAGCAGTGTCATACGTAAATAACACTCCACATCTTGCTGCGTGTAGTGTGAGGCGAGAAATATAAACACAGAATGAACAACATGATACGGCATCCATTTTGAAGAAGATGGCGTTGAGGCCCAGCTGAGACCTAGTTCGCCTAAGCCAGATTAACACACTTTAATACATCATAATTATTTAGTTTCAATTGCAAGAGCTTAGTGTCAGTAAACACGTGAGAAGTAAGGTGCAGAGCAACTGATATTAATGCACCTTTTTATTCAAATGCACAAACACTCCCTCAGTATACCTGTAGACCTCTTGAATGAAAAACAAAGGTTAAGCTGGGCATTTAAATGGGTATTCACATTAAATAAAAAGGGAATAAGCACTCAAAAAGAAGGCGACCCCACCAAAGTTAGGTGAGTTGACAGGTATGCAAGGGAGCAAGGGATCATCAATCCGAGAGGTCTTGGAGTCTGACACACAGAACGCCAATAGAAGCTTCTGCTGTTAGAGGGGAGGCCTGCCGGGCTGGGAGCTGCTCTGTCTACCCTATGCTTTTCAGGGTCCAGCTCTTTATGCCTCTGTCAGATCCTGGCCTACTCAAGAGGTGCAGATTCTCTCACAGACTTCAGAAAGGAACTCAAGACCTGGCTCTTTGACTGACCGCAGCAGGATCCTACGCCTGGATACCGTCATGGGTGATTAGCCGCGCTCTACAAATCCCGATTGATTGAATTATTGATTGATGTAATACCACTATACCCAATTAGACGTCCCTGAGCCCAACTGTTAACCCAGAATTTCCATATGTAGGGGCTGTGACACCCCACTAGGGGGCCACCAGACCTGCATTTTACCAGCCTAACTAGTGTTTCCTGCCAAGAATGGGGAAAACATCAGGGAAAGCATTCGACGGGGTATATTTCCCCTTCAAAATATAAACTGAAAGCAACAAATACAGTATGAAAACTCATCAACTTTTTTCCCAGTGTTTATTTCATTGGCTGGCCGCACTCATTAAAGCGTTCAGTGAAATAATATCAATGGAAAATCACTGCGTAATCAGTATCAGCGTTCAGTTATTGGGTAAAAAGGACATTCCCTCCCACCCCCAATGGAAAGAAATACCAAGAAGGCTACAACCCGCAAGCTTCAAATTTGCAAAAGGAAAATACAAACTGGCCATTTTATGAGAACTCTTGCCCCCACTCCCCTCCTCCCACACCCCCCCAATGCAGCTAGGCTGGGGAAATCCTAATTGTGCATGTGTGTTTTGGTCGGCCTGAGATGGCCGGCCAAAACACATATGCGCACTTAGGGAGTGGAGTGCCCTAGCACTCCTCCTCCCATACCTTGGCCCCGCCCCTCCCAACAGCGCTGGCTAAGAGCCGGCAAATGTAAATTAAAACGATGCAAGAAGAACGTTTTAATTTACATTTGCTGACTCTGAGCCAGGCAGTGAGGCGATGCTCCTCTGCCATTGTGGAGGAGCCGCTACTGCGCCCTCCTCTTCCTCCCCATCAGTTTCTCCTGGGCCATCCTCCTTACGGTGACCCGGTAGTGCTTATGTCATAGCACCACAGGCCAGTAAGGCATCAGCAGCCTTTACATCCCTGCATGTTTTTTTCATATGTGCCTCTCCAACACCGGCCCGCTCAAGTACATCCCGTTTCTAGGCCTCCACCATGGGGGGACGGTTGATAATCTAGCTGAAGGCTATGCGCTGCTTTGCCAGAGTGAGCCCTAAATCGTGTATCTCCGGCTCAGAATATTTTTAGGACTATCGGGGATCCATCCAAGTGCACATTGGACAATCTGTCGGGGGACATCTCAGTACACACTGGGCAATCTGTCGCGGGACATCTCAGTACACACTGGACAATCTGTCGGGGGACATACCAGTGCACATTGGGCAATCTGTCGGGGGATGTCCCAGTACACACTGGGCAATCTGTCGGGGGACATCTCAGTACACACTGGGCAATCTGTCGGGGGACATCTCAGTACACACTGGACAATCTGTCGGGGGACATACCAGTGCACATTGGGCAATCTGTCGGGGGATGTCCCAGTACACACTGGGCAATCTGTCGGGGGACATCTCAGTACACACTGGGCAATCTGTCGGGGGACATCTCAGTACACACTGGGCAATCTGTCGGGGGACATACCAGTGCACATTGGGCAATCTGTCGGGGGATGTCCCAGTACACACTGGGCAATCTGTCGGGGGACATCTCAGTACACACTGGGCAATCTGTCGGGGGACATCTCAGTACACACTGGACAATCTGTCGGGGGACATACCAGTGCACATTGGGCAATCTGTCGGGGGATGTCCCAGTACACACTGGGCAATCTGTCGGGGGACATCTCAGTACACACTGGGCAATCTGTCGGGGGACATCTCAGTACACACTGGGCAATCTGTCGGGGGACATACCAGTGCACATTGGGCAATCTGTCGGGGGATGTCCCAGTACACACTGGGCAATCTGTCGGGGGACATCTCAGTACACACTGGGCAATCTGTCGGGGGACATCTCAGTACACACTGGGCAATCTGTCGGGGGACATACCAGTGCACATTGGGCAATCTGTCGGGGGATGTCCCAGTACACACTGGGCAATCTGTCGGGGGACATCTCAGTACACACTGGGCAATCTGTCGGGGGACATCTCAGTACACACTGGGCAATCTGTCGGGGGACATACCAGTGCACATTGGGCAATCTGTCGGGGGATGTCTCAGTACACACTGGGCAATCTGTCGGGGGACATCTCAGTACACACTGGGCAATCTGTCGGGGGACATCTCAGTACACATTGGACAATCTGTCGGGGGACGTACCAGTGCACATTGGGCAATCTGTCGGGGGATGTCCCAGTACACACTGGGCAATCTGTCGGGGGACGTACCAGTACACGTTGGACAATCTGTCGGGGGACATACCAGTACACGTTGGACAATCTGTCAGGGGACATACCAGTACACACTGGGCAATCTGTCAGGGGACATACCAGCACATACTGGGCAATCTGTCGGGGGACATACCAGTACACATTGGACAATCTGTCGGGGTCGTACCAGCACATACTGGGCAATCTGTCGGGGGACATACCAGTACACATTGGACAATCTGTCGGGGTCGTACCAGCACATACTGGGCAATCTGTTGGGGGACGTACCAGTACACATTGGACAATCTGTTGGGGGCATCCGACAGGACATTTATCCAGAAAGGTATGATAAGGGTGCAGTGCCATAACATGCAGAAATTGTGCTGTCGCCGCACCGCAGCGTGGACAGCTCTGCTCCCTAGTGGGGTATATGGAATGCCGTCTCTTAGGGGATAAATACACCGGGCAGATTTACAAGTCCATTACGCCATTTTTGCGTCACTTTTCCCATGTTAAAAGTGACGCAAAAGTGGCGCAAGGGGCTTGTAAATCTGCCCCACCCTGTGTACGGTTTCGTATTGGTTCTGCTTGAATCTGGCGCAAATTGACACCTCTCGGGTCCGGCATGAATTTGTAACCAGTCTTTGGGAGTGATTGGGTCGCCACTGACTCTCTGCCGCACCGCCTCTACGCAAAGCTGGGGTGGTCTCCCGTCTGCGCGTAGGACGGTTTTACAGTACCAGCTCTTGGACCTCCCAGAACCACAAAAGATGCACAAATGGCTGCCATTTTCCATCGAGAACGGCAGCATCCACACATCCCACACATACCATATATTGGCCGCTGCTTTTAAACGTATCACGTGATCTGATCCCGAGCACTGATGATAGCATGTCAGCTGCGTGGTTTTGTCTGAACCATCCATGAAGTCCACAAGAAACATTAATAATTATGAAGGCATATCTCTCTGCCATGCAGACACTCTATGATAAATCTATGGCAAGATTGTTAAGGAATTCTAACAGTCCTCCAATTATCAAAAGGTAATAGATTAACATTTACTGGCGACTTTTGTTTTGTTTCACACTTTTCTATTCCATGCGGTTTTGGAATATTTCTGAATCCACCGTCTTTTTTAGGTTTGTCTTGAGGCCACTTTTGAGAGTCTTCCATGCTAAACCGTTCTGAGCTATGAGACTGAGGTCTACAGTGGGCTGTGCGTACACTTGAGGATTCAGTGGGCCAGAGAGGAATGACAGCGCCATTCTTCAGGAATGAGTTTAACTCCTCCCCCATGCTCATGTCAGCTGCTTTCATTGGTGGTGAACTTTAAAAATGTCCTTGGCGTGGTGCGGCCAACCAGGTTAAGGAGCAGTCACTGACTGAGGAGGCTCCAGCTTGGGCTAAATCTCCAGTGAGGTTCAACCTCTTGTGCAGTAAGATTAGGATGGGGTGCTCCAGTGGGGGCCCATTGGAGTCCCCATCTGGCCCCCAGAATGATGCGATGAAGGTCCCTTTTCCCTACAGAGGAGGAAGATACAAGATGGCTGCATCCAGGTGCCCGCGGCGCTGAGTCAATGATACCACTGACGTGTGTAGAGGAGTTGAAGCGATGGTGTGTATTTCGATGTTTTGCGGCTGGAATGTTTTCCCAATACTGAAGAAGGCTGTTGGAGAGAAAGAAAGAGGGGAAGAGGACCCTTGCTGAGGCAGGTGGGGCTAGGAAGTGCTCCCATACTGTCTTAGTGGCCTAAATGAGGGTCCTCTGTTGGGGACCCCTGGCCAAAGACTTCACTGGGTGAAGAGAACTCTACAATGGTGTGACCATCAGCCCTTCAGGTCCAGCAGGAAGACTCTGCAGCCACAGTCTGTGCTATCAGAAGACCTTTGATATACCTTCAAAAGGGAATGAAGGCAAAGGGAGACTCAACAGACTCAACAACTAGGGGGTCGATGGCAAGTGGAGGCACGAGGAAGAGGATGTGCAAGAGAGGGAGCGCTCTCGCGTGGCAAATCCCTACTGATGGCTGCCATGAAGGAGGTGCAAGCTGCCTCAAGTAACACTGAGGCCAACTTGGCAGCCATGCAGGTATGGGTAGGAGAGCTCTGTAGTAGGCTGGAGACTGTGAATAGGCAATTGGAGACCTCGCTTAAAAATTGAGCAAGATTTGGGGACCTTATGGAGTATCTAATAAGCAAGATAAGGCACTTGAAGGACTTTCAAAGCCTGGAGCGAAGCTGGAGGCGAAGGTGCAGAGGCTGCAAAACAAAGGACCTGATTTAGATGTTGGTGGATGGGTTACTCCGTCACAACGGTGACGGTTTTCCCCCTGCCCCCTGCCCTTGGCCCCTGGCCCCCCGACCGCGGGGGCCCGCTCGCCACTTATTTGAGCTGGTTCTTTCTTTGCCCGCTCCTGCCCCCTGGCCTTGCTTGCAGTGGACTGCGGGGTGGTTTCCCCCACAAGACCAAACACAAGGAGATGATGGACGGAGTGCTGAAACTTTACAAACACTCACCCCCAGTCACAGATCTGGGTTGAATCCATCATCTTTCTTTAGCTCACTTTGCCACCCCAGTTCAGACACAGCTCTATGCAAACCTTGAAACCCTGGCCTTCATATTTGCCCTTACTCCCATAGGAGCGAAAATTGCTGTCCTTGGAGCCGACACCTTCCCTGGCAGCCACCATGTGTGTTGAGAAACCCTCCATGCCTTGCCAGTCCCATTCAATCACTGGCCATGTTTGCATCTTCTCCCTGAAACCCTCGTCGTATTTGAACCATGCCTCCCCCTGATACTTCAACTGTGCCTTGTGTACCTTCTGCTCGTATAAAATGAGTGCCGCCGCGCTCTGGGGAATTTTTCCTCAAAAACGCAAGCCAGGGTCCTGAATGCTTTTAACCAATCCTCAATTGTCTTCTCTACCCTGGGTTTGCGCCTCTCCCTCCTATCCTCGTCTTTCCTGTCCTGTACTGTCAGGTCTAGGCCTGCCTGGCGTACCTCTAGCAGGGAGAAGATGTCTATAAACTCCTTCCTCCATATCCTCTCTTTCACAGCTAGCGGGATGAGATTGGCCAAACCTAGGAGCTTTGTGATGCCACCTCGCCCTGTTGTGCCAGTTGGCAGGGACAGTGCGTCCATTGGGGCGCTTGGGCATTGCCCCACCGAGCGTTGCCGTGACCGGCGTCACTCTAACTCTCTCACACGATGCAATCCTAATTCCTGGCCTGTATCCGATTCCCAGGCCGCCGGAAGCAGTCGGCTTAGAAGGGGGCGGGGCAGCACTAGAGTTCAGCTGCAAGTGACAGTGTCTGATGATTGACACTGACAGATTCCACACGTCGGTCGGTGGAGAGCACAGCAAGAGTGCGCATGTTCTGTTTTGGGCTTAAACATTTTGCGACCAGCCCTGAACATGCGCACACTCGGCTGCTCATTAGAAGAGCGAGGGTTGTTCCATGCCGCTCTTCTAATGAGCAGCCTAGTGCGCATATTCGGGCTGGTTGCAAACATTTTTAAGCCCTAAACAGAACATGCGCACTACTGCTCAAGCCAATCCTGGCGCTGCTGCTGGAGCAGCGCCTGGCTTGGCTGAGAGCAGGCGGTACCAGGACTGGGTGGTACTTGCCAAGGCGCCAACGCGGGAGTCGACCCCGGCCCAGGAGGACTCGCAGAGGCGGCGCGGATCCGGTAAGTTTAGTTTTTTTCTTAATAATGGTGGTGCTTTATTTTAATCTCTGCCGCCGCGCACGACCCCTAATTCTCCCCCGCGAGTATTGGATCACGAGCCGCGACTGATGGTGAGCCGTAGGAGTGCTCACGAGTGTGAGATACACTGAGAGGTGTGAGAGGGTTGCTTGTGAGGACACCAGCGGCACGGCTGAGACCCATCCAGACACAACGGGAACTCTCTAAGAAGTGCCTTTCTAATGATCGGGTTGTTTCTATTCAGAGTAAAGTTAGAAGTACGCTCTTAGCCCTCTTCCGTTCTGATTGTTGCGTCCCGAGATGCGGAAATTCTGTGGCGCATTAAATGACCCATGAGTTTTCTTTGCTATAATAATTAGGATGGGTGCGTTTAAAGTGCCTTGGTTCTGATTGGCACATTCTGTGGCACAATCAACCTGGCGGAGGAAGGGGGCTGGAGGGGTGGGGGGGATCTTCGGTGGCAGGGGTGTATTTCAAAGATTGATTTTCTGGCACAGTCATTGTGATGTGTATATTTAGGGGTACAATAACGACCCCAGGCACCCTTCGTAACCGTAGTGATATCCTGTAGCGGTGGTTGTGATGGGCATATTCTGGGCACCAGGATCCTGCTCTGTATATTGTGCCAGGCTCCTGGCAATGGGAAGAAAGAGGGGCAGGTACACTTCCATGGTCTCTGATGGCGTATTTTATGCTGAGGTGTTACATTCCATGTGTTTAGGGCAGGCGGAAGGGGCGCGGGTGGCCGCGTGGCTATCACTGCTGCAGTCGGTGCAGTGGTACCGTGTCCCAGAGGTAGGAATGGGCTCAGCCTATCCAGCAGGCGGAAGGGGCGCGGGTGGCCGCGCGGCTATCACTGCTGCAGTCGGTGCAGTGGTACCGTGTCCCAGAGGTAGGAATGGGCTCAGCCTATCCAGCAGGCGGAAGGGGCGCGGGCAGCCGCGTGGCTGTCCCTGTTGCAGTCGGTGCAGTGGTACCGTGTCCCAGAGGTAGGAATGGGCTCAGCCTATCCAGCAGGCAGAAGGGGCACGGGTGGCCGCGTGGCTATCACTGCTGCAGTCGGTGCAGTGGTACCGTGTCCCAGAGGTAGTAATGGGCTCAGCCGATCCAGCAGGCGGAAGGGGCGCGGGTGGCCGCGTGGCTATCCCTGCTGCAGTCGGTGCAGTGGTACCGTGTCCCAGAGGTAGGAATGGGCTCAGCCTATCCAGCAGGCGGAAGGGGCGCGGGCGGCCGCGTGGCTGTCCCTGCTGCAGTCGGTGCAGTGGTACCGTGTCCCAGAGGTAGGAATGGGCTCAGCCTATCCAGCAGGCAGAAGGGGCACGGGTGGCCGCGTGGCTATCACTGCTGCAGTCGGTGCAGTGGCACCGTGTCCTAGAGGTAGGAATGGGCTCAGCCGATCCAGCAGGCGGAAGGGGCGCGGGTGGCCGCGTGGCTATCCCTGCTGCAGTCGGTGCAGTGGTACCATGTCCCAGAGGTAGGAATGGGCTCAGCCTATCCAGCAGGCGGAAGGGGCGCGGGCGGCCGCGTGGCTATCACTGCTGCAGTCGGTGCAGTGGCACCGTGTCCCAGAGGTAGGAATGGGCTCAGCCGATCCAGCATTGTTTACAGAAATGTAAGTGGCCTCACGCTCCAAGTTTATAAACACAGAGCCTGCCTTGGGCCTGGGTCTGTATTTACCCTTTGGGGAGCTTGTGCGGGGCACGGGGAGGAGTAGGTGAGTAAGGGGAAACAGGGAGGAGAGTGAGAAACGGGTTGAAACGAGAGGGTAAAGACAGAAAGTAGAGGAGGATAGAAAAATGAGGGAAAGGAATATTAATGAGAGAGAAAGAAGATGAGCACAAGCAAAAAAGGCCAAGGCAATCGGATAAGAAAGATGCCAGAAATAAGGACATTAGAGGGGGACGAGAAGTCACGAGATAAGTACCAAGGAGAGACAGAAGAGGGTACAGAGACAGAGAGGAGATAGGAGAAGGAAGGAAGGGAGCTGCAGAGGAAATACTGGTAGAATAAAAAACTTAGAGACCCATATGCAGGAACACTAGTGCAGAAAGTGCAGTGACAGCGGAGTCCATATTGTGAGGGGCCGACTGTGCCCCAAATATGCCTGTTTTTCCTTCCCTAGCTTCTGACTTTTCCCGCTCTCTTTAGCCGCCTGGTTGTGAAGGGCATTTGCCCAGACTGCAGACAGTGCATGTGTGCAAGCCCTGGACATGTTCGCTGCCGACAGGCCCATCCCATGTTAATTATCTGGACGCCAGATCAGCCCTCAGGGAGTCTGCAAACAAACAAGAGCGTAGGGATTCCTGAAAATGTTTTGCAACCCACAACTAAGGGAAGACGGCAGAAGACACTATAAACAAGGCACAGCGTTAATCCAGTCCACCTTGGGAACCAAATGTACCATTGGTCAGCTGTCACGTCACCCACTGTGAAAGATGTCAGCATATGAGGATCTCTGCAAAATTAGAACTGATGCAGTTTCTCAGAGGAATGGAAAATGTTTTAAATAAGTTGTGTATGGGTGTTAATGCGTGCTCGTGGGAAGATGCTAGCGTGTGTGCTTCTGCGGTACTGGAAATGGGCACGACCCATTGGGCCCAATTAAATCTTTTACTTGGGACAAGTTTATTCAAAATGTGCATTGCATGTGTATTATAGGAGAGCAGGGGATCAATTGAGTGTTATCATAGCACAGCCCATCTTGAGAAATCTTTGCTTCTGACTAAACCATGTTAGCCATGTTAGAATCAGTATTGAAGTCTGAAGCGTGAATATTAACTTCACAAAGCTTCAGAAACATTTCTGTCTACATGTTTTTATATGACATCCCTTTATTAATGTAATAACTGCACTTTCACAATTGCTTTATTAACCTTCTTGCTTCTCACATTTGCTTGAAATTGCACCATTTACCCACTCTTTTTTCAAAACTTTCTCGGACCCCACTTAAGATGTACTGGCTCACTCGCTGCGCTCGCTCGTCACTGTGCACTCCAACAGAAAGTTTACGCATCACCACTTTCAAATGTCACCAGCCACCACTGCCAGTTGGGAGTTCTGTTTACCTTTGCCTACTGCCCTTTTCATGCCTCCCCTTATGTCTGGTTCTCGCCCTGGCTCCTTGCTGCCCCTCTGGCTTCCTGAGGCCCATGGTGGACCTACCCCAAATGGGGATCCTGCCCCCGGCCATTGCCACCATGACATCCAAGCCGGTGGACCCCAAGCCTTCCCTTGGAAACTTTACTGGTCCCTTGCATTGCCAAATTACTCACATCCTGTTGCGTGCTCATGTTTACTATTTGCACAGGGCCCGTTTCCGCGAGGCTATCACGCTGTGCCTGTCCATGCGCCCCCTTCCGCTGCTTCTCCTGCGGTGCTTACCCTTGTCCGCACTGATCCGACCACTGTGCGAGTCCTGAGAGGCCACCGTGATGGCTACAGACCCCTCGTCCTCACTGCTCTCCTCGGCGTCGGAACTGGACACCAGCTCGGGGGTGCCTCCCTCCTGCTCTTGGCTCGATCACCCATGCGCCCGCCCTGCGCCACCTTCCTGGGTGCTGGGACCTTGGCCCTTGTCTCAGGATTCTTTGCGGGGGCTGCCGTTCTGGCTGCATGCCCTTTCACACAGGGTTTCTTGTTGGGTAGTGCTGGTGGGGACGCCTATCGCTGTTTCTTCCTTCTCCCATGGGCTCCCTCCTTGATCTGTCGGTCCACCCATGAGTGCCCTTTTAGAGCCACCAATTCCCTGGCTCTGTCCAGCATCTCCTGTAGATCCTCCATCCAGCTCCGGGCCGTTGCCCACCCATTGCCTCTTCTGCCCCTTCTGGGGCGTTTCTGCCTCGCCTTCGTGTCCCTGAAGTAAGCGGGAAGCTGTGTCGCCCACCCGGCTGCCCCACGATTGCTGGCCATCCCACTGCGATCTGTCCGGCTGTAGCCTGTTGAAGAGATGATGGATCGGGGGGTGTGGCACAACAGTTCTGAGCGCTCAGGCCAGACCAGCTTGTTTTTGAGGTGTTTGTCTCACCAGCTGTGATGGCTGTGCTTGGTGCCCAAAGTGCCCACAGTAGTGGATTTAGTCCTTAAACAGTCTGTCAAACTCTTTCTCAGTGGAAAACACCCGCTCAATAATCCCCAAAGTAATACAATTCTCCTCTTACTGCAACCAGCATTGTCTTGAGGGCTCCTGCCCCTTTAAGGTGCCTAGTTGTTCTCCAGAGTCACAGGGGATGGGGTCCCTGGGGCCAAAAACAGCCCGGGGAGGGGGGCAGCGTGCTCCCTCCCCCTTTACTATACACTGGGCCCTGGTGGATGGCTTACAATAACCTCCGACAAATCACTGGCGGCCACGCCCCCTTTACAACAACTCTGCAAACGTGCCTCCTGACGCAGTGATGGCTGGAGAATGAAGTTCCCTTGAATTCTGAGGGTCTTTGGGGTCCAGGAACCCCTCCTGTTACCTCCAGTAAGTCCCAGACTGTGGATTGCTGAGAGGACTTGGAGGCCATGCCTCCTTTCTCCACCACTCTGCGAATGCGCCTTCGGGCACTCTGCTGGCTGGTGAATGCACTCCACTTTACTCCTGAATGCCTCAGCGCATAAATAATAATAATCTTCCCCCAAACAGCAGTGCACCATGAGGCGAGTTTACAGAGTGGTGGGAAAAGGGGGCGTGGCCTCCGGCAACCTCTTAGCAATCCAGCTGTGTGAGACTTACTGGAGGTAAGTGGAGGGGTAGTCGGCCCCTAAGGATCTTCAAGGGGACTTCATCCCCCAACTAGTAGAGCACCAGGAGGCGCGTTTGCAGAGTGGAGTAGAAAGAGGGCATGGCAACTGAAAACCTCTCAGCAACCCACCGTGTGGGGCTTACTAGGAGGGGTAGGTGGCCGCCAAGCACCCTCAAGAGCCAAGGTGACTTCATTCCCCAAGTAGTAGAGCACCAGGAGGCGCGTTTGCAGAGTGGTGGAGAAAGAGGGCATTTATTTAACATTGAAAAGCCTGCTGTTTGACTAGAGTTTCCATAACCACAACATGTTTCTGCTCATGCTAATTGTGCTTACTGAATGTGCCAACTTCAGGACATGCTTGGCACTTGAAATGTTACTTAGCCAAATGAGTTTACATAATTATTAATTGTGAAGGCCATCTACCTGCTCTCGGGAGCTCAGCTATGCACCTGCTTGTACACTTGGTGAGAATTTAGTCGTGATTGATACTAGAAACAGTCCGTAACATAGTATAAATTATTTGCTGCCACTGTTCTTGGAGCTCGTCTTTAGTGGTCTGTAAAGGTGATCCCTGTGTTGGTGAACTCTGTGACTCACAGACTTAACTTTTTGCAATAAACATTTTTCAGCCTCAACCCAAAAATGTGAGTACGAGATTTCTTTGACACTAATATAGTGCTGCCAGTTTTGAATGTAGGATTATGAAACATTTGCAGGAGCTATAAATATGCAAAGTGTGTAAAATAATAGAGCAAGTTAGATGTATAGGATGGGAAAATATCATGTCATCTTTATTACAAGAGGATTGTATCATGTGGCACTTATAATACGACGTATGGTTTATCCGTCACATTGGTATCACATACATTCTACTCTAAATCAAACACATGATCAGCATCAAGACATGGAGGGCCGCTGTAGGATCATTGTATTGTCGAATCATTACCGGAAGCTGACTGTGGGGTGTTCAGTAGATGGGCCTATAACTTAGATGTGAAGGTTTTCTAAGGGCAGTGGCAGGACATCCAGATGGGGCAGACACTAGGCAAAAGTAGGTGGGTTTGAGGGTTACCATTATATTTGAAGCAACTGGTTTGAGAAATAATGTTGACTTGCTTCTTAGAGTCTTCTTTTGACTGGATAGCCACGTTTTTGTGTCAGCTAAAGAGGGATTAGAGTATATGGCTCTTTATGGGAGGAAGGCTATTTAACAAGTGCTACAGGGGGCCCCTTCTGGCACTGTGCACAGACAGCTGGCCCCTGGTCTGAGAGCTCCTGAGTCCGGAGCGTAGGGGGAGACCTTCCATGTACTTTGCAGGGTGGCCCCCTCAAGTTTTGTTATGCCACTGGAGGCTAGGTCTGCACTCTATAAATATATTTTCAATGCAATTAAAGTCTCATTACTTTTACAAAATGAATAACTATGGGCCCGATTCACAGAACTAACTTAAGACAAAATCCTAAACTTACTACCATTTTCGTATTCACAGAAGGCACTTACTCAATTTGGTATTCACAGAAGACACTTACTCATTTCGGTATTCACAGAAGTTAGGAGTCCTAACTTTAGGACTCCTAAATGCCTTCTGTGAATACCGAAAGTCTTAAAATTAGGATTTTTCTCAGTTTAGGAGTCCTAAAGTTAGGACTCCTAACTTTACTACTACTAAACTGAGAAAAATCCTAATTTTGAGGCTTTCGGTATTCACAGAAGGCATTTAGGAGTCCTAAAGTTAGGACTCCTAACTTCTGTGAATACCGAAATGAGTAAGTGCCTTCTGTGAATACCGAAATGTAGTAAGTTTAGGATTTTATCTTAAGTTAGTTCTGTGAATCAGGCCCACTGTTTGGACAATATATTTACAATAAGGGATATTAACCATTCTAACCCACACCACATACCAAGAGAACGGCTTGACTGTTCAACCTAACTATCACCTGAGAGTCAAGGCTCAAAGAAGGTCCACTAGACAGATCTGTGAGCTTGTGGTACTATCCGGCCTCTTGGGATCCAGGGACTACACACAGCTCTTGTTACCAAGGTTTCCTAATTGCCCTTGCGTCACACAGGCCACGGACACTTTGTCTGACCACTGAGGGAAAGCCTGGGCAGACAGTAACTCTGGTCAGACTCTGAAATGATGATAACTCTGTGATCCTGCTGTAAACAGCCACAGAATCGTTCCAACCTAATACACAGGTATGTCCTCAACAAACTTGGAATATCCGTCCAGTGTAGTTAACCAGTTGCAGAGGATGTGAGTCCTTCACTAGTGATAATTGTTTTATTACACACACTACTAAATACTACACATTCATTTACAAATATGTACATCAGCTCGATGGAAATGCATTTGGTGACACATTCATATCACTTTAGACTCTTTGTTCTTCCTGAACCTCATAATCACAATACCCCCCACCTATACCAGATGCAACACCACAGTTAGAAGGGGGGTCCTTCTACATAGGGCTGGCTTACTGGCTGTGTCAGGGTGTTGCTACATTAGTAAAAGCAGCCACATGTTAGGATTCAACATGGAATCCCACTGAAATCCACACGCACAAGATTAATAATAAATATAATTTAAATGATAAATACGGCATTTTCAAACTCACTGTTGTCAATAAAGCATTCACTATCAAACACCTGTGTGTCAGAGTCTTTCATCAATGATTACTACCACTTCAGTCATAGCACCAACCACCGGGGGTCCCACCACTCCAAAGTCCAGTGTTTAAAAAAAAAAGCTTCTCCTGGGGAAGGGGTGGGCTGCAGGTGTCCTTTGGGGGGCTGCAGTACTTCTGAGCCCCCCAAGCACTTTTAGGAATTTGTCGGTGGTACCCAGGGCACAAGTCGGGGGTACACACGGGTGGACGGCATCCACCCACTATTTTCACAGGGTGAACATAGTCCACCCTGCCAAGAAGTTGGGCGCCTCCTGAATAATGTGCTGAACTCGGCCCGGTGTCATTTTCAAACACCTGGACACATTCAGCAGCGCCTGCACGCACATTGTCTGCTTTTGATCAGCAGGGATGTGCAAGCCGGGAGAGAGCTTTCGCATTTCAGACTCCTGCTGGGCCCATAACAAAGGCTGAATTTGAGGGGTGGTCAGGCATCTTTTGCTGTGATGTCATGCACCACGATGTTACGCGCCCTGGTGTCATGCGACATGATGTCATGCACCGGGATGTCACTTGCAAACTGCCTAACTAGGTTAGTCCTCCACTTCTTTTTTTAGGACTTGTGCCCTGGTGGTGCACTTGTACTTCAGAGTACAAAACAAGAGGAGCAGCCCATGCAAACTAGGCCTCTCGCAGGGCATTATGGGCAGGGCAAAAGTCCTATAAAAAGAAGTGGGGGGGACTGACCAAGTAAGACAATATGCAAATGACCTCATGACGTCACGACGTAGCGCTATAGAAGAAATAAAATAGTGCTATTTAAATTAGTTGTGTAAATACTGGGATAGGCTAACCATCCGACCGTCTTACAGTGTCTGCATTTACATACAGGGACAGAACGAAGGCAAAAGCTGCCTCTCTTAAGTACCTGTGAAGAGAAGGAAAGCTGTGTGCCTTTGTTTCCTTCTGCGACATTTACATTTAAATTTAAGGTTCCAGGCGGCCCCCAGTCAGCACATACAAACAAAAGGAGGCACGTTGGCCCCTTAGCTTCGGCCCAGCTGGAGGTGAAAACAAGCATTTGCAATGCAATAGGTCTCGCATTAGTAAAAGTTTGAGTTTTTGGCTTAGCAAATATTAATGCAACATTACTAGCTCAAATGTTATTAATGTAGACCTATAGAGTGTAGTGTGGTACAGTGAAGTGGTGTAGTATAGACTAGAGGAAATTATTATAGAGTGTAGTGGAGTGCAGTACTTTAGCGTGGAGTGGTGTTGTGTTGAGTAAAGTGGAGGAAAGTTTATAGAGTGGGATTGTGTGTGCTTGTATTATGATAAAATATAGTAATATTATGTAGGAATAAACGTATGAGAAATATAGGTACGTTTTTAGCAATTTCTGCGTTACAGGAGGGTTGACTTTGATTTCCAGGACAAGCAGGCCAGTGGGAGGAGCTGGGGGTGTGGTGACATGATTGTTCTAAAGATCAGATGCTTAGAAATAGCCTGGAAAGAATAGACAGCTGAAATGAGGCTTCAGGGCGGTTTCATGGATGGCATTCAGAGAGATCACAGGCGGAAGGTGAAATGCAATTACAAATGCTACAGAGTGATTTGCGCCTAGGAGGCCCAGAGGGGTAGGGCGGTTTGGGCATAGTTTGATCTATGAATTGGTGAGGTGATTGTTTATAGGCGGTAAGGGGAGCAGTATTTGACAGTCTGTTGTTGTGATTGCGCTATTTTACCTAAATGACAAGGTCCTCACAACACGTTTCTGATTTACGCTTGTTGAGCCACAACTAACAGGATTATTCTTATCTGAGTTTGTATAGCCTTCCAACTTTTCATGCTATTTATTCCTGCTTGAAGCACTAGAAAACATATTAATTATGTGGCTGCTATCTGGAATGAATCACTTCAGTCATAACCGCCCATCTCTCATGTAATGTGTGACACCTTCAGCCAGTAGTGGCTTTTACTTCAATACCACTACTCCTGCTGGGATTTTTTTTAACCTACACTTACAATGTTACGATAAAAAAAAATGAAAGTCCCATAAAGTAACAGGCAGTTGTTTGAAAAGTCATGACTTACTGATAAGACGTTACATGGAAATACTTGGCAGCTCTGTGTCTGGTGGTTTGAACCAGCAGATTGGTGATTGCAAACGCTGGATACAACTAAAGCTATTCATGTTTCTACGAATCTTGCGTCCCCTCCAAAAACATACACTGTATGCAGGGCTTTAAATGGCCCGGGTCCTGCCGGTGCTATGCAGGTGCAGAGAAGGGTCCTTATTAGGCTCTCCAATTTTTGCCTTCACCCTCAGGGTGAAAATAAAAATGTTCACTTTGCAGCATAACCATCCTTCACAGGCTTTGATATAACTTCCAAGAGACTCGTTTTACTTTTTTCACAGTCTCATGTCAGAATTGAAGCATTTTCAATATTATATACAACGAAGCCGTAGTAGTTGCTTATTTATTTTATGCAACTAAGAACCATTGACAAAGCCAATAGTCCCGGCTTGTTGTAGGAGTAATGTTACTTGTATTATATATCTGGATGCTGTGACAAAAGCAACAAAACACAAGTCAGGCAGCACACTATGCTAAACACCGATCGATTTTTAGGTTATGTGTTTTAAAGCAGTTTTAAGCCACGGCCATTGGCCAGGCCGCTTTGAGAGACACCCCTCCCCCATCTCCCCCCACCCAGTTTTTTCATCCCACTTAAAGCCCTGACTGTATGGTACCTGCATTTCTATCGAGTTTTCTCCCCGTCTGTGTGTGGGTCTGAAACACCAAAATACACTCTGGCGCTGCTCAGTGAAAGTTCCACCGTATTTCTTATCAATTCGTTTCTTGGTCCATCCGTACCACAGGCAGGACTCCAAGCTGCCCGCACCATTCCCGGGGACGATCGCCGCTTCACTGGGGATTCTTGGACCATTTTCCTCATGAACCATATTACTTGCACAGAACATGCATACCATTTACTGCAAGAGCTTAGAGAAGAAGACAGAAAGAGTCCGAGCCCACACAGTGATGCGAAAGGTCCAACAACGAGAAGTTTACAGAGTGCTCAGCACCGGACACCGCAAACTGTGCAGTCAGTGCCATTTAGGACTGAAAAGAGAAATAAAAAAATAAATAAACAAACAGACTGGGACATCTTTCCCTAAAATATAAAATACAGAAAATAAGAAAGGCGCGCTGCCATTTTGTGAAAGTATGAGCAGGCGTTGAGCTGAAACATTAAGCACATCACCCAGGACGAGGTGACGAGCTGCGAGCCACAGGCGACATTGTTAAAAGTGTGCGCCCGTGTTATGGATAAAGCGCAGTAGGGGTTCTGGGTAAAATAAAATGTATTTCAAAAATAAAAGCAGGAAAAAAAGCACGGTGTGCCTTTTGTAAAAACAAAATGTTTTAGCTACACGATGGCCCATTGCATCATGCCGCTTCTTTTGCATGTTGGAAGCGGTACAACATAAGGCGTGCCCGCCGGTTGGTAAAAAAACAAGCAAAACAGAAAGCAGCTCCACATCCGGGCCGGGAGGGCGAGGGCTGCCCGCGCATGCGCGTTACCAGTAAGTTTTGCATGCCCAGTGGCAGTGCGTGCAGCCGGTGCAGACAGCGCCTGTCCCCTTACGGGGCTCCCCTGGTGAAGAGGGAGTGCGGGAGCTGAAGTGCCGGGTCCCAGGAGGGGGCCCGGGTGAAGAGCGGCAGATAGCTGTGCGGCGCTCCCATGCCTAAGGAGAGGGCCTTGCGTCGTGCTTGCAGTAGTGGAGCTGGAGTGCTCCGGAAGTGCCGCAGCCAGCCGCCATTCAGGAGGATTCCCCCCGCAGACTGGGTGAGTGGGAGATTCTCCAAGGCAGTGTCAATGTTTGTTTCCTGAGCGGACCCGCCGTTGCGGGCCGCTCCAACGAAAGGGCGAGTTTAAAAAAAAACGAAAGTGAAACTGCATGCTGGCTTGCGAGGGAAGGGGTACAGGAGATGTGCATGCCGCGTGGCTGTAAGCGCATACACCAACTCAAATCCACCAAAAGCCTGCACGTGCCCATCTCCTGTCCCACTTCCGAGGCAAGTCAGCAACAATAGATCTCGCTGGCGGACAGCAGCGCTTCGCGCTGCGTTCGCAGGCGAGACCTAAAAAAGGCTCCTTCGCTGCCTGCACGTTGCTGCTGGGAATGGAAAGCAGGCAACGTGCAGGCACTGCTGAACGTGTCCCGGTGTCTGAAAATGACACCGGGACAAGTTCAGCATATTTCTGTGGGGCCCAACTTCTTGGCAGGGGGGACGGCGTCCACCCTGTGAAAAGGGTGTACCTGTGTGTACCCCCGACTCGAGTCCTGATTATTGGGAGTTCCAGCCCGATGCTGTAAATATCTTTCTAGCGCATCTGAAGGTCAGGTGGTTCTGCACCGCATTTTAATTTTTTTATAACAGTTGTTCCTCAGTTCCACAGGGGCACCTAAAGGCACTGTTTTACTTGTTGGGGGCTACAGGCAGGAGCCTGAAGGCCCCCACCCTCCCTGCTTGCAAGTCCTGGGAAGCAAGCAGCAGCTGACCTCTTTCGTTATGCTCCTGCTGTGGTAGGACAAGATCTCTTTCGAACCCTGCCCACGGGCGGCAGTCATGCACTCTCCTCTACTCGCACTCCACCAGGCAGCGGGACAAAAGGTTAGCACGATCCGCCCCCCCCCCCCAACACAGATGCAGGGGTAGGGCAACGCACCAGCCAAGCTTTCCTCGTGGGCCTTCCTTTGTCGAGGGGGAGAGGGCTGCCAAGACTTTTTGCCTCGCTGTGGGTCCTGGTGGAAGTAATACCCTGGGGCAAAAGATGGCTCAGGGAAAGGGCCCCACGCACGACTCCTCCGGAAAGAAATTAAATTAAAAGAAAGAAAGTTGTGCTGACCTTCAGGCCCTGGCTCGTCCCGGGGTAATTTTAGGAGATATAGCGGAGCTCTACAGGCTTGGGTTCTTACTTTTTAGGTCGAGCCTGAGCCAGCACGCATGCGCTGCTCTCCGAGGCTTCTTGTAAGCACTCTAAACTACTTCGTGTGGGTCTGACGCCTCCCACACATAGGATTGGCATTTGCGTGTGTCTTTCACCAATAAAAGCAAGCAAATGGCTAAAGGCGGGTGAATGTCCACCCTTCTTTTTTAATGTTCACTCCCACGGCGTTTTGCACTCGGGAGCGAGCAGCAGCGTGCAGGGTGGTAGCTGCATTCCTCGTGGGTCAGGTTACACCCAACGTGCCATGCTTTCGCTTTTTCTTGTTGGTATATATAATTCTTTGATGTTTGTATTTAAAAGTATAAATTGTAAATTAAAGGGAAGTTTTTCCTCTTCTCATTCATGCAGCATGTATAGTTTTTGTATTTTATGGATTTTGAGGTGGTCCTGGCCTTAAATTCATGTTTGCCATTTAAAAATAATTTTACTTCTGAGTAACTGCTTTTAAAGACATCTGCGGGTCTGAAACGTACATATAGAATCTGCAAAATTAGACCGGCTGGCAGACAGATAAAGGGAGAGAGGTATGAGAGATGAATAATTGTGTGATTCGTGTGATTTATTTTTTAGTTTTTCTGTTGGTAAAGGAGCATTTTCGAATCCTCTTATTTATTTTTCCACATTTACTGGACACATTTTAATTACAATTGTTTCCCAGCATTAGCCGGATACTTTATCTGGTTAAGATAAGATTTTGAAAATATTCTGGAGGTGTCGAATAAAAGAAAACTCGTCACCCCTGTTATTTTTGGTTTTAAAGCTATCCTCCCTTCTTGCTTGTTCATAAAGGTGCAGACAGCTGGGAAAGGCCCTCTTCTGTGGCGCTTTGAAGGAAGGGTTCTGCGTCACGTGCTGCAGATCAAGGTGCGGTTAAAACTACTTCGTGACCTCGGAGTCAAACGCTTGTCCATCAACCCACCTTCCAAGTGGTCTGAGATTACTGTTGTCATTTCTTTTTTAACAGAGTTTTATACAGCACAAACTTGACCCGAATCAGGTATCAGCGCACTTTACATAGCACCAGTTGCATTACACGAGGACACATTTATTTTTGTTAGCCACGGTGAAATTAAGAGATTTGCCCAGAATTAAAGTATGTTCAGAGTCATTGCCGAGGCTCGAACCCAGTTCCCCAAATTTGAGGTCGACCGCCCTAGCCGTTAGGCCAACTCCTCTCATAAGCAAGGTGTTGAGCAAACATTCACTTAACATATGCTGAGTATTGGAAACTCGATCTGGCCAAGACAAACAAGGTACTTACCTTCGGTAATGCTCTCTCTGGTGAATACTCTATGCAAATGAAGACTATTTGACACTAGAATATTCTCCAGGTGTCAGCTTGATTCCGGAAACTGTTCGGCAATGCTCCTGCACGCTGCTAGTTTATGCCCTCCGACTATGCAATGGCTCTGTACCATCCTAGAAATGATTGAGACGAGTCGCATATAAGCTCTACATGTGCACACTGACGTCAGTTTCTTGCTTGACTTTTCATACCCTCTGAGTGCAAAACAAACATCTGTAAAAATGTGTAGATTATGAACTTGGGACTAGTGGCGGTTGGTGGACTTTTAAAAGTAGTGAGGCGTAAACTGTCATACTAAGTGTACAAGATCAAACCTCTTCATGTTATCAGTCATTGAAGCGGACTGACAGACTGCAGTGATTAACTAGAGGGCCACAGCCACGAACAAACACTGCCACATGTCCAATATAACACCTGACACAACACGATGATGAGTGCAAACCTGAAAATAATAGCCTGAGGAAAATATGGGTAAAACGTGCAAAGCAGAGTTTGGCAAGCACAGGAAACAGCAGTAAATGTGGAAACTCAGGATGTAACCACAGTCAAAGAGAGCTATGTGATCGTGATGGAGCGGGTAGTACAACATTTTGTATACCCCCCCATTCTGCATGTTTATATTAATCCGAATAATCAATTAATTGTAATATTATTAATCGGTCTGAAGTGATAACTCACCAACTATATCAACAAGAGAATTACACGTGGGAATTGCACTTTGCATGGCTATATTAATTGTTAATTAACTAGTGTACGCATATTAATAGTAGAAAATTAGAATATTATATGTTATACGTTGCTTTAAGTGATGTATTTGTGATTTGTGCTTTATTCAGTAAGTATAAACCACTCTGAGTGTTGCTTCTGCTAGATAAATACACACACATATGGGTATTAGCAAGGGGATAACATTTTATTAGCCATTTCTATGTTTTAATTAGGGTTTGGTGTTTCTTTTGCTTAAGGTGACCATTTCGGCCTAAACAAGATGGCTGAACGAGACGTTAAACGTGACTGCCCTGACAACACGAGGTTCTGGGTGAAGTGCGCATGCGTCACCGCCAGCAACAGTGGCCTGGACCTGACCCCGGGAGAACATGTACCCTCCAAGGTCGTTCCGGGATCCCATCCAAAAGAAAGGACAATGCTTGATTTAAAAGCCGGAACAAGCAAGTTGGATGACTTCATTTTCCGACACCCTGAGAACTGTACCCACCAAGTCAAAGTTGACCAATAAGAACTCTCTAAACCCCGATCTTGATACATTTTTGTTATTATTTTCATTATAAAAGTAGGTAGGGAATTAGGGTAGTTCTCGACGCTACGGGAGCTCGCTCTTCTTTGACGAACTCGATTTCCTGACGTTATGCTGACGGAGAGGACAGTGACACTGCTGGACAGCTGTTATCCTGAATCTATGAGAGACTGAATTGCGGCCTAAACTTTGCTGATTAAATTCTCTTTGACTGACTGACTTAGAGGACGACTTTAGCCAGAATAGGTAAATATGATGTTCTGAAATGCTAATGATGATTTCTAATATTTCTTTCAATATTTCTTAGATAAAGAATAATTGATTAATTGACAAATGTGTTGTGTCGATTATTTGAAGAAGAAGATTAAGAGAAAAGTAATAGAGCAAAGGTAGACGAGTTAATCATCAATTACCAATCCAACTAAATGATCTATCTCCATATGGGAGGGATATCTTAGGTTCAATGTCAATGTGTTTAGGGTAATGTAAAGGTATTCCTCTCATGTCAGCGTTGAGAAACGTATTTTCCCTCAGAAAACAGGTCAACCGAGTGTAAGTATATTGGTGTTATGGGCCCCACCAATGAATGTATGTGAGTGAATTGGATGCCGAGGTAGTTGGTCTGTGCAGAAGGGAAAATTTGACGTTTTGCGCAGCATCAGTTTTCTGGTAGCAAGACAGTGGTTTTTATTGTTTTGGTTTGGTGATTATTGCTTGTAAATAGCTTATTGATTATTGATATTGGTTTATGTACTAACACTATGTTGAGTCGTGTTGAGTTTTATGTTGTTTGCACGGCTTCTGGGATGTAGGAAGTTGGAAGTTTGTAACGGTTCCGTAGTAGAGCAGAGGTAAGCGCTGTTCTCGGGAAAGACGGAATTGTTGTTATCCTGTAGGTACACAGGAGAAACGTGTGACGATTGAAGTTGCACGACGCATTGTCTGGGTTCGATTTGGTGACATCGCCGTAGTATTGAGACATGCTAAATATTTCATTGATGAAATTGAAGTAAAACAGTGAAAGCTGAAAGAGAAGGCAATGTGGGCACAGGTAAAAGTAGCAGAGAGACAGGAAGCACAATTAGTGGAACAAGCAGGGTCAAAACAATGATTTAATCCTGGGAAAAATAAAGGGAATATTGAGGAAGCTAAAAAGAAATTTCCGTGTCATAATTGCGGTAGGATAGGGCATTGGAAATCAGAGTGTAAGAATCCACCAAGTACTAATGATGAAAATTCATCCTTGAATCCACAGGTGCAGAATGAGGTGAGTGGCCAACAGCAACGACAACAGCAGGGTGTAACACAACAGAATCAGGTGCCAAAACTGGTGAATACAGGCCCCAGCTAGGCCCGCAGGACACAAGGGTTCGCTCTCCTGTAATGGAATCTATAAGGAAGTTGGCACGGAAACTGCAAAGTACAAAGACAGAGTTTATTAACCCTTAAGGGTGGTCCTACAATCCATACAATACCCTTCAGTATTGCATAGAGTAGCACAAAGAACTTGCGTACACGGTCCCCTTTTATACACAACAGAGGGGCTCACAAGTGGGAGGATACAACATGAAGCGAGGAATGTTACCTTTTATGGACATTTTCGATACAAGATCAATATGTGGGCGGAGCTGACATACTCCTTGAGCCCGCGAAAACATGGTCAAGCAAGGACTAACTGATAACAGATGTGGTCAAGTCTGGGCATGCGCCAGGCGGACAAAGGAACTATTTATAGACTGTTACTAGGCAGATTACAAGAGCAACTAACACGAAGATAGGACTCTCCTCGTGTTGAGCACGTGGAGACATGACAATACAAAATGGAGTCCAAACTTCAGTCAACATAACGAAAGAGACATGTGTAAGGCAGGAGAATTCATGTCTTTAGTAAATGCTTAATCACATCGTAGTTTCAATTTACAACAGACGACCCTTTCAGCATTTACTAAAGACATCCGGTTTGTTAGGATAATCATCGTATATGTCAATTGTCATCATTTCTTCTACTTCTTTAGCTAAACGTTTCTGATAAGTGACATTGGCAATAGCTTTCTTATCGGGGATACAGAATGATACACATAAGGAACAGAGCAAGGGACCACATTGGACACAGATGCAGCAAGAAAACAGAACTGCTATAATTATACAGAGACCAGTTAAAACCTTCCAACCCCAAGCAGTGATCAATGCCCAAAACCATCCAGAAAAGGACCAAGTGCCGTTTTCTGTATGGATTTCAGCTGCAATTTTATGCAACCTGTTGATTGCATTATAGACTGACGGTGTGTGGTCAGGGATAAACACACAGCAACTACTTCCGATAATTTTACAAGCTCCACCTCGATCAGCTAACATAACATCTAACACCATACGATTCTGCAATGCAACAATTCTGGTAATCTGCAATTCTTCCGTAAGATTCCCAAGAGCAGCAGCGGTTTGGTTTGTCACAGCCTCTACCACTCTTGTTAATCTTCGAACTTTCCTACTATTTAGGGCAGCTCCAACGAAGAAAAACAATCCTAAATTAAAATCAATATACTGCTGCAGACTGGTGTCAGTCTGATCCACGTCATCAATTGATAGAGTACGTTTATACCTATTTACAGTCACATTATTTAACAACTTCAAATCCTTATGATAGGATGCAGGTGCCAAAAATACAGGAGGCAACAGAAATGCTACATAACATACTCCGGACCAACCGGCTGGAAAACGGTAATAACCTTTATTTCCGCATACGAAGTGTGTATTATGGGATGCTAAGAAAGTACTGTTATTCAACCCGTCGATGTTTAATATGGTAATACAATCGCTAACACCAACAGGAATATAACCCACACTTTGGACGCACAGGTCCGCTTGAGCTTGTGCCACTTGAATCACAAATTTGTCTTTTCCCACAGTGTCTCTGGTGTTCGTGAAAACATAAGGAATCGATTCATTGTCTGGTCGATACTCTTCCCATTCCCAAATTGTCCCATTCGCTTGCGGATATCCATCTTTATCCTGATGACATTCTTTATTGAGTCTGAAGAGTAATCGTCCCACTGTGGGTTTCCGAGTGGCAAAAAGCAAAGTGTACCACGCTCTACAAGAGCCATTATGAGAGAAAGGAAGAGGTATGAATGGCGTCCCTCCTTTCTTCTGGTGAGCTGGCATCATACCACATATACAACAGTTCGTAGCATTCGTGGCAACGTGGGTATGATGCAACATCTGGATGAAAGTGTTATTCAAATAAGACTGACGATGCTTCAATTCTTGATACGGAAGGGTATAGAAGTAGTGCTCCTCAGGCACTGGAGTGATCAACACAAGTAACTCTCGAGCAGGAGTCACATCCTCCACAAACCATGTGGTTATCCCAACAATAGCTACTGTGAGCATAAAACCTGTTGCACAAAGGATCTTCTTTTTCTCCATGTCAGAATAGAGAATCAATATCTTCCTGAAACTAAAAGGTTTGTCAGAACTCTTCCCCTTGGGCAGCGGTCGATTTCTTCACCAACGGGCCAAGACGGGTGTCGCTACACTAATGCAGGGCTGATCCCCCCCCCTTGCCTCATTGGCTCTCCGTTTCACTAACCCAAGGGCCGTTCTGACAACATGTCCCGATACTGAAGGATTCACTTTCTTGGCCTCAAATGATATCGCTTTCCTCCAGGAGCCGCGTGGTCCGGAAAGAGCTCCTCAGCGTCGTTCGATTCCACAGCACGGCCTTGCTCTGTGGTCAGAATCTCTCGTTGATCGGTCAATACAGCAGGCTCCACCAATCCGGGCGGTACTTTGCGGCAGTGCAGGGAATGGATCCAATTCTTTCTGTTGGAAACTCGCACAGCCGTCCTCGTTGCCAGTAAGACTTGCTCAGGACCAACCCATCTCGGCTCCAGGCTGTTCGTCCTGTCAAAGATTTTCACCATGACATAGTCTCCAGGCCGGAGACTATGTCCTTCGCCGGTGGACCGATCAGGGAGCGCCTCCCGGACCTGTTGATGAATAGAAACCAAGTTATCCGTTAACTGTGCCAGATAATCATTCATCATTACACAAGGTACATCATACACAGTCTTAGGTTTTGGTGGACCCCAAATATTCATTGAACGTCCAAAGACAATCTCGTACGGTGTAAGACCGATTCGAGAGTGCGGTACCGACCTAATTGACAACAACGCCAGCGGTAAAGCATCTGGCCAAGTCAAAGACGTCGAAGCTTGGATTTTAGCGATCTTGAGCTTCAGTGTACCATTATACTTCTCGACTAGTCCTGCAGATTGAGGGTGGAATACTGCGTGGAACTTCTGGGTGATGCCCAGACCCTTCAAAACATACTTTATAACATCCGCTATAAAGTGGGGTCCGTTATCACTCCACAGAAGTCTACAAACGCCATATCGAGGGAAGAACTCCTTCAACAGCATCTTGGCGGTAGTCATTGCAGTATTGTCCTTCGTAGGGTATGCCTCAACCCATTTGCTAAAGGCACACACCACTACTAGAACATACTTCAAATTGTTACAGCGCTCAAGCTGGATGTAATCCATCTGCAGGACCTCAAAGGGTGCAGTAGGTGTTACAAATCCTCCTGCTGGGGTTCGAGTACCCTTTCCTGGGTTGTACCTCAGGCAGATCATACAGGTCTGCACCACCCTCTTTGCCGTGCTAGCAATCTCTGGATGCTCCCAGACTTGGGTAAGCAATTTTACAATTGCGGAAGCTCCAACATGTGCTAGCCCATGTGCCATCTGAACCATAGGTTGTACAAAAGCCGTGGGTAATTTCCATCTATCCATCTGCTTATTTCTCCAGCAACCCTCATCATCCAATTCTCCCTCACTGGACCATTGCTCCCGTTCTTTGTCAGAAGCGGTCCTCTGTATTTCTCGCACTTCTTCCTTCGCATCATGCCATCTTTCTACTTGTGACTTCACTACATACATGGCAGTAGCACCGGGCTGCATCGCAGTCTCCCGTGCCACCCGGTCTGCTAACGCATTCCCTTCCCCAACTTTATCGACTACTTTCCTATGGGCGCTACATTTAACGATGGCAATTTTCTTCGGATATGTCAATGCAGTTAAAAGATTATGGACTAACTCCCCATGCATTATTTGTACTCCATGTGACGTTAAAAACCCTCTCTCCTTCCAGAGCAGGCCGAAATCGTGCGCTAATCCGAAGGCATAGCGGCTATCTGTATAAACATTCACACACAATCCTGTACTGAGCTCACATGCTCGTGTTAATGCTATCAGTTCCGCTGCTTGAGCTGATTTCTGTGGTATACGTGCTGTCTCCACTATTGTTTGCAATGTGGTAATTGCGTACGCTGCTGAAGTCGTACCATCTGGTAGCTTCAGGCATGACCCGTCCACCCACAGTTCTCCATCTACGTCTGAAAAGGGCGTATCCTGGAGATCAATACGACCCTTTGTTTGTTCCTCAGTCACAAGGATACAATCATGTGCTTTCCGTGCCTCAGACCGAGTCTCGGGGTATGGCAACAATGTGGCCGGATTTAACGTCACGCACCTCTTTAACGTAATATGAGGAGCCAAAAGCGTCAGCTCATATCCCGTTAAACGGGCACTGGTCAAATGCTGCGTCTTTGTCTGATTAAGCAAGGCGTCAACAGCATGGGGGACTAATACCAACAGCTTATGAGATAACACAATTCCCTCGCTTTGGCGTATTGACACAGCTGTTGCCGCAACCGAGCGAAAACAACCAGGCAATGCTCGGGCAACAGGATCAAGTACAGCCGAAAAATATGCACAAGGGTGCTGCTTGTCGCCGTGCATCTGCACTAAAACTGATAATGCACATCCATCTTTCTCATGCACATACAGCGAAAAAGGTTTGGTATAATCAGGAGTCCCTAACACTGGTGCTGAACAGAGAGCCTGTCGCAATTTCTGAAAGGCAGTGTCACACTCATTCGTCCAAGGAAGCGGGATAGGTGTGTCCTTTGTCAAAAGAGCTAACAATGGCTTAGCTATGTGTGAAAACCCTAGTATCCATTGCCTACAAAACGACACGAGACCCAAAAATGCACGCACGTCCTTCTGCGTGGACGGCGTCGTCGTGTCCAGAATCACTTGGACACGATCTGGTGTGAGTGCACGCCCCTCCTTAGACAAAAGGTGACCCAGATAAGTCACCTTTGGTCTACAGAACTGCAACTTTGTCCGAGATACTTTGTGATTGTGGGATGCCAAAAAGGAAAGCAAGGACAACGTACTCCTTTCACACAACTCCGAAGTGTCGGCCGCCAACAAGATGTCATCGACATATTGAATGAGGGCGACACCCTCAGGCAGGACAAAGGAGTCCAATTGTCTTTTCAAAGCTTGACTGTAAATGCTAGGGCTTTCTGTGTAGCCCTGAGGGATTCTACAAAATCGGTAAGACCTATTATTTAGAGTGAAACCAAAGAGGTATCGACTATCGGGATGAATGGGAATTGAAAAGAAGGCATTTTTCAAATCAATAACTGAAAACGTGGTCGCCGTAGGCGGGACCAAAGTAAGCAACATCGTGATATCAGAAACCACTGGGTACTGAGGTATCACGATCTTGTTTACTTCTCTCAAATCTATGATAAACCGATAGACTTTGGCATCCGTATCCTTTTTCAAAATGGGTAGAATCGGGCTATTACAAACGTTATAGGGAACTTCTTCCACTACTCCCACCTTAATCAAATCCTGCACAATCTGTATAAGAGCCTCTTCCCCCTCCTGCGAAATACGATACTGTGGAAGGCGTGGTAACACCGCCCCCTCCTGGACACTAATGTGAACAGGCGGAATCACCATCTGTCCCACATCAGTATCCGAGGTGGCCCACAGAGCACAAGGGAGGGTAGCTAACACAGCATCTTCTGTAACCACACACATCCGGTCAGACAGGGGGTAATTGTCATTCAATATCACCCGCACTCCAGCAGGGGAACAGCGGATCGTAGCTCTGAAGTGTTTCAGCATATCAAGGCCCATAATATTGTCCGGCGTGTTCGGGGCAAGCAAAAACGGACAGGGTGCAGAAAAGGAATCAACCTGAAATGTGAGGGGCCGCGAAAGAGGGCTTCGGGAGAGTGTACCATCAAACCCTACCGATGTAACCATTAAGCCAGATGGGGGAGCCCTCGGAACCAATTGTTTAGACAGCGCACTACGAGTCGCTCCTGTATCCACTAGGAACTGATCAGTAGAACCCAAAACCTCAGCTGATACGTAAGGACCCTTCTGATCAACCGGCACCTCAACTGATTCTAACCCCCATCCAACGCATTCCTATGCATGCTGAGAATCATGGTACCCAGAACGGTCAATCCCCGACACTTGATACTGGTTTTGTCGATCGAAAACATTAGACCTATCTCGTTGCTGCCCGGCAGGGTCAAAACGAGCGTGATCATTAGAATTCCCTCTAAAATTCGAGAAACCCCCTCTACCTCTCGGGCCACCCTGATTGTGTCCCTGACGCGAAGCATGCAACGCTGGGCAATCTCTGGCCCAGTGTCCCGATTGCTTACAATACGCACATTGATTCCTGTTCAGATCAGATCGGCCCGAGGGAGGACCATAAAATCCTCCCCTACCTCTATTTACACCCCGTCGGGGCGGACCATATACTTGTGCTAACATCACCTTTGTTTTTAAATCCTTCGATTTCTTCTCCTCCTGCCCCTTCGCTTCTTGCTCCTGGCGCTCATAGTACTGAGCTATAGTCAGGAGGGCTGTCGGGGTCGCAGTGGACCAAGAACTTTCACTCGCTTTTAGGCGGGCTGCGATCGCCGGTAATAAATTTGCCACATATTTATCAGCAAAAAGGTGTCGACCCGTGTCATCCGTAAGTGACTGACCACTAAAATCATGAAACGTCTCCTCAAAGCGCGTAAAGAAATCTGCAACTGATTCATCGACTTTCTGCTTGCATGAGGCTAGCATATTCCAGTCAATCTTTTTAGGGGGAATAATTGTCTTCAACTTAGTCAGAATAGCAGCAGGGAGATCTAAGATAATCTGAGGTGGTTTCTGCGCGGGCTTTCTCTCCCTATCCTCATCCTCAAGCTCAGACCATCGAGCCTTAAAAGCGGCAGCATCATCCACCTTCCGCACAGATCGCCACATATCTGGTGGTAGAATAAGCCCAAAGAACAAATCTATATCTGCTAAGGTCATAATACAAGAATTCAAGGCCCCCTCGACTTCTTCGTAAAAGGCCGCTGGATTCTTGCGGGGATCAGGCAACGCATTCGTTAATGCCATGACGTCAGCCCGGTGCCAGGGAGTATAAACCCAATTATACACAAAATATCCCTTAGCATCGGCGGAGGTAATATCCGAGCTAGTCCCCGTTCCTTTAGGAGGAACATACAAAGGCGCCGCCTCTCGCATTGGTTTAGCATGCACTAAATCGCTCTTATCTGATTGAGAGGTGGATGAATGGCCATCTCCGGTACGCGAATCCGACCGCTTCTCCTCCTCGAGTTGTTGGCGTGCTTTCTCTTTAAGGTCTTTCGCCGCATCCCGCAACGCAAACAGTCGCCGAACCGCCTCAGGCGCCTTAGAGGGAGAGAAAACACCATTATGCAATGCTTTAGCATCTAATACCACATCGTCAGGTTCAAAGACACTGGAGTATTTCCGAAAGGCAGCAATCACTTCATCAGAAAAGTGTCCCAAGAAATACAACCGTTCTCTATCCTGCCACGACTCCCAAGAATCCAACAACTCAGCAAGGGATAACTTGCCCTTACATGCACGATAGGAAACCTGCCGAAGCTCACCCATTCGCTCAGCCGATAACATGGACCGCGTGTCTACCTTACCCGAACCCGATCCAGAATCTTGTGGCCTCGGGGCAGACGCGCCGACATAAGGAGGCGGAGAACGATCTAATAAATAAAAATCATCGTCATGATTATTAAGGACAGGATAGAGTGGCTGACGAACAGCATATTGACCCGAAATTTGTAACCTACGCTCTTTCTCTTGCCTCTCCGTCTGCTCTCTTTTCTCCCGGCGCTTTGCTTCCTGTGCTCTCACATGATCATTCTTTCGTTGCTCTTTTTCAAACAGCGCTTTCTCACGTTTCTCTCGCTCACGCACTTCCTTCACCCATAATCGCACACATTCAAACATGTCTTGACGAGCACGCCGTTTACACATACACTGTTCCACATACTCAATCTTACGCATATCAAACGACCCATACAACGGCCACCGTAACTCAGGATCCTTTCTGGTATATTTCCTCCATACTGTGCTGTACATTTTGGAGGAAAGACCATGCTTCACATACATATCCCTATTAGGAGTCCCCTCTGGGGGAGCTGGAGCAGATTCCTCGAGGTTTAACCGGTTTCCAAAGCAGCAGCACCACTTACGGAGTGCGCTAAAAGCAGGCATGCTCAAAAATAATGCAGAATATGCAGTATTATCAAAAAATGGCACTTAAACGTTGTGCCGTTCAAAGTTACACAGTTCCGGAGAAATATCTCCACATTACCTGCCTATATGTGTTGCAACGCATATATTCTCAAAATAATCAATACAAGATATGACCGGTCATCACAAATCAAACTCAAATAGCCAAACCAGGCTTCAAAAACTCGGAGCAAGTACCGTACAACGGTTCTTACCAATCAAGAGTCCAGATTCCAACTGCCAAGCTCCAAAATTCGCCCAAACGGCTGTCACGGCAGGACCGACAGAAGAGGTCTCAGTCGAGGACCGGCGCCACCCAGATGGTCAGGTCGGAAGGGAAGGAAGAAAAACCTCGGGATGCCAGGACTAAAATGCCTCTGGCAGTGATCACATCCCCGGCCAAATTCCTCACCTTCGTCGCGACCAATCCTTCGAGCATCCGAGTCGCCGATGAGCCCCACGTGACGGGCGCCAATTGGTGAATACAGGCCCCAGCTAGGCCCGCAGGACACAAGGGTTCGCTCTCCTGTAATGGAATCTATAAGGAAGTTGGCACGGAAACTGCAAAGTACAAAGACAGAGTTTATTAACCCTTAAGGGTGGTCCTACAATCCATACAATACCCTTCAGTATTGCATAGAGTAGCACAAAGAACTTGCGTACACGGTCCCCTTTTATACACAACAGAGGGGCTCACAAGTGGGAGGATACAACATGAAGCGAGGAATGTTACCTTTTATGGACATTTTCGATACAAGATCAATATGTGGGCGGAGCTGACATACTCCTTGAGCCCGCGAAAACATGGTCAAGCAAGGACTAACTGATAACAGATGTGGTCAAGTCTGGGCATGCGCCAGGCGGACAAAGGAACTATTTATATACTGTTACTAGGCAGATTACAAGAGCAACTAACACGAAGATAGGACTCTCCTCGTGTTGAGCACGTGGAGACATGACAATACAAAATGGAGTCCAAACTTCAGTCAACATAACGAAAGAGACATGTGTAAGGCAGGAGAATTCATGTCTTTAGTAAATGCTTAATCACATCGTAGTTTCAATTTACAACAAAACCACCTTTTCCACAGAACAGAAAATTGCCTGAAGTATAGTAAGGAGAATGGATTCTTCAACGAAGAACAGGTAAATAAGCCGCAACGTGCTAGCGCTGCTTCGCAGTATTGGCTGCAACGCGATGAAAGCGATTCAGAAGAGGGTTTTTGACTGTGCCAAAGGGAGGAAGAAGAGTGCGTACTTGGTGCAACTCTAGAAGTAGACCAGACAGGCCCGTTTGTAGATGGAGAAGTTAATAATGAAAACATTACTTTCCTAGTTAATACTGGTGCTACTCGATCAACTGTTAGATCAGCTGATGTTAAGAATCTTCCTCTCTCGGATGAAACGATCCAAGTAGTTGGGGTCTCCAACAGACAGATTAAAACTTACCTTACGGAACCAGTGAAAGTTAATATATGGAAATTTTCTGAAATGCACAGATTTGTAGTGTGTGACACTAGTCCTGTGAACTTGTTAGGTAGGGATTTATTGTGCAAGATGAATTGCACTATATTTTGTACTCCAGATGGAATAGCCTTTGATACACCTGATGATGATGTGTTATATATAATGACATTGGCAAATAAAGAAAAAGAGATTACAGGAACATATGCTGTATTCAATCCTGACGAACTACCAAAAGAATTGAAACAATCAGTAAAAGCAGAAGTTTGGGACTTCACAGGAGAAGATGTAGGATTGTGAGGTATGTAGATCCAGTAAAGATAACCGTAAAAGAAGGAGTCTGTTATCCAAATGTCCCACAATATAAATTGACCCCTGAAATAATTGAAGGAGTTACTCCAGTGATTGAGAAAATGATAAAACAAGGAATTTTGATAGAAATAATGAGTAGCCCATGTAATTCACCGATGATGGGACTGAAAAAGCCTAGTGGGAAGTTCAGAATAGTGCAAGATCTGAGAAAGATAAACAAAATTGTTGTACCATGTTGTCCCATTGTACCGAATCCATCTGTGATTTTATATCAGATTCCTCATGACGCAGAATGGTACACAGTGATTGATTTGTGCCATGCATTCTTTTCCATCCCATTGCATCATGACAATCAGCAAATTTTTGCATTTTTTTTCGGCGAGCGTATTTAGGCGTGGCGCCGAATTCCACAGGGGTATACGGAAAGCCCCTCAATATTTAATCAGCTATTGAAAAAGTCTTTGGAGAGTTTGGAAATGCCCGAAAATTCAGTACTAGTCCAGTATATCGATGACCTACTTGTGGCATCAAAAACTCGTGAAGCTTGTGAGGTAGACACGGTAGCTTTGCTAAATCATTTGGCAGATGGAGGACTAAAAGTGGCACCATCAAAATTACAATTTTGTAAAAGAGAAGTCCAATATTTGGGACACAGCATTGAGAAAGGACACAGGAAAATAACCATAGACAGAATCAGGATCATAAAAAGAATGAGTCCACCAATGACCCAAATAGAAGTGAGAATGTTTCTGAGGATGGTTGGATATTGTCGTCAATGGATAGGAAATTTTTCCTTGATTGCAAAACCTTTGGTACGTCTGACAAGAAGTGATGTGAGAGATCCAATTGATCTGAACAAAGAGGAGTTGGCAGCATTCAAGAAATTGAGAGAAGGATTGTGTGAAGCGCCTGCATTAGGTATGCCTGACTATGACAAGGAGTTTGAGTTGTATTGCAGTGAGAGAAATGGATGTGCGCTTTCTGTTCTAGTACAGAAGCATGGAAAACTGAGGAAACCAATTGCGTATTTTTCATCCATGTTGGACCCAGTAGCTGTAGCCCTTCCTGGGTGTCTGAAAGCAGTAGCTGCTACATGTTGAAGTTTGGAACAGAGCGAAGGAATTGTGATGGGATATCCTGTGAAAGTGTTTGTGCCTCATGATGTGGCGATTCTTTTAACAAGGATTCGTACTCAGTATATGATGCACAGCCGACTGACTAAGTATGAAAAGGTCATTTTGGGCGCAACAAATGTGAGTCTTGTGAGAAGCGTGAATGTGAATCCTTCAACATTGTTGCCTGATGTAGAGCATGTGGAGGTAAGAGATGAAGCAGATCATGATTGTTTGGATGTACTTGATTTTTGTACAAAACCAAGACCTGACATAAAAGATGACCCTTTACCAGAAAGTGATTATGTCATGTTTGTTGATGGATCTTGTTTGAGAACAGATGGTGGAGTGCTAAGTGCAGCATATGCAGTATGTACAGTTGCAGCAGTGATGGAAGCATCCTATTTGAAAGGAGTAAGGTCGGCCAAAGTAGCTGAACTTATCGCCCTGACCAGAGCATGTAAGATTGGGAAAAGTGTGAGAGTGACTGTGATAACTGATAGCCAGTATGGCTACGGGGTGGTCCATGATTTCGGCCACATTTGGCTGCAAAGAGGTTTCCTGACCTCAAGTGGGACTCCCATTAAGAATGCTGAAGTGGTTGGAAAGTTGCTGGAGGCAATACAGCTGCCCAGGCAATTGGCTGTGGTAAAATGTGCTACTCATAGTCGCAGTGGTGATTATATTGCCACTGGAAATAAGTTTGCCAATGACATGGCACAATATTGTGTATGAAATCAGAATTCAATCATTCGGGCAAAGGAAAAGGAATCGATTTCTTGTTTCCCAATGTTTACTAACACTGTCGTAACATGGGATGAGGTAAGACAATTGCAGGAAGAAGCAGGAGAGGAAGAAATAAAACAGTGGGTAAAAGCAGGATGCGCACCAAGAGAGAAAGATCATGTGTGGGTCTATCGAGATGGAAGACCAGTTATGCCTGATAGCATGATGTCTGCCATGGCACGGATGTATCATGGACAGGGACATATAGGGAGAGACGCCATGATTAGGTATTTTAAACAGACTTGGTATAATGCCAAGTTCAGGCTTGTGGCGGAGAGTATTTGTCAAATATGTCTAATTTGTCAGCAGTACAATCCAGGAAGAAAGACAGTGGTGAGTCTAGGAACAATAGGTCGAGAGTGAGGGCCTTTCACCAGAATGCAAGTAGATTTCATTGAAATGCCTCCTTGTAACAGGTTGAGGTATGTTTTGGTGATGGTGTGCCTATTCTCCAGGTGAGTAGAGGCGTTCCCAACAAGAAGAAATGATGGAATGACAGTGGCAAAATTATTGTTGAGGGAATTTATACCTAGGTTCGGGTTCCCAGTAACAATTGAATCAGACAGAGGAAGACATTTTCATAATGAGATTATAAAATTATTTGTGAAGCATTGAATGTACGACAAAAACTGCATTGTGCCTACCGACCAGAGGCTTCTGGTGTAGTAGAACAAATGAATGGTACCATCAAAAACAGAATAGGGAAAATGTGTTTAGCCACTGGTATGAAATGACCCGATATCTTGCTTCTAGTACTCATGACTATTAGATCAATACCAGACAGAACTACTGGTTTGATTCCTCATGAGATTCTCATGGGACGCGCAATAAGACATGTATTTATACCAGTCAACAAGCTGATGACAATAACTGATGACATGGTATTGGAATACTGTAAAAGCCTGGCTGACGCAGTTCATTCTGTGTTTCATCAGGTTGGAGCGGATGCCACCACTCTTGAAAAGAAGCCAGCTCATGATCTAAGCCCAGGGGACTGGGTAAGGATAAAAGTACACAGAAGAAGAAACTGTTTGGTTCCCAGGTGGGGAAAACCAAGGCAAGTCATCTTGACTACAACAACAGCTGTGAAGTGTGCTGGACTGAAGAACTGGATCCATGCAAGTCATACTTTGAGAATTCCAAATCCAGTGGATTGTAAAGAGAAAGAGTATTTTGAGGAATCAGAATCCAGTACTGAGTCAAATGACGGAGAGCCAAAGGATAAGGAAGGAGAAAATTCTGAAAGGGGGGAGACAGAGCCAAGGTTAACTTTGGTCCCCAGAAGTAACTCCCTGAGGAAAAGATTACAGATTTCTGAATCCAGTTCAGACTCAGAGACAGAACCAAGAGCCCATTCATCCAAGAAAGAACAAAGGAAGAACAAAGAAAAGGACAGTGGAGAGACAATAAAAGAAATCTGTGAGAAGGAAGTGCCAGATGAAAGATTGAGAGAAATTCCACCTGAAACAACACTTTTAGATGGACAGGTGCCAGATACAGGGAGAGAGGGAAAGATTATTGCGGAAGACCCACGAGGAGGTGTAGGGAACTCCAACATCAAGTTAGAAGCAGGGACAAGTAGTCAGCAGGAAGATTGCGTGACGGAGATTCAAGGAGGAACAGAAGTAGGGAAAACAAAAGAGGTGGAAAAAGAACTCGTTGAAGGTAAAAAGCAAGTGGAAACAGAGTCTGAAGAAAGCGAAGATGAAATACCAGAAGGCCGAGTTCTGAGAAAGAGAGCTTGGAGAACTGAAAAGAATGATAAAGGGAGTAAATTGAAAAGAGCGGCCAAAGAGGAGGTGTGGCCAAACAAAATAAAGAGACTGAGATATCGGCTGACACGTGTAAATTCGCCAAGAGCTGAACAGGTGAATGAAGTAACGAGTCAGAAAAAAATCGAAAGAAGAAGAACAGACAGTAGTCAAAGAAAGCAAAAGAACAAGAAAACCTAACCAGAAGTATAAATCACCAGAATTGACTTATATGTGGCCCTGCCTGAAGTGAAGGAAGAGGCGGATAGCCAAGGAAATCCAGAGGTGGTTGTACCGGAAGTGGATGAGGAAGACGAAGAATCGGAAATCCTGAGAGTTATCTTCTCCGATATTGGAGAAGAAGCGGATGTTCAGGACAACCTGTATGTTGAAAACGAAGGAAAGGTGAAAGATGATGAGATGCCAAACTGAATGAGACAAGAAAAATTACTGATGGAAAAACAATAAAATACTGAAAAAGACAAAAACTGGTAGAACCACGTAGGTGCTTAGAAGCCTAGGGTTAGAAACTAGTTGTGAAGTGGAAGAGGCTAAGTCAAAAGACACGGCTCATTTTAGAAAGATGGCAAACATAGAAAGTAGCAAAAGTAGATGTACCTTCCTTAGAAGATGGTGCAAAATGAGTTGTTGTTGTACAGGATTATTAATACTTCTTTGGAGTGTTCTTGCTCTACTAATTTCATTTAAAGTTACTGTAGATACATTAGAAGGACATAGTGGTAACATAACTAATATATGGAAAGTTCAAAAGGTAGTTCCAACTAGAATAGATAAAAGCTATTTACATAAAGACAGGTCAATAACAGATTTTTCTAACAATGTGTTTTCAAAGTTGTTGTATGAATATGTAAAAACAATGGACGTAAGGGATTGCTACGTTTGTATGCAGTTACCTGCATCTGTATCTGAAGGAGTGACTTATCATCACCTTCCTGTAACATATGGAATACCATGTAGTGTAATAGCTAGTTTGTTTTATCAAACAGGTAAATTAGAGTATTATTTCTCAGATGTAGATACTATATGTTCACAAGTACCAGTAATTAACAAACTAAACAAAGTAAAACCTGCAAAAGTATAAGGTGAATTTTTCTTAGAGACAAATGAACTAACGTTAGAATATACATTCAGAAATAACTTGACTTGCAGTTTAAAGAAAGAGGAGAAGACATTTTTGGATATGGTTGAAGAAAGGAGATTGAAAATGCAAAGGAAGGTTTCAGAAGGGAAAGTGGAGAAAACAGTTTGGGATGTAGAAACGGAGAAACATTTAAGAGGAGAATCGAGTCCAACTATGGCTTTAGATTGGCCTCAGAAAGGGAAATTGTGTATAAGAAGAAATCAGACGGCGTATGACAATTATTTTCTAGGGAATAGTGAGTGCCATGATACATACCGGATCATGGGAGGATGGGGATTTAAAGGTGGAAGAGATCCAGTCTTTCCAGGAGTGTATTTCATTTGTGGAAACAGGGCATATTATCGTTTGCCAGATCATTGGTATGGCACATGTTATGTTGGTCTGGTTTTTCCAAAGATTTTTCACATGGATAGATGTCAAGATGGTGTACATAGTTTAGGTAGGTATTTAGCACGTAGTAAGAGAGAATCTTGGGCTGAAATTGTAGGTGACATTTTTGGAGCACTGATACCCGCAGTGGGAATATTTCTGAATGCAAACAAGATTAGAAAACTTTCAACAGTAGTGGATCGCTTGTCAACAAGCACCGCTGGAGGATTCTTATTGGTAAATACTGAAATGGTTGCCATGCGTGCTATGGTAATGCAAAATCGACTTGCCCTTGATATTTTATTGGCAAAAGAGGGTGGAGTCTGTGGAATGCTGAAAGTTCAACATTGTTGTACTTACATTCCTGACGAAAGTAAAGATTTGAAAATGTATATTAAGAATATTACAGAATTGCAAGACGAAATTGTACCACTGGAGGTTGAAGGTGTTTGGGAGAAGATTGGTAAGAAAATAACAGCTATTAAAGACTTTGTAGTAAAACTAGGTAGTACATTTATAGGTAAGATAATATTTCCATTAACTTGTGTGATTTCCTTAGTATTAATAATTAGACTAGGATGTATTTGTTGTAGAAAGAATAAAAATCAGAAAAGAATAAAAAGAGAAAACTTGAGGAGAAGGGATAAGAAACAAGAAAGAGAATTTGAGGAAATTGAACTGGAAGAGTTAAAGGATAGCATGTATAAAACAGCAAAAAGAGAAGTAACGGAAACTGAAATATGAATCAAACAAGAAATCAATTCAAAATGTCCATAAAAGGGTTACAAAATGTTATATTAGTGTGGTGATATAATCACCAAAGGGGGGATTGATGGAGCGGGTAGTACAATATTTTGTATACCCCCCCCCATTCTGCATGTTTATATTAATCCGAATAATCAATTAATTGTAATATTATTAATCGGTCTGAAGTGATAACTCACCAACTATATTAACAAGAGAATTACACGTGGGAATTGCACTTTGGATGGCTATATTATTTGTGAATTAACTAGTGTACGCATATTAATAGTCGAAAATTAGAATATTATATGTTGCTTTAAGTGATGTATTTGTGATTTGTGCTTTATTCAATAAGTATAAACCACTCTGAGTGTTGCTTCTGCTAGATAAATACACACACATATGGGTATTAGCAAGGGGATAACATTTTATTAGCCATTTCTATGTTTTAATTACGTGTTTGTGTTTCTTTTGCTTAAATTGACCATTTCGGCCTAAACAAGATGGCTGAACGAGACGTTAAACGTGACTGCCCTGACAACACGAGGTTCTGGGTGAAGTGAGCATGTGTCACCGCCAGCAACAGTGGCCAGGACCTGACCCCGGGAGAACATGTACCCTCCAAGGTCGTTCCGGGAACCCATCCAAAAGAAAGGACAATAATTGATTTAAAAGCCGGAACAAGCAAGTTGGATGACTTCATTATCCGACACCCTGAGAACTGAACCCCGCAAGTCAAAGTTGACCAATAAGAACTCTCTAAACCCCGATCTTGATACATTTTTGTTATTATTTTCATTATAAAAGTAGGTAGGGAATTAGGGTAGTTCGACGCTATGGGAGCTCGCTCTTCTTTGACGAACTCGATTTTCTGACGTTATGCTGACGGAGAGGACAGTGACACTGCTCGACAGCTGTTATCCTGAATCTATGAGAGACTGAATTGCGGCCTAAACTTTGCTGAATAAATTCTCTTTGACTGACTGACTTAGAGGACGACTTTAGCCAGAATAGGTAAATATGATGCTCTGAAATGCTAATGATGATTTCTAATATTTCTTTCAATATTTCTTAGATAAAGAATAATTGATTAATTGACAAATGTGTTGTGTCGATTATTTGAAGAAGAAGATTAAGAGAAAAGTAATAGAGCAAAGGTAGACGAGTTAATCATCAATTACCAATCCAACTAAATGATCTATCTCCGTATGGGAGGTATATCTTAGGTTCAATGTCAATGTGTTTAGGGTAATGTAAAGGTATTCCTCTCATGTCAGCGTTGAGAAACGTATTTTCCCTCAGAAAACAGGTCAACCGAGTGTAAGTATATTGGTGTTATGGGCCCCACCAATGAATGTATGTGAGTGAATTGGATGCCGAGGTAGTTGGTCTGTGCCGAAGGGGAAATTTGACGTTTTGCGCTGCATCAATCGCAGCACTATAATACATCCAAACCAGAGAATAAGAATCAGTGGAACAAAACACTACCATATAGTACACTTTGGTATCATATTAGAGTATGTACAATGCGCCAATTAGCATATGAGCACAATACCTATGTTTCCCAGATTCCTCGACTAATCATTACACTGGTGCGCTTTACATCCATACATTGCCTTTTTAATTCTCTGAAAGTTAATCCCTGCGGTCACCTTTGGTCAGTAACATAATTTAGGATACTATAAATGTGGAGGTAAAGTAAAATTATGTTTCCATAAATATAACCTGGGACGGTTTTTCTATTACCTAGCATCATTTTTATAATCACAATACTTCATATTTCTTAGCTCAACATGCTAAAGTCACTGCTGCATGAATCCTTGACAACCTAAATAACACAAAGTTAACAGCCAAAAAATGAACTTTTCCCCAGTGTCGTTGGCATACCTCTTCAGTGCCACTGACGCTGAATAGTGCCCATGCTAACGTTATTTAAAATCGATGTAAATTCGCCAACACTAGATTAAAATGTCAGGCAAAATTGCATCTCACAATTCCTCTTTTACTGTCACTTTCTCGCTTTGAGTTTTGCAGCAAATGTAAACAGCTGCTCCAATGTGAAGGTACTGGTGCCTTAGGAAGGTGCGGCCAATGAGTCAGTCCCGGAAACATGGCCTATCGCTGTGTGGTTTCACAGTAATGCCGCGCAGAATTCCAGGAGAAAAGTGACACAACGTGCGCATTTTATTTACCTCAGAAAAAATGAGGGTGTCCGTCAGCATTTGAACTCGTGACAACGTAATCAAACGCAGATTCCTTCACTGGAAGTACTTAGTCCACTGCACCCCCACAATATTTTTCTTATTTAAAAAACAAGCTGCCCGTTACTGCTTCTACTGCTTTCCTGCTACCAACCAACTCATATTCCACATCAAATCGTCATATGTTCCTGCAGCTGCGGAGGACATGCTCGCGGGAGGGAGGAGAATAAGAAAATAAAAAGTTACTTACCGCTCCGCTCCTGGGCACCTGACCGGGGTAATGGTGCAGCCAGTCCTGGGTGCAGCTGGAATCAGATCCCGCCTCTTCCTGCAGGAAGCAGGCAGCCTCCCTCCCCTACCCTAAGCCAATCTTGATTGGTGAGGCGCAGTGGAGCGCGCCCTAGCAGAGCCATTTACTGTATGTAGGCTGTTGCATATGTAGGCTGCATGCAGCAGCCTACATAGAGGAAAAGGGAGAGTGCGCATGATGGCTTTGTTCGGCCCTGGGGCCGGCCAAACAGTCAGTACCCACGACAGTGGGCAAAGCCACTGCCCTCGAGCAGGACAGCCCACCCGCCCGCCCACAACCAGGCACTCCAGGCACTTCTGCTTTCTCGCAGTGCGAGAGGCAGAAACATAAAATGGTAGTTTTACCATTTCATGTTTCTGCCTTCTCGCACTACAAAAATGCAGTGGGGTGACGCCCCCATGGAGGAGCCACCCCTGTGAGATATGACCTGAACGAGGCTCCCATTTAAAAATACACGTTTTATTCAGGAGCCAATCAAGGGTCACGATGTAAACACCTCACCTCACTCAACCCGAATCCTAGAGTTTGGGTCATGGGTGGCACCCAATGCACATGGACTCCGCATAAGATCCCTGGGCATTACAAGAATTTTAAGTTTGAAACAACATCATTTTTGAATGCCGGGTCTGGTCGTTTAGTGGACTAATCCGTCTGTACTGTTGCTGACAGCAAGTGGCAACACTCGGGCCTAGGGCAGTGTCACGCTCTAAGAGTATAGACTTAGAAATGATGGCAACGACATAAAGAGGTAAGAGACACAGTGAGGGCTGTGGCGGCTGGCTTACTCCGCAACTTCTCCACTAGCCACGCCTAGCAGCCCCCCTCTCATTTATTACATAACTCACGTGACCTTGGGGTATGTTCCACTCTCCGTGGATATCGAGGGGTGCCTTTACAAGTAACCGTTGGTCAACTTATAATGTCAACTGGAGCAACATTATATGCGTCCTGTGTAGGGGCGTGTGTTTGACTTCATGGTCATAGGCTCAAATCCCGGTGGGTCTACTTAGCCTTTCATCCTTCTGAGGTCGAAAAAATAAGTACCATTGAGTTGGGTAACAATAAACATCTGTTATTCCGCGCCAAGTTGTCCATGGGTGCTATGTTTGTGACATAGAGGCCCAGTAACAAGGTGCAGATGTGTGATGCTTCCCTGTGCTGTGTAAACGTCTCATTCAGTTTTGAGACCCAGCAGGCCCGCTGAGTTCTCCTAATAAGTCATCTATTGTGGGTGTTAGTTGACGCTCTCAGGCATTCAAGTATCCTCCACCAGCGAACAAGCATCGCTATGGAGAAGAAGTCTAGACCAGTCTAGGAGAGCAGTGGGGACACCCTCAGACAGGAGCTAAGACGCCGGTCCAAGAGAGGGTGACAGGGGATGAGTATGTGAAAACCGCTCTGTAGTGGAGAAAGGACATGGCTACTGTAAGAGGCAGACTGGAGGAGGAGAGACACAGGCGAGGCATGGGCATCAACACGCGCTCAAAGAACCTAAAAATGTGATAAAAGGTTATCAAGTGCATTGCACTTTTCCCTTTTTGAGTCCCAAAGTGCTAAAAATGGGCTCAATGAATCTCAACCAAAGCAACCTGGACTCTGGGAAATGTAATAGGAAGCAACACAATTTATCAGTTTCTGGATTAAGACACTGACAATCCTCTAGAAATAAAAAAGCTCCTTACCTTAAAAAAGGGTGTTGAGATACCAACTCTAACTTTGACATCATAAGTAAGTGACGCGTTTCTATCCGGCTTCTCATGGAAATAATGAAATTCAGCTGAAGGCAAAAATACCACATTATTGCCACCAGCCCTTTGTTGGTTATTCACAGGCTTTAGGTTTGTCAGATATAAATACATCTCTGAATTCCCATCCTATACAGAACAGTTGCCCTTATATATGTACAGCTATAACTCGATTACTACATGATAACGGATGAGTAGATCTATACACATCCTCAGGCCTACTCGGTTTCGCTTGAACGAGTTAACCTAAGACAACTTTGCCTATGAAGATTTGTCATCTCGATGGAGCGGATTTAATAGGCGGATTTAAAGGTTTACTCTCATAATCCAGCGTCCCCTGTAAGGCTCCGACGGTGTAAGCGGCCCTTTTAGCTTCAATACCATCCGCAGCTGGAAGGGGAAATGGCTGTTTCCAACAATAACCTTTAAAGTTGTTTAGATTAGGGCTAAAGTCTGAAATGAGTGGGCCACTTCCATAGAGCTCCTTGGTAATTATTTTCTGATGAAGGGCCATACCCAAGGGCTCTAATGTGATCCAGTTAGTAAAGCTAATGCATCGAAGATCCCTGTCGCATCTGCAATCTAACAAAATGACTAGTTACCAAACCCAGGGGGAACATAAATGTGACTATGTAGCCATCCAGGAGATGCCATAGTTTTGAGGGCCACCCTATCCAAGCATTGCACACCAACACAATCGTTCTTATAAAGCTAATGCTGCAAGTAGCCAGACCTAGCATTGCTGTGTCCACTAGGCCCTCAATGTTTTTGGGATGCTTTAATACTCATTGTACAAACTCCCCTGCCTGTCCTCCCCGGCAGTGACTGAGGCTAACCCCTCCACAATAAAAACAAAAGCAGACACACAATAAAGGTCTCCTAGTTATCTCTTCTTGTTCTGGTGCTCCTATAGCTAGTATACCCCAGCCCTGACAAGTACCACGCATCAGGTGTTATACTAATGCATTTGTCACGCATATTTAGCTCCTCGAAGCATTGAGGTGCCTTGCTGTCTGGGACGCTTGAGTGCAGCAAGCAATCATTTGTTTAATATTATTGCAGCTTGAACCTAGCATAGGGTTCCTGTTGTTTCAGTAAGTGTAGGAAGGTGGAATCTGACTACATGGTTGCCCCCACTTTTTTTCCGGGTGTTTTGATGGGTTTTGACTTAGTTTGGCTGGGAACCTGCTAATCAGGTCCCCAGCCTAGCTGCTTCCTTTCTAAATTGATTCCATGTTCCTTAGGTACATCACAGATTGTATTCTGAGGTGCCCTTATAAGTCCCTAGTATATGGTATACTATGTACCCAGGGCATAGGTATCCTAGAGGCCTACCAGGGGCTGAAGCATCTATTATGCCACCCCTGGAAATCCCTCCAAAATGACACCACAGGTCTGCTACTGCAGCCTGGTAAGGTGCTGCATGCACCCCTTACTGAGGTATAGGTTCACTATATCTCACCTATCACTGCACATAGAAACCTATCAGTCAGCCCTATGGTAGGCCATATCAATCATGAAAGCAGGGTGCTTGGTTATATGTGAGAGGGTGCCCAGGCATGAGCTGAGCCCCTCTGCAGCCTTCGGAATCTCTTCTCCGGGGTTATCAGTAGTGCAGCCTGACCATATACTCTTAAGTGCATTATATCTAAAACGGTTAATGCTAACTTTGGATTGACTGCACGGAAACATGTTGTGTTTGGTGTCAAAAACCTTGGAATCATACCCCCACACCAGTTCCTGATGTGAGAATATGATCCCACCCTTCCAGAGGGAGAGACTTGGCAGCACCAGTATACCCGGTACCAACTTAACAGAGCCCTGGCATCACAAAATGGATACTGCAGCCGCAGACATGGGTCTGGCCTCCTGCTGCTGACCGAAACTATGGCAGGGGAGGCCTGGACAATAGGTTTCCTGTCACAGGGAGGTGTAACCACCTCCCAGACAGGCTTATAGGTACTGGGGCTGGGTGGAAGCACTCTCAGAGTGCTTTGAAGTCCTGCACTGGGGGCACATTTGGTGTCCCTGTGCATAGTCCAGCTCAAACCAGTTCAGGGGCTTCCAGCCCCTGCTCTGGCGTGGAACTGGACAAAGGAAATGGGTGTACCCTCCCATCTTTCCAAACCCTCCCATAGGTGGGTCCCCTGAGTTAGTCCAACCCCTGCCTTAGGTATAAGTAAGAAACACCTGGCAACAGGATTTTAGATATCCCTGGACGAAACTCTGTAACTGAATCCTGGAACTTCGACTCTCTACTCAAGATTAGAGGATGGAAGAAATCTCCCTTGGGGTCAAGGAGTGACTACCCTACTTGACAGTCACCAATGAAGCAATTGCCGGTCTGCATCTCCGAAGCTCCCGCCGGACGCCGAAGACTTTGCAACACAGGAAAAGGATTCCCAGACTTCTCAGAGGCCGACCCGAGTCCCCAGCACAGCTGAGAGCCGCAGCCCTCGTGAGTAACGTGGAACTGGAATTCCTGGTCACCATGCACTTTTGCAAGTGCATTGACTTCTCGACATCTCTTGAAGTCTTGCTTGGGGTTACTTGTAGTCCCCACCGCGAGCAGAGAATCCACCGAAGATTGTCGGCCGAGTCACCCCGAGTGACCCATGGGCCGCCATTTTGTGATTCCTCTCGAGGTCCCTTCACGATCCCTGGTCCGTCGACTGGTTGACCCCTGTGAAGGTAACTTTGATTTTCCTTGGGCTTCCCTGGTTGCTCCAAACGTATCCTGACTCCCTACCAAGTGGTAAGTCCCTCAGACCTTTCTGGTCTGCTGTTGTGTCCAAATAATTATTCCAAGGGCCACACTTACCATTGGCCCGCAATATTATGCAAGAAGGAGCAGTTGGCAACGTGGAAGGTTCAAACGTTTATTAGCCACCACAGAACTCTATATAGAGGAGCCTCGTCGATCCTCACCCATCAGGTGCGCCGAGGAAGACTGCTGGCTCCTTGACAGTAACACGCTTTTATACATTATCAGTACAGCATACAAAACCTTATATGTGGAAAAGTACCAGTTAGTCCTGGCGCCCCTAATGAGCTCATGCCTATTTCTAGTTTCGGCTACACATACAAAGGGTTACTATCTTTACAGAGAAGGTCGAAAGGGTGACTCCCTTCACGTCCCAGGTCTAGAGGAATTTGCCTGATACTCCCTTTTAGCAGATGTGACCTTGCTTCTCAGCAACTCAGCCTGTCTCCTAATTAAATGCAAGGAAAGGGGAAAGCAGAGGGTGCGCGGAAAAGACCACGTGACTCCCAAGTGAGAGAGAGAGCCGCAATCCAAGATGGAGGCGGTTCGGTTTCTCGGCCCTTTTTGTCGTACTAAACATAATCGGGGATTTCGAACCGTTTAATACACCATAACTAGTCAAACTATCATTAGATATACTGCGCTAATCATATCGTAATATCTTGAATACCTCAGAACGGCCCTTTTAGCGCAGCATAGCTAATAACGGGGTCAGTCTTCGAAAATACCCTCATCGATCTGCATTAAGTCATGCGTCTCCTTCTGAGCCCGCTGAGTATCTATTCTGGTTTGGACGGGCTCGGGCCTAGGGATGGATCGGCGAACTTGAGCGGCACAGTATGCACAGCAAGCAGGCCCGCACTGTAGACAAAGACAGCAGGTGAAAATGAACCCCACTATTCCTAAAAGAATCATAAATAACTTCCATCCCCAGGTGGTCACCAAATCCCAAAACCACCCGGACAAAGACCAAGTACCAGTCTCGGTGTGAATTTCTGAAGCTAGCCGATGCAGTTTCTGAATGGCTAAATGGACAGAAGGGGCGGAGTCAGGTATATATACACAACAGGAGCTGCCGATGACTCTACAAGCTCCTCCGCGATCAGCTAGGATAACATCTAAAACAAGACGATTTTGGAGGGTCACAAGCCGGGTCGCCTGGAGCTCCACAGTGATATTAGTTAATATTCCTGCAGTAGTATTAACCACCCCTTCTACCACTCTAGATAGCCTCCTAACTTCTTTACTATTGAGGATGGGTCCCCATATGGGCAACGCCCCTTTTATGATGTCAACGAAGTGTTGGGCTGGAGTATCAGTCTGGTCAGTGGCATCATTACTGGCGGCTTCGGCCTTTAGGCTCCGCCGATTTAAGGAATGAGACTTATGATAATCAGAAGGAGCTATGTAGACCGGTGGGTAAAGAAAAGATAAGTAACATCGACCTGCCCATCCTCTGGGTAGCCAAGTGTATGCATTTTCACCGCACACGAAATAAACATTGGGAGGGGTGAGTGTTGGGGGACTACTGAAAGTCTGTAGTTTATAAGTGTAATTACATCTACTATATCCTACAGATAAATGTCCAGTACCCTGCACGCAGAAGGAGGAGGACGTATTCAATACCGGGACCGGAATGATCTTCTCATCTGAGACATTTCGTTCCTGGAAATACTTGAAATACTCAGTAAAGTTAAAAGTCATGAAATCCAACACTTCATCCCTCAACCAGGTATCATTCTCATGATCAGTGTATACGTTCATACAGGCGGTAGGATCAAGGGTACCATCCGTCCCCTCAGCATTAGGAGTAAAACCTTGGTGTGTCTCTATATAGGCTAAAATCAAGGCATAATCCTTCTCTGAGAATCGACGTTCATCTATAGTGTAGTGTTCATATAGCATGGATAACATTTTGAACCAGGCTTCGCAACTACCTAAATAAGACAAGGGCATTGATATGAACAAATCTTGCTTATGCATCACTGATGGGAGGAGACCACAGACCCAACAATCAGTAACATTTGTGGAACTATGAGTCTGGTGTAGCATCTCAATGAAGGCATTATGTACATATGTCTGTCGGTGTCTCTCCTTATGGGGGGCAAAAGTCTGGAAATGATGTTCCTTAGGAGCAGGGGTAGACACTATCAAGGTGTGCACAGGATGGCGAAACTCTAGATATATAAACAAACCTAAGCATAGTACAAATGATACAATCAATATAGAAATGAAAACAATTTTAACACGCAAGCTCCATGAGGAGAACATTGGCAAATGCGGGGGAATGGTACGGGGTACTATGGGGCGCCCTTCTTCAGGGACAAAATGAGCAAAAGGGTACATTTTCTCACTAAAAGTCCAATATAATCTCGGGAAAAGGGCTACGAGCAGTCCGACCTGCCGGAGGGTGCTTCTTTCCTGTGTCCGTATAGAGCCTCACAGGCAGACTCCTATTGTTCAGAAAAACCAAAAGGGAAAAGATAAAAACTTCTCGCGTTGGGGTCGCACTTGACGCAACCCTTGTTGAAAGGAAACTCCACCTGGGCCCCCACCAACCGACCAAGACCACGTGACTCCCAAGTGAGAGAGAGAGCCGCAATCCAAGATGGAGGCGGTTCGGTTTCTCGGCCCTTTTTGTCGTACTAAACATAATCGGGGATTTCGAACCGTTTAATACACCATAACTAGTCAAACTATCATTAGATATACTGCGCTAATCATATCGTAATATCTTGAATACCTCAGAACGGCCCTTTTAGCGCAGCATAGCTAATAACGGGGTCAGTCTTCGAAAATACCCTCATCGATCTGCATTAAGTCATGCGTCTCCTTCTGAGCCCGCTGAGTATCTATTCTGGTTTGGACGGGCTCGGGCCTAGGGATGGATCGGCGAACTTGAGCGGCACAGTATGCACAGCAAGCAGGCCCGCACTGTAGACAAAGACAGCAGGTGAAAATGAACCCCACTATTCCTAAAAGAATCATAAATAACTTCCATCCCCAGGTGGTCACCAAATCCCAAAACCACCCGGACAAAGACCAAGTACCAGTCTCGGTGTGAATTTCTGAAGCTAGCCGATGCAGTTTCTGAATGGCTAAATGGACAGAAGGGGCGGAGTCAGGTATATATACACAACAGGAGCTGCCGATGACTCTACAAGCTCCTCCGCGATCAGCTAGGATAACATCTAAAACAAGACGATTTTGGAGGGTTACAAGCCGGGTCGCCTGGAGCTCCACAGTGATATTAGTTAATATTCCTGCAGTAGTATTAACCACCCCTTCTACCACTCTAGATAGCCTCCTAACTTCTTTACTATTGAGGATGGGTCCCATATGGGCAACGCCCCTTTTATGATGTCAACGAAGTGTTGGGCTGGAGTATCAGTCTGGTCAGTGGCATCATTACTGGCGGCTTCGGCCTTTAGGCTCCGCCGATTTAAGGAATGAGACTTATGATAATCAGAAGGAGCTATGTAGACCGGTGGGTAAAGAAAAGATAAGTAACATCGACCTGCCCATCCTCTGGGTAGCCAAGTGTATGCATTTTCACCGCACACGAAATAAACATTGGGAGGGGTGAGTGTTGGGGGACTACTGAAAGTCTGTAGTTTATAAGTGTAATTACATCTACTATATCCTACGGATAAATGTCCAGTACCCTGCACGCAGAAGGAGGAGGACGTATTCAATACCGGGACCGGAATGATCTTCTCATCTGAGACATTTCGTTCCTGGAAATACTTGAAATACTCAGTAAAGTTAAAAGTCATGAAATCCAACACTTCATCCCTCAACCAGGTATCATTCTCATGATCAGTGTATACGTTCATACAGGCGGTAGGATCAAGGGTACCATCCGTCCCCTCAGCATTAGGAGTAAAACCTTGGTGTGTCTCTATATAGGCTAAAATCAAGGCATAATCCTTCTCTGAGAATCGACGTTCATCTATAGTGTAGTGTTCATATAGCATGGATAACATTTTGAACCAGGCTTCGCAACTACCTAAATAAGACAAGGGCATTGATATGAACAAATCTTGCTTATGCATCACTGACGGGAGGAGACCACAGACCCAACAATCAGTCACATTTGTGGAACTATGAGTCTGGTGTAGCATCTCAATGAAGGCATTATGTACATATGTCTGTCGGTGTCTCTCCTTATGGGGGGCAAAAGTCTGGAAATGATGTTCCTTAGGAGCAGGGGTAGACACTATCAAGGTGTGCACAGGATGGCGAAACTCTAGATATATAAACAAACCTAAGCATAGTACAAATGATACAATCAATATAGAAATGAAAACAATTTTAACACGCAAGCTCCATGAGGAGAACATTGGCAAATGCGGGGGAATGGTACGGGGTACTATGGGGCGCCCTTCTTCAGGGACAAAACGAGCAAAAGGGTACATTTTCTCACTAAAAGTCCAATATAATCTCGGGAAAAGGGCTACGAGCAGTCCGACCTGCCGGAGGGTGCTTCTTTCCTGTGTCCGTATAGAGCCTCACAGGCAGACTCCTATTGTTCAGAAAAACCAAAAGGGAAAAGATAAAAACTTCTCGCGTTGGGGTCGCACTTGACGCAACCCTTGTTGAAAGGAAACTCCACCTGGGCCCCCACCAACCGACCAATGTCTCTACCTTCGTTCTGAACAGAGCTTTACTGAAAGTTCCATGCTCTCAACGAGTTCAGTCCAGTGTTCTACCAATCCCCAGGTCTTTTGCCGAGGCCTCCAACTTCACTCGCCAAGGCTAGACCTGGGATTCCCTATTTCCGGGGCCGCAGGTGATATCGATCCCAACCAGGGGTTTCAGGATTCACAAACAAAACGGGCACAGTGGGGTCAGACGAGGAGCTGGGCTCCCGACCAGATGCCTTGCTTTGAGCAATTGAGTGGCCGCAAAAAGGGTCTTCCAGGCTCACAGCACTCTCCCCTCGCCCGTCAACCTCTCTGCGGGTGTCCAGGGAAAGTCGTTCTCTAGTGCTGGGTTCGCCCTGAGTTGGCAGGCCTTCCTCCTGGTCAAGCTGCTCCCTTGGCAAAGGGAGAGGAACTCGCTTAAGATGGGAGATATGGATCCAGCGCTGCTTCCCCTCGACTTTCACCGCCGTTCGCGTTGCTAGGAGCACCTGGTACGGTCGGGACCAGCGCGGATCCAAACTCGATTTTCGTTGGTAGTTTCGAACCAAGACCCACTGTCCAGATTCCACGCTGTGTCCAGGTCCCTCCGGCAGGGGCTGCAGTACGGCAGATATCTGTTGATGAATGGAATGGAGATCTTTAGTCAAAGCATACAAATAATCAGTCAACATAGGATGGTCGATGTCCCTGAAGGATTTGGGCCGGGGTACTCCCCACACATTGGCAGGTCTGCCAAAAATTACTTCATAAGGGGAGATACCGCTCCGGGAATGGGGAGTAGTTCTTACGGACAACAGGGCCAGGGGCAGGAGATCAGGCCATTTTAATCCTGTCGTGTCCTGAAGTTTAGCCAGTTTCAATTTCAGAATCCCATTATATTTCTCAACCAGACCCGCTGACTGAGGATGTCGGGCTGCGTGAAACTTCTGCTGAATGGACAGACCCTTGCATACATACTTAACTAAGTTAGCATTAAAATGTGTCCCGTTGTCACTCCAAATCACCCGTGGCAACCCATATCGAGGGAAAAACTCTTTTACCAGAGCTTTCGCGGTTGCCAGGGCAGTATTTTCCTTTGTGGGATACGCCTCCACCCATTTACTAAAAGTACAAATCACCACCAGCACGTATTTCAGATTGTTAACTCGCTCTAGCTGTATGTAATCCATTTGAAGTACTTCAAAAGGCAGGGTGGGCGGCGCAAAATTACCCGCCAAGACGGGAATGCTAACCCCAGGATTATGCTGGAGACAAATCATGCAATGCTGAACCAGGTTCCTAGCTGTCTTATGGATATTAACATTATACCAGACAGGATCCAATGTGGCACAGATGCCCTGAACCCCTACATGTGAAGGTCCGTGCGCCATAGTTACTACTGCATTTACAAATGCGTTTGGCAGTAACCATCTACACCTCTCTGACAAGTCAGTCCAACATCCATTCTCATCAAGCCTCCCCACCTGTTCTTGCCAGTATGTCAGTTCTTCCGGGGTCACCTCCTTTTGTAGCTCTTTCACACTGTCTATGGTGTTGTTAAAAACCCCTGCTTCTATCATTCTTGTCACTACAAACATGGAAGTGGTGTCAGACTGGTCTGTTTCTTTGGCGATTCTATCCGCAAAGAAATTTCCCCTCCCTACATCATCAACTATAACCTTGTGTGCACTGCATTTGACTATGGCCAGGGTTTTAGGCAATGTTAATGCAGCCAGTAATCGGTCAACTAATGGTCCATTCTTTATCTTTTCGCCAAGAGATGTCAAGAATCCTCTTTCCGTTTTTGGAGGAGCCTAGCGCGCAACCAAGATGGCCGCGTAGGTGCGAGGCTCCCGAGGACCTCCGCGACCTCCTACATATATCCTGACAATATCCTGTCCTAGATGAGGGGACTGTGTTGGTGAGCCCGAGCTGAGGTGGCACCCGCTTTCCGCTTCCAAATTGGACCTCGGACTCCGGCGGTAGCACCGATTGAGATTTCCGGCCTTCTCCACGCCGGGCCCCGGATTGGAGTTGTGGGGTGATCCGGAGGCAAAGTCAACAACAGCGGCGGGCTGGGCGCGGCGGCTCGCGTACCCCGCACTTTCACTTTCGCTTTTTCACCCTCCTTGCTGTTTCGGCGAGGTTGGGTCGCGGGGCACTGTGAGGTAGTGTGGCCCCGTTGGGGTGCCCTGCCGGCCCGCCTGCTGTGACTTGCCCCGTGGCCCTGTGGTGACCCCCCCCTGGATCACGTGAACCGGCTTGCCTGCCCTTCACGACGTGCCTGGCACGGCCGTGGGACTGGAACCATGTCCACAAAGCAAGATGGAGATCGGGCAAAGGTGAAATCGACCCGACGTGGCGCAGTCCCCCAGTCTAACAGCATGGACCGCTACACCCTCCAGAAGGGATCTCCCGAAGTGCCGCGTAGGTCCCCTGAGGGCCCGACTGATGCTCCTGCTCTGCCCGCGGACCTGACCCTGCGAGACGTGATGGGCGCCATCGCTGAGATGAAGGCCTCGGTGGACCAGCGCTTTGATACACTGGCGCAGAAAATCGACTCGGTTCTTGTGGATGTTGGCCTGGTAAGGGCCGATTTATCCAAGACTAATGACCGGGTTGATTCGTTGGCCCACACCACATCGGGCCTCACGACGGATGTGGCAGCCCTCCAAAAGGAGGTGCGCCGGCTTGGCCAGGCGAGCGCGCTGATGGATCGTAGCCTGGAGGATTCTGAGGGTCGGGCCCGGAGGAACAATGTCCGTATTCTCGGGGTGCCTGAGGGACGGGAGGAGGCGGCGGCGGATTTATTCGTGGAGGACTTGATTCTCACCCACCTCCAGCCCCGGGGACTGAGTAAACTCTTCGCGGTGGAGAGGGCCCACAGGGTTCCCGGAGGAAGGCCCAAGGCCGGAGCCCCCCCGAGGCCTCTCATCGCCCGGATTTTCAACTTCCGAGACAGAGACGCTATCCTGCAATCCTCCAGACTACAGGGGCCGGTCAGACTCGACAATATGGACATAAACTTTTATCCTGACTTCACCCCAGCGGTCCAAAAGCAGAGACTAAGCTTTCTCGGAGTTAAACGTCGTCTACGGGACCTAAATCTCAAGTATGCTATGCTTTTCCCGGCTAAGCTGCGGGTGGAGTTGGATGGCCGTACGCACTTCTTTGATCGTCCCGAAGCAGCCGGGGATTGGTTAGATGCTTTGCCTGGGGATCGGGATCGGGGGGGTGGGGGGGGAGCGGTGGGGGGAGAGGGCCCACCGGATCAGGACTGAGGGACTGATATTATGCCTCGCTCTGGACAAAATTGATGTCATTTTTGACTGTTCGCCGGTTCGAGTAAGTCTCCTCCTGTGGAGGTCGTGTGGGGTCTCTTGAGGGTTCTCCCTCCTCCTCTGGGGGTTTAGTTAGTTTCACCATCTATGGGGCGACAGGCACACTGCACTTTGGGGGGGCTGTTTGGGCTCATGCAGGGGTGCAGGGAGGGGGGAGTTCTGTTGGGGGGGGGGAGTTGGGGTGGGGTGTTGTTGTTCGTTTTTACCACAAGGCAAACCCTTTTCTGTATTGTTTTTAAGGTGCTCTCCGGGGGACGATTGATGGCTCCTGTGTGTTATGGGGGGTAGGGAGTTGACTTTGTTGTCTTGGAACGTTAATGGACTGGGGGATAGGATCAAGCGAGGTGTGGTCCTGCAGTATTTGAAACGAATCTCACCCGATGTAGTCTTCCTGCAGGAGACGCACCTTATTGGAAACTCTTTTTGTGCCATGAATCGGCGTGGCTATCGGTTGGTGGCCCATTCGGGCTTCACGTCGGGCTCACGGGGTGTGGGCATTATGGTGAAGAACTCGCTCCCGTTGGAAATTGATGAGGTGCGCCATGATGATAGGGGGCGCTATGCTGTTTTAGTGGGGAGAATGGAAGGCAAAGTGGTGGTTTTTGTATCGGTATACGTCCCACCGGGGTTGCAGGCGACCACTTTTGCAGACCTGGGGCGCCTCCTCCTGGGCCTTCCGGGGGGACTCCTAGTGGTGGGGGGGGACTTCAATGCGGTGGTTTCCGGGACTCTGGATCGTCACCCCCCTAGGGACCTCCCCCGGGCCCAGGCGTGGCTATCTGGCCTCTTGGACACACTGGGATTGGTGGACTGCTGGCGCCTAAAACATCCCACGCAGCGGCAGTACACTTTCCACTCGGGGGCACATGGTAGCCTTTCACGGCTTGATCATGTCCTTGTCCCGGCGGCCTATGCTGGGAGTGTGGGGGAGGTGCGCCATCTGGCGCGAGGTATTTCAGATCACTCCCCGCTCCTGTTCCATTTTGATGTCCTTCCGAGGGGTGAGGGCAGGGTAGTTCCCATCAATGCCTGGTACCTGCGCGACCCCACCATTCGCGCTGCTGTGATTAAATCCCTGCAGCGATACTTTGATGAGAATGTGGGGTCCGTCCCTTCGGCTATCTCCTTGTGGGAAGCCTTCAAGACAGTTCTCAGAGGGGAGGCCCTGTCCCTCATTTCCCATGCCCGGAGGCGCGAGCGGAAGGAGGTTACCCGGGTGGAGGCCGAAATTGCTGAATTGGAGGGTGATTTAGAGGGCGGAGTGACGGATGCTGCACTGCATGTCCTACAACTTAAGCAGGCGGCCTACAGGGCCCTCGTTACGGAGGCGGCCAGGGGCCTCAGTAGGGAGCAGCAGGGGCGACTTTATGATGTGGGTGATAAGGCGGGCAAACTGATAGCGTGGTTGGATAAAAAGGAGAGAGTGAATCGTGTGGTCCCGCTGATTGAGAGGACGGATGGTGTGAGTGTCACCGAGCCAGAAGAAATTGTCTCCTGTTTCGCGGATTATTTCCGCGAGGTGTATTCTCCGGTCTCTCCTTGCTCGGAGGAAGACTCCCATTCCCTGCTTAGGGATATCGCGCTGCCTTCCCTCTCGGAGGTGGACAGGGTGTCGCTGGATGCCGCTCCTACATCCGACGAAATTGCCCTTGCCATACGTTCGGTTGCCTCTGGCAAGGCCATGGGCCCAAATGGCATCCCTATCGAGTTATATAAGTTGCAACCAGATGTATTGGCGCCCCACCTCCGCGCGATGTTCCTGGCGGCCCACTCGCTGGGCTCCCTCCCGCCGGACCAGCGTCTGGCTACTATCGTGGTGATCCACAAGGAGGGGAGGCCTCGGAACCGGGTCACATCCTATCGGCCTATCTCGCTTTTGAATGCGGAGCCCAAAATTCTCGCCAAGGTGCTGGCCAATCGGCTGGTCGGCGTGGTGGGCGACCTGGTTCACCAAGACCAGTCCGGCTTTATCCCCCATCGCAATACAGCCCTCAATCTGCGGCGCTTGCACGGGGTGCTCGCACGTGTCCCATTCGTGCGGGAGCCGGCCATTTTGGCGTCCTTAGACGCCACGATGGCGTTTGACACGCTTGAGTGGCCATACATTTGGGCGATGCTGGCGAAGTTTGGATTCGGCCCGGGCTTCATCAGTTGGGTCAAATTGTTGTATTCGGGCCCATTGGCGCAGGTGGTGGTGAATGGAAGAGTTTCGGCCCCATTCGAGCTGGGCCGGGGCACGCGACAGGGCTGCCCCTTGTCGCCGCTCCTGTTCGCGCTGGCCTTGGAGCCCCTGGCGGAGTGGCTGCGGTGGCACCCCTCCATCCGTGGACTCCGTTGGACCCCCGAATATGAGGACCGCGTGTCCCTATACGCTGATGACATCCTTTTGTACCTAGCCTCCCCACGTAAGTCACTCATAGTCCTGGTGGATGTTTTACGTTCATTCGGCCGGAACTCAGGCCTTGTCATCAACTGGGCTAAATCATGCGTGTATGTGCTCTCTGGGGAGGCTCCTGTCCTTCCGCGGGGTTGTCCGATTCAGATTGCCTCTCAGGGGTTCCGATACCTGGGTGTCTACATTACTCTGGACCCAGAGGCTCGCTACGAGCGGAACCTGCTTCCCCCTCTCCAGCGCTTGAAGGAGGACGTCGTGCGCTGGCGGCGCCTGCCGCTTTCGCCGCTCGGCCGAGCGGCGTTGTTTAAGATGATGTCGTTGCCACGTTTCTTATACGCTCTCCAGAATACTATGGACCCGGTCCCGGCGCGCTACTTCCGTGAGGTGGAGAGTTTACAGCGCCGCCTGTTCTGGGACGGGAGGCCGCGCATTGCCCTGGCGAAGTTGACGCTCCCATGGTATGACGGGGGGATTGCCATCCCGGACATTAAACGGTATTACTGGGCCTCCCAGCTAGCTGCAATTAACCATGGCCTCTATGGGCCCGCCTTGAACCCGGCGTTTGAGATTGACAAGATGCTACTGCCCGGTGGCGACTACAATCGAGCGCTCTACTCTGGCGCGCCCGACGCTCGCTTGACGGGACCTACGCGTGTCATGGTCAGAGTATGGCATGCGGCTAATGCAGCTATGGGGTGGAAGGACCGTTTGACCCGGGCGTCACCGCTGTATGCGTCTGAGAAGTTGGGCTCTCTCTGGACCTCGAAGGGCTTCGCGAAATGGGACATGATAGGCATCAGCAAAGTGGGGGATCTCTGGTCGAGGGGAGGATTTAAAACATTCGAGATGCTGCAGACGGAGTTTCAGTTGCAGGGTAGTGAATACTTTCGATACCTGCAGATCCATCATGCACTGGGCTCCGTCTTCCCAGACGTCACCTCCATCCCGGAGTCTTCCCCCCTGGAGGATAGAGTGCTAGATGGCCACGTCCCAGATAGTACGATCTCCCTTATTTATAAAAAACTGATTAATGATCGATCGGGCTTGCTGATTGGCCTTCGCGAGGCTTGGGTTGCCGACGGTCTGGAATTGGACGATGAGGACTGGATCTCCGCGGTGGCCTCTCCGAAGGAGGTGGCTATACCGGCTCGCCTTCGCTTCGTCCAGCTCAAAATACTCCACCGGGTCTACATGACGGGGCCAAGGCTTCAGCGCATGGGCTACACTGTGGATGGTTTGTGTAAGCGTGGTTGTGGTGCCGTGGCGACCTTCCTGCATATTTTATGGGAGTGCCCGAAGGTGGAGCGACTCTGGCGCGGTGTGCACGAGGTCCTGCGAGTGGTTACGCGTGTTGCGCTGCTGCCGGAAGCGAGGAGATGCCTGTTGAATGTGTGGGAACCAACTGACTACTCGGCTCCGCAAACGTGGTGGGTGACTCTGGGATATATGATTGCTAAGCGTGACATTGCGCAACTGTGGGGATCCCAGAACCCCCCGACGGTGTCGGCCTGGAAAGAGCACATGGACTGGTGCATGTTTCGAGAAAAGGTGGTGTATGTGGCGAGGGGTAAGCCTGCGACATGGGTGAAAGTGTGGGGCCCCTGGAACGCCTACCGTGGGAGTATTTGCGCGCCACCATTGCTGCCTGCTGCCTCACCAGCCCCGTCCCCTTAGCTGACCCCTTCCCCTAGCCCCGGGCACAGGGTTCCCCCAGTCCTCGCTCTGGTTCCCTTCCCCTCTTTGGACTCCTCTAATAGTTGGGGTTCCCCATTGGGGAGCACGTGCTGCTATTTTCGACTGCAGGGTAGCCTTGTGGGTGTTGTTTGTTGTTTGAATAAAATGAAACCGCACTGTGACGTATTATGGCTGTGGCCCATGATGTTGATGACTCCTGCTTATGCTCCCTTGGAATGCCAAGGGTTTTATGAACGTATGCCATATGTTTCTGCCATCTCTAGCGGCCGGCCGGAAGGTTGTGGGCCCATAATTGTATATTCTTGAGATTTGTAATAAACGGTTTCAAAAAATAAATAAATAAATAAAATAAAAAAGAATCCTCTTTCCGCCCATAACATCCCGAAGCTATGTGCTACACCGAACGCATACTGGCTATCGGTGTAGACATTTAGCCTCAAACCTTTCCCCAACTCGCAGGCCCTGAACAATGCAAACAATTTGTCCGCCTGGGCCGACCGGTATGGTATCTTTGCTGCCTCGACTACCGTTTGCAGGGTAGTGATCGCATAAGCCGCAGCTGTCGTACCATCCGGTAATCTAAAACAAGACCCATCAACATACAATTCTCCTTGGGCATCAGATAGTGGGGTGTCAGTTAGATCTATCCGGCCCTTGGTTTCTTCTTCAGTTCGAAAAATACAATCATGTATGTCCTGTCCACCATCCCCCGAAGGGAGGGGCAACAACGTGGCAGGGTTCAAGTTAACACATCATTTGATCGTTATATGAGGTGCAAACAGGGTCAATTCGTACCCTGTAAGACGCGCACTAGTTAAGTGCTGCGTCTGTGTCCTGTTTAATAATACGTCCACAGCATGAGACACCATCACTGTCAGATCCGTATTCAGGACTAGCCCTTCCGATTGTCTGATTGCTACAGCCACTGCCGCTGCAGCCCTCAGACAACTGGGAAGTGCTCTGGCGACATTGTCCAAAACCACCGAGAAATATGCACAAGGCCTTTGCTTACCACCAAAGTCTTGTGTCAACACTGAAAGAGAACAACCGTCCACCTCATGCACGTAGAGCACAAAAGGTTTCCGGTAGTCAGGGGTGCCAAGCACAGGAGCAGAGCAAAGAGCAGTTTTCAGAGCGGAAAAGGCAGTCTGGCATTCATCGGTCCAAGGTAAAGGCTCATGCACATCCTTCGTAGTTAGATACAAGAAAGGTTTAGTCAGAAGTCAACCGTCTTCCCTCCTTCGACAGGAGATGACCGAGGTAGGTCACCTCCGGTCGACAATATTGAAATTTAGAGAGCGACACCTTGTTACCATGAGTGGCCAAATGCCGTAGCAAGGTAACCGTGGCATCGCGGCAACCATGTTCTGTATCAGAGGCCACAAGGAGGTCGTCAACATACTGCAATAGGACATTACCTGGCGGCAATTGTAAAGAATCCAATACTCTTTTTAGGGCTTGTAGATACTAGGGCTTTCGGTATACCCCTGGGGGGCGCGACAGAATCTAAAGCTGCGGCCCCCCAATGAGAAACCGAACAAATGTCTGCTATCCGGATGTATGGGAATACTAAAGAAGGCATTCTTCAAATCAATCACCGAGAAAAATGTTGCAGTGGGAGGAATCATGGTCAAAATGGAATTAATGTCTGGTACCACCGGATATTGGGGTACCACAATCTTGTTAATCTCTCGCAAATCAATCACAAATCGGTAGGTATCAGCATAATCAGGAGACTGGGGTACGGGGGCTCGTTTAAGAATCGGGAGAATGGGACTGTTGCAGATATTGGAAGTCGTTTCCTCCACCACCCCGGTTCTAATCAAATCAGAAATAATGGCCAGTAAAGCGCGTTCCCCTGCGGGGGCTATTTTGTACTGTGGGATCCTCGGCAATTTGGCATTCTGTTTCAGGGTGATGGACACCGGGGGAATTTGTAGGAATCCTACGTCAGTGTCCCCCAGGGCCCAAAGATCCCTCGGGAGTTGTGCAAGCTCAGGAGGTAGTGAGTCCGTTTTTGAAAAACATTGGATGGAGGGGATAGAGGTATTCCGAATGGTTAGGTAAACTCCATCGGGGGAGCAATAGATGCGGGCATGCAATCATTTTAATATATCCATACCCAGGAGATTTTCCCCACACTGGGAGGTGAGGAGGAAAGGCGATTCTATCGTACCCGGTCCCAGAGTAAGGGAAAGTGGCTTAGAAATGGGGCTCACCACCGGAGTTCCAGAGAACCCCACGGACACATTAGTCTGGCCAGACAGAGCGGCCCCCGGGACCAGGGCACGTGAAACAGAACTGTTCATAGCCCCTGTGTCAACCAAAAACTTACCTGATGCATCCAACAATCCCGCATGGACATAAGGTCCAGCTTGATCTATCGGGATTGACACATGCCCCTTACTCTGCCCTTGGCTGTCCTATGCTTGAGTATACCCGGTGTCTTTGTCCGTTACACGTCCGTCATTGTAGTACTGTTTACCTTGGCTTTGGTCGAAATAATTCTGACTGTTCTCACCTCGGGCTGCCTGTTCTTGTCTCGTGTATCCACCTCGATGCCCACTCATCCTTCCCCGTCCACGACCCCTTGAAGCAGTATTCTGTTCATACAGCAACGGACACTGTGCTCTCCAATGCCCCTTCTCTTTGCAAAAAGCACATTGATTTATGCCCAGATCTGTTCGCCCAGCTGTTTGCGTCGGTCCCGCCCCTCTTGGAGCGAAATTCTGCAACCCTCGTCCTCTTCCTCTACCCCTCTCCACTTGCTGTAGTAACACTCGTGTTTTCAACTGTTTCGATTTTCTTTCTGTCTTATCCTTGCTCTCATTCTCCCGATGCTCATAATACTGAGCCATGCTTAGTATCGTGGAGGGCGTGGTGGTCGTCCAGGTACTCTCAGCTGCCTGTAACCTGGCCGATACCTCAGGTAGCAAATTGGTTACAAATCTATTAACAAATAAACGTACACCCCCCTCCGTTGCCAAGTCCTGTCCGCTGAAGTCAATGAACACTCCCTCAAACCTTGTGAAAAAATCAGAGACACTCTCGTCCTTCTTTTGCTTACAGGCCGTCAGCTTGTCCCAATCTACTTTCCTGGGTGGGATCAGCGAATGCATATAAGTTATTATTCTCTCAGGCAAAATCAGTATCTCAGGTCGGGGCTTGTTCCCTGGTTTACGATCTCTATCCCAGGTTCTCACCAAATTCCGTAACATGGTCCTGGTCATGTACCTGGCGCCAAATGTCCACCGGTATTATAAGGCAAAGAATAATTCAATATCTGCCAACGTCATTACTGCTGACGAGGCGGCCTCGGTCAGTTCCTTGTAATATGCGGTGGGGTTTTTTCTAGGATCTGGCAACTGGCTTTTTAGGGATAGTACCTCACTCCGCTTCCAGGGGGTATAAACCCATTGTTCCTGGAACCGGGCGTCTATTCCCGGGCGGGTAACGACACCGTGGGCATCCACTACTGCGGCAACTTCTGGATGGAAGATAGGGTGCACTTCTCGCATAGGGAACTGGGAGAATCCGGCGGGAGTGGCAGACTGCAAACGAGTTCTATAAGAGACCAAAGTCTGCACCTTCCCGTACACCTCCTCCGGTGTCAACTGAGATTTATGGACCTGATCAAGAATATCATATAATATAGCCGGAGCCTTCCCTTCCTGGTGTACCTGTTCCCACACAGAAATAAGACGGTTGGCCATATGCTCCAGAGCATGCTGTTGCATCACCGGTTCATAGTCTCTCATAGTACTCCAAATATCGGCAAGCGTATAAATGGGATGTCGCATCCACTGGGATGCTTGTGTAGCAATAGTTTCCCTTTCTTCCGTTCCCAAGGCCGAACGAGTGAACAACTTCCTACCCTCAGTTAGACTGGCCGGACGTATCGGAGTAGTTACAGCTGTTACTGGCGTGGTACTGGCGGAGGAGGAGGGCAGAACAGAAGGGGAAGGCATTGACCCCGGCGACAGCTGAGGGGTCCCGGCTGCAGCTGCCATCAATAAATTAGGCAGCATGGCCATAACTTCAGACACAGATGTCGGTAACCGGGAGAGGTTTGGCAGGGAGGAAGGGGTAGTAGTGGCCGGGGGAGCCGAAGCCGAGGCCCCCAGGGACATATTTGGAGCCGGGGCCGAGGCCTCTGATACCTCCGGATATATCCTCTGTGGTACATAAGGGGGTGGTGGCCTGGTGTCCAATAAATCCTCTATTTCATCTTCTGCATTCGGGCGGGTCACATAGCTCTTATCAACCTTTAATCGAAATTCGCGATTCATGCAATCCAATCCCTTTTCTACTCTGTCTCGGTCATAGGCCATAGCTTTCTAAGTAACATTCTGTCCTGCCTTGGCTCTGGCTACTTTCTCTTCCCTCATTCGCCGTTGTTTGGCCTCCTTCTGCCATGCAATTAGAGCGTCAAACATGGCCTGCCTACTTCGCCTAGAAAACAGCAATTTTCTTCTCATCAAATGAACCCGTTTTGGGCCAGCGTAACTCCTCATTGCCCTTGGTATACTTATGCCACAGAGTGCAAAACAACAACGGAGAGATCCCATGTTTGACATACATAAAATGGCTAGGACTGCCCTCCGGCGGGGCAGGTTGGCTCTCAGCTAGTCTGGAGTCACTTGTTCGACAGCAGCAGCCAAAACAATTCAATTTACTAAAACAAGACATTTTTGTTAGTTTTCAGACATGTATACACAAACAACAATCAACACAAATCATACACAACATACAATCAGTATCAGAGAACCAAGCCCGTCGACTCTGGTTCACAGTCCAAACACCAAACTGCACGCGGGATTCCGGCCACCCTCTTGGCTCACCACTAAGACCAGCCCCCAACGAGGACTTGCCCCGTCAGGAGTATGCCCTGTGGCTACTCAGTCTAGGTCGCGGGTCCTTCCACGCACAATCTGTTTTATAATCCTTCGGCGCGCCGTTTTTACTCAAATCAAATATAACCTGTACGTACTTCGAGTCAAACCACGGTAACGCTAACCCGATCAAGCAAGACACCACCCTCCGGTGCGTGCCTTCAAATCAATGCACCGCTGTCCAGCGCGAGCTTCAAACAAATGCAATCTGTGTTCAAAATCAAAAATGCATCGTTCTCAACGAATGCTCTCAAATCAATCAAATAGCACACCGTCTTCAACGCGTGCCTTAACCAATAATGCACCGTTTACAACGCGTGCGTCAAATCAAATCAATACTCACCGGGTGCACCCAGATACGAATGTTCGTTCTCCGCTGCCAACTCCTCCCGACCAAATCAATCCAGTTTCTGCGTTAAGCCCGTAGGACCCCGGTGAAGGGTAACTAGCAGCAGGGGACGTACCGAAAAGTCGTGCAGGGTGGGAGAAAATCCTCAGGCTCCTCTCCCGCCAACCGGTCAGGACGCCCCCAATCCCACCACCCGAATACGGGGGGGGAAGACCCTTTCACGGGGTCCCTTCGTGGTCGCCAACTGTTGTGTCCAAAGAATTATTCCAAGGGCCACACTTACCATTGGCCCGCAATATTATGCAAGAAGGAGCAGTTGGCAACGTGGAAGGTTCAAACGTTTATTAGCCACCACAGAACTCTATATAGAGGAGCCTCGTCGATCCTCACCCATCAGGTGCGCCGAGGAAGACTGCTGGCTCCTTGACAGTAACACACTTTTATACATTATCAGTACAGCATACAAAACCTTATATGTGGAAAAGTACCAGTTAGTCCTGGCGCCCCTAATGAGGTCATGCCTATTTCTAGTTTCGGCTACACATACAAAGGGTTACTATCTTTACAGAGAAGGTCGAAAGGGTGACTCCCTTCACGTCCCAGGTCTAGAGGAATTTGCCTGATACTCCCTTTTAGCAGATGTGACCTTGCTTCTCAGCAACTCAGCCTGTCTCCTAATTAAATGCAAGGAAAGGGGAAAGCAGAGGGTGCGCGGAAAAGACCACGTGACTCCCAAGTGAGAGAGAGAGCCGCAATCCAAGATGGAGGCGGTTCGGTTTCTCGGCCCTTTTTGTCGTACTAAACATAATCGGGGATTTCGAACCGTTTAATACACCATAACTAGTCAAACTATCATTAGATATACTGCGCTAATCATATCGTAATATCTTGAATACCTCATCTGCACCGAAGCATCTTTCTCCTTTCTGCGTGGGTTGCTGTTACCAAGGCTTTTTGTGTCCAATCCGGGCACCGACGCTGCAGCACTCAACATCCTTCGTGGGACAGCTCCAATCCAGCTCCTGGTTGTCCTCGACGCCTTCTGGTCCTCGTGGCTGAAGAGTCAAGCTTCACCTTCTTCACCTGAAACACCCGACCTCGGTGGGCACTCGTCTATCGTGCCCCTGGTCACTGGCAAGTGATCCAGACTCTGCCCCCTCTGCTTTCAGGTTCTTCTCGACTCCGATCCAGGCTTGGATCTCTTTGGACACTTCGCATCTTCCCGGCAGCAGCACTTCTTTGCCAGCTCCCATTGAAAACAACAACGCGACCCGACACCATTTTACACCTATGCACCTGGCTTCCCTGGGTGAGGTAACTCGAGTACTCCGGTGCTCCCGTGGGTGTTGACCCTAGAACTTCCTAAGTCCAAAAGGTTTTGGTCCTGACTAATTTCTAAGTGTCCCTAATCTTTAAAAATCTAACTGCGACTTTCCCCATAGTAGCTAACGGGAGCTCGCAGCTGTGTTCTCACACTGCACAGGGCCACTGTGGGTCCCCTGTGTCACTACCTTGGGTGGTTCCTTGGGGTCCCAGCGATTCTACAGGCTCTAGGCCTTGTGTCTAGTTAAGTCGTGGTTCTTATACCACTATTTTAGTATATGGTTTGGCTCGCCCCTAGGGCCTGACGTGTATTTGTGCTATTTTACTGTAATATTTGAAGTGTAACTTATGTGTTTGGACCTCTGGCCTCATAAAGAGACTAATAGGGTGTGTTTAAAACTAAATACATATATTTTATATATCTACCTGGTGTGGTTCCCTTTCATTTGGTCATTCAAGAGATTATAGACTGGTAAAACAAGCTGCTTTACATTCCTTCAAGACTTAGCCTGAAGGCTGCTCCCCACAGCTACCACTAGGATAGCTTTCAATAAAGGTTGTCTTTAACCTATCATCAAAAAGGGGTTGTTTGGACTGGTACAGGGTGCCCACTATAACTAATGGACAGCATATACCAGGCCAACTTCTCACAGTAAGACTGTGCGTTTGGGTAACATAAGCATCAAAACTATGTGGGACTGAGTCCCCGCATACCATCAGAAAATGTTGAGCTAATTTGTGGCTAGTTCACAGTGCGCCATCTGGACGTCTAAACCTTACAAGGCACCAGATGGGGTCTGCAACCACAAAACATGACAACCCCGATTCCTGAATGAAATTGTGGAAACAGATCTGTCCTTTTGTTTGTTAACTCAGGCTTGTACAAAGGCATACACAAGTACACAAATTGGCATTTCAATTATTTATTGAAGCAATTGCACTGCAATGATCAATAGAATGGAGCAACATTCTACCAGTGTTACAAGAATAGTGAACAGAATAAACAATTCAACTTTTGTGCATTTTATATTGATTATATGAAGACATATAATTGTAGTCATACCTAGCACTGCCTATCCCATAAACCATCGGGTATGTGGGTCTGCCAGAATACCTTAGAGTTGTCTAACTCCCCATTTACCTGTAGGAGTGTGTCATCTGGGAGCCAGTCTTGGTTTAGAACAGGCAGCTGTCTCTCTCAGTATGGTGGCGGGATTCAGCTGGGCAACAATTCCAGCATGGGGCGACCTCGAAAGTCCATGAAAATGCTCCCCTGCCTAAACAAAAGCTTGGTGCAGTTTCTATTATAAACTTCACTCATTTGTCCTGTGTCAGAGCTCTGGTCTGGCTGTCATGGATGACTCTACCCACTCAGAGCTGTCGCTGAGCACACAAAAATGACAGTGTATCAAGTCATTATACAGAATGTTCCATGGCCTGATAATGTGTCTCCAAAAAGTGTAAGCAAACTATTTTATGAGAACATTATCCCATATGGGCGTGCAAGCAAATGTTAAAAGTCATTGTTTAAAAAGATGTCAAGTAGGGGTGGGTTTTAAACTCTGCTCCATCTGCAGAGTTCATTGAGTTTTGCCTCTCCGTGCTCTACTTGGAGCATGGAGTTCGGCAAAAACTCCACAACTGGCGTGTGGCGGAGTTTACTGGCACCCACCTTGTCAGAACTGTAATTGCAGAAGACATTCATGCAAGCACATTGACAGAAACCCACACAAATAGCCATCAACAAATAATCAGTCTGCGTTGTTATCCCAAAGAAGGCGGATACTTGAAGAGTTTGCTTGAAAAGTTAAAAGCTATGGGAGTCTTTGTTGAGGAGTAGCAAAACACCGTCAGAAAAGGGCATTCATGCTGGAAAATACACTTAGGAGAGGACCAGCGGGCAGCTCCTGTCCAGCTCCAATCTGTCCCTTCTGTCAGAGGACACTCTGAGGGGCCGGAGCAGTGAGCACGGCCAGGTAAGTGTTGTTATTGATGGACAGAGCCCGCTGGCAACATGGGTGAAGCGGCAGCAAGGGTTCCAGTCCCAGAGTTGTGGACCATGACCGTGTTTGTGTGCGGCAATGTCAAGAAGCACAAGGCATGCTAGTTTAGTTATTCTGTGTCATTACTACTGGGTGTACAGGGTAAATAGCGCTCATATGGTAATCACCTATTTTTACTACACTACGTCATATATTCTCGTGCATCCAAAAATGAGGGAAGGGAACACCCTACTTCCCTAAACTCAATCCGAGGATTGAACAAACACTTTTACAATCTTTTCGGAGCACACAACTTATAAATAAAACAAAAAAATTATATAAATATATATAGGATACTATATGGATGGATACTTCTGGAGGTAGGATCCTTCATGATAACTTTAGTGGCTAATATGTATGTATGTCAGCTAACATACCCCTGCCTCGTGTATCCCTCAATGTCAGAATAATTTATGTTTTATTTTTGATACACAGAAACGCTCTTGAGAAACTAAAGGTATTGGCGCCAACATGACGCAAATGAATTTAATTCTTGCCTTCACATGGGTTATATAAGCATAATAGCACTTGGGTTTAGGCAACATATCTAGAATATTAGGATCACAACAATACAAATATACTGGATGTAAAGATGAGGTCAATATAATCCTTGAATAAGACGAATTTAAAAATGTTTTTTTCATGCAATTTGAACCATTTATGTTTGAAAAGTGTTGTAAATATGAATGTATATTTAGTTTGCACTGCACGAAACATAGATTTGAGTAGTCCTCTGCACACGGTTGTCATAAGTTGGGTTTTATGGCACAAGGATTAATGGCCATATCATGTGATTACAAGTATGCATTTTGTATTATTTCCAGCCCTGAGGAAGCCGTAGGTTATCCCGACCACGGTGAAACGCGTTGGCATAAGGGATTGGAACTAACGATATTAAAGAAGACGATCATTAGAGCTCAATTGAACTGTGTTTGAATTTGTTTTACTACAAATGCTAAATGCACTGTATAAGTTGTGTGCTCCGAAAAGTTAGTTATTCTGTGACCTGAATAACATCTGCTTCTTTTATGAACGTTTTTCTTTTATACAATATGCTGGCTGGGACCAGGGCTTTAAGTGGGCCGGGTCCCTTAGTGCTTGATGCAATGTTTAGAGGGCTGGCGGTCTAGTCCGCCAGCCGGAAATGGACACATGTCATCTGCAGACCAGGCGTGGCCTGCGGGGTAAGAATAAAAGGGGTGAACCTGCCCGTGGGGTCATCTCCCAAACCACACCACTGTGTAAGTGTCCACTTTATTTCCATGCTGTACCCGGATACCATGTGCCTGTGGCCTACCTGTATTTGGCCACATCAGGGCAGCACATTGGTGACGAGGGCGGGCCATGACCCTCGCCCTGGATCGGCTGCTCCTTGTGCCCCGACTGCAGCGGTGCGTGCCTTTGGCCACGCTGAAGAACTGAAGACCGCTGCGGCGCCAGGATCGTCACTGGAGTGGTCCGCGACCCCGGGGGCGAGTGCGGCCTGCGGTGGTGTCCTGCTGCAAGAGGGAGGCTCCCCTCTCATCGTGCAGCTCCCGCCCTGCCTTCCGTGGCCGAGCCGCCCTGCCGCCACGCCGCTGAAGGAGTGTGCACTGTATCCGCGGGGTGGCATGCTGAAGTGAGCCAGCTGCCACGCCACACCCTGCCCCAAGCGCCGATGCCAGGACGCTCGAGGTGAGCGCGTCAACCCCAAGGCGGGTGCAGTACCACGAAGAGGCACGAAGAAGGGAGCGTGTGACTAAATAGCCTGGCCCCTGTTTGACTGGGTCCACGGAGCGTGCAAAGTGCCCCAGTGCCCCACACTGAGTGGGCAGAGGAAAAGGATCAGTGAATGCAGCAACGGAGAGAAAGGGGAAAATAAGACTGCACAAAAAAAAAAGGAGAAAACACTGCACACCAAAAGGAGAAAAAAAGTAAGTAAAATAAAATAAGGAGGTACAGCCACGCGAGGACACAGTCTAAGACACAGGAGTGGAACAACCCACGGGTGAGGTCATCAAAGAAAACCAAGGCTGCTGGAAGACAGTCAGTGCACCTGGTGCACAACACACATCTGAGGGAGACAGGAACGGGAGAGGCGAATAAAGACACCCACCCCCTAAAAACATGGGTGACGAAGACCAAGCACGAGCACCACAGACACTCCCAGTCCAACATGCACTTAACAGGGTATTGCCACCCTTTAGCGAGCTTGAAGATCCGGACACAGTGTCCCCGAGGTGGAAGATATGGATAGAACGCCTGAATAACTATTTCGTGGCCATCAGGGTCACTACTCCTCCACTATGCCGGAGACTAAATATTCAAGTTGTTCAAACACTTGCCGAACACAAGCCTGGGCACAGATTACAACGCCGCAGGGGCTGCGTAAGACACGCACTTTGACCCCCAACTCAACCCGGATTTCGAACGATTCAAGTTGCGCCAAGCTCACCAGAGGGAAGGAGAGTCAATTGATGCATTCTACGCTAGACTCCGTGAACTGGCCAGCATGTGTACATAGGATGATCAGAGCCTAGCTCATCCAAGGGTGCTGGGACAAGACACCATGAGGCTTCATCCTGTGCCAGCCGAAGATCGCCCTAGAGGACATACTCATACTGGCAAGGACCCATGATCTACCAGCAGCTAGGGCCAACGAGATGGACCAAGCCCTGACAAAGCCCTAAAGACGACGGAGACCATCAAAACGGAACGGGTTGATGCCATCCGAACGAGATCGAGGAGTGAAATGCCCAGGAAGCCAAAACCTGACACGTCCAAAGCGCGGTGTGGGTACTGCAGGCATGAACCACATGCAGCGAAAGACTGCCCAGCGTAAGGAAAAAACTGTGCCAATTGTGGGATCCCCAATTATTGTGCAGCAGTGTGCAGGAGGAGGAATCGAGGACGCGACACTCGAGGGCAGAAACCGCCGTCCAGGGGTGTGCGTCAACTGTCCCTAACTGACTCCGGACAGAGCGTGGAGCCACCCAAGACGAGCCGAAGATATCAAGGGCTGGAAGATTCATCTACAGAGGAGGATGACGGGGAAATGTATCTGATCTCGTTCACTCGAGAGCTCAAACGACGCAGACGACCCCAGCCCACCTGTATGGTGCGCATTGCAGGGTCAGAAGTGAAGGCAATTATTGACACCGGGGCATCGGTAAACGTGATGGGCCTCCAGCAGTATAGGCACCTCTGACTGCGGATCACTCCATCCCGGACCAGGATATTCTCCTATGTGAGCTACACCCCTCTGCCACTGAAAGGCAAGATATCTGTCCCGATCAGGTCAAACGACCTGGAAGTCACAACCACCATACATGTGATAGATTGCGAAGCGGACACCCTAATCAGCAGTCATACCACGGAGGACCTAGGCCTAGTGTCTTTCGCCAGGAGCGACCAAGCGCACCAGGTCGACGAGATCCTCAACCAGTTCCCGTTGCTCTTTCAAGGGCTCGGGCAAATCAAATGCGATCCTATCAAGCTACACATAAAAAAATCCATCACACCAGTCGCCCTGCGACACCGGCGAGTCCCCTTTCACTTAAGGCCCTTGGTGGAAAAGGAACTAGAACATCACGAGAAACAAGGAGTAATCGAGAAGGTCTCTGGACCGACGCCCTGGGTGTCCCCGATGGTGATAGCGGAAATCCCAAGCAGCCAGGTGCCATACGCCTCTGTATCGACATGACATTACCTAACCGGGCCATCAAAAGAGAGCACCATATCACGTCAACGATGGATGACATCATTGCGTATGTCAATGGGTCAAGGTGGTTCTCTAAAATTGACCTGAATGCAGGGTACCACCAACTGCTGTTAGCGGAATAAAGCCGCTACATCACAACATTTAGTACCCACCTAGAGCTGCGTCGGTACAAGCGGCAAAACTTCTGGATATCCTCGGCGGTAGAGGTATTCCAGAACACTATTCGAGAAAAGCTGTCTGGGTTGCCCGGAGTGATAAACTTCAGCGACGACATTTTGATCCACTCTGCCACCGCAGCTGACTATCGCCGACACCTGAAGAGCACATTTCGTAGCCTCAGTGAACTACTACACCAGGAAAAGTTATCCCTGACCTTGCCACCCGCGCCGAGCCGTTGAGAGCACTCACAAAAACAGATGTCAAATGGCAGTGGGGACCGCGGGAAGAATAGGCTTTTCAGAGCGTCAAAGATGAGCTGCTGGGAGAATCTACCCTCACATATTTCGATCCTGCCAAGCGGACAGAACTCTTGGTGGATGCCAGTCCTGTAGGACTTGGGGCAGTTCTTGCCCAGGAGCAAGAGCCCGGTCAGTGGGCTGCCCTATCGTTTGCCAGCAAGTCGCTGACCCCCACTGAGGTATCCCCAGATCGAGCGGGAGGCACTTGCGATAAAATGGGCCTGCAATCACTTCCACCTATACCAGACAGGCCAGCCGTTCACTGTAGTCACCAACCACCAGCCTCTGGTCCCCCTTTTCAAGGGGCCAGCCCCTCACCCACCTTTCCGGATTGAGCGATGGGCGGTACAACTCTAGCCATACCAGATGGCTGTGGTGTATTGGCCTGGGGCGAAGAACCCCGCTGACTTTCTGTCCCGACACCGAGCACCAAAGGAAGAAGGAAACGACCCGGAAGGGTCTGAACAATATATCCATATGATTTCAGCTGCAGCGCGCCCACAAGCGATGATGCTCGAAGAAATCAAAGAAGCCTTCAAACAATACACAATATATACAAGGACTCTTCAAGCGGTCCAAGAAGGGTCGTGGAGGAACTACCTCCAACTGGCTAACACATGGGCGTCAGAAGACAGAGACGAGCTGACGAAGATCTGGAGAGTGAGGAGTGAACTGTGCGCCACGGCTGATTAAATAATCCTGAGAGGATCGAGGTTGGTGATACCGAAGACTCTGAGACACCAAGTGTAGGAACCTGGGGTCACCAGGCCCTATAGGCGGTAGCGTGGCGCGAGCCGGTCGGGCAACCAGAGGGCTATGTGTTAAGCAACCATACACCACACGCTTCTCATGGACTAGAGTCACACACAATAAGGGACGCCACACCGTTTAAATTATGCAAATACTTCAAGTTTATCCAAGTATAGCTGGTCAGATGCAGTTCAGGAAATAACAAGGTAATACATGAATCATAATACCATCGTAACATTACATTCAACACTCTGGGTGATATCTATGCAGTGCCTAACCTTGTTCTAGCGCTGTGCGCGCTTACGTAAAGTCTTTCCCTGAACCGGCCGTCTAACTAAGCGTAATACTTGAAAGGGGACACATGGGGTTCACTAACATGGCGCTGGTAGAACTGAGCGCTCCTCGTGATCAAGGGCCCCTAGTACTGTGAAGCAAGGCATATAAACATAGCGCTACGCGCAATCAGTTGCATGTGGATACGTTTGCGTAGAACATTTAATACAACGCGTGACTCGTAATCAGTCGCATATCATTACCTTTGAGCAGAGCATATAACACCGTGCGCTACTCGCATTCCTGGGCATGTAATTACTTTCGAGTAGAGCATATAACACAATGCGCTACTCGCATTCCTTAAACACAATCTGTGTAATGGATAACCCAATATACCCTTGAGGGCTTGGGCAGAAAGTATGTATGGGTAGGATGTGCCTTCAAGGGGTTTGTTGAAAACTTAGTTGTATGACTTGTTTATAGGATAAATATATACCTATAAGTGAGATCAATCTTATCTCCTAGATTCCAAACGATTATACACTATGCAATAGTCATATGTATATATGGATCTCTATTTACATTGATTTTAAAAGCAGTTATATAATCAAAATGAAGGAAAATGAAAAATAGACAAAAGGTGTGTGAAGAACAAAATTCATTTATATCAGTGAATGGTAATAAGGGTACATAAAAATAAGACAGTTATATATCAAAAAGGAGACATGATTTTACATTCAGTTGTTACTCCACTACAAAATATATCGAACACTTTTTCAAAGATATTTGACCAATTATCTAGAAAGAAGTGTGACAGTCGACGTTTCGGTCTTCATATGTGAGTTTGTGAGACCATCTTCAGGACAAGAAGTTAAAAGTTGACCCCTCGTAATGTGTGATTCAATTAGAAAAGTCGCGGATATCTTGCTTCCTGTGTATTTAGATTTGAATCATAACGTCTTGGTTGGCACTTTTCAATTCAGGGATTTTTGAGAATCAAAGTGTCAGCGTATTAACGGTACTGTATGGTTACACGAGCAGAATACGGCATTCGGGCATTTAAGGACTAGTAATAATGTAACCGTTGGTTCAGATGGAATAACGCCAAATACGGAGGGCGCTTTACTTGCTTCCTCCGAAAGTCGAGGACTGGAAATTACTAGCAGTGGTACATCAAACAACTCAGGTGAGTCAATGCCACAGTTGGGGGGCGTTTTGCTTACTTCCCTCGAGAATTGCTGACGTGAGTACAGCAGTCGCCTCAGTTGAGTCGCGGCGTGTAGCACTCGCATTCCTTGGCATGTAATTACTTTCGAGCAGAGCATATAACACGATGCGCTCCTCGCATTCCTGGGCATATAATTACTTTCGAGCAGAGCATATAACACATGGGGTTACTCGCCGTCCCGGTCTCTCCGGCTGAGGAAGCAGAGTCGGTGGCGTGAAGCGCCACACGAGAGCAATGTCAGTCAGTACTTTGAACGGCTTCCAGCGGGGAGGATTACTGGACTTGAGGAGCGAGTCCCTATGCTCCGGTGCAGTTCACAGAGCACCGCGCTCAGTATTACAAAAGGGGGGACACGGACAGGATCCCTCGGCGGGGTCTCTCCGTCGCGCAGGCAGGGGAGGGGATTCCCACGGAGGGGACAACCCGGGCCAAGTGCGGTGTGGTTTCCAGACCAGCAGGGGGCGCACCAGGGAGGATCTCGGCCTCCGGGCTTACCTCCGTCTCGGCGTCAGCAGGCATCCGTCCTCACGACGTTGGGGGAACTCGGCCCCGACCTTACGCTTCTCCTCACACGGCTGCGACGGCAGCGACGGGGCCCCGGACTTCGCCTGGGCCTCGCGACACAGCAGGGCACTCCTCCAGGCCTCCAGGCCGCGGCGGTGAGCGCGCTGGCTTCGTCGTCGCAGGGGGGGGGCTCAAATTAAGGATGGGGTAAAGTGCTCAGCGGAGCACGCTGCCGGGGGTCCCAGACCAGGGCAGGGAGCGCGGGGGTCACAGCGCTAGTACCTGGTCGATCCCCGGTGACTTGGCAATCGGCTTAGTATTTTGTTCACTAGGGCAGCTTGGACACGCAGTCTCAGCTCTGGCATTCAAGGCTTACAGCTCGCTCTTGTCATGCAGTCTTAGTTCTTAAAGTTAGGTTTCAGTTCTCAGTTGACAGATGAAGTCTTTTGGCGCAGATGTATCTGGCGCCCTTAAGGGGTTCTGTTACAGGGGTAGGGATGGAGAGGGCGACTAGGTCCTTCCTAGTCAGGTTGGCAGAGAGTCTCTGGGTCCTCCTACTACTGGGCAAGATCAGTGGGATTCACAGGGCACCTCACTCACTTAAGAGGCAGTACCTAAATCCTGTCACTCTCAGAGGCATAAGTCCCTGGCTAGGCCCTACCGCCTACACTCCTGGTGGATTCTTCCAGCTCTGCTTCACCCCAATGGCCAACTCACCACAAAAGTTTCCCTCCCACTCTTAAGTAGCTCTAGGTCAGGTGACCTCTAGCCAAGGCGGCAAAAGTAAAACCCCACCTCCCTTCTAGAAGGTTCCAGCTTCTTCCAGGAGCTTCCCCACTCTAACTATGGGACAAAAAGGCGGGCTGGTGTCGCAACATTGTTGTGGGTCCCAGCCAGCTCCTGGCAGCTAGGGTGCTACTATGAAAAACGACCACCCTGCAGTAGCAGGGGTCTGTGGCAGCCATCTTGGGAGAAGGGAGCACCTGCACCTTAACACTGCCTGGCAATGAAAAGGCGCCCGGAGACCTAGTCCAACACAAAAATGAGGGTGGAAAAAATGAGGCACGATACAAAAATAGAAGGGGAGACCACCCTAGGGCTGACAGGTCCAACATGCGTCCCCCCCAGCCGAAAGAGGGGAGAGCTACCCAACCTCTAGGGAGTTCTCTTCACTAAGGCGGAAAAACCTGGAGAGACCGTCAGCATTGGCGTGGTCAACTCCGGGCCGATGTTTCACCCGAAAGTCCATCCCCTGTAGGGAAATGGACCACCTCAACAACTTGGGGTTTTCGCCTCTCATCTGCATGAGCCAGCGAAGGGGGCGGTGGTCGGTCTGGATAAGGAAGTGAGTGCCAAAGAGGTATGGCCTCAACTTCTTCAGAGCCCATACCACCGCGAAGGCTTCTCTCTCAATGGTGCTCCATCGCCGTTCCCGAGGGAGGAGTCTTCGAGATATGAAGGCCACAGGTTGGTCTTGGCCCTCGGTGTTGAGTTGCGAGAGCACCGCACCTATGCCGTGCTCTGAGGCGTCGGTCTGTACAATAAATTCCTTGCTGAAATCAGGTGTTGCTAGTACTGGAGCTGTACACATCGCATTTTTCAGCGTATCAAAGGCTTCTTGGCATGCAGCTGTCCATATGACCTTGCGAGGTTGTTTCTTTGAGGTCAACTCCGTCAAGGGGGGCACGATGGTACCATATCCCTTGACGAACCGGCGGTAATACCCAGTGAGGCCGAGGAAAGCTCGGACCTCTGTTTGGGTCTTGGGGGGCTCCCAAGCCAAGATGGTTTCAATTTTGGCCTGGAGGGGTTGCACCTTACCTCCGCCCACCAGGTGTCCCAGGTACACGACAGATCCCTGTCCAATCTGGCACTTGCTGGCTTTAATGGTTAAGCCAGCGCGTTGCAGCGCCTGCAATACCTCCTGGAGGTGTCGCAGATGGTCCTCCCAGCTGCTACTGAAGACAGCTATGTCATCCAAGTAGGCTGCTGAGAAGGACTCCAGGCCAGATAGTACCTGATTCACTAACCGCTGGAATGTGGCCGGAGCATTTTTGAGCCCAAAGGGCATCACTCGAAATTGGTAGTGGCCCTCTGGGGTGGAGAACGCTGTTTTCTCCCGTGCTCCGTCGGCCATGGCAATCTGCCAATATCCGGATGTCAGGTCAATGGTGCTGAGGTACCGGGCTGCTCCCAGCCGGTCCACCAGCTCATCTGCACGTGGGATGGGGTGAGCATCTGTCTTCGTGACAGAGTTCAACCCCCGGTAGTCCACACAGGACCGAAGTTCTGGCGTCGTACCCGGTGGGGCCGCTTTCGGCACCAACACCACTGGACTAGCCCACGGGCTGCTGGAAGGTTCTATCACCCCCAGCTCCAGCATCTTTGCCACCTCACGCTGGATGCTATCCTTCACTCGGTCAGAAAGCCGGTAAGACTTGTTCTTTACCGGGGGGCTATCCCCTGTGTCCACATCATGGGTACACCAATGAGTGATTCCAGGCGTGAGGGAGAACAACGAGGCGAACTGTCCCAGGACATGGCGACAGTCCCTCTGCTGCTCTGGGGTCAAGGATGGGGAGAGGACTACACCTTCCACCGAACCATCCTTCTCTTGTACCGCAAGAAGGTCAGGAAGAGCTTCACTCTCTTCCTCTTCGCTCCCATCCGTCACCATAAGGAGAGCAAGCTCCGATCGCTCATGGTGCGGCTTCAGGCGGTTGACGTGGAGCACCCTGAGGGGCTGACGGGGGGTTTTTACATCCACAACGTATGTGGTCTGGCCTCGCCGCTCCACAATGTCGAACGGGCCAGTCCACCGGTCCTGGAGGGCGCACAGCTCCCCAGGTTCCATAACCCACACCTTCTGTCCAACGTCCAACTCGACCGTCCGAGCGTTGCGGTCATACCACTCCTTCATCACGGTCTGGCTAGCCTCCAGGTTCTCTGTGGCTGCCTTCCACAGCTTGGCCATCTGGCTGCGGAACGCCAGCATGTAGCTGACAATGTCACGGGGAAGCTTCTGTGAAGTCTTCTCCCACCCCTCTTTCACTAAACTGAGGGGACCCCTAACGGGATGGCCATAGAGCAATTCAAACGGGCTGAACCCGACTCCCTTCTGCGGTACCTCCCGATAGGAGAATAACAAGCAGGGGAGGAGGACGTCCCATTTACGCCTCAAGCCTTCGGGAAGGCTTCGGATCATCCCCTTCAATGTCTTATTGAAGCGCTCTACAAGTCCGTTAGTCTGGGGGTGGTAAGGGGTGGAGAACCGGTAGGTCACTCCACACTCCTTCCACATGGCCTGCATGTAGGCCGACATGAAATTGGTGCCTCTGTCCGACACCACGACCTTCGGGAATCCCACTCGGGTAAAAATTCCCAACAGTGCCCGCGCCACCACCGGTGCAGTGATGGTCCTCAGAGGAATAGCCTCTGGGTACCTTGTGGCGTGGTCCACCAAAACCAAGATGAACCGGTGTCCCGCTGCGGTCGGAGGGTCCAGTGGCCCAACAATATCGATACCGACCCTCTCAAAAGGGGTCCCGACCACGGGGAGCGGTTCCAACGGGACTTTCAACTTTGTCCCAGTCTTGCCACTAGCCTGACAAGACTTGCAGGTCTTGCAAAAGGCGTCTGAGGCAATCCTCATCCTGGGCCAATAAAAATGGGGGACTAACCGTGCAAAGGTTTTGTCCTGGCCCAGGTGTCCAGCTAAGGGGATCTCGTGCGCTAACTCCAGCAGGAAGGCCCGGTAACACTGGGGGACCACTATGGCCCTCGAAGATCCATGTACCGGCACCCTGGGCTCACTGTATAGGAGACCATCCTCCCAATACACATGATAACCTCCCAGTTCCTGACTAGCCACTTGAGCTTCGGCCTGCTGCCGCATACCCTCAAGAGTGGGGCACGTCCTTTGTGCTTGACAGAATTCCTCCCGGGTAGGCCCTCCTTCCACTTGCCAGTCAGCAAGGGTCGGCAAGTCCTCCACAGGAACGACATCTACCTCCGCGGACTCCGGGGGCACCTCTGCGGCCTCCCCATCCGACTCACGGGGCATGTCCTCTACCACCTTCTTCTTCCCACGTTTGGGTTTGGGTTGGGCCATGATTCCAGGCTCCAACTCCGGGTGAGTTCCATGCCGGGCAGCCATGGACCGCGTGCTCACGCAAGTCCACCCTGGTAATCCCAGCATCTCAGTGTGAGCGTGAAACTCGACGTCCTTCCATTTGGTGTGCTCCAGGTCGTTCCCTAGCAAACACCCCACAGGCAAGGCAGGGCCCACAGCAACTCGCAGTAGGCCTTTGACTCCTCCCCACTCGAATGGAACACGAGCCACTGGATAGTGACTCAAACTGCCGTCAGCCAATACGGCCGGATGGAACTCCTCGGGGACTACTTGGTCTGGGGACACCAGCCGCCGCACGACAGTGGTCATGCTGGCCCCTGTGTCCCTCAGAGCTTCCACCTCCTCCCCATTAATTCTCACCCTCTGCTGATATTTAGCAGTGTTCGGGGGCAGGGACACTACGGGGACCATCTCTCTATCCCCGAGTGAAACCAGCGTCAGGCCTGTCCACTCCCCTTCCCTATCTAAGGGCAGCTCCACCCCAAGCGCTATACTACTCACCCCGGGACTCTTCACGCCCGATGGGGCTGGTGGTCACTTGCGACACTTGGGATCTCCTCTGTAGTGTCCAATCTCCCCACACTCGTAGCACCGCACAATCCTTGGCTGCTGACTCCTGTCAGGGTAAGTGGGTCTTGTGGAATTGGACGGGGGTGGGGTTCCTACTCCCTTCCCAAACTTATTTTGGGGACCTTTCGAGAACTCCACCTTTTTATCTCCCACCTCTTTCTTCTGGGGGAAACCCTGTCCGCCTTTCGAGCCATCTCCCCCGGGGCCCTTGTGAGACACCCGGGTGCTCACCCAAATATCTGCCTCCTCCGCAAGCTCTCGAGGATCCTTCAGCTTGCGGTCCACCAGATGTTGGCGCAGCTCCGGAAAGCTCTTATCCAAGAGGTGCTCCCTTAAAAAAAGATCGTACAACCCTTGGTAGTCCTGTACCTCGCTGCCACGCACCCAACCATCTAGTGCCTTCCTCGCATAATCAAAAAAATCTACCCATGTCTGGGTGGACAGCTTATGGCTGCCACGAAACTTCTGCCTATACTTCTCGGGGTTCAGGCCAAACTTCTTTAACAAGGCCTCTTTCATGGGGGCGTACTTAACCTGATCCGCCTTGGCCAAATATAACAGGGTGTCCCTAACAGTGGGAGGTATATACCGGTAGAGACCACCTCCCCAGTTACTCTTGGGTACCCAATGGGCCGTTAAGGCTACCTCGTATGCCTCCAACCACTTCATGATGTCATCCCCTAATGTATAATTGGCTATGACTTCTTTGGGTAGGTAGAATTTTGGTTCTTGAGGTTCCCTGGGTATGCTGCCACCATTGTCTTTGTTAGACGCGTTCAATTGGAGGGCGCGTAACTCCAGCTCTTTTAACTGAAGCTCGTGCGCCAGCTTCTTCTCCTCCATTGCCCATTTCTTATTCTATCTTTCTTGTTCCACTCTGGCCCTTTCCCTTTCTTTCTCCTGTTCTAATTTGGCCAGCTCCCATTTTAATTGCCTCTCTTCCCTCCTGTCCTCGTACTCTTGTGGAGACGCGCTCCTCCTGGACCCTGTCCTACTACTGGCCCCAGAACGTCTTCCTGGGGGCACATTCTCAGACATGTCTACATTCAAGATGTCTAGGACTTCCTGGGCGCTCTCCCCCTGAGGTGCCTCTGGCGCTTCCTGTCCCTCATCCCCTCTCCCGTCTGGGTGGGCCTCTACCCATGCCCTAATGGCGGTACGGAGTTCCGGCCCTTTGGCCCTCCGCATCCCAGGCACCCCCAACTCCTGCGCGAACTCCCTTAGTTGCTTCGCTGTATACCCCTCGAGGTCAGCTAACCGGGATTCCATTCTGGCAGGTGGGGACCTAGACACTAAGGAGAAAATTCCTAGGGTGTAGGCAACAGTCAATAGCTAACCAGGCTTCTTGCACTCTCTACCTGGACAGTGGAACTAATGATCCAGCAACAATGGTTTCTGAGCTGTGGAACAAAAAAAATGTAGGATAGGCGTTTAATTGTGGCGCCCTTCGCCTCACGGAAGGGTGCTGTATGGTCACAAGTCCCAAGGATCCCACCGCTGGCCAACAATGTAGGAACCTGGGGTCACCAGGCCCTATAGGCGGTAGCGTGGCGCGAGCCGGTCGGGCAACCAGAGGGCTATGTGTTAAGCAACCATACACCACACGCTTCTCATGGACTAGAGTCACACACAATAAGGGACGCCACACCGTTTAAATTATGCAAATACTTCAAGTTTATCCAAGTATAGCCGGTCAGATGCAGTTCAGGAAATAACAAGGTAACACATGAATCATAATACCATCGTAACATTACATTCGACACTCTGGGTGATATCTATGCAGTGCCTAACCTTGTTCTAGCGCTGTGCGCGCTTACGTAAAGTCTTTCCCTGAACCGGCCGTCTAACTAAGCGTAATACTTGAAAGGGGACACATGGGGTTCACTAACATGGCGCCGGTAGAACTGAGCGCTCCTCGTGATCAAGGGCCCCTAGTACTGTGAAGCAAGGCATATAAACATAGCACTACGCGCAATCAGTTGCATGTGGATACGTTTGCGTAGAACATTTAATACAACGCGTGACTCGTAATCAGTCGCATATCATTACCTTTGAGCAGAGCATATAACACCGTGCGCTACTCGCATTCCTGGGCATGTAATTACTTTCGAGTAGAGCATATAACACAATGCGCTACTCGCATTCCTTGGCATGTAATTACTTTCGAGCAGAGCATATAACACGATGCGCTCCTCGCATTCCTGGGCATATAATTACTTTCGAGCAGAGCATATAACACATGGGGTTACTCGCCGTCCCGGTCTCTCCGGCTGAGGAAGCAGAGTCGGTGGCGTGAAGCGCCACACGAGAGCAATGTCAGTCAGTACTTTGAACGGCTTCCAGCGGGGAGGATTACTGGACTTGAGGAGCGAGTCCCTATGCTCCGGTGCAGTTCACAGAGCACCGCGCTCAGTATTACAAAAGGGGGGACACGGACAGGATGCCTCGGCGGGGTCTCACGACGTTGGGGGAACTCGGCCCCGACCTTACGCTTCTCCTCACACGGCTGCGACGGCAGCGACGGGGCCCCGGACTTCGCCTGGGCCTCGCGACACAGCAGGGCACTCCTCCAGGCCTCCAGGCCGCGGCGGTGAGCGCGCTGGCTTCGTCGTCGCAGGGGAGGGGGCTCAAATTAAGGATGGGGTAAAGTGCTCAGCGGAGCACGCTGCCGGGGGTCCCAGACCAGGGCAGGGAGCGCGGGGGTCACAGCGCTAGTACCTGGTCGATCCCCGGTGACTTGGCAATCGGCTTAGTATTTTGTTCACTAGGGCAGCTTGGACACGCAGTCTCAGCTCTGGCATTCAAGGCTTACAGCTCCCTCTTGTCATGCAGTCTTAGTTCTTAAAGTTAGGTTTCAGTTCTCAGTTGACAGATGAAGTCTTTTGGCGCAGATGTATCTGGCGCCCTTAAGGGGTTCTGTTACACGGGTAGGGATGGAGAGGGCGACTAGGTCCTTCCTAGACAGGTTGGCAGAGAGTCTCTGGGTCCTCCTACTACTGGGCAAGATCAGTGGGATTCACAGGGCACCTCACTCACTTAAGAGGCAGTACCTAAATCCTGTCACTCTCAGAGGCATAAGTCCCTGGCTAGGCCCTACCGCCTACACTCCTGGTGGATTCTTCCAGCTCTGCTTCACCCCAATGGCCAACTCACCACAAAAGTTTCCCTCCCACTCTTAAGTAGCTCTAGGTCAGGTGACCTCTAGCCAAGGCGGCAAAAGTAAAACCCCACCTCCCTTCTAGAAGGTTCCAGCTTCTTCCAGGAGCTTCCCCACTCTAACTATGGGACAAAATGGCGGGCTGGTGTCGCAACATTGTTGTGGGTCCCAGCCAGCTCCTGGCAGCTAGGGTGCTACTATGAAAAACGACCACCCTGCAGTAGCAGGGGTCTGTGGCAGCCATCTTGGGAGAAGGGAGCACCTGCACCTTAACACTGCCTGGCAATGAAAAGGCGCCCGGAGACCTAGTCCAACACAAAAATGAGGGTGGAAAAAATGAGGCACGATACAAAAATAGAAGGGGAGACCACCCTAGGGCTGACAGGTCCAACACCAAGCAACCCAGTTGGCCCACGGAAGCCTTCAAGGTGAGAATAAGATGAAAGCGAGGATGAGGGAAAAGGTCTGGTTTCCGGAGCTCGAGGCAATGGTTGAAAACCTGGTACATCGGTGCCCCACCTGCCAGTTAACCAGCGCCCCTGAGAGGCCAACCCCCGTGATCACCGAAGAGGCCTGCACCATGCCGTGGTCGAAAGTAAGCATGGATTTTGGGAGTTTCCCCAGAGGGAAACACACGCTCATCCTCATCGATGCCTTCTCTAAATATCCCAAAGTGGAACCAGTCGTGTCGACCGCTTTCGCACATGTGGATCCAGTCCTGGAGAAAGTGTTTGCCACCTTCGGGTTTCTCCTGGAGATCCGGAGCGACAATGGGCCCCCGTCCCATGGGGCACAATTTGCCGTCTTCCTCCATCAGCGTGGGATCCACCACTGCCGTGTCATGCCTTAGTCGCCTCAGGCTAATGGAGACGTAGAGCGTTTCATGTGGACCCTGAACAAATTGCTGCACATTGCAAGTGTGGACCAAGCTGATTCGGAGCAGCATCTTCACAAGTTCCTCAGGTAATATCGGAGCACCCCACAATCAATAAATCAATCAGAGTACTTGTAAAGCGCGCTACTTACCCGTGAGGGTCTCAAGGCGCTGAGGGGGTGGGGGGGGGGTGCCGCTATTGCTGGAAGAGCCAGGTCTTGAGGAGTCTTCTGAAGTCAAGTAGGTCTTGGGTCTGCCGAAGGTGGGTAGGGAGGGTGTTCCAGTTTTTGGCGGCGAGGTAGGAGAAGGATCTGCCATCAGAGGTTGTACGTTGGATGCGGGGGACAGCGGCGAGGGTGAGGCTGGCAGAGCAGAGCTGGCGGGTAGGGGTGTAGAAGCTGAGTCTGGTGTTCAGGTAGGCTGGTCCGGTATTGTGGAGTGCTTTGTGTGCGTGGGTGAGGAGCTTGAAGGTGATCCTCTTGTTGACGGGGAGCCAGTGTAGGTCTCTCAGGTGGGGCGTGATGTGGCTGCAGCGGGGTATATTGATGATTTGTCGGGCTGAGGCATTTTGGATGCGTTGTAGTCGTCGTAGGTGTTTGGCTGGGATTCCTGCATAGAGTGCGTTGCCATAGTCCAGTTTGCTGCTGACGAGGGCCTGTGCCACTGTTTTTCTTGTTTCTGTCGGGTTCCACTTGTAGATCCTGCGGAGCATGCGGAGGGTGTTGTAGCAGGAGGAGGAGACGGCATTGATCTGCTTAGACATGGAGAGGGAGGAGTCGAGGATGAATCCTAGGTTGCGTGCATGGTTGGTGGGTGTTAGTGCTGTTCCCATTGTGGTCGGTCACCAAGAGTCGTCCCAGGCTGAGGGGGTGGATCCGAGGATGAGGACCTCCATCTTGTCCGAGTTCAGCTTACGGTGGCTGCTCCTCATCCAGTCGGCGACGGCCTTCATTCCCTCGTGAAGGTTGGTTTTGGCGGTTTGTGGGTCCTTGGTGAGGGAGAGGATGAGCTGGGTGTCGTCGGCGTAGGATATGATGTTGAGGTCGTGATGGTGACCCACTTGTGTGAGGGGGGCCATGTAGACGTTGAACAGCGTCGGAATGAGCCCTGGGGGACGCCGCAGATGATGTCGGTGGCTTCGGATCGGAAGGGTGGGAGGCGGACGCTCTGGGTTCTGCGGGAGAGGAAGGACGTGGTCCAGTCAAGGGCCTTCTCTTGGATTCTGGCTTCTAGGAGGCGTGTCTTTAGAGTGCGATGGCAGACCGCGTTGAAGGCGGCTGACAGGTCTAGGAGGATGAGGGCTGATGTTTCGCCGTTGTCTAGTTGGCGCCTGATGTTGTCTGTGGCGGTAATGACGGCTGTCTCGGTGCTGTGGTTTTGTCTGAATCCGGATTGGGATGGGTCCAAGACGTTGTTGTCTTCCAGGTGGCGGGCCAGTTGCGTGTTGACGATTTTCTCGATGACGTTCGCCGGGAACAGGAGCAGGGAGATGGGCCGGAAGTTCTTGACTTTGATTTCGGCGTGCTTCCAGCTTTCCGGGAATGTCGCTGTTTCGAAGAAAATGTTGATGACCTTTCGTAGTTGGGGTGCGATGGCTGCGTCTGCTTTGTTGAAAATGTGGTGTGGGCACGAGTCTGACGGAGATCCTGAGTGGATGGAGTTCATGATCTTGCGTGTCTCGTCGTCATTGACGTTGGACCAGGAGGTCAGGCGGTTGGTGCTGGTGGTGTTCGCAGGGGAGGTGGAGTCTGGTGTAGTCGGGGCGGTCGTGGTGCTGAAGCTGTCGTGGATGTCAGCGATCTTGCGGTGGAAGAAGATGGCGAGTGAGTCGCACAGTTCTTGTGAGGGTGGGATGTCGTTGGCGTTAGCGTTGGCGCTGGGGTTGGAGAGTTCCTTTATGATGCTGAAGAGCTCTTTGCTGTCGTGTGCGTTGTTGTCCAGGCGGTCTTTGAGGGAGGATCTCTTGGCTAATCTGATAAGGTGGTGATTTCTGCGGGTGGCGTCCTCGTGAGCTGCGTGGTTGTCCGGTGTGCGTTCGTGGAGCCATATCTTCTCCAGTCTCCGACATGTGCGTTTGGAGGTCTGGAGCTCGTCGGTGAACCAGTTGGCTCTCTTGCTGGCGTGGCTATTGGAGGGTTTCCTGAGCGGGGCGAGGGTGTTGGCGCAGTCGTCGATCCACTGTCTGAGGTTGTGGGCTGCGGCGTCTGGGTTGGTAGGGGTCGGTGGGTGGGTTCTCGGTGAGGTTGGCGACCAGCTGGTCTTCGGTGACTTTGCTCCAGCAGCGGCGAGGCAGCTGTTGGGTGCGGTGTTGCATGGTTGGTTTCTTGAAGGTGAAATAGATGCAGCGGTGGTGGGTCCAGTGGAGTTCGGTGGTGTGGTTGAAGGCGAAGTGGGTACCTGTGGAGAAGACGGGGTCCAGCGTGTGGCCGGCAGCATGGGTGGGTGCGATGACGAGTTGTCTAAGGCCGAGGTTGGTGAGGTTGTCGATCAGGGTGGCGGAGCTGGCGTCGTTGTTGTTCTCGAGGTGGAAGTTCAGGTCTCTGAGGAGGATGTAGTCCATGGAGGCGAGTGCGTGGGAGCTGGTGAGGTCGGCAATGGAGTCGCTGAACTGAGCCCGGGGTCCGGGTGGTCTGTAGATGAGTGTTCCTCTGAGGGTGGTGTTGGAGTCGGTGTGGATCCGGAAGTGCAGGTGTTCGGCGGTATTGAGGGTGTCGTCTGCGTGGGTGGCGACCTTGAGGGTGGACTTGTGGACGATGGCTGTTCTTCCTCCGATTCCGTTGGCGCGATCCCTGCGGGTGATCTTGTAGCTGTCCGGGATGGCTATGGCGATGTCGGGCGCCGGGGAGTCGTTCCACCAGGTCTCGGTCAGGAGGCCACGTCTGGGGTGGAGGTGTCGAGCAGATCCCAGAGCTCGACGGCATGTTTGCGTGTGGAGCAGCTGTTGAGAAGTATGCAGCGGAGGTGGTTGGGTCCAGTCCTTGGAGGTTTGGTGGCTCTGTCGCAGGTGAAGCTGCAGGTGCGGCAGGAGAAGGGTCCGTGGGTCCGTTTCGGGGCGGCCTGGACGCAGGTGTGGTTTCGGCCGGCATCGAGTGCGTGGAGGGTGCTAGCGTCGTAGCGGAGTCTGGTGTTGTGGCGTTCGCGGGGTCCAGGGGTTCTGGTGCTGGGCGTGCTCCAGGCACGGACGGGCGCAGACGGGTTTATATGGGGAGGCAAGAGGGAGGAGCAGCTGGGAGGCGGGAGAGTAGCGAGTGGGCAGGGGGTGGGGCAGAAGGCTAAGTGGGCACAAAAAAAGGGGGAAAACGAGTGGCAGAGATCAGAAACGGGGCCCAAGGAGGGGGAAACAGTGGCACAGAGCAACCGAACGGAGGGCACTTACCAGCGGCAGTGGCAACAGGGACACACACAACATCGGCGCTGTGTGGAGGGGGAGAGACCTACCAGGAGGGTCAGGGGTCGCTCACCTTACTGTGCAGCGTACGGCATATATGGGGGGGCGGGAGGGAGGAGCAGCTGGGAGGTGGGTTATGGGAGAGCAGCGAGTGGGTAGGGGGCGGGGCCGCGGGGGCACAGCGGCGGGTAAACAGTGGTACAGAAGGCAAAGTGGGCACAAAAAAAGGGGGAAAATGAGTGGCAGAGATCAGAAACGGGGCCCAAGGAGGGGGAAACAGTGGCACAGAGCAAACGGACGGAGGGCACTTACCAGCGGCAGTGGCAGCAGGGAATCAACGTCTGCGCTGCGTGGAGGGGGAGCGACCTACCAGGAGGGTCTGCACCATGATAAGGAGTCCATAGTCCCTTATGTTCAACGGACCCCGGAGAGAAGTGATCCAAATGTGTCCAGGGTGGACGCCCCCTCCGCTCAATATCTAGGAAGCCCAAGCGAGGCAAGAGCGACAGAACCATTGAACTAGTATTCGGCTCCACAATGTACCCAGGTCGCTCCAACTCGGCGCCACCATCATACTCAAGGACCGTCGGCCTGGGGGAAAGTTCCGGACCGCCCATGACCAGGAACATGGATAGTTGTGGCCAACAATGGAGCTATGGTGATGGCGAGAAAAGGGAGCGAAGAAATCTCGTGGACTATCTCCTGCTTTAAGGAGGTCCCAACAGAGTCTGCAGAATCAAGTCTTCCAGTCCTGCTGAGCCCGAGCAGGAATGTACAGAGCGTGGACGATGGTGACGGCAATGCACTGGAACCGACCCCCCCCCCAAGTCCGTTACCACCTGGTTCGCCTTCTGTTGGGCCCTCGGCATGTGGACCACACCTACGAAGTCAACCTCATCGATACAGCCCTCACCCCATCCAACACCTTCAAGATTTTGCATGTTAAGATTCTCAGACTGTTATAACCGAACTGTGTGTGTCACCTGGACATTGAGAAGTTTAGTTTTCAAAAACCAAGTTGGAAAGGGATGTAATGTTTAGAGGGCTGGCAGTCTAGTCCGCCAGCCGAAACTGGACACACGTCATCCGCAGCCCAGGTGTGGTCTGCGGGGTAAGAATAAAAGGGGTGAACCCGCACGTGGGGTCATCTCCCAAACCACACCACTGTGTAAGCGTCCACTTTTCCCTGCTGTACCCTGATACCCTGTGCCTGCGGCCTACCTGTATTTGGCCACATCAGGGCAGCACACTTAGCACCAGCAGATCAAAATGTTGGTGCAGAGACATGTCTCTCTAATGCTCTCCACTTTTCTCCTCAACGTCAGTGTGAAAAATACATCTGAACTCTGCAGCAGCGCCCATGCTCGAAGCCTTTGATGGAACTTCAGAGAGACTAGTTATGGTTCTTTTACAGTCTCCTTATTTCAGAACTGAAGCTTTTTCAGTATTATATACAACAAAGCCATAGATATTGCTTATTTATCTTATGCAACTAACGTCATTGACAAAGCCAATAGTCCCTGCTTGTTGTAGGTGTAATGTTACTTGTATTATATATCTGGATGCAATGACAGAAGTTGCAAAATACCAGCCAGGCGGCACACTATACTAAGCACAGATTTTCAGCTAAGGTGTTCTTATGCCACGCCCCTAATTACATCGGCCATGCCCCTTTGAGAACCCCCCACCCCTCCCCCCCAGTTTTGTCATCCCACTTAAAGCCCTGGCTGGGACTCATTGATTTCCTCCACATTGGGTGCACTGATGCTGCATTTATCCCGTCTTGTGGATCGTGGTGTAATTATTTAGAACATGGCTCTATAAATATGCCTGTGTGTACATAAAATGCATTTTAAAGTGTCTCAGTATGGTCAACAGCGGATATTGTGAAACTGACTCTCACACGAGGCGGGAAGCGAGCAGTGGTCACCTCATACTGTCCTGTTTCCCTAACGCCGCGGTGGCCCTCCATAGTGACCACACCGTCATCCGCTCCACTCAACACGTATGCACAGACATCACCCAATGATTACACTGACACATTAGTTATGGGTGAAGAACTGCTGCAGGTTTATTTCATACAACATAAGTATGACGATAGAGTGGGTTATCTTACGGGCGATCCAGGGCAAGCAGCCCCTCGCTGCTCCGCCCGCCTTGCGAGCCAGCACGCACGGTGGGTCGATGCCCGGCAGTGCGGCACATTTTTCAGATCCTCCTTTGGATCACGTGATCTGTGTAATACTCCCGCCCCTTTTAACGGGGGCGGAGCGTGTTATGGCACACCCCCGGTTGGTCAGGCCCCCCAACCGCCCGAAGGACTAACGGGGCACCGTCGCGGTCTTCCCAGAACCTCCTTCGGCTCCCGGACCTTGGCTCGGGCACCCTTACTGTGCCGGACAGGGGTACACTTACTGTACCGACTGTCGCAGAGGTACCCTTACTGTACCCTTCTGCCTTCAGATCGCCCTGTAACTCTGCCTGCAACACAAGAAAAAACATTATAACATTCCAGTTGCGCGCTGCCTACGCCGCGCAGGGTAAGCGGAAAGGGTGGGATCTCGCGCGGCCAGGGGCGTAACAGGAAGCAGAGGGCGATCTACGGGGGCGGGAGGCATAAATAGGGCCTGGCCCCACCCAGCCCAGTAGCCCGCCTCCCCCAGCAATGCCCATTGGGGCCTCTCCTCCCCAAGGCGCGGCCTCTCGAGAGAGATGGAACGGGGGGAGGGGAAGGCTCCGACGGGTGGCCACTAGAGAGCTGCCCTGCTGATGTCCCCCTGCGTGGGACGCGGGCAGCGGCATAGTGACCACACCGTCATCCGCTCCACTCAACACGTATGCACAGACATCACCCAATGATTACACTGACACATTAGTTATGGGTGAAGAACTGCTGCAGGTTTATTTCATCCAAGATAAGTATGACGATAGAGTGGGTTATCTTACGGGCGATCCAGGGCAAGCAGCCCCTCGCTGCTCCGTCCGCCTTGCGAGCCAGCACGCACGGTGGGTCGATGCCCGGCAGTGCGGCACATTTTTCAGATCCTCCTTTGGATCACGTGATCTGTGTAATACTCCCGCCCCTTTTAACGGGGGCGGAGCGTGTTATGGCACACCCCCGGTTGGTCAGGCCCCCCAACGGGGCACCGTCGCGGTCTTCCCAGAACCTCCTTCGGCTCCCGGACCTTGGCTCGGGCACCCTTACTGTGCCGGACAGGGCACCCTTACTGTACCGACTGTCGCAGAGGTACCCTTACTGTACCCTTCTGCCTCCAGATCGCCCTGTAACTCCGCCACAGCTCTGGGGAGGCTCCCGTCGCTGCCAGAGCCCCCCCCCTTCCTCCCTTCGCTGTTATAGGTGCCCTGCCCATGCGAGCTAGCTTTAGTGGGCTAAATTATGGATCCTGTTCTGAAACCCGTAAATAACGGCAATAATTTGCAACCGATAACCGGGCTTCCCCAGATCCAGCCAAACCAGTCTTAGCCCATGCAGGCCCGGAGCCGGCATGCCCCCTCAGGCAAGTACCCCCATTCTATCAAAACTCCCTGTGGATTTTGACTGAAGTGACCCGAAACCTAAAATAGGTGTTGGTCCAATGTTACCTTTGCATGGCTGAAGAACAATACCTATGACAAGCCACTCATGCCAGGAAGTGCCCGCGGGTGGAGGTAAGATTTGACAAACCCGCTCTACTTCCTCTTACCTCAGTTATCTGAGTCTAGCCCTAGTCGGAGTATGACCATCACCTTCCGACAGTCAGCACCCTGTGTGAAGCCTAGCCCTCCCAAAGTTCTGCCCGCATACCAGCGAGCAGACAGGACAGCGTGACCCAGGGGGAACCAAAGCATAAATGCCTCACTATGTTAATACTGGGAATGCCAGTGGTACTCCTGCTACTTTGCAGCCCAAATATGCCTCCTAGGAGTTTGCCCCAAACATATGGACCCAATCGCCCCCGTGGGAAGGCCACTTCCACAGCCTGCATAGTTGCCAGGCAGTGCTAGAGGGCGGGAGAAGTCACCCCTTACCGTTACTCACTATAAATGTACCTGTATTGTCGAACTAAAGGACAGGCTACTAAGTGAGCTGACCTGGCTCGCCCTTGAAACCAGGGGTCCGACCCAAGCCCCTCTAAGTTCTGCTGCTTCACCTGCCTGTTAACACGAATCCCCAGGGCAGACCCCGGCCTCAGACCCATGCTTGGCCATGCCTGAGCTTAAGACACCTCTGAAAGCATTGCATTCTGGATGTTCCTGACACTGCCAAGGAACACGCACATAACTGAAGCAACTGGCACCCTACCATAAAAGTATCAATTTAGCCTTCTCTGCCTGCAAACGCGCTCTTGCGGCTATCCGTATTAGTGCTCCCTCCCAACAGGCAGCCCTAACCAGGCAACCCGCACCCTCCGGCCACTGGCACACTCCCGCCCCAGCTGCCCTAGAGTGCCTGTTCGAGTGTAGACACAACCTTACGTTTTATCACAGACAGATACCAGGGTGTGATGATACTCCGCTGACTACTGCTGAGTGCCCGTAGCACCAACGCAAGTCTGTCTTTGCCTATTCAGTGTCTGGCTGCAAAGTTAGCCGACATTGCCAGCCCCAGTCCCGGGTGAAAATAGCAGCTATAAAGTTTCTGGTGCTATAGACGGTACCAGTAGCCTGATGGAACAGAGAGCAATTCCCTTGCTCCTGTTGAGCACGAACCCACAACCAATTGCTCACCATGGTTCAATACCTTCCTGCTGCTAATCATTTCCTAGCAGAATGTTGACAAATCTATGTTCAGCAATGGCACTACTTCGCAGCCTGCACCATTCAGCCAGTGCCGAAAAGACCTTTGTCATGCTGCCTGGCCTAATCAATCTTGCCCTGTTCTAGTAGCGCCCGCTTCAGCCCTAGAGCAAACAATTCGCCAGTAACCCCAAACTGGCCCAACTGCGAGACAAACCATGCCAAGGCACGCAGGTGAATGTAATAACTAATAGCAGGTCTAACAGCTTCAACAGGCATCCTCAGCTTACAATAGGAGTGATGGAGTAAGGGTATCCAGTGAGAATAAAGATGACCGCTTCCATCTGGCTAACCGTGGTGGGAACCACTCCTGTATATTCTAGTACATATGGTCCCAGTTCACCTGTCACTGCCTGATGTACGTGACCTAGGTCCATGGTCCCCTTGCATGGCGGCATGCCATTGAGACCAACCTCCAGTCCCCGATAAGTACCACTATCTACCCACGCTACAATCTTGTCTGGCGCTCCTTCATGCCCAGATACACCATGCGATGATTGCTCTCTTCCGTCACTTGACCCGACCACGCCTAAAAGAACAAACACAGCGAGAGGAAGCGGCCGGTGACCTGCCCCAAGACTCTACGAAATCCTCCTACCGAATGATGTGGGAGCTCGCCACCAACCTCTGTCCAAGCCTGCCAACCCCACAAGTATTTGGACCCCTATTGCTCCAAGAATTGGAGGGGAGGAGGAGGGGCAGTCCTGTCTGGAGATGTGTGTAATGGGGGACATGTGTCCTGGAGTACCTATTGTGTGGGTGCACATAGCAGTACCACGAGTACTAGTTGTGTTTAATAACAATGACAGTAGTAGCAGTAATGAGCTCCAGTTACGTACCATACTAAGCACGTCATTGCATCCCTACACACTGGGCACAACATGCAACAAGCCCCTCTATTGGTTAATCAGTGCTGCTAATTGCATATAGTGTAATAATTCCCCCATTATAGCTCAGTTGCATGGCCCCGAGAGCTATTGATTCCAGAACAAAATGACTTTCGAGATTTTGCACCATGACCACTTGATGTGCCATTGGCTTGCCTATTTGGCAATGTCCTTTCGAAGGAGTACAGCTCTCAGATATCATTCACCCAACACAGGGCATCTCATGAGTGACACCAATTTTTACCGCTCCTTGTGCTTACTAAAATGGACCCGATCCTTAGTTCCCAGAACACAATGCACTTAAATGTCATCTGGCCCTGGTGCCTATCAAACAACTGTGATAGCATCTGTCACCGTCATAAAATAAATACTAATAAATACCTTCAAGATGTTATGTATGACCCACAAACCCAGGCCCTCAGCTTGTCTCAAAACAGCTCAGGCTGCTGACTTTTCTGTATAGACTAAGCTGCCACTATGACTGTGATTGAAAGAAAACATTACACCAGCTGTTTTCGAATAGCAAGGCAAAGATGAAAGATAGCAGCACCTCTCGACTCAAGCGTGGAACTCACACTAATAACATCGGTATTCCAAATCCAAACCTTTAACCAATATTTGATCACATGTGACTATCTTAATCACCATCAGCCTGGGCCTACTTCCTTAGTAAAATGGCGAGTGGTCCGCAAAAGAGTACCTTTCAAATATAAAGCCATGCATTTTCAACATGAAGCCAGGAATCGAAGGAAAGCTTGGGGACAATAGTGTGAATAGTGATGGTGGCCTCTGGTTCAGGGCTTTCAGGAATGAAACATCCTTCAAGTTAAGAGAGACCACTAACTCAACTCGAGCTTGGGAAACTGCCCCATAGGTTGCTTGCGTGGATTGTAGTTCCACCAGCGTGTGGGCTGCAATAAGAATTACATTACAGGGACCAATATGAGCATGATGTTGGGCAACCATGCCTATATATCTTACATCAGACTCTGAAAACCATGCTGTTTTGGCAAGCCGTTATGTTCGAGGAAGTGGTCGTAAAAGTAGCCAGTTTCCTGTACCTGCAACTAACAACATGTCTCTATACCAATACTTGTCTCATTCAGAATGTTTCCAATAAAACCTTTACACAAAGGAAAACATATGACAGCCTTATAGCCCGCCGCAGCGGGCTATACCAGCTGTTAGTAGGCCCGCTGCAGCGTTAAAGGCCTGACAGTAAAGACTATTCCATACTCCCACCGCTAATGGAACGGCCTGGGCAGCAGGCAATATCAATCTTAATGAGATTGAATTCCTCAATGCATGCTGTAGTGGTACACTCTAAAATTAGACCGACAGTGCTAACTGGAAGCCTGTCCCCAGCGCCGGAGCTGAACAATAAGAGGTGGTGCCATGCACCAAGGACCACACACTCACACTTAGCTTAGTGTGTCAAGGCCCTCCCTGACACCACCCGTCTCCAACTTTGATCTAGTAAGTACCAAGCTCGCTACCCCCGCACATTCCGGCCAGCACAGAAAGTCACCGAAAATACAATACTGCCGCCAAACACCTATGGTGTCACACAGAACTTATTTTACGGTATTTTGGAGACACAGGCGGCTGCTGTAGAGATCTAGCTGTGTCAGTCCAGGCTAGGGCTATCAACTAACCGGCTGGCACAGGGGGGGTGCTCATGCTGAAACTATGTGTGAGTGCTATCTTGTTACGGACCCCAAATATCCAAAATAGGTGAAGCGCACGCTGCAGACTTCGAATGACAAAGCCAGATCACTGACGTCCACACTATGTAAAACAGCTTCTCTTGTTAAAAAAGTAGCTAGTGAGCCGCAAATTACCCTAATATGTCTGCAACACACCCTCATGCTAGACTATTTGGTACCATATATATTTTCCAGTGTATGGTAGTGCTGCACGACCAGAAGGTATCGAGTGCTTGCGTGCTTTACCTGCGCACCAACTAACGGTACACCAAGGACACACTCCTTTCCGATTAGGCACGGGGAGCATAAGTGATTTTCCCAGAATCACTGCATATTGATAAGGCGCTGAGGCTTCGGGCCTGGTTCTTCCCCAGCCTATCGTAATGGGCCATGCACTAGCTAGTTGTGCATGGAAAGCATAATTTTCAGTAGCTAAAGTGTGAAATCTGTTATTTTCTGCCCGATAAACCAGTTTCATTGGGTATCACTAGAAAATTATACTTAGTTGCCGGAAATAATTTGGTTTGTATCCTGCGCTATGCTGGTTATGATGAATGTAATTCGGCACGCCCTAAAAGTGTTGTAGAACTCACGCACTCTCGCGGTACACGGCGATGCCGGCCTTGGCGATGGTGGCGTCCTGTGCAAGAATGTTGTTGGCGCCCCCCCCCAATGCCGCCTCCCCCACAGATTCTCTCACTAGCC